>NW_024543833.1:2762500-3962500 GCF_018167655.1 Microtus oregoni | reverse complement strand
AACAGGATACTGGGAGGAAGAGGAAGTGAGCTCAGAGTCTCGACAGCTCAGCTCTCTGGAGCAGACACCTGAGAGAGACGCCATGCCCCGCTCCCGGGATGAAGCTCTGACCCAGGATGGACATAGGCTAGAATCTTCCTGGTAAGCGCACCTTGGGGTGCCATACACAGATGATTAGAAATGGGCTAAATTAATATGTGAGAATTAGCCTAGAAGAGAATGGGCCAAGCAGTAATTAAATGAATACAGTTTGTGTGTTGTTATTTCGGGCATAAGCTAGCTGTGCGGGCGGCTGGGGTGTTGGGGACGCAGCACCGCCGCCCTTATTACTACAGGGGGAGGGAAATGGGAAGCGGTTGTGGGGACGAGGCAGAAATCCTTAATAAATAAATAAATTAAAAAAAAATAAAAAAAGAAAAAAAAAGAAAACAACAAGGCAGACAACTATGAGAAAATATTCA
Source organism: Microtus oregoni (assembly GCF_018167655.1). Taxonomy (NCBI): domain Eukaryota; kingdom Metazoa; phylum Chordata; class Mammalia; order Rodentia; family Cricetidae; genus Microtus; species Microtus oregoni. The sequence goes on along the minus strand of NW_024543833.1, from coordinate 3,962,039 downwards.
CACAAATATCTCATCCAACTAACTTTAAATAGAATATCTAAAAAGTCTTACAATTCAATAAAAGAAGATGAATGGCTCATCCCAAAATGAGGGAAGTGAGTAGACCTGTCAGAACATAATTAGAGACTGTGCTTGTTAAAGTGGCAGCTGTAGGTTCCCCTACAAGATCCATGACTTTACTAACAGATGGAGGCCATTGCAGAAACAGAAGCCTCCTTTCATTTTTGTATTGCTATACAAATGTTACTAGGGAATAATTTTTTAACTCCATCCTGTATTGGAAAGTATTGACTCGGTGCTTCAGAGCACTGGCTGCTCTTTCAGAGGACCTGAATTCAGTTTCAAGTACCAACATGGCAGTTCACAGTCATCCATAACATTAGGTCCAGGGATCCTATGATTTTTCTACCATCCACAGGCACAGCACAGCCTTCCATGTGATGCACAGGTATGCATGCAACTAAACACTCATTAATATAAAAAGATATAAAGTTTAAAAAAGGACTGTCTCGCATGTAATACACTGATAGACAGGGCAGTGAGTTCCAGTGAAACCCAATCCCTGGAAAATCTGTTAGTAAGCTGACAGGCTTAAGTCTCAGGTGTCCAAGTGGGAAGTGATACCAGTGAACTATTGGAGACTTGGGGAGAAAAGGAAAATACTGTGTAATCTTTATTAAATATTTCCAGGCGTGGTCCTTGCTGAACTTGTATTAAGACTACTTGGTAGAGATTCAAAACTAATGAGTGACTGTGTGTAAAAGAACTGTGTGATTTACAGTGATTTCATTTGAATATGAGCACTTCTAGAACCTCCTTTACCACCAGACATGGCCACCGGCATAGGAACAAACAGCAAAGGAAATAATTAGGTAAAGAACTATAGATAGGTTTTTTTTTAATATTCTAGGTCCTAGGACATAAGCAAAATAAAATATAGACTGCCTATTAGAAATTTGTGTTTCTGAGACAACTAAGTCTCCATTATTCTTAGTCATCACAAGTTGGAAATGGATGTGGTTCATAATGGTCTAGTTTATTCTTATTCAATAAGAGAGAATAGCAAATGTAAATGTCACTAATGAAAGGACAAGACACAAATGCCATAAAGAACACCAGGAATATAGGTGTTAATGCATACCACCTCGCTTCTATAAGCTCCAAAGCACCGGTTATCACCCACCACCACCTCTTTGATTTGGTAATACTCACTTTATTGTTTCTACACAAGGACTTGGTAAGAACCTATCCAAACAATTACTGCAATGCTTTTTCCAACCAGGTTATTAGCCTTGAAAGACTTGCTAGCAGAAGCCTGGTCCTGTCACCTCATAGATACTTCAGCACTGTGTGAACCACAATGGAATGCCCTCCCCTGCCCTTTGTTCCTGCCTCCCTCTTGTCACAAGTTCAGTTCTAGAAATGGTTTGTTTAATTTGTACTACCCGAGATAGCTTTCACACCAAGGACTAATTATTGCATAAATTTCCCCCACTTTATAAAAATGCATGCAATTTTTTTCATCTTTCCCGCCTTGCAAACCTCTTGCTTATTCAGAGCACACCTGCACTGCATTCCAAAGAACTCTGTGGCCTGGAGGCCCCAACTCCCTTTCCTTCATTTCTCTTCTACTGATACATTTAAAGCTAACCAGTTGGGAAAGACCATGAGGTCAGACACTTTATCTATTAGAATAAGAATAAAAACCAAGTAAACCTCCCATCCTAGAGAGCTTGCTAGCCCCTTTGGGTTCTGGCACATCGTTTTTGTAGTAAGAAATTGCTTTGTCAAGCTACTTTCCTTTGTTCATCTGCTCCCTTGTGTGATAAGATTCTTCTTCCTTCGCTTCAAACAAGGTAGAAATGAGCAGACCTACAGACCATCTCCTTTAACCACAAGAAGTAGATGAAGGATTTTTCAAACACTATGGCAGACTCTGGCCGCTCTGAGAACTAGAACCTACCTGATAATATTTTCCCCAAGGTGAATCTTTCACTCCTGCCTCAAAGGAGACTCAGGAAAAATGGCTTCCATTTCTAACACACCTCCTCCAGATAAAACCTTCTTTTCCATTACTAGAAAAAGGTATAGATTCAAAATTAAATCTCATTTCTCTGAGTCATGAGATCCTAGCTGATTTAATTATTACATGTGGGAACACTGAGGTAATCAGGTCCTAACACATCTCTCAATCAACCTCTAAATGCTTTGGCCTGCTTCCAATTACCTTGATATTATTCCCAAAGTGCAAAACACATTATATCCATATTCATGAAATATCTCTGTTAACATGTGATCGTGCTCAAAGATCTCCAGAAGTTTGGTCTGACAACATCTTTAGACTTTCTCTCCAGATGCAGAGATCTCCAGGGGAATTTTTTTTTTAACTATTCCAAATATTCTCCTCAAGCCCAGCTGTGCTTCATGGTTTCTGTAGTGTTCAGGCCGAAAGCTTTTCCCATCACTTTTCCCTTGTCAAAAACACGTACAACTCTTAATCTGTACTCAGTTACATCTCGCTCTGAAAGCATTTTCTGTCCATCCCATTGAATACCTCTCACTCATACATACCCCACCTCTTCTCTTTCTCTCTCTATGAAACAGTTCTTTCAATTCAGTTATTGACACACGTGTGTAATCACTGTGGGAACTTCTAAATGTTTCCCTTCTTATCAATCTATTCTCAGTTTCTCCTACAACATGGCATAATCTAGAATAGTTTAGAATAACGTGTTATGTAACAAACACATCATAATATAGATATCCTACAACAGTTATCAAACCTGTGTTTAACAATACTTCTCCTTCACAGGATTTTTCCTTCTTCAGCACATCTTCCATCTCTCCTAAAATTCCCAGAACTCCATCTCTGATTCAGGTCTTTCTTCCTATCTGCTTAGCCATCTGTTAAGTTACTACTTCAGTCTTTCCTTTGATGAATCAGACACCGATAGAAGAACATGGTCCACACTTTGACTAACTAGTGTCAGTTTCCTTGTCTACAAAAGGGAGAAATGGGATTGTAATTTCTCCTCTTAAACTCATAATCAGTGAAGAAATGCAGAGCAACCGTTGGCCTGCCAAAGACCATCCTCATCATAAGATGAACCCTATTAAGCCATTTCTAAGATTTATAAGGAACAAGTATTATCCAGTTTAGCTGCTGAATCACTGAGCAGATGGGTAGTCTTATGTTGAGTTTTGGGTGAATAAATAAAGCATTTATCTATGTATTTTTTAATATTATAAACTTTACTTAAAAAGAAACCTGCAGTAAATAAACACATTATGAATTCAAATTAACAAAACCCATGTCATACAATTCAGTGAACTGTTAAAATAGGCATTCAGAACAGAAGCTGTGGAGCTTAACATTAAAATTTACACTTTCAATATCGAATATATTGTATGCACTTACCTACCTCTCTCTTTTTCCCCAACAATTAGCTCTATATCCTCTTTCAGAACTCATGTTATGTAGTCAGAGATTGCTTATTCGTTTCCTGGTGCCCAGACCTGAAATAATCACACAGAAACTATATTAATTGCAATAGTGTTTGGCCAATAGCTTAAGTGTATTTCTAGCTAGCTTTTATATCTTAAATTAACCCATTTCCATTATTTTATATTTTATAATGAGGCTTGTGGTTTACCAGCAAGGTTCTGGCACATCTGTCTCCTCTGGTGGCTACATGGCATCTATTTGACTCAGCCTACTCTCTCCTCCTCTATCTGCTTGGAATTCCTGCCTTGCCTTATTCTGTTCTGCAAGAGGCCCAAAGCAGATTCTTTATCAATCAATGGTATTCACAGTATACAGAGAGGAATCCCACATCAATGTTATGTGTAGAATGTGTCTCCACAGGACTGGAGAACGAAGAAGAAACAAGATGTGATGGTTACCTTTCCTCTGCTACTCTGAAGGAGAAATTGTCTTAGGCTACAGTATTAATAAATTCTCTAGCTGAAATTGGGCTGTAGTGGCACAAGCCTTTAATCCCAGCACCCAGGAAGCAGAGGCAGGCAAATCTCTGTGAGTTCAAGGCCAGCCTGGTCCACAAAGCAAATTCCAGGACAGCCAGGGTTTCACTGCAGTTCACTTAGTGAGCGTCCTAATGTTTAAGCATCCAACTTTAAATTTTTATAACAAAGAAATAGCCTCCTGTATTCAAAGACCTGACAATACAATTTTGCAAGCCAAAATAACTGCATGAGACAACAATGAGAGTAAGGCATTGTAGAATTGAGTTCTGTAATGTGCTCTGACTTGACAGCAATCCTTTTCTCCATCCAGGAAAGGCCTCGCATATTTACAAAATCTTCTAAGCTTCAACTGAACGATGGATTGGGAAGATCAGATGAAATACCACAATTATACTCTTTTTTTTTTTTTTTTTTTTTTGATTTTTCGAGACAGGGTTTCTCCGTAGCTTTTTGGGAAATACCACAATTAAACAGCAGTTCTAGCAGAGCAGTTCCAGAGCTTGGCAAGGGCAGTTCCAGAGCTTGGCAAGGGTTGATTTTTTTTTTCAGTCTCTTCGTTAGCATTACTCTAGCTGTGGGTGACAGCAAATAGTGACCAATGAGATGAATTCTAAGCAGGGCTTCCTAAGAGAGACCAAATGAGTTTGAACTCCAGGATATTGGCGGGCATACTGGAGACTGGAAAGACAATCAAGGCTGAGAAAAACCCTTATAAACGAGAATGAAAACATAAGCAGTTTCGACAGGTTCGACCAGCTAAGGAGCACACAGAGAAACAGCATTTCCCAGGGGCTGACAGTGGGAGTGGACCACATTGTGGGCCCTTTAGATCGGTTGAACGGTGTGTTTACCTCATACTGAGCCGCCTACCATGGCTGAAAACCATGAGCATATGAGATATTCTGAGCCCCATGACCTAGATGTTAGAATATGGTCAAAAATATTAACAACGTGAAAACTTTGGCTTTCCTTTCAGAAGATTATCAATAGTTGTTTCCTGAAACTGCAGGCTCTATAGAGCGTGTGTATCTGGTGACGTTAGCAATATCTAAGGATGATTGGAGAAATAGCACCTGTCTTTTTCCAAGTGACCTTCACTGAAAGGCTTGCTGTATTATTATGGCAACTGGTTAAATTAAGCTTTAAAGAAAAAAAACTAATAGAATAATTAATTTTGGATTCCACAAATTTCCAGTAATAAGCATTACGGATGCTTCATTTTTGGGCCACTGGATAACTAATTTAAACTTTTTTCTCATTATGCAGTCAATTTAGTTAATTTGAGGAGGCCACATTAGTTTTTCTCCTTCTTACTTTTATTAGCTTTTGGCCTGCCTCCAACTTGTCTTAATCAAAATGCTTATTATTTGTGTCTTGCCATTAAGGATAATCTAGTTATTCTATAGATAGCAAATTGCATGTTAGGGAAAAAATGGAATCATTTAGTTGCAACCACACAATTCTTCTGCTTCTTCTGAGTAAAAGCAGAAATATTTGCAATTCAATAGCAGGGAGTCATTCCAGGACAAGGGCTAATGGCCGTTAAAGGAAATATTCTCTGACAACTGCGCTGTGCAAATTAAATTCTTTTACTTTGAATGCTGAACAGTCTTGTGTATATTTACCCCACTACTCCTGGAGAAGAGAAACGTGATTTTTGTAAACAATTCAATTAATTTTCTTTTATCAAATAGTTATTGAATGTCCTACTATGTGCCAGGCATGACTCTATACTCCTTGAGTATAGACAGAAACAAGACACTCATTGCTTTCTCAAGGTGTATGTTCTAAGAGGAGGTAAGAAAGCTGAGCTTTCTCTCATAACATGCCACCCCACATATGGGGCAGGGTCCTCACAGACTCTGGAAGGCATATAAGGATGGTTGGAAGAAAGCTCTGTGAAAAGGGGTCATGGATGCAGAAGGGTCCTATTTTATGTGACATGGTCAGAGAAAACATGCCAGATGAAGAGACCATTTGACTAGAGAGAATGTAGAATGCAGATATACAGTCTCTGATGCTCCATGCTCACCCATAGCCATAAATCAACAGCTTGGGTAAAGAGATTGAGCAGGGCTTCTCACTTGTCAACATTCTCTAAACTTGTATTGCTAACCAGAACATGGTTCTCTGTCTTTCAAATGTTAATAAATGGTTGCCCACTTAATATTGACTCGAAGGAGAGACTGTAAATCTGAGAGGTTGCCGCTCTGTCATACATCATGCATATTACAGAAATTAGCAGGCTCCCACTGCCCAGAAGGCTGAACAAAAGTGGGATTTATACTCTTTCCTCCCTGCTCTTTCACACATGAATCAAATGATATATTCCCAAAGAAGAATTAGAAACTGACACGCTCTATGCCAGCATGCAGATAAGGTTGGGACCTGTGTACATCGATGCTTGCACTCCGATCTCATGTGTCGCTGCCATATGGAGATTAATCTGGCTCAGGCCCCGCTGATAGTTAGAATTAATAATCAACCTCACACAATGCCAGCCGGTCACCACAGAAACGTGCTCCCGAACGGAGCTGGAGTCATCAAGCGCAACCCAGCCATCACCTGCTCCTGTTCCCCCCTTTGTTAACCTTAAAATTAAACACAGTCACAACCCACTTATGGGGAAAACAGTTTTCCATTGCCCTTAGGAATCCTGGAAGCAGCTTTCACAACACCGTCCCAGTACCAAATCCAGACCCTATTCTTCTATTCAATTCTATCGGGAGCCTTTTAAAGCAAAAAAGTTCAAAGAAGTGCTGTGTGTGGATTTTCCAGCTCACAGCAAATTTGAATTTGCTAACTAGGAGAAACAGGAAAAGGAGACCTATAAAAGAAGTAAATAATGAAAATTGACTACTTGATCCAGTCAGAATACAGGGAAATTTTAAAGACGCAGCAGAACCCAGCGGTGAATTACATTATCGCACAGATTAAAAGTGAATGCTGACTCTATACAAGGTCTGGTATTTCCTGTCTTTGTGACCCAGAGCAAATTTTCCACCCTCTCTGTGCTTCTGTTGCCTCAGCTGCAGAACGGGATTAATGGTAATGCCTTGGATGGGAGAGATGCCTAGGCCTTTAAATGATAGGCTCCTAACCATAGTGACAAAAGTTAAAAGATTCATACCTCATACCTTATGAGCACAGCTTCGATTGACTGTGTGTAGGTTTACTGACTGTGTGTAGGTTTACTTTGCAATCTCGGTGTCTTAATAACAATTTGCTTTGCTGCGTTTGATAAAGACCTATAGCCACAGAGCATTTTAATCATTATGATCCACACAAAAAAATTTCTTAGAATGTTGAGCTCTAGAAAGGTCTTTTCATTGGTAAAATTAGTGGGTTTTATTTATTGATAGAATAGCGATGGAATCTCATTGATTGTATGAAGGCTAATATATTTTAAGACACTTTCCAGCACTCTATAGGGACCCTGGAATGCTTTTAACATTAGAAATGGTATACTGAGCTGAATTTCTAAGTAACTTTGTATTCAATAGTTGACTGTGAAGATTTCACATCCTACATATGCCCAGATGCTGAACAGTTCCTCTCTACAGTATTGTGGTGTGTGCCCTGGGGAGCCTACATAAGTCCTGGTCAGATTTACCAAAACAACAGTGATTTCACCACACAGATTATGACTATTATCCTGTTCCTGCATTCACACAAATGTCTAGGATGTTTCCATCATCAGTTAATAATGACATAAGAATTTGTTACATATCTTGAGCCTATTTCCATCACGAGTATTTACCCTGTTAACCTCTGCATTTGCAAATCTAAGCGTCATTTATATGAAAATACTCCAATTCTAATGCAGAGGTTTTCATTTCTGGATATCGCTATTTTAGTTTTTACTGCATGGATCCTTGAACCAATATGATTCTCCTCAATGGTGAGCAATTTTTCTCTGGTCATCTGCATTTATGCATATCATGCGCACACAAACACTACTTACCAGCTTTGTTCTGGAATGTCTTTTTAAGAATGACAGTGGGGGCTGGAGAAACAGCTCAGGTGTGAAAGGCTAGGTTCACAACTGAAAGTATAAGAATGACTGCGCATATACATGTGCATGCACACACATATGTATACACTAACAAGTACTGGAAGCAAGGAGGGTAGTATGCGAGGGTTTGGAGGGAGGAAACAGAAGGCAAAAATGTCTCAATTATATCATATTTTAAAAAATAAAAAAGAAAAAAGAACAACTGTGTAATCCAAACTTCTTGGAAGATTAGAACAGATTCTCATTTAGCAAGAGGCAGAGTTACGTAGTGCCTAGAGCTATAAATATATATCTTGTTAGGCTGTAAATTTCAACTAAGACTATATTTAAAAATATATGATTGTAACTTTTTTTTAATTCCAGAAGTAAGTTTTTAAAATTCTAGAGTTGTGAGATTCTTTTCCTAAATTAAATTTACAACCTGTATAAGAGTCACCTAGTCTTCATGGTGTTAACTTATCAGAACTGGGGCTCAAGAAACTAAGAAAAATGAGTACCAAAAAGGAAAGATGCTATAAACCCCTAACTATACTTTTATACTTAATACTCGTGTGTCTTATGCAGACATCCACTAAATCATAGCACAGAAAACTGCTCATTATTCAGTAGCATAAACCTCACATATTTTTGACATGCTTCAATTCTGAACTTTTTTTATTTCAAGTAAGCAATAGTGATAAATTCTACAGAGTTTAAGATGGGCATGGGTATAATGGGCATTCTTAGTCTAGACAGAATGGAGAAATTAATTAGCATTCTGTTTTAAACAGGAACATGACTGAGAGCTTCCAAGGCTTGAAATAAGAATTGGCTTGCAAAGGGAGAGTGAGAATATTTAAGAGAGCAGACTCTTCAAGTGCCTTCAAGCTGATTGAAAGCATCTGCTTAGATGCAGATAATTGGAATTTCAATTACAAGTGATTCTTTTCTAGGCATTAAACATATCTTCAAAAAATTTACTAAACAATACTTACTTCCACCTAGTTTTGGACAAACAAATATTTTCTAAAATATTTAAATAAATAATTTGAAAAGTCTGCATTTTATAGTGCAAGTTAAATATACTCTTAATAGAAATTATTAAAATTGTGTCGAACCTGACATATTGAAGAGCTACGTGTTAGATTTCCACTCTGGGTGGTACTCTAAGGACTGTTGTGATCAGACCCCACAAGGAAACAATTAAAACCTGACACCCCGAATTTTTAACAGCAACCTCTTAAAGCATTTGAAAGTTTTCCAACATTGTCATGATAACTATATCACCATAATTCACAAATTTTATTAAGTCCCATTAGCAGAAGTTGGGGTCTGTCTAGTATTCATGCTAAAACTTCACTTGTTCTTTCAGAGCTCCTTGGGATACAAGCTGTCTCTGGATGACGATAAAACTTCATAACAGATCTCCTTCAAGAGTGTTTTCTCAGAGAAAGTAAGACCTGTAGACTCTTACTTCCTCCCCACTGACCCCAGCTATCCTCAAATTTTGCAAGTTAAGTTCCCCATGAGTGTAGCTATACAAGCTATATAAGGAACTTCCATCCAACCTATATAAGCACAACCACAGATTTAAAAAATAAGGATTATGATCCTCTCTTTCCTCTCATCCCAGTAAACTCATAGTGTAGAAAATTCAACCTGTAGAAACAAATCAAAGAGACTAGAATACTGCTCTCTGACATTTTAACACCCAGTCATTATCCTAACCTGCATTTCTAAGAAATTACTCAGAGATTTCAAAAAAAGAGAGGAATCATATTAAAGGCACTCTTAAAGACACATATTTTGATACTACACAATTCAACAGTTAATGGGTTCATGAAAGAATATAGATTATAGACCTATTTTAGAAGATAAAATTTGAGTGAAAAAATAGATAAGAAGAGATATAGATAATAAAATAAACTTCAAACACTGACTTAAATGACACTGCTTAAAAAGATGTTAGAAATAAGTGAAATAAGACTTCAGAGCAATTTATGCCCCTCGAACATTATAGAAACTGATGAAGGAATATTCAGAAATTAGTGGTGCCAACATCTAGGTCATATCAACAGTAGTCAATAGTTGAAGACAACATAAGAAACATAGAACAACTATATTAGTAACTTCTCTTATTCTGACATGATATCTCATAAAAGAAAGTTAGGAAAGCAATTTATTTTGGCTCATGGTTTCAGAGGTGTCATTCCTTCTTTGTAGGGAAAAAGCATGGTGAGCTCTTCCTATCATAGTGACTAAAATAACTGAGAATAAAAGAAATGTAAGAAGTATTTAAGACAAGTTGTATTTCTTAAAAACTCATGCCAAGTGATTCAACTTTCTCTACAGTTTTGGAGCAGTTATTCCCTATGATATTTGAGTCAGTCAATTAAACAACTAAGCAAGCAAAATTGCAAATAAGGTAATCGAGTTAGGATCTGCTACTTAAAATGTCTAGTTTCCAAAAACAGGCAAAGTTTGAAAAGAAATGGGAAACTGTTACCTAGACACAGTGAGAAATGACAACAGAAGCAACATGATGATAGAATTTACGCATCTATAATAATACACTCAATTAATTTACATTATCTTAGATCCTACCTAATGCTATACCTCTTTATACCAATCCTAATTAAAATGCTGAAAGATGGGAGTAAATGTTGAAAACAACAGAAGAAAACAACTCTTCATATTCAAAGATACCTCAAATATGATTAATGACTGATTGCTCTTTGAAAACAAGGTAATCCAGAAGTAGTAGGATGAGTTAAATGGTGAAGTCATGGGTGGAGGGAACTCTTACTCCAGGATCTTATAGCCACCAAAAGAGTCTTGAAAAACTGAAGGATAGATCCAGAGGTTTTGTTTGTTTTCTATATTTGTTTGATGAGAGATATTGAAGGAAGGTGTCTGGGCCGAAAGTAAGTATTCCAATGTAGGAATTCAAAACCATGCACACACAAACAAGAGTATCAGTGAAAGTGATTATCTAGCTATAAAAGGCATTATTATGGGGTACATTTCATATACAGCTTTGTAATCTTCTGGGTTTTGCTTTGCTTTGGTTTTGTTTTACCAAGCAGTATACCAAAAATAATGATTGTGATCATCTAAGAAGAAATCATTGGAAATCATTTCTAAACACATTAATCCTCTCAGAAGAGTATCGCCATTGTGGGACTGTTCATGAGGAGATCCATAGGTACTAAAAACGACCGTTCAGTTTGAGGAAACAAAAGTTTCACCACTATTCCTTACTTAGCATACAAGACCCCCACACAGAGTCATAAGATTTATTTCTATTGATTTTTAGATTTTTACTTCTAGTAGAAAATTGCATTTACAAAAGTGCTAGGAAACAACAAAGCAATATTTTGACTAAAAGCAGAATAATCATCAAGTAGTGTGGTTGGACAACAAAATGCTGTGGATAAGGACTGTGGCTTGGAGAGTAAGAGATCTTGATTAAGTTTGAAGCTCAAATTCTGTTTCTCAACTTTCTGTGCTTTTTCTAGGTTTGCTGCAAAGTTTCACTTAGGCGAACAAGCAAAAGCAAACCCATGGTTTATGTCTGCTGAGAATATCTGATGGAATTTCTCCAAATTTAAGAACACCCAAGCTTGGTGGAAATTTTAAAGTTAGAATAAGAGCCAGAGGTACTGACCGCCTTTCATACTGATCTTTGATACTGACCACTGCTCTCTCCTCTGCTCTGTATCATATTTCTCTCTCTGCTGGTCACTGTCATTTATTTCTGTGTTTCCTACTCAGTAAAATGTAAGCTTTTGTGTACCTCACACTGACGGGTGCTGAATGATTTTACTATCTATTCAGTGGCTCAATCCAGATACTGTAGAGAAAAAAATCATAATGTATATACTTAACAGTCTCTTATGGAAAGGAAATTCATGAGGTTTTATCCTGCCAGGATTAACAAGCAGGGACAAGTAAATTTAAATAGGATATTTGTGTGTTTCAAAGTCTGTCCCACTCATAAAAGTCACCACACTTTCTCATCTACAGAATTCAACTTTGATCCTTTTCTCCATTTCTCATTCTAGTTCTTATAAAATAACTTATTTCCTAAGAAACATGTAGATAATTAATATCAAGGTATTTTGTAATTTAGGTGTATTCTATGTACAACCCTGTATTTTACTGCATGCCATAGGATAGGTGTACTTTAAAGGACAAAGGCAGAAGTAGGTCATCATACATTCTGGTAACTCCTATCCAGCACCCACATACCTAACATCTTTTCCGTAGCTCAGGAAGAAAGAAAATTTTGCATTCTCTTTGGTTCATTTTCAAAGACTCAGTCTCTAACTTGAGCACCTAAGCTGAAGATTTCCCCAATTACATTCTAAAAGAGACTTTCCCACGTTCCCTGACTTGGAAATGCTGATGCATATCTGACATTAATTAAAAGACTAATTTAATAACAAGTCTAAGAAAAACATGCCAGTTTCTAAATATTCAATCGCAGTCTCTCTTCTCTGTTTATACCAAATAATACCAGTCCTATAAATAACGTGTATGCAAAAGTATGAGTAATTAAGGTCATAAATTGGATGAATATATCTGAGGTCAAATGACAGAACTTGTGTGATCCAGTTGCTACTTACGTTTCAATACAGGATTTCTAACAGATGCCCTTACCTGGGCTACCATGTGGGAGGCAGACAGAGAGAAGTAAAAAGGTATTATCAATAAGGTAAGCTCAGGTGCTAGAAATGGAAGAACTTCAAAATATTGTGGCAAATCTCTTTTTTTCTCATTATGACTTCCCGTGAGCTCTTACCTTTTATTTTCTCAAGACACCAAATGAAGCTATGCTGTGGGACAATCTCTTTGTACATTGTAAAGATTGGTCTCTGCCTAAGGTGCCTTCTTATTGATTAAATAAAGAGCTAAATGGCCAATAACTAGGAAGGAAAGAATAGGCAGGACTTCCAGGGAAAGAGAGGACTCTGGGAAGAAAAGAGGCAGATACACCAGCAAGACATGAAGAGAGTTGGACATACAGAATCAAGGAGAGGTAAAAAGCCATGTAATAGAATACAGATTAATAAAAGTTAAGTTGTAAGAGCTAATGGAACAAGTCTAAGCTAAAGCTTTTATAATTAGTATGAAGTCTCTCTATCATTATTTCTGGGCTGGCAGTCCCAGTGAGAAAGGAATACCTTTAGTATAAACCTAACTAAGAGAGTTATGCCCAATAACTCTCTTAAAAGTATTATTGTGGTTTACTTTGAGTATAGTTAATTCAATTTGTATTCAAACTTCATACTCTTTTTTATCATAATTATATTTTTAGTTATTTATCAAAAAAGTTTGATTGAAGCTTTTCTCTCAATATTATGGAGTCTTGAATACAACACTAGCTAAATACAGTAAACATTCAACAACTACTTTTTTTTTTGATTTTTTGATGTAGCTTTGGAGGCTGTCCTGGAGCTAGCTCTTGTAGACCAGGATGACTTTGAACTAACAGAGACAGAGATCTACCTACCTCTGCCTCCTGAGTGCTGGGATTAAAGGTGTTCACTACAACCGCCTGGCCTCAAAAACTTATTTTTTTTTTATTTGTTTAAACTTGTGGTTCTTTATATGTGAAGTAGAAATTCCAGTTTCTCTAAAGGTTAACTTAGAATAGACATAGTACATGGGAGAGCAACAAGGAAAAAAATCACTTACATACAGAGCTAGTATTCCCACAGAACAACAGATGAAACGTCAGAGTAGCAGCACAAAACTGAAAATCTGATGTTGACTTCTTCTCTGTATTCGTCATTCTGAGTGCTTTTCTCCCCCCAGATCTTGATCTTGTTAGATGGTCATTCTCCGCTAATTTATCCTTTATCCTTTAGTACTAGATCTACCAATCACTTCAACTTGTACTTTAGCACGTTCTGAAAAGAAATTGAATTCCTCCATTCATTTTTTTCTCAAATTCCTTTTCTCAAGCACATCAATTTGTTCTCACAATCTCCCAACACAATTGTGCTTCCTTCTCACTTTCTTATTCTTTATCATAAAATCTTTCTTGTTTTTTCCTTCTTTCTTTCATCATCAGTTTTTTTGTTTTTGTTTTTGTTTTTTTTTGTCACAAGGTCTATGTAGCTCACAATGGCCTTCGATTCACCACGTAGTTGAGAGTTACCAGGTGTGTGTAGTATCAGAAAATGTAGCGATTCACTGACACTGAAGTTCAGAAATATCTTGGAAAAGCAATAATCTTGGAAGCTTCAATACCATATCGTATAGGTTAACACTATGCAGAGAATAATTTTAGGAAGAATGGGCATGAAGTTATATAAAAGATGAAGGTAATGCCTTCCTACCCACAATCCTCAAGAGCAAGAGAGTAGCACTTCCAGTGAGGAAACATTGTCCAAAGCATCGTGGGAAGATATGAAGTGACAAAACCAGTCATTAGGAAGAACTTGGCAAATTTATAGTATTGCCAAAAGACAAGGAAAATTTAAAAAATTTTAAAAATCACAAATTCTATGAAGTCTTCATGTGGGAAAAAATAGATAATTATGGCTGTAGGAGGAGAGGGTGCCGCTTGTTCATTTCAGCCACCCAGAACCAAAATAACCACACACAAACTATATTAATTAAATCACTGCTTGGCCCATTAGCTCTAGCTTCTTATTGGCTAACTCCTACATCTTAATTCAACCCATTTCTATTAATCTGTGCATCACCATGAGGTCGTTTCAGCACCTCTACCTCTGGCGTGGATCCATGGCTCTCCTGACTCCGCCCTTCTTTCTCCCAGCATTCAGTCCAGTCCTCCCTGCCTACCTAAGTTCTGCCCTATCAACAGGCCAAGGCAGTTTCTTTATTCATTAACAGTAACCACAGAACACAGAGAGGACTCCCACATCATATGGCAATTTTAGATGATTAAAGAATATGAATTTTTAATAAGAGTGGGTCTTCTCTATGATATGGCTCTCCTCACATACTAGGTAAAACCCCTGTGTTCAAGTTTGATTGACACTGAGATCTGATAAGAAATTAAATTCCTTCTGTTCTTATGCTTCAGTCAGTGGATCATGATGCTGACTCGTGAAAGGAAAGATGTGTCTTTCCAGAGTGTTAAGAATAGTGAGAGTCTAAACACGCATCTTGATTACATATTGTCTGCAGGTCCTGTCATTAGGATATTGCGTTTCACGTTAAAGATATTGTAATGTAGACAGTGGAGTAGATAAATGGGCTATGAAATGGTAACAGACACAAATTCAATGAAAACTGCAGATCTAGTTTCCCACAGATCTCAGTTGAAGATAAAAAGAAAAAAAGAGAGAATTCCCTTTGGGTGATATATGACTTAATTTGATTTTACAATTCGGGCATTTTTAACAGTATTGTCCTTAGCTTCTTACCTAAGCAAAAACAGTACAGGATTTTAATTTAACATTATAAAAATTAAATATTTCAGTGAGGTCTTAAGGTACAATATTTTATGAAGGGGTTGAAAATTGTGTTAAGTGATAATAAGAGTTTTTGTACAGGTCTCTATTGTGATATTCTGGGTACACATTAAATTGACAATTTGAAAAATATTCAAGAGCTTATCATTGGACTGAATTGCTGACTCAGATTTTGACTCTTAAATTATTGATATGTGACTTTGTAAAAGTAGGGTCATAAAAAAACTTCCAAAGAAACTTGGGAAAACATATTTTTGAATCTCAGCTTTGCGGTAAAAATAAACAAATTCCAGCCTGGTGGTGATGGCATACGCATTTAATACCAGCACTAGGGAGGCAGAGGCAGGCGGATCTCTATGAGTTCAAGGCCAGCCTGGTCTACAAGAACTAGCATCAGGACAGGCTCCAAAAACTACAGAGAAACCCTGTCTTGAAAATAAAAAAAAGGTTAAAAAAATTAACAAATTCCAATTGATGATATATCTGAGTATTTCCAAGGGAAAGCTTTATCAGCTTTATCGGCCATTCTTTCTAATAGAAGCTGAAGATCTCTAGTTCCCTGAAAAGGTTTTTTTTTTTTTCACCCAAAAGGTTCTAGTTCTGCCTTCTTACCTCAGTCTAGACCTTTGAGTTGAGCCCTTTCTTTCTTTGAACTGACTCGAGAAATTGTACCCAGATTGAGCATAGTGGTTATTCCTCATCTTTTCCTTGTTCATTCTCTGAAATAACTTTCCCAGGATTCTTTGTTGCATATATATGTAGTGTTCCTTTCTCTCTCCAAATTTAGGTATCCCCAAACTATTGCTGATATAACATTGATGCTATAAGCCAGAGTTGCGGTCGCTCAGTATCCTGCGTGCCTGTAACTATGAGATAAGAGGGAACTATACATTGTCACTGTGCAGGCAACATCCTTCAGTTATTTCTTGAGATTATAATATAATCACACCACTTCACTTTTCATTTCGTTCTTCTAAATTCTCTCAAATACCCCTTCTTGTTCTCTTTAAGATTCATGCCCCCCCCCATTTTCATTGATGTTGTTATATAGATGTATGTATATGTATTTATATAGACATTCCTAAATTCATCCTGCTCAGTCTGTATGTCACTTATTCAACCCAAGTTAGAAACTTTTCTGAACTTGGAATCAACAACTTGAAAAGTTACCTGTGGGATTGGATACCTATCTGATTCGGAAACACGAACAGTTCTCAATATCCCTGAACAATTGTGATGAGTCTCAAAAAACCCTTTGTGTGCTGAGCATGGTGCTAAGGACAGGATGGCAAGGATGGGTGGTAACGGCAAACAATTTCTCCTTCCCACCGTGGAATTTTTCATGCAGTGCAGAAAGACCAGATGGTGATTTTTGAACCTTAGAAAAATCTTTAAATAGTAATCAAATTTTTCTATCTCTATATGTATAGGATATTTTAATATAAAATTTATATACTATGTAAGACAAAACTATGTACATTGTTTTTGTTGTTCATATTTTTAACAAGTAAACAACTTCATGGGATGTATGTAACATTGCTTTTTTATTGACCTAATCATAAATAAAGACTTTTATCAACTCAATTTGCAGACTGAGTCAAGAAACAGTGAGCAAATATGAAGTTTCTTCAGTTCTTCCTCTAATATAAAGTTGGGTGGAGGAGGCAGGACAGACTCTGAATGAGACAAAATCTGAGTGTAGTGGGGGTTGAAGCAGGATGGAAACTTTTACATATTTCAGAATGAATCCTTTTTCCATTTCCTTTTTTGTTGCTTTGTCTCACCTGCCATAAACCTCTGGTGGTCTCCTATACTCAAGCTAATCTTAGCATGACACATTGTTGCTGCTGCTGCCTCTATATCAAAAAGTAGAACTTTTAGCTTCTTCTGCACACTAAACACTACCATGCTTCCCACCAAGATGATAATGCACTAAACCTCTGAACTGTAAGCCAGCCCCAATTAAATGTTTTCCTTTATAAGAGTTTCCTGGGGCATGATGTCTCTGTCCAGCAATAGAAACCTTAACTAAGACAGAACTATTCATTGAATGTAGTGGCTATTTAGGACAAACCTTGAAGACCAATAAGGTCTTACACATTTTCAATAATGTCTTAAACATTTTGTGCCAACAGAAACACTACCAACTTGGATTAAATGAATAGAGAGGGTACAAAGCTTTAGAAAATGTTCCTAACTCCCATTGGGATTCTGAGATGAAACAGATGTGCAGCAAATGAGGGTTGACATGGTAACACACAACTGCTCAATGTACAGAGAGTGAAAGACTATGTAGTGCTCACCCATACATAGAACATCATTATCACTCTCCCTCCACCCAAGACTCAGGGACCATTTTGACATTTTAAAAAGCTCTACCCTGTCCATTAAAAAACAAACAAAAACTGATTATGTTTCTATTTTTACATTAAATTGTAGATAATTGACATGATTTTGGTATATATTCTTCCAATCTCAGGATGTTTTCCTTCTTGTCATTTCCTGGTAAAATTTGGAGTATTATGAGTCCTTAGATAATGCTTTCATCTGCAAAAATGCCTCCGCTTATGTCAGAGAAAATAATGCATCTTCTTCCTTTGGAATATTCTTGCAAGTTCACTAAATTATATTAAATATATTTATACATACATATAATTTGCCCTGGTTTGAGAGCTTTGAATGAAGATGAAGTGGTTTATTTTAATGAGCTTTAATGACCTCTCTCTCTGTGATCGAATCATTTCCCCCTTCCTTTTCTTCTCCCAACCTCTCCTATGTACCACCACCTCTAGTCATATTCACATTCAAGCCCTCTTTTCCTTTAATTGTTGGTAGTGGTGGTAGTGGTGGTAGTGGTGGTGTGTTTGTGTGTGTGTGTGTGTGTGTGTGTGTGTGTGTGTGTATTTTCATATTTCTTGGTACTTGCCTTCAAGGAGAAATGCCTTGAATTTCATATTATTAAGTTACTAAATACATGTATTTCTACTTCCATATGTGGGAGCTGATTCATTAGGAGTCCATAGCTGATAAAATGTCTTTGTTGGATGAGAATCTTCATCCAGTTTATATTAAGCCATATTTTCAAGTGAAACCAAAATGTTCTCCTTTTTCTAGGAGCCTGAAGCTGGTTTCTCTAAGGCCACATTATCAATGAATTCCTGGTTTCTCTCCAAGGGCACCAGAGGAGAACGTATTGGACTCTTATTTTGTACCTCTATTGCCCAGAATAAGCACTTGAGATTCTATAGTGGATAATTTCGAAACCAGTACCACAGGGCCATGTGAATAGAATATGTTGTTTCTCAATCAGAAATGATAGCATTTATGTTTAATTCCTACTCATTATCTTAAACACCACCCACCATTATAGTGACAAAAAAAAAATCAAATCCTTGATTTCTCCTTACTTTTGTTCTTCCTGACTGTTCTGTTGTTCCCATATGTGACTTGGTGGAGTACAGTATGATTCCTCCTCTGAACTATGAACAATCAACTCTTCGTGCAAAGACAAGTGTCTCTCTGACCATAATCTTACTATACCTTACTGGAACAAATCCAGAGAACATTTTAGATACTGTACTTTTGATTTTCTTTGTGTTTTAGGAATTCCATTTCCTATCCATCTTGTATTATCTATCTTTGCATTGCATAAAAGTTTTGATGGCAGTGGAATTATCTGTTTATTTGATGGGAATTGGCACATTATTTTATGTTTTGTTTGTTGATAGCCTATACCTCTTCTGTAACTATTCTAAGTCTTCTTATCAGGAAATGACATTACTCTTTATAGATCGCCAAGGAAATGTCAAGTCACATGACAAAAGGTTAGTTATAGTATTTTCACAGCATGTTCTTCTCTGAATACTTAAATATTGCCAAGAAAAATGAGCCAATATTCATTTCTGTTAGACCTAGAGTCTTCTGATGATGGGATGACCTTTTCTTTCACATTCAGATCTAGTTGCCTAGTCTAACTCATTTTGTCCAGCAGCTTTCCCAGCTTAAGTTTTATGTCTTTCCTCTGTGGAGTTTGGTCTGTACATTTTCTCCATTTGTAATCTAGCCTTCATGGCCACTGCCATGTTCACATCCAAATTTATACCTGACATCTCATATTTTGGATTTAAGTTATACTCCAATAGAAATTCTAGAATCTTACCAAAAATTAGACTTAACTAGACATGACTGGGAATTGGAGTTAGGTAATTTACATGCCCTAAGTAACCACTAAGCCTGAATTTGTGTATTACAGCCCTATGGTATTGTAAGGCTTATATCATCCCATTATGTCCTGGTTAGGGTGTGGTAGTTTGAATAAGAATGGGAGTGGCATGGCAGTCTAGTTTGTGTCAAGTTGATATAAAACTAGACAGCACAAACATAGACTTGCTGCATATGTAAATAGTACGGGATAAAATCACTCACTCAAGATGGGCAGATACTGCTGCCATTTCTCCAAATTATTAGACTAAAAATAAAGTTGAGGCTGGAGGCAAACTTATCTCTTTTTCTAGAGAAAAGTAACAAGACATGAACTCCTGGCTACAATTTCTTCCTTCTTTCTTTCTTTCTTTCTTTCTTTCTTTCTTTCTTTCTGATCTTGACTTACACACTTCAACTAAGTACTTGTGGCAAACAATATCAATTATTCCATTAGCCCTTAGGAGAATATTATTTTCTAGGAGAGTTGCTGACATGATAAACTAAGGAGCTTTCCACTGAAACTTGGAAAAAAAAGGAAGAAAATTCTCAGCTTGCCCTAACAAATACTGCCCTTTTGGGTTATTAGCTATAAACTAGGAGGAAAATAAAAACCATTGGAAAAAGTGCCAAGCTGTTCATGAAAAAAAAAATAGCAGTGAAAAAAATCACATCAAGGGTAATGTGAAAACTTTAGAATATCTTTATCAGTAAACAAAATGAAACTGAGATGGTTAACATGGAGAGATCCAAACCAAGATTTGCATACCATTAGTGCTTTTCAGAAATATTGGAAAACTGTAGTAGAATGAGGATATATCTTGCTTGGGTGGTAAAATCTCCACATTGAAGACATAGTGGAAACAGGTCCAGTACATTTCAAAAAAGTCAAACCTTGAAAGAACCTTAGAAAGCCATTTCAGAAGCAAAATTGTTAATTATGGGGATAAGGATTTATGAAAACCAGCTGTTGTAATACTGTTGGCCAAAGACTGGAGTCCCTCATGGAGAGTTGGAAAGAATTTCAGGAGTTAAAACAAGTAACATGATGATTCTATAACAGGATAAACAGAAGCAGAAGGAATAACCTAAAAACAGTATAATGAGCTCATGATGGAAGGATGCACAGCCAATGACAACTGGATGTTGACACTGAGAAGTCTGTAAAGGCTGTCTTTGAAAGCTCTTGTTCTGGAACATAGCAATCTTGAAAATGCTCCAGGGTAAATTTCTGAGTCCATAAAAGAGTGGGTGGAAGGAACAACTTAGGAGACAATGAAATTTAAAGCATAGAATGAGCTTTTGTGAATTTTGAGCTTAAGACAGAAAATGTGAAGATAAAGTTCTCATTATGGGAAGAAATTATATCAGCACCAAATGATATCAATCAAGAAAAGTAGTCAAACTCAGAAAACAATATAAAATGAGAGTCAAATTTCTATTTTAGGTAAATGATGTATTTGGTAGTTTTCAGTACATTCTATGTTATTTTTTTAATTATCCTAAATAGTATTAGTTGACTAGTTGAAATTTACGTTTAATCTGACAACTCTACCATTAGACTAAGAAAGGATTGCTTTTATAGTCAAATATTTTAACTTTCTACCACCATGTTAGCTTGTTAAATATATATTTAAATTGTTCTGAGCATTAGTACACACAGCAATCATTCATTTATGTTGCTAAGAATATGTTGAAGACTGAAAGCCGGTCAGGGGATACTGTGAAGAAAGGTAAAAGGAACAAGAACTGCACTGTCTCCTCCTACACTAAGAGCAAGCAACCTTGGGAGTTATAGTCATCTTTCTGTGGGTGAGGACCCATACAACTCCAATGGAATAATCAGATAGCTTTCAAGCTACAACTGATAGTAGAAAAGAAATCAGAAAACATTGGAGGGAAGTCGAGCTGGAGACACAGCTCAGTGGTTCAGTGATCTTAGCTAATTGAAGGCCTTGAGTTCCCTGATCAGCACTACCAAAGAAGAAGAAAAATGACTACGAGAAAAATCCTCTTCTGTGTTGTCAAATACTGAGCATGAGACAACTCTGCCTAACTCATGTGTTTACAAATTTACCTCTTCTCTGTGTTCACAGATTGTCTTGCCTATAAAATGAACTGGATCTATTGCATAAGCTGATGAGAAAGGCTTGTTTCTAGGTCAATAATACAAACAAGTGTACAAATAAAATATCTCCTTTCATATTATTATTAAGTATCATAAAAGTCAGAATTGAGATTTGCTATGAGTTTAAAATATGTTATTTCTCAGACTTAGTATCATTTTTAAAAATGAAAATGGGTAGGTGTAGTGATGTATGTCTTTAATCCTAGCACTCAGGAGTCAGAGGCAGGAGGATTCCTGTGAGATCATGGCCACCTTGGTCTAGTTAGTGACTTTCAGGACAGTCTGAGATGCACAATGAGACTCTATCTATAAAAATTAGGCAAAACAATTCATGGATACTTTTGTAATTATCAATTATTGAAGAAATAAAATCTTGTATCTTATGTCCACATACCAACCAATTTAACCTCAATACTAGACACTTTCTGACACTAGTTTCTTACTTCCTCTGCCATAATATTAGTAAATCTCATCTGTTTTGAGATGACCATACCTACTTCATCTTCATGTCTTCCTCAGCTGGCACTGAATTTAATATTGCTTTATGTAAAGGTATTTTTCTCTATTAATGACATCAATGCACAGATCCTATACCTTCTGCTTCTAAGGAGCAGGAATTTAGAGACATATAAATGTAATCAAAGTGTATCATCTTTGATAATAGAGGTATTACCCAATTACAAACTCAGGACTTTAGAAGTTTCATTTCAAACCAATATCTACTCCTTAATTAAAATGATCCCATGTGCATTTTCTCATTTAATAGAGTAACATGAAATATTAATTACTTATATTGGAAGTAAACAACTGAAAGCTAATAAATTCACAAATTCAATTACTATAAAAACTATCAAATGTCTTTTTGTTTAATTGCTATGGATTCTTCTCTAGACATCATGATGGAATTAATAGAACATTCTGGTAATCAATAGAGATTGATTAATTGATCAATCTGTAGAACATGGTTAGATTCTTTAACCTCCAGACATCATTATTTATGCCCAAGCTGTACCCAAGCAAGTACCTATCACACAGATATGGGAGGCATAGAGCCAGGGTAGAGGGAGGAGGTTTGGAAATCATCCAAAGTTCAGAGTGGGGTGATGTGGTTTTGCATATATATGGAGCATGTCACCCTTGAAGGGTAAGCATTATACTGCTCATTAATATATTATCAAGGTCTCTTCATAAGTGGAAAAAAAAACCACAGTCATCCTTCATGGATGAGCTACTATCTTATTCCGATGGATTTGTTAAAAATTAATGCTATATTACTTTATGTTTTTTGGTACATGCCAGTACTTCAAAACACAGAATGATAGATTTTAGCATAAAATTATGCTTAAAGTACAATAAAAATATAAAGATCTTCAAAGTAAATACAACCCTCTCACTAGTCCCCTTGGAGCTTCCTACTGCAGCCCAAGCACCTGCATTTCTTAGCTCTCTGCTTCTCGCTACGGTGTAATTTATATCCTCTGTGGGATTTATAAACTCTTAGAAAGCAGATCTATTTTCGAGGCAGGAAAAAACTAATGTCATCCCCACAAATTTTCTGCATTGCAAGTTTACAAAGCGACCAGTCTACTCTTTCAAGTGTGCAGTCACAGTTCTCTGCAGCTTTGTGGAGAGACATTTGAGCCAATGTTTCCGTAAAAAGCTTGAAATGTAGGACAAGGAGGTAGGACTAGGTCAAACCCACTGACCCAGTGACTGAGGAGTAGCATTGGAACAACAGGTTTGAATATGTTTGGATAAGGATATATGCTTCAAGGAACAACAGTCCCCCTCGCAACCCTATGTAGTCTCTTTCTTTTTTCTTTTTATTTCTGAAAATAGTTATTTTCTCCAAATGATATATTCTGATTGGGTTTCCCCTCTCTCATGTCTTCCCAGAGCATCCTCCCCCATTTCTACCCATTCAAATCCAAATCTTCTCTCTTCTTTTCAAAGAATAAAGAATTTTTTTAAAAAAAAAAAAAACCTGGCACCAAAGCTACAAAGAAACCCTGTCTCGAAAACAAAACAAAACAAAAAAAAACAAATGAACACAAATTTTTTTTTTCTCTATTGGAACAGCATAATGCCTATTGATGGAAACAATGTTTTCCTCTTCCATGGGTCATAGGTTAAATATTATTTCTATGAAATCCATCATGGGTATTTACACACATCCATTTGTTCCTCATTTTCTGCTGTCAAAATGCTTACTAAAATCATTAGTTTATAACTATTAGTTTAATACCTCAGAACTGGGATTGCAAGCATCCTAAGGGCAGGAAAAATGTATTTCTGTATTTTATTGGATTTCTTCTACCCAAACAACTCTTTAACACATAGGAGCTTCAAAATAAATAAATAAATATGAGGACAAACACCTTGTATTCTATATTGAAGTACTATTACAAGTTTAAATTTTATATATTTAAAATCTTTAACTTGGTGTTTAGAGTACATGTATTGAACAAAAAAAATCACACGGATAAGTACAAACATTACTCCAGAAAGTTATCATTTTTATTTGTGTGTGTTGACATTTAAGCTCTGTTCTATCAAATTGCAAGTTTGCAATTAAAAACTCCTATCAGCCTATAAAAGTAAACTTTATACATCTGAGGGATTCCCTCTGTTTAACATCACCGTAGTCTCTAGCTATTACCATTTTCTGCCCCTATAATCTTGAAGTCTTTACATCTTAGCTATTTCCCAGATAATAGTCGTTTATCTTTCTATGTATGCTACTCCATGTATCATGCTATTCAGTTTTACTCGTGTTGTTATAAATGACAGGCTTCCCTGCTTTTGTCTGACTGAATGGTTTTCCACTGTGTCACATTTCTCTTCCTGTGCATTTCACTTCAGACTCTCTTGTGAATTGTTGGAAGTGGGTCATTGAGAAGGTATAGTAAAAAATTTTACCTATTTAGTGACATCGGAGAAGCTTTCAGATTCAAGTTATAAAACATCCCAATGAAAAATGATTTGGCCTGGCTCAAGATGTATCTTTGGGGTAGTGTTTTTGTCTAGTTAAGCACATAAGGGGTCTTGGTGTCAACTCCTACTGCTGCCAAACCAACAAATGAGGAAGAAAAAAATGAATAAATAAAGGAGGGAAAGGGAAGACAGAAAGGAAGGAAGAAGAAGGGAAGGAGGAAGAGGGAGTGAGGAAGAAAGGAAGAAGGAGGGAGGGAAGAAGGAAAGAAGAAAGAAAAGAAGGGAGGAGAAAGAGGGAATGAGGAAGGAAGAAGAGAAGGAAGAAGGAAGGAAGGAAGGAAGGAAAAAAGGGAGGAAGGAAAAGAAAGAGAAAAATATAAGAAGTTTGTATCTGATTCAAACTGTCCAGAGATATGAGTGCCACAACTGAGTGACTGTGGCACAGGCTGAGAGGAGGGACTCTCACGTCATAGTCTGTTTTACTACACATCAACTTCAGTGAAAGCCAAACATAGCGGCCCCAGTTCCCATTCTCACGTTCAGACTAGAGATCTCCTAAAATAATTATCCAAATAAAATAGTAAACTATAGACAAACAGAAGTTACCAGAAGTCATTTTACTAATGCATGGGAAAACACTATCAGGTAGTGAAAGTTTAACCAACTCAATCAACTCCTACACTTAGAGGGACCTCCAAAGTAGGAGAACATACTGTAGGCTACATTAGCTGTTCTAACAGAAATACCTTTGATAAATTCATAAAACCCACTCCTTATAGCTGTAAAGGCTGGGAAGTTTGAGATGAATGAACTGCCAGTTCAGTTTCTGAGAAGCCTGCCTTCCTGGTTTGAAAATAATGTTCTGCTTTTATCTCAACAATGAGGAGAATGAAGGCTCAAGTGTCTTCTTTTCCTCTTAGGAACACAAACCCCATCATAGAAGTTCTTTCTCTATGTAGGTGAACTTTTTTTTTTTGTCTAGGTCACCCATCAGCTCTGTCCTACCAGCCAATCCCCAAGTAACCACACAGAAACTTATTATTAATTATAAATGCTTGGCCAATAGCTTAGGTTTAATTCTAACTAGCTTTGATAACTTGAATTAACCCATTTCTATTAATCTATGTGTTGCCCTGAGTCTCATTTACCTTATATACGTACTTGCCATTCTGATAGCTCTGCATCTCATAACACATCCTTTTATTCCTCCATTCTTCCCAGCATTCTCTCTGCACCAAAATTCCTGTCTAGCCATCATCCAATCAGATTTTTATTAACAGTGAGAGCAACACATCTTCTCAGTATACAGAAGGATTATTCTACAGCATTTTCCCCTTTTGTCAAATTAAAGAGGAAGATTTTAACATTAACATAGGAAAATTATATGCATCAAAACAATTATCAAGTTAGAATTACAGTTTCAATATCCAGTCTATTTTATTTGGCAAAATTTGAGAAAATATTTCTTTATTTATCTTTGTGAGTCTAAAGTTGTATAGCTTACCTTTTGCCATAAATAAGAAAAACTTTAAGCCTAATTATTCAGCTTGCAAAGACTCAGAAAACTCTGATGCAAATTATTTTTTCAGTTTAATAAGCACATCACGTGCAAATGTACTAAACACATAAATATAACAAAGTTATAATCACTGAGTTCAATGTCAAGCACCATTTAAATCTGCTGATTAAATCAATTTAATGATTGTAAACCCTTTTTATTATGGCCCTATATAAAGAAGAAAGGAAAATTGAGGGGAAAGCTGTTCTTGAAGGAAATGAAATCTATTATTTACATTAATTTTATTAATGAAATATCCAAGAGCATCTGTGTAATCTAATATTTTCTCATTAAGAGAAAAACCATCCTTCCTCCCCAACTTCTTTTTATTAAAACCACAGAATCAGTGTAGTGGGCTGATTCTGATTATATATTGTAGTATATAAACTGAGGTCCTGAGCAAAATATGATTGGTAAAAACTTTCATTCTTTCTATATCTACCATCTAAGTGGTTCATAATGTTATTTCAGGAAATATAATGTACCTAGGAAGTTTATGATTCCACCTGCTGAGATTTTGAACCAACAATGTCTCCTTCAACTTTTTGTTCATTCTTGAACAAACACTCAGTTTCAGCAAAAATTAAGATCACTATCAGCTTACAGTGAAATCACAAGGGCCAGGTACAAAACGAAGAAACAAAACATCAGGAAAAAAAACGTTTCAAACTAATCAAAGAAACAAACAAACTAACAAAAAACCAACATGACTACATATTTGATTAACTTCTCACTGAATATTCATGGATTTTAAAATTTTTAGCAAAAATAATCATATCTGCCTTCTAGAATATTTTACTCAAGAGATTCCTTTCTCTTTTGCAGTACAAATGTAAATCATCACTACTGATTAAGTGAAGATCTAAATGGGGGGGCAGGCACAGACAATTGCTTTTTTTAAAAAAATAAAAATAAACAAAAAACAAGTTTCCCCCTCCTCCCACCCTTCTCCCCCTCCCCCCATTCCTCTCCCCCTCCCTCTCCAGTCCACAGAGCAGTCCGGGTTCCCTGCCCTGTGGTAAGTCCTAGGTCCTCCCCCCTCCGTCCATATCTAGGAAGGTGAACATCCAAACTGGATAAGCTCCCACAAAGCCAGCACATTAAGTAGGATCAAAACCCCGTGCCATTGTCCTTGGGTTCTCATCAGCCCTCATTGTTCGCCATGTTCAGAAAGTCCGGTTTTATCCCATGCTTTTTCAGTCACAGTCCAGCTGGCCTTGGTGAGCTCCCAATAGATCAGCTCCACTGTCTCAGTGGGTGGGTGCACGCCTCGTGGTCCCGACTTCTTTGCTCATGTTCTCCCTCCTTCTGCTCCTCATTGGGACCTTGGAAGCTCAGTCCAGTGCTCCTTTGTGGGTCTCTGTCTCTATCTCTATCCATCACCAGATGAAGGTTCTATGATGATATGCAAGATATTCGTCAGTATTGCTCTAGGATAGGGTCATTTCAGGTTGCCAATCCTCAGCTGCCCAAGGAACTAACTGGGAACCTCATCTTGGGCACTTGGGAGCCCCTCTAGGGTCAAGTCTCTTGCCCACCCTAAAGTGGCTCACTAAACTAAGAATTGTGGTTCCGTGCTCCCCTATCCACCTTTCCTTTATCCCAATTCTCCTGTTTCCCCAAGTCCCCCCTCCTTCCCTTCTACCTTTTCTCTCCCCATCTCCCCTTACCCCCATCCCACCCCACCCCCAAGATCCCAATTTTCTCCCCAGCAATTTGGTCTACTTCCCTTAGCCAAGAGGATAACTATATGTTTTTCCTTGGGTTCGCCTTCATACTTAGCTTCTTTAGGTTCACCTATTGTAGACTCCGTGGCCCTTATTTATGGCTAGAAACCAATTATGAGCGAGTACATCCCATGTTCATCTTTTTGGGTCTGGGACACCTCACTCAGGATAGTGTTTTCTATTTCCATCCATTTGCATGCAAAATTCGAGAAGTCATTGTTTTTTACCGCTGCATAGTACTCTAGCGTGTATATATTCCATACTTTCTTCATCCATTCTTCCATTGAGGGGCATCTAGGTTGTTTCCAGGTTCTGGCTATTACAAATAATACTGCTATGAACATAGTTGAACAAATGCTTTTGTCATATGATAGAGCATCTCTTGGGTATATTCCCAGGAGTGGTATTGCTGGGTCCAGGGGTAAGTTGATCCCGAATTTCCAGAGAAACCGAAACACTGACTTCCACAGTGGTTGCACAAGATTGCATTCCCACCAGCAATGGATGAGGGTACCCGTTCCTCCACAGCCTCTCCAGCAAAGGTTTTCCTTGGTATTTTTGACCTTAGCCATTCTGACAGGTGTAAGATGATATCTCAAAGTTGCTTTGATTTGCATTTCCCTAATTGCTAAGGAAGTTGAGCACGACCTTAAGCGTCTTTTGGCCATTTGAACTTCTTCTGTTGAGAATTCTCTGTTCAGTTCAGTGCCCCATTTTTTAATTGGGTTAATTAGCATTTTAAAGTCTAGTTTCTTGAGTTCTCTATATATTTTGGAGATCAGACCTTTGTCTGTTGCGGGGTTGGTGAAGATCTTCTCCCAGTCAGTAGGTTGCCTTTGTGTCTTAGTGACAATGTCCTTTGCTTTACAGAAACTTCTCAGTTTAAGTAGGTCCCATTTATTCAATGTTGCCCTTAATGTCTGTGCTTCTGGGGTTATACATAGGAAGCGATCTTCTGTGCCCATCTGTTGTAGGGTATTTCCAACTTTCTCTTCTATCAGGTTCAGTGTGTTCGGGCTGATATTGCGGTCTTTAATCCATTTGGACTTGAGTTTTGTGCACGGTGATAGATATGGGTCTATTTTCATTCTTCTACAGGTTGACATCCAGTTGTGCCAGCACCATTTGATGAAGATGCTTTCTTTCTTCCATTGTATACTTTTAGCTCCTTTATCAAAAATGAGGTGTTCATAGGTTGGTGGGATAAAATCCGGGTCTTCTATACGATTCCATTGGTCGACTTCTCTGTTTTTATGCCAGTACCACACTGTTTTCATTACTGTAGCTCTGTAATAGAGTTTGAAGTCAGGGATGGTAATGCCTCCAGAAGATCCTTTATTGTATAGGATTGTTTTGGCTATCCTGGGTTTTTTGTTTTTCCATATAAAGTTGATTATTGTCCTCTCCAGATCTGTGAAGAATTTTGATGGGATCTTGATGGGGATTGCATTGAATCTATAAATTGCCTTTGGTAGAATTGCCATTTTTACTATGTTGATCCTCCCAATCCAAGAGCAAGGGAGGTTCATCCATTTTTTGGGATCCTCTTCAATTTCTTTCTTCAATGCCTTAAAGTTCTTGTCAAATAGATCTTTCACTTCCTTGGTTAGATTTACCCCAAGATATTTTATGCTGTTTGTGGCTATCGTGAATGGTGAAGCTTCTCTGATTTCCCTCTCTGCTTCCATATCCTTTGTGTATAAGAGGGCGACTGATTTTTTGGAGTTGATCTTGTATCCTGCCACATTACTAAAGCTGTTTATCAGCTGTAAAAGTTCTTTGGTGGAGTTTTGGGGGTCGCTTATGTACACTATCATATCATCTGCAAATAACGAAAGTTTAACTTCTTCCTTTCCGATTCGAATCCCCTTGATCCCATTATGTTGTCTTATTGCTATTGCTAGAACTTCAAGCACTATATTGAAGAGGTATGGCGAGAGTGAACAGCCTTGTCGTGTTCCTGAGTTAAGTGGGATGGCTTTGAGTTTCTCTCCGTTTAATTTGATGTTAGCTGTCGGCTTGCTGTATATAGCTTTTATTATATTTAGGTATGACCCTTGTATCCCTAATCTCTCCAAGACTTTTAACATAAATGGATGTTGAATTTTGTCAAATGCTTTTTCAGCATCTAATGAAATGATCATATGGTTTTTTTCTTTCAGTTTATTTATATGCTGGATTACATTGATAGATTTTCGTATATTGAACCAGCCCTGCATCTCAGGAATGAAGCCTACTTGATCATAATGGATAATTTTTCGGATGTGTTCTTGGATTCGATTTGCCAGTATTTTGTTGAGGATTTTTGCGTCGATATTCATGAGTGAGATTGGCCTGTAGTTCTCTTTCCTGGTTGAGTCTTTGAGTGGTTTTGGTATCAGAGTAATTGTGGCTTCATAAAAGGAATTTGGTAATGACCCTTCTGTTTCTATATTGTGGAATACATTAAGGAGTATACGTATTAGGTCTTCTTGGAAGTTCTGGTAGAATACTGCATTGAAACCATCTGGTCCTGGGCTTTTTTTGGTAGGGAGGTTTTTGATAACAGCTTCTAATTCTTCGCGACTGACAGGTCTGTTTAGATTGTTCACCTGGTCCTGGTTTAGTATTGGTAAATGGTATTTATCTAAAAACGTGTCCATTTCTTTTACATTTTCCAGTTTTGTGGCATACAGGCTTTTGTAGTAAGATCTAATGACTCTCTGAATTTCCTCTGTGTCTGTGGTTATGTCCCCCTTTTCATTTCTGATCTTATTAATTTGCGTGTTCTCTCTCTGTCGTTTGATTAGTTTGGATAGGGGTTTATCAATCTTGTTGATTTTCTCCAGGAACCAGCTTTTTGTTTCATTGATTCTTTGGATTGTTTTCTGTGTTTCTATTTTGTTGATTTCAGCCCTCAGTTTGATTATTTCCAGTCTTCTACTCCTCCTAGGTGAGTCTGCTTCTTTTTTTTCTAGAGCTTTCAAGTGGGCTGTTAAGTCTCCAATATGTGCTTTCTCTGTTTTCTTTAGGTGGGCACTTAGTGCTATGAACTTTCCTCTCAGGACTGCTTTCATAGTGTCCCATAAGTTCGAGTATGTTGTTTCTTTATTTTCATTAAATTCAAGGAAGACTTTAATTTCTTTCTTTATTTCTTCCTTAATCCAGGTATGGTTCAGTAGTTGACTGTTCAGTTTCCATGAGTTTGTAGGCTTTCTGGGGGTAGCATTGTTGTTGAATTCTAACTTTAATCCATGGTGATCTGATAAGACACAGGTGGTTACTAATATTTTTTTGTAACTGTGTAAGTTAGCTTTGTTACCGAGTATGTGGTCAATTTTCAAGAAGGTTCCATGAACTGCAGAGAAGAAGGTATATCCTTTCCTCTTTGGGTGGAATAATCTATAGATGTCTGTTAAGTCCATTTGCTTCATTACCTCCATTAATTCTCTAGTTTCTCTGTTAGGTTTCTGTCTGATTGACCTGTCCATTGGTGAGAGAGGAGTGTTGAAGTCTCCTACTATTAGTGTGTGCAGTTTGATGGCTGCCTTGAGTTTTAGTAATGTTTCTTTTACGTACGTGGGTGCTTTTATATTAGGGGCATAGATATTCAGGATTGAGACTTCTTCCTGATGAATTGTTCCTGTTATGAGTATAAAATGTCCCTCTCCATCTCTTCTGATTGATTTAAGTTTGAAGTCAACTTTGTTAGAAATTAGTATGGCCACACCTGCTTGTTTCTTAGGTCCATTTGCTTGATAAGTCTTTTCCCAGCCCTTTACTCTGAGTAGGTGCCTGTCTTTGTGGTTGAGGTGTGTTTCTTGTAGACAGCAGAATGTTGGATCCTGTTTTCTTATCCAATCTCTTAGCCTGTGCCTTTTTATAGGTGAGTTGAGCCCACTGATATTAAGTGATATTAATGACCAGTGGTTGTTAACTCCGGTCACTTTTTTAGTAGTAGGGTTTGTGTGTTTTCCTTCTTTGATTTGCGCTGGTGAAGGGACTCTAGATGTCTGAGTTATTGTGGTCATTGTTGGACTCCTTGGTTAGTGATTTTCCTTCTATTATTTTCTGTAAGGCTGGATTTGTGGCTACGTATTGTTTAAATTTGTTTTTATCCTGGAAAATTTTGTTTTCTCCATTTATAGTGAATGAAAGTTTGGCTGGATATAGTAGTCTGGGCTTGCATCCGTGGTCTCTTAGTTTTTGGAGTACATCTATCCAGGACCTTCTGGCTTTCATGGTTTCCATAGAGAAGTCAGGTGTAAGTCTGATAGGTTTACTTTTATAAGTAACTTGGCCTTTTTCCTTTGCGGCTCTTAATATTCTTTCTTTATTCTGTATATTTTGTGTTTTGATTATTATATGGCGAGGGGATGTTTTCTTTTGATCCAGCCTATTTGGTGTTCTGTATGCTTCTTGAACCTTCATAGGTACATCTGTCTTCAGGTTAGGAAAGTTTTCTTCTATAATTTTATTAAGTATATTTTCTGGACCATTGAGCTGCACTTCTTCTCCTTCTTCTACTCCAATTATCCTTAGGTTTGGTCTTTTTATTGTGTCCCATCTTTCCTGAATGTTTTGTGATGAGAGTTTGTTGGACTTGCTGTTTTCTTTGATCAGAGCGTTTATTTTCTCTATGTTATCCTCAGAATCTGAGATCCTTTCTTCTATCTCTTGTATTCTGCTGGTTATGCTTGATTCTGTAGTCTCTATTCATTTACCTAGATTTTCCATGTCCAGCCAGCCCTGTTTGTGTTTTCTTCTTTGCCTCCATTTCAGTTTTCAAGTCATGAACTGTTTCCATTATCTGCTTGATTGTTTTTCCTTGGTTTCCTAGGGTATCATTCACTGATTTACTCAATTCCTCGAACTTTCTGTTATACTTCTCATCCATTTCTATAAGGGCGTTTTTTATATGCTGTTAAGGGTGTCAATCACTTTCATGAAGTCAGCTTTTTCTACTTCTTCTTGATTAAGGTGTTCATGTCCTTCTGTTGTGAGGTCACTGGCTTCTGGTGGTTTCATGTTGTTTTTCAGATTGTTAGGAGAATTCCTGCATTGGCGTCTGCCCATCTCTTCCTCCCAATACTACCCTTTGGATCTTCTTTTACAGGATCAGGTCTTCTTACCCACTGATGTACCTTCCCAGTGATGTCACTCCCCAGAGATGTTTCTCCACAATGATGTTTCACTTGGGGCCCAGATCGAAACTGCTTGGTTAGCTCGCGAACAAAGGGCCCACCCTGCTTGCTGCGGGCAGGCTATGGGAACAAAGGAGCTACAGGCCACCCCTTTGTCCTCCCAGTTCGGGTTCAGTCCCAGCACCCTAGCAGGCTGAGCAGGGAGGCGCTATGCCGCCAAAGAAGGGAGGGAGGGAGGGAGACAGGGGGTGGGGGGATCTGGATGTAAGCTGGATGGGCTAGGAAGAGAGAGGAGGTATGGGCAGTATAGCCCCTGTAGGATGGCCAGGAAGTGTGGGCCCAGACAATTGTTTTTGAAGAAGATGAAAATCAGGTCATGAATATGATACTGACTTAAAGAAGAGAGTATAGTGCAAATAGAAAAATGAAAAATGGAATATTTGATTCTTTTTGGCTATTTTCCTGGTTGTGTGGGGATAGAATATCTAAGCAAACTCTGCATGTTGTGTATCATTATCATTCGGGTACCAACATTTTCTGATGATGTGATATTTATTTATTTTATTCATAAAAAATATATTTATTTATTAATAGCTAGTTATGTGCATGTTTTATGCTATTATCTCTGTGTCAAAACCGAGGAAATTCTTATCTGAAGCTCAGATTACAGAGACTCTTTATATGCATCAATAGACTTTCCCTTCCATAACTGGATGCTTGCTTCTTAGCCTGAAGTATTGCCACTGCAATTGTCTTTTCTTTTCCTTAATAAAAATAACTTATCCTGTGTTGCCTTTTCTTGTTAGAAAAGTAATACAAACACAACTTAATGCAACAGTCCTGATGCTGCTTCTGTCTCAGAGCTACAAACACGCAAATCCGATTCATGAAAAGGGTATTCTAAACTCTTCCTAGCTGAATACTTACTACTTTAGATATATGGGTCTATGAATGTTACTACATGGATGTGGTCATGTAACTGCTGTTGTAAAAAGGACCTGGACAATCAGTTGCATCTGTCCCCTGGCACTATTTGTAGTTTGTCTCTGCATCTAACACTTAATCATTCTGACCTCACTGGAAAGCGCTGATTCACCTGCCACTTATCTTTTCCCCTCCAGGACATCTCAACATCTCAAGTGGAATCACGTGATAAACTTTGACATTGCCCAATTCACTTGGCCTAAAGACTCCAAGGTGATCTGTGTTGTACATATCAATGATCCATTCCTTTTTAACAATTTTAATTAAATTAGTTATATCACTTCCCCGCTTCTCTTTTTCTTCTCCTGAACTCCCATGTACCCTCTCCTCAAACCCTCTTAGCCCCCTCTCACATTATTGGCCTTTTTTCCCTTTATCATTAACCCAAATAAATCAATACAGCATATTACATCTATTTGGGATTTTTTCTGTACATATGGTTTCAGAGATGATCACTTTGTATTGGTTAACCTGTAAGAGGACTGACTCATCCTTGGGCGAAATATTTTGCCTCTGCCATTCTTTTTTTCTTGCAGGGGTGGATTTCATAATTTAGGGAACCATAGTTACCTCATCCATCTGTTCATTAAATAATATTTGGATGACTTCAATATTAGAGTAGTTATGAGGAATATTGCTCTGTGATTTTATTCATGCTATTTGCATATATATTTTGTTTCTATGGTATGGTTTCACAAAAAACAGACTGAATAAACACAGGGTGTGTGTTTCACTTTACAAAATGTCAGAACACTTTCTAGAATAGCTGTAAGAGTCGCATTCCTCCAAAGCGATATGCAAAAATACTAGTTATTCTGCAACTCTGCAAGCACATGAGTCTGTCTTTTAGAATCTATACTGAGTAAACTACGTTTTAGTTAAAAAATAATTCCCTGATGACTAATGCTTGTGTTTGCTTGCCATCTGAATTTCTTATTTAATGAAATTTCCAGTCACATTATTTTGTACTTCATAATAAGCTCCTTAGTTTCTTTCTGGGTTTGGAAGTTTTTATATCATTGATATACTTACCTGATTACACAGGCAATCACATTTTTTCTCCAAATATATAGCTTTCATTCTCTTAAGAACATTTTCTACTGAGAAAACATTCTTAATTTTGAGGAAACTCTACTTATTAACTTGATAAAACTTTTTTTGGTGTTATTTCTAAAAAGTTTTTCTAGCTGAAGGGCACAAAGGCTGTCAGTTGGTTTTATAGCTTTCATTTTATAGTTCAATCTTTAACCCATTTTCCATGAATTTTGACATAAAGGAACATGTCAATATTTACTTATAGGTATATAGGTGGATGTTCAATAACAGGTCTAGCAGTGTTCATTGAAAATACAATTTTTACTACTGATTTATTTCCTTATTTTATCACAAAAAGCTACCTACAACTGCACATATTTATTTTTTAACTTCCTGTTCTATTTCATTTACTCTAGGAACTATATTTTCACTGTGTTATACTTTTTATGTTTTTGATTGTGAGACTAGCCCTCAAAGCTGAACCATCTCTCTGGTCAAACATTTTTAAAATTAAAACAGATTTTCATACAGTGTATTTTGATCATATTTTCCCCTCTCCCAACTTCTAGATTCTACTCACCACTCTACCCAACATTATGACTTAGATTATCTCTGTAAGAACACAGAAGCATACAAAGAATCCACAAATGCACATAAATGAAAACCAAAACGAACGAGATAAAAATTAGTAACACAAAAATGCCCAAACAAGTTGAAAAAAAAAACTCCATAAAATACCACTGAGTGTGTGTGTGTGTGTGTGTGTGTGTGTTTGTGTTGGCCAGTTATTCTTTGGGAGTGGTGGCCAGTTATTCTTTGGGAGTGGGGCCTACCCTGAAGTGTGGTTTATTTACCCAATAAGACTTAATTGGAGAAAATTGATTCTTCCCTTCACCAGCAGTTGTCAATGGACATGACTTCTTGGTTAGGGGTGGGACCCTGTCCACTCCCCCTCAGTGCTAGGACCCTGTTTGACTTGAACCTGGGCATGTCTTGTGCATGCTGGCACAGCCTCTGTGATTTCACAGGTCCATCAGTCCCGCGTGTCTGGAACTGTTTCCTTAGAGTCATCCGTTACCTCTGGCTCTTACAGTTTTTCCACTGCCTCTTCTGAAGGGAGGGCTTCGATGAAGACAACCCATTTAGGATTAGGGGCTCCAAAGTTGCTCACTTCTCGCACATTGTCCAGATGTGTGTCTCTGTGTTAATTCCCGTCTACTACAAGAATCAGCTTCTCTGATGCAAGTTGAACTAGGCACTGATCTATTGGTATAGCAATGTGGCATTAGGAGTCATTTTATTGCATTCACTCTCTTGGATATCATGGTTTATACTTCTAGCTCTGCCTCTCTCTCTCTCTCTCTCTCTCTCTCTCTCGCTCTCTCTGTCTCTGTCTGTCTCTCTCTGTCTCTCTCTCTCTCTCTGATAGACAGGGTCTCATTATATAGTTTTGAATGACAGGGTACTTACTATGTAAATCAGACTGACCTCAAACTTGGGAAGGTCTGTCTTTCTCTGTCTCCCAACTGCTGGAATTAAAGGCATGTGCCACTATGCCTGGCTTCTATAATGTTACTTAAAGTATGGGCATATATGCTTTTGTAATTCATTGTTTTTTAATATTCTTTGGTTGCTTTAACTTTTCTGATTTTTTCCATATAACCTTGAGAACTAGAATTCTATGTGAACAAAACAGTCTCTTGGGATTTTTATCTGAATTTTGTTATAATTATAGATCCATTGAATAAACTGGTATCTGCATTGAAACTTTTAACAAATAAAAAAGGAAGAGTCTATCTGGTTAAAGAGACCAGTTTTTATTTCTTTTATTGAGATTTAACTATTTTCCACATAAACCTTTGACTCTTTCACAAAGCTATTATAAATCCTATCTTTGTTTTACTTTCAATTTTCAATTGTTTACTACTAAAACATAGACTAATATTTGATATTTGTAGTAAAGTAATCTTGTCACATAAAATATTGTTATAGTCCCTTATTCTGTATTTGTAAATTTCAGAATGCTTTTTACATAGGCAATCATATCTGTGAATAAGGTTAGTATTACCTTTTTTGTTTAAGTCCATAACAATTTTCTTTTTCTTTTTTATTGTATCAACTAGGACTTCAAAGAAGATTTTAATACTGAGAAGACATTCTTGTCTGACTACTCAATTAAAAAATATGTTAAAAATAGTATCTGACTATCTATCTATCTATCTATCTATCTATCTATCTATCTATCTATCTATCTATAGTGCACACTTACCTTGAGTCTGCAATCCTCATAACTCTATTTGAGGCAAATACCAATATGCTTTTTCTCATTCTATGGTGGCTTAAATATGAATACCCCCATATGTCAAAATGCCTGCTTACTAAGGAGTGGAACTGTTTGAACGGATTATAAAAACTAGAAGATGTGGCCTTTTTGAAGGAATTGTGGGTTTTGAGATTTCTAAAGACCATGTTAGGCCAGTTCTCACTCTTTTCCTTAGCCTCCAGATCAGGAAGAAGCTCTCAGCTATTTCTCCAGCACCATGCTTGCCTGCACATCTCTATCCCCCCTGCCATGATGATAATGAGTTAACCTCTGAAACTCTAAACAAACTCTCAACTAAATGCTTTCTTTTGTAAGCATTGCCTTGGTCATGATCATAACAGTAGATCAGTGATTAAGACATACACCTTAAAGGAAAAAGCATAAGTATTTTGCCACTAAGTATTAGAGTATTCATACATTTGTATGAGTACTTTTTTTCCACTTTAGCAGTTGATAAAAAGAAGCAAAACAAAGATACTATTTAGAAGATATTTGTAT
Source organism: Microtus oregoni (assembly GCF_018167655.1). NCBI lineage: Eukaryota > Metazoa > Chordata > Mammalia > Rodentia > Cricetidae > Microtus > Microtus oregoni. The sequence goes on along the minus strand of NW_024543833.1, from coordinate 3,924,100 downwards.
TATATGCATTGAAAGAAAAAATTAATATAGGAATATGAAGAATTTGTCCTAGAGGAGTGTTTCAGTGGTTAAGATCATTCTTGCTCTTCTCTTTTTGCATAACTTGAGTTATGTTCCCAGCACCCACACCAGGTGGCTCTGGACTAAAGAAACTAACTCTGGTGCTTCCCTGCCTTATTGAGTATCTGCCTCCATGTGGTAAACACACATGCAGAGACATACATATGAATATAAATGATGAGTTTTTACAATTGAAGAATTTGTGATTCACATTTTAAATACTTCTAATTACAAAGTAAGGCAACATTCAAAAAATTCACACAGAAGAGATAGGTATTCAATAAGCATATAAAACAGCCCTCAATCTCAACAGTTTCAAAGTCTACCAAAGTTCTGTGCTACATATACATATTTATATTCTTGAAAGCATCTTCTTTATAATTACATTTTTTGGTAGAGGAAGTTTCTTCAAGAAGCCATCAAAAATGTATACAGTGTTTTGATGTTTTATAGTTTTGAATACCAATGTGACTGAGTTTAAGTTGCATATAAAATTTAAAGTAGTTGTATTCATGAAAAATGATTAAATCGTATATTCCTTAGTAGTTAATATTTTTATGATTTTTTAATAACTTCATAATTCAAAGTTTTTTACTAGCCAGAAGAAATGAAATATCAAGGTCAGAGTGCTTGTCTCCTGACATTAGTAGAAGGGAAAACCCAAGCACAAAAATAAGTCAATTTTAATCATGTAGTCAAGTTTTTCTGTTTTATATACCTTGTCCCAATCTGATCATGAGACAAGTACTCTCTTTGTCTCTTTCAGTTATAAATATTCTGTATCCTTTTCATATCAACATTTTTATTAACGAAGGGAAATATTTTACAATCTTGAAATTAACCATCAAAATATACCTAAATTATATTTGATTTGACTCATTCCTTTAATTAAAACTGATTAATTTTCAAAGATATAATCGTCATACTTTATTTACTATCTAAAGCGAGACTTATGTAATTTTTGCCATTTTCATGGTAAAGTGACAAGGGGCATGGTGGTACAAACCTGTAACTCTAGTACCCAGAAGATAGAGGCAAGAGGATCAAAAAAGTTCAAGGATGTCTTAAATATAGTGTGGGAGTGTAATATATCAATCTGTTGATTTCATTGGTTAAGCAATAAAGAAACTGCTTGGCCCTCATAGGTTAAAACATAGGTGGGAGGAGTAGACAGAACAGAATGCTGGGAGAAAGAAGCTGAGTCAAGGAGTCGCCATGATTCTCCCACTCCAGGCAGACGCAGGTTAAGATCATTCCTGGTAAGCCAGCTCGTGGGTTACAGCAGATTATTAGCAATGGGCTAGTCCAGGTGCGAGAGCTAGCCTAGAAGAGGCTAGATAGAAATGGGCCAAGCGGTGTTTAAAAGAATACAGTTTCCGTGTAATTATTTCCGGTAAAGCTAGCCGTGGGGGCGGCCGGGTGCCGGGGACACAGCCCGCCGCTCTTATTTCAACAATATAGCAAAAATGGAAGAGGATAAAGTAGGCTGCAACTATGAGAAATTATTTTGTCTATGAAGATTAGTAAAGACACAAAGTAATTCTCTCAAGTGTTGGCAACTGTATTAGGAAAAAGAGACTTTACATGTTTTTTTTTTCCTCCGTTTATTTTATTTTATTTTTTTTCCATTTTTTTTATTGAGAAAAGGAGAAAAAAAACAAAAACAAAAAAAAACAAGTTTCCACCTCCTCCCAGCCTCCCATTTCACTCCCCCTCCTCCCACCCTTCTCCCCCTCCTCCCCCCTTCTCCCCTTCCTCCCACCCTTCTCCCCCTCCCCCCACTCCTCTCCCCCTCCCTCTCCAGTCCAAAGAGCAGTCAGGGTTCCCTGCCCTGTGGTAAGTCCTAGGTCCTCCCCTCTCTGTCCATTCCTAGGAAGGTGAACATCCAAACTGGCTAGGCTCCCACAAAGCCAGCACATTACGTAGGTTCAAAACCCCGTGCCATTGTCCTTGGCTTCTCATCAGCCCTCATTGTTCGCCATGCTCAGAGAGTCCAGACTTTACATGTTTTTAATATAACGATGTAGAAATAGTTTCTTTGATTACTGTTCATCAATCTACCTTTAGGACCTAAAAAAACATTTAGTCAGATAAAAGTAGAATTATATCAAGAACAACACTGGATGAGGGAACCTGAATTTCTATTATAACTCTAACTCCTAGTAAATGTAGGGGTTCCTAAGGTAATCAACATTCCAGTATGGAGATATAAAGCTTATACTTCATTGGAAAAAATGTGATTTACACACCATTTAGTATTTGAATTAGTTATGCTATCTCTGCTTAAACACACACACAACAAAACTACTTTAATAAAATATTTTCCAGTGTTAGCAATTGCTATTGTTGTTTCTCATAGTTTTACAAACTATAATTTGCCCAGATATTTATGAAATCATTACAATATTACTAACGATGTAACTCAGATAAGAACGTAGACAGACCCATAGGTGAACAGTGGAACCAGGGTGGTCCAGCTCTCATGCCCCTTGCTTTATTCAGTGCACCATCCTGTTTTTGTTACCATGACAACTAAAGTTTGGTATAACATCCACCCAAGAATCAAGGAAGCCAATTATTCCTAGCACAGCCGGTGTGAACACTATAATGCATAGCAGAGCTCACATCTTTGATTTTCTTTTTCTTTCACATCCAAGTTGTTATTAGCAACAAGTTGTTGTGCTGTAAAGTAAATGAGATGGAACAGATCCCCAACTATGCCCCCCTTCTAGGCTCCTTCAGTAATAGGCTAACTCTGGATCCCTCAAATGAGTTCATTGAATTTGATGATGGTACTTAGTAAAGGCCCTTTGACCTCCATCATGCATTTCCAAGGAATCCTGCGATCGTTTAGCTCACATTTGCAAATGTAATCTTTCTTTGCTTATTGAGAATTCACTTTAGTCCTTTTTGGGATTATAGGTTTAAGAGTGTTGAAACCATTTTACCAGGCAAGCAACAAATACTAAAACGGAATGTACTCCAACACTCGTGACTTCACTGAGCCAGTGTACAATCTTCTGAAGGACTTTTGAGGGAAAAAAAAAAATGGGTATTCAGGATGCTGTGGCAGGTGGCAGTGTGTGGTTTTCTTCAGCTCCCAGGCCAGAGACTATCACCAGAAAATCAGTCATTGCCCAAGAATATACTGTTCAATTCTTGTTTGAGCCTGAAATCTGAGAACAGCTGCAGGTGGGTTGGACAGAGAAATGAGGCAATCCTCTTTGCAACAGCTAAGTAACCAGGCAACTTTATGCATTTAATTTGCAGAGTCCCTGCTGTTGCTTGCTGGAGGGCTGATGTTCAGCCAGCCCCCTACCCCATCTGTCTGGCTTGCCAGCTGGAGCAATTTGCTTCCACCTGACCCCTTCAGCCAGGTTGATGTCCCGTTGGCTTAGCCCCAATGGCAACAGACATTTTGTCTTGAGGAATTAATCAGGAATTGTTAACCTGTGTTGATGCATCTGCTTGAGATGCACTGGCCCGTCCAGCAGGAAACAAAGCAATCCTTTTTCATGTGTATTCAGATGTTAGTCAAGCTCCATGGTACAGGAAAGTTATAATCAGGCATTCAGTGAATGTCTCTGAAAAGCATACAGTTGTTGTTGTTGTTGTTGTTTTTAATTTTTATATGTCCCAAACAAGCAAATCACCCTTCAAATAGCCAAAGTTAAGTTCATGACAGGGGACAGGGTGAAAAAGTGAAAGTACAGGTATAGCTCTTACAACAATTAAAAAGTAATATTGCTTAATTTAAACCAAATTTTAAAGTCATTTTCAATTTGGAAACTGACTTAACTAAATCATAGCCAGATGAAGCATGTACATTAAATTGCATGTACATTAAAAAGTACAATTTTTGTATTTTTGTGTTTAGGATTGTACCATCAAAAATGTGTGTGTGTGTGTGTGTGTGTGTGTGTGTGTGTGTGTGTGTGTTGAGGCCATATGTTGTTTGTTAAAGGTTTTGTTTATCATAGAATGGAGCATAATGGTAGAAAATAGAAGAGCATCTACCTGTTTCTCCCTGTATTTGACCTTGTTCCTTACAGCACCCTGGACTGACAGCTTAGTAGCCTAAGGGCTTTCGATAAGCAGTGGTTGAACGAAGGAATGAGAAAATGATGGAGCTTCTGAATAATGTTTAAACCTAAAAGAAGGAAAATTTCTTCCAGATACAACTTTATTCACACACCTACATGGACTTTCTCATAAAATACTGAGCATTTCCTCATTTGCCTTTTTTTCACAAAATTCAATTTTCCATGATACCTGCTTGTCAAAACAATATCTGAATCAATGAAGATTTCACAAACCTTTAAGGAAAGCTATGAAAGATGTCTGTTACAGCCACTAACATTCTAGGACAGCATGAAATTAAACAAAATCTTGAGTCTAGCAAGTTCAGTTTGTTATTAATTTGGGTTTAAGTCAACCAATTATTAAAGTCTACAACTGGCTGAATAAAACTAAAGGTCCTTGTGACATGTCGCTGAAACCAGAAGTAATGTTCATACCTGTAAGCTCAACATTAAGGATGCTGAGGCAAGAGGGTTACCATAAAGTTGAGGTCAGCCTGGGCTTCAAAATGAATTTGTTTCAGGCAAGCCTGTGCTACAGAAACACGCACACACATACACCTGAATGAAAACAGTTAGTGATGCAGTCTAGCATTTTAGGAAATAAAGAAAAATGACAAAAGTAAAAAAATAAAGAAATCATAGGGCATATTGTAATGTGAAATACATTTTAAAAGAGTGAGTAACGAAAAATTAGGAAGAATTGAGTAGTCTGAAGAAGCAGTTGACAGTTTTGAAAAGTACACATGTAGGCTAAATTGAAGTGTGACATTTGAATACATCAGTAAAAGAAGGGTCAAAGTAAGTAACTGAGTGCAGAGGATGGAGGAGAACATGTTCGTGACATGTTAGAGGAATAATGAAGAGAATAAAGTGGCATTAGCAGGAGGAAAGGGAATATATAAGAGCAGGATGCAGGTAGCTGAGGAAGGCAGACAGCACAGAGATTACAGCTCACTATAAAGACATTGACTTTTCTCCTGACCACAGTAAGTCACTGCAATTGTAGACATAGAGATATAATTAAAATTTGTTCTAGGAAGACTCCATGTTTGTGTTGAGAATAGACAATGAGTAAGTATTGAAACATAAAGACTTTAGAGCAAGTTACAGCGGTGATATACCAAAAGGATTGGCATCAGGTGTGCAAACTCGAGTGATTACATGGAAAAAGTGAGAAGTGGTGAGATCCTGGTTGCTTTCAAGATAAAGCAACAGGATTTCCTGATGGATTGAGTATAGTGGATGAGGAAACGAGAAGACTTAAAAATGGCCCATTGCTCTTGATTGATCACCAGAATCAGATGTTAAGACCTGATTTCTGAAAACATCATATATTTTGTTTGAAGAACATACACAAATCAAACTGCAAATCTCTCCCTGCTGGGTAGTTGTTGGGTTACTGAAAAGTACTATGCTACCAGTCTTGTCCAGCAGTGAGCTCTGTGAGCTCATGGAACACAGGCCTTCCAGATAAAATGTAACTACTGCTATAATAGTAGCACCGGTGTTATGGAGATAATCAGCCAGTTGCTCATACTTTAGATTCACTCAACAGAAGGAATTAATGCTTAGTACTGTAAGGGAACCTATATGTACTACCTAGTACTCTAAGAACTACCATTGTTCTTATGCTACGCGAACATGATATAAAACCTCCTAAATATTTATATTTATACTTATGGATTAAAATTCTTTTAGTTTTTGTCATAGAAGGTACTACTTCAAGTATGTAATAGCTAATAAAGATTTCTAATTGGTGAGAAAGTTGAGAAGAAACGACTGTTAAGTGTTTAGCCTTAAGTGAGATACTTATATCAACTCCTTCATAGAAAATTCTGTAAAGAAGGGGAGACAGGATGTGAGAACCTGAAGAAGGTGAAGCATTCTCTAGAAATCTGTATTATATTCTTCTAGACATTAAGTGACTGCTCTTCTCATCAAATCATAACAGCAGTGGATACCTGAAAAGTCTTAGACAGGACTGAGCCGACAATAACTCTATTTTGTAAGGGGAGGGGCTCATACGCCCCACCACTCACTGAGGAATGATAGACAGATGGATGTTGGAGAGGAGAATAATATGCTTCAGTGTAGCCACAGGTAGGTTGTCCTTGATCAAGCAACCTATGCTCATGCAGACGAGTCTAGTCAAATGCAATGCTATAGTTAAACAAAGATACGAAAACAGGACTGGGACTTGCTGGGAAGAAAGAGTATAGGAGAGAAGACACAAGAGAAAATAATGGGGAGAACATGTCCAATTGCATATATAATAAATATATATGTTTCTACACATATATACATATACACATATAAGGGAAGTTTTGGGAAAATAAGAAAGTAGTAAGTAGGGTTGGAAAGGAATATGGAAGTCAAGGAAATTAGTTATAGGTGAAGGCATTGTTCAGCCATCACTGTGCATGCAGATTGACTACAGATATTAATAAAAGGTTCATAAAATGCACAGAAATATATATATGGATCAAGTATTTTTGAAGGACAGAATCATATCAATGAAAATAATGCAGAAACACCCCTGAAGAGGAAGAAAAACCGTAAGAGCTGGAGGATGGGAATGAGGGCTGTGAAATGCAGTTTTCCTGGTTTAGTTTGGCTCTCCTACTTACTAACTCACACCACCTGTGATTACCCACATAAGACCTGTACAAGATCAATCAAGCTAAATGTAATCATGCATGGTCCAGACTTCATCTCTTACTGAGAAGCTACTGTCGAATGATAGTTGCTTGGTGGTGATGTGTGTTGCCACTGGTAGATTTTCCATGCTATAGGAATTGACCATACATCCATATGCATATGGATGTATATATATATAATATATATTATATATATATATATATGCAGCATTACTTGGAATTAGTGAGTAAACCAAAACAAACAAATGAACAAATGCAAAGGGCATGAGTTGGAGGAGGCTAGGGTGATGGGTTCTAGGAAATAATTAGATAAAAAATGGGGGTGAACATTATCATATTTTGTATACATATATAAAATTAAGAATAAGTAAAAATTATTTTTAAAAAGACATCTAAAAGAGGTAGGTAGATTATTAGAAAGTTAGATCTTCTTGTTATTAATGGAGAAAATGAGAGGGAGAGATGTTGAAATGGGGCCTTGGGGTGACTATGAGAAATCACCTGCCAAGTCTCTAAACACGGAATTTAATTGTATCACCTTCCCTCATTCCCTTTCTCCTTCGCAGAGCATATGCTGAACTCAGAGGTTGTTTTCCATGTCTTTCACCTTCCTTCCCCGTTCTGTTCATTGTCAGCCAATCTCAAGCACTTCTCAGAGGACCAGATCTAATTCAGAAACTAGAGCAAGTGTGCTAGAAGGAACAGGGTCAGTAGAAGTCATAGAGGGAGGAATTACAGATATTAGTCATTACAATGTCCAGATTCTGTCCATGGCAAGACACAGGTTGAAGGACAGGATCACTGGAGTAAAAGAATCTAAGAAAGTGACGGTAAAAGTCTTCGAATCATTTTATGTGTTCTGAAATTGCGCATGATCAACACAATGATGGGGGAGCTGAAACAATCTTTAAAATGAGGGAAGAATGACATAAAATCAGTAAATTAAACCACAATGAAGAGTAGGAGGTGATATAATCTGGTGACATTCTTCGAGCCACAATATTTGCAAGGTTGCAGGATGACAGGAAATAAAATGAGCTGTTGTGGCAATACATTGCAAAATCGTGTTTCTGCACCATCTCCATCTCAGTCCAGGTGTAGAAGGTCTAAGGCAGTGGTGTAGAAACAATGACAATCACACTGTGAGGAGTTTTAGTGGAGCTGTGTCACTAAGCATGGATCAGTGTCATTAGCAGAGAAGTATGGAGTGGGTGAGCATTTTACATCATTGAACTTATCTTTCCCCTGAGACATCTGGTAATATCTGGAAACAGGAATGGATCAGATACTGACATCACATCCACTAAGTCCAGGGATACTATGAAATATCCCATGCAGTACCCTACAAGAAATAATTACTTAGCCGGGCGGTGGTGGCGCATGCCTTTAATCCCAGCACTCGGGAGGCAGAGGCAGGCGGATCTCTGTGAGTTCGAGACCAGCCTGGTCTACAAGAGCTAGTGCCAGGACAGGCTCCAAAACCACAGAGAAACCCTGTCTCGAAAAAAAACAAAAAAAAAAAAAGAAAGAAATAATTACTTGACCTAAATGCCAATGGTCTTGAGGTTACGATTGTCTTCACTACAAAAAGTGTGAGATGAGGTAGAGGAAACAGGGAAGTTTTACAAGTCATGTCTATGAGTTCCAGAAGTTCTTGGAGAGCCTCAAGTCTAAATGAAGTATAGAGTAAGAAGACAAAACATGCCACAAACATGTGAGAATTGGAACTTCATAATGAATTATAATCAGGAAGTCTATTTCTGGGGTAAATGATGCACCCGACATTGTGTGTGTGGTGGAGAGTGTTGCAGAAGCCCTTAGTGATGTCAGTAAAGGGTTAGATTAGTTGGCCTCTGCTTCAGTGAGCCTGAAGACTCTATAAGACGTGAACATCCGTGTAATGAATATGCTTTGCTCTAGATGATCTATCATCTTTTTCCTTTAGTTTTTTTCTTTGTTACCCCAGCTCTTTAGATACTTGCATTACTCAGAAACACTATCAGAAGTGGGTAGCATTCACCTTTTCTATATGCTCTCTCTTACCACCCCTACCCATTCTGACATTCAAATCTACAGGAATATGTCTGCTAGCCACTTCTTTTCCCCAGGGCTCCTAAATTAGTGACTGAGTTAAATACTAGATGCAGATCAATTTGTTAAATCTACTTGATAATAATGAATTTGAACAAGGAATCTTGTGGTTTTATTTGTTTTGTTTCTTGTTTTTTCGTTTTTCAAGATAGGGTTTCTCTGTAGCTTTGGAGTCTGTCCTGGAACTAGTTCTTGCAGACCAGGCTGGCCTTGAACTCACAGAGATCTGCCTGTCTCTGGCACCCAAATGCTCTTATTAAAGGTGTCCGGCTGAACTTTGAGGTTTTAAGGAACTTAAACCTCTGGTACTTCAAATATATTGTCAGAGTTATTATTATTATTATTATTAATATTATTATTATTATTTATCAGTGAAGAAATTTTATACAGCTCAGGTTGCCAATTGTTTCAGAAGGACTCTATGTAGAGGGTAAAAAATTAGGAATATACCTCCTCAGAACTGTAAGCCTCCACAAAGACAAATCCTGGAAAAAATTACTCAAGATATACAGAATAGTTCTTCCTACACCACTCTTATCTTTTAAAAACAGAGTTCCTTAAAAGTTTTGAGTTTTGTACAATGTGTTTTGATCATGTTCACGAGCCCACCTCTATTCACCCCACTTCTCTATCCACCAAAATTTGTAAACTTAAAAAGAAAAACAAAACTCAAGACTAATTTGTGTTACCCAAATACTCACAGATGTGTGATCTTCTGGAGTGCAGCCTACTTATCTAGGGCTTCACTCATAAAAAGACTGACTTTCTTTTCTCATATGCCAATGAAGGCCAACTGGTCCTTGGTTGGGGTAGGATTGTATCGCCAGCTCTGATCCCCATGCTAGTATTTGGTCTGGCTTGACCATGCACAATTTGTACTCATGCTATTATGAGTTTATATGTGTGTTTCCCTGTTGCAGTAGAAGACATGTCCTTTCAATCATCCACCACCTCTGGCTCTTACATTTTCTGCTTCCTCTTTTGTAATAATATTACAGGGAGAGAATAGTATATGTGTTTCCTCTAGGATGAAGATTCTGTGCCCTTATTCTCTGCACATTGGCCAGGTATGGGTTTCTGTGTTAATCACTAATTGCTGCAAATAAAAGTGTTTAGCTATATACACAATGTAAATTCTCTCACCACAATGGCTTGCTTTGTGAGTCCTCTTAGCTTTCTTTGTTTCTATGTAATGAATGGTTACTTTTTTGGTTAAAAATCCACACTTTCGACAACTTCCCTACCCTCTTTCTCTCCTGTTTGTCTGCTGGATTCCATGTTGCTTTTCCTTGTTCCCAAGATACCCAGTACACTTATCACACAGCATACTTTATGTTTGTTTGTTTGATGTGTCATTTTCTCTACTTTTATAAATCTTGTTTTACAAACATCTTGCCTCCAAACAAACTCTCAGTGCCATAGGACCAGAAACTATGGGTTACCCACCTGTATTATTCAATTAGGCTAGGAGTGCTTAGCACTGAAATTCTCCCTGAATTAAAGAACATATTTATGGGTAGATTAGAACATTGATAGCCATGTAGAAAGCCATAGAATTATGAAAATGATATCTTCTGAATATCATTTGACTATTATGGGATTTTTATACATCTATTTGTAAATATTTAGGGTTCACAGTGCAATTTGATTCATGTATACAGTATATAATTGCCAAATGGGAAAAATAGTTCATCCACATTCTAAAACATCTGTCATTTCTATATTATAGAACACTTAGAACTTTCTGTTATTTTATACTGTATAGCAATGCATATATCTAATGTGTAACTTAAAATGTAATATAAATAAATCACTGTCCTCTAGCTGTCCTACTGCACTATAAGACCATTTTCCAGTCTGTCTCTTTTCCTTCTCCTCCTCCTAGTTTATACTGAAAAGTTTCTATGAGTAATTTCTAAGGGTCAACTGCTTTAGTTTTTAGAAATGAGTGAAACACATGTATTTGCCTTTCTGTGCCTGACTTACTCACTTCATCTGATATCTTACAGTACTAGGGATATTTTCACAAATGATATTCTTCTTATGGCAGAATAGTACCCGTTGTGTGTATAAATATATGTGTGTGTGTGTGTATATATATATATATATGTCATATTTTTATGTACTCAACTGTTGATGGACACCCTAGTTGATTCCATGTCATGCCTCTGATGAATGTGCTGAAGTAAGTAAACATAAGCATGCACTCAACTCTCAGATATAGTAGCTTCATTCCCATAGACTATCTACACAGTGGTGCGAATCACGTGGAATTTTGAAGTCTCTTTCTTTGTATTACTTCTTTCTCGTATCTTTTACTGTCATGTAATCAATTCTTGACCCTGATCATCATGGTTGTTTCTACCAGTGTTCCCAACAGATTCTATTCTGCTGTGAAATTGGAAACTCCAGAAAATAAAGGGTTTGTCAAAGATAGGCACTGATTTAGTACTTGAAAAACACTTTGGGGGAAAAGGCTATGATCTTCAAGGCGTGTAATTTTTGCTTGTCATGCTGGTCTCTATGGAACCCTTTGTTTCTCACACAGTGTCCAGTTATTCTCTAGACAGTTGCAATCTGAAATGCAAGGTTATCACATCTGTGCCTATGCTGGCTAGAGCTCTAATGATTTCACATCATCGGCGCGAGTGCCATCTAAATTCCACGACAAACTCGTAAGTACTTCATATATGTCTTTTATTGTTCTTCAAGTACCCAGTGCTTCTCTGTAATTATTTCACACCACGGTTTCTTCTTGTACACAGCTGTACATTCATATGTTAACTGATGGAAAATATGCAAATACCACATACATTCAATAGAAATAGTAGCTTAGATCTTGAATTGTGGTCTTTTCCTAAGCTAGTGATACTTGGTTTCATGGTCTCACATAAACCAGGGCAATGACAATTAACCAAACAGCCAGCAATCACAAGGTTAAAGGTATGAGACGCTACAGTACATTGTGTTTCTATACATCCATGGATTAGAATTACTAAATGCACTTTTGATAGGGCATTTTAACTTATAATATATTTATTGAGATGAAATTCCATCATAATCAAGGACCATTTGCACAATGAAAATGTACTGATGCCCCAAGTCTTATTTCTTCTGTTTTGCCTGTTTTGCTTTGTTTATCTTTATTTTCCTTTATCTTAAGATGAAAAGAGGCCCCAAAAACATGTTTTCTGGAAGGGACTCCAGCTCTACTTTAGCTCCAGTTTTCCTGCTTAACTAGAAGCATAGATAATGGCTGGGGAGAAAGATTCCCTTAACCTTGTTTAGTTCCAGCCTCCTCAACTCAAGAAATAGATAGCTTCATGCTAAAAATTTCAGGTTTTAAATGATAATCAAATGTCCAAATATTTTAGAAAATATTTCACAAACTGTGGAGTGCTCTCAACAGCTGTGTTAGAACTGGAGGAGAGGACAGATGCACGGGGAATAGGAGGAGGCAGAAGGTTTGTAGTATAGACTCAAGGAGGATACAGTCTATTTGCAGAGACAAGATTTCTATATGAGGAACAATTAGTGAGCACTACCAAATATAAAACAGATAATCAATGGAGAACTCAAGTGGCACAGAATATTAACTGCTTTGGGACTTGAGAGACGGCAGATGTGTGAACTGAATAAATTAAAAAGTCTCTTAGAAACAAACTATATTTTACATCTTCGAAAACTGTGCAACTCTCACTTCTCTCTGCAGCCAGCACCTTATGTAGGGGTCAGACTGCAGGGGTCAGAAAGATAAATAGAGAAGCTGCATGGGAGTGCCAAGGATAATCATTTCTACTAGAAAGATTGCTGCAGATTCTAAAGAGGCTTCTGATGGCAAGGCTGGCCTTAGCCTTCTCTTCCTTAGGAAGAGTCACAGAAGGACCAGTTCTCTAGAAAGCGACCCGGGGTATGTGGGTTCAGCCAAATTTTGTAATTGTTCCTGAGGAGCAGCATGTAGTAACATGCCCATAAATCTAGATGTGACCTTTAATATTATGGGCATTCGGATTTCAGAGAGATAAGTTCATAAGACAGTTCACTTAAATCCAGCAATCTTTACTCAAAGCAAAGCATTATAATAGCAACTGAAATTACCATCATGGAATTTTGTCTCTCCAAAAGATATTTGTTAAAGTAAGAAGTGAAAAAAATAAAAGAAAAATTGGAAAATAATAGATTCTAGTACAATGTATTTGGCCATTTAATAGATACAAATATCAGAAGCAACAGGATCTTAACTCATCTACATTTTAAGTCTTTATCCCAATCTGATAAGGAGAGGCTTTGCTGAAATGCTTTCAAGAAACATACTGCTTGAACTTTAAAAGGATGGTCTACAAAACTAAACTGTTAGACACATGATGATACATAGTAGGTAGCTACACCACTGTGTTTTCTAGTCCTTGGCATTGGAAAGTTACATTTTTTCTTTTCTCTTTTTTTCTTTCTCTTTTCTCTTGTGTTTTCTTTCTCTACTAAGTTTTAATCAATGAAGAATGAATAGATGAATAAATAGGAGGCAGGAGATAGAGAGATGAAATAAAATGACATCACTATCATTGGCAAAGCTTGTTAAACAATGTAACTTTGTATGGTGCCAAAAATGACTTACTGTTGGATTAATGTCTTATGCTCTATGAAGAAAACAATATAAGTAGACAAATGGAAGAGACAGACCATTCCATATATTTCCTCCTGGATTCTAGGGCATAGTGCGTTAATGTATGTTAAGTACTTGAATGTCAGCTATCATTTTGTATACAAAGCTTTCTGCAATGGAAAGATGATCATACACTCTCATGAGAAGACACTAGTTTAAGGGACCGAGTGCAAAGATGTGGTTCTACGGGAGCTGTCAGTGGTCCCAGAAAAATTGGTCAGTTTCTGCTGACAGCTGGTCCTTTGGGAAATGACTTTCTGTCTGTGGTCCTGTTGCTCTTGACTCTCACTCTGCCTGTAGTTCTCACTTCTCTTTAGTACTGTGACTTTGAAGGAAGCCTTCCTCATTCCATCTATGTTCCCTTCTTCCAGTCACTCTGACATCCCCTCTGCCGCCTTTTTCTCTCAATCCCACTCTTCTCTCTCCCTCCCTTCTTCTCTACCTCCCTCCTTTTTGATCTTCTAGACCATTGTTCATTTTGCATATTCAGTGTACCAGAAAAAGGCCTTCTGGTCACATCAGCATCTTTTTGGCATGATCCTACCCATCGTCTCCCATATCACGTAAGTAGAAAGAAAATGATGATATGCTTTAATGTAAAACCAATGTCATTGTTTTATGCAATGAGATGTTCCAGCACACAAAATCCCTCACGCCTTGGGAAAAAATGATCTTTCTTCATCTCCCTTTGCCTAAGTATTCAAATGTATAATGTTCTACATTGGGGCAAGACATTTCCCCTGACTTCCTCAGAGCAATCACTTTGTGCTTTGAAGCATGAGATTCAATTACCCATATCATTGTCTTGGCTTGCATAGCTACAACCACTATTAATGGTCATAAAATCACCTACTTATTTGATATAAATTCAGCCACAGTATGCTGTTCCAACCATGCATCAGCCATATACATGTATATTTCTTAAAGTATATTTATTCTAGAGAATAAAGTCCCCTAACAAAACTTGATCTCTGTTTAAGATAAAGTTGAAAATAAAAGTGCAAAAACAATATACCTCAGCCGGGCGGTGGTGGCGCACGCCTTTAATCCCAGCACTTGGGAGGCAGAGGCAGGCGGATCTCTGTGAGTTCGAGACCAGCCTGGTCTACAAGAGCTAGTTCCAGGACAGGCTCCAAAACCACAGAGAAACCCTGTCTCGAAAAACCAAAAAAAAAAAAAAAAAAAACAAACAATGTACCTCTAAATAGCCAAGCAGCTATCTAAATTAAAGGTCCTAAGAGAAAATGAAATATTAAATAAATCATAACCTTATTTTCTCTAATATGTTTTTGTATCTATATTCATTCAAGATATGTATGTGCATTTGTTTTTAAAACACTTTTTTGAACTTTCAATGGCTCTATCCTTTTAAGAAGCAAGCATAATGCCTTAAAATAGAACCTTAAATTCAAATCAGCAAAAGTTGCATTTCCATGCTGCTGTGTTAGTGAGATGCCAGGTAAACCTGGGTAAGTCTAGGAGGCTTCCCACTAGGTTCACCTGGTGAGGGCTCTGCTGATGTCAGCATTCTAATCGCACTCAGACACCATAGAACCTAAAGAATATATACCTCCTTACATCATGGAAGTTAAATTTGTAATTTCCATCTTTCAGTGCATGTGACTAGTAATGGAATAAGAATATAGTGAAAATACTATTTTTTCAGGAGCCTGGAGAGATGTCTTAACAGCTAAGAGCACTCATTGAGCTCTTCCAACGGACACAGACTCAATTCCTAGCATGTGGAGTAACCATTTGTTACGCCAGTTTTAGGAGACTCAGTGCCTTATTCTGTCCTTCATGCATGTTCCACAGACATACATGTAGGCACAGCATCTATGCACACAAAATAAAATAAGAAAAATAAATTAGAAAGCATTTAAAATTTTTCTCAACATACCCACATACTGTTTGTTTACATACACTATGATTAACAATAATTCCTTGATATTATCAAATATATTGAAGATGTTTAAACTTTTGAATCTTTGATGCCAGATTTAATTAATATTTAATTAAGACTTAGTTTCTAATTAATAATATTTTGTTCACCATCCAGAAGAAAACTTAATCCTTTAAAGGTGTATTCATTATTAAAACTGTTACTGACTATTGATTTCAGTGATGTTGATTTTTAACTGTTTCCTTGTCTGTTTTTTTCAAATAAATATGCTGCACTTTATGCAACATAAAATTAGGTCGCTAAATAACTCGGTAGGCTGTCGTTTTGTCTTGTTGACCATGTCCTTTGCTTTACAGAAACTTTTCAATAATCCAATAAAAAAAAATGGAGCACAAACCTAAAAGGAGAACTCTCACTAGAGGAATCTAAAATGACTGAAAGACACTTAAGGAAATGTTCAACATCTTTAGTCATCAGAGATATGTAAATCAAAACAACTCTGAGATTCCATCTTACACCTGTAAGAATGGCCAAGATCAAAAACACTGATGACAACTTATGCTGGAGAGGTTGTGGGGAAAAAGGAACACTTCTGCATTGCTGGTAGGAATGCAAGCTGGTACAGCCCCTTTGGATGTCAGTGTGGCTATTTCTCAGAAAATTAGGAAATAACCTTCCTCAAGACGCAGTAATACCACCTCTGGGTATATATCCAAAGGATGCTCAATCGTGCCACAAGGACATGTGCTCAACTATGTTCATAGCAGCATTGTTTATCATAGTTAGAAACCTGGAAACAACTTAAAAGCCCCTTGATAGAAGAATGGATAAGGAAAATGTGGTACATTTACACAATGGAGTACTACACAGCAAAATAATAATAATAATAATAATAATAATAATAATAATAATAATAGACAACTTGAATTTTGCAGGCAAATGGATGAAGCTAGAAAACAGCATTTTGAGTGGGGTAACCCAGACCCAGAAAGACAATTATCATATGTACTCACTCATAAGTGGATTTTAAACATAAAGCAAAGAAAACAAGCCCACAAATCACAATCCCAGAGAACCTAGACAACAATGAGGACCCTAGAAGAGACATATATAGATCTAATCTACATGAGAAGTAGAAAAAGACAAGATCTCCTAGTAAATTAGGATCATGGGGACCTTGGGAGAGGGTTAAAGGGGAGGGGAGATGGAGGAAGGGGAGCAGAGAAAAATGTAGAACTCAACAAAAATGGATAAAAAAATAAAGAAATAGATCCATTTAGATGCAGCATGAAAGTCTATGTTGCTCAGAGCTCATTTCAGTACTGAGTGAGCCTCTTCCATTTTATGATTAAAAAAAAAAAACTGCTGCCTTCTCAAATTTATACAGGATGATAAAGATGGTACCCATTTAGTAACTGACACGTTAACTCACATAAAAATTCGGTGTTCCACTGTCAACACTTCTGTTTCTTTTAGGCCCCAATAACAAGCCAGAAGCAATTTATCAGAATTATAACAATTATCTGCAGAGCTTATTAGCAAATTTGAATTCAAAACATTGCAAGTATGCAAAGCAATTTGCTTATGGGAGCCACCCAAAAGTGTCTCCCCTGTCTCCTCGGTCACCACTGGATATTGTTGAAATAGGAGCAGCGGGCTGCGTCCCCGACACCTGGCCGCCCCCACGGCTAGCTTTATTCTTTTAATCACCGCTTGGCCCATTTCTATCTATCCTCTTCTAGGCTAGCTCTCGCACCTGGACTAGCCCATTTCTAATAATCTGCTGTAGCCCACGAGCTGGCTTACCAGGAATGATCTTAACCTGCATCTGCCTGGAGTGGGAGAATCATGGCGACTCCTTGACTCAGCTTCTTTCACCCAGCATTCTGTCTGTTTACTCCACCCACCTAAGGGTGGGCCTATCAAATGGGCCTAGCAGTTTCTTTATTGCTTAACCAATGAAATCAACAGATTGATATATGACACTCCCACATCAGGATATGGTGTTCTGTGTTCAATCCAAACATTATACTTTTCCAGATTTCTCAGAAAATGGTTGCAGTAATGTTGCAGTTACAAAATAAGATGGACTTGCCTCACATGAAGAGTTCTATCAAATATTATCAGTATTTCTTTGTAGCAGAAAAATCTAGATGGCATCAAACTTTCTCTTCACTGTGAAAATGCTCTCACATGCCTGTAATGAAAGAATCCTGATAAGTCTTACTGAGAAATGCATTAATAACACACACCTGAGCTTCCACAAATATATCCTCGTTCTAATGGGCAGCATCAGTCAACATACCACCTTACCTGTCAAAACTAACTTTGCAAATGAAACTTAAATACAAACATTACACTGAATTCCTAAACTATGCTGAATATAGTCACAAAGATTCATAAAATTAGGAGCCAAGCAGCCTACATAGAGCGGGGAGAGCCTTAGACCTGCTCAAGTGATGTGGCAGACTTTGTTGACTCCCCGTAGAAGACCCCATCCTCTCTGAGGAGGGGTTGGGGGTGAGGTGAGGGAAGGTGGATGTACAGAAGGAAGGGAGGGAGAGAGGACTGGGATTGATTTTCTTTTTAATGACATCCAGAAAGACCCAAGGCAGAGGAGTTAGGACTGATCAGGGAGAAATCTGGGAGGAACTTAAAGTACTATGCTGTAGGTTCTGTAGGTGAATGAAAGGGACTGTGAGGCAGTAAAGATAGGCAATCTTTTGGTACTGAGCAAAACAAAACAAAACAAAAAGCACAAAAACCAAGAATTTCTATAAGAAATTCTACACTGATAGCATAATAATTGTAAGACCTATGATTTTCTAAATACAGACATATTTTTGAGACCCTTTAGGTGGTGGGTATTTGCTTCAATCATACTAAGAAATGAATATCAAGATGCAATAACTATTTGTAGAAGTTTTATCCTTTAAAGGTTTAAAAGAAGTAACTGGAGATATTGTTACATATAAGTCATAAGGTCTACTTATCATAACATATTTGCTACAACTTGGGTCCAGGAAGTCTGTGCATGACTTCCAAGTCTTGTTTTCAAGGATTGGTTGCTGGCACATTATACTACAGTGCATATAAAGCCTCTAGGAGATATGACCTAAGATCTTCAAGGAATTGAAAGACATAAACTTGAAGGAGGTAGCAGGGCTCCAGACTGTCCTTTCTCTCTTTCGTATTCTAGTCATGATATGAATGCTTTTCGCTTCTATGGGCTCCCCACCATGACATGATACCCCTAAAGAGATACTCAAAGCAATGTAGCCAGGCAATCATGGACTGTAGCCTCATAACTTGTAAGCCACAATAAATTTTTCTTGTTAAAAATGGATCTTCTAGTATTTGTTATCATGACACAAATCGGATAAGCTCATTGACTAGAGTTAAGAAAGAACATGGTATCTCACAGACAGAAGTAGTGATAGCCCATGTGGGTCAAACAATGATGTAGGATTAGATAATTGGTGCAGTAATAACAAATAATAACTAGGCATTGCTGGCTCTACCTATAAAAATTACCCCTGTTGATCTTTACTAATAGGAATAGAGAAAAAAAAGCACTGGCTTAAGAAGTAGATGCCCAGTAGAGTGTCAGAGTGTCATTGAGACATGAAGTCACATCTGGACCAGCAAGCATAATGACAGTTATCAAATGATTAGATGTACAAAAATCTATTATCATTCTTAGAGATTCACATTCTCATCATAATCCTGGAAGGTTTCCCAAAAAAGGTTGTGTAAGAGAGCACCACTCTTATAAAATTCAAATCCTTTGTTAAGGCAAAAAATCCTACAGTTCTCTGAGATATGATGATGACAATGAAGACTTTATTATTTTGATAAAAGAATACTTATAGTGGCCTCCATTTGGCATTTTCTATCTGGATAAGTTTTCTACTATTATTTGACAAATTCACATATGCTTAATGAATTAAAAGAGCATTAATTTATCAGTTTAAAAATGTTTAAGTCAGATATTTGACATAGCAAGGCTGAATTTTAGCTCAGGCTAAAATAGAAGTGAGGTGTTAGCATCTTCAGTCCCTTCTGGCTCAGGGTCCCCTTCTAAGTGTATTTCTGTTCCTAGCAAAATTCAGATTCATGTAGTTGTCTGGCTGAAGATTCCTTCAGTCTGTTGACTGTTAGTTAATGGCTTGTCTCAGAAATTGGAGGCTGGTCTGCACCAACCATCTTGAGCCCTCCTCCACTTTCATGCTATCTGTGACATGTCCGGCTGCATTGTGCCTCCTATTGCTCTCATCTTGTTCTTTGCAACCATGTGGGGAAATCCCTTAGCTTTGAAACAGATCATCTGACAAACCCAACTCCATCAGTACATATTATGTTCCATTGACTTGGAGTGACTATAATATTTAAGAAATTATACTCAGAGAAATGCCTACATTGATGTTTTATTAGATGACTTGGAGATGACTACAGTTCTACCCACCAGTCTGTCATCCCTCATTTCAGTAGGCAGGGAGTCAATGTATGGATTCTATTCAATTCTGAATGTATTTATTTCAACCATGTGTTTCATAAATTTGGAAATAAATGCAGATTTTATGGAGTAACAGTTCCAATGTGAAATAGACACAAGTTAAAACTCCATTGACTTGCCAGTCTCTGTAATTTCTCTCACTGACTAGAGAGCCAAAATAAAACTAAGTCCATGAAAAGTAATGCCGTATCTAAACAACCCTGTATCCGTCATCTAAAAGGCAGATTGTTTGTTTTCTCCTTTTTGTTTTCCAGACGCAGAGACTTGACTCTTACTCATCAAGTAAAAACTTTAATAGGGTGAGCTATTTCAGTTCCAAAGACTCCTGTACAGATTCCACTCTCATTGATTCTTATGAACAGACAATTCCAGCCACACTTTGGTACATCTAAAAGTTATTAGCCTTACTATGTCCACCATGTCTTCAGTGATTCAACCTTGCTATCTAGCCCCTGTTATCCTAAATCTAGCATCCTCACTGGGAGAGCCAGCTTGGTAATATCAAATCCCTGCTCAATTATTGACCTATAAAAACTAAACATCATGAATTCTTAAAAGAAACTCTGCAAATGTTTTTATTATTATTATTATGGCCCTTATGAAGAGACTTTCTTTGGGATCCCTTTAGGAAACACAGTGAGGGGACAGATCAAGTCCTACTTTGGAAATGAATCACAGAATTTTGATTTTCCTAAGCTTTTAGACATTTTCCTCTACCATATATCAAGGGAATTCTGATAGTTTAATTTCGGAGTTTTCGATGTAGGCTTTAATCAATAAGAAACTGGTAAAGAAATTCTTAGTAATTTAGCTATCACTGCATTCTGAAGCCAGACTACAACTCAATGATAGAAAGGTTGCTTAGTGTGTGGGAGGTGGTAGGTTTAGCCATAGCACCGCAATAAAGATAAATAAACAAATAGATAAATAAAATTCATAATTACCACTTAAGAAATGTATAAACAACATCTTTGCCCACAATCTCCCAAATCATTCAGAATCCATTCATGCTTTTGGGCTGTTGGAACACACGCTGGAAACGGTGTAATTGCTCTGATGGTACTTGTCCTTCCTTGGAAGCCACATATGGAGCCTCACTCCGTTTTTGCTAGATCTTGAATTAAGCTGATGGCCTTGAAGCAATGGAAATTTTGCACACAAGGCTTAAGGATGAGCAGTGTACCATGCAAGGAATACAGTCCAGAGGAAAGGGTTCTTATCCTTTGAGCATGGGCACTAGTCTCCGGAAGGAATGCACAAGGTGCCTCTGCTGAGAACAGAGGGGTTCACTGTCGTCAGTGTCAAGGTAGCAGTCACAGTTAAACCCAGTGTTCAGGAAGGTTCCCCTTCTAATCAAATGCTACAGTTTTAACTAATGCAGTCCTGTGTAACAGTCAGTGCAGGTTGTGTTTACTGAATTTAGTCACTTGCAGTTTTGGGCCTTAGCTTTCATTTTTCTGAAGTCTCAACCATGAGGCAATCCTTAGCGGTTCCTGCTTTCTTTCTAGATATTCAGCAGAGAATGAGAAGTTTTTGGGCTCATAATTTTCTTCCTACAAGTTCTTTCTCACACATAAAAGTAGCTAATTTATCCCATATTACTCTTTTTTTTTTTCCGAGTCAGTATAACAGCCCTGGTTGTCCCAGAACTCACTTTGTGGTTCAGGCTGGCCTCACAGAGATCTGCCTGCCTCTGCCTTCTGAGTGCTAGGATTAAAGGTATGCACCACCACTGCCTGCCTTTACTCCTTCTTTCTAACAACAATACCCTAGCCCAGCCGGGCAGTGGTGGCGCACGCCTTTAATCCCAGCACTTGGGAGGCAGAGGCAGGCGGATCTCTTGTGAGTTCGAGGCCAGCCTGGTCTAAAAGAGCTAGTTCCAGGACAGGAACCAAAAAGCTACGGAGAAACCCTGTCTCGAAAAAAAAAAAAAAAAAAAAAAAAAAAACAATACCCTAGCCCAAAGTCCTGTCTCTCTAGACACCTGACTCGGTATCATGCAATGCCACAAATCAACAAGGTGAGTCGGCAGATCACAATGTGTGACTTGCCCAAGTTCTGACACTAGTCTCCAAAGGATTAAACAAATACCAGCTGTTTTACTTTTTCTTCTTAAATGGCAGATACAGATCTCTGTGTCTAACACTATCCTGGAACCAAATGAGAAGAAAACTCATGGCACCACGTCTCCATCTCAGCCAATTGACCAAGCCACCATTCATAGTACCTTCCATAGTACTAGTTCCAGAAACATGCCAAGTGTTGAATACAAAGGTCTAGTAGAATTCAACTGGGAAACATAAAAAAGAAAAGCATGCCAACACATGTGGGAGTATAAAGAAGAAACCATATTGTTTGTAATACTGTTTGGCCAATAGCTTAAGCATATTTCGGGCTAACTCTTATATCCTAAACTAGCCCTTCTCCATTAATCTGTGTATCATCACGTGGCTGTGGCTTATGGGGTAAAGTTCTGTCTTGAACATCTCTCTCTGGTGGCTACATGACGCCTCCCTGACTCTGCCTTCTTTATACCAGCATTCATTTTAGTTTTTTCCGCCTACCTCTATTCCTTGCTCAGGCCCCAAACAGTTTCTTTATTAACCAATAGTAGTCACAGCATACAGAGGGGAATCCCACATCATACTAATACTTTCTCCCTTACCCCTTTGAGCATAAACCAGCTAAATTGTGTTCTACCTCTTTGAACCCAAAGAATCTATGCCATTCTTCAGAATTCAGAAAGGCATTGTGTCTAAGAATTCTTCTTTTGTAGTATTTCTTCCACTTTTCCCACCCACTTCAGGCTTCTTATAGCTGACTTCTTAGACTAGGCTACCATTATTCTATTTTTTGTGCTCCTGGATGGACTTTGTTGTAGCACTGGTGGTGACTGTCCTCAGTCTTCTCTAGTGATCTAGCCCTATATCCTAACATATCCATCTTACTTTTATCTTGTCATTTGTTTTTTTTTTTTTTTGCTCCAATCCACTAATAATGATCTTTCTGGTCCCCAGATCCCAACCTCAGGAAAATGATCCTGATGCAGTAGCTGTTCCACCCATAACTTATGGTATTAGAAACTGTATTTCTACAATAGGTTCAAAAGAGTGCAGTCTAGTGAGCCTAGCTAGGATTTTAAGACAAAAAAATTGGGCTCTGCTAAGAATCTTGACAAGTTTCATAAGTCAAAGAGCTTTGTAGGTCAGAGTCTGCAGTTGTTGACATATCCCGAATTATTGAGTGCATTGTATGAAGTGGAGGTCAGAGTTTGTGTCCACAGAATTACATTAAGCCAAGAAAAGTACAAGAAGAAAAACATCTCCAAGAAGGCAAAGCACAAAGACCAGGTCAGATGGTCAAAGATGATTATAGTTGAGTGAACACAAAAGACTGCACCTCAAGAATGAGACTCAAGCTTATTTTTAACTTCTCCCTTGCTCATTATTTGACTCCTGATCATACAATCACGATGTTAGAATATGAAGCTATGATTAAATGAACCCTACTGACTAAAGTGTGATGAGGACAAGGGTCGCAGTTCATCAGCCTGCAGATCCCAACCTTAGAAAAATGATCCTGATCCAGTAGCTGTTCTACCCATAACTTTTCATTTTCAGAAGTAAGTGAGTTCAGAAGAAAAAAATTCACACATTAACCATATATATATTCATCTTATATAATATTCCAGTTCCAGCAACAATAACTTACTTTTTCAAATTGTACTAACAAGTTTTGAATAACTTGAACCTGAGCTCTTCCTCATTTTCTTTATCTCTCTGATAGTCAGCATCCTTTATGTAGTAATTTACATTGTTCCATGAATGTCCATCCATGGTATGTTATGATGTTGCTAACCTGAGTTCAAATCCAAGTTTTGGTACTATATGACCTTATGCCAGTGACCTTTCCTCTTCATGCTTGTATTTCCTCACTGAACTAGTTTGTTTATGTCATCCTGACACAAACTGGTATCACTAAGAAGAGGGGTCCTTAGCTGAGGAATTGCCTTCATCAGACTAGCCTGTGGGCATGAATGAATACTCTGATACTCAGCATCCTTTATGTGGTAATTTACATTGTTCCATGAATGTCCATCCATGGTATGCTATGATGTTGCTAACCTGAGTTCAAAATTCAAGTTTTGGTACTATATGATTCTTGATTGATGTTGCTGTGGGGGGGCCCAGACCACTGTGGGTGGTGCTGACTCCAAACAGGTGTTACTGGGTTGTAGAAAAAAACAAGTTCAACAAGTCATGGAGAACAAGCCTGGTGTGGGATTCCCCTCTGTATGTAGTGAATATGGTTTATTGTCACTGGTTGATTAAGAAGCTGCTTTGGCCTTTGGCAGGGCAGACTAGAGCTAGGCGGGAAAACTAAACTGAATGCAGGGGAAAAAAAGGGTAGAGTCAAGCAGACGCCATGTAGCTGCCCAAGGAGAAATACATCAGAAACTTACAAGTAGGCCACAGTCTTGTGCTGAAACATAGATTAATGGAAATGGGTTAATTTAAGATAAAAGGGCTAACTAAGAATATTCCTAAATCATTGGCTAAACTATTGTAATTAATATACTTTCTCTGTGATTATTTGGGTCTAGGTGTCTGAGAAACAAATGTACAATCTCTGTTTACACAAACCAGTATAAAATGTTCCTCTCTGATTTCTACTCAGTTTTGGTCCTTGTGCTCGGGCCTTAAGTTGCTGCCTTAGCTTCCTTTAGTGATGTACTGTGATCCAGACATATAATCTGGAAAGCTGAATAAGCCTATTAGTATATAATATATGGTACCATATATGTATCTATATATATATATATGATACTACATTATATATACAGTGCTGCTAAAAGTGGTACTATATCAATATTTGTTGGTTTTATTAAAAGTAATATCATTTTCATGATAAGAACTGATATGAAGGCTGCTTTGTATATGTGAAATACATACTTTATCACTAAACTGTACCTGTGTCTGGTGATCTCTTCACTGAAGCTCTTATAGCATCCTCCTTTGACACTTGGATGGTTAATTACATTAACTTTGCATCTGTTTTGTGTCACAATTAAAAATTTTTCATAATAGTATGAGCTCTAGTGCAGGTGTCTGTGTGTCTGTGTCTCTTGTGTGTGCTTCTCTGGGAACATACAACAGGAGTGTGTGATGGCTATCAGAGGACAGTAAAGAAAGGCGACTAATTTAAAGTGGAAACCTCTCAGAAATAGTTTTACCTGTTTAAGCGTCGTCCATGTTTAGAAAGCAACTCCTTTCCATGTGTGACAGTGAACATTACACCCCTATCAAAGGTATGAATAAATTACAGGCTAGACCTGAGTCTAGATGTGAAGAAATTATCAGAGGTGCACTAACTTCCTGGAGCCATATTAAAGAAGTAGTTTTGCTTTTGAAAGGAAATATTTTAAAAAAATGATTTAGCATGTTTTTGTCTGTTATTTCTAAGCATAGTTTGCCTCTTCAATGAACATAATACCTCTGTTGGTTCCCACTGGCAAACACTTAGCCACAGCTCTCCAAACGTGTGTCACTGTTGCTACTCGTAGCCTTCTGCTGGGTACAGCTGAGGCAGATCTTAATCAACTGGAGATATCCATGTTTTAGAGCATTTGGAATCCGAAATAAATAACAAATGTAATTTATACTCACAAATTTGGATTTCTTAAAATAGAGATGACCTGCATGTGGAATAATGAATAAATACTTTCACTACTGTATTTCTACAGCTATAGATACATAAAAATCTGTTATTCTTGTTTGCTATGCTACCCAATTCATCCTAAGTTTATGCTTCTTCTATACTGCTTATCTCCTAAATCAGTATGAAAACTTACCAAGGAAGAAACCTTGATTCTTCCTATTATTCTTCTGAAACAAATAAAAAACAAACTCTAACCAGTCAACCTTAAAAGTTAGTTGAATGAGCAATCGCTGCACAGAAATTAAAGTCAATTTCTTATAGGGTTTTAAATGCTATTGCTAATGTCAGTACTTAGGTAGCTCTCATGATATTTGAAAGAGCTTAAATTATTCCCTCAGCTCAAGAGAATTTGGTTACTTTTAACAGTGGTTTAGTTGGTAAATAAAATAACAGTCATCTGATTAAGATACTAAAAGGTAGATTTTAAAAATTTGTACATGAGAAGAAAGTATGTACCACAGCAAACCAGAAAAGAAGTTCCACAGGCATAAAGTTAAGTTTCTGTAGCTTATAGTTAAAACTGAATCTGGAGATATGCCTGAGGAAAGTGGCAATTTATACCCACATATGTAATTGTGGGGTATTTATGTTTATTGGGGAAGTGCTTATATAATAATATTAAAACTACTAAAATTATAGCAAGTCTCTCTCTCTCTCACATACACACATACACACACACACATACACACACACACATGCATATGGATGAAATCCATCCTTGAGATTAATTCTGGAAAGACAAATTCTAGATTACATAAACATCAGTGAGCTCCAAGTGGAAGAATGGAATCAGGGAATCTGCACAGCCAACAGTCATGTTGTTAGAAACCTTCATCAGAAGGGAATTGTCACTCTCATCAGAAGTTGGATGCTAATAACTCTGCCTAGAGAAATGCTAAACTCAGTGGAGAGATTGCAAAAATTGAAAATAGCTATGGAAAATAGAAGAAAAGTAAATGAACTTATGCACACCAATGTTTCAATCATGCATCTAGAATAGAAAACAGACTTTCTAGGAAGTTTCTGCCTAAGATTTTGAAGTTGATACATGAAATTAGCTGACCATCATCACCATTAAGAGGTAAAGGTTAAAAGATTGTTTTATAGAAACCTTAAGCTGGATATTTGTAATGTCAGTGGCAGTAGAGGACTTGGAGCTCCTTCCCAATTTCTCCAGTACACATGCATGGGCGACAAAAGCGATAGCGCTGATAGTGAAGAAAATAGAAAGCTACATTGATGAGAAAGAAAAATGAATCTTTACAACTATTTCAATCATATTAACCAGAATGTAAGTCATGGTTGCCATATCCTTAGTTGATAACCCCTTGGGGAAAGTTTGTCATTGAAGACCTTAAATATACATTTCAGAAGAATGGTTTTATAGACCTCTTCAAATTAATTTTATTTTTAAACACCTTGATCATTTCCCCCTAAAATTTAAGAACTATGAAAACCAATGGAGAGAGCTGGCAACCAGAAGTGATCCCTATCTTCAAGAAGTCCTCTGGGATAGCAGTGTTTGTTCTACAGCCAAGACATCCGTGAAGGAAAGAGAGCAAAGGTGACTGCTGATGTGAGCCAACTTCTGAAGTCAGAGGCTCCATTTTCCTAACATCAATCACTCAGAGCATGGCTCTGTTTAGAGTGAGTGAAAATTTTCATTTCATGAAACTAATGCTATTTAGAGAATCCTCTTGCATGGACATCAAGGTTCTATGTCTTTCATACCCATCATGATTTGTCGTTTAGCTTACAGGCCTTAATCAAAGCAATAAGACACACACAGTACACAATACAGAATCTACTGCTGGGACCTAACTTAGTCATTGACAAGAACATAACTTTAATATACAGTCGTAGAAATTCACGTATATTCCACAAATTGGTGCTGATTTTACCTATGTACTTATCCCTGATTATTTGAAAAATAATGATAGTATAATCTTTCCTCCACATTTCACTTTGTTTTACTGAGGTACAATAAAATATGTCCATGGAAAATATCTACACATCATACTAAACCTACAAACAAATGGGGGGAAACTCAAAGGTTGGCTACCCTAATTGTTCCTATAATAAATAATAACTACATACAGTCATAACTTCTACTTTGAGATATTCATGTAAGGTAAACCATCACAAAACGTTATTTTGCCCAGATTGAATATCTCCAATAGTTACAACAGTCTTCCTTGACTATTTCAGCCAAGGCAGCTACTCTGAAAAAAATATATAACAAATAGTCTTGATTATACCAAAGCAATGAACAACTGTCAGATTCTAGTAGCTCCAGCCACAAAGGTTTATTTTGCTTGCATGTTTTATGGGTAGAAATGTAATAGACATTGTAGTCACTGGAGGACCAAGGCTAATGGTCTCTGTAAATATACAAGCTGCCAGCACTTCCCAGAAGAGGATATGGTGTGTGTGTGCTGGATATTAGTGCTTGTGCTCAGAAATGATAGCATCATCTCTGTTTGTTCATCTGTGGACAAACAAGCTGTGTGGCCATTTTAATTCAGAGCAGCAGGAAGGTACAGAGAGCCCAAAATGTTTGGATAAATAGAGTATTACCTTCATCTAAAAAAGAAAAATAGAAAATAATATTATGAGGCAGAGGAGAAATGAGGTGAAAATACTATAAATATGTATGGCATAAAGATTTATGATTTTTTTTGTCTGGTAAACTCTAACAATTCAGAAAGAATAAACATTAAAGTAGAACTATACATTACTTGATAGACATAATCTCACTAGTTATTAAAGCCTAATACTTAGAGTAAGAGAAGGCCATAAGGCCATACTGAAAAACTTCATTGTGCTTACATTTGTATATTGCTATCGGACGATTTTGCCAATCGTACCACACAATAAATATCAATTGTTAGCTCTGCTCTAGAAATAATGCTCAGATGGGTCAATATGCTTTCTGAGGTAAAGTGTTTTGAATGAGATTGTCCCCCATTGGCTCAAATATTGATCCCCAGTTGGTGTGAATGTTTATAAAAGATTAGGAAGGTTGACCTTGTTGGGAAAGTACGTCACTGGCAGGGTGGGAGGGGCCTTAAAGTTTCAATGGCATTGCTTGCATGTTTTCTCTCTGCTTTTGGTTTGTGGGTTTGGGTGTGAGCTCTCAGCTGATCTTGATTTGAGAGCTCACATCCAGCTTTCCTCCCTGCTGCCATGTTCCTTGTTATGATGGTGATGGACTGGTGTCATGATGTTTTGTCACAGCAATAGAAAAGTAACAAAGACATTATGTCCCACAACTAAGCAGTTAAAGATTTTACCTTCAATCTAGGTGTATCTGAATCCAGGGTATGAAAAAACTTATAAATTGTAATTCTCAAATATAAATTTAAGTGGTTTTATAAGTTTCTTCCATGAAATATGAAAACTTACGATGCTGCCATATGTGTAAGGGAGATGTGTTCAAGAGCAGGCAGACATTTGTAAAGTCTTTTCAGAGACTATTAAATACTCTTTCTGGTTGGTTTTTTGTAAACACACAGTACTACTTAGAATAATCTGGATAGGAAAATTGGAGAAGTGGTGAAATAATCAAAAAGAAACAACTTCAATTGGGGGCAAGAAACACATTTGAATACCTATTACTTCGAGCAGATGAGGGAGGGGGACTTGATCGGGGGAGGGGGAGGGAAATGGGAAGCGGTTGCGGGGACGAGGCAGAAATCCTTAGTAAATAAATAAATTTAAATAAAAAAAAATAATGGCAAGAATTAAAAATAATACATATATCAAAACAGCTGTGAGAAAAATTCAAATATCTCTATGAAAATATAAATCAATGATAAATACATCAGTTGGCTTGATTTAATCATCTTGTATTTCATATGTTTGCAAATATACATATTAATCATATTGTATATTTTAGATATATGGTTATAATTTTAATATTAATTAAAAATAAGAAGAATCAACTGTTAACACCTACACTCACTGTAAGAAGAAAAGAATAGAACCAAGGGTTCCTAGTCATAGAAGGAAACAAAAACATAGGTATTCTCTGCATGTGGTCCAGTTGTGAATCTCTGTGTTATTCCCCCATGTAGAAGTGTCTCTGATGAAGGTTGAGTAAGGCAATGACCTATAAGTATAGCAATGTATCATTAGGAGCTATTTTATTGATTTGATCTAATCGCAAAATAATGGTAGTAGTTTTCCCTTAGGGCCTATGACCTTTCTAGTCTCAAGTTCTTGGCCACTTTAGCAGTGTTAGTTACAGGTTCCATCTCATGGTGCGGGTACTTGGTTGAGGTTTCCTCCACTATGTTTACTTTGAAGTCTTGGGAATTATGTGTGTGCATCCAAGTACCCATGCTTCTATTTCTCAGGAAGGTCTTTGGTGTGTTTTGGTGTGTGTCACGTAAAACAATCTCCATTTAATCTCAACAACTCTCTCATTGAATTATTTGTGGTTCTATAAGAAACTCTTGCCAGAGTGCCTGACAGACAACGAGTCAATGGGGGAAAAGATTGTGAATAGAGAATTGTCTTTACATCCACTGGAAGACATGACCTTGCTGTTTACCTACTCCAGACATGTTGTTTGAGGGACTTTTCTGTGAGCCAGCACCATGGGGTTTCTGTCTTCGTGGCATCTCTAGTTTTATAGTGATAATAAAGGGGTGCAAAACATTCACCTTCCTAGAAATTTTCAGTCACAGAAAAGCATCTAGTGAACTATATTTGCTGAATTCAAAATGGCTTTCCTGTAAACATAATAAAATTCTCTATTTTTCTTACATGATCTGTTTCTACTTTTCTGAGACTGATGACATACAAGAAGTCTACTATAGGTCTGAGCCCACAATGTAAAGCTTTGAGTGATGGAGGCAAGCCACATCTCTTTTCCATTCGTTTAGTGTAGTGGAACTATAGTGTGTTCTATGAAACATGTGATCAGTGTGTGCTAAGGTAGTAAGAGGGTGAGAAATCACCCACGACATCTCAGGGAAAGAAGGAAGTCATCCTAGAGGAAGAAGAGAAAGATTCAGTTAAGATAATTTGAGATGAACCTAATTTAGCCAGCCTAAGTAAAACTGAATAATAGTAATGCAGGCCAAGAAGGCACGGGAGCATAAAATGTTTCCACAGGTGCCAACCATGTTAAATGTTTCTGGACTTAACCGCATGAGTGACTTTCAAACTCTTGAAGATAAACTCCAGAGGGGGGAAAAAAAGAAGAAAAGAGTCCATACTTATTATCTCTAGGCCTCTAATGTGATTGTCATTCAACGAAGAACAATGTTTCATGACTTTTTTTTTAATCTTGCCTCTCTCCTAACATTCTGAACAATAACCCATAGATTGATTTGTGGTTTCAACTCACTAAATATTTAATTTTAAAGTGGCTTAAAGTTTGAGGTGATGAATCAAATTGAGAAGCTCTTGTGACTGGGTGTGTGCAGTAGGCAAAAATAATGTTGTTGACTGATGTGATACAAAGGATTTCCATCATCCCACTCTGATTCCTTTTTTAGTTATTTCTTACATTTTTAAGATTATAACAGAACCATATCATTTCTCCCATCACTTTACTACTTGTAAACCATCCCATTTAACATTCCTTGCTTTCTTTCAATTTTATGTCCTCTTTTTCCCTAATGATGTTAAAAGAATAAATGTCAATGCATATATATATTCTTGTTTTTAGGGCTGAACATTTGGTATCGGTGTGCTCGTCCCTGAGATGACTGTTTCTCCCAATCTCAGCATTCCTTACCTGCTTATAGTTTTGTGTAGGGTTAATGTCTTGTGACATGCCTCTTGTTTCTGTCCTTCTTCGTTTCATTTTTTAGACAGTCATATTAGTGAGACTTCATACATCATACATCAGAGTGTAGCTTCTGCTATTTCTAGGATACTTAACCTCACAGCATCCTCTCTGATCCTCTGGCTCTCACAGTCTTTCTACTGTGCCTTCTCAATTAAACCTCTTTCTTTTTTTTTTCTTTACTGTAGTGTTAAAGGTGTTCTAAATGAACTTCATTGCTTCCTAGCTGACTTGTTTTGTGAACAAAGATCACTCAGTCTGTGGGAGGTTTGGTGATTATTTTTCTAATAAGGAATATTCCATGGAGGAAAGTTTACATTTAGCAAGAGCATGTGTTTGTAAAAGAAAGATGGCTTTCACCTCATGGAGTGAAAAGAAAAATCATCCTGTTCTAAGAGATGACTCCACACACACTCATCTCGGTAGCACTAACTTAACCTAGTGATATAAATAAAAAACATAAATAGGGTATGTAATAAGTAGGAGGTACTGACAGGAGTTGGGGGAAGAAATATGATGGGTAGGTATGATAAAGATACAATATATACATGTTTGAAATTTTCAAGAATAGCTAGAAATGAAAAATAAATTGAGTCAGGACAACTTCAAACTTGAATGATAAAGAAATTCTGTGCCCAGAGGATGAGATAAGTCAATGGAAGTCACGCTAATGTTTTATTAACCCACAGTCACTATTATTTCTGTAAAAAGTTAGGTCAAATTGAGAAGTATCCAAAATAGTTATAAGCATTGTAGGCTACGGATTCAAGAGACAATAGTGTGCTCACGTGCAGCTGGAAAAAAAAGTGCAAAGAATGTTCCAGTAACCTTGTCAACTCCAATGGCAACATTTTTCAAAGCAGCATATTTCAATAAATTGGGTGTTCACAGGGATGCCGGTGAGACACAGAGCACTGCTAAGAAAAGTCCCCCATCTTGCTCTTTTAACTCACCTCCTCCCTTCTTCATCCCCAACATTACTTACTCATCTTCATTCCAATAATTTTGGCATTTCATTAAATTCATATAAATAGATATATACATTTTTATAATCTTTTGAGATTGCCTTTTTGCTTATTGTGGTTCTCTGCATAATGTGCAAGTTATTGTGTCTGTCAGTAGCGCATTATTTTGTGTTGCTGAGCAGAATTTGATAAATGGATTTGCCATAACTACCACAGCCATTAACTCCTTGAAGGACAAGTGAATGTCTTTTTTTTAGTTTCTAGCTATTAATACTTTAAATGTTATAAATAATTTTATGAGTTCCCATGTGTGCTTATCTGTACAAACATAACTCTTTCCCTTTTAAGAATTAGCCAGGGTTAAAGTATTTGATGATATAGTAGCTGCATGTTTAATTTTTAAGGAGACTAACAACCTATCCTCCAAAGTAGCTGAGTAAACTATTGTGCACATGAGTAATGTGTGGTTGACATAATTTCTCTGAATCTACTACTTACACTTTTCAACTAGATTATCCTAACCATTCTAATAGAATACATACTATTATAGGTTTAATTTGTGTTTCATCAATAACTAATAAAAATATGTGGTTAGGATAACTACATATTTATTTTTTATTTAAAATGATTCTAAATACCAGTAAGTTGTTTTTTTTTGTTTGTTTTGTTTTGTTTTGTTTGTGCCTGCCTATGTCTTAGTCAGTGCTCTATTGCTATGAAAAGATATTATATCTATGGGAAGTCTTATAAGGAAAACATTATTTGGAGCTTGCTTATAGTTTCAAAAGTTTAGTCCAATATTCTCACTGTTGTTCTTAATTTCTGACTGGCTTTCTTGTCTGCAGGTTAGAGGGTAAACACATTACGCGAGGAAGAAGACACAGACACTCAGCGGTCCCACGTGGGTGCACCTTTAATGGGGGAGGGGTAACAACGGGCAGGTAAAAGGTGTGCAAACACAACAGGGGAGGCGGGGAAGAAGAGAAAGAGAGAGGGCTCGTGGCGGCCCTTGCTTTTTAACGGGGAATGCAAAGGCTTCTGGGAATATGTCCATAGTCCAGGAGAATGCTGGGAGCTGTAGTTCCGCAAAGGAACAACACTCACAGCAGTGATCATGATGGCACGCAGGCCTACATGATAGCTGATTGCTTTACACCAGGATCTGCAGGCAACAGGAAGAGAAAGTCATTGGTCCTGGTGTGGGCCCGTGAAACCTCACCACCCCACCACCCTACCACCCCACTGCCCAGTGACATACTTCCTCCAACAAGACTATACCTTCTTTTGTTTGTTGATGTTTTGTTTGTTTGTTTGCTTGCTAGTTTTTTGTTTTGTTTTGGAACTCACTGTGTACATGAGATAGGCCTCAAACTCAAAAAGATTCTCCTGCTTCTGCCTCCAAGGGTTGACATTAAAGGCACACACCTAGACAAGCATTAAAACAAAACCTTACACTCTGTTGTCTTCTCTCTTTATATGAAGATTATTATTTTCTACATAGTCACCATCTGTTTACTTATCTATCCTTCTCTTTCACAGGTATTGCAACTTTCACATTGTGGTGAGCCATAGGAATGGCCTTTCTTGGGATCTTCCCAGCCCTGAACTGCATGTACTCAGTGAAAAGAAAGCACTAAAAGATCAGTCTTAAAGAAAGTAGAGGTGTAGGAGCCAGCTATGATATGCTAAATAAAAATAGACCACCCAAAGGAAGTTTTTGACTTCCAACCATTATCACCTGCTAGAGTAGGACTCAGCCAGTTTAATGGAGGCCTGAATCTCAGTAGTTTACCCTGAGGCAATACCTGGTTCTAGGAAGAACCACAATCTGAGATTACCTGAGCACCACCCAAGAACAGACCATCCAAAAGAAATGCCTAACATTCCAACAGCTGCAGATAGGATCACCTGCCAACACAATCACCAGGACATTCCTAGACAAATGTCAGCCAATCAGGGGTCCTGAACTTCAGAAACTCCTCACCCCCAACTTTACTACTATAACAAAAAAAAAAAAAAAAAAAAAAAAAAAAACCTCTAATTGAGCTCGGGCTCTCTGTTTATTCCAATACATTGGACATGTGGAGAGACCGAGTTTGCAAACTTGCATAAAATAAAGGCTCTTTGCTTTTACATATGGGACTCAGTCTCCTTGTTGGTTTGGGGGGGACTTTGCAGATCGGGGCATAACAGAAGGCCTTTGAAATTTTAGTGAGAAAATAACTTTAATTCAACAAAAAAGTAAAAAAAAAAAAAAGAATGAACCAATATACTTATAACTTTACAAAATTTTCCATTAGTAATGGCACTGCAATAGAGATTAACAGCAAAAATAAATTTCATAAAGAAAATGCATAAACAGAACGTTTTGTCTAAGATAGTTATTTATCTGCTATTATTTTATAGCAAAATTATTCTGAGAAAAATGCCATTTAAGATAAATTAGCTATAACAAAATTATTTTATTTATTTCTATATATTTGCTAAAATTAGGTTTAATATAGAGACTGTTTAAATTTTATATAAAAGTCACATTCTCCTCCTTCTTGCAGATGATGATCTATAACCCCCAAATGAACAGTGATAGCTTCAACTTAAGTTCTTAAAATTTATAAAATTTTGAACTATAGTGAGTAGGCAAAGCTTCATACTCATAATTGAGAGTATACCTATGAGGGTCAAATTGTTCCCTATTGAAAACTGGGATTGCAATTTCAAGGTTTCCAAAGGGACAGTAAGAAAAGAAGAGAGAAATGGGACACACACTCTGCAAATGTCATCTCTGCAGTGGGATTTGTAGGAAATCACTTAGGTCGGGATCCTAAACACCCAGCATGATGTCTGCTGGCTGCACATGCTCAATAGATGTTGCCTGAATATTATCAAATTCTTAAAAATCATGTTGGCCTCTCTTTTCTGATAATGTTTTCTTGTTTTCTATTAGTTTCAGATTAATTTTAGGAAAAAAAATAATATTGATAGTTTTAAGGCATTTTGATGTTTCATCCTATTTCTGATTGTAAAACAGTATTTTCTTTAGATACCACAATTCTCCTCATTTAGTTCTGTATAAAAATATTTATAGTTCACTTTCTTCTTTAAAGTAGAAAACATTATTTTAATAAGGAATAGCATACTGTTTATTAACCATGGTTACTGGCCTTTATTTTCCTTTGGTCTGTGAGATAAATCTAGGAGAGAGAAATCACTCTCACCTCACAGGGAGGAGACAGATGGGGAGAAGTCAATTTAGAAGACAGAAATTTACAAAAGACTGAGAATGGCAAAACCAAGCCACCAACTTACCTTGGTTTCCTCTTGCTACATCCTGACTTCTTTAACTGAAAGAAATCACAGAAGGCTCCCCGTGAAGTTATATAAATGTTGAGAGGCAGCCTGAAACTCACGCATAGACATGCTGAGTAGATGTGCTGATATTATCTGGAGACCAGATGAATGGCTTGCACACATATGCACAGCCATTATCACACAGAGAGATGCCCTGGCAGTTAGCTGTAAGTTCACTTTAGATGCTACTTATTCTTTGTATCCATACATATATTCTAAAACAAAGAGCAACTAAAGGGACATATAAATCTGGAACGACTATACTTTTTATTCACAAAGGGACTCGCTGAATTAAAAAAAAAAACATTAAGATTAACGCTGTATTCTTCAAACAAAGGAATTTATGAGTCACCTCTGTATTGAGAAGCAGGTTTTCTGGGACCTGGGAAGGAGAGCTAAGTAAAAAGCAGATAGGGACAAGAAATTAGAAACTTGGAATTAGTTCTGGAACACGTGTAAAGGAAGGCAGTCCTTTTGATATTTCTAGTGATTCATGGGATGTGTTGGTAAATGAAGTAGCTTGCTACTCATCTGCCTTAAAAACTAAAATAAATGGGCTGCAAACCATGCCTAATAGTAACAGAAAATCAGACCTTCGCCTGGCAATCATATAAAGAGGTATCATTTTTCAGAGTGCCCCATAAAACAAAGGAAACAGCTACGGACAGTTTAAATGACCTGAAATTTTTTCCACTACCACGCAGCACCTCTTCCTGTGTTTAAAATGTTCTTGAATACTAATGGTGGTCGTAGCATTTAATTTTAGGTGTGAACATAAGCAGAAAATTCAGGTCACTCTATCTCTTTAAAAAAAAAAAGGCAGGAAGAGGGGTTTTCGCCTAGCCTTTGTGTTCAGAGCAATTAGTTTTAACTGCCTGGAAGCTGACTTCAAATTCTTTATAGCCGATGCAAGCTCTCCTCTGCCATTTGTGGTCTTCTTATTCTGGGAGGAAACCTGGACTCATTGTAGAGGCTCCTGCCTGGCAGGGCTGCAGGTGAAGGCCAGCTGGGGCCAAGGCACTTTGTGTGAACATTTGCATGTGAAGAGGGTCTCTGGAGGCCATGGGTCTGGGGGGACTTAACACTGTAGTCACATGTCAGAGCCCCTCTCGAAATCTCCTTGCTAGAAAATCCCAAGCTTCTGGAACTGAGCAGTTCAGATACTGTGACTGTTAGCTGAGCATTCTACCGGGAAAACAGGCAAGTAAACTGAGGTGTGTCCAGTTGGGGCTTGAGGGGCAATAAGGTCACTGGGCAAGGCTGGTTGTTTGAAGGTTGAGTGTGCTCTGTGGAAGAGATTGAAGTTCATTAGCAATTATTTCCAGGTCCCCATGGCTATGTCGACATGATTTCATATAACACACATGCTGCCCCTGATTAATGAGTGTAACAGTATCTCCATAGTGAGAAAAGCTGTCTGGTAGAAAATCAGAGAACACAGGCTGCCAGAAAGGCTTTTGCCGAAATCTGTCCCATGTCAAATATTAATGTTAACTACAAGGAGGAAAATCGAAGACTAATTAATTTCTGAATTGAAAGAGAAAAGGGCTAATCCAGTTTCCAGTATTCTAAAACCTATAATCCTTAGGAAGACAAATCTTGCATGAAGAATCTGAAGAAATTACACATGTGAAAAAAATCTAAAGATCCAGGCAAAGCTTTTTATTGGCAGAAAAAAATTTGGCTTGCCCATGTATCCATCCACACTCTTAAACAAAGAGATGTTTCTTGACCTTTATTCCTCCTGCCTTCCTAAAAGTCATATGAAATGACTTTTTTCCCCAAAGTCTACCTAATTGAAATCTGAAGACAACCAGTAAGTAATTAGGATACAAGAATTAATTGAAACCAAGAAGTGTGCATTTTGCAAGACTAAACACACTCCTAAATTTCAAAGGCTTGTGTTTCTGTGAGAAATATCAGTTGTCATAAAATTAATACCTCCGATACTACAGGAACAACATAGTATTGAAATATAAAGGAAAATTTCAAATGTCCAGACATTCGGATGATTGACGTCAGCTATACGTTCCTTCATCTTTAACACAAGGATGTTTGTGCTGCTTTTCTAGTAGGACGGATACAAGAGCTAACTAAGGAAAGATACAAAACAGCACAGTGCATGGCATAGAACAAATACTTAACAAAGACTACTAGATGTAATAGAGTGCAGCCTTGTTCTATTGCTGAAAACAAACACACATGATATTTCACCCCTAATTATGCTGTAGTCTGCAGGCTTACTGCAGAATCTGTATCACTGAAGAATATTCCAGCTCTAAGAATTGCAAATAGAGAGTTTAAACACAGTGTATTGATCTTGACTTATAACCTGTGTAGGGATTGGTTACTTTGATTAACTGTTGCGTGTCCATGACACTGTCCATCTAAAATTCATGTTGGATCATCTCTTCATCGCTTTAACAAGTGAGCTGTCTGGTAGTTCGTGGGAGGGGATTCCTGAAAGTCAGCATCA
The DNA here is from genome assembly GCF_018167655.1 of Microtus oregoni. Classification (NCBI taxonomy): domain Eukaryota; kingdom Metazoa; phylum Chordata; class Mammalia; order Rodentia; family Cricetidae; genus Microtus; species Microtus oregoni. The sequence goes on along the minus strand of NW_024543833.1, from coordinate 3,885,821 downwards.
GGTGCAAACTTGAGACTTTAGGGATGATTTCAGAGAGTGGTCTTCTCCTCCAGCTTCATAATTTCGTAGATAAAAGAGCTGAAATATTATAAACAATCCAACCACAATAACCTCAACCACACCCGCAAAGAACAAACAAACAAAAATGCTTGTAGTAGACATAGTCAAGGTGGTGAAGTACACTTAGAATATAAACTTTAAAAGTCTCAAGAAGGTAATCCTGGAGGACACTAGATGATGGAAAGACCTCCCATGCTCAAGGGTTCATAGAATTAATATTGTGAAAGTTATTATCCTATTAAAATCAATTTAGAGATTTAATGCAATCTGAATCAAAAGTCCAATGCCCTTCTTCAAAAAAAATAGGGAAAATATGTTAAAATGTACTTGAAAACACAAAAGGCCCTGGATAGCAAAAGCAAGGTTGTCTGAAAAGAATAATTCTGTAAGAATTTTCATACCTGATCTCAAGTTATGTACTACAGAGGTATACTAATAGAAAGAACTTGCACCTGCCTCTTAAACATTAAGATTTTTTCTATATAGCAGATGAAAAGCTTCTGCACCCCCAATAAACCTCTCCAGCAACACAACAATCTGAATCAGATCAAATCAAACCAAATTAGAAAAAGTCCAGGTTTAATGGCTTCAAATGCTCCTGGATGGCTTTCCAGCACTCCAGAGATGAAATGTGAAATGAAGACCGGAAAACCAGGTGCTTATTCTCTGGGGGACAGTTTAAATACCCTGTGGGAGTGGTCTTGAGCATCTCTGGTGAGGGGTCATCCTTTGGCAGGCTTTCTCAGGGGTGTGGTCTGGAAAGAGGCAACTCCCAGGGGAGAGGGCTTGGGGTAGAACTATCACTCTTTGGATGTATGGATGCCAGGACCTGGGATGTGGCTTCCATCCTAACGGCAATATATTTCAAAAATTTTCTAAAACAATCAGGACAGAGAAGACAATGTACAAATGTAAAAATTAAACCACAGACAACTATAACATAAAAATGGATTAATATCATGACTATATAAAGACTCTGAAAGTTAAAATACAAAAGAAATCCATGTAATCCATCAATAAGTGGGCAAGTGAATTGAATACAAGGTTCTCAAGAGAATAAATACCACTGGCCAAAAAACATTTGGAAAAACAAAAACTGTTCCCTATTTTGCTATCATAAAAATGCAAATGAAAACTTGCAATTTTCTCTCCCAAATATATACCGGATGAACTCTATGTCAACATACCACACAGAACTTCAACATCAATACTTATTGCTGCAATAAATAAAACAAAATGCAAAACCAGACTAGATACTCATCAACAAAAAATTAGCAATGAACATATTGTATATGTACACAATGAGGTTTTATTTAGCTGTGAAGAAGAATCAAATCATAAAATATGCAGGAAAATTAAGGGAACTAGGGATCATATGTTAAGTGAAATAAACCAGACAGACCAATGTTTTCTCATGTGTAGACATAGAAGTTAATATAAACATATTTATTATATGCATATATGTATTTTATATATGTATAATGGAAGCACAATGGGGAATATGGTATAATGGGAAAGGTATAAGGGGGAGGTTAGACAAGAAATATTAATGGAGGCAAGAAAGACAAAATTTCACATTTTTCTTTCCCATATAACATCTAGGTATAGATAAGTGACATTGGCATATCATACATATGAGATACAAAAACAAACAGGCTTCTATTTGGAAGACATAAAAGAAATCCTAATTTGTAGTAATTTATCTTTTTAAATAGTTTTCCTTGAAGACTTGACATTTTTATTGACTATGAAGATAAAAATACTGAAAGAGTTGATGCAAGTGATAAAGAAAATCAATGCAAATTACTATCACTGTAAACTCCCATTGTACAAGGTATCAAAATTCCATCATATGACTCTGTGAATGATATAATGTTCTTCTTGGACCAGTAGCAGATACTTAGTGGTCTTGTACTCTGGCAGGATCCTAGCTGGCAAATCCTCCCGAGTTGTTATTTAGAAGAACAATTCTGTGTCCATTCATAGCATTGTTATAGGGATTTCCAACACAAGTCCACAGCTAGTCCAGTAAAGAACTTCTCAAGTGCACATCAGCACATCCTGATGTCCTGAAGAGCCCCAATTTTGTCCTTCGTAAAGCACCATCTCTTGGGAACTGAGTTTCCTCCTTTATAAAATAGGGATACTATCTGGTCATTTCCTTTTCCTTCCTTTTTTTATTTTTATTTTTGAGACAGGGTTTTGCTCTGTAGCTTTGGAGCCTGTCCTGGAATTCACCAGGCTGGCCTTAAACTTACAGGGCTCTGCCTGCCTCTGCTTCCTCAGTGCTGGGATTAAAGGCGTGCACCACCACCACCCAGCTCAGATCTGATCATTTCTTTAAAGTCAGGTTGTTGTGAAGTTCTAAAGACATTATTAATCAGTTATATTTTGTCACCAGATCCAAATTCTCAAAGTCTGCACCTATTCTTATTCATACTTTACCTCCATCATATCTAGAAAACTGTTTGATACCTACTGAACCCAATAAGTGATTGTTAAATTACTGAACAAACTAATAATTCTGGACAACCTTTTGCCTTTTACTTTCTTTGATGAACATTGTGTCATATTAGGATGTTTTGCATTTTCACACTTAGCTAATACAATTGACTATGTGTCTGACATACTATGTCATGGCCATGTGCTAGGTTCTGCCAGCAAACACATAACTTTGTTTTCTAAAGACATGGAATTGTTCAATCTTCATTTGATGAAACTGTTCCCATAAAATAGTATTTTATGGCTCCAATCTTAATGTATCCCTGACTGTACAAAAACATGATACTGACCCCAAAATGATTAGATAATATATGACCTAAAATCCCAAATGCGTCCTCTGTGAACGTTGAAACCCAGTACTGTGAGAGGTAGTTAATTTAAATATCTTAGGATATTTACATGTGAATGAATAGAAAGAAAATGAAGACAGTAGTAGGAATAGTAGCTGTGGTGGAAATGAAAAGCAGACACTGATTTATCAGGGATGTCATTGACCATCTTTAGGTAGGAATCACCTGCCTGGTGTGAAGGGACTCATAGCACTAGAGAGAAGATAAATCCTAAAGAGTACTTTGGGATGTCAGAAGGCCACTAGTATTTCCTGCTCTTCATTTTTTTGTTTGTTTGTTTGCTTGTGTTGTTTTCCTGTAATGAACTCTATTGACTAAGTCAGCAAGTAGACAGTTCTGTTTCTTATCCCTGGAATGTGTCTAATTAAGACACATGGCCAATTTGTCCTCAAACATACCATCTCTGAGACTCCAGTAAGAAGTCAGATGTGGCAGCGAAATTATACCTTTGTGTTTGTAATAGGTTAGAAGAATGCTGGGAATAGAAAAGGGCTTAAGTAATTATCTGTAGGGGAAGGTAAATCACAATGGGGTTTACAGAGATAAATACTCAAAGTGAGTAATGAAAATATATTTGCAAGATAAAAACGAAGATCAACAAAGCAGATGACATGCAAAATGATACAGATCGGTCAGTAAATTCCAACTGACCACTCACGCTTGCCCAGGAGCTATCCTCTCTCATCTACCCATACGTCAGCATTCAGTTTTGCCTCACTAAAGTAAATGAAAAATACTCAATTAACACAGTTATATGTAAAATTTCTGATCATCTGATGTACCCATCTGTGGTTATGATCAGAAACTTAGGAGCTAGTCTGCTTGGATCTGAGTCACTGCTCTCTGACATAGTGACTTTAATAATCTTGTTTTCCTATTTTAATTTGTGCAATGGGGTTTATAGAAACAGTTATTTACTCAAAGGACTGTTGAAGAGAAGAAGTTAATATAGGTGAAATCCTTAGATAGGATCTGATGCAGAGCTCTTGATGTGGAGGAGTTGGCCATTATTATCAATAGTTAACCTCACAACGCCATAGAGATCTAGAATATCACCACTTTAAACATCTAGTCTTTTCAGCGACATCTCCCTCAGTTACTCTGTGCATGCCTGACAGCTAAATCTTAAAACATTAGTGAATAAGTTCAATTCATATATATACCTGCTTCTCAAAGGTCCTGACCCTGTATGCATTATGCTAATCTAGACTCGTGTCTCTAGGTGCTTGAGTGTTGACTTCCAATGAATATATTTCAGAGTCATCTAGAAACACACTACTTTTCTTTCTTTTTCTTTATCTCTAAACTTGAATCTTAATCTCTGAAATTCTTCATTAGGGACACATGCCTTCCTCGTTCCTCCCTTCACATATCTTTGTTAGAATGAAAGTTAGCCTGGCAAAGAACAAGGCAATACACCTATTCATTAGGTGACTTACGAGAAGTAAAGATGAATCTGAAAACCAGGGAGGAAAAGAGAGTATTAAAATCAAACTACATATACATTATATTTAATTACTTCTAGATAAAGCATACAATTCCATAAAGTCTCTGATTATGCTGATATCATTCATATGTTATTGCATTTATCTATTTTCTTACATTGCATATACCTTCTTTGTCCTGCTTAGGGAATAATTTTCTTCCCTTACAAATACCTTTAAATGTGTAAAAGTAAGCAGTTAGTTCACTTTTAATTTAGGGTGGTGGTGCATGCCTTTAATCCCAGGATTTGTGATTTAAAACAAGCAGATCTCTCTGAGTTCTAAGCCAGCCTAGTCTGCAAAGTGGTTTCCAGGACAACCAGTCCTACACAGTGAAACTCTGTCTCAAGAAAACCAAGAAAAAAAATTAAGAAGCAATGAGAATCTTTGTGCCAAAATGCTGTGCATATTACTCATACAGCATAAATTCTTAGAATTTGATATTGATGAGTTTGGAGGTGTGCACACTTTACATCCTGATATTTCAAGGATCCCTCTCAAAAACTGTCTTCAGTTTAAATTTCTACTAAGAGCAAATCAAAGTTTCAGTAAACTTCCATCACTGCCAGCAGTAAACAGGATCAAAATTTAGGTGAATCTGATAGGTGGAATACATCTTGGTAGAAGATGTCTTTGTCTCCAAAGTTATTTGCTTGACTAGTTTTTCTACATTTTCAAGAGCTACTTAAGTAAACCTTTAGGCATGGAATTTTTTTTCTTTTTTTTTCATTTATTTATTTATTTATTAAAAATTTCTGCCTCCTCCCATCCCCCCATTTCCCTCCCACTTCCCCCATTCTTCCTCCCCCTCCCTCTCCAGTCCTAAGAGAAGTCAGGGTTCTCTGCCCTGTGGGAAGTCCACGGCCTTCCCACCTCCATCCAGGACTAGGAAGATGAGCATGTGATCAAACCCGACTCTCTGAATGTGGCTGACAATGAGGGCAGACTGAGAAGCCAATGATAATGACACCGGATCTTGATTCTACTGCATGTACAGGCTTTTTGGGAGCCTAGTCTGTTTGGATTCACACCTTCCTAGAAGGGAATTGTAATACTTTTCTCCAATGACTATATTTTCTTGATCCCTGAATTTCTGTCTGATTGTATTTATTCTCATATCTTTTCATGTTTTCCATACTTTCTTAATCAGAACTGTTAGTGACTTTTCTCCTCCTTTACTGTTGCTTTAAATGATCTAGATATCTTTAAGAGATCGAATTTCCTAATTTAATTTTTTTATTTTATTATCACCAATATAAATCTATTAGTTAATTGCTTTTCTTCAGGCTCTTAGTGTCCACCTTCTGATTTTCTCTGTTCTGCTTTTTAGCTGAAGACTTAAGCCATTTCATTATAAACTATAATTCTTACATGGACGCTTAAGTTGTACTTTTCTTAGAAACTCTCCTGTTCCATGCATAGCATTTCCTCTTGTGTTTGGGTCATTTGGGGTCCTTTCAAAGCAGAAGAGAAGATGTGTGTATATGTAACATAACGGTACACTTCCTCCTGTATTCCTTGTGAGGATTTATCTTTTACGTAACAGCTAAATATTTTGTCCTTAAACAATTCTATCTGCATAGATTCCACCTGAAGCATATGATGTAGGCCATGTTATAGTGGCTGTGTTTTCTCCTCAATAAATACAACCCTGCTTAATGCTCCGTGGAATACTGTCCTTTGAATTTAAGCATGGCCATGTGATTTGTAGAGCATATGCAATGGGAGGAGAAGTTACTTGCGTATAAACCAGTGCGTAAACTTTAGAAGCTAGTTCATGAGTCGTGTTTCCATACAATGGTGACTATAGTAGCAGGTGTTATAAGCAGCGTCATGAGCCCGGGTTCCTGCTGACTGACTTGAACAGGGCCATCTGCTCAGCTTCTATGAACACATAACTGGGGCACAAATACATTCGCAGGCTATTGGCTCCTGGGAGTCTGAGTGCTTGTTCCATCAAGGCCAGGAAGCCTGAATGGAGCGTGCGCTCCAGTCCCTCTCATTAATAATCAGAGATCTTGCATTCCCTCAGCATCAATATTTTTCTCACAATAATAAGAGGGCATACTGCTCTCCCATAGACTTACAGAGAGTCCAGACAGAGTTCTGTTCCTCAGACACAATGGAGTAGTTTTATTTCTGAATCATGAGAGATGAAAGCAGAAAAAAGTTGTATTTTGGTAGAAAATGAAAATGCCACTAGCGGCAGTGCCTACCTAACCATAGCTAAGCCCAGTCCTCCTTTTATATGAGCTACAAGAAGAGTGGTTGTTGAAATTTTGCTGAATGATTGAGAATGAACTTTACAGCCACTATAAGTTCAAAGTGGCCATTGCCAAGGGTACTCCTCCTTCATTGCACAAGACCTATTGTTTGGGGTGGGGAGGTATTGATGCCAATCATGTGTTTTTGCATATGGGATGATAATAAAAAGTCACCAAAGACTGCCATGAGAGGCCTCATGACCACTCCCAGAAAGGATCGGTGGCCAAGAACAGAGTTGCAAGGAAGAACAGCACCCCGTCTGGACAAACAAGACAAAATGCAATTCTCTATCTTCCTACATGCCTACCCTGTTACTAGGCTGGCACACTGACCTGTGCACAGACACATCTGTCTCACTTAACACTTCACACTCTGCCGTCAAGGAGAGGGTGAATCTTCTCCAAAGAAATGTATTTTCATATTTTTTGAATTTCTAAACATTTGCAAAAACATGTGAAGTGAAAAGACTGTACGGTAAAAATGATCTCTGAGGCGTTCTAAATTGTTAGGTAACAGCATAGGTTGTATCTCTAATGCATGGTTGTTTTAGAGTTCTTAAAATAGACAAGCCAATTCCTTTGAAAATTATATTAGGATAATAAATCCATGACACTATCATTTGGAAGCAAAATATTAGATGTATGAATGCTATTTGATAACCATTGAATGTAAACTCCTCCATGGACTATGACTATCAAAAACTATTACTTTCTGTATTTTAGAGAAGCAAAAACTAAGAAATTCAGTTTTGCTTGGTTGAGAGGAGTTTTTATCATACTTTAATATAGCATCACATTATAATTAATCTGTACAACACTCCCCATCAAAACACATTTTAACAACTCATGATATTCAAATATTAGTTGAATCAAATAATATTAGATAAAAGAAAAATTTAAAGTACATTTTTAAATCAACTTTATATTTGATACAATGGTCACAGGAAGTACTAAGAGAAATATTGTAGGCAATAAAATGGCAAAACCAGGAAAATTATCAAATCTCTGAGTGGGAAGTTTCCAGAACAGATTTGTAATAAAGTTCTAGTTATCCCTTTGATGAAATTCATCTGTGTACATTAGAAGTTACGTTAAGCTCAAGTCACATAGTGCCCAAGCTACAAAAAATTGTTAAATGATTTCAAAGGAAAATATTATTAGGAAACAGAACTCCATGACTCAATGAAGTCAAAAAGATATACCAAATATGATTACCTGGTATGAGGAACTCAGAACAGCTTCCAAACTCTGCTGAACAGAAGGCCTACAGTGGCCTCTTTTATTATTTAAATGAAAGACACTATAAACAAGTCTTTGATAGTCCCATGCTGGGCTCTTGTTCTGGCCCAATCAGACTTGATTAGGAGTGCACGTTCAGCCTTTTATGAACACCTGTGTCTAAAGCCCACAAATAATTAGCTTAGCCATACCATTTCACTCGAATAATGGTGTAATTTGCCACGCCTTTCAGGCTCCGGACAGCTGGTGCCATTGAAAGGCGCCTCAGGATTAGGGCCTGACTCCCAGGCCCAAGTCTTTGGGGGGGTTCTTAGGTATCCATGGCAACACACTTAGACTGCAAATTATCACCTCTGATAATAACCAGGGCAGTCTATCTTTATTTTATTTCAGTTATCCTTAGACAAAGATATTGCACAGAAAAAAAAAACCCTAAAATCTCTAAAATAAAAAAATATACATATAAATTACTTTGTCAATAAACACCTAAAATTGAGAAGGCGACAAAGAACTTTTTTTAAACCACAACTGTTCAGAGTTCATTTGGTTATTTAATGTAGACCTCTCAGGAGATAACTGAAGAGAAATGAGGTCCACTGCTGAATTCGCCAATGCTAATTGATGCTGGTACCTACAGCTGCATGAAAATCTAAAGGTGAATTATTCTCTTGAAAAGCTCTTCAGCGGAGCGCAACTTTGTGACTGCTACACTTAAGTCTGAGTTCCCAGAAGGTTACAAATTGGACAGCCCAGGAATACTGAGAGGCACACCGAGGCTCCCTGCAGCTTCTGGGCACTCCAATCAGAGCGGCCATTAACATAAACATGGCAGGCAGGTGGGGCTAATCACAGCGCACCTCAAATCCTAGCCCAAGGAAGGAGCAGTCTCTCAGATTAGTACAAGGACAAGGGGACGATTCCTCATATCAAGACACACTACCCCTGCTTGACTCAAAGAAAAAGTCCTTGCTGAACAAAACATCACTGTGTGTTTAGGATGGAAGGACACTGGGTAGCCTTTTTCTATTTCAGCAGAAAAGCATTCCCTACTTGTGTTTTTTAACATTCAAAGTATTGCAGCCAAGTATATGTCAAGGCGGTGTCAGAGAATATCATTTTGGCTAAACACTGAAGGTTCAGAGTCAGACTGCCTGGATGAATATCTAAACCTTGATAAATTCTCACTGGATTATATGGAATATGCCCATGGTTCCCTCTTGGCCCTGCTCTCTGTCTACACAGTGAGAACGAAAACCAAAACAAAACAAAAAAACTCACTTCAGAGAGAGAGAGAAAGTGTGAATGATTGAGATAACAGGGATAAAAACCTTTGATGCAATAATCTGACACATAGGGAAAAAAAGTAAGCATACTTCACTATTGTTAATCGTGTCTGACCTGGAGACCTGGAGATGTGTCACCAAGATGCTCTATCCAGGACAGTCTGCCAGAGCACGTGACTTACTAACACTTGAGAGAGGGGGGAAGAAGGGGATGAGCTCAGAGAACATTCCTAAATGTTGCAAAATAACAGAAATCGCATTATTTAATTCAGTTTAATAAATAGTACTTCTATGATAATAGAGAGAATTTTAAAAAAAGAAAAGTTTTTTGAGTACCAGAAACTCTTGCTGCCATGCACGAAAGTGATGTCACCCACAGAAAATGCCTGGTACACAAAGGTGATTACTAGTTGCTGGCTAAGGATCACAGAGAGTGTGTCTTCACAACAATGCAGGAAACAAATCACGCTCTCTCTGCAATACTAAGCAATGATGCAGGGTAATATTGAGATCGGATTTCACTTGAGTTTTTTGAACCAGCGTGGCGATCTGTGAGGTAGATGACGAAGAGAGTCCAACAGAGAGCAAACAGATTAACGAGAAAAGCACTGACACACAAAATTATGAAACTGCGTTTGAAGTTAAGACAGCAATAAGAAGACAATTAGGAAGAAGGCCTTTTGGATAAGGAGAAGTGACTGTGGCAGCCACTGACAAAAGCAGAGTGGTTTCATAGGGCAAGTGGGAAAAACGTCAAGGAAAGGAAATCCCTGTGAAAACATTTCTCTTTACACACTGCGGGCATCATTTTCACATGTAAGTTATTGTTCCCTGAGCAGAAAAGGCTTCAAGTAGAGTTGGCACAGGCTAGTGTAGACACTAAACAGACACTACAATAGATAAAGTGAAAATGTAAAGCAAATATCTGAACGCAAAGTGCCCACGAGGGCGCGTAGCAACTGTGAGTGACACACTTTAAAGGAACCGTGACCTCGCTCACCCCAAGCCTAAGCCAATCAGCTATAAGATTTAACCCAAGTAAAGTGGAGACCTGTGTTCATGTAAAAGCCCAAAGGAAGGCAATCTAAATGAAATCGCTAAATAATAAGGGAGACAGAGCCCCGATTGACAATTTTGTGTCACCAAATGAAGCTCCCAGTAGCAGAATTGAGTTGTTCTCCAAAGGGAAATCCCCTAACAACCCAGGCTGTTGCCAAGACTAAAGGTGGCTCTCCACAGTCTGAGGTCAAGATCCCATTGCTGAAAACTACACCTACACAATTCATCGAACATGGAGAAGTCCAGCTAGTGCCTACATGGAGCCTCCATTTCTACTTGCTAGTGTCTTTCGTACAGGGATAACCCCTACATGCTACCAAAGGAGAAATGTAAACACCAACCCAGCCACAAACCTCTCCCTTTACCATGATGCCTTGCCTGCAAGTCATGTGAGTGGAAGTAATGAACTAAATCTGATTTAACCAAAGGCCTACTCCATAGCACAGAACCCCTGCCCAACACCGTTGGGTGACCAAGAACCTGAGACTAGATATCTCAAGACTTAGGGGAAAACCAAATGCTACTGTTCTTTTAATACAATGAATGGGGGGTGAGGGGAGAGTGGAGGGAAGAGGAAGGAGGGTAGGGAGGGAGAATTGTGGTTGGTATGTAAAATGAATAAAAAAGAAAGACATCTGAAAAATCAAAAAAGAAATGGAGCAATAAAAGGACTCTTAATGACTTTAGCTCTACGCATAGATCAATGCATTGCTCAATCATCATTAGAAAAGTTTACTCTTAGAGCAGATGGGAACAAACACAGAGACCCACAGTCAGATAATATGCGAGAGTGAGAGACATTGCTTGGGAGGCAGGCAGATCTCTGAGTTTGAGGCCAGCCTGGTCTATAAGAGTTAGTTCCAGGATAGGCTCCAAAACTAGAGAAACCCTGTCTTGATAAATCAAACGAAGAAGCAGAAGAAGGAGAAGGAGAAGGAGGAGAAGGAGAAGGAGGAGAAGGAGAAGGAGAAGGAGAAAAGAAGAAGAAGAAGAAGAAGAAGAAGAAGAAGAAGAAGAAGAAGAAGAAGAAGAAGACTTAAAGAGTTTAAGAATGAGAGGGGCAGTCACCCAAAGTTTGTTGGGGCATCCATCTTTGGCCTACAGGCCCATAGTTTCCAGCAGACATTTCCATAAAGCAGGAAATTTCAAAAACAGTCAGTCACTATCTGCTGTGTCCAGTAGAATGTCTTGCAGACTCTGTCATGAATCAGGAACCCTGAAAGACCATCTCACATTTAGGCAAGTTTAGCAGTCCTCTCTCTGCAGGTTCTTTGTGTCCAGTTTATGCAACAGTCCAGGCAAGAGCAGTTTCTTGCCCAAATGGCTATCAAACTCTATAAGGAGCCTCTTCAATGCCCATCTTCCTCTTGAAGTAGATTGGTACTGCCAGGAGCAGACGTGTCTCATTGTCATGAAAAGCCCTAAGTTATTAAACATTTAAAATGCCATATTCTGTAGTCTTTGAAAGATAAGAAGAATGCCTATCTAACTGAAATATATCTCTATATATCTAGAAAAATCTAACTAACATGACTACAAACTTGACTATTATTGATGATTATCCATTAGACTGTCCAAACAGCGCGATGTCTCTGTCATTTCTAGAGTTTTCTTATTTCTTGTTTACTTAGGTAGCATTATATCCTTCTGGAGTCTTTGATGGAGTTGAAGAATGAATAGATAGTTATAGTTTTCCTTAGTTATAAGAGATAAAATAGATATAAATATTGTAACTCTAATTCTTACTTAATAACTGTTTTGTTATATGTAATTTTACTATGTGAAAGTTAAAGCCTTTCTTTTTTGTTTAAACAGAAAAAGGGGAAATGATGGAGGTGGGTTTTGTGTCTTATCTGTTGCTCTCATTGGTTAACTAATAAAGAAAACTGCTTGGCCCTAATAGGACAGAAAATTAGGTAGGCGGAGTAGACAGAACAGAATTCTGGGAGAAAGAGGCCGAGTCAGTGAGTCGCCATGATCCTCCCACTCCAGACAGACGCAGGTTAAGATCCTCCCTGGTAAGCCAGCTCGTGGTGCTACACGGAATATTAGAAATGGGTTAGATCAACATGTAAGAGCTAGCCAATAAGAGGCTGGAACTAATGGGTCAGGCAGTGTTTAAAAGGAAAAAAAAAGAATGAGATGGGATGGAGGATACAAGAAAGCAAGACCCTCTAAATCAATAGGATCAATGCATATGTGAAGTCACAGAGACTGTGGCTGCATGCATAGGGCCTGCATGAATCGACACCAGATGGGGTACTAGAGCTGAAAGGAGAAGTGGACAAATGCCCCCATCTCTAACCAGAAGCTGATAACATCTTGCAAAAGAAAGTTTAGTTATCTCCAAAGAAGTCTCACTGGAGAAACAAACTGTTCTTAAGGGTAGGCTGCATGTCCAACAGTAGATGCCAACAGAAAGCATAGACAAAGGCATCTTCATCTTTGGTTCTCTGTATTACAATACCATGTCAAGGATTTTCCTTTTTGTTAAATTTTATCTTTATTTTTTTATTTTCATTTTACTTCATTTATATATACATATGTATGTATATATATATATATGTATAAAGTTTTCTCATTTTATCCTATACTTCCTTTGCATATATATTATAGTTTCCAGTTTAGTGTTTGTATGGGATTCCTTAGTGCATAAACAAGACGGTATCTGTTTCTTTTACGTTCTTTTGGGCTCCTTTCCTTCTGTTTGTTTGCTCTTCCCAGTTTCGAGGTGTTAGTTTTTCTTTTTTCTTATTATATTTTATTTTGCAGTATTTTATTTTATTATCATCCCTTAGAAGCCTGTTTGTTTCCTAACAATAGTTGGAAAGGAAGTGGATCAGGATGGGAGTGGAGGTGGAGAAGGCACAAGTGGAGAAGAAGTTGCAATCAAGATATTTTATGTGATAAAAAATCTATTTACAATAAAAGAAAAAGATGTACAAAAATAAAATAAAATGTTTTCTTACAGCAATTTTATTTATAACCACCAATAGCTAGAAATAACCAAAATGTTCTGTTGCGGGAGTTCCTCCCACTCCTCCAGCCTATCACCGCTGAGGTACCAGCCCATTGGGGCGTGGTTTCTCTCCCTTTAAAAAAAGCGGCCACTTCCCTCTCCTCTCTCTCTTCTCTTCCTGCTCTGCTGGCGACTAGACTCCTTTCCTGGTTGCCTAGAGGGCTGTTGCCTGGGACAGTGATTTGTAAGTTTTTCCCCTTTAAATAAATACCACCCTAATAATCATAACCCCAAATTGGTGTGGCATTGTTTGTGACTTACGCCTTCAATGTTCTTTAAAGGGTAAAGAAAAACTGAGATATATTTGCATCATGAAATATGACAAAGTTATTGGAATGTGCAATATTAGAGACAAATAGGCATCAAAGGAAGCCCACTTCTGTAATTCCAGCACTTGAGGTTGAGACAAAGGGATTACTATTGATTTGAGGCTAACCTGAGCTATATGAATTATAGACTAGTCTAGGCTACAAATTGAGAGTCTATTAAAAATTATGTAGGTTAGACAAGTCAGAATGAAAAGGTAAGAGACTATGATTTAGTTTGTGAAACTTAGATGGAATCAGGCTTATTCAGAGTTTATGGCTACAAGTTTGTATGAAATTTAAAAGAATCAACAAATGTCTTTTGAATTATTCCTAGTCTGGGAGCAGAGAAAGTGGTTGATTTCACTATAGTGGGCCCTGATAAAACTTTAAAAGCAAAGAGACAAATTCAAAGCTTTGTTGTCTGAAGTATTGGGTCAAAATTTTTTTAATTTTTATTTTTAGATTTATTAATTTTTTGAGACAGGGTTTCTCTTGTAACAACCCTGACTGTCCTGGAACTCACTCTGTAGACCAGGCTAGCCTCAGACTCACAGAGATCTGCCTGCCTCTGCCTTTCAAGTGCTGGGATTAAAGATGTATACCAACACTGCCCAGCTGAGTCAATTCTTATAAAAACCTATAATTGCTTAACTAATTAAGTTTGCTCTTTGACAATTCCATGCATTTATTTAGTGCCTTCTGGTTTTCCCCTCTCTGCCATCCTCTTCCCTCCTTCCTCATCCTAGTCAAATCTTCCCTATAGGCCCTTTTTGCATTCATGACTTTTAAATTTGTGACCAAGTTAGTTTAATCTACATTTTGATTGTACTTCTCATTGAGATGATCAGATTTACAAGGGACTGAAGAGAAATCAGAGTTGTAGGTCAATGGTTACTACTGATTCCACCCACTTTTCCTGGTGTCTACATTGTCTACTGAAAGGACCTAGGGATCCCAGGGACTTCTCCCTGTGACTGCTTTCTCTATCAGGAGCTCTAAGAGACTTGAGGGGCCTTAAATTCACAGGGCAAAGGAAAGGGGGCTTTATCATTTCAACTTCCCTACTGTCTCTAAATGGAATGTTAGTGTGTTAGACACATATAGGGACAAAATAATTTTACAGTGGAGGATCCTTTCTTCTGCAATCAGATTTCTCCCCTACCTTCTCTCTCTCTCTCTCTCTCTCTCTCTCTCTCTCTCTCTCCCTCCCTCCCTCCCTCCCTCCCTCCCTCCCCCTCTCTCTCTCTCTCTCTCTCTCTCTCTCTCTCTCTCTCACACACACACACACACACACACACACACACACACAAGCATTCTGTTTACCCTATAGTTCTCAGAGTCACTGATGTCCAATCTGGGGAGATTATGCTTGCCTAAGCTGAGCACTTGCTTAGCTCATAGCCGAGAGCTCAGAAACACAGATCTCTGGGTAGTGTGGGTCTAGTGGGCTGGGGAAGGGGCAGGAACATTTCCTTTGCTGTGTTTCTCTATTTCCAAACCAGTTCCCTCCATTTGAAACAAGCTTTTCTTTGTTTGTTGTGTCATTTGGGGATTTATAGTTATGTATCAAAGGGAAGAAAGAAATGGGTCCATACCCTGTTACCAGGAACTAAGCAGCCAGCTACAAATTCACATGGTGGAAATTAAAGAGTACCACAAAACTATGCTGTCTTTTATGAAACTCCTTCTGCATTGAAATTTGCCCATTGCAGATGAATGGTTTGCTTTCGCGAGCCCCTTTCACCATGGTTGTTCTATTTGTTTTCTCTTTAATAGTTCCAGAGGAGAAAGAAAATATTATAGCAAAGATGTAATGACCTCTGTGAGGTCAGGAGCTGTACCACATGAAGTCTGGACTCCTGTGTAAAAGAAGGAAATGATTTCCAGTGAAATTCAGAAAAGCATTTCTCTCTCTCTCTCTCTCTTCTCTCCCTCCCTCCCCTTCCCACTCCCCCTCTATGTTTGTAACTTCAGCAAGAAAACCCTATTTAGTAGCTGGTATTTAAGACTTTTCTTACACGTGGGAAGAGTGGCAAAATCCTTGTAAGTAACTGAGAACAGACAATATGTGGAGAGTCAGAAGGAAGTCATGACACTCACTTTAAATGTTTAAATATAATATTTATGAATATTATAAATGTTTAAATGTTTTAATATAAAAAACTTAAAAATATTAAGTTTTTTTTTCCCTCTCAAGTGATGTCAACTTATGGTTGTTGAAGCAAATGCTACTTATACATGAATTGCATCAAGAACACAAAATAAAACTCAGTCAGACTGGGGGTAAATAATGCAAATTAGGAACAGGCAATATTAGAGCTGACCTCTATGGAACAAGGAATAATTAGTGAAGTGATAGAAAATTTAAAAGTGGCTCTCCAAGGAGTTGGAAAGCACACCCTGCCCAAAAGAATGACAGGGCACTCATCTCGTAGTGTGCTTGCCTGGCACAGAGCAGCCCTTGGGCTCATTTCCACAAGCACAGATTAAACTTGTGTACAAGTCAATAATTTCCCCATCAGAGTAAGCAGGATGATTAGAGGCTCCAGGACTTGTTTGACTACATACAACAGCCTGGATTACATCCAACTCTGTAGCAAATAAAAGTAACATAAAAATCTGAGAACTGAAATACTACTTTAGTTCAGAGAATGAAAGAAGTACCGAAGCATGGACCTCCTCAAAGCGGTCACATCCCCAAACAAAACGGACAGTTCCTGTCCCAGCAGCCATCCACTTTCAATAGTTCCTCAGCTATGGGTGGAGCTTCACGATCCCTTTCTACATGCATGCTGGCATTGCGTCTAGCTTAATCTTGTACAAGTCTTGTCCATGCAGTCATAGCTGATTCAAGTTCATGTCTACAACCGTCCTGTCATGTCCTGCAAACCATTTTTTCTAGTCATCACTACCCTTAGTTTTGTCAACTTTTGTCTCTTCTTCTGCAGTGTCCCTTAAGCGTTGAGAAGAGTGTGTATGATATAGATGACCTTATTGGAGGTGAGCTCTCTGAAGTCTCTGAGGCTCTACACGTTGGCCAGGAGCACCCGTACCCTACTACAACAAGAAGCTTCACAGCCATGCACACAATAGCAGCGCTAAACAGATTCAGTGAGACTGCAAAAGAGCACATGAAGATAGGAGGCGAAAGTAGAGGAGGAACGAGAGGGAAAGAAATGAGGGGAGGCTTTGGTTACAACACTTACTTAAACGTTTGAAATTATGAAACTATATAAAAAGTATTTTCTACAATAGTTTTTTTTCCCTCTTAAAGTATTTACATAGAATAGGAGAGGGGCAGGTATAAGAAGTCTTTCTCTGTCCCTCAAGCTCCCAAATATGACACAGAGACTTCTTATTAATTTTGAAAGTTTGGCCTTTAGCTTAGGTTTTTCTTTTAGCTAGCTTTTATAATTTAACTTAATCCATATTTTTTATTAATCTACGTTCTACCACATGGTTTTTATCTCTATCCCGTTCTGTGTGTCCGATGGGTTTCAGACCTTTCTCGCACCTGGATTATCTCCTCCGTCTTCCTCTCTCTGTTGTGAAGTTCTGACTATACCTGCTGCCTAGCTATTGCTGCTCAGCATTTTATTACACCAACCACAGCAATACATCCTCACACTGTGCATAAATATCCCACAACGTGGAAGCTAGAATGATTAAGAAAAACAGTGAGATAAGGATTGTAAACTTTCCCTGAAACCGCAGAAAGACAGTCCAGACCTGTCTAAACAGTCATTAAAGGAGAATTATGAACTAGCAATCTGACAAGAATGCAGGATAAGACAAACCGGCAGCTGAGAAGAGCAGGGAGAGAGTTCAAGGGTTTGCGGAGCTGCGAGAAGGGTGTGTCCGGGGGTAGGGATCTTTACACTGGTTAGTTTTGTTGATGGTTTCTGATGTTTTGTGTTCTCCGTGTGTTCATATGTCAATTTTAACACTGTTTTCCTAGATGTGTGTTTCTTTAACAAGATTTCAAATATGTTCACATTTAGCTCATTATATTTTTTTATCTACAATCTGCCTTATTTAACAAATTTTAACTTCTTTTATTTTCTTCTTTATATCCATCTGCTTAGCCATGTTTTTTTTTTAATCTGTTATGTTGGCGCTCTTCACAGAGAATACTTCTTTTTACTAATCCATTTTCCTTACTATTCAATTGATTTTCCTTATTCATTTTCATTTCTTTATTCCTTATTCATTTTCCTTCCTATTCAGATACTATTCTTGCTTCATTTTTCTTTTGATGTATAGTCTCCTCCTTCTCCAAGTGGACCGCTTCTACTCTTCCAGTTGAGTAGACTGAGCATTTATGCTCTATGAATGCAGCATTTCTCAGGTTCTAATCATTTGACAAATCTCCCTCATTCCTCCTTGGCCACTCTAGCAAGGCCTGCACACTTGAAGCATGCACTGTCCTTTCACTGGACTGCACTTATTTATACATTCACGTTTCGGTTCCTTTTTCATCTGTACAATATTTAGCAACATGGTTTATTGTGAAAATCAAGAACTCCTATTCCTATGCTAAATGTATTCATTGTTGTTCATTTCTAATTTTATGAAATCGTGGTCAAAGATCATAATGCATACAGCGTTGAGTCTTTGAATTTATTAAAGCTCCTTTATAGCTTGATATATGATTGATTTAAAAGAATAATACATTAGGACCTAAGAATTAATATGTCCCCTGTATAACCAGTTACTATTTGAGGTCCTCAAATTTTCTCAAGCCTTGCTTTTGAAAAAGACAGACTAACTTATTTGAGATAATATTTCAAAGTCTAATAATTCTTTGTTTGTTTTTTTGAATTTGTTTACTTATTTATTCTTTTTATTGAGCTATATAATTTTCTCTGCTACCTCCCTTTCTCCCCCTCCCCATCTGCAGTTTCCCATGATTCCCACTCTCCCAATTTTCTCAGTAGATCTTGTCTTTTTCTACTGCCCATGTAGATTAGATTCATGAATGTCTCTTTTGGTCCTTTTTGTTGTCTATGTTCTCTGGACTTTGAATTGTAGGCTGTTTTTTTTTTGTTTATGTCTAAAAGTTAATTACAAGTGAGTACATAGTATATTTATTTGTCTTTCTGGGTCTATGTTACCTCATTCAATATGATGTTTTCTAGATCACTTCATTTGCTTGCAAATTTCAAGATGCCCTTATTTTTTTCCACTGTGTAGTACTCCATCGTGTAAATGTACCACATCTTCTTTATCCATTCTTCAGTTGAGGGGCATTTAGGTTGTTTCCAGGTTCTGGATATGACAAACAAAGCTGCTATTAACATATTTGAGCATATGTCCCTGTGGTATGATTGAGCTTCCTTTGGGTATATACTCAAAAGTGGTATTGCTGGGTCTTGAGGTAGGTTGTTTCCTAATTTTCTAAGATATCACCATAGTGATTTCTAAAGTTACTGTATCAGTTTGCACTCCCACCAGCAATGGAGGAGTATTCCCTTTACCCCACATTCTCTCCAGCAAAAGCTGTCATCAGTGTTTTTGATCTTGGTCATTCTTACACCTGTAAGATAGAGTCTCAGAGTTGTTTTGATTTGCATTTCTCTGATGGCTAACAATGTTGAGCATTTCCTTAAGTATCTTTCAGCAATCTTGGATTCATGTATTGAGAGTTCTCTTTTTAGCTCTGTACCCCATTTTTATTGGGTTATTTATTCTTTTGATGACCAATTTCTTGAATTCTCTATATGTTTTGGAGATCTGGCCTCTGTCTGATATGAGGTTGGTGAAGATCTTTCCCCTTTCCATAGGCGGCCATTTTGTCTTGTTGACTATGTCCTTTGCTATACAGAAGCTTCTCACTTTCAGGAGGTTTCAATTATTACTTTTTGCTCTCAGTGTCTGTACTACTGGGGTTCTATTTATGAAATGGTCCTGTGCCAGTGTGTTCAAGTGTACTTCCCATCTTCTCTTCCATGAGGTTCAGTGTTCATATGGAAAAGCAAAAATGCAGGATAACCAAAACAATCCTGTACAATAAAGGAACTTCTGGAGGCATCACAGTCCTTGACTTCAAACTCTACTACAGAGCTACAGTACTGAAAACAGCCTATCTAATATTGGCATAAAACAGAAGAATTGTTGGAACCAAATCAAAGACCCAGACATCAACACACATACCTATGAACACCTTGTTTTTGACAAAGAAGCAAAAAAATATAAAATGGAAAAAAGAAAGCATATTCAACAAATGGTGCTGGAATAACTGGATACCAACATGTAGAAGAATGAAAATCGATTCATATCTATTACCATGAAGAAAACTCAAGATCTCACCATAATACATTCTAACGTATCCAGTTTATACATTTTGCATTCTTTTGCATATGCTCAAAAGTCAACCCCACTCTTATTTGGAACTTTTCATGGACCCATCAGTTACGAGTCTCTCCTATGTGAGACCTAGTTGAGTATCTAGCCTCTGCCCCCCGACTTTCAGTCTCTCTAGATTGGCTCTTCTATAGAACATATAAAGCAAGCCATAGAGTATGGCTTTGTGTCGAAAGCCTTCCACCTATGACAAAGCTTTCAAAGATTATTTATGTTATAACAGACAACAGTAGCATTTCACTTCTCTTTCGTGTATTGTGTGAATGTTCAGCACTTTAAAATCTCTTCTTCAGTTGGGAGACATCTGAGCCATTTCTACATCTTGGTGCTTATGCACAATGCTCCTAGGAATGTTTGCGCACCTGGCTTTGGATGGATACGTGCTTTTATTTCTCATGAGTCTGTATCTGGAAATGAAATAGTTTGATCATGTGGTGACTATCAATACCATGCTGTCCAGTAGTCGTCCTAAGGGGCTGCATTGTTTGACAACTCCATCAATACCATCATCTAGGGTTTTCAGTGTTTGAACATCTAAAGCATTTGAAATCAGATGAATGGAATTACATAGCACCTCTGATCTATTTCCCTCATGTTTGATGGTATGGTGTCAGCCTGTTGTACACTTTCTTTTAGGAACCCTCTTACCAGAATCTCGGTGTATGTTTAACTAATTGAGTTTTATTGGTGAGTTTTGTGAGCTCCTTATGTGTAGGACAAACTTTTCTCATTAGACTTACCATTGCCCAATACTTCTTCCAATTCTGTGGAAGATCTTATTTCCTTAGCAAGTTGATCATTGCAAAATACTTTATTATTTTGTTTTGATCTTCTTTTCCTCTGTGATTATTGGGTTTGTACAGAAAACGCTGTTATGCAAAGATTATAAGAATTTCTGCTATTTTATCCCCTCAGAAATTTAGAAGTCTCATATTTCTTACATTTGGGACTACATTTTCACTGATACGTATTTTAGAAATTGTTTATAAAAATATTCAGAAGTAGTTTTAGACTTACTAAAATCATGTATAGATAACTCAGTTTCAATATATACCATTATAAACAACCTATGTACTAATATTCACTATTGCTCTAGAACATCTTTACAATTAATTGGACATACAATTAATTAATATATTGTTGTTAACTAAATGTACATATTATTCAGAATTTCTTGTTTTTAGCATTACTGCTTCCTGTTCCAAAATCCTGTCCAGGAAACAAAATTTCATCTAGCTACTGTGTTCCCTCAGGCTCCTTTTGACTGAGACTGTTTCTAAAACTTTAATTGTATTTTATTACTGTCAGCCTGAGAGGTCCTGGCCAGGTATTTTGTAAACTGTTCCTCATCTGGGCTATATGTGCATCTCTCATTGGACTGGGATTGTAGATTTGGTGTCAGAAGACCACAGTTTCAGGCACTTGCCTCTGCCGATGGGACCCTGTATTTCCATGCTGTGTATGTATGTGTTGATTTTCTCCACTGAAAACAAATCTGTTCCCCTTTCATACTGCATTCTTTGGGAAAAAAGTTTCATTAAAAATACCTTGGTCATAGGTTCATATATACTATGTGAATGAACAGTCTAAAGTTCTTTCATTCTAATCAACCACTTTAAGCACGGTTTTTATACTTATATCTAATAGATAATAAGACAATATGAAATTATCATCTAAATTATATTTTTCTAAGATTCATATTTATTAATGAAATTCAAGAAGATGGAATTGGGTGTTTTATTGGATCCCTTTGTCTGTTTCCTCATTGAATAGATCTGATTTTTCTGCTTCTTAATACAAATTTGGCTGTTTAAATTATTTATTGAATATATTTGGCCAAACGTGGCTTATTAAGACAAAGGCTGTGACCCATTTCTGAAAACAAGATGACAGACAGCAATTACCTCATGTCATGATCCAAAAGATGGATTGAGACAGTCACTGGATCTTTTGCCCCTCTTTTCAATGTGACCCCAGGAATAAATTTCCATTTCCTACTTATTACTATTAAATTTCTATCACTAGTAAAGTCTCTCTCTATATGAATATATATATTTACATATATATTCATAATACATACAAGCCCACATACATATAGACATATATAGTGCATATGTAAGACACTTAGAAATCAAAAAACTTTGGGATATTTATCTAGCTTTGATGTATTATTTAAAAATAAATATCAAATGAGCACAATTTGGTATGTTTATTTAAATTTTTCAAATTGTAAACCTATAAATAAATTCAAATAACAGGCTAAAATGTCATTTCTTACAGAAGTCCTGAATTTCTGATCATGTTTGTTTTCTTACCAAAATTTCCTTCATGTTTACTTCATGCATGTAAATGGCATTTCATTATTTCTTTTAATAAATCCACATTTGACACAAAAAAATGCCTTGGTCTTTTTTATTGATTTTTATTGAGCTCTACAATTTTCTCTTCTCCCCTCCCTGCCTCTCCCGTCGCCCCTTCAATCCTCCCCCAAGATCCCCATGCTCCTAATTTACTCAGGAGAGCTTGTCTTTTTCTAATTCCCATGTAGATTAGATCTATTTAAGTCTCTCCGAATATCCTCATTGTTGTCTAAGTTCTCTGGGATTGTGATTTGTAGGCTGGTTTTCTTTGCTTTATGTTTAAAAACCACCTATGAGTGAGTACATGTGATAATTGTCTTTCTGTGTAGAGTTACCTCACTCAAAATAATGTTTTCCAGCTCCATCCATTTGCCCGCAAAATTCAAGATGTTGTTAGTTTTTTCTGCTGTGTAGTACTCCACACAATGTATCACATTTTCCTTATCCATTTTTTGGTAGAGGGGCATTTAGGTTGTTTCCAGGTTCTGTCTATGACAAACAATGCTGCTATAAACATAGTTGAGCACATGTCCTTGTGTCTTAAAAGGGTATGGTTGTACTATATTTCTTTGTCTAGTTTGTTGTTTGTTTTTATGATTCAAGATTTCTCTGCAGAGACATAGCTGTCCTAGAACTCACTGTAGAGAAAATTAGGCTCGAACTCAGAGATCTGCCTGCTTCTTCTGAGTGCTGGGATTAATGGTGCATGTCACCATGCTTGCTTGATACTCCTTTGATAGTACAATATTTAAATGGTTTAGTTGGAATTCTTCTACACATGAGATGTTCTATGAATTATTTTATTGCTTTATCTTTCAAAATGTAGGCAAGTAGCCCGTATTCCATGGCCCATCTGATGCACTAAACTCTGCTCTGCATCATCTTCTCTTATATGTGTACACACAAGCGTGCATGTATGCAAGTGTGGTGTGCTTTTTGTCTTGAAAGTGTGTCTCTACCTGCTTTGATTTGTTTCATATTTCCATACCACTTCTCAGCCATGATATTATTTCCAATCTTTGTTATCTTTGATATTAAGTTAAAAATCAAAAGCTGAATTCTAAAAATAGTATCTATTTTTTAAATAGATCTTTAATCTATATTTATTATACTGGGGAAAAAACCAACATTTATATGTACCATGTTTTAGATAGATAGATAGATGATAGATAGATATATTATAGATAAATAGATAGATTATAGATAGATTGATAGATAGATGATAGATAGATAGATAGATGATAAAGATATTTCTAAGTACAATTCTATGGGATTATAACAATCTTTCTTCTCTCTTCCTTCTAATTCCTGTCTTTCATCCCTCTATTTTCTGCTGTTTATTCTACACTATATCCAACATGCTCTCTCAGGAGAAAAACATCATCCAACTTTTCGTTCCTTTGGTTCTTGTTATGGTTCATTTCATCAGTCTTAAAGTGGCAAGAAGATATTCATTGTGATTTATATTTCATTGTAATAATTGCTTTATCAAACAAATTATAATCCTTAGTAATGTATTCATTTTTGTTTACAATAATACTTGCTTCCTCATGGACTAATCCAGAATCTCTTTAAGGAGTAGACTCTTAAAAAATAAGTCATATGAGATCTGGAGGTGTGATATTGAAAGACTTTTATTTCAATCTAGCCTTTAAAATACATATTTCAGAGTGACCTAAAATTCATTCCTTTTAATGTCTCTAGCAATGCATGATCTCACTGTCTACTTTGTTTTGAGAAACTTAATGTCATACCTTGTTCTTATGATTTATTGGGTAGTTTGCCTTTCTTCTCTGGGAGCTCATTATGGTTAAATTTTAGTCTGGCAGATCTTTTATGAATAGTTTTTTAAAATTTACATTATTATTTATTTTAATATGTGTGGGTGTTTGGCCTGCCGATATCTGTACACCATGTGCACATAGTTCACACAGAGGCCAGAAAAGGCCCCTGGAACTGGAGTTACAGATGGTAAGGAGCCACCTTATGAGTGTTGAGAATAAAACCTGGACCTTCCAGAAGAGAAGCCCCAGTGCTCATAACTGCTTAGCCATCTTGTCAGCCCCTGCATGTGTGATTTGATTCAATTGTAAATATAACTGTTTTGCACCCTAAAACTATTCTCAATCTATGAATGCGATTTTGTTCGTTCTTGGATGGAGTCGGTGTTTTCATCTTCCCACATTACCTTTCCAGCATTTCCTTCACTGGTTCATGTTTTATGAACGTTTGCATTCTAATTTCACCTCCTCTTTCTAATAAATTTATTTAAATGATCTCTGCAATTTTTGCCATATTCTTCATCTAGGAAATCTTCTCAGCATGATATTGTAGCCCATTAATTAATTATTTTTTGTGTATTCTAATATTTCATTTTTTCCATTGATTTCTTCATTTTAATCGCTACTGTTTTTACAGCTAATGTCACCAGTTGGTTCAGCTTTATAAACATCTGTCTGTTTTCCAAGTTTGCAGCATATTCCCCTAAGGCTACATACTATATTGTACGAAGTTTCTTTTCTGTATGTTTCATTAACTCCGCTTTCTCTAGCGTACTTGTTGTTGCATTGTATGATTGTAACACTCATTAAATGTTTTGTAACTTTAAATTTTCCCTTTATTGGTATTCTTTCCAAAGTTTCGGTGCCTTTAAATCCTAGCCCTTAATTTACACAAGGCAAAATCTAATCCTAGGGGAGTTTTGCCTATTATTTTAAGGAGAAAGACAGTATCTTTCTGTAGATACATGTGAATACCTATTTCCCCTCTGAATTTTTTTCCAGAACCCTGAGCATTCTTTGAGTCAGACATATACATGCCCACCCCTATTAGCAGTCTCTGGTCATGATGGAGAATTCAGGGAAGGCTGTTTACAGTGAGTCACCATTTACTACACTCTTAGCAACTATTTTTCCACTGCAGAAAATCAAATCCCAGTGGGAAGAAACTTTGTGCTCTTCACTCCCTCCCTAAGCACTTAGAGCAATAATGACTCTAGAGTTTATAAATATCTTCTAGAGAGATAAATACAGTCATCGACTCTACCTATCCCAGCAGGCCCCTAGTAGGATTCATGACTCACTCAGGTCTGGATCTATAACCATCTTCTTAGACACAGTGCTCAGGAGACAGATCTATTAGCCCAGAGTAGAGCTCAAGGTAGTCTATAGTTTTATATTCCAACTTACTTCTTGCAAAGAACCTGGGAGAGAGTTCAAACCCTTCTAAGTTCCAACTAGTCTTATAACTTCTTTAGTGGAGTTACACTAGTTCAGTAGGTGGTCCCTCAAGTCATCATTCTGGCAAAAGAACTTGGGAGAAAAAGGTAAAAGATGGAAGAAATCCAATAATTGGCATGTTTTCATAGTATAGACCATTTGTGAATAGATGATATTTATTCTCTGTCTGCATACAGGTATGTTTTACTTAATGACAGAATTATGTTCTGAGAAATGTGTCTTTCGACATGCATCTTTATAGGAAAATTGTAGAGGCATCAACACACATAGATGGCATATCCTCATATGCTATTAGTATATGCATTCATTTATATATTCTAAGGCCATGTGATACTATTCATAACACACACAAGAGTATGTGTATATGCACATACACATGCTTATTCCTGCAAAACACAAGATTAAATTACCCACAAGAAAAGTGGTGGAGTCAAACTACTCAGTAACTATGAGATATGATGCAATTGTTGGTAGTCATAGAGCACAATGTTTTGTGGTTTATGGTAAATCTTTTATTATTGTAAAGACGAATAAATTCTCCAAAATGAAAAAGCTATACACAAACAATTTATCTAAATGATAAAACTACATAAAATGACTTCTTTATTTTCTAAATGTATGTATTTTCCAAATACCTAAGCCTCCAATAATGGTGATACAAACATTTAATCAAAGTACTTGGCGGCAGAGATAGGCAGATGTTTATGAATTCAAGCTCCACCTTGTTGGGACCAATTAAGTCCTGGCTTACAGCTGCTCTTCCCTGTCAAGAGCCTTCCAACTGATGTTACTAGAAGCTATGCCTAGCTTAGAGGATCAGAGAATGGGTTTTCACCTGTTGGCCATTGACTGCAGTGTGTTTAAGCCTCCATGGTGCTATTAAAGAGGGGCTTTTAGTACCAGTGTTTGAAGGTCTGTGTGTCGGTCTGTCTCTGCATGTGTATTCTCAACTTCCAGCCCCTTGCCCGAGGCTCGCGAACTGGGTTCTAGTGCACAGAGCACAGACGGGGGCCGCGGTGCGCAGCACCACCTGGTCTACATAGTAAGTGCCAGGCCTATATAGTGAGACTCTGTCTCAAAAATAGAAAAAATAAGGAAATAAAAAAGGAAGAAAGAGAGGGAGGGAGGAAAGGAAGGTAAGAAATGAAAAAAGAAAGGAAGAGAGAAAGGAGGAAGGAAGGACGGAAGGAAGGAAGAAAGAAAGAAAGAAAGCTTATAAACCAATAAAATGAGAGTCATTTATTGACATGAACAGATGAGGCCTGTACACATGGTGCACTTGTGACTGGTGGTGGTATAATAGGTTATTACCCATACCAGCATCAGCTCAGAAAAGAGTAATGTATAGCACCATAAGGCTATTCCACACCCCAAAGCACAGACTTTCTGCTCTGCTATCATTTGACTACAGTATATGGAACCTCTCATTGACTGATACATCCTTATACAGTTCCTGACTATCTCAGCTTCTCCTAAATCTGATGTGGAAGACAGTCAACAGCCATTGCTTAATTTTCCATGTTGATGAGAAATACAAACTCTAAGTTCTACTTTTGATGTGAATTTCAGTAATTGAAGTAAAAGAAGGATATATATATATATATATATATATATATATATATATATATATATATATTCCAACCTGGCTATATTCTGTTATGCTATTGGCTGAAAGCATCTTCTTTATTAACCAATGAAATAAAACATTCTTAGCATACAGAGAGGAATCCCACACCATTGGGGTATGTGTAAGTTTGTTCATGGGTATGTAAAGGAGTACATAGGTGTGTGTGTGTGTGTGTGTGTGTGTGTGTGTGTGTGTGTACATGCATGGAGACCAGAGGTTAGATGTCTTACTTTATCAGTTCCCTATCTTATGTTTTAAGACAGCGTAACTCAGAACTGGATCCTCATAATTCTGCTGGACTGGCTAGCCAGAAAGCTGCAGGAATTCTTTTACCTCTTCCTTCCAAGGCCTGGAATCTAAGCTTAGATCCTTATGCTTGTGTGGAAAACACTTCACTGACTAGATAATTTCCCTACTTTCCACACAAATCTTTTAATTTTTCAGGCAATATGGAACAATTACATTGGTCAGATAAAAAAAGTATGAGCCTGCAACAGAAGTATGAACTTATTAGGCACATGACTAATGTCCTAGACATAGTAGGTGCTCATTTAAAATTTGTTAACAATTAATGTACAAAGTTTATATACTCATAATTCATTAAAAACTTCCCTTCAAGGATATGGAACAGGATAAACCTAAAAATTAAAAAAAAATTAATGGGAGATCATGAAAGAGAAAGATGAAAAGTAGTATAACTTTTCCAACCTTAAAATGCTATTAAAAGCAACCCTGCTCACAGGAACTCGGGAAAAGATTAATGTTAATAGCTTTGGCAGTCTGAAACAAAGCCAAGGGGAATTGGCATAGCAGATCAATTTTTTAATTGACCAGGAGCAACACAAAACAAATATAAAGATCTCAGCATTGACAGGGGCAAGCTTCGCAGCAGCCTGAGCATCTTGAGAGGAAGTCTGGCAATAGCCACAGCCCCTGTGTCCACTCACCTGAGGCAATGTCTGAGGGCCATAGTGCTCTTCTCCTCCCTGGAAGGAAGCAGTGATTTAAGTAAGGGTGTAAATGTGGCCACTTGCAATCTGTCAACCTCTCCCGCATGAGGTGTAAGGAACAGATGGATAAGTTAGAGTAAAGCAGAAAAGGAGGAGGGAAACCTTGATCTGAGCAGGGGGTCATGCACATTGCCATATGTGTGATCCAGATCCCTATATCTCTAGAGTTTCCTCATTTTTAGTTGTCTTATTACCCAAGTAAAGAAAAGTGTTCTCCTAAAATTACATTTTTTGTAGTTAAAGTCCTTTTTTTGTTTTTATTTGTGTTTTGATCATTCCTTTTTAGTGTTTTTATCATATTCATCTCCTCTCCTCAAACTCTCCCAAACTCACCCTCTTCCCTACTCACCCAGAATTGATAGTGTCCTTTTTCTTCAATCCTTTAGGTCCAATTCTCGACACCGAAATATTCTTGGATATGCTCGGCACATGAGCAACTTATCAACGGACACACCCTTAGAGAAAACTCACTCCCTTTCCAAAGCAACTAACAATTGCAGTTCACCCCAGAGTTAGTAAGGATTGACTGCCCAGTTTGTCCCTCCAGGATTATTTTGTCTGGCTTGGGCTTGCATAGGTTTAGTGCTGCAGCAATCTCTGCAAGTTCATATGTGCTGCTGTTCTGTTGTATCCAGGTGTTCCCTTGCAGTCATCCACTGCCTCTGGTTCTTACACACTTAATGGCCCCTTACCAAATGATCCTTGAGCCTTGGGACAGGGATGCAGTATATATGCTCCCTTCCAGACTGAGCATTTTGTAGACTCTCATTCTAAGTACTTTAGCTAGTAGTGGGTCTCTGTGTTAGTAGGTACCTACTGCAAAGGGAAGCATCTCAGATAGGGGTTGAGATATGCCCTAATCTACGAGCATAATAATG
The DNA here is from genome assembly GCF_018167655.1 of Microtus oregoni. Lineage (NCBI taxonomy): Eukaryota > Metazoa > Chordata > Mammalia > Rodentia > Cricetidae > Microtus > Microtus oregoni. Next base: position 3,856,776 of record NW_024543833.1, on the reverse strand, counting down.
AGTCATTAGGAGTTGTTTTAATTTTCAAAGCTCCCGAATCCTCACTATAAACGCATTGAAAGTTTGTATCTCCAGGACCTCACCTCGTCATGTACGATCTTCCTTTTCTGTTATCTTGATGACTTCATGCCTATCCCTGGCCCCATGTTTGAATGTGATTCCTAAATTCTGTTGCTATGAATACTAAAAAGAGCATTCCAAACAACGGATGATAAGACCATGGCAAGTGAGAAAAGAGTTGAGTTTTTGCTGGGTAAAAGAGGGAGACAAATGCTCCAGAGAGAAGCATTTGTCTATCTGTGACCTTGAATAATTTACTTACCTGAATTTCAGCAAAGTTGTCAACAAAGGAGATGAATGAATGAGGTAATTTCTAAGATACTTTTCAACAGTGGGGATTAACTATACTTTTGTGGTAATCCCGCCACACAAACATCATCATTAGCAAAGTTAACCTAAAGGGGTGGCAAAGGGTGCCATGGTGATTTGCACATGAGAAGTTTTTCATGTCCTGAAGATTACTTCTCATTATCCTCTTTAAGTAGACCTATTGACCTGCTGGTTAAAGGTCACACGGGTAACAGACATATGAACATGCAAACAACTCTTTCAAAATCTCTATCCAAAGGAAACTAGGCAACTGATAATAAAGCTTTGTCACATGAGATCCATCTCTAGGGAATCTACTAAGCCCCATGAAGCAGAGAGTGAACAGCTTGCCTATAGATTAATCAGGATTAAGACAAAGTCTTTGGAATTAATTTTATTTGGTTATTGCCATTGGGATATACAGGAATACTTTCTTGAATGGATATAAAATGAGACAAAAGTAATACCAACCATAAAGAAAAGAGATGTCTGAACTATGGCTGACTAAAATATAGTATAGGTCTACATAACAACAGAGAGTTTCACAGGAAATATTAATTAGATAAAGTGTAGAATATGGTTTGGATACTTTACTTTTCCTGCTTATACTAGAGAGATTTTAGACAAGAACAGAATGCTCCACGTTCCTCGACTTGGAAAACTAATTAAGTTGTCAGCTAGAAATTTAGGCAGAAGCTTGAAATAGGCTGAAGAGTTAAAAGGACTGGGTTGTTGAGTTTAATTCCACTCCCTAGCTTGTGTTTTTAGAAGGCAAAGAATTCCAACATCATGCCAGTGTTTTGTTAAGTAAGGCATACAGCTGAATTAGGTAGGAGACAGTGAAAGCTTTTTTTTTTATTGTTTTTACTGAGCTATATATTTTTCTCCACTCCCCTGTCTTTCTACCCTCTCTCCTCTTCTCCCCTCTCCCATGACCCCCATACTCCCAGTTTCCTCAGGAGATCTTGTGTTTTTCTACTTTCTATGTAGATTAAATCCATGTATGACTCTCTTGGTTATCTTTGTTGTCTACATTCTCTGGGATAGTGAATTGTAGGCTGATTTTTCTTTACATTATGTCTAAAAGTCACTTATGAGTGAGTACATATTATATTTGTCTTTTTGGACCTGAGTTACCTCACTCAATATGATACTTTTTTAGATTCATCCATTTGCCCACAAATTTCAAAATGTCTTGAATTTTTCTGCTATGTAGTACTACTATATTGTGTAAATGACTACATCTAGGAAAGAATACCATGCATTGTGCTATGGTTTTAATTTAATGACCCATGTATTGTGGGGATGAGATTGCCCAATTATGTAAGATAATTCCACTCTAATTCATTTATTTTCCTTAAGGAATACAACTGAAGGATATATTGAGCCAGAAGATGGGGTTAAGTGCTGAGAAATGTCTTCTTGATAGACTATGAATATTCATTTCTTTATTACTTCAATGTTCTGGGTTACCTGCAAGATCAAAACATTCCAAATTTCCAGTAGATGTAACAGCTGATTTCTAGGCGGCACCCTTCACTGAGTAGCTATTACAATTGATAGTTGTTAGGGAAAGAAATATCATTTCATTATTTGGAGGATGTGACAATTGATATTCCCGTATTCCAGTGGGTAGTCTCACACCCATGCACATATGGGCAGCAATAATTTTACTTTTGTTGTCTTAGGGTTTCTATTGCTGTGAAGAGACCCCCTGACCATGGCAATTCTTATAAAGTAAACTATTTAATTGGGAGGCTCACTTACAGTTCAGAGGTTCAGTACACTATTATCATGTTGAGACATGGTAGCATGCAGGCAGACATGGTGCTAGAGAAGTAGCTGAGAGTCTTGTATTTTGTAGGCAACAGGAAGTGAACTGCCTCATTGGGAGCAGCTTGAGCACAGAAGACCTCAAAACCTACCCAAGGAAGTCAGTGACAGACTTCCTTCAACAAGACCACACCTACTCCAACAAAGACACACATCTCCTGATAGTGCCACCCCCTATGAGCTTAAGGGGGCCAATTATACTCAAGTTACCATATGAGGGTTATCAATATAAAAGGCATGAAGTTTTGAGAGAATTGTGAGAAAGGAGTTGTTAAAGGGGACATAAAAAGGGTTGGAGTATTGTCTTAGGTACTATTCTATTGCTGAGATGGAACTCTATGACTGAAGCAATATATAGAGTAAAGCATTTAATTTGATGCTTGCTTACACTTTCAGAAGGTTAGTCCACTATCATAATTGTGGGACCTATGGTAGACAGGCAGTTCTGCTGCTAGAGAAGTAGCAAAAAGCTATCGTTTTTATCTACAAGTTGCAGGCTGAAAGATCTGGTGGGAACTTTTGAGAACACAAAGCCCATCCCCACGAACATACCTCCTCCAACAGGGCCACATCTCCTAATCCTTCCCAAACAGTTACAATAACTGTGGACCAAGTATCCAAACTATACAGGGGCATTCTCATTCAGACCACCACTGGGATAAAATGGAGTTATGTATTGTTGGAAGGAAGTCTCTTGTTCTTTCCAGCCACCTGGCTGGCTTAGACCCAAAATAATCATACAAAAAGTATTAATTAAATCACTGTTTGGCCCATTAGCTCTAGCTTCTTATTGGCTAGCTCTTAAATAAAATTTAACCCATTTCTATTAATCTGTATAGCATCATGAGGTTGTGGCCTACCAGCAAAGTAGGCCATCTATCTCTGGTGGGGTTCCATGGCTTCTTCCTGACTCTGCCCTTCTTTCTCCCAGCATTCAATCTAGCTTTCCCTGCCTCGCTCTGTTCTTTCTTAGCCAAAGGCTCAAACCAGTTCTTTATTCAATAAAAGCAACACATAAACAGAAGGACCTTCCATACCAATGTATGAAATTCAGAAGAAGAAAAAAAGAAAATATACTTTTTTAAAAAATAGGAAAGTAAAGATTCCTAGTAAAAGATGTTCAGCCAATGTATTTGAAAGTTGTGTCATATAGGACTGAACATGGAGCTTGGCCTTTACTTTATTATAATTGATTCTCTTAATGCTCTGATTTTGAAAACTATGGCAACTTTCGAAACTTCTGAGTCTAAATGAGTTTAAAATGCACATCACATAACTTATAGTTATTAGAATTAGAATGTTATTTAGTTGCTCAGTGCCACATAGATAAGTAATTCAAATTCCACAGCTAATGTCTTTTCACTGCAATGGGAAGTACAAATCAAGCTGCTGCAAATTAATATCAAAGGAGAGTTTTATATTTAAACAAAAAATAACCTTGCTACAAATCATTTTTTAAAGTAAATAACTCTATTCAAACATGGCCAGTGCCTTATTGCTCAAGCTTAGATTTTTATAAATGAGATTTTTCCTAAAATGTGAGTATACATCAACTTTTAGGACATGACTTGAACAAATAATATCTTAAACTGCACTATACCAAAGACAGCTCAGTCTGGTTGCTAGTGCTATAAATTAGCACCATCTTTCCAAATGCTTGCATTAAACTTGGACATGGTGACATGAATCTGTAACCACAGCTCTAAAGGGTGGGGGCCTTGACATGTGCATTTTTAAGGCTTTCTGGATAGCCAGTCCAGGTGGAATTGTGACCTCCAGGTTGAGTTGGACATCCTATCTCAAAATCTAAGGAAAGAATGGTCAAGGAAAATACTCACCATCAACTTCTGGACTCCACGTTGATAACCATGGTGTGTATATGTGTGTGTGTGTGTGTGTGTGTGTGTGTGTGTGTTTTGTATGTACCAACACACACAATGCATGCATGTGCATTTGCATCATTGGTCTCATCCAAAGAAAGAATTTCCCCCTCTAATGATTTGAGGATAACATCTTTTTTTTCCCCAAAAGTTACTTAGAAAAACACTAGATCTTCTATGACATTTTTCCTAAACACATCTACTCCAACAACTATTTCCATGCTTTGTATTATGATAGCACTTTGCTCATAAATCTCTCATCACATAAGTGCTATGACAGCCAAGGTTTATTAAACTGTCTGTTATATACCAAGTACACTTTAAGCATTTGGCACATAAAATAACTTTAATCATCTCTCTAAACCTAAGAAGTGGTGTCATTATCTCCCATTTTTATCAATGATGAAATTAAGACAGAAGGAAATCAAGCCACTTGCACAAGATTCTTTAATTTTTATTATTTAAAACATTTTTAAATTTAATTATATTTAGTTATCATGTTCTTTCCCTATCCCAAGTTTTTCCAGATTTTCTGCTTCTATTTACCCACACAACTTTTAAGTTTTTTCTCAAAAAACAATCCAAATACCCACTAAAACCATGAAACACACAAAAATTAGAAAACAAATTACATCACTCCAAACAATTTAAGAAAAAGCAAAATAAGCAAATAAGCAAAACCCCCATCAAATTGTAACCAATTAAAAACACACTAACAAAACTGTGGAGTTCACTATTTGTTGAGAAAATATTCCTGGGCATAAGATCTGTTCTGGAGTGGTCATTCACCCAGTGTCCTTCCTCACCCGCTGGTAAGTGACAGTCCACTTGTTAGCCTTGCCCTGGTTAGGGGTATATTCATTCCATCATAATTTTTTTAAATATAATAAGATAAAACTATAATTCTCACTTCAAAGTCAGACAAGACAGATCAACATAAAAAACGAGTCCTATTTTATTGAAATGAGAAGTGATAAAAAAAAACAGGTCTAAACACAAGTGACTTGTCCCTGCAGCCTAGACTCATAACCATATTGAGCTCTCTTATTTCTCCAAGCAGTATAATTGAGACAACAGTGTTCCTGTCAGAGATTTTTTATGGGCTTGTCAAAGAAAGATATGGAAAAGAAGATCCTGGGGTTGAAGAAATAATCATTTAAGAAGATAGAGTAGAAACACACTGTTTTCTAAAAGTCACAGTAGAATGAGAAGTCAGAAAGGCCATATGCTGATAAATTTTTCATCACTGCTGAACAGTTTCTCAACAGTTCCATATCATTATGTTAAATATAAAAGAAAGCAAATCATGTGACATTATCCATTTCTTTTCTAAAGGAAGGAAAGAAAGGAACTGTTCTGCCCTTCTGTATAGCATGAATGTGTGTGAGGATGACTTAGTGTCTTTTGAGGATGGTTCTTGTTTACTTTTCTGATCTTACATGTTTTCATCTTTATTTTAACTTCTACACTAAAATCACACAGACATGAACTCACTGACCATCACATGCTCTAGTCTCTTTTGCCTGGAGATTATGGTACATGCCCATTCCTCTCTTCGGGCCTTTCCCAAAATGGGCTAAGGTTTTCTCATCCTTCATATGGTGAAAGAACATTATTACAGAGAAACTACATTGACTCTGTGGCCGGGTGTTGGATTTTAACACTCTCTCCCACAACTATATACAACTATATCTCAGAAGAAATAATAGCCTGAAAAATATCCACCTGAGAATTAGTTACTTATCTGTGCTGCTCATCAGTTTTCTTTTTTTTTGGGGGGGGGGGGTTTAACCATCTTTATTATGCAATGAATAATTATATCTTTAAAACTGGTACATTAAAAAATGTGAACAAAAAAACCAACAAAAATATTCTTTAAGGCATTCCAGACTCATCAAAATTACATGATTTCAGAATGAAATAGCTACATTTCTAATTGCAGCCTTATTTTTTTTTATTTTTTTTAATTTATTTATTTATTAAAGATTTCTGTCTCTTCCCCGCCACCGCCTCAATCAGTTTTCTTGATAAAGACAGGGATTCCACTGATCACATCGTATCTGGTCTCCTGTCCCACTGGTTTATGCTAAAAGCACAAACGTGGCAGCTGGAATCTTGCTTGATTCCATCATGCACCATAACTTTAATTGAAATATTTCCATTTTCTTAATTTCACCTTTTATCTATATGATTAAATAATACTAACACCTTCTTCAAAATTTTTGCGGGACGTAAATAAGGTAATGTAAAGAAAAGTTTAAGAAGAGTAGGACATACAGCATATAGCAAATGGCTCCCATTGTGTGCACCAGGGATGGCTTTATGACTGAAGGCTTTACATGAAATCATAACAACTGACCACACACAGTTGGAAACCGAGAGCAGAATCCATGCTCCCCTTAGCTATTTTATCAATTCACACTTTGATTCTTAGACATCTGTTCTAATGACCCCAACATGATATCAGAACACGAACACCATTGCTCAAGATGGACACAAAGTAAACCGCTGCACCTCCTAGTCATTATGCTTCTGGCCCAGATGCTGTTTTCTCTGAACTCTCGATTTCAAATCTCGAATCAGCATTTTCTCTGCTGACAACATTGTAAATTCAGGGCTACTGTTCCTTGGGGCATCATTGACTGCATCTGGTAAACAGTGTTCAGTGTGTTTGCTTTAGTTCTGCAAGGAAGCCAGGGAGAAATCAAGTTGGAGGCTCTGGGGAGCTTCACTGACTGAAGCAGGGATAGAAGGAAGAATACTAGCTTGGGTTTTGTCTTACTGAGAATAAGACACCACTCAGTGTTATTATAAAGTGTATATTTTCTCTCTCTACCTTTATAAATGGCTCACTTCCTTTCTATATTAATTTAATTTACTCTCACAGTCATGGACACTCAGATCACCTTGAAAAGGCCTTTCCTGGACTTTTGCATTTTTGTTGTTGTTGTTGTTGTTGTTTTTGTTTCTAGTGGAGAGTGGTAGTTTGGAGAGTGTCTGCTTCTGAAACATAGCTATGTGTTGTTGTGAGAAGGGAGAATCCGACACCAGTGTGTTCCATAACTCATTCCCCCAAACTGCCCTTATATAAGCCATTCCTTTATTAGACTGTGCTTTAGCTAGCAGTGTGAGCATCCTTTAGCTTCTGTTAGGTACTGGAATTGCTTGCATGCAATACTTTCCAGGAAAGTAGCACTGGCCTAGGAACTAAGAAACTAAACTTCACATGGATTCCATTTTTACAATGTTAAATGACCTTGAGGGAATTGCTCCACTTAGTGAGCTCTGAGCCTCCCATATGTTAATCAGCAAACTGCAATAATTTCTCTCTGGAAATTTGCTTTGGAATATTATAATTAATGGTGAAAAGTTAGTGTTTTGGGAAAGCATAATAGGAATAGAAACCAAAGGATTTCCCAAGATTCCTCTCATCATCTCATCAGCATGTCTCAAGAGCTGGGAAATGTCAAGATGATCTGTAAAGCTGCCTGAGTCAGATCAAACTCACCATTGCTTGGCCTCATCCTCCAGAGCCTGGGATAAAAGAGCAGAATTCACACCAAGGTGGGTTTTTTTGTTGTTGTTGTTGTTGTTGTTTCGTTTTATTTTTTCCATTTATGCACTGATGTAATTCCAACAGATTGTACACTTCAGGGAGCCAGGGGCATAGCTCAGATTAGCATGCTATACAGCTGGAAGTCTGTTCATATTTCATAGTTTGTCTTTAAATCCATGTGAACCTTGTATTTTGCTCCAAGATAAATTTTGACTAAAAATAGTACTTGAAATTATTTACTAAGGAATAAAATGTATTGACTCAAATTATGCACTCAGTTGGGTACTCCATGTAACCTCCGAGACAGAGAAGAAAGCACATGTTTTCCCACAGTATTAATTTTGGGGGAGTCACTGCATGCCAGATATTATTTCAAGTGTTTTACATTGGTACATAGCAAAGCAGAGACTACTGTTATAACATAATATTTCTTTTTCTGTGTATGTTAGGAATAACATCATTCTTAGATTCGACATTAGATCTAGATGATATATAGGGAACTACTTTTGCAAACTGGCAATGCTCTATGCATGGTATCCATTCATGGTGTCTAGTATTGATATTAATCATATCTCCTAGAACATGCAAATAGTCAGACTTTTATTAACTTTATCAACTTTACAAGAAATATGAGATTAGATACGTTCTCATGAAATTAAAGTCTCTAAAAAGTGGCTTAGGGAATTGGTGGGGGAAAATGGAACATATTGGACACAACCCAGCACACTGCTTTCTAAAACTATTTTATTTCAAGGGAAAGTACACTTGGGTAAGTATCAAGAGTAGGATTATTATTGACTCCATTAACTTTCAAGGTATTTTTCACATCCATTATCAGAGACTCTTTTTTCTTTTAGCAAATGCATTCCATTATACAGGAAGAGAATCTTACCTATAAAAGAATTTTACTTATAAATAATAACTCAGGGCAGCTTGATTTTTTTCTCTTCTTCATCAGATGATGTTCCTCATCTTTCACCAAAACCACAGTGATTCTTCTCTTCTTTTCAATATAATAGTTTTCTTTCCCTCATGCTAATTTTGAATTGAGACACTAATTTCTTATGATTAGTATAAACTAAATTTAAAATACATGGACAAATAGACCTTTCTCTCTTTTTCCCCAAATCCAGTCCCCTAGTCTTGTCCCTAGCACTGCAGTGGAACACCAGCTCCAGGCTTCCCTCACAATTCACATTTGCTGTGCCTCCCACAGACCATCCCCTCTCAACCTCAGTCCACCAGCTCCTTGCTCTATCCCAAGCATCTACTCCAGCAGACAGTCCCTGCTAAACTACAGGCGACACCTACCAGAACACCAGGCAGGGAGCCCTCCCTCAGACCTTTTCTGCTCTCTTTGCTCCACCAGACTCAATGCCCTAGTCTCATCTCTAGCATAGCGACAAAACACCAGAAGCAGCCTTCCCTCTCCCCTGCCAACATCTCCTGTGGATCCCACAAATCATCCTCTCCTGTGCTTCCTCCCCTGATTTGCTGCTTTGTCACAGACCCCAGCTCCAACAGGTACACACAGCAAACCCCAAAGTAGCTCTTCTGGGGGCACAAAGTTGGCTGAAGGCCTACTGCCACCTTTCCTACTACCCCGAGATCCAATTGCCCCCATTCCTACTCTAAGCACTGTAGATGTAAACATGTTGTGGTCTCCCTTCCCTCTCTGCCCCTCCCCACTGAATTGCAAAGATCTTCTCCAACCTTTCTTTCCCCCAACCCCTCACAGTTACCAAGACTCAAACAATAGCAAGCATTCCCTGTGAACACACCAGGTGAAGAGGCCACAAAAAACAAGCAACTCAGACTCTATGAAAGTCCAAAGAGTAAACAAAAACTGTGGAAGGAAACAACCACCCAACAAACAAAAACCCAGAGATCAGCACCTAGATCAGAGTTAAAACACAATCAGCAACAGTAATAAGTCTCCATTGGAGTCCAACTGTCTTACCACAGCAAGTCCTGCATATTCCAATATAGCTTGAAGCACAAGAAAATAGATTGTCAAACCAACTATTTGAAAATTATAGAAGTCTTTAAAGAGAAAGTGAATAAACTCCTTAAAAAATAGAAGTAATAAAGGAAACACAAGATGAGGGATTTCTGGAAATAAAAAACAATAGGAATTTAAGCAGGAACTACGGATGCAAGTTTCACCAACAGAACACAATAAATAGAAGAGAGAATCTCAGGCATTCAAGATATTATAGAAGAAATTGACACATTGGCCAAAGAAAATGTTAAATCTAAAAGACAAACAAACAAACAAAACAAAACAATAAACTCCTGAAACAAAAGCATTCAAGAAAGCTAGGGCATGATGAAAAGACAAAACCTAAGAACAATAGGCATAGAGAGAAAGGAGAAGAATATCATCTCAAAGATCCAGAAAATATTTTCAACAAAGTCATAGAAAAAAAAAAACTTTCTAACCTAAAGAAAAAAGATGCCAAACATTAAATCCATACAGAACATTAAATTGATTGAACTAGAAAAGCAAGGCTCCTTGTCACATAATAGCCAAAACATTAAACATATGAAAAAGAAAGAATATTAAAAGCTACAAGGGGGAAAAAAGCAAGTAAAATATAAAGGCAGACCTATTAGAATTATACCTGACTTTTCAGTGGAGACTCTAAAAGCCAGAAGGGCCTGGACAGATGCCCTGCAGACTCAAGGAGACCATAGATACCAGCCCAGACTACTATGCCGGCAAAACTTTCAACCACCATAGAGGGAGAAAATAAGAGATTCCACAAAAAAAGTTCAATTTCAGCATAATCTATCTACAAATCCAGTCCTATGGAAGGTGCTGGAAAGAAATTTATAACCTAAGGATGTTAACTACACACAAAAAAATACAGGAAGTAAATAAATCACACCAACAAAATCAAAATAAGAGAGGAAGCCAGACATGCTACTACCACTTTTGCCACCACGACCACCAAAACAAAACAAAACAAACAAAACAAAACAAAACAAAAAAACACAGCAGGAATCAACAGTCATTGGTCAATGATATTTTTCAATATCAGTGGTTTTAATTCTCCCCTTAAAAGACGCAGACTGACAGAATGGATGAGAAAACAGGATCCATCCTTTTACTATATTCAAAAGAGACCCCAACATCAAGAGTAGTATACGTTACTTTAGGGTAAAAAGATGAGAAAATATATTCCAAACAAATGGAACTAACAAGCAACCTGACACAGCCATTTTAATGTCTGACTTCAAATGAAAACTGATCAAAAGGATCAGGGAAGAACACTGAATACTCATCAGGAAAAATCCAAGATGGTCTTTCAATTCATAGCATCTATGCCCCCGCCCACCCCCCCCCCCCCCCCGCCGAAATAAGAGTATCCGTGGTTGTAAAAGAAACACGACTACAGCTTAAACCACATTCGACCCTCCTGCACTGATACTGGGAGACTTCAGTATCCCACTCTCACCAGTGAACAGGGATTTCAAACAAAAAATAAACAAGGAAATACTTGAGCTAACAGAAGTCATTAACCAAATGGACCTAACTGATATCTATAGAACATTTTAACTAAACAAAAGAAAATATATCCATTCTAATTTACACCTCATGGAACCTTCTCCAGAACTGACCAAATACTCATGCACAAAACAATTTCAACAGTTATAAACTTTGAAATAATCCCCAGCATCCTATCAATCTACCATGGACTAAACCTGACTATCAACAAGAACAGAAAGTTACAAATTCATGGAAATTGAACAACTCTTCACTGAATGAAAAATTGGTCAAGACAGAAATAAAGAAATCAAAAACTTTCCAGAATTCAATGAAAATGAGCACTCAGCATACCCCAATTGATGGGACAAAATGAAAGTAGTGCTAAGACAAAAGCTCATGACACTCGGTGCCTATATGAAAAAAAAATGGAGAGATTTCACATTAGAAACTTAATAGCACAAGTGAAATTTCTAGACCAAAAAAGAAGTAATGGAGGAGTAGATGCCAAGAAACAATCAGACTGAGGGCTGAAGTCAATAAAATAGAAACCAAGACAATAATATAAAGAATAAGAGAAAAAGCTGATTCCTTGAAAAAAATCAACAAGACAACAAACCCTTAACTAAACTAACTAAAAAATGCAGAAAGAATATTAAAAAAAGAAAGAATATCCAAATGAACAAAATCAGAAACCAAAATGAGGGCGCTGAGGAAATCCAGAGAGTCATAAGGTCTTACTTCAAAAACCTGTACTCCATAAAATTGAAAAATCTAAAAGAAATGGATAGTTTTCTTGAGAGGTACCAATTATCAGAGTAAAATTAAGATCAGATAAGCACTTTTCATAGAGCTATAAACCTTTATGGAATAGAGGGAGTCATTAGAAGTCTCACAACCAAACCAAACAAGCAAAACCCAAGTTGTTAGCACAAAATTCTACCAGACTCTACAAAGAAGAGTGAATGCCAATACTCCTCAAATTATCCCATGAACTAGAGACAGAAGGAACCAATTCATTTTATGTTGTCACAGTCACCCTGATACCCAAATGACATAAAGATTCAACAAAGAAAGGAAATTACATGACAATTCCCCTATGAACATAGAAGCAAAAATACTCAATAAAATACTCACAAGCTAAATCCAAGGACTCAACAAAAAGATCCAAGTAAACTTCATCCCAGAGATGCAGAGCTAGTTCAATATACAAAAATCAGTATCAACAAATAAACAAGCAAATAAAAAAACCCACATGACCAACTCATTGGATGGAGAAAAAGTCTTTGACAAAGTCCAACACCCTTTCATGATAAAGATCCTAAAACGATCAGGGATACAAGATCCTTACTTAAACATAATAAAGGCAATTTACGGCAAGTATAGTGCCAACATCAAATTAAATGGAAAAAAAATTCCACTAAAATCAATAACAAGAAAATGTTGCCTACTCTATATATATCTAGTCAATATAGTATTTGAACTATTATCTAAGGCAATAAGATGACTGAAGCAGATCAAAGGGATACAAATTGGAAAGAAAAAAATCTAAAGTGCATTTTGCAAATGATATAATATTATATAAAAGGAATCCTAAAAATTCTACCAGGGAATTCCTAGAGTTGATAAACACTTTCAACAAACTGGCTGGATACATTATTAACTAAAAAAAATTTTAGTAACCTTCCTATATACAAATGACAAATAGACTGAGAAAGAAATCAGGGAAACACCTTTCACAAGAGCCCCAAATAATGTAAAGTGTTTTAATGTAACTATAATCAGACAAGTAAAAGACTTGGGTAACAAAACCTTTGAGCCTTGAAGAAAGATATCATAAAATAGATTTCCCATGCTCATGGATTGGTATGAATAACAAAGTAAAAGCAGTCATCCTACAAATAAACAAACAAACAAACAAAACAGTCTACAGATTTATGTAATCCCCAACAAAATTCCAAAACAATTCTTTAGAAACACTGAAAGGAAAATTTTCAACTTCATATGGAAAAGCAAAAACATGTTCTAACATGATACTACTTCGAACAATCCTGAACAATAAAGCACTCTGGAGGTCTAACCTTCCCCAATTTCAGGTTTGCTACAGAGATACAGTAATAAAAACCTCATGACACCACAGACACAGCGATCAAAATAATCAAATTGAAGACCCAGTTATAAAACCACACATCTATTAATGCCTAATTTTTGGTAAAGAATCCAGAAATACACACTGGAAAAAAGACAGCATCTTCAACAAATAGTACTTATCAAACTGGATGGCTACCTCTAGAAGAATGCAAATATATCCATATTTATCACCCTGCATGCATGGGGAACAAAGACCCCCAAATAAAGCCAGATGCACTGAACCTGATAGAGGAGAAACTTGAGAATAGTCTTGAATGCATTAGCACAGGAGACAACTTTCTGAACAGAACACTAATAATGCAGGTACTAAGCTAAACAATTAATAAATAGGGTATCATGAAACTGAAATGTTTCTGTAAGGAAAAGGTCACTGTCAACAGGACAAAGTAGCAGCCTACAGAATGGAAAAAAATACTTTCATGAACTCCACTTCTAATAAAGACCTATTTTCCAAAATATATAAAGAACCTGGATCTTAGGGGTTAATTCTCCTGTTCTACCTTTCTTAGATACTAACTGGGGATTTCACCTTGCTATGAAGAAGAAATATTTAATAAAGCCATCTGTGGAAAGGGAAGAATCATAGAAGTAATAAGAAGAGCAGTAAAAGATGACAGAAATTTTGATTTTCTGGAGCCATTTTCAAAATAAAATAAAAGTCATAGGAAAGCAGACTCTTTTGTCTGTTAGTCAAACTTTCAACTCCATAAAAAAAAGAAACAACTTAAAAGAAACAAAGATTAATCTCATTTTATTTCTTCAGATGTTTCTCTGCCTTTGCTTTTTGGTTGTGGTGAGACAGAAGATCATGGTGGCAGCAGTGTTGGTGTGACACATTAATTATGGCTGTCATAGCAGTCAGGAAGCAGACAGACAAGGACATGATACACATCCCACCACCTACCCCTGGTAAGCCACTTCTCAAAAATAAGCTCTACCAACGAAAGCTACCGTAATATTCTAACATATTGTCACAAGTTGGAGACCAAGCCTCCAACACAAGATCATGGGTGACATTTTGTATTCAAACCATAGCACTGTCTTCATGTATTTTCAACACAATTTCATAAAAACACCACCAACAAAAGGTACTTGGTGGATAAATATATGTTGAACTTCAGGAAAGCAGTATGGCCTTGGAACTAGGAGGATGTAAAAGAGAAAATCATGGAAAACAAAAAGATTTTTTTATTTAATAACCTTTTGCCTTCTAGAAATGATATTATCCACCCAAATATGAAACCTCTATTCAAAGTTCAACTTTCATCTTGGCATTTACATAAAGCAGATGGAAATGCATTTCCGGAAACTACTACTAATTCTGGTTAAATCGTTACAGACATGACATTTGACACACTTGGAGAGAATAAATTCTTTGAAATAAGGAGGAAACACAGTAAAGAAATCAATGTCATAGAACCTTCATCCAGTAACTGATGGAAACAGAGACCCACATTGGAGCACTATACTGACCTCCCAAAGTTCAGTTAAAGAGTGGGAGGAGTGAGAATATGAGCAAAGAGGTTAAGACCATGATGGGCTCATCCACTGAAATAGTCTTCCTGAGCTCACGAACAGCAATCAGACTGGGAAAGAACCAGCATAGGACCAAACTAGTCTCTCTGAATGTGGTTGACGGTTGCATGACTGAGCAGACTGGGGGGCCACTGGCAGTGAGTGGCACCAGAATTTATCCCTACTACTTGTACTGGCTTTTTGGGAACCTGTTCTCTTTGGATGGATACCTTGCTCAGCCTTGATATAGTAGGGAGGGTCTTGGACCTTCCCCAAAGCAACATCTCTGAGGAGTGGATGGGATGGGTGGGGGATGTGCAGGGAGTGGTAGGAGAAGAGGGTGTGGGAACTTGGATTGGTATGTATAATGAAGAAAGATAGATTGTTTTCTATTTAAAAAAATAAAAATGGAAAGAAAAGAAGAAAGAAAGAAAGAAAGAAAGAAAGAAAGAAAGAAAGAAATCAGTGTCAAAATCCTGAGAAATGCAGTTTCTTGCCTTTGCTTAGTCATACAAACACCAAATGATGACTTTTCTTTTCTGCCTCAGACATGTTTCTCTCTTTTATTTCTAAGCAAAATGTTATGACTTTTTCCCGAAATTACCTTGATAATTTGTGACACTGTTTAGCACAATGTACCACAATTTAGGTTTGCTTGGTCAGTGGCTTTATGCATCCCTGATATAGTCTAGGAATAAGAGTAAAAGTTTAGGCTCTCACCCACAAATACAGTAAAATTAAAAGATGAGAAGGATGAAAATGAGAAGTAAAAGAGGATATTTGTTAAGCATGTATAACATTCCCATCAATTTGGTCTCAATGCCATTTAATTAGAATAGGAAACAATGGGCAATTAGCTTTTCCTCACCACACAACTAATATCTAGATGCAGTATCTAAAACAATGATTATATAAGGTATAAGAATTCACTTGTGGAGCATGTGGAGTTCCAAATCAGGAAACTATACTAGAAATTGGTGTGCAAAACAAGAAATAACTACTTCAAACATAGGTCTAGGCTTTGAGATCTTGGAGAGAAAGCTAGAATCATGAGTTGCTGGAAAGTGGCATGCCAGAAACTGTAAATTTGAGCAAAGAAAATCACAGCTGATACTTCCAATAGAATTACAGTGCCTGCATGAGTCCCTTTGAATAACATCTAGAGATAGCATTTGCATTTCATATGTTTGTGATAATTACCCATTTTGAAAGGTAGCGTTGGTGGAGATAATTGCACAACTGCACATATATTTATAGTTCCCTATACAATCAGAGGTGAGCAGAACACTTCACTGTTCAATTAATGACTGTTTAAATAATAGCCTGAACCACTGGATCGACTCTCTTGTTGAGATAATATAGCTTTGCAAAATAACTGTGGGAGTATAGAGAAATACTCTTGGAAACCACGCTATAATATATAATAGTGGGAACTTGGTTCTTAATAATGTGGCCTGGGGTTAATATGCATAAACAGGGGAAGTTCTCTCTTGTTGCAACAGAAAACTGCAGTCATCAACAACAAGATCTTCTTGAGAATTTTTGGATTTGTTTGAGGGTATAAGAAATGCAAAAATGCAAAGAAGATTCTGTCCTCAAAGAGATTAATCACCTTATCTGGCAATGCCAAACAGCAAATTGAGGTGTAAGAAAGCTATGATAATAATACAATGATTCTCCTGAGTCTTTGTCAAAAGAGGAAAATCTCAATATATAGGGACATTTGAGGAAGAGTACAGAGACTGGGGTGACAGAGGTTAAAGTTTCATTGGAGAGAAAGTTTAGGGTATTATCAGTCCATGATGAGGAAACAAATGGAATTCAATGTGTACATTACAGGGAGGGAAAGACTCTTGACTCAATCTATTTTACAAAGTGTGTACAGTTGTGGCATAATGAACCACTGTAGCAAGTGCTTTGCTAGTATAAAAGCAAATTAGCTTAGCCCCAATAATTTTCTTCTCCTCTTCCAATCTGGAAACTGAGCAGAACTACAGTCTATTCGTCACCAAATCAACCTGTTGCCTTTTCTCTACTTGGGGACTCTTCCCTTTCCTATGCTGGTATTTATAATCCTAGGAATGATACATTTATTAAATAATATTTAACACAATAAGGAATTTTCATACTCTAGTCAATCTGAATATTAAATAGAATTCATTAACTGGTTTTGTGTTTTATCATCTGAAAATGGAACATATCAATTATTTCGAGCATATTCTGTCCCCTTAAGAAATTTTTTAAAAAGGTGACCTTTGCTTTACAGAAGCTTCTCATCCATTTATTAATTATTGCTCTCAGTATCTGTGTTACTGTGTTATATTTAGGAAGTGGTCTCCTTTGCCAATGAGTTTAAATGTACTTCCCACTTTCTATTCTGTGAGGTTCAGTGTGGTTGGTTTTATGTTGAGGTCTTTGATTTATTTGGACTTGAGTTTTGTGCATGGTAATAGATGTGGATCTATTTTCATTCGTCTACATGTTGATATCCAGTTATACCAGCACCATTTTTTAAATATGCTTTCTTTCTTTTCATTTTATATTCTTAGCTTCTTTGTCAAAACTCGGGTGTTTGTAGGTGTATAAATTGATATCTTGTTGGCTGAAGTTTTCTGTCCCAATAGGTCCCACAGCCGCTTAACCCCAAAGAAGTCACACAGAGGTCTACATTAGTTATAAACTGATTGGCCTAGTAGCTTAGACTTCTTATTAACTCTTATAACTTATATTAGCCATAATTCTTGTCTGAGTTAGCCACGTGGCTCGGTACCTTTTTCAGCAAGGCTGTCACATCTTGCTTTCTCTGTGGCTGGATCACAACTGTGGACTACAGAATCTCTTCCTGAAATTCTCCTGTTCTCATTGCCCCTCCTCTACTTCCTGCATGGTCTCCCCACCTATATTTGCTGCCTGGCTACTGGCCAATCAGTATTTTATTAAGCAAGTACAAGAAACAAATGTTTGCAGGGTGAAATCATTGTCCCACAGCAATATCTGTGTATTCAATATGGTTCCATTGGTTCCTCTGTCTGTTTTTATGCCAATACCAGGCTCTTTTCAGTACTGTAACTCTGTTGTAGAGTTTGAAGATAGGGTTTATGATGCCTCCAGAAGTTACTAAAGTAACTAAAGTACAATAAATTGTACAAGATTGTTTTGGCTATCCTGAGCTTTTTGCTTTTCTATACAAAATTAGGTATTGTTCTTTTGAGGTCTGTAAAGAATGTTGATGGGATTTTGATGGGCATTGCATTGAATCTGTAGATTGCTTTTGGTAATATTGCCATTTTTATTATGTTAATTCTATCTACCCAAGAGCATGGGAGATCTTTCCATTTTCTGCTGTCTTCTTCAATTTCTCTATTCAGAGATTTAAAGTTCTTGTCATGCAGGTCTTCTACTTGTTTGGTTAGTTACTCCAAGATATTTTGTGTTATTTGTGACTATTGCAGAGGGTGCTGTTTCTCTGATTTCTTTCCCAGCCCATTTATAATGTGTATAAAGGGGGATAATAATTTTTTTACAGTTAATCTTGTGTCTTGTGACATTATGAAGGTGTTTATTTGTTATAGGAGCTACTTGATAGAGTTTTTGGAATCACCTATGTAAACAATCATATCAGCATCAAATAGTGTGTGCTTGACTCCTTCTCTTCTGATTTCTATCCCTTGATCTCCTTTTGTTGTCTTATTTCTCTAGCTAGAACCTCAAGTTCTATATTGAATAGATATGGAGAGAGTGGACAACCTTGTCTTGTTCCTAATTTCAGTGGCATCCCTTTGAGTTTTTCTCCTTTAAGGTTGGACGTTGACTGTTGGCTTTGAATACTAAAAAGTATACAAAGTCCAGGTAACTACAAGCTAAGTTATTAGAGAAAACAATTCTGGCAATCTACCTACCCAGGGTAAGGATGGATGGAAAAGGAAACTATTATACACAGAATTATTATTGATACTGAATCTTACGGAAGTGGGACAATTAACAAATAACTGATTAGTATAAAGACATATATACAATATACAGTCATTTTATTATACTTTCTCAAAGTACCACCATGATTGCAGAGATCAGCCTTAACTAATCAGATGCTTGAGCATGTTGGGAAGGTCCAGAAAGTTCCAAAACTATGTTTTGCTTCACGAGGAACTCCTAAACATGGACAGTACAGTGAACTAGAATCACTATGTTCAGACACAGATGTAAATTCATGAAAAAGAAAGTTTTCATAAGGACAGAGTGTTGAAAGTTAGGCCAACAACAGTTGTTTTTTCTAGGTGATATGGCTTGCTTCAAGGTTATATAGGTTGTTTAGAGTTTATTTGTGTGGGACTGTGTGTAGAGGTGGGTAAAACAAAATGGGACCCATGAAAGAGGTCTGAGAGGAGAGGACTGATGAGGAAAATAGAATGTATGCAATAAGAAGGTAGAAATAGGATGGTTGGATGTTGTAAGGAATAAGCAGGGAGCCTAGTCACAGAAGTAGAGGAAGGTCAACCTAAGGGTGTAAGTAAATGTCACAGAGAAATGAATCCCGTGAGACAGTAGCACTTTAAAATAAAGCCTGGAGAGATGGCTCGATTGGTAAAGGGTCGTCTGTGTAAGCACAGACACTTCCCCACAAAAAAATGCCACGCGTAGTTGCATGTGGCTATAATCCTGGCACTGCGTGGTGGAGACTGGAGAATCCTGGGAGATCAATGGTCAGCCAGAATAGCCAACCTATGACTCAGTGAGAGACCCTGGCTCCAAAAATACAAAGGAAAGTGGTCAAAGAGGATATCTAATATTGAGTGTGTGTGTTTTTCTGTTAACATTTTAGAGAAGAAAGAAAGAGAGAAGAGGAGCTCAGACAAAAGCCTGAAAAACTTGGGACAGGCCAGCCATACACTGTGGTGGGAGATGGTTCATATTTAAGGGCCTCTAATAGATGATACCATAAATTTCTACAAATAAGTCTCAAAGGCTACCATTTGTGACAGTTTGAGAGAAATGGCTCCCAAAGGCAGTGGCACTATTAAGAAGTGTGATATTGTTGGAGCAGTTATACTCATGTTGGAAGAAGTATGCTACTATGGAGGTAGGCTTTGAGGTCTCATATATGCTCAGGATACTTCCCAGTGTTTTAGTTCACTTTCTGTTACCTGCGTATAAGACTCTCAGACACTTCTCCAGCACCATGTCTGCCCGTCTGCCACCATGTTCCACTATGGTAATAATGAACTGAACCTCTGAACTATAAAGAGCCACTCCAATTCCATGTTTTCCTTAATAAGGGTTTCTATGGTCATGGGGTCTCTTCAAGCAATAAAAACCCTAAAACACTGCCCCTAAAAATGTGGAATTTATGGGATTGGGGGTCAAACTTTACAGTAAGGACCGAATGACGAGAGCGAGAAAGGAATAGTATTAGAAAGCAGGTTTTTTTTTTTTTTGAAAGCAGAGTGTTTCCATAAAATGCCAGTAGGACATTTACAGCAGGTAGATATGGATGACGTGTAAAGAGGAGAGGAACATGCAAAAGAGCTAGGGATGGCTGAAATATACATCTTCACCTAATAGTCACATATTTTTTATCTTCTTCTGATTTTCTCATCAGTGTCTCTTTTAGATCCCTTTCTAGAATTGCCTCAGAGCATTGACATTTCAGTGTCTCACCTATGGTGTATTTTTATAAACTAGTTCCAACTTAAAGTCTTAAAATTATGTAGTGATTAATAAAAACAACTCTTGCAAAAAAAGGCTCATTCTATTCAGTACTCGTCTACAGCCTACCGAGAGTAGAAACAAACTGTCTACATAGCAAACCGATTTCTCCAAATGCTGCAGGAAATTAGGCAGCTAAAAATATATTCCATCTTTTTCAAGCATGTCAAGTGGATGTAATATGTCAGGTTGTTACTTTGAAAGTGATTGTAATATCAAAAATGGAAGATTAAGATTTCAGGTGGGAAAGAGGCAGAAATAGCCTAGGGAGATTTTATCTATAAACGATAGCATCTCCATGCTAATAGTCCCAAGAGAAGAAAGTCAGGAAGGGAAACTCAGACAGAAATTTCACTTGCTCTATGAAATAATCTGATCTGCAAAGAAAGGACTGTCTGGGTTTTATCTATCAAATCAACAATGCTTTAACCCTGAAAATGTCAAATTAGTCTGCTGTTGATCAATTCAACCACTTCAAATGGTAGACACTACTCTCAGAGTGTGTCTTATAAAGCACAGAGAATGGAAGCAGCAAGGAGAATCACACCATACATCCAGAAGAATAAAACAGTGAAAATTTAGGCACAGAACATTTCTAAGTCTACATCACTAATTCCATCAACATCTTTCCTCCCGAAGGGGAAAATGTAGGGGGATTAGAAAGCAAGATGAGGAGATGCTTATGAATTGGAACACACAACACTGTCCTTGAGGTTTCAGGGAGGTATTCTACCTACAGGAAGGTAGCTGTTCTCTTAAGTATTAAATAAAAAATTTCACAACATAGACTCCATCCTGTTCATTTTTGATTTTCTGTACTAGTTTCTAGTTTAATTGATATAAGGCTTTTCATTGTAGCAGTTTTTATTTTACTTCATTGTATGAGTTCATAGCAGTCAAGAAACATGTACATTATAAAGAACTCTAAAGTAAGTCTTCTAGGTTTAGTAACTGATATCAACCAATAGTCAGGCATGACTCTAGATGGACCACCAAAGGGAAATGTATTTAGTACAAAGACAGGCAGCTTTGAGCTCTATAAGAATTTCTACTGTTAATTTCTGATGCTGAGTGGCTGGGATAATTCATACAGCACTCTACCCCTATCTCTGCAATTGCAAAGAAGGAATAATTTTCCCACCCCCAACCTTATAACCATATAATAAGGCTTAACAAGATAATGGCTCTTACGGGATTTCAATAACCTGAAAGGGAGAAGCAATAAAACATATCTTATTATCATCAACATATGCATTTTAGAATAATTATTTTAATGGCTCGATTTTCTCCCATTATAATGAGGACTACAATCTTGGCTAATTTAACTAGGGACTGTCTTTCATGCTTGAATTACTACACACGAGAATCAAATACGATGTTTTTCTCCTTCCCCCATTCTCATGCTTCTTAAAGTTTTCCTTTTCGTTCCATCTGTTTTCTTCCTTGATTTAATTTGCTTTAATTGTGGCCATTGTTTGCTTGTTTTCTCCATTAGGAAAGGTGGCATTTTTAACCCCTGTGACCTCAACAATTGAAATGTCCATGCTTTTGTGTCTTACTCATGTTCCATCCCTGTTCAACATCCACTCTATGTCATCAGCACCTCCAACAACCTTTGTGGTTCTGTCTATACTGATGAAAAAACATCCAAAACAGTATCACTGGATTTATTTGTATCCAGATAGTCATTGATGAAGGAGAAGTAGAAAATGGCCTTGGAAGAAAGAGGATCTAGGTGTGTCATTGAAAGAGCCAAAACTTTGAAGTATGATAATATTAATATATTCCTGTGTGGTTTTCAGAAAAGGTAAAAATAACTCTCATATTGTTTATAATATTCAGGAGTAGATAAAACAGTCACCAAGATGACAAGAAAGTCAGCATAGGCTTGATGATGGCACTATATAAAAATTAGGCAAGGTAGACATAAGTTTATTGGAGTCAGGGTTGATTGTGGTTGACAGTTCCTTTGGGATTTATAGGAACTCAAAGATTATCCAATACCATCTCAAGTTTGCTCCATGTGGCTAACTCCCTGTTCATTCCAGGACATTTAGGTCAACAAATATTTATCTATCACCCAGGGGTGGTATAAGAATCAAGAGAGAAAGAGAGAGAGAGAGAGAGAGAGAGAGAGAGAGAGAGAGAGAACAATACTTTCCTGAGTTGACCCTGGAAGTGATTCTCATGGTTTTCCTTTAAAAAGTTAGATAACTTAGTAATGGTTATTGGATGCTTATACAAGCTAGAGAAATCCATTAAAAACCCTTAGGGAACAAAGAATTATATTGTCATATATTCAAAACTTGTTGAAGGAGTAAGGCTTGTACTGATATTGAACTGTTCACTAGAACATATAATAAATATTAAACAGAATGTGAAAAACTAATGACCCAGTGCTAGCCCACTGGCTTCTAGCTAGTGTCCTGAGAATTGTTGCATGAAATAAACATTGTTTTTCTCTCCAAATACATGCATTGTCTCAATAGAAAAAGATTGAGATAAAAGAGGAGGAATTACATAAATAAATTCATGACAAAGACATTCAGAAAGTACAAAAAAGAATGCAGTAGTAACATATTGGCCTTTTGGATCGGCATACAGGTTTATGACAGGATCAGTGGAGAAGCCTAAAAAGCAAAGTCTTTATCTAAGATAAAAAAATCAGCTGAAGTTAATAGAAAGAAGTGGAGCACAGATCATAACTATAGAACTCAACTTCTAGATAATTTAATTTCTTACCTCCTTAGGAACAAGCTATTCTCAATTAGTTTTCCACTTTGTTTTTGTTTGTTTTGTTTGTTTGTTTGTTGTTGTTTTTCAAGACAGGGTTTCACTGTTTAGCTCTGGCTGTCCTGGAATTCATTTTGTAGACCAGGCTGACCTCAAACTCATAGAGATCCGCCTGCCTCTGTCTCCCGAGTGCTGGCATTAAAGGTGAGTGCCACCACTGCCCGGCTCCATTTTGTTATCTATAGTGTATATTAAATTACATTGCTTAGTACCATGATTACAGTTTTAATTTTAATTACCTGCAACTTCCTTATACACTGTCATCTGTGGAGATAGAAACATTTCATTTACCATTGCATAGTAAGTACACAGCTCAGTGTTTGAACTGTGCCTTCACAATTCATATAAGAAAAATATCATCTAAAGTGGTATTTGAGAAAATTTTTTATATCTACCTTATTGACTGGATGAGAAGAGTTAAAATACATCGGTCATTTTATTTCAGATGAACTCTAGTGTAATATATAATGTCTCTGAGGATGAATATACAGATACAGAGCAGAAGACGTTAGTCAGAACTGTGTGTTAAGTCCACTGTGAGGAATTGGGAATAACAGTCTAATGGAAGCTCAGACACTAAGAGAATAATAATAAATATGGTCACACATTAGTCGTCTACAGTTTATAAGAGTTTGCAGTGTCAGCGCAATCTAATACCTCAGTCCAGATGCTAAGGACTTTTATCTTGTTTGCATTTTAGCAAGTCCCAAGTGAGAACTCATACTCATCTACCACAGTAGGCAAGCCACAATTTGCTCTTCAGACCATCATCCCTTATCAAACCATCCATTGAAAGACACACAACCAAAATGCAAACCTCGAGCTTGCTATATCAAAGCAACTCTCCAAAAATAGAAACCTTAGGTTCCAGCTAAGCCAGCTAATTGCTCTAGGATGTGAGAAATCTGTAGCCATAGCGTGAGTACATGGAGGCCAAACCTTAGCTAGGCAGGTTCAGTGGACACTCAGAAGGGAGCAATTTCTCTCTTCTAATGATCTGTGACTTTGTAGCTGACAGAGGTTCAGTGGCCTTATTGACGATTTTTCTTCAGGGACACCCATAGAATCAACCTTTCCAGGCACTTGCGTGTCTTTTCATTGAATCCTTCTTTGTAATTTAGTCTCTTTGGTCAAGGGGTTAAGACACAGGTCGCCTGTGGTTCTCCATTCTTGCTAACTTCTAAGTGATTTGGAACTTTCATTTTCTCATCTCCTCTATTTAGAGAGAACAATAAACTCTCATGGTGAAGACTCTTTAAGGAAGTTTAATTTGCATCATCTAGGCAAGAGGATGTTCTCGGTTTACGCAGGTCGATAGAAGCACTTTGGAGCATATTTTCATGGAGAAGTGATAGTGTAGTAGACGAACTTTATCATCTTAGGGTCCTTCTTTAAGGCAGAGCCCTTAAGACTCTGTGGTGCTTAAGGTTACTGCTCAGGTGATAGCTTTTCAGGCAAAGCAATAAACCTTTAAAAGTCTTTTTTAGTAATTAGGAAGTTAATAAATCAAATTGACAGCATTAGTCAATGCGTAAAGCCAGAGCAATGACTACATATTTGGAGCCAGGGCAGCTTGCACTGCAAATCCCTTGTAGTATTTTGATGCTATGTTCCAAGGTATACTGATCACAGAATTTTCATCAATTATTTCGTAGATTCCACTGATGTGATTCCTGGGATAGCACAATGTCAGCCTGTAATCAGAGGGTTTCAATAGCTAATCAGAGGTTATAATTGAAGCAAATCAGGATAAGGATGGCTTTTGACAAAAAATGATACTTTGCTTTTAAATTTTATAGAGGTGATAAAAATAAGTTAGAGAAGTTTCTAACACCCCTTTCAAAAGGAACTCAGGAAATATCAACTTATTATTCCTGAGACCACTTTCAGTGGAAGTAGAGGGGAAAGCAATTATTGGGTTGTGTAATTTATAGATTCGGCACAGAAAATGCTAGATGCACTTCTAAAATAGGTCCATTTATTGAAGTCCATGCAAGTACTTTGGAAATTACTATTAAGCTATAAAACTTATGGGGAAAGCTAGTGATAAAAAACCAGGCCTTGGGGGTCAAGACTTGCCAGCTCTAGTTACAACAGGGGTAAGTAAGTAAATAAGTTAAGTGTCTTGAGTAAGTCACTCTGTCTTTCTCGAGAGTGAAGATTCCTTCCAGAACCTCAATATCATTTTCCCCACAGGAAATTTCTTATTCCTAGGAAGCTAACCTTTGCATTATCAGATATCTTACAACCCTGTGCTCTGCCATTATAATCCAACTGTATGTGAGGTAAAATCATTTCCCAAATGGAAGAAAGGAATGTAGATAAAAAGATGTTCTTGGGGGGAATTATAGGGAAGTTAAGGATAGCACCTAACAATGGAGCCCTAATCTGTGTGGCAAACTCAAGAAGTTCACCTAAGAGATCAGGAATGTGGACCATAATACCAAATGAAGGGGCAGTCACCTCCAGACACCACCATGTAGGCCCCATAGGAGAGGCACAGTAGCTGCCATGTGTAGACATTCTAAGCATGCCTTCAACCGAGTAAAGTAATAATGCCAACTTGTCTTCCCCCATAGAATGTTTATTACCTAGTTGTTCTATTACCTAGTTCTCTGTACACATTTTCACCTAAGACATAGTGATTCATTTGGGTTAAAATATTCTAGGGGCAGAACTATTTAACTTTCAAGAGAAATTGAAGAATACTTACAAAAAGCAAAAGGGCACTATGACATGGGGTGGCATAAGAAAAGTCAGGAGGCTTTAAGAGCCTGTGCGGAAGATGGAAAAGGCAATGTTCCTGTGTGCACTTGCATTTGGGGGGTATGGAGCAAAGTAGAAGAACAAGCTAGGCACAGATGGCAAGGGTTGCCATACTATACTTTTACCCAATTACTTTATTATGTCGTGTACAATGTCTTATCCATCAGCAAACATTTTCCCATATCAAGTAATAATCATTAATCATGGGTTTGCTGTGAATGGATCTAATTTCTGTTTTAAGAAAATATATTAGACTGAAGAATCTTATATTTATTAGTCTATGTTGGAATGCAAGAAGAAATGAGACCAGAAGCAACCATACAGGAATCATAACTCTTTTTTTTTAGATAGGGCTTCTGTGTGTAACAGTCTTGGCTGTCCTTGAACTCTCTTTGTATATGTATGTGTCAGGATGCCCTGGAACTCACTAAGATCCTCCTGCTTCTGCCTCCCAAGTGCTAGGATTAAAGGCTTGTGCCACCGTTGCTTAGTGAATCATCATTGTTAATATAAGAATACCAATGGCATTTCCTTAGACTCTTGTAGGATTGATGAAAATACTTAAGCCTTTATCATAGTGCCTTTTAGGCCACTCAGTGCCAGGGTAGTTGTCAGTAATGTTCGTATAAAGCAAAGTCACATTTATCTTTGTTACCTGGCACACTTGAGAGTAGTACTGAATCAATGATTCCAATAGGCAAGATGTCACAAAGACAAACTTAAGCATCATTCTGTTTTAACAGAGAAAGATAAATGATAATCTACTTGCAAACATTTTGATAGGATGAGAAACTTTTCCTTGAAGACAGCTTTTATGAATGGAATTTAAAATCACCCATGTGGCATAAACCATGCTATTCATATTTCCAGTTTCAGATACGTCAAAGGGGATGAGAGTTTACAGACCTCAGACAAAGCATTCTGAGAATAGAATCTGTAGGTTTTCTACCCTGATTGATTTGCCCTCTCTGAACTGGAGTTCCCATCTTCTCTGTTACCTCCTTACAGGTTTCCTTATCTAGACTACTTACTCTTTGGAGGTAATGAAAAGGAGGGAAAAATCAACAGTTGTATTCTATTGGTTTCCAAAATACTTAACTGAATTATAAACCACACCTGCTGTAAACCCATTGGTCTGTTTGGGAACTTACAGTTGTCTCTGTACGAGAGACTTGCAGGCACATGACTTGTCACGGAAACATTATTCAGATTTTAGGAGTAATTCATAACTAAGTACAAGTCAAGGTTAAGAATATGCTGATGTAGAAAGGATTCCTGTTAGGTGTGTGGTAATCCCATTTGACACAGAGGAAGCTAAGTCACGGCAAGGGCTTATCCTGCACTTTACACAGATACGTGGCAGACAT
The DNA here is from genome assembly GCF_018167655.1 of Microtus oregoni. Classification (NCBI taxonomy): domain Eukaryota; kingdom Metazoa; phylum Chordata; class Mammalia; order Rodentia; family Cricetidae; genus Microtus; species Microtus oregoni. Next base: position 3,829,353 of record NW_024543833.1, on the reverse strand, counting down.
TCAAGAACTTTGCTTAGCAGGTCAGTACATCTGGAAATAAAATATGCTTGGCTACATTTGCTTCTCAGCCAGGAGCCAAACTCGAGCAAAGGGGAAGCAGTCAAGCAGGGACTGAAAATGAGTGCTTTCTCCTTTCTGATGTTTGGAAGCAGAATGTGGGTGGCTCTCTGTCATGCGCTTCACTCCACACTAGTGACTCAGCCTGCAAGCCATGTGCTGTGTCTAAATGCCTTTAGTGGGACCAAAGGAATCCAAGGGAAAGAAAGGCTTGCCTGACATTCACTGATAGCTGCCCCTCTGAGCTGAACACAACCATGACTGGGAGATGCCAATCGTTTCAAGGGTCAGCAGGCTCTCCTTGCACCCATTTCTATGCCTCAATGCTCCTGGGCAAAACGGGTGAGGAAGTTAAAGGTAAGGATGCAAATAAAAGATTTGCTTGGGCAGACACAGAAAACCATGCCCAGGAAGCTGGCAGGTGCAGCAGGAGTTGAGGATGCTAATCTCAAGGCTGCAAAGGGCAGAGGCAATATCAAGCAAGTAAACCATGGGTAAACAACACTCCCGCACCCGGGGCAGTAAGTCATACTGCTTCCTTCCCTGGGACTGTAGATGATAGAAGCTTTGAAAGGTTGAACAGAATCATCTCTAGAGGACAAGAGACAACCCTGGGAATCAGAGAATTCTAACATCACAGACCTTTCATTCTGGGGTAAAGAAAAAGCTCTCTGGAAATCCATATTCTGTCTGTGGGTAACTTTCCCTGAACTGAGATGGAGTGAGGATGAAAGCAAGTTGCTGAGATTGATTTGAAATGTCCATGGGGAAATCGTGCCACTGTTCTTGGGGTTCCAAATTAATTGTCAGGATCTTAAAATCGTGTACTTTCCTCCACCAAGGACCCAATTATCTACTCTGCTTGTCTGCGATGCCACTGCCTTGTGATTCTATTCCACACTATCAAAAAATAACAAGGTGCTTTTGTTCTTAAAACTGAAATCATCTCCACTGAGCAGAAGTCACATGTGCTGTCCGGATTTCCATCTAACTCTGCACTGTTAGCGGGGACACTTGGACTTTTCCAAATGCTTCTTCTGCATGAATGCTTCTGTCCTAAATGTTTGAACTTATGTGTCCAAGGAGCTTATCTGGAGGCTCTTGGTTCCCCTACTCCTGCAATGGAAACTCCCTACCTGTCTAGTTCACCCTTCCATCGCTGGCATGGCAAGGATTACACGTTTGCACTATTCTCTAATCAGAACCATTAAATTACATTTCCCCCTACTTCTCTCCTGATTCTGATTTCATTAATTGACTTCATGAGTATGAAGCAGGGAGGAAATGCTTAATATTGTATTGAGTCTACAGTTAACCACCCTTGGGCTTAAACACATTTGTGTCAATTTCCTATTGAAAATTTGCATAGAATAGGTAAACTTTTTGGTCTTAATTTCTTACATCTGTAAAATGGCCCAAATATTATAATGTGCTAGGGTCATGATAATAGTTAAAAGTTAGTGTTGGTAATGGATTTACATTTAAAGCATTATCTTGGTAGTGTCTCCTAAACACATTGCAGTCACTCTGAGACACTGATCTCCCATGTTGCCATTCTTTCAGTATTAAATCTTGTTCTTATTTCATATTATTTTCACAGCAAGTCTTCTACTATCTACGACAATTAAAATTCAACATCATTGTCCATGAATTTCAATTTTAAGAAATATATAATTAAACTCCTTCCCTTTGGATGTTTAAGTCATTGTTAAGAAAATAGTCTTTCACTATGACATTATATAAAGTTATTCAGTGATCTTTTGAGAAGAATATTCAAAAATAAGACCCAGAAAGGCTGTTCAAGTTTTTCATAGTCCAGATATTGAGTATATCAGAAGACTGCTTTTATCCTTGAATAGCTAATACTTTAACCCCCAGACTATTCAGTTTGTTAATGCCATCTAATACTTTAAAAGAAAAAGTCTGAAATGATTAGAAATTCTCAAAGTGGAAGAAAACTCTAAAACATCCATGGGATGGAGACAGGCCACTTGAAGAGCATCTTTCCACTATAAATAATAGAGTTTGTTCATATTCAAAGGACCAGATATTGGATGGCATAATGGGTTTGCGTTACAGAAAGAGATCTCCACTTGAAAGGAAACCTGTATGTCCAGTCATCCCTCTGAATTGGAATGAATTCCTAGTAAGTAGTGATTACGTGAGTCCAGAGAGTTATCACACTTGTTCATTTGTCCATTGAAATTAAGCCTAATATAAATTACCTGAAGGATCCCTGTCTGTTCCACTACCAGAAGAGCTCCTTTAGGATTGGTAGAAAAAAATGAAAGGACGAAGTGAAAGAAGTGGAAAATGAGAATAAAATAGTCAGTATGCAAAGTTAAAACATAGGAATTTTAATGTACATGTTCACCTCCACCTAGAATATGCACAATTCTGATTGACAAAATGAGAGAGTTTGGAGGAGTGATTATGGGGGAAGATAAAGAGTATCCTAGACATGACAAGATAGAGGAGGCCAAGGGAGCTGGATTTTAATCTGCCTGGTCAGCTTTGTTTCTGAGACACATGCCAAGACAAATACCTCCATTGTATGATTATATAATTGCATCAGACACTTTCTCCTAACTTTGAACAGCTATAAAGTTCTGTGATAATTAAATAAATTTGGAAAGAGAGTGCTGTTCTATGTATTGCACATATATTTCAATAAATAAAATGGAGATTTTCCATGAGTAACTAAAGTAATATTGCCACAGTTACCTATCATATATATAGTCAACATGCACTTGGAACCAGCACTATGCCAAGCATTACTTAAGAGTTTGGTTATTAATATTATCCTCAGATACACTCAAACACCTTTTTTCTAAGCTCTTACAGTTATTGCTGCAAAGTTGGAGCTTACAGTGCATTGCTCTGTTTGTATTTATATTTTGTCAGCAAAAACTTGTTTTCCTAATAAACGGTAAGGTGGTAATAGATTGTACTGTTTCTAGCAAAGACATAACTAAATATTTCTAACTTCAATTTACTTCTAAATACGTTTTAATGGGTTTTGTGACTTGTCTACTTAAAATAACATCAATGAGATCCTTCACTTCTATACTATGAGCACAATATTTCAAAAATGTTTTCAGAATGGTCCTCAAAGAGCTATCTACTTGATCAGGGACCTAGGACTTTGTCATGCTTTCTAATGTTTAGACTTCTAAAATATTTATCCTGCAAATTAAGCGTTAGATCAGAAGTGCTCTTAAACACTCAGAAGATTTGATATATAGTAGATAAATAATTAAATTGCCATTACTTGGAAGATATGTACCAATTCTTTCTGTTATCTGAAAGGAAAAAATCAAGTTAGAGAAAATCATGGACAGTGGAAGTCAATAAAACTAGAAATGAAACCATACAAGATAGACAGATGGAAATAAGTTTTAGAAAAGGTAAATTGCCAGGTATATATGCCCAGTTGCAAAGGTTAATACTTAAGTGCCTTCATTCCATTACTGTAAGAAATCATTCTTTGATCGTAAGACCTCAGAGGGCTCATACCGAAAACCTCAAACAGCAGCTGTTATTGCTTAAATGACTAAATGCCCTTAATAAAAATATCAGATAATCCAAGCCCAATTAATTCAGAGCTCGTTTTTCTGGTCCCTTGCTTTTCAAATTAACAAAGTTTTTCCTCTACCTCACCGGTAAATGTTTCCTATCACATTCTATTTGCATTTAATTATTTCTTGAGGCACCAGATTTCAATAGTCCGTGGAGCATGGGTTCTTATGGGCTCTCTTCACGGGTGAAGACAGCAACATGATCAGACCTCACTTGTATTAGTGATCCATAGCACCAGTGTCGCACACTCATCCCAGCTCCATATTTCACTACAAGAGGCAAATAAGTGCCTACTAATATAAGATAATAAGACTGTGCCATATGGATATAGGTATCCATTAAAATACCAGTTAAGCCCATTTGTAGTATATTCAAGGTCCTGTAGGTCATATTCTTTAAAAAGTTCTGTAATTCCTGGTCTGAAGATCTCAAATTCATATACATATACATACATGTGTGTGTAATTTAATGTATGTATATAATTATATATTATACACACATGTACAATATAGTGTGTTTAATTGTATTTGTATATAATGTACCTATTTAATTATTTTTTTACCTCTTATTTTATTTTATTTTTTTGCAGTGCTTACAATTTTTTTAATTAATTAATTTATTTATTAAAGATTTCTGCCTCCTCCCCGCCACCGCCTCCCATTTCCCTCCCCCCCCCCGATCAAGTCCCCTCCCTCATCAGCTTGAAGAGCAACCAGGGTTCCCTGACGTGTGGGAAGTCCAAGGACCACCCACATCCATCCAGGTCTAGTAAGGTGAGCATCCAAACTGCCTAGGCTCCCCCAAAGCCAGTACGTGCAGTAGGATCAAAAACCCATTGCCACTTAATTATATATATGCACATATATGTGTATATATTTTATACATGATATCTGTGTGTGTGCCTATGTGGTTTGTGTGGTGAAGAAAAAATCATACATACACATGCATACACACACACTGAACTAGGGATTGCATAGTGGAAATTAGAACACAGATGGGATATTCTTCTTATTCCCTGTCTACCTTCATATCTACAGAAGTCCTTTATCTACAATCACAAAGCCTAAACATTTGTAGGAAAATAAAAATAGTATACAGATGAAATGTGAAAGTTCTGTTTTAAAGTGAGGCATCAAAATAGCTATATGGATTAGAGAACGGTATATGACCTTGGATAGAACTGTCTCATAAAAGCTCCATGATAAAAGCCCAGCCTGAACTGCTCCTCTAAGCATGAACAGACCTTCAGAAACCCCAGCATATTCCACGTAATTCACCATTAAACTCCCACTGCCTATTAGAGAATGGTGCTAAGCAATTTGAAAATGCAAAACATGAATTATGACAGGCTCTTGTTACATGTGACCTCATAATTCAGTAAAGGCCATAGAACAGAAATACAACATGTTAGAAACAGCTGTAATGGAAAAAACAATCATCAGTGAGAGAGAAGTCTGAACATGACTCCTGGAGGATGGATTAGAGGAAGTGTTTCGGTTTTATTCTTGTGCATTAATGGTAAGAAAATATTGATGACAGGGTAGATGGATGAGAAGAAAAGTTCACTCTGAAACAGCGGTTCTCAACCTGGAGTTTAGAGGTCGTGTATCAGATATCCTGCATATCAGGTAATACATTACGATGCATTACAATAACAAAATTTCAGTTATGAAGTAGCAACAAAATAATTGTATGGCTGTGGGTTACCACTGATGTGGGATGTCCTACTGTATATGTGTTGCTTTTGCTTTTATTGGTTGCTTAATAAAGCTCTTTTGGCCAGTGGTTTAACAGGGTAAAGCCATATGGTAAAACTAAACTGAATGTAGGAAGAAAGAAGGCATGGAGTTAGCCAGAGGCCATGTAGCTGCCAAAGGAGAAAGATGCCAGAATGGTACTGGTAAACAATAGCCTTGTAGCAATACACAGATTACTAGAAATGGGTTGATTTCAGATGTAAGAGCTAGGTAGGAATATGCCTGAGCCCCTGGCCAAAGGGTGTTGTAATAGTATAGTTTCTGCATGATTATTCAGGTCTGGACATCCAGGAAACTAAAATGCAGTCTCTGTTTACACACCACAACAGAGGAATTGTATTAAAAGGTTACAGCAACAGGAAAGGAGAAAACTACTATTCTAAAACTGAAAGAGAAACAAAACTAGTTTCTAATAAAAGAAAATCATTCTCAATTTCATAAGTTAACAGTGAAGTAGTATACCAGGTACCCAGGATTTAGACATATTTAACAGTAGATTCATTTTCATTATATTTTTCATCAATAGCTATTTAATTTATTGTTTCACTGATACTTTCCTAGAGACAAGAAATACAGAAGTCAACAAAATAGACTAAGATCCCAAGGAAGCATAAATGGTAAAGAGACAAAATAGTCTCAGAAATCAGAATTCTCTGAAAACAGTAAAATCAGATGAGTTATACTCTACCTCTGACCCCATCCATTGGTATGGAAGCTATTTAAAATCCATCAAACTATATATTAACTTGAATTATAAAAGAAAAATGTCATGAGAGATAAAGAGGTTTGAAACATGGACTATGTTCAGCATGTGAAGGTCATCTCACATTAACAGCGTCACATGGCTCATGGGGAATTATAATCAAGGTCAAAATAATCAGAGACATATTTTATCGCAGAGTTCCTTGGTCTCTATGTTCCTTAGGTTGATGCTGGACTGTCAACTGTGTGTTATGGGACCACAGTGTAACAGAGCCTTGTCATTCAAGCCAGCAAACAATGGATATGTCTCATGGAACAGAGCTGTTGCTACTACTGAGTTTCAAGCTTTCTCACCTGCAAACAAGTAGAGCACAGTAAACTCCTAAGTCAGCTGATGATATAGAGTAAGCTAAATAACAGAATATGTCTCCTTCTAAAAGGAGAGAACACTTTTTAGAATGCTGACTACTTTCACTTACTGTGTGTTCGATGAAATATATAATTTCTCATTTTATCCTACCTGGATCTCTATGCGTTAGACTATCATTATCCCTATTTTACAAGAATGGAATGTATATTGCCAGAGTGGCATAGGCAGAAGGAATCAGAGCCACTTCCGGAATGAGATGCTTCTGACCAGTGCTTTTCTCCATGCACCTCCATGCCTCTGTGCACTGTGTTTTAAGTATAAAGGGATCCTCCCCTGAGCACCAAGGCATTGAAAATGTTGTTCCTATCTTATCTATTGAGAGGTATTTGGATAATGAGAGCACCAACTCATCAGTGACATAGTCATTTGATGAGTTCATAGCTAAATGTGCCATTACATGTCCTTCCACCATAATGCGCCACTTCATCACAGGGACAGGGGCAAAGGGAAAAGTGACCATGGACTGAAACATCTGAAGCCATGAGCCAAAATGAAACTCTTGCCCTCTAAGTTGTTTATGTCAGGTGTATTGCCATAGAAACTCAAAGTTAGCAATGGTTAATATAATGTTTATCTGCCTCACTATTTCTTGAATCCCTTTAGGCAAAGTACATGATTTTCTATCGGTCCTTGGCACATAATATAATTTTAGCAAATGCTGCAAAAATAATTCAGAGAGAACAACAAAAGTGGATTGTGGATTGTTGAATGGGAGAGAATTACTAGAAGAGAAAATACACTTTTAAAAAGTAGTGATGTAAATAAACTGAGGACAAATATCAAATTGGTGGTGACATAAATAGGAAAAGAGAAGGCTTAAGAAAAATTGTGCCAGGGTAGAATCTCTAGATTTTGGTGACAGTCTAGATATGGAAACAGGAATAAATTATAATAGTGATCCTGGAAGCTAAGAGACTAGGGCCTATGGGCCGCCTACAAGGGAATGTCTAGAAGAAGATATTCAGAGATGTACCAAACAATAGCCTCATATCTCATGTGCTCTGACTTAAATTTTATGAAGACATTGTGAAATGATTCCAGCATTTCCCTAGACTGTTAACAACATGGGCTGAAGGGGAGAACTAGGAAGGTATCCCTGAAGCTGTGCTTAGCAAAGCTGAGGGAATGTCACTCATCAACTGTACCACAGGGTGGAATGGAAAGACAGTAGGAATGGGTCCTCGCAGTCCCTTGCTTGATGACCTCACACTGTACTACGTCCTCCCTGGAGATGAGTTATTAGGTGCTGAATCTTAAGAATGTCAGTAGACATGTGCTCTTGTTTTCAAATGAAGACATTTCTTCTTCTAAAAATTGGGGTTTATCTCAAAGGGTCAACATTTACATGAATATTTTTTATCTCTTTTTAGGTAAGAAGGTGACTGTGTAAGGTTATGGACTTTAAGAGTGGATGATTTTCAGTACAGAGTGTCTGTGTCAAAGATATATGTTATCTATAAAATGAACAGTCATTTAATTATGTCATGGCCTATAAAAGAACTGTACGGGACTTATTCAACTTTCTACTCTGCTGTACCTATAATTAGGATGACTCCTGTATTTTCAGAAATTAATCTATTATCCCATTTCATAGTTTTTAACCTCCTGATCTTTTTATTCATTTAAAGTCTCCTTAAATTTAGCAGAATTTCATGTTCCTTCACAGGAGAGTTGACATGGCTCTTTATCTCTTTACTAGACTATCAATCTTGGCAAGGACATTCAGTGAGAAGGAACAGCCTATGGTCCCAGGGAAGATGAAACAGCTGATAGGAGCCTGGCCTATGTCCCCATGGAAATTTCCCTCGGCCCTCTGAGGCTTGGTGAGGCTAAGAAGAGAACTCTCCAAAAGCTGATGGTACTCTTTATTCCCAGGGTCACTTCTCTACAAAGGTAAATTCTGGTTAGAGTAAGGAAATCTAGAATAGTCCCTACATCCTAACTATCGTAAAGAATCTTTCTATGTAATTAGCTAGTGTGCTAAACCTGGGCAAGATAACAGCCGGAGGCAAATCCAGAAGGTCGGACTCCACCAGGAACAATGTTAAATTACTGCCACCCTTGCTATTACCCTGGGAATCAGGAAATCCAGCATTCTTACTCTGCTGCTGATACACATGGAATGTTTATGTACATTCAGGATTACATGTTACAAATACTAGTGTGATGGCATGAGGAGGGAGGGGTGTTTGAAGATTATTGAACTCAGATTATCTCCTGAGAATGGTTTTCCCACTGTGAAATTCATGTCCTCATTGACCGCCCATGCTGGGGTTCTCTACCTCCCTCTCTCTGACTCTTGCTCTTTTTCCTCCTTCCCCACTCTCTTTTCTCTATCATTACTTTCATTCCAGGAGACAGAAAAGATTGTATGAACACACAGCAGTGTCTGTCCACCAAGCTGAGAGCTCACCCTCGTAAATAAGTCTGCTTATGCATGGACTTTGATTCTCCAGACCTACAAGAAACCAATGTATGTTGTTTAAATTACCCCAATAATAATATTTGTTATGGTAGTCTGTGCTGACTAAGACATATTTTAAGTTTTTTAATAAGTTTGAGAAGTTCACTTTAATCTTCCTCTCAGTTTGCTATTCCATAAGCAACATAATTTTATTGGACCAAACTCTGGGATGCCTTTCACTTACAATGATCCCTAGTCAATGACTTCAGTTCCCTCCATATAAACCACACTTCAGGGTGGTGGTCTGTGGGGAATATTCTGGAGGAGGGGATCAGGGACTAGTGATTGCAGAGGCTGGATGGGGTAGAACTGGTGAAAACACAGAAAGAAAAACAAGGTTCACCCTCATTCAGAAGGGAAATCTTCATGTGTATTTTTGACTAACATCTCAGAAGTAATCAGAGCTATATCCCATCTTAAAGAAACTTTCCGGAAGCTAAATAATAAATAATAGATTTAAGCATGAAATAAAGGAATGTTAAAGAGATAACCTGGTGGTGAATTTCCGTTATAACAAACCAAAAAAAAAAACGCGATAAAGGAATCATGAAGAAAAGAAGAGAACGCAGTTGGAAATTCAGAGAAGAGGATGATTTCGACAGGTGAACTGCAATATAAAAATTTCTCCAAAGGCTTATGCAAAACACACATTTATTTTATTAACAGACACATATTGAGAACCCGTAATATCACAGGCACAGTTTTAGAAACTAGAAATATAATTTCATGTACAGATGTATATGCACATGGGTCTCCCATAACATTAATCAAAATAAAACTTTCTGTTAATCATTACAAAAGCAAGCATTTTTTAAATGTCTCATGTACTCAGAGATGAATATTCTTAGTATGCCACAATACAATGAATTTTCAAGACAGATTTAACATCTAACGATATTCTAACACAAAAACAAACCCCAAAACTACCTGAAGCATTAGACTCTAAAAAATATTATAATTTTTTGCTAAATCAATATTTGATTATTGGAATCATTCTTGGTATCTGCCATAATTTCTTCAGTATAGAAAAATCTAATAGCAGACAAAAGTAGCAAGAAGGGCATTTCTATCCTATTTATTAAAGCAAATGTGTAAAAGACCTTTTTAGGCATTGGAGACTTCAGAGTAATACATAGACTAAGAGCAGAGTGAGAGAAAGAGAGCTAGAGCACAACCGTATTGATTAGCAAGAATGTATAGATTTTTAAAAGACTACCCCCTTTGCAGATATGCTAAAGCTTAGTTTGTAGAGATGTGTGCATACTGTACCATGCAAGAAATAAGAAATATAATAATCTGGTCAGACGCAGGCAAAAATGCAGGAGGTCAGCAGCATCTGCACCAGGAACTCATGGCTGATTAAGTTATCAAGCCAGAATGGGCTGGAGAGATGGCTTAGTGGTTAAGATCACTGGCTGCTTGTCCAGAGGACCAAGGTTCAATTCCAAGTACCCACATGGTGGCTCACAACTGTCTGTCTCACAGGCCATAGCTGTTGTAAACTATCTATGCTTATGAGAAATTCAAGGAACATGGAGGTGACCTAAGTACTTGCCACTCAGTGAATGACAGGGACAATTGATAGACCTAAAATTGTGTTTACCTCTGATATTTCTTGATTGTTGTAGTTGCCAACTGCATATATATATATATATATATATATATATATATATATATACCACCTATAAGGAACAGTACTGCTGGCATGAAGAAGTCATAAACCACTACAAGGAATCAGAATCATTTTCACTGCTTAGAAAACTCATTGAGAAATGCAATATATGAGTTATAGAAACACACACGCACACAAACACACACACAGAGAGAAGAAGAAGTAAACATTCCTGTCCAGTGGCTCCCAAATTTACCTTGTACACTTTCTTGCCTGTACTCACTGATTAGAAAAATGGGGAATTCAGTTAAAAGTCTCACAAAAACAGCAGCTAGGACCCTGGCAAAAGCCAACAGGAAATCTCAGAGAGTAACAATAGCATCACCATCTGCCTATCCAGATATCATTGAAACTGGGTACTTGATGCTGTTACACATATTAGCTAGCACTCCCAGGCCGTCTTCCCCTCCTGAGCAATTAAGGACAACAGGGTTTCAGACTCTAACAATGCTCTGCTCCTAGAGACCCACAGACAGCTTCAGCATGCCTTACAGGTTCTGGAAACATTATCCTAGACAGGGAAAGAGGAGAAAAGAAAAAGATTAATTTGCAGATGAAGACCCATATGCATGAAGAGATTAAATCACTTGCCCTGGAGTCCCACAGAGAGGCTGAAAGAAAGGGGCTCCAAATTTCACCAGCTCTGGGCTCTATTCAGCCACTTCAGAAGACCTTCAGAGGAGGGGAAATAGCTCTCCCATGGAGAGGTGTGCAGCCCCTCATTACAGAACAGAGATGGATGCTTATTAGCACTTCTCCCAGAGCCCCTGAGCAGTAAGGCTGGAGAATTGCCTGACCTTTGTTAACCCTTTCATCTCTGAGCTTCAGGACTTCATTTACCAATGCCTTGTGCAAGTAGTAGAATGTTAGATTTAGGAAACCCTTGAGTATCGAACTTACTCCTGAGAAATACAGTGAAGCAGTGAGGAGAAAGCTGGCAATTATATGACTAGTGGATGGTTTGTTGTTTCATCCTCCGTTGGAGTCATATGCAGGCCAATAAAAGCTTAATAAACAGTCATGGATTCAGAGAGACTCTGGAATACTTTGAATGTGCTGACTAATTTCCACATCAAACTTCTCAAATTATTTTAATCAAGAAGAGGTCATGCTGATTATACATTTCTAAGACTTAGCAAATAGCTCTTGGGAGCTAGAAGTCCCACTCCACCACACCAGTGAGAGCCTTTATCAAAAGGTAACAGTCTCATTTTTTGTGTCTCCAATCTCATAACTCTTTTCTAGCTTTGGCCTGAAGGTAAAGCCCAGCACCTAGTGGTACACAGTAACATTTGTTTAAGAACACAGATAAGATGGGCCCAGCTCAAAGGAGCCCTTCCAATCAACCATGTTTTTTTGTTTTTTCCCATTCATGTCATTAAAAAATGTTCATTTATGGAATTTTCTCTATAATTTTCAGACTTATATATTCAGTACTTTCATATTCATTTCCCATGCTAGACATTAACTCCTGGGGGGTGGCAATGAATTCTTATTCATCTTTGTATCCTTTGCCTGTGTATTGCGCAACATCAATACTCAATAAAAATTGAATGAGTGAATTATGATGAATCAAGAATTATCCTGGGATGCTCATGGATTGAAAATAATTCAGTGTTTTTCCCCAGATGGGAAACTTTGAGATGTTAATTATTTAGAGTATGACGTGAATAAATGAACACAAGTTGACTGAGTTATTGAAAATATACCCCTTTCCAAAAGAAAGCAATGGAAGGTATTTTCATGGAGGAAACTACCCAAGATGATTCTCACATAAGTATGACTTCTCCACGCTCTGTTCTCTTTGTCAGATCTTAGTTGCTTCTATCTTTCTGAGGAGAGTCCTTCCTTTGGCTGATATCTGTCTGCTGATTAAATGACCACAGAACAAAACCAGGCAAAGGTTTAACCCTAGTGCTGGCCAGAACAATCAGTCAATGTTTCTGAACAAAAAATGCACACCAGGGTGTTGACTAGAAGATTTGGAAAATTTAAAGTTTTTTTTTTTAATTTATTTATTTATTAAAGATTTCTGTCTCTTCCCCACCACCGCCTCCCATTTCCCTCCATCTCCCCCAATCAAGTCCCCCTCCCTCCTCAGCCCAAAGAGCCATCAGGGTTCCCTGCCTTGTGGGAAGTCCAAGGAACCCCCACCTCCATCCAGGTCTAGTAAGTTGAGCATCCAAACTGCCTAGGCTCCTACAAAGCCAGTACGTGCAGTAGGATCAGAAACCCATTGCCATTGTTCTTGAGTTCTCAGTAGTCCTCATTGTCCGCTATGTTCAGCGAGTCCGGTTTTATCCCAGGCTTTTTCAGACCCAGGCCAGCTGGCCTTGGTGAGTTCCCACTAGAGCATCCCCATTGTCTCAGTGTGTGGGTGCACCCCTCGCGGTCCTGAGTTCCTTGCTCGTGCTCTCTCTCCTTCTGCTCCTGATTTGGACCTTGAGATTTATGTCCGGTGCTCCATTGTGGGTCTCTGTCTCTGTCTCCTTTCATCGCCTGATGAAGGTTAATATTCAGGAGGATGCCTATATGTTTTAAGGTCATGCTCAACTTCCTTAGCGATCAGGGAAAAGCAAATCAAGACAACTTTAAGATACCATCTTATACCTGTCAGAATGGCTAAAATAAAAAACACCAATGATAGCCTTTGCTGGAGAGGTTGTGGAGAAAGGGGTACACTCATCCATTGCTGGTGGGAATGCAAACTTGTGCAACCACTTTGGAAAGCAGTGTGGCGGTTTCTCAGGAAATTCAGGATCAACTTACCCCTGGACCCAGCAATACCACTCTTGGGAATATACCCAAGAGAGGCCTTATCATACCACAAAAGTATATGATCTACTATGTTCATAGCAGCATTGTTTGTAATAGCCAGAACCTGGAAACAACCTAGATGCCCTTCAATGGAAGAATGGATGAAGAAAGTATGGAATATATACATATTAGAGTACTACTCAGCAGTAAAAAACAAGGGCTTCTTGAATTTTGCATACAAATGGATGAAAATAGAAAACACTATCCTGAGTGAGGTAAGCCAGACCCAAAAAGAGGAGCATGGGATGTACTCACTCATATTTGGTTTCTAGCCATAAACAAAGGACATTGAGCCTATAATTAGTGATCCTAGAGAAGCTAAATAAGGAGAACCCAAAGAAAATTTAAAGTTTTCTAATCCTCCCATGTTCATGTGGCACTGAATATGGGGCCAGCTTCAAATAAACAAATACATAGATTTAAGTCTTTTCATAAAATGTGTTGACTGAGGTTATATGTCCAGCCCAGTTCCATAGTCGTTCAGACCCAAAGAAATACACAGAGGTCTACATTAATTATAAACTGATTGGCCTAGAAACGCAGGCTTCTTATTAACTTTTATAAATTATATTAGCCCATAATACTTGCCTGTGTTAGCCATGTGATTTGGTATCTTTTTCAGCGATGCAGTCATATCTTGCTTGCTCTGTGTCTTGGTGATGACTGCAGACTGAAACCTCTCTTCCCAGAATTCTTGTTCCTCTGCCTGTACTTCCTGCCTGGTTGCCCTGCCTATACTGCCCGCCTGGCTACTAGCCAATCAGCATTAATTTAAAATACAAGTGTGTTGTATTAGGAGCGACGGGGCTGCGTCCCCAGCACCCGGCCGCCCCCATGGCTAGCTTTACCCGAAATAATTACACAGAAACTGTATTCTTTTAATCACCACTTGGCCCATTATATCTAGCCTTTTCTCGGCTAACTCTCACACCTAAACTAGCCCATTTCTTATAACCTGTGTAGCCCACGAGCTGGCTTACCAGGAATGATCTTAACCTGCAACTGTCTGGAGTGGGAGAATCATGGCGACCCCTGACTCAGCTTCCTTCTCACAGCCTTCTGTTCTGTTTACTCCTCCCACCTATTTTTTAACCTATCAGGGCCAAAGCAGTTTCTTTATTGCTTAACCAATGAAATCAACAGATTGATATATGACACTCCCACATCACAAGTGACAGGGTACAGACTATTGTCTCACAACACATCTCCCCCTTTTTTTTAAAACAAGAACTCTGAACCAGATCTCCTTTGTTTAGCTTTTCTACTGACCATTATCCATAACAACTTGCAACCAACATTCTAAACAAAGGCAAACAGCCATAATCCATTTTTTGGGAATGTAGGCATAGTTTTTCAGGCTACTTCCTGCTGATTGGGGTCATTGATAATCTTATGGGGACCTAAAGAAAGTTTAGAATTATGATAAAGTCATGACTGGAGTATCCTGTGAGGCTTGATTATCTCAGGCAGCAGTCTTGAATTTGTTCTGGATGTAGAACTCAGACATCTGGGCTATCCACTCCTACTGGAGATTTCTCAGGGGGTTTTCCTTGGTCAAACCTGATTTTTTTTCTTAACACAGAATGAATCCACAGTCCCTCATTTACTTTGGAAACAAAAGCAAAACTTCTTCTCCAAAGTAACTTATTTTTGACTTAAATTTTAAAGTCAAAGCATTTTGACTTTATATATTGGGTTAATCCAGCAGCATTTATAATCAAATGTCTTTTAGCAGCTTTTGCTCCTTCCTCAGTCATCAAACAACTTAAAGACAACACAATAACATATGGTATCCAGACTCTCTGTGTATTTTTCATCTTTACATGGCTTTATTTTAACCTCTATTTCTTTTCTTTTCTCTCTCTCTCTCTCTCTCTTTTTTGGTGTCACACACCTTTATTTTTTTATTTTTATTTTTTGAATTTTCAAGTCAGGGTTTCTCCATAGCTTTTGGTTCCTGTCCTGGAACTAGCTCTTTTTTTTTTTTTAATTTATTTATTAAAGATTTCTGCCTCCTCCCCGCCCCCGCCTCCCATTTCCCTCCCCCTCTCCTGATCAAGTCCCCCTCCCTTTGTGGGAGCCTAGGCAGTTTGGATGCTCACCTTACTAGACCTGGATGGAGGTGGGTGGTCCTTGGACTTCCCACAGGGCAGGGAACCCTGATTAACCTCTATTTCTCTTCCTTTTATTTTTAAATTTTGGCTTTTTGAGACAGAGTTTCTCTGTCTCTCTTTGGTTGTCTTGGAACTCACTCTGTAAACCAGGTTTTCCTTGTACTCAGAGATCTGCCTGCTTCTGCCTCCCAAGTGTTGGGATTAAATGTGTTTACCACCATACCTTGAACTCACAAAGATCAGCCTGCCTTTGCCTCCCAAGTGCTGGTATTAAAGGTGTGTGCCACCACACCTTGAACTCACTAAGATCTATCTGCCTCTGGTCTCCCAAATGTTGGGATTAAAGGAGTGCACCACCACACCCAACTACTAAAATGCCATCGTATTTGCATATGACCTCTACAATCTCCAGCTCAATTTCAAATCATCACAAGTAGTGTGACTTACTCTACCACGTAAACACTATAATATATAGCGGCTAGCTGTGGTATTTAAGGAATAAGAACAAGGAAAAACTGCATTACATGCTTAGTTTATTGAGAAAACATTCAGAAAATGTATTCCATCTCTAGCTCTTTGAGCCCATGGATGCAGGATCTGTGTGCACAAACTCATAGTATGTGATACAATTGAATGCTTTATGTTATTTCTTACTTTTATTCTAACATTTTCAAGACATACATATATTTCTATCGAACATATATTCAATAGAAAGTATGTATTTAGAAGCATATGTGCATGGATCTCTATTTTGTTTTTTACTTGTATGTGTATATATTCAGGTGTATGTATGCATAGGTACACATATGAACATCAAAAAACACCTTGAAGTGCTGTTTCTCAGGGGCTCTGCACCTTTTTATTTAAGAAAGTCTCTTATTAGTCTCAGATTCTAAGTTGACTATGCCAGATGGCCTGTCTCTACTGCCCCAGTTCTGGAACTACAAGTGTGCACACCGTAAGGTTCTTATACCTGCTTTTTTACCTGGGTTCTGAGCATGGCACATATGTCCTTGTACTTATAAGGCAAATATTTTACAAACTGAGCCATCTCCCAAGACCTTTATTTGTATTATGACATGATTTTGAGGTAGAAATAAAGAATTATGATGTTATAAAAAAAGTGTTAAAATATTAAGGGACTGTAAGTCAAGTATGGTTTACAGGTAGGAAAGCAATATAATATGATTGACATCACAATGTTTCTGCTGGCACAGTTCTTCTCTGGACAGTCTACTAAATTATTTTAACGTGCAAAATTGAAGCTATTATAGCTATATGTTTTAGCCATTATTTTGATTTAAGCTCTATAAGATGTTTTTGTGTTTAGGGTTTTTTTCCCCTTAGAAAAATCTCTGTAAGTCGTGGAATGAGTATTTGATTTCTGCTTTTATTTAACCATTTTTCTCTGTCTCAAAATATATGATATACAGTCTGCAGTGAATCTTTGCAGTTAATCTTGTTTCAAATTCAAAGACTATTTGCATGTTTTGTAAATAATCTGTCATTGCTTCCACATGTGTGTTTGTTTCTGAAAAATATTATCAGCATGTAACCATTGTCCCATCTCTGTCCTTCACTCTCCCATAAATAGAGCCATGTCAGTTCTTAATCTGAAGCTGTGATATGGAAGTAGAAGGTACTGGAATGTTTGCAAGCTTTAGGGAAGTTGACAGTGGTAGTGGTGTCCCCAAGAAGACTTTCTAGACAAGAAAAAGCAGAAAACACATGTAGATACTCAACAATGCAAACACAATGCCATTCACTCAAAATGATATTTTCTAGCTCCATCCATTTGCATGCAAATTTCAAGATGTCGTTATTTTTTCTGCTGTGTAGTTCTCTATTGTGTAAATGTACCACATTTTTCTTATCCATTCTTTGGTCGAGGGGCATTTAGGTTGTTTCCAGGTTCTGGCTATGACAAACAAAGCTGCTATGAACATAGATGAGCACATGTCCTTGTGGCACGGTTGAGCATTCTTTGGATATATACCCAAAAGTGGTACTACTGGATCTGGAGGACGGTTGTTTCCTAATATTCTGAGAAATTGTCACACAGACATCCAAAGGGGCTGTCCCCACATGCATTCCCACCAGTAATACAAAAGTGTACCCCTTTTCCCAACCACCTCTCCAGAATAAGTTATCATCGGTGTTTTTGATCTTGGTTATTCTTACAGATGTAAGATGGAATCTCAGAGTTTTTTTTTTTTTTTCCTGATGGCTAAGGATGTTGAACATTTCCTTAAATATCTTTCAGCCATTTTAGATAAAGCAAAGAAACCCAGCCTACAAATCACTTTAAGTCTTTGGATGTTCTCTCTTTTTCTTAGTTTGAATAAGGGTTTGTCTATCTTGTTGATTTTCTCAAATAACCAGTTCTTTGTTTCAGTGATTCTTTTTATTGTTTTCTTTGTTTCTATTTTGTTGATTTCAGCACTCAATTTGATTACTTCCTGTCTTCTACTCCTCCTGGGTGAGTCTGCTTCTTTTTGTTCTAGAGCTTTCAGAGCTGTTAGGTCGCTGATGTGAGATTTCTCCATTTTCTTTATGTTGGCACTTAGTGCTATGAAATTTCCTCTTAGCATTGCTTTCATAGTGTCCCATAGGTTTGGATATGTTAGCCTTTATTTTTGTTGAATTCAAGGAAGTCTTTAATTTCTTTTTTATTTCTTCCTTGACCCAGGGGTGGTTTAGTAGTTCACTGTTCAATTTTCATGAGTTAGTAGGCTTTCTAAGAGTAGTATTGTTGTTAAATTCTAACTTTAATCCATGGTGATCTGATAAGACCCAGGGAATTACTCCATTTTTTTTTTTTGTATCTGTGAAGGTTTGCTTTGTTACCAAGTATGTGATCAATTTTGAATAATGTTCTGAGAGGTACTGAGAAAAAAGGTATATTCTTTTGTGTTTGGGTGGCATGTTCTATAGATATCTGTAAAGTCCATTTGATTCATGATATCTGTTAGTTCTCTTATTTCTCTGTTAAGTTTCTGTCTGGTTGACCTGTCCTTTGGGAAGAGTGGAGTGCTGTAGTCTCCTACTATTAGTGTATGGGTTTTGATGTGCCATTTAAGTTTTAATAATGGATCTTTTACATATGTGGTTGCTCTTGTACTAGGGGCATAGATGTTCAGGATTGAGACTAACTACATCTTGATGGATTGTTCCTGTTATGAGTATAACGTGTCCTTCTCCATCTTTTCTGACTGATTTTAGTTTGAAATCAATTTTGTTAGATATTAAGATAGCTAAACCTAATTGTTTCTTAGGTTCATTTGATTAAAAAACCTTTTCCCAATCCTTTTGTAGTGTCTGTCTTTGAGGTTGAGGTGTGTTTCTTGTATACAGCAGAAGGCTGGATCCTGTTTTCATATCCATTCTCTTAGCCAGTGTCTTTTTATAGGTGAATTGAGTCCGTTGATATTAAACAATAATAGTGACCAGTGATTGTTAATTCCAGTTATTTTTCAGTAGTGGTGTTTGTGTGTTTTCATTCTTTGGGTTATGCTGATGGGGGCTTATCAGATACCTGTGTTTTTGTAGGTGCAGTAGCTTCCTTAGGTTGTGGTTTTCCTTCTAATACATTCTGTAGGGCTGGGATTGTGGAAACGTATTGTTTAAATCTGTTTTTGTCATGGGATATCTTGTTTTCTCCATCAATGTTTATTGAAATCTTTGCTGGTTATAGTCTGGGCTTACATCCATGGTCTCTTAATGTCTTGATTCCTGATCAATGTTGGACCCAAGTTGGCCAAGGTGGTACAAGAAAGGTAGATGAACAAGCTAAAGAAAGAAAGTCAGGAAGCAGTGTCCCATCATTGTCTGTTTTAGTTTTGGCCTCTGGGTTCCTACCTTGAGTTCCTGCTTTGGTTTCCCTCCATGCACTGTATTTGAAATAGAAATTTGTGCCCTGACAATGCTGAAGCATACCTGGGCAGCCAGTAGTTGGCTGTTCTGTTGAACTTGTCCATATTGTGTTTTATGGTCTAAGTTGATGAGGACAACTGACCAGGTTTCTTCCTCAAGAGGGCACCAGATCTCATTACAGATGGTTGTGAGCCACCACGTGGTTCTTGGAAATTGAACTCAGGACCTTCGGAAGAGCAGGCGGTGCTCTTAACTGCTGAACCATCTCTCCAGTCAATGGATTGTAACCAGCACATATTTCCACCAGCTGAGTACCTCACCATGAATACAAGCACAGTCCCCTGTTTAAATGCCCTTGTTTCTTTCTCTACTTCATACTTCTTGTTTAGAGAGGGGAACCTTGTACTGCACAATTAAACACATTTCTGAAGGTATGAGTTCAAATTATTCTAAATATTTATCTGCATATTGTTTTCTTGGGACTGAAATTTCCTTGATGAAGAATTTAAAAATTTATGGGGAAAAGAAGACAACTTGCTGGCAGGTATAAATGCTGTATCTCCTGGCTTTACAAATTTCTTTTAACATATAAAGACTTCAGAATATTGATAAACTGTGGAATATGGTTTCTACTTACATATACTTTGTCTGTGGAGATACTAGAGTTCCTGTTAGAAATATACAACATGATAGAACTTAAATCTGAGGCTCTTACCCCTGGAAAAGAACTAGGGAAGCTTCACTGATCTCATGGATTGTGTCTCATTGATGTTCTATAAATACAGAACTTGCTCACTAACTCTCTTCTCCCAAATGAGCACTCATGCTCACCCCAGAGAGTGGTGAGTTGTGCATTTGTTTCTGCGTCTTGCCAGAGTTGCTCTGTTTTGCTTTTGTTTTCTTGTTCCCAAGGTGCTACTTCTTGAACTCAATCACATTACAACCTATTTCTATCTACATAATGCACATCAAAACATGTTCTCTAATTAATCTGTTGTATTCTTCCCAATTTGCATTATAAACTATAGAGACACTGTTTTTCACTGTCTCCCTCAAGGACTAGACTCATTAAAAGCCTCCTTTAGACAGAGGAGCGACAAGGAGTCATGATACTCCCAGTCATGCCTTTCAGGTATTTTTCCTGTGGTTGTTTGGAAGTTAACAGATTCTAGACCCTTCCTAAATTAAACCTTAGCTAAAGGACTATCTTTCAAATACACAGGAAGCAAAAACCAGAATATATAAGAAGGGACTCACCAGGATGTTCCAAACCCCTTTCCTATCATGTGGGCTTGAATTTGAAGAGAGTAAAATGATTTGCTCCTCCCTCAAAATAAAACATGCATCTGACTCCAGTCTATCCCACAGCAGCATCCAGGAAAGAAGAGACAGGTAGTTTCAACTCCCCCCACCCTGTTTGGGTTTAAAGTAACAGAGCATGAATCTAAAGCATATCATGTTCTTCCTGTTTAGTCATGTCAAGTGAGACCCGTGACACTTGAGTTTACATTGGTAGACCTTTTCGCCCTAAAAGCAGAACTTTGCAAATTGAAGGAAGAGCCCTAGTTCTTGATGCGTCAGTTTCCACTCCACAGTGGCTAAAAATGTCACTTTCATCACCATTCAAGGCCAGTTAACTCCCTGGCCTGCCTGAACAGTCTTGCAATGTAAGATCGGAGCTGCTATCATCTAACAAATCTTGATCACTTTCCCAGACCTAATAAATGTGACCTGATGCTTAGAGCTTTTCCACCAAGAAATTGGAAGACAGCTGGCATGTGAAGACAGTAGGTGGTGCTTTCTATTCCTCCACTTGCTGACTTTCAGAATAGTAGCCCAACACTGGTCTCCTGAAAGTAAGTCAGAATAGTAGCCCAACACTGGTCTCCTGAAAGTAATGAGTGGTCTCATCCATAATTGGTTCTTCAGGATGTTAGCCACAGGTGTATCTATCATCTTTCACTTATTCATATAAAAAATCCTTCTTAAATGACCCTTTCTGCACGATTAAATTATGCTGTTATTTTTCTCCAATGAAAAAATTTAAATCATGATTTTTTCAACCTTTTCCACAAAGAAACCTCTCTGATGATGTCTGGAAGCTCTACTTACCTATAGGTATAACTACATAAATCTACATGGCAATTTGATACTATGTATCTTTAGTAGAATAATAGAGGTAATTTCATAATTTGGATCTGTGAGTTTCCCAACCATAACTCTGGACCAGATTTGCTGTCCATAAATGACAATGTAAATAAAATAATTGTCAGTGGAGTGCTCAGTCAAAAATGAAACATCCTATGCCTTTCTCAGGCCGAGGCACGGTCATAGAAGAGAGGTCTGAAAGACTGTAGGGAAGAGAAGTTGGGGGAGAACCAGAGCAAACAGCATCTTCTGAAAGTGATAGGACCACTGTGCTCATGAATCACCACTGCTATGTCTACCTGTATAAGACCTGTACAAGACCAAGCCAGGCACCATTCCAGCTTGGTGTGGGAAAGGATCCATGAGCCTTGAGCCATAACTGAGGAGCTATGGAGAGGTAATGTCTTCTCAAGGAAGGAAAATCAGTTTTCTTTAAGGTTGTAGCTTTTGGTAGGTCAATAGTGTTCCAGTGAATGGCCCCACACTCCAGTATAAATGGACATAAAAATAGAAGTAGATGGATAGTTGAATTTAAAAAATTAGAGGGCATAAAGCTGGTGGTTGAATAGGACTGATCTAGGAGGACCTAAGGAAGGAGTTAGGGTGATATAATAAAAATACACCATATGAAATTCTCAAAGAATTGATAAAATTTTCTTAAAAATAAAATGCAAAAATATTTAAAAAGATGATTTTTACAATATTTTCAATTGGTACTCTTAAAATCCTATTATCTGTCCTGAATAGAAATAGAAATAGTTTAGAGACAACATTTGCCAACATAAGAGTAAATATAAATTGTACTTGCAGTGAGTTTTGGAAAATACGAGTAAAACAAGAAAAGAATTTAATACTCAATGAAATGGTCAATATTTTCATTCTGCAGACTGAAAGCTGTTATTCTTACAACTACTCCATGGTCATAAAGGAACATTATCTGTGTCTACAACTTCTAAGGAATTATCCTTAGAACAGTCAATACAATGAACAAGTCACTACATCTTCCTTTAAGAACATTATAGATGAGACAGTTTGCTAATCTATAGAAAGAAAGATTGGGATAATGGGAAATCTATGGTATATGAAAAACCTAAGCCAAAAGTTTGTAACAAATGGGCCTGATGTGTGCTGGAGGTAGACGAAAGGGCAGGAAAGAACTGCACCCCAGTCCTCATTAAGTACTGGTACCACGAAGCATTTCAAGCCCCATTATTCTTTTTTAAACACCTCTTCTCTTAATTTGGAAATTAAAGAAGAGTCTAATCATAGCCACCTGCAGTTGTATACCAAAGTCATGTAAAGGTAAAAATAGCTTCCTGCAGCATCATAGTCTACAAGGACTTAAGGTAGAAATGTGTGCATTTACATATGCTACTCAGTAGGATGCAGAGTTCCCTTGTCTTAAGAACAAAAGCCAGGTTTCAGACAAATGCTGTGCACATCTTCAGGATAGTGCTTCATATTTGACTCTGAAGCTGCAAGCTATTGTCATCTTGCGTGATGAACACATTGGTTAGCAATTTTGAGAAAGATTCTAGAGCAACTTTCTCCACAGAGGCTGCTCAGACAGACAGTGGAGGAAAATCCAGTTTTTTTCTTGGTGATATAAAACTGAACTCTAGATCCATACTTTCATATATGAATATCTAATTTTCGTACCTATTTTGAATTCTTGGGTTCTTAGTCAAGTAATAATTGATTTTAAATACATTTATTTATTTTGGGGGAATTTATTTCTATTTTGTCTGTCTCTGTATCTTATTTTGTGTTGGTATGCATTGAGCTGATTACTAAATCTTTGTTATATCATTTAAAATTAAAAAACATGTTCATCTTCGACTATTCATATCCTGTGACTATTTAGAGTTCTATATGAACTTTAGGATCGTTCTTTTTATTTCTATGAAACTATCACCGAAAATTTCAGAAATTGCTTAAGTACTATGGACATTTTAAGAATAAAAAATTATCTAATACACAAACATGGATATTATTTATTTACAAGGTCTATTTGTTTTAATTGTAGAGTTGTTTCACCACTTTGTATGAATATATTTCTAAGTATTTTATTTGTTGTGATACTAACATAACTATGATTTTCAACTTCTTTTTTCGGAGTGCATTGATAGTGCGTAAAATTGCAGCTGAGTTCTGTATATTGAATTTGTATTCTGAGATTCCACTGAATTGATTTACTAGCTCTGGCAGCTTTGAAAGAATATTTAGACCATGCTGTCTGCAAACAGATATCTGGGCGCTGTGCATGTTGAAACTGAAATGCAACTACTCCAAGCCCATCTCATCTGATAGTGAGAAAAATATGTCTCTTACTCCTGCATACAGGCATATCTATAAATATTTTCATATGGAACCATATGCATCTACATTAAGCAAAACGTGAATTCACACCAACATCCCAGTCTTTAATTCATTACCACAAGAACTATCCTAGCTCTCCTCCATTGCCTATCTACAAGTTCCCATTTAAAACGTGACAAAAATCTCCGCTTTCTGCCAACTTCAGCAAACATGATAGAGGCTTCACATTTACTAATCCATACATTCATGGGAAGCAACACTATCAGTATAAAAATTACATTTAAGTACAGCGTGTTTGTCTTTTAACCTTACGGTTTCTGCTAGTTTTTCTAAGCTACTTAGATCATCAGTTCTCCAATGTCCTAAAATGGATTTATTTCATATATTTGTAACATAGATAATTTGTTGAAACATAAATTGTATAATGAAATTATCCAACTTCCTAATCTTAAAATTTGTATCAGATTTGATTTAAAAGTCTATAAATTTTAACAAACTCATAATAAGGTCATTTATTGGACACTGCAGTATCATGAATAATAACTCTACTACCCTAAGAAATCCTATATTTCAGGCTGGAGAGATGACTCAGCAATTAAAGGCTAGACTCACAATCAAAAATAGAAGAAATCCCACATTTCATCTGTTCAAATCTCTTCCCATCTATAGTTCTGCTAATTGCCAAGTTCATTAACAGCTCTGTAATTTGCCTTTTCCAGAATGTCACATAATCAGAAAATACAACATGTAGGATTTTGAAACTGGTTTGTTTTCTTTAGTAGTATACTTTTAAAATATGTTCATGACTGTATGCTGTGTGAAAGTGAGATATCTCACTCATCTGGTAAAGGTCATCTGCATTGATTTAACTTTCTAGTGATTATCAACCCATAATTGTTATAATTCCTGCATATTTTCCAGCTAACAGACTTCCCAGTGCATTTGTTGCACCACTGGGTCAGTAGTTAGTATAGGAGTGTGCCACTCCATCCTCAACTCAGCTGTCCATCAAAATCACCACAAAAGTGTTTCTTCGGGGTTATGGTTCTAATTCCTTTGGTTTCTGGTACATGGATCTCAACTCTGACTTTGTAGTCACATATCTCTCTAGATTTTAGGAAGAAAGTTTGCCTAGAGATGCCCAGTGGTTCTTGGGTGTTTTAGATTTGTAGTTGGTATTATAAAAAAAAGAGAATAACAATATACAAATTCCGTATGAGCTACAACTGAAACCAGAAACCAAATATTTATTTTTTTATATGTCGAACTCTGTGATATTTATAACTCGGCATTGTTTTCCTACAGAAGCAAAGTTGTGTTAAGTGACCTAGACAGAGAAAATCAAGAAATAGTCACTTTATTCCAGATGAATGACAGAAATCTTACTGGTAACATGGCTCATAATGACTCCAAACTAGGAACAACCAAATTACCACTAAGCACAACTGATGATTTACTCACAAAATGGAATTTATACGGTAAGAGTTAGAAACAAATTCAAAAGCACAATATTTAGAAAAGAAACCAAACACAAAAAGGGCACACTAAACTATTTCATTTGTAGCTTAAGAACATGTGTTACTGAGGTGTACTGCAGAAGAATACGGTTGCCTGCTGCATAAAGCGTATTAGTAAGTATATGGGCATAAATGGCTTGTTTCTTGAATCTTTTACATGGAATGTCCAATATACAAAAATCTGAATATTTTTGGAGTACATCTCTTGTGTGTGTATTACATTTCACTAGGATGTTATAAGAATTATAACTACTTAGCAATCTTTCTTTGTTAGGTTTTGGAGGCAGTAGGTGTAAAAACGCTTTGATGAGTCAAATGCTTTTATGACATAATTTCTTACTATCATAAGTATTATATCATCTACATATTCTCTACACTTACCTGTATACTTCACTTTATACTGTATGTCCTTTATATATCAGGGATTTTCTTTCTACATCTTTAAATTTATCTTGGAAGGAAAGAGATATCTGAATTCTGTAAGAACTTTCTCAATACTTAGACACTTGTTTCTTTATAGGACATTTTATGGAACTATGATCATAACTTAAATCCAAAACTTTAAAAAAAAAGACTAATATCAGCATTGCCATATACAAATACCTCATTAGGAGTACCTAAACTGGCCTTCCCCTGTAATCAGATTGATGACCACCCTAATTGTCATTATAGAACCTTTGCCCAGTATCTGGTGGAAGCAGATGCAGAAATCCATAGCTGAGCACTGGGCTGAATCCAGGCGAAGACAGGAAGAAGGAATTATATGAGCAAAGGGGTCAAGATCATGATGGGGAAACCCACAGAGACAGCTGACCTGAGCTAGTGGGAGATCACTGACTCTGGACTGGCAAGCTAGGGAACACGCATAGGACTGAACTAGGTCCTCTGAATGTGGGTGACAGTTCTGTGGCTTGGGCAATCTGTGGGGCCAGTGCATGAACTGGCTTTTTGGAGCCCATTCTCTATGGAGGGATATCTTACTCAGCCTTGAAGGTGTTTGGGCCTGCCTCAACTTGATATTCCATACTTTATAGATGTACCATGGGAGGCCTTTCCCTTTCTGAGGAGTGGATGGGTGGGGGTCGGGAAAAGTTGAGGGGGGAGAGCAGGAGGATGGAAGGGAAGGGTAACTGTGTTTGGTATGTAAAATAAAAAAAATGTTTTAAATTAAAAAATAAAACAAGTACCTCAATAGCAAAGAGTTCACTAAGGTGTAGTCTTCCTGAACATGTGACATGTTACCATTAAAATTTGTGTTTCAGGGCATTTTCCCATACTCTAAACATGTGGCATGTTACCATTAAAATTTGTGTTTCAGGGCATTTTCCCATAATCTAAACATGTGGCATGTTACCATTAAAATTTGTGTTTCAGGGCATTTTCCCATACTCTAAACATGTGGCATGTTACCATTAAAATTTGTGTTTCAGGGCATTTTTCCCATACTCTCTGCTGTTGGAAGACATCGTTTATTTGTTCCCTGCTGCCCATACTCGAAATAATCACACAGAAACTGTATTAATTACAACACTGCTTGGCAAATAACTTAAGAATATTGCTAGCTAGCTCTTTGATTTAACCCACTTATATTTATCTGTGTATTGCCACGTGGCTGTGGCTGACCAGTTCCATCCAGCATCCAGCATCCAGCATGTCTCTGGCAGGGCTACATGGCTTCTTCTTGACTCTGCTTACTCTTGCTCTAGATAAATTTCTCTTCCACTCTGGCTATATTCTGTTAGGCCATTACCCAAAAGCAGCTTCTTTATTCATTAACCGATAAAAACAACACGTATACAAAAGGACTTCCCACACCACTCTGCCATATTCTAAAGAGCAGAATGAAGAGAGAGGAAGAGAGAGAATATAAATACAGATAAATAAAATAAATGAAAAACATAATTTAGTTATTGTGACTACAGAAAACTTCAAGTTCGGGTGAAATGCTGACTATTCTCAAAAATCACACACATGCACACACACACACACACATGCACAAACACACACACAACTATAAATGAGGAAAGAGAATAAATCAGGATATGTAAAAAAAAACTCATGACAACAAGCTCCTTTCCTGTGGATTCTAATTTAATCAATGTACAAAATTAGGACCTTTCCAGTCAGAAGTAAACAAGGAAATATTAACCTTTCAGGTCTCCTGGCAAGGCCTCCTATGGCAATCACATCTCTTGCTGCTGCTTCTATATTTTCCATTCCCAAGTTAGTTTGTCAAATAATCCTCCAATGTTCCACTGGAAACATTTCTCTTCATGCACCTTTTGCAGATGAATCATTGTTGCTGATAACAATACTAACAAGGAGATTCTTTTACAAGCCAGATGCTTATATATTTATTATTAAGGTATCAGACAAAGAATAGCATGGCTGCAAGTCTGACAGTTTCTAGGCATTTTAGCTTGCATGTCTTTCATTATTAGGTTTGTTTCTTAATAAATAAAATGTCTACAAAGTGTCACACTGTTTATTGTTTCCTGCATTTCAGCTTGGAGAATATACAGATTCATTAGACAACTCTAAAAGCTCATCCAATCTTTTCTAAAACCTTAAAAACTTTCAACAAAGACAGATCGAATACTCCTATTCATATAGCAAGAACCGTGTGATCCTGTTATATAAGTCTACAAAAATTAGAGGCAATGGATTTTGATAGACACCAACAGAAGAGCTTGTTTGGGTCGCTGCTCCTCTTCGAAGCCTTGTGCATTATACCTGCTCTGACCCTGTTTTATCTCACATGCAGACACAGGCAAACACAGCCTAGTAATGAGTCTGAACTGATACACAGTGTTATTTGCTGATATTGTCTAAATATGGCTTGAAGGTTGGAAGGGGCCTTAAATATCATCTAATCCAACTGTGTTCAGTGACCTTTGAATATTTTACACCAAGCATACAGTTGAATTTTACAACTAAAAAGAACCAGATAATTCCGTTTCAATGCTCTAAAGCAATTAAAGTTAGTTTAGATCTACTAGCCTAGAATCAAATGCAAAAGCAGCCTTTATATAATATTATTTTAGTATTATCTCTTTGAACTCGAATACGTACATCACAGACCAGTTCCATGGTCACCATTTAACAGATGCTGAAATCGAGATTTGAGCAGCTTGGTGAGTTTTCCCAGGGTTCAGGGAGCAACTTAGCCAGGATCCCAACCATGAAAGTGCATGTCTTCCCCTTTTCCTCCTGTTACTTCCCCCCTCCTCCCTTCTTCCTCCTTTTGTTTTTGAAATTGAATCTCTCTTTAAGGTTACTAAGAATAAATCTTTGTTGAAAAATTACCTAAGAATGTTGCAATTTACTCATCATTCTCCTCTAAATTCGTTTCTGTCCCAGACTCTATTTCTTTATTGACATAGAATGTTACAACACTCAACAGTCTATGTGTGCTCTCATTGGTACAAAGCAAAGTGCACTTAACTGATTTTTATTTGTAATGAGTCTTTCTCTTTCCCAACTGCCTTCTCTCAAATAATGATGCAGAGATTTATTAATTATAAAAGCTCATCCTCAGTTCAGGCTTATTTTTAACTAGCTCACATGACTTAAATTAACCTATTTCTACCAATCTACATTCTGTCACATACTGCGCATCCTGTTTCCCCTATGTCTCCTTGCATCTCTCTTATGAACCTAGATTCCTCCTGCCCTTTTCCTCTCTCTGCCCCAAAGTCCTACCTATACCTCCTGCCTAGCTATTGGCTGTTCAGCTTTTTATTACACCAGTCACAGTAATATACTTTCACACAGTGTACAAATATCACACAACTTTTACTGCTGGTAGTTTCTTATGTTTTACCAATAATATTTCAACGTATAGGCTATGTAGCAGGCTTCCTTTTGGGGTAGCAGGCTTTCTTTGGGGCCAACAATGAGCTCCCAAATCATGACATGGAGACTTATTACTAGCTATGAATGCTTGCCCTTATCTTATCTTGTCTGAATTAGCTCTTAAAACTTATTGTAACCCATTTCTCTTCATCTACATTTTGACTTGGGGATTTTTATCTTTCTTTCCTTTTGCATATCCTACTTATGTCTGCTTATTTTATGTTGCCTGGTTAGAGACTCCCTAGTTGACTGGCCTTGGGCATCTCTCTCTCTCCATCTCCCTCCTCTCTTTTTCTCTCTCTTCCTCCTACTTATTCTCTCTGCCCAACCAACCCATCTAGCCTTTATTGCCTAGCTGTTGGCCATTCAGCATTTTATTATACCAATTTGGTGCCTTAAGCAGGCAAAGTAAAACAGCAACGTATCGTCACATAATTAAACAAATTCAGCCTAAACAAATATAACACATCTTTGCCAAGTTAAACAAAAGCAACATAAACAAATCCAACATATATTTACATAGTTAAAGTAATATTACTCAACGATGTTGAGGGTATTTGACATGCAAGGAACTATTAATAAAAATAGTTGTCATAAAAATACCAAATAAGGAACTGAGCCTAACGATGTATTCTTGTAATCTCAGCATTTAGCAACTACAGGAGAATCAGGAGCCCAGGGTCATTCTCAATTACATAAGGTGTTCAAAGCCAGCCAGATTTACATGAGACTTTGTAAAACGAAAGTAAGAAGAAGGGGAAAAAGAAAGAAATGAAAAAGGGGAGGAAGAAAAGAATGAAGGAAGGGAGGGTGTGAGAAATTGAAGAGGGAAGGAAGGAAGGAAAGAAAAAAGGGAGGGAGGGAGGGAGGGAGGGAGGGAGGGAGGGAGGGAGGGAGGAGGGAGGAAGATCTCTGAAGAGGTATGATGTGATTTACCACTTTTCTCCTGACTTCAGTCTACTGTTGTGTTCACTGTGCTGTGCAGCTGAAAAGAATCAAGCCATCACTGTCAGCTAAAATTGGCTGTCCTGGCCCGGCGACCTGGCATCCTTTACTCATGAGAGTATAAATCCATAAAGTCATTGATCATGCATTTCACAACGTCAGTTGTGGATCTAGCCAATGTTCAAAATTCTTAACTCTTCTAACTTTAAATGTTATTTTCTTCCCCATCTTTCCCACCTTCATGGACTGTTTTCCCACTTGGTAGATGGTCTTCAATTGCCCTGCAGATGCTGGACTCCCTGTTAAGTAACTTGAGTATTTTTCCTTCCTGTCCTTGAATTTTGCATGGCTACTTTCTACAATAATGACCTTATGTTCACTGATCATGCAACCCTGACTTTCTCTGTTCAATATTGCCTTTGAAATAAAATTTTTGCATCTTATATTTTTATTTCTTATAGTTCCACTTGGTTCTTTTGTCTAGTTCCATTTCTCCACTGACATATTACACATGTTTATGCAAACAGCAAACTAGTATTACTAGGCATTTATAATACATATAACAGTCATCTTAAAGCTCTTGGCAGCTAATTCAAACATCAGTGCCTTCTGTCATTTTGCTTCCATTTATTGTTTTATATTAGAAATTCCAGTGGTTCCATTTGTCTGCTTCTTTGTTTGTCTAGATATTTTTTTCAGTTCTTCTTCCTTTTGCTTAGCCTTCAGAAAGAATTTTTCCATTCAGAAAGACCCAATTTTGTCTCTAGAATATTCTCACCAGTCCTATAAAGGAATTTTTATTCTTGGGATAGTTTTATATTTATTTATTTTATTTGTATGGGTATTCTTGCATGCCTGTATTAGGTACACTGTGCACAAATATGTACACCATGTTGTCATCAGACACCAGAAAAGGTAATCAGATCATCTGGAACTAGAGTTACAGATGTTTGAGAGTCATCACTTGGGCATTGGGAATTTATGTAGTAATAGGGGCGGCGGGGCTGCGATCCCAGCACCCCGTCCACCTGCCCGGCTAGCTTATGCCCGAAATAACAACACACAAACTGTATTCATTTAAACACTGCTTGGCCCTTTAGCTCTAGCCCTTACAAGCTAATTCTCACATCCCGATCAACCCATCTCTAATAATCTGTGAGCACCGGTCTTACCGGGAAAGATTCAGCATGTCTAACCTGGCGGCTTGTTTCATCGCGTGCGTCTGCCCAGGAGAGCAGAGTATGGCACCTCTCTCTCTGAGGCGTCTGCTCCCGAGAGGAGAGCTGTGGAGTCTGAGCTCACTTCCTCTTCCTCCCAGCGTTCTGTTCTGTTTATTCCACCCACCTAAGGGTGGGCCTATCAAATGGGCCTAGCAGTTTCTTTATTGCTTAACCAATGAAATCAACAGATTGATATATGACACTCCCACATCAAATTTAACCCAGATCCTCTGCACCTGAGACATCCTGCCAATCCCCTCCCCATCTTTTTCTTTTTCTTATATATTTAATACTCTATGACTTTATTTTTACCAAACAATAGCTAGTGCAGAAAGAACTAGGCCATCTAAGTCATCCAAGTCAAGCATACAAAAATTATAAGATGAGAATTGGAAAAAAAAAGCATCCTGTTACTCAGTCACAACTAAGCCATGTCTACTTAAGAATGAATCAGTACTAAAAGATTCCATCCAAAGTGATAAGATGACAGATAGAATGTCTCTGCTCAGTCTCTCCCCAGTTTTTACAGAGCCCATACTCTTAGTAGTATGTGAGGCTTAGAAAACGTCATTTGAAGTGAATACCCACTCACCAGGAAACTGTATTCGTCAGTTATTACCATAATTCTATTTCCCAACAGACAATCCTAATATCTCAGAGTCCTAGAATACGAAAACTCATTTTTCACATGCATGAGTCTGCAAGTAGGTCCTGGTGGCTTCGTTTCAATTCTGGTTTGATCTGCATGTTCATTCCTAGGACCAGTATAAAGGAGCAACAGAAGCAGCTATGTGAAGGAGGGTTTTCTTGTGGACATAATATAAAGCCTCCAAAGAACTGGACAGAAACATTAAAGTTCCATAACATAAAGTTCCAAAGCGCTGGTTAAAAGCTGTCTCATTGGTCTATGTTTCACGTGTCAAAGCAAATCACAAGTTATCCCATCATTGAGTAAGTAGATAGTCTCCACTGAGGTCGAGTAGAGGGTGAAAAGAATTAGTTACCAGCAATAGTATAATCACCTATACTCAAAACTCATGTTGTCCTTTAGAGTCATGTTTCAACATCAAGAGTAACTAGCCTTCAATGCCTGCAAGCTATTAAAGAAAAAGCTGAGATAATATTTAAAATGGTTCATTTGAGACTGTAATCCAGACAAGTAAACAAATTATAATTATGACCAGTTAAGAATTCCTTTGGAATTTTCAAATAACGGATTCTCCAATGTTATAAAATTGTCTTTAAGAGTTCCTTGAAGAATGTTTCCTTCCTTTATCATCTGATGAAACCCATCTGCTTTATATGTTCTGTATCAGCAGAAGGCTCTTGAATCAGACGACAAGCTTTCAAAACAATCACAGGGGTATGCTGACCTGGAGACTTTCTAAAACCACAAACTTCTAGATA
The DNA here is from genome assembly GCF_018167655.1 of Microtus oregoni. Taxonomy (NCBI): domain Eukaryota; kingdom Metazoa; phylum Chordata; class Mammalia; order Rodentia; family Cricetidae; genus Microtus; species Microtus oregoni. The sequence continues at coordinate 3,796,477 of NW_024543833.1, read as the reverse complement.
CCATTGTTTCTAGATTCTCTTTAGTAGATTGAAGATTTAGTCCTTGTCAAGGAGAAAGGAAAAAAAGAATCTGTATAGTACATATAAGATTCTATTTGTAAATAAAAGATTCCATATAGTGACCACATATTGTTTCTAACTTCTCTTTAATAGATAGAAGATTCTATGTAGTCTATACCTCTTTGGAGTATATACCTCTTCTCACAGAGAAGGACAATTAGTAACTTTGATGCTAACTTGGCACATTGCAATTTAGTGAAATAGAAAATAAAATGGAAGATGGGAAATAATTCAAAAATTTCAATTCTAAAATTCTTTTCACTTTTGAGTCTTTGCTGAATATACTAAATTTTGGACACTTTCCTCCAAGATTACTTTAGAAAATGCCATCTCTAAAACTTCATTATGTAAACTCATTGATAATAAGGGTACAAGTAAAACATATTTAAAACCATACATCACAAAAGGAACAGACTTTTCTCCCTAATAAATTGCTTAAAGGGTAGTTTAGCTTGTTAGTGACTACCCAGATATCCCTGGTGCATTATAGCTGAGTGTTATAACACAAATGGTTCCCATAATTTGAAATGAATTATTCTGAGTATTTAAAGGCAACTCTTTATGGCAGATGTTTTATGGCATAATGAGGTCTTAACTCTACCTGATTAAACACAATGGGAAATCAACATCATTGGAAAGTACAGAGGTGACATGAATTATTTTCCAAATTGCCACAGTGGCCAGAAATGCATTATTTGGCTATAGCTGTGGGAAAGCAGAATAATGTGAGGTCAGTCAAGTTCCCCATGGGACTAAAGGTTTTAGAGTTATTGAAAGACTCACAAGATGGCAGAATGAAGCCCAATGGGATAGAAAACTGTCATGCCTAAGCAGAGGACATAAGGACTTAGATAGTTCTCGTTACCTTTAGATTATAGGGGGAGAAAAAAAATAGTGTTGAGAGAAATACAGGACAAAATTCAAAGGCCTCAAGTATTACAACGTCTTCTATTTTTTCTCACTCCCTATATTTTTACCTAAAATTTATATTAGCATTAATTCTAGGTCAAGCATACCTTAATGCTTTATGTTAATTATTCAATTTTATAATAAGCCCATGAAATAGGTTTTCTTATATTTACCATTTCACTAAATAAGAAAAAAATAATTAAATCTTGCTCAATATTATACGTAGTAGAAAGTTGGAATTTGGACTATGTATTGATTGGACAAATCTTCCTGAATATATTCTTGTTTGTAAGATTCATGCTTTATCTCCTTTCTTATCTTCAACATTTCACCCAAACTTTAAAGTTTCCTATTAGACCTGGGTGCTAAGGTTTGTCCTGACTGCTGCTCATCACAAATGCCAATATCATTTCATATAGTAACTGTAGATTGTAACATTCAGAAAAATTCTGTGACTCAACAAAAAAGAATGTGTCAATTCCATCATTCAGGAGGCAGAGGCAGGAGAATCTCTGTGAGTTCAAGACCAGCCTGGTCTACAGAGTACAAGACAGCCAGAGCTGTTACAGAGAAAAACTCTGTCTCAAAAATCAAACAAAAACGAAATTATCAATCAATTAGTTGCACACTTGTTAGACATAGGATGAAGGATTGTCAGTATAAGTGTTGACATTACACAATAAAGTACAGTCAGATTACCTCCAGGACACCCTCACCCCACATAGGACCTCTGCTCTGCCCTGCCTCTCCAGTCTGACTATCTGTCCTTGCCCTTTCGATGACACACAGTGCAACTACCAAAGGAAACCACTGTGAAGTTCGAAAGAGTGAACAAAGGTCTTTCTAGACTTTACAGTGATCACAGTTGGGGATTGAATCCTATGTTTAATTTTAGTACTAAAGCAAAACAAAAATCTCTCGATTCCTATGTCTGAAAAGCAACTTCCCTCATAATATAATTATAATGAGATAATAATGTAAGGCAAAGGACTAACCAATAAATATTTTAGGCTTTCTTGGCCATTGTTTGGCATCTGAGATAAAGGATTGTGAAAAATGAAACTTTTTTCAATATTTAGATATTTCTAATTTAAGTACTAGATAATGAAATTTAAATTACCTCACTTAAGTAAAGATTAAATAATTATTATTGATAATTTCTCCACATGGATGAGCTTGCAATGCACTGGAGCTACGAGTGACAGATTGTAGTGAGATTGGTATTTACACCAGCAAGCCCATTTCATAGCTGAGGAAAGAATACTAGAAAAAGCCAATGACAGAGTCTAGATGGGCCATGAGGTCTTGAATCCTGAATCTCTGATGAAGGGCCTGCGCAGAAATCCCCACATTCTAAGAGGTGTGTCAGGAGAACAGGGGCTTTGACATACTCTGTCCTTCTGTCCTGACAAGAGGACTCTGAACTCTAACAACAGGAAGAGAGGACCTCAAACATTGAAGTTAAAGAGACAGTCATTGCCTCTCCCATCACATTACGGCACAGCAGCCTGCTCGACCCTGAGCTATGGGTCAATTGCCTCACACTTGACCCCAGCTCTCCTGAAGTAGGTATGCTCTTGGGAGTGTTACTTCATATGATTATACCATTCTCCCATTTCAGGAAGACTAAAACAGCCTAATCTGCACGGCACTTCATAGACACAAGTGGTATAACCAATGTGTTATTGTGACAGAGTATCTAAAGCTGAGGAGTTTATGAAGAATAGAAATATATTCCTGGACTTCTGGTCACGGTGAAGCCCAAGTTAGAGGTGCCTTCATAATTAATAATTCCGAATGTTCCTAACTACTTCCAAGGTGATAAACCCTTAAGCATCCAGATGGGAGGGCTACTTTGTCTCTGCATGGCTCAAGGCCCAAAAGAATATATCTTTTATCAATCTGTTGATAATTGTACCTAATACCATTGACAATGGAGGAATACCCATGGCTTAATTACCTCTCAATAGCCTCCCATCCTACCACCAGAACATTAGTAAAAGCTGAATTTCAGGCAGGGCACATTTAAACCTTAGCAAACAAGTAACGATAGCACTCACCTCTAGGCCTAGCATATAGGAAGTACTCAATAAATTCCAATTTGCTTCAGCTTTCTAGATAAGCCTCCAAAGGTTTATTCAGCTTCAGGGTCAGAGAAAGTTATTACACAAAAATATGAGCAAGAAATCATTTGCAGCTTAAATTTTCTTTTAAATGATTGGAAAATAAGTATTTTCTAACTCTGTTATTAATATCATTATTGAAATAAAACTTGTGACTTTAATGTGTTACATTGTAAAAGAGGAAACGACTGCCCTCAAGGAAGAAAGGAAAAGTTGACAGTAGTTGATAAAAGGGAACACTGAGATGAGGTTTCGCAGCTTGTCCCTCCCCTCTGTCAATAAATAAAAGCTATTTTGTCTGATTCCTCACTTCTAATCTTATATTTCTTGCCATCTTCATTGTGCTCCCAGAGGGGAGCCATCCTATTGTTAACATTCAATAATGCCGAATAATAATCAAGGGCCCATTAGGCCAGAGGAGGCCTGCAGAAGTGTTCGGCCTTAGTGGCTGCCTCTGGGTAGGGTCCCTTTTAAACCGTGTTAATAAGAGAAGGCTCTGTGCTGTTTGTAAAACTGTCAAGATAAAGAGACGCCAAAGCCACATCTCCAATTGTAAATAAAAGATGATGAAGACAGCAGCAGCCATGCTTTATGCTTAGGCTGGGAAGGCGAGAAGGTGGTGGCGGGCTCAAAATTGAGTTTGCCCTTGAAAGGAAAGATTCAGATCAGCTGAGAGGAGGCAAAGTAGGTCTGCCTCAGAGCGAAGGGAGGAAGTCATGGACTTGCTCCACACACCTGAGTGAGCTACTTAAACTTTTCCTTGAGTGTTCTTTTTTCTAAGTTAAAATACTTCTTTGATACAGAGAACAATCAAAAATGACTTTCCTCCCATTTTCAAAGCTCGAGAAACATTCTTGAAAGAAATCTTCTGTCTCCCCTCCATTCACATAAATAAGCCTTAACCTCTATGTAACCTTAATTCTCTGCATCTTTTCTGACTGTACTCAAAGACTTGGGTAACACAAGCCACTCAACTGTTATCTGAAATCCTTCATCTTCAATGACAGCAAATCATACTGCCCACAACATTTAGGAGTTACTTGGCAGCTGGTGCAGGTATTTAAGAAGGGTTTCTTGATAAACTGAATTTGGGGCTCAACTCAGGATTAAGCAGTTTAGTGCTTAATACTGATAATCTTTCAAGTGATGAATAATCCACTCTGGACAGCCTAAAGTCAACTGAACACTTTCTTGGTGAATTTGGAAAGCCCCTCTTTGACTTGTCATTCATTTCAGCATCGAGTCTCATTGCTCCCCTACAGAAAGAGCAATGTAGAGGTGAAGAAAGAAGGAAGGTTGAGAGCTGAACCCCAATAACCTCAAGAAACCAGGAGGGGCTATGACTTTTAATCTTTTAAAACTTAATACGACAGTAATTTGTTTTCCTGTGACAGATATGATTCCTTGAAAGAACGAGAGAGAAAACATGGTTAATTATGGCTTTTAGAAGCTGAAGTATGGGTAATCAAGGCTTTTCTGTATGTTACAAGCTTCCCAAACATGCACATTTTACTTTCAATGCATCAGTTCTCAATGCATGGTATTCACAGGGGCTGGGAATAAATCTTACATGCATAGCGATAGCTCATTTATCTGATTATATATGGGATGGGCTATTTTCCAGACTCATAAAAAAGCCAAAAATTTTTAAATGTACTAATTTTGATTGAAATTGTACTAAATGTACTTGTTGATTATTGTGGAGCAAAGTGAACAAGAGATGGCTTCAAGAGGCTTCATAGTAATGACTTCAAGAGGCTGGCTGGTGGGCAGTATAAGCCTCCTTATCCTGCTACTATCCACTTAAATCTTTTCATCTTACTGGGGAGGAGGGAAAGACCTAGCTGAGGTGACCAGAATTCAATATAAAAATAGTTATTAAAGGATCTCAAAGTTGCTTACAAATGTGGTAATGTGGTATTTATCATCCACTACACCCGGGCAGATGGAGAAGCTATCAGCAGAGACCTCGAGCAGAAAGTCAGCGTGGCTCTGTGCAGCATGCGCATCTTTTATCGTAGAGAGTAACTGCCCATTTTCACCACAAACTTCCTTCCTTGAGTTCCACTTGGCAGTTTTCCCAATTCCTTCCTCTTTCATCAGCCCGTCTCACTCCTAAACTGAAGGATGGGGTACTTGTCTCCCTCATGGGCAAACATTTTGACCTTGGTGCTGAACCTATGTAAAGATGGCGAACAGAGGAGAAACTCATCCAGAGTCGTGAGGCTTCCAAGCATGATTAAGCTAAGTGTATCATTTCAAAATGCTTTTCTTTTACTAAAAATAGATCCCCCCACATGATGTGTTATGATTACAGTTCTCCCTCCCATCTGAACCCATCACTTCCTGACTCTCATTGGAAAAGGAACAGGCCCAGCCTGCAAGCGAGAATAAAGTCAGCCCAGGTCCTCAGGCCCAGGCTGGAGGGGAGACAGCCAGGTACCAGGCATGTGGGTCCCATCATTTTAAGGAAATATGGGGTAGAGAAAAGGGAAAGGTGGAGAAGCAGAATGGTTCATATGTCTTGGAAAGACACCAGAAGAAAGAAATGTATACAGAGGATTGGGTCCATGGTAACAGCCGTGAGTAGGCTGAAAAGGGCAGTCTGCTTGTCACTGGGGACCATAGTGATGTCTGGACCACGCTGCTGCCAAGGGCCAGGGGTGGGTCTATGTTGGTACCCATGGTTCCTGTTGCTGTGCCCTGCTGACTGCATCCTGAAGCTGAATTTAGGTTCATTAGTCATTCTACCAATGGGGCCACACTGATCTGGGTGGCCTCTGCTGTCACCTGGGGTCATGGTGTCATTCTGTGGTCTTGTTGGTGTTCAGGGTCCATGCTGCCATCAGAACCATCCTGATCAGAGTGACCAGAGCTATCACTTAGAGCAAGGATGCCAACCAGGTCAAGCTGCTACTTGAGGCCAAGTCTGGGTCTGTGGTCCAGCTGCAACTAGGATCTGTAGAAACTTTGTGGTATAGATTATCACTAGAGCCCATGCAGAGGTTCAGAATCCGAGCTGGAACATGTAGCTTGGGTGGAGACAGGAGGCCACACCAAAGCAGGGATCATATAGATACCGGTGGCCTATTGTATCACCCAGGGCCAGCATAGCTGAATCTCCTGATATGTTTATGTAGGAGTGTCTTGTCTGCATATATGTCTATGTACCACATACATTTCTGGTATCTGTGGAGGCCAGAAAAAGATGTTGGGTCTCCGGGAACTGGAGTTACACATACAATTATGAGGTGTCACATGGTTCCTTCAAATCAAACACTGATCCTCTTGAAGAGCAGCAATCTCTCTTTCCCTCTGAGCCCTTTTTTCCAGCCCTTTTCAGAGTGTTTCCACTGAAGTTTGTTTCTGGTTTTCATATTCTAGAGGTGTTATGTTGATCCTAAATTTCTAACCTGAGGTTTACCTAAGGACTTTTTATTTACCTTCACAAACATATGTCAGTGAAAACCATGGAACTGAGTGCATAGTGCCACGAGGATTTGATGGATTCGAAGACTTGGACTGACCAAGCATTCAATCCACAAGGATTCTGTCAACAAAAACTCTGAGATTGACTGCTAGCTATCACAAGTATTCAGTTTAACCCAATTAGCTGGGGGGAAAAAGCAACATAGCAGTGTTACAGCTTAGGCACAGAACAACTTGGGACAAGGCAGGGACATTCTCAGAAGGTACATTTTCTTCTTGGACACTGAACACTTATTTCTTTGAAATGTAGGTCAGAAAGTTGAGTACTTTAAGCCTCATTAAAGAGTATGACAACAATAGGGAGGCAAAACAGAAAGAAAGAATTGTACTGAAAACAAGCCAAGACACTTGTCACCAAAGCCAGATGACTGACTGTGTAGTTACCTCAACCTATTAAAAAAATAATTACCATCTCTAGAAAAGAACTGCATGAAGAGACTGTATGTGCTAGGCAAGGTCGGCTGAAGCCTGCAGAAAGGGCAAGATGTGGAAGAAGGCTGAGGTGAGATCTCGAGCCAGGGCCTGTTTTCATTATGCCAAGAGCTCTTCTCCGTGGTCCCGAGGTGTCATCCACCCTGGAAGGGAAGCCCACCAGGTCCTCCTTCAGGAGTTTCTTCCCTTGAATGTTGCTTTGTCAGCTTGGAACTCTCTACTGTGATATGCTACCATATGCTACCACACCCATAGCATCAAGTAACAAGTGAAGAGCTATCTAATGGTATCCCAAATTCAGTTTCAGTTGCCGAATTGATCCTTTTAAGATCCTAGAGAAGACGACTTCCAATAACCCCATGGTGGCAACTAAGAGATTTCCTTTGGCAGCTCCAATGTGATAAGAGAAAATGACTGAAGGAGAGAGGTGGTCCAGGGTCCAAGCAGCTTCTGGTACTCTACCCCTGTGACTTATCTCAGCCTGCATTCTGGTGCCAATTTTTCCTTCTGTCATCTCTCCTCACCCCTCCCCCACATCTAAGCAGTTCTTGGATGAATCTCTCTTCCTTTTTGTTAAATTAAGGTAGACCTAGGGCTTTGAACATAAAGAACAAGGCCCTCAGAATCAACCCAGGAAACCTTATACTAATTCACAGAGATGGAAGCAGCTAGCACAGTGCCTACACAGGTCTGTACGAAAAACATATATAATATAACTTTAAGTTTAGTATTTTTATGGGACTCCTGAGTGTGAGAACATGTGGGTCTCTGATTCTTCAGAGACTTCTAGAAAAGACCAATTTCATTTCACCAGCAACATTTCTTTTCTCTTGGTGATGGCAAGCTAAGCTTGAAAATTACTCACTTTTAGAGCTTAAAATATATTATTTCAGGTTTTTCTGGCTTTGGGGGGATTTATTTAAAAAAACTGAGGCTATTGTGATGTTCTTGCTTTGTGTGTGAATTAACATTTTTCATTTACAGCATTTATTGTTATTTTATTTTCTGTTCTTGGCATTTTGACTACGACAAATTACTTGAAGGTTCTTTTTGGTGTTCTAAAGGCACCTTTTGCAAAGCCATAAATTTCTTTCTTTAGATTTGAAGGCCATTCTGTTATAACGTTGTTTAATAATTATGTAATTATTTTACACCTATCTCAGCTCTTTCTAGCTCATGAATTCTAAGCCTTGGTATCTTAAATGCATACCATAATTGGCAGAGCTGCTGGTCATATTCCGTAAGGTTTTTTCTGCTGTGTATGTCCAAGCCTATTTTTGATTCAACTTTGTCCCCCTTCCTTGATCTTTTCTTCTACAAGATGTTGTCTACTAGTGATGTTTCTGATGAGATTCCCATTAAACTGCCTCTTTCGCGTCCTCTATTTCTGCTTGTCTCCTTTTCAGTGTTTTGATTTCTTTATTGAATGTTTCCTCAGTGATTATGACTTTCCCTTTCAACGTACATCTGTCTCACTTCAGTAACGGTCTCACCAAGGAGCTGTAAAAATTTCCTTAGTTGTTCATGTGCTTATCTGAGACTTTTTAGAGATAATCAGTTTTTGAAATACGATTCTAAGTTTCTCTTCAGACAGTGAAGCAATATTACTAGTTTTAGCTCCCATGATAGGGGAGTTAGGAAAATGGGCACATATTGTTGTGGCTTGTTCCTTCATATTATATTGCTTTGCTGTATTTTATGCATCTGTGAGCATGAGTGTGTCTTCCAGTTTTAACTCTTCAATTTTCCAACTTTATTTGGTTGTTAGCTTTGATTTTCATAATTCTTTCTAAAAGATGTGTCTTCACTAAGAGCTATAGTTCCTGTAAAGATGGAGATGCTATGGTAACTGGCTAGAGAAGACCCTTTGTATCCCATCTGTGTTCCCACTAAAGAACAGAGTTTGCAGAGCAGAGGTTGGAGACTAAGTTTCAAAGGTTGTTTAGAGCAAAGAGTATCAGTTTTTATGTTGTTGAATGAAAAAAAAAGGAAAGAATGAAGCAAACATTGACTTAGAAAGTGTACAAGTTGGAAGCATTATACATAACTGGGATATTTCAGATGTGAAACAAAGAGTAGAATTTTGTAGGCATAGAAAAGCAAAACACAGTCATGTATGTCTATTTTGATATAATAAAGACTAAAAATGTTTGTTTAATAGAAACGGCAATCATAAAGAATAATTAAACTATCTAAAATGTTACACAAAAATACAGATGCCGTGAGTTATAAAAAACAAACAAATAAACAAACATTATAAATGTAATGAAAACATAAATATACTTATAAGCTAACTTTCCAATCAACCAACCAACAAGCTAACGTAGTAAAGAAAGAAGAAAGTAATGGAAGAGAAATATAAACATGTTAGAACTATTGAGGCAATAGTGCCTACTCCTATCTGAACTTTTGCTTTTGGCTTTCAACACTTCCGGGTAAGATTCCGAGAGGGATAATTGGATGAAATTCATCCATAGAGAATGATGGCTTAGCAGGGGGTGGAGGAGCCTCATAGTAGCACAGAATCCAACTATTTCATGTAGGAAAATGAAAGACATTTTCCTGTGGGCATTAGACTCACCCTTTGAGGCCAGGGGGCTGCAGGGGCTCTTGTACTATATGTGCCAGTGTCTGTGTTGGATGTAATAATGAAGGTATAGGTGATAAACTCTCTGAGACAAGTCAGCAGAGATGGAGCATTGTCCTGCGTTGCCAATCTGTATTAAGACCAGAAGGGAGTTTGAAATGGAGAATGTCTTATCAAGATTTTAAATTTTATATATATTTATTGTGCATAAAACTCTCCGTTTGGTCATAACACTTTTTTCCTCTTTTCCACTTATTGAAAATAGGTATTTTTTTCACATAATATATCCTGATAATGATTTATCCTCCCTCTACTCCTCCAAATTGTTCTCCACCTTCTCTCCATTTCAAACCCACTCTCTTTCTCTCTCTCATTAGGAAAAATAACTGGGTTCTAAGGATATAACAAAATAGAATATAATGAGATACAAAATATCATATTGAAATTGTACAAGACAAGCAGAGGGAAAAGAGCCCAAGATGGCACAAGAATCTGAGACCCATTGTCTGTCTACTCAGGAATCTTATGAGAGCCTTTGGGTTCCAGCCCCAAGACTCTCTTCAAGGTTCAGAATGAAAGCAACAACAGCAAGTAGAAAGAACTTTTTCTGAGAGAGAATGAACTCTCTCACGTGTGCTATTCTGAATCAGTCTCTTTGTTGTTCTGTCTCAATTCTAATTCTCCTGTTCTACTTCTAATTCCTCCTAGCTTCTTCTCTAGGCTTAAACTCTTTTTCTTACAGGAGTATTGAAGCAATAAAAAAAAATGTCACAAGAGTTACCTCTCTTTAGTCAAAAGAACATTGCTAGGGTAAGCAATTAAGAGCTGAGCCATTGCCATGGCAACACAAGGGTCCAAGGTTACAGGGGTAAGACTATGACCAGAAGGCAGAGGTACAGTGCCCAGTGAGATAAGCTTTGAGACATAGGTTTTTTTTGTTAATAGACTTGGCAAGCAAAGACGTGGCATGCTTTTGTTAGGGTGCTTTGTGTAGCAAACTGGTTAAACATCTGTGACTCTGACTTTGTGCATAGCTGTCAAGTTTTAAATTTACATTTACAAAAGTCTTTAGTCTAGTTTGAACTTTCTTTGAGTTAAAGTGAGCTAATTGTATGCAGTTAGTCTAAGCAAACGAACAAAGCAGGCTTTTAAGTGTCTACACTCCTTGTGGGACAAATAGATCTAGTTATGAAGCATGTCCCAGCATATATTCTATACACCAAAGTTATATAACTAGATGAAAAGTCATCTTCCTGACCTTCCACAGGTATATGTGCCCATTAGATTGAGATGTAGTCATGAGATCACATATACATATCACATGAAGATGCATGGTAATGGGGAGATATCATAGCTGGTATTACACAAGTAAAATTACAGCTGAAAGCAATAGTTTTCAGAGTCAGTGGTCCACAAGCATTGCTGATGGGGTACCCCATTCAGGAATACTTTTTCTGCTGGGTTGACATCTGAATTATCAGTTGATATAAGCTGTAATTGCATTATGACCTGTAATAGCTCGTGACAACTGCTCCTGACAGGATTCCCCTAAAACACTAGCCTGGAAACCAAAGTGTGTAGTGCAGACCATAAAGGACCTGTTCCTGCTGCTTCAGTCTCTGTGAGTTCATATTAATTGAGAGGGACTTGTTTGCTTGATATCCTCCATCACCTTTAGCTCTTAAGCTCTTTCTTTCTTCTCTTTTGCAGGGCTCCTTGAGACATAAGTGAGGGATTTGACACTTTAGGGATGAGTGTTCCAAGGTCTCTCACTCTCTGCATACAGGCTAACTGTGGGTCTCTGTATTTGTTTCCACCTGCTGTAGGAAGAAGCTTCTCTGATGATGTCTGAGCCAGGCGCTGGTCTATCAGTATAGCAGAATGTCATTAAGAGTTATTTTTTTATCGCTATGCTCTTTGGTTTTATTCTAGGTCTCTGGGCTCTCTAGTCTCAGGTTCTTGATCATTCAAGCAGTGGTGGGAATGGGTTCCACCATGCGAAGAGGGCCTCAAGTGTAATCAGATATTAGTTGATTTTTTTTGTATCACTCGTGACAAAACAGTTTCATCTTCTAAATATCAGGCACCAATGAAATAAAACGTTGTTCTAAAATTCAGCACACTTAGGAGATACAACCCATTCCCCAACAAGGGGCTTCAGAGAACGCTTTGAGATAAACATGCTTAGATTTAAAATGAAAATGGGGACAACCCCACTTCCTGAGTCATCTTCTCAGTCAGCTCAAACAGCTCATTATAATTAATCAACATAATATACATTACATATTGAAACTGCAGAATGGTTTTGGCAGCATAGCCATTTTCACAATATTATATTAATTTTTCCAATAATGAGTAAGCTTCCTTTTGTGATTTTGTCCATCATGGCTGCCATTTTCACTGCAAACCTGAACCCTAACCACCAGAGAAAATTGCTGAAATTAAACACTCAAAAAAACAGGTACCGTATTTCTGTCAATGAACGACTTTAATATCTGTACATTGTCCAATGAATTCAGAAAACTTCCATTTTGAGACCAAAGACTAGGACATGCTATCCTGTACCAGTGTCTGTACCCAATAATCAGCAAGGCAGCAAAAAGTGTTCTTTTATCAGATGCTAAAATATTCTCTTCCACATGAAGACACAAGGATGCTGAGAGTGTTTAAAGAGAACAGAGTCAGGACATTTGCAGAAGAAGGAAACAATGTCTGGGACTGGGCAGCAATTGTGAGGTAATGTACATTAAAAGCAGTGGGAGAGGAAGGATGAGACATGAATATTTCTGAATAGAAGAAGTGGCAAAAAGTAATAATCAATTGGGCATGAGAAATAAAGGGATAGAAGGAAATGAGTGATGGCTGTGTTTCTGCTTTGGGTGCCTGAGTCTCTGGTTGCGTGGTTCACCTGAATCGGAACTTACCCAATTCTAGGATGTGATAGGGAGTGGCGAGTATGGTTTTTCTCCAGTGGTTTGTGAAAAGGTAATCTAGTCTTCTAAATCTGGGAACCTTTGCGCTGTGCTTTCTGCCTTCTAGCCCACTCTGTGCTCTTTGAAAGATGACCAGCAGCTTATGAGCAAGCCAACAGAAGCTCTACTGCAGAAAACAACTCTCTTCCTCCAGGTGAAATATGCTTTCATTCCATTTGCCTAAGTGCCACCAAAGGAAAGCGGCCATTTAATTATTTGTTTTTTAAAACGTGTTTTTTATTGCCTTTGCAAAGGTTTACAAGGAATACATCTAATGCTTAATTGCTTGTAGCTAGGGAATACAATTATTCTTCTGGAATCTACCAAATATTTATTGTGACTGCCTGAGCTGAGTCTCAGGTTCATACCACGAAGATTGAAACTAATTGAGCCCAAACCCCCAAAGCTATTAACTGATTCAGCGTTGCACTGAAAAGCAGGGGCTATATCAAGCCTGCGACACCGAAAGGGGTGCTAATGCATTTTTCTCTGCTTCTAGAAGAAAGCTGATTGACAGAATGCATTCTTTATCACATAATTATCTATTTCTGCGTTGACCCATCTGGTCCCCTAAGCAGTGTGCTAATGCCATCATAATATAATCAGACTAAATTGGTCTTCTGATGATCAACGGTTCATATAGCTTCAGATAAATTATTCTTATACTGTGTCACTGTTCTTCTGAAAACCCTAAACAGACAATAGATATTAACATTGCTTTCCCAGTGTTTGCATACATGCATAAGAAATCATAAATATTTCTATGTTATAGCATTTTTCACTCAGAATTACCCATACCCATAAGCTCCAATGTGACTCCTCAGCTATCCCTAATATTTATGATAAATATAAAATTATCCCTGTTCTTCCCCACCTGTTCTCTACCTAAAACCAAACAGCTGTTCTCATTATTAGAGTGAAATTATTAACAGGTGCAATTAATTAAGGAATTCTCAAAGAAGTTAATGGTCTTGCTTATTAAATCAAGAAAGGGGGAAGATCAAACAAAACCTTCCAGAATTAAGCAGTAAAGGGGCCATGGGCTGCAGCAGAAGGAAACCCTCCTCTAAGAGAGCTTCAGTTAGTCCCTCTTCTAGATTTTCTCCACATTCATCCTCTGTCTCTAGATTCAGAATTCCATATCTCACCTGGCCTTATTCTGCAGACTGTTCACAATGTCTCCTCTTCCCAGAGCCCACACCACCAAATCATTTCTCTATATAAACTTCTTTGATTGTTTTTCAATATCTATGATTTAAAGTTGATTTCACAGAAAGGCCACAGGCCCCCACCTACAGTTTTTAATCTATCGGTATACTCTGCACACATTCAAAATTCTACCCAATCTGAAACACTCTGTAGGTACCCCAAGCACTCTAGACTGCACCTTGCCTAAATCTTCAATATGGTATTGCTTCTGTATCCAATCCTCCAGTTTCTGGGAAGTAGTCTGAAATTATCAAATAAATTTAACCACATATATACCAGGTGGTTCAGTTTTTTTTTTATACTCAGAACTGTAACCAAGAAAAATACATATGCAGCAAAAGGTATGCACAAGAAATATTCATAACACTTTCATGAGAACCAAAGACTAGAGTGAGTAAATAGCTGTAAATGAACCAAGTAGAAATCTAGAGAACAATGAAAATTAGTTAAAAGCTAAAACACACAACAAAATGCCCATTCTTAAAACATGAAATTAGATAATTTAAGAAAAAGAATACATGCGCTGTTATTTCCTTTGCATAAAATTAAAGCAAAACTAACTGACTTTTAGGAAAGGAAAGGTACTGACCAGGGAGAGGCAAAATGCAGCCCTTGAATGTTCTACTGATTCTTTGACTTATACATTTGTCAAGTTCTGGAAGTCAAAACTGAGTAGTATCTTGTCTACAATTCCCAGGTGATGTCTTAGATTCCGAAATGGTTCTTTCTGTAGGTTCCCCATGGTCCTGATGCCTCTACACCTATTTTGTTCTTTCTTTAGCTCCAGCTCTCCCACTCTTTTAATCACAAGTCTTTGAAATTTAGGTATAATTGTAACTCATCTAGCATAGGTTAAATGGTTAAACAATAGTGAGAAGAAAAGTATGGCCTCTTCCCTGTGGAAACTGCTTAAATCTGGGTTGGATTTACCCCTCAGCCCCACAGGGACACATAAGCAATTATCCACACCAATGTGGTCCCGAAGTCAGATCCCTCCCTTTCACTTCTTACCTGCATTTGTACCCTTTGGGCTTCTGTTGTTTTCATCTTGTGAAACATGATGCAGCATGCTGTGCGTTTCCAAATATTTCGTAGCCAGAGCAAAACCACCTAGCAAATCAATCATGTTGTTACTTGCAGTGGTTGTGCCTCCAAAATGTCTTGGGATCATAGTTCAAAAAATGGTGCAGCCGTGCCAGTTCCTGGAACTTGACAGTGATGTTGAGTCCGCAACCTGAGATTTTCCAGGGTCATGGAACAACACTGTCAAGGTCATCTATACTCAGCAGACTTGAACCTACAGGAAATGCTTCTGTTGCTTGTGAGCTGCTGCAGGGAAAATTCATCCTGTTGCCTTTTGCAGTCTGATGTGACTATGGTATCAGCTTCCCAGGGGCATTCATGAATTGTCTCAGAGCCATTTAAACGTGTCCCTTTCCCTGAGCAAACAGCTCTCTTGAGGCTGAAATTTTTATGAAGTCATTGAGCAGTACTAGAGGTGGCATTCATAGTTCTCTGTGCTCAGGTTTGTCTTCTCACTACCTGTCCCCGCCACCCACAACACACACAGGAGCTTCCTGAGGAAAAACTGTCATTCTCCATAGCAATTTTCCCATTGTACATAGTTGATTCTTGACATATTTTGTAAAATATGGAACAAAGTGGCATTATTCTTGTTCCCCTGGCTCAGTTTCTCAAAGTAGGTGTAATGGGCAATTATTAACATGGACCAGAAAGATGCCTTCTGCTTTTACAAGACCAAGTTGCAGAATTTTCTTGACTAAACTCCAACAATTAAAGGATAAAAATATGACTTTCAATGTTGCTGGGAGCCATGATCCCCAAAAGTCTAGGAACACATATCTAATAGGTAACAGCTGACCTTCAGGTCGTGTAATCAACCATCTAGAAATTTCCTCACAGACTTTCAACAGTATTATTTCATTACTCTAATATTGTGTCCCTCAGTCCTCACTGGCTTTTACTGCCTCTTGTTTTCTTGGCAGATGTAGATATAATCTTGATGTTTCTTTATATCTGATCCTTCAAAATGCTGTAGCTTGATCGCTCAGTTTACATTAGCCAACCCAGGCACACATTTTTTTTAAATCTACCTTTTTTTCATTTTGTTTGTGTTAAACAGGACAAAAATTACTCTTCCTTCAGACAGAAAAACTGCAGAATTTTCTGTTCTATGAAGCTGTTATATTAAACTGATTCCCAAATTTCAATGGGTTAATGTAAGCAAGAACACATTCCATGCTTATATCCCTGTATTTATACGATTCTTTACAAACACAGGCCCCTTTGGTACTTACTGGAAAGTTCCACCTCCAGGGCTTTAAGACCTCTCACCTAAGCAGTGAGAGCAGGACAGAAAACACCGAATACACAATGACTTCATAGGAATCATCCAATTGCATCCTTCTGTGGGTATCTCCCAGTAATGACCTCAGGTAATGAGAAGGTAAACATTAGTGGACAGTTAGTCAATTTTATCATGATGCCCTGGCTCTATGCTGTGCGTCAATGGTTTTACCTTGTAAAGATTTGTTTCCTGTACTTGTTTAATAAAATGCTGATTGGCCAGTAGCCAGGCAGGAAGTAGAGTCAGGACAACAAGAACAGGAGAATTCTGGTAAGAGGAAAGGTCAGTCTGGAGTCATCATCAAGACACAGAGGACTCACGATGTAACTGCCTCGCTGAAAAAGGCACCAAGCCACATGACTAACATTTAAGAATTATGGGCTAATATAAGTTATAAGAGTTAATAAGAAGCCTGAGATAATAGGGCAATCGGTTTATAATTAAGGTAGGCTCTGTGTGTTTATTTGGGACTAAACGGATGTGGGACCTGGTGGGATAGAAATCTCAGTCGACAACTCTATTACCCAAAAGTAGCCTTCAGCCCTTAGTGAGCAATAACATTCTCCACTTACAACTTCATTCACAATTTAGCAAAAACATAATGGAAAACATATGTATTAGCCATAATACTAGGCCCTGGAAATAAAAACATTTATTACATTTTCTCAAGAGTTTTGAATTTGTTCATTAAGTAAAATAAAGAAATTTGTTCAAGAAAGGAATTTCATCAGCATCAAAATCTCACATTCATAGTAAGTAAAGAATTTAAATATAATTATTAAATATGTAAATGATTAAAGTGCTGAAAAGGGAATTATTGTGGAATATGGAAGGAAAAGATGGGGAGTTTAGTTGGGAGAAATTATTGAAGAATACTGGGTGGAGAGATTTTAATATCAAATTAATCTTAGATGGTATACTCCTTTAATTGGTTCTTCTTCAAATACAATTTTTAATGACTAGGCACCCACTTCAAAAAGTTTTTCACTCTGAATTCACATGAATATGCTTTATTAGAAATTTCCTTTTCTAACAAATTCACATACTCATTCAACTTATAGTTTAGAAACAGATGTCCATAGTAAATTCAAATCCAATTTAAAATTATTTTATTTAGTATTAAAACAAAGCGCTAATTGTTATTTTAGGGGTAGCGATAATTGATGAGATGGAGAGCAGAGTAGCATTTGCAAAGGCTCAGGATATTGGAGGAGTTCTTAACTGCAAAAGAAAAGCATGAGAAAACTTGACAAGGAGACATTTGGGGGATTTTGATGGGAGAATATACAGCTTTATCTAGTTGTCAAAATTTATAAAACTTGATCCACAACAGAATGAATTTTTAAAGCATGTATAAATTTTAATAGATATCATTAATTCCCAATCCCTTTCCTTTGGAACTATTCCTTTTCCTTCTGAAACTCTAAATCTTACATTTTAAAAGAATGCTTTTTTAACACAACAACTTTCTTTTTGAAAATTTCCTTCAGTAATATTTGCTGAATTTTCCACAAATCACTTCTCTATCTCAATTATATTCAATCATTAAAAAATTTGAAGTATAACCTTTATGTTACCTAGTTGAGATGTTTACTTTCTTCCTATATAATAGTCTAGCATTTAAAACAATAAAGCATAAATTTTACAGATGATATAGAAAATGATAGTATGCCACAAAAGGGGAAAATAGGTATTAGGTATTATTTTAGTGTGTTATCATCCACATACTACCATTTTAAACATTATTTAAGTAATAACTATTAGATACTTACAGTAGATACGTCTCTTTAAGACTTTGATATTAAAATGTTTTCCCCTTCTCATATCCTGTATCATAACTTTCATAAATAAATTAACGTTCTTTTGTCTGAGGTGTTGCATAGGTATGTGTGTTGGTCAATTTTTAATCATTATTAAAAAATAATCCAAATACTTACAAGAGAAAGCATTTATTTTGATTAATATTTTCAGGGTTTCATTCTATTGTCTCTGGCCTGAGATGGGGCTGAATGTCATAAGTGAAAACAGATGGTTGTAAATTAAAGCTGATTGTCTCATGGCAGCCAAGAACCAAAGAGAGCCTTGGAGGAAAGAGGAGAGACCAAAAGCAAACATGTTCCAGTGCTTTACTGCTCTAAACTGGGCCATATCTCCTAAGGGTTCTTTCAGCATTCAGCTTTGAAGTTATCACTGGGTTAATCCGTGAAAGTGGGCAGCATCTTCCTGATTCAACCACTTCTCAAGATGCAACTCTTAACACTCCTGTACTGAAGGTCAGCCTTCAAAACTGACTCTTTAGAAAATATTCCATGTTCCAACCATGAACAATTACTTTGCATAGCTGATAACATAAACCTAGTCAGTTCTAGCAGCCGTGTCACTAAGTGATGACTCCATAATAAAAGTACACTCTACCTGGTTTCTGGAATGCTCAGTTGTCTAAGTCCATTATTCCAAGTCCTTTAAAACACGGTACAGTACCTGACCAAAGGCTTAGGCTCAGGACTGGAATATTTGGCTTCAGTTATACAAAGAGTGACAGCCAATTAGTAAGTATTCTGCTTATCACGGTCTAAGTTGCCAGTCCTACAGATCATCGTTACAGGAGAAACTATTGAGTAAATGAAGTGATTTGAGATGGTCTGTAGAAAGACTCTAATCTACTGTTTGATATGGATAATTCAGTATCAGAACTCAATACCTTTATGTTAATTCCATCTTTCCATTCAACTTGTGGCCTCTGTGATGTATGTAATCCTGTATACAGCAAAGGCATCATTGGAAAGGATGCCCTCTCAGTTCTTTGAGGGTGGATGGAAGGCAGAGGAAAAAGAAAATGAGCCTACAAACCACAATCCCAGAGAATTTAGACAACAATGAGGACACTAAGAGAGACTTACATAGATCTAATCTACATGAAAAATAGAGAAAGATGGGATCTTCTGAGTAAATTGATAGCATGGGGACCTTGGGAGAGAGTTAAGGGGAGGAGGGGAGAGGTATGGAGGAGAGCAAAGAAAAATGTAGACCTCAATAAAAAAATTTTAAAACATTTCCAGTAACTGTTAACTGAATGAGCAAATACATGGGAATAGAGGGAGAACGCATTTAGACCTTGAAATCTGAGATGAAGCCAACTGAGGAGTCTACGGAAAAGGAGAAAGAAGAGATACAATTTGAGAGAAAATAGGAAGAAATTAATGGAAAAGCATTTATCCCTACTCATATTAGCTTAATAAACCATTATTTGGTCAGTAGCCAGACAGGAAGTATAGGTGGGATAACCAGACTAACAGAATTCTGGGAAGAGGAAAGGCAGAGAGAGTCAGTCACCAGCCAGACACCGAACATTTCTAATTAATGATGTCTAACTGAGAATGTCTAACTGAGAAGAGGTACCAAGCCACATAGCTAAACATAGACAAGAAGTATGGGTTAATTTAAGTTATAAGAGCTAATTAATAATAAGCCTGAGCTAATAGACCAAACAGTTTATACTTAATATAAGACTCTGTGTGTTTCTTTGGGACTGAATGACTGTAGGACCAGGCATAACACAAACTTCCATCTGCAAATGGAACACAAATGTTTGGCAAGAATTTCCACATTAAGCCTTAGAAAACATAAAAAAGGGTTCTAGACAGACAAGAATAGAGTCAAACACAAATTCTTGGTAATTGTCCTTTCTCCAGTAGGCTCTGTTGGCAGCAAGCAGAGGAGCAGGTCCTTTAAGAATGGTTTCTTGACTCGGTGTTAGCAGCAAAAACTGCATAGTGGTTCTTTTAAGAGGCTCTGCCACCAAATAATTAAATGATATTTATGAGCAGCCAACCCCATGCTCTTTGGTGATGGCATGGGTCTGGAAACTCCACAGAGTTGTGGAAATATACGTGACTCCCACCAATACTTCTGCCATGAAGGTAGACTCTCAGGAAGCTAAGGAATTGTTGAGTCAGCTACCAAAGCTTCACCTTTAATCTTAGTCATGCTCCTTACCAGATTAAAGACTTATGTGGTTAGAAAAAGACAGAGATATACAGTAAAGACTGATTCAGATGTAAATAAACCTCTATATGGTTTACAGTGTATTTAAAAATATATGTAGTCTTGGGAGAGAAAAGAAAATGAAAGAGAAAGTCCTTTAAAAAAGAAATAGAGCAAGAAAAAAAAGCCATGTAAAGATGGAAAACACACAGAGAGTCTGGATACTGTCTGCCATTGGGTTGTCTTTGAATTGTTTGACTGCTGATGAAGGAGCAACAGCTGTTAAAAGACATTTGATTATTAATTCTGCTAAATTAAACCAAGCTATATATTTTAAAAAATATCTTGTCTTTAAAATTTAAGTCAAAAGATATTTTACTTTAGGAGAGAGGTTCTGCTGTTATTTCCACAGGAAATGAGAGACTGTGGATTCATTCTGGGTTAAGAAAAATCAGGTTTGATTGAGGGAGACCCCTGAAAAATATCTGATAGGAGTTAATGGCCAGATGATCCAATGTCTCAGAGTGCCTCTGTTGTAGTTTCCTCTGAGTTCTACATGCATAATAACCTCAAAACTGTTGAGTGAGATGGGATAAATGATGTCATTATGCTATAGTCTCAACAAATAAAAGACATAATTTAAAGATAAATAGTCTTGAGTCAACAGGAGATAATTACATATTCTTTCATCATACTTTTTCATTAAACACATTTTTGTTTTCCAATCAGAAGCTCAGAAAAGGAAAGAATATAATTCTTAAGAATAATATCAGGTCAGTTGGGTACTCATAACACCTGATAATCCAATCTTGTCCAATGTTGAACATTCACTGAGTGCTTACCATGCTAACGATTATATTTTAAAATAGCTACTTATTTTTCCTCTTCTCCCATAAAAGAGTCTCTGTGTACTATTATTTCCACACATATGACCCTACAAGAAAAGAACCTTGTGATGCTTTGTCTTCAATATCAACTAGATTGGATTGGAATCACCATGGAAACACACTTATGAGTATATCTATAAAGATGATTTCAAAGAGAAATTTGACAGAAAAGAGAAACTCCACCCTGGATATGGGCTGTACCATTGGGGAGGTAGAATCTCTGGCTGGATAAAAGGGCAAAAATGAGATGGAAAATTGGCCCAGGATAAAGGCACTTGATACCAAGCCTGTTGTCCTGAATTCAGTCCCTAGGACCTATATGGTAGAAGAAGAGTATAAATCCTAAAAGTAGTTCTCTTACTTCTGAAAACATTCTGCGATATGCATGCCCCCCACATTCACAAGTAAGTATGATTTTTAAAATATAAGGCAAAACTTTGTAGCTTCAGAATTCATCTCACTCTGCTTCCTTATTGCTGGCACAATATAACTACCTCTACCTCTTTTTCTTATTCCTTTTTTTTTTGCATCTACTCCTCCTTGGTTGGCTAATCACTTTAAGTCAAAATAAAATTTTCCTTTAAGTTCCTCCTTGCCAGCAACAAGAAAATTAATACACTCCATAGAAACCTGAAAACTCAAGCAACAAATATCATTTTCTTCATTCAGCTCCACTATATTCAGTCTTCATTCAGCTGCCTTATATTCAACAGCTATATGTCCTCTCCTTCCAGTTACCTTCTCCGGGCCCATCGATCCACTGCCTTTCTAGTATGAACTTTAGAAAGAAGACTAGCACGATATTGGTTTGTCACCTCTGCCTTCCAGATAAATTACACTGAATTATAAACCTTTAAATATTTATTCCATAAATTCACATGCTTTGATGAATATAATGTAGTCCTAGCAGAAATATTAATCATGCTAAGATTAAATTTTGTATCAGTGATGCTAGTTTATATAAGCCACAGATATAACAGATATTTTTTCATACTGTGGGTAGCAAAGTTTGCGGAACTTAGAGATGTGTATAGTTTGAGGTAGAGTAAGAATGAAGGACTGAGAGTGAGCAGAACCAGGGCTAAGGAAAGCATTGTCTGGCTATTGAGCTGCCTGTTCCCTGGGAATAGCAGACAATGGTACACCATATTCCAAAATGGTATTAGGTCCAAGCATCCCTAATGTTAATGAGAGTCCCATCTGCAAGACAGGAAAAATGCCAGGAGTCACCAGGCAAAGGCAATATACAAGTCATATGGGTGGCAGCCTTAGAGTTTGGGGTGGTCCATTTAATTTGGAACAAGACCCCTGTCAATGGCTGGAACTAAAGGAGACAGCATCCAGCTGCCAAATTACAGGGAATGTCAAGTGCCAGGCATGTTGACAAGACTCTAGTCCATTGGGCTGGCGTTCAAGGCAAGCCTCCAGATCCAGTGGGGAAACCAAGTACCAGGTTGAAATGAGATGGAACCCATCACACAGACTGCCTTCTCCAGCTTCACACAGCAGGCCAAGCCTGGGTGGACAGACAGCTGCTCACCACAGGGGAGCCGGGCATCTGGTCACAGAGCTAATTCCAGACATCAGTGATATCTCTGATCTCATGTGCGATGTGATCGAAACTGGCACAAGTGTCAGGGAACCGAGGGTGCAGGCTAAACACACGGCATTGGGGCTGGATACAAGTACAGAAAGGAGGGAGACCTTGATATTTTAAAGGTTCAATTTTGTCTCAGCTGCTAAATTTAACCCTCATGAGATTGGGATCTCTAACTGACCAGCCAACAATATTTCTTAAATATGAAACCACCAGAGTTATTCTTGTACTATCCTTAGTGAATGCAAACTAAATAAACGATTCAAATCAGTTACTCAAATCTTCTGTTTTCATGTTGAGTGAGTGGCAGAGTCTAAACTTTGAGTTCCTTCCTGAGGGGAAGGAAATGACCCAATGACCATACTTGACATCTTTATGATGACAACGGTAGGAAGACTCGGCCATCCCAATCCTCACCGCCACTGAACAAGCTGCTGAGAATCTGAATCTCGATCATCAGGGTTCTCACCTTTGGAATTCTTCTAGAATCTTACCTGAAAAGCTATTCCTGAAAGTAGAGCACACATTAATATGTATGCTACAGAATCATCACAGCCTTCTCCTCCTAATGAGAGACCTGGCAACAAGAGATAACAGTGCTTGGGCCTGCGGGGAATCAGTGCGGAAAGGGAGGAAAGGATGTGGAGGAGCACACAGAAGGTGCAAGAATTTGCCTTAATAAGTGATCCTGCTCTGAAGTTGATGACTCACGCCGAAAGGAGCAAGGGAGGAAAAGCAAGCTCGCGCTGTCTCGCGCTGTACTTTAAACACAGCCACCCCGCCTTGGCATTGGCAGGGATTTCGAACAAGGCTGAAATGCTCTGGATTACCCGCTGGCTTTCCCCGGTGTGAGTTCTCAACCAGCCCGCAAATACCACTCTCAAATTAAGAAGCAAGGCTGGAAAGGTGACTCAGTACTTAAACCACTCACTGGCTGTTCTTACAGGGAACAGGAGTTCAATTCCCAACATGCGCATGACAACTTACAACCGTCTGTAAGTTTGCTTCCGGAAGATGCCCACCCCCACCCCCTTTCTGGCCTCTATGGGCACTGCATGCATGTGGTGCATGGACATACATGGAAGCAAAACACTAACTAACACAAAGGAAAAAATGAAAATAAAGTGAAAAGAACTTTAGGAGATATTGCTGAATGATATCTAAAAGGGTTAATTTTGCTTCTTCTTTACTTGCAAATACTGTTTAAAGCCATACTTGCCCGCCCATCTCCTCCCTCCTAGCTCTCTTATACTGCATAAACTACTGTCACAACCTTTCAATGCCCACAGTACGGAGCTGAAAAACAGGACACTCTTCTGCGTCCCCTCTACTCCTAACATCCTTCAAAAGCTGCAACTGTATGCAGAAAAATTCTTAAGAATAATTTTTTTTTGTGAGAACTTGATTTTTCTTTTTTCTTCCATTTATAGAAAATAGGGGTTTTTTTTTCCTCACATAATACATATTTTGATGACAGGTTTCCCTCCCTCTACTCTTCCCAGCTCCTCCCTACCTCCCTTTCAGTCTAGATCCACACTCTTGCTGTCTCTCATCAGAAGACAAATAGGCTTCTAAGGTATAATAATAAAACTAAGTTAAAAAATAAAATAAGACTAACACATAGTAATAGGATAAAATAAACAGAATGAAAAGAGCCCAAGAGAAGGAACAAGAAATCGATATAGACACAGACTCACCCATATGCACACTCAGGAATCTCATAAAAACAAATCACAACTAGAAACTGATTTTTTTTTTCCGGTAAACAAAACAATCTCACATTCTCAGGGTTCGTGGTGTGATCAAATATCCTGCAACAATCATCTCTAGATTAATTGGGAGGTCCTCAATATTCAAATAATAATATTTTAAAAACTAACTTAGTGGCAGGTGTTTGGGGGGAGGAGCCTTCTAAGGACCAAGTGAGAGTGTCTCCCTGGAGGATCCTTCTAGGAACTATGTTGGCTCCCTGAACCTTCAATGTTTTTCAAGATGCTTTTGTTTTGGGGGTTACTAAATAAAAATTATTTCCATCCTGTTCTCATGTGTGTTTACCAAATTCATGATGTGCAAAATCAGAAGGGCATTTTTTTTTTCATTTGTAAGAAGAGCCCTGGGATTCCCTCATTTAAAAAAGTTTTCCCATGTAACTGATGTTCCCACTATTTGGGAACCATCCTTCACGACACACCGTAACTTGCTTTACAGTTTTCGTCTTATTTTCTATTAATAAATTTTGAAAACATAAAGTTCTGTTGAAGCAAAAATTATACTAATAATCCTAATAATCACGAGTAAGCCAATGAGGAGGTTGCAGTAAACTGGATCAACCCACCCTTGCTTTTCACCACAGTCTTATTAGCCTCAGAACCACTTTGTATAAACACAGCCTTTCCAGGCAAGAATAAACCCATATTGTTACAAGGATGTCTTAAGAGATATGATCTTCTCAGAGATGTGCCAGCTTTCTTGGCATATTAATTAACTGGCTTCAGTTCTTAGGGAGCATTTCTCTAGGAGAACTATCAAAGCAGCAGGAACATATGTTTACAGTTCCTTCACTGGCACTGTTGGCATTGCCAGTGAGTGGACAGTGTCCATTCCCCCAAGCTGTGAAGGTTGAAGCCAAGCCATAGCTAGGACCTTTGCAAGCCCACACTGAACAGCCCATCCCGTGCCCTTCCTTATAGCGTACATCCTTGGTATCACTTACTTTATCATCTTGAATGACATTATTCATTCAACCTTCATAGAAAGCAATTTTGCAATAATTTATTTCTATCAAGAAGTTTCAAATGATTCATAAACTTGAGCAGGCAGTTCTATTTTTAAGTATCTATCATAAGGAAATAATCAGGATTTTTAATGAGTAAAGGACAATTATTACCACAATCATTTATATAACCTCTGATTATATAAAAGGATATGTAATGTTTATGTAAAAGGGTATTTATTGCAACATTATTTATAATACTCCTGAATTTAGAAACACCTTAAATATTCAAACACTGGTGAGCTGTTATATAAAGTCTTAACAATTAGAAAGTGGGAAACTGAAGGCATTAAAATGTATGCTTTTGATTTATGAAGTAGAAGTGGGAAATATTCACAGTATAATTTAAGGCATATAAGCTTTGTTTATAAAAATTTATTTTTAAGGGCTGGAGAGATGGCTCATTAGTAAAGAGTGCTCACTGACTGCTCTTCCAAAGGACCTGACTCAATACCCAGAATCCTACAAGGAAGCTCACAACTGTCTGTAACTCCAATGAAGCTGACACGGACATGCGTTCAAGGAAAACACCAATGCACATAAGAATAACAAATGGCTTAAAAATATTTGTGTGTTGTGTATTTGATAAAGGCCTTGAGGGAATCTGTGCAAAATTGAGTAGTGTGAGTGACAGAATTAGGCTAATTTTATTTTATCATTTTATTTCTTTCTCTCAAACTTTCTCTAATTAACACACAACTTTTAATTTTTCTTTAACAGGTGAGCACAATGAAAAAAATGAAGAAAAAGTAATTGTCCCATGAATTAACCTACCGCTTGCCCCAAACTTATGCCTTTGTTACCTTTAAAAAAAAAAACCCTTTGTGGTTACCTTATGAGTGTTAATAATTTATATATCAAACTATTATTACCAACTATAAACACTCCTTTTGCCTCATTGTTACTGGTGTCAATTAAGATTTACTACATAAGCCCACTCTTCCTCTGTATGTAAAATGTATTTTCAGTTAACATTATAAAATGTTTATGCTATTATGACAGTTTTTATTTACTACAGAGTCAAGCAGGATATCATCAATGTTTTCCTTCTTATTTAACCTTCCCTTTTCTAACTGTAAGTTCCTTTCTTGTCATTTTTTCTTTTCATTTTTCAGCTTCCGTTGTCCTTCGTATGATAGTGATTTCAGCTTCCTAACTGATGCTGTACCAAGGCTCCCTATCAGTCCTGCCTATGTGAGAAGTGCGAGTTCCACCAGCACTTTACGTCAGCTCCAGTCTGGAGACTGGTACCCATGCATCCTGGGCACTTCCAGTAGTACACACTGAGCCAGTCCTGCAGTGCTTACTTTCTCTTTATGCGCAAGCTTTTGTTTATTGAAGCACTTCTTTAGAATAAGGGATTTAGGAGAGGTAAGTGCACCTGTATCTTCAAGACATCTTTATACTCTTATAACTATCAATTTTGCTGGATTTTCAATTTATTATTATAGTTATTAAGAATAATATTTAACTTGTTTCTTTGACAGGATAATAAGAAATGTTGCTCTTGTACTTTTATTAAATACATTACTTTAGCTATTTTAAAGGTTATGTTTAACAACTCCAATAGGTAAGTCACTTGTCGCTCTGTTTCTATTGTCTATGTCTTTTCTTATAGCTGTTTTTGATATGCCTGGTACTTACTGACTAAATTCTATATGTGTATGGAAATTTAGAGAGATTGTGAATATAGATGTCTTTCTCTCTGATAGATTCACTCTGTCTTTTGCAAGCAGAGAGGAAGTATATCATCTGAAATTAATTTTGCATTCAGCTTGAGGCTGCTTTGCACTTTATGTTTGGCATTTCTCAGCGCTTCCCCCTATTCCAAAGATTGCATCCATGAGTCAATCTGCCTAGTTTTCTCTGGCTCCTGGATAAAATTTCTAAATTTTAAAATTTTAAATATTCAGTCATAAAAAAATGCTGAGAAGTTCATACTAACTAGTTACCTGGCTATTTCGTCAGATCTACTAGACAAGAATATGTCACCTTGGATGCAAATGATAGAAATTTAAATAGTAGAATTTAAAACAACATGAGGTTTATATAAGACAGTCAGATAATG
Source organism: Microtus oregoni (assembly GCF_018167655.1). NCBI lineage: Eukaryota > Metazoa > Chordata > Mammalia > Rodentia > Cricetidae > Microtus > Microtus oregoni. Next base: position 3,769,019 of record NW_024543833.1, on the reverse strand, counting down.
AGGAATATATTCTAAATGGTGGGGGCAATATGAGCTAACAAAAGAGAAATCAAAATGCAGGAGCAGTTTCCACGGATGGTAACTCAACAGTCCAAATGGAATAATGCCTGTTTACGGGAAGACCAGTGAAAAAAATTCTAGGAGATTCATTGACACCAGCCAACGTATGGTTTTGAAATAGTAGAAACGTGTGTAAATTGTATTTGGAAGGTAATGGGAAATCATCAAAGTTCTAAATGTATGTAGGTGACTGAGAAAGCAGTATTTTGAAAAAATACTTTCAATAAAACTGAAAAAAAGGCATTATAAATATGATTTTTGAATGTATGTATGTGTGGTGTATGTGTGGGTATGCATGCTTTTGTGGTTGTACAATCTTCCTTTTAGCATGTGTGTGGGCACACATATGTGCAAGTGTACATACGTGTGTGTGTGTGTGTGTGTGTGTGTGTAGATCAGAGGTTAGCACTGTATACAATCAGTTGCTCTCCCTTTTATCTACTGAGGCAATGTCTCTTAATGGACTCAGAACTCAGTACTTTGGCTAATTTAGCCTGGTAGCCCTGGGAATACAGGCAGGCAGTCACAGCCACCTTCCCTTTCCATGACAGCTGGGGATTCAAACTCTGATCCTCCTACTTATACAACAAACCCTTTACTCAATGAGCCATCTCCCCTCTCTCTCCTCCACCCCCAGCACTATTCAGATGACTTCTAAGGCAGTGAAAAAAGATGAAAATGTTTCGGACTGAAGAGCAAAGGCAAATGCATAGCTTGGGAAACGGTACATCATATAGAATAAAATTCACAGAACTCAAAGGAAGTCATGTGCCTAACGTTAAGAACAACAATTATTTCTAATGACTTTCCTACAGGAACACGTTTACAGCCTAACAGAATTATCTTAAGCAGTTTAGTTTTTTTTTTTCTCTCATACACCACTAACAAGTACATTTATGCGGGTTTTATAAAGGGAGTGTTAGTAATGGAATTTTTTTTTAATGAAAAGATGCCAACTGTTCATAAAAGCCAGGTATTTCTTATATAACTTTAGTTTTAGAAAGTCATTACCATATCTTTAATCATTTCTCTTTTCATTTTTTTTCCCCTGAACTTATCAATGTCCGCAGTACCACATGTTACATCTTTATATACTAGAACATTGGAGTGGTGTCCGGTATGGAGATATAAGCTACTGTAATTGTTAATAGTTCTATGATTCTATATTTTTGGCAGCATCAGAGCAGACATAATACAGCTGCGGGGAATCGTGTGGAGCTGAAGAGCCATTCCAGGCACAGCATGGTACTGCTGCCAGTCATGGGGTGAGCTGCAATCAGATGTCTGATTAGTGATTGTTGTTTTAATATGAAAATGTAGACCATGCTTTCCTTCCTCCTAGCAAACACCAAATTCATAAATAATGTCATTTTAAAATGAAGACACAGACATTGGTTCTCATTATTAGTTCCAACTTCATTATTTTGTCATACTCAAAGGTATATCTAATCTGCCTAATAAAGTCAAACTATTTTTCAAACCAACAAGAGTAATGTCTACTTTCTTCTCTTTCTAGCCACCCAGCAACTACATGTGGAATAGCCAAATCACTCTTGATAAATAGTTCCTCTTTGGTTACACCATCCTTTTTCCATTGACTTCAGGTGATGGAAGGTTTTTATGGTTGCTCACCACCTGTTACGCCTACCCCAGGGACGTGCATCTCTCACTAGCTGAGCTTTGGTGCTCATATATCGTCAGTACAGTAATTTGGGATGCAAGGTGCCCCATTACATACATTCGAGCTATTACTACTAATTGTTCAATTAATTGCAATTGTAGATGGATAAAAATAATGGGTTTTCCTTGTTTATGAAAATATCCCCTGAAGCACAATTACACTGCAATATCTGCACACGGGCGGTCCACAGGCATCCTCTGGTAATTGTCACTGGAGAAGGATGCCATATGCTAATGGATTGTCTGCATCACTGAGAGACAAACAGCCCTGCAAGACTTTCCTAAGATGCCTGTATATATCAAGCTAGCGATAGGGCCTGCTCATCCCAAGAGCTGCAGAGCTCCAAGTGCTGCATCATCATTTTCAGCTCATTTGAGTCATTAGCATTTTGCCATTATCATTTGTTTCCCTGTTACCGCCTTCCCCAGGGTAATAGATGTGCTGTACCCTTAGGGCGCCTTATAAACACAGACTTTGGAGACTGTCTCCCACCCCAAGCACATATTACAGGATTAAAAAATACAGACTACTGCTGGAATGCCACTAAAAATACCTGTGAGGGGACGTGAGTATAAGCACTGAGGGCAGCTTGGCTCTAGGTTCTTGTCTGCTCTGGGTCCTCAATAGTGGCAGAGGTTTGGGAAAGAAGCTCCTGATGTACCTGATCTTCATTGGAAACTTCTTTCTGCATGGACACGAGGAAACCAGAGTGCTATGCTAACCTAGTTACTGTGAGAAATCTCTGTGTACCAGCTCATAATATAGTGAAATCAATTGAGCCATCTGAGATGAGCAGTGAAAACGAATTAGGTAAAACATTAAATTAATGTAAAAAATGGTCATTGGAACATTGTCCATGTTCTCATGAAACACTTGATTGTCCAAAGCTTTCTTCGTCTGTCCTTCTGGAAACATCTGATAATGAAATTGGCGTTTTCTATTATTACTGAGTTCTGATTCTATGGTGAACACTCTCCGTGGCACTCTGTGCATTATAATTTTATGTTACAGATCATAGGCCATGTGTGTCATGCTACAGGAAAAGCTGAAGATCCCCAGTAAACCACATTTTGACCATGACATCTCGGATCTTAAAGATCCTCTCCAGAGACAGCATCTTTCTCACAAAACCAACTGGCTCTGCCAACCAACATGGCTTCCATAAAGCATTACTTTATTGCATTTCTGGGTGATCCACATTTGGAATATGCTTCTTTTATCAGATTGTGTAATAGATTAGGAGTAGCCCACAATCCTTCAGTCCTCTGAGTACATATCATGGTGTTATTATTTCAAACCTTTTTTTTTTTTCTGTCTTGACCCGCATTTTCTACACGTGACTATACAACTATACTAGCCAAGGTTCTCCTGGGGGAGAGAGCCGTTGTGTAAAGGTATATAAACAGATGTTTTAAAATGAGATATCAATTGGGTCCCACATTTATAAAGTTCCCCAATCTGCCATTTGCAACCCATAGCTACAATCTGAATTTGAAATGTTCCCATAGTTTCAGGATTTGAATATTTTTCTTTCCTCCAGCTGATTTGGGGAAACTTTGGAGTCATTAAAAATCAGAATTCACCTATTCACCTGGTGGAAATCAGGATTAACTAGGAGCACGGCTTTGTAGTTTGGAGCCTGGCCCTTGGTTACTGTCATCCTCTCTGTTTCCTAGTCAGATATGATGTGAACACCTTACACCAGATTGCGTGACTCTCTTGACTTGCCCCATTTATACTGTCACACTGCAATGAACAGAAACCTCCTTGAAACTGGGAGCCAAAAGGAATCTTTCCACTCTTAGATTGTTCCGCCAGGTAATGTGGGCAGAGCGACACAAAAGAGAGTTAATCCAACCAATGATGCAGCTCCACTGGAAGCCTAAAGCTTGCAGACCATAGGAGCCAATGCTACAAGTACAGGCTGGGTCCAAACATTTGATAAGTGCAAACGTCAATACCTAAAGGGAGAGGAAGATGGATGCTGCAGCTCAGGCAGAGAGAGAAAAATTTTGTCTCCTTCACCATTTAATTCTGTTCAGGAGATTGATACTGCCTGCACACATTGCTGAGAATGACAGGCTTTGTGCAGCCCTCTAATTTAAATGCTAATCTCTTTCACCAGCAACATTGGGAGATACACTTAGAAAAAGGTTTTTACCAGCTATCTGGTTGTTCCTGGGTCCAATCCGTCAATTCGACACACTAGTTAACCCTTACAAATCCATCTGTGATCTTGTCACCATATCAGTTTCTTGAATCATACTTATTCTCTACATAAAGACACAATACAAAGATACTCTTCCTATTGTGACATAATTCTTTTATATATAACCAAAATCATATGAAGAGAACTTCATAAATTCAAGTTGATCATTATAATACAAAATGTATACTTAGTGAACACATCTTCATTTCTGAAGATCTAAGTTCTTAGTATCCCTACCTAGATTTGATTTTGCAATTTCTCATTGACCTTAATTCCATGGTATAGCAATCCTATGAGATATCCTAAGGGGGCTCTTATATTGCCAATACTCTTCTTATCTCTGTTGTAGAGGTTATCTAGTTTTCTCATTGGCAATTTAGACCAGTCACTCCAAACAACACTGTAACTCTCTTTTTGGCCTGTTGAGTCAGATGCATAAGGAAATGAATGTAGCAGGATTAGCTTAACAAACCAGACCAATGGAATGGTTATTGTCTTTCCTGGTGTAAAAATTTCTTCTTCTAGACTATTTTTTCTAGACTAGGGGAATATAAAGCTGTGGGAATAGGAAGCTATGAATTTGCTAGTGAATCATTAAGGATGATCCACACCTCGCAATTTTATTTCTCATTTTATAGTATAGCAGTCAGCATATATGTGTCTTTTGTGTATGACTTGACAGATGTATTCTAAACCTAGAATGTAACCAAATCACTAAATGAATTGCTCAAAAACAAAGCAGATACCATATACTCTATGACTATCTTGGAGTGAGACCCCAGTATCTGCACTCTATTGAGCATCCCAGGTAAATTTCAAGTTAGGTCATACTTAGAGATTGACTGGTATTGGCATAAGTACTTCCCACTTCTGCCACCATAAGCTATCAGATCCATTTTCTCATTGCAGCTAACAATTTTATATAATCAAACTTTTATAATGTGAAAATTGATAGTTTTATTAATTGTAATCACAATCTTCTGCATATGTCTACAAATTTATATGCAAAGGATTTGTCTTGTTCCCTGGCCCTAAGACCAGATGACAAGGCCTTGGAAAATTGAGTTAATTAACTTCCTTCAGTCCTTTTGGACTCTGCCCCAGTTGTACAAACACAGCTTTTGTATGCAGGAACAAATACCAGTTAGTTATACTGAAATTTTGTGTGGAGTTAATCTGCTCAGAAATCGTGCCAAGCCCTTAGCAACTTAATTAACCTGTTTAAGTTTTCTGAGAATATTTCCCAAGAAATGTGCAGAAGCAGAAATTGTAGAGGCAGAATCATCTCTCTCATTGGTTTTATCATTGATAGTACTAATAAATGTTATTGAATGGAAACCACATAGCTTCCTCCATAAACCCAAGCCTGGTCATTTGGATTCCTAACATCTACCACACCCAGTGTAGCTGTAATAGTGCATGACTTCATGATGGTGGTGGTCACTGTATATTCTTAGAATATGTTACTTTCACTATACCTCTGGTAAGCAAATACTAAACAGGTTATTGAAATATATAGCATAGTGCCATGTGTAGAGACATCCAAATGCTTCATCAAACAGACAAAGGAGCATTCTTCCACTACATACATTGTAGTGCTCCTGTATCATTTTACATTCTGCCATCTTCATTACCTTTGTTCAATGGGCATCACCACAGTTGAATGACCCTCCTTCTGATGTATCACTTTAACACCCCGCCACAAGGCCTGGCTCACCACTTTACTTCCTTTTACCATGTAGTATTATATCATGTCACATCATCAGAATAAAGGTGAGTACAGAGCAATAAGTTGCAGACAGAAGTTTCTGTCCCGCCCAGTACCATAGCCATTCAGTCCCAAAGAAATATACAGAGACATTTATTAATTATAAACTAGTCTACTGTTCAGGTTTATTACTAACTAGCTCTTATGAATTAAATTCACCCTTAATTCTTGTCTATGTTTAGCTGCATGGCTTGGTACCTTATATCAGTGAGGCATTCTCATCTTGCTTCCTCTGCATGTGACTTGTAACTGCATCTCTTTTTTTCTCTTCCCAGATTTCTCTTATACTTCTTTCCTGCCTATACTTTCTGCCTGGCTATTGGCCAGTCAGTGTTTTATTAAACCAATATGAGTGACAACTCTTTACAGTGTACAAAAGCATTATCCCATAAAAGCAAGTGTGTGGCTAGTACATTTGCAGACATCAGGGGGACCTAAAAAGAAGAGTAATGGTAGAAACATAAAATTCTGAGTTCTCTTCATGAACAAGCAATTTTTATTTTTCTACTGCTGTTTCTATATTGTTTAGCTGTATGTTAAGAACTACACTGTAACTAGAGTTTGTGTGAACAGTGTTATTGCTGCCTTTATCAGAGTTTTTCCTTTCTGTCCTCCAGTGTCCTTGTGGCTTTGTTTCACTGGAGGACATTCCTCCTCGGCTTTATCTTCTTTGTGCAAATCCTTCAGGGTTGCATTTGGGTAAGGGTTTGTGATTGAGAAAAGAACTACAGACCATTTGAACCCCAGTAGTATGAGATCTTTCTAAAGAGGAAATAAGTATGTTCTTTAGCTTCCAGTAAAGCACATTGTTACAACTTTCCTGGTTTAGTATTGATATTAACCTCTTATCTAACTAGTATAAGTTAAATTTTATCATAAGAATAGATGTACAGGACAGAAAATAGTATATAGAGGGTGTAGAGCAGCCCCAACTCCTCAACTGAGTGATGCAGAACTTTTCCCTGCAGACAGGGAAGGAGAAGAATATTTGTTGTTACTCAGTTCACTAAAACTGTACTCTTACATTGAGCAGACATGTATTCTACTTTGTGTTCAGTCAAAAACATTTTTTGATTATGAAACAAGAACTGGGGGTCTTATTACTAGAGCATTTCCCTTGGTGATATATAAGATATTGATGTAAGAATATTTTCTATTCTATACCTCTTGGCTTAGATTAAGTGTAATCCAATTTCCAATGCCTTGCCCGAAGAAAATTTTGTGGTCTATATCCCTTTACGCTAAACTCAGTTAACAGAGAGTTTACTTAGAGCAGTGACTCTTAACATGTGATCTGACATGATGTCCTTTAGGAAAGAGTTTGACATGGCACTGTCTTAGTTATGGTTTTACTGCTCTGATGAGACACTATGACCAACGCAGTTCATATAAAGAAAACTTTTAATTGTGGCCGGCTTACAGTGCAGAGGTTTAGTCGGTTGTCATCACGGCTAGAAGGATGATGACACACAGACAGAACTGGTGCTGGAGAAGGAGCTGAGAGTCCTACATCCCCATCCTCAAAGAGCACCAGAGAGAGTGACACTAGGCCTGGATTGAGCTTCTGAAACCTCAGACCTTCCACCATGACACAGTTCCTCCAATAAGGCCACACATACTCCCATAAAATCACATCTCCAATAATGCCATTCACTGTGAATTTCTGGGGACCAGTTTCATTCAAACCACCACAGTCAGTTACTCCACCCTGCATCCTAGACTTTTGGGGGCTGAAGCTCAGTAGTGCATTTTAATGAACCCTCCAGGTGGTTTTAATGCACCCACAGTTTGAGAACTACTGCCCTAGACGATAACTATTAGCTCTGTAGCTATTCTAGGTACTATATTAAATATTTGAGGTCAGTTCTGTTTTAAATAGACATACTCATTGATGCCAAGTAGTAATTTCTATTTGGCCTGATCATTTACTGTCAAATCAATCTGGTCATCAGCCCTACAAAATGGAATTGATCTTACTTAATTCCTGAGACCACCAACCTGCCAAGGGCCAATATGAGCCTTCATTAATAAATCATATAAATCATGAAGGTGACAACTAAACTGGGAATCAAATTCTTCATTCCTAAATAATGCTGAGGATGAGTTTTAAAAGGCAATTCCAGCTGGATAATGCATCCATTGAAAAAAGTTTGGCTCACCAAGATTGACACGTCTTTTCTCGCTTAAAAGCCCCAGAGTTTTCAGAGATTTGCCTACTCATTCATTCAAAATCAAGCCTCTTCTCATTCGTTATTCTCCGAGGTAGAATGTCACAATAGCATAACAGATTTCTTAACAAATATTCTAGAAATTGTATATCCAGATGACTTCCCTTGCCTTCAACACTAAGGATTTGGTAAGCTTATTAAATTATACTTGAATTAATTTTTTTTAACAAATCTTTATTAAACTCCTGCACTAAAGCTTACACTGTGCTAGTTTCTGAGCTACAGCAGCAACCAAGACAGATTTAGTGCCAGCCCTAGGAGCAGTAATCTTATTTTTAGTAACACCTTTGTCATTCCACATTTCAGGCAGGCTGAGACTGCTGACATATTTTGGTGATTAATGGTAAAATTATATTTCTACCATTGTACCCATCCCACTTTAAGTTTTTTTAAAAAGCCTAGAATCCAGTCCTCTTTTTCATCCACTTGTCACATGCTGGAAGATTCGAACTGGTTCCCATTCTCTTACATGTCAACATGGTGGACACAAACCACATGACCCATGCAAACTTGGTCTTGGTCATCATGCTGACCATCATCACACAACTTCCTAGACTGGCACATAATCATAAGGGATTAAATACAGATACCAATAGCATCAAATGGCTTTATCTACTTAACTCGCGAACTCTGATAAAAGACACACCCCAGCGATGTGTGTTCTTGTGATTCCTTTTCTAAACTGGAGGGGCGGAAGCATGATGCAGTGACTTCCTGACTTTACCTGGCTACAGAGACCAGAGTGGCTCCACTGTTAATGCCCTCAATTGCTTAAGCACTTTACATCATTTCTTTAGGTAAACAATAATTAGTAAAATGCAAACTCAAATAAAATTTTCACAACTCAAAGCGTTCATGTTTTCACACCTGCCATTAAACTAGTCAAAGACTATCCTCACGTAGAGAATGGGGACAGTAATCAACCGTCTATTGACTCAGTAGAGGTAGTTCTATCTATGGATTTAATTCATTCGTCTCAGTGTTGTCTCCCACTGCCTTGAATTATTGTTTCTCTGATGATTGGGTAGCTATCACGCCTTTGCACGCACTGTATCTGTTTTTAAATTTCTTTTCTTGTTATTGTTTCTGACTTACAACATTTTTCCTGTTTGCTTCCTAACTTGGCATTACCTGTCTTATATGCCACCTGTCTTAGACTGAGTCCCTTTCTCTAATTCTGTCGTCTGTTCTACTTGAATTCAATGTTGCTAAAAATCTTCTTTTCACCTCAGGGTGATGTATTCTTTGACTTACTCACTGAGCACGGAATTAATAAGATCGGCATCCTAAGAAATAAGCCTTTTCTGTCTACTGTGTCTAATTTCTAGGAATGAGAATAGTATGTTTCCTCGCAACAAGTTATCCCACATCTCGAATTAGAGACAAATATGGAGAACACAATTTTCTAAATCTTTATCAATAGGCTAAATACACACCAATTCAGTCTAATGCAAGATGCTATCGTCTATCCTGTGTGATATTACTTTGCAGACTCACTTTCAGAAATCATGTTTTATATTTTCCTTTCCCATTCTCTCTGTTCATGTCACTGATTCTTGGGAGCTGCCTTTGTGAAAAGTATGAGGTCTCCTGTAGTTTTCAGACTCTACTGAGACCCTCACTTGATTTTCTACACAGATCGTTATTCGGCTTTCTCATTCATCGCATGTCACAGGTACCAAATAAATATGCAGAATTTAAAATAAAAATAATTTAAAAAGAACATTGATATTAAAATATTAGCCTTTAATTTTATTCTCAATCTTTTTGTGCACAAATGAACCCAACCCAGAGCTCATGAGTGGTCTCTCTCTCTCTCTTTCACACACATAAGGGTTATCACAATAATATAAGTACACAATACTATGTGACCATGCAACATATTTGAAAGTGTAGAATTAGTCCTTATTCAAAAGACAATGGCAGTATAATTTTGCATCAAAACTTGAGATGTAGAAAATATGCCGCCTCCTTGCTATTTTTGATTACCTCCATGTTCCTTCAAGAAGTTGTCCAAGTTTTGTAATTGAGTACAGTGTTCTACTTGAATATTATTTAATGCCAAAGTGTACACAGTTGGTTTCCTTTTAATTGTTTCTTTTTTAGATGATAATACTAGTACCCTATACTAGAATTATGTAGATGAAGGGAGACTTGTTCAGCATCAGTGACAATAGAGCAGATGATGGGCCACAGACATCCCGAGCCTAGCATCTGCATTTTGCATAGGAAGTTGAGAAGCAAAGAGGTTCACTGAGTTGTCCAAAGAGGCTAGAAAAGGGCAGAGGCAATGACCTAAGTCTTCAGATATTTAACTACATGGGAGTGCTTAATCAAATGTACTTAGAGATAATTTGACAAAGTAATTTCACATAAATTCATAGCAGCATTATAGCTCAGCTTCTTATGTAAACTGGATATTCCAGTGAAGTCATAGAAAATGATCTCATTCTCACATGGCCATCCAAAGCCCACAAAGCAGAAGGTACTCTTCGGGAGGATAGATGTCATTCCACAATGACAGAGACTTCTGCCTCTGTCTCTCCTGAAATTCATGAATGTCACTCCTACCAAATGAAAAGACAGGGCTATTATTAAATCAATAGATTCTCTTAAACGTATCAAAGAGTTTAGATTAAATAGCAACCAGTAGCCTTGACTATGACAGATTCAAATGCCAACAACTCATGATATAATAGGCATTTGGGGCCATTTTAATACCAGACACACAAAATAAAAACTGACAAAAATTATTTTTTAATGGCTAGATGCTGAATGTAAAATAGCATGAAGGTACAGATATGTTAGATTTGGAGTATAAAATGAATGGATAAAATGAGTCATCGGTCACTGGATTTCCATTGAAAGGCTCAAAAAAAAAAAACATTGGAAGCAATGAAAAGAACAGAAATGTCTCTTTGGAATCAGTGAGCACTTTTGGGAAAGCGGTGATAACTACTGTAAAAAATGGGCATAGGAGTAGGCTGTGTTCCCCAAGAAGCAGTAGTATGGATATTAAACTCTGTAGACAAAGAACATCTTCCAACACAGTATGAAATAAGAATGGGAGAAAGGCGATTATGGTGGTTTGAAAGAAAAAAGCTCCCAAAGGGAGGGGCACTAATGGAAGGTGTGGCCTTGTTGGAATGAGTGTGACCTTTCTTGTTGGAGGCAGTGTGTCACTGGGGACGTGAGCTTTGAGGTCTCACATATGCTCAAGCCATGCCCAGCGAGGCAGCCCATTTTCTAATGCCTATAATTCAAAATGGAGAATGCTCAGCTACTTCTCCAGCAACATGATGATAATGGACTAAACCTCTTTAAATGGAAGCCATCACAATTAAATGTTTTCCTTTATAAGGACTGCCATGATCATGGTATTTCTTCACAGTGATAGAAACCCTAAGACACCAATTAACCTTCCCAAGTTCATATCAAAAATATTCTACCATGTAGCAAGACATAGCCTTACCAAGGAAAGGTCACCTTCTGATACTGAGCCTGGACCAGGAAAGTCAAGAAGTATTTTATTCCCAGTGGCCAAATGAGAAAGCACAAAAGAGCAACCAAAGCAACCAACTATCAGAGGAAGATCAATAGCTGAGAGCAAGTTCTATGAGTTTAATGGGACATGGAAAGCTAAATTTGTGTGTGACTAAATACAAAATGAGGATTAATCATGTCAACTACAAAGTTAGAATTCAGTTCAACTACTGACAGACTGATTAACACTATACCACAGAGTCCTAACAGACACACCCAGTGCATAGATTTTTTGCTTTCCTCAGTGTCCACCTGTAGTATGCAAATTATCTACCATTCGATCAAAAGTAACAACACACACACACGCTCCACAATCAGGAATAAAAGGAACTCAGAAAAGCCTAACTCAGGGAGGAACAATATGTACAAACTATTAAATATGACACTTAAAAGTCCAGAGGCTAGAGATATGTCTCAGCAGTGAAGATAACTTACCACTCTTCCAGAGAACTTGAGTTTAGTTCCCAGCATCCATATTCTGGCAAATAACCATCTAAAACTCTAGTTTCAGGGGACACCATATCCTCTTCTGACATCCACAGGCACTAGGTAGTGCATATATACACATGAAAAAAGTTCTGAATATATAATAAACAAAATCTTAAAATACTAAAAGAATAATTAGTAACAAAATAACCTATTATTAATAGGCAATTAGGTTGTAGAAACATGGATGACACAGAGATATACCTCATCTCGTTTTGTGCCCTGTTACTGTGTTTTATGAGCTATGTGAGGTTAACCTTGCTTTGTGTCTTAATAAACTGAAGGGCTGTAGCAACTCTGTGCTGATAAAAATCCATCAACACTGTTTCTGCAGCAGCTCCACAGATCACCAGCATCCTTAGCAACTAGGTATGTTTTAAGTAAGGAATGCAGACTGTTAATTAAAACAATGCTATTATGTAGTTCATACATTACAGCATAGGATAAGCATAACGTTGATGTGCCCAGAGAAACCAAATATTTATGTGATTCACTTTGCTGTGTTATTCTCTTTACTTCAGTAGATTGGAACTCAACACACAGAATGTCCAAGGCAAATCAGCAGAAAAGTTAAAAGGAAATTTTATCAGAAATAGAAGATTCAACAAAATTAACATGGTAGGCTTTGGGAAAGACAGAAAACATGATTTAGAATGCCTTCCATTGGCTCATGATAAACTCATATAACCAAGGGGAATAAAAATTCCACGTATTTGAAAGTACAAATTCAGTAAAAAGTATAAAACTGAAAAAGAAACAATACTGAGAAAGTTTCTAAAATCTGAGACAAAGTATCAAGTATCCACATGACAGAAAAGAACATGGGAGGAAGAATACGAAAAAGAGACATGGCTAAATATTATCTGGATAGAATCCTAGGGAAGTGCCATACAGATAAATAAATATTAAAGGAAACAACCCTAAAACCTTCATAATGAAACCACTGTAAAGCAAAGAACATACTTTATAATAAAAACACAGAAGGAAAACATGTGCAACTGCCAAGCTAAGACAGAACGGCTTACAATCTTTCCATTTGACACTGGTGCAAAAGCAAGACATAATCAGCAGGGATTAACTTCAGCCTTGAGTTTTCACCTCTTGTTAGTCTGTGGACCAGGTCTCATAGTGCAGTGCCCGTCAGCGTCAGCAAGATAGGTGTCCTTCATCTGCATGATGGCAAGGGTAAATCAGCAATAACTAAAGGGCACCAAGGCACCAGCCTTTCTTAGACACAGCTATTAATTAGTTATATGAAATAATGGATACTTAATTTCAAAGTGGATTTGTGTGAGATGAATTTGCACGGCTCTATGATAATGTGTGTCTAGTGCTTGTGTGGTAGTTGAGTCTGGCCTTTGATGTGCAAGAGATTAGGTATATTAAATGTATTTCAGATTTATAGAATTTTCAACTAACAATGTGTTTATCAGAACATCTCATCGCTATGTAATAGAGTTTCTACAAAGAATACAGTAGGCTTTTGTCAATAACTATGCAAATTAAAAGTCATTAACATGATTATTTAACTAGAAAGAATTTTAAATGTACTGAGTATGTCCTTCATAACTAAATGATCTTTTCAGATATGAATTTTAAAACATCATGTTTATTTTTTGGTTCCTAATTTTCTGAGAAATCGCCACACTGACATCCAAAGAGGTTGTACCAGCTTGCATTCCCACCAACAATGAAGGAGTGTTCCCTTTTCCTCACAACCTCTTCAGCATAAGTTTTCATCAATGTTTTTGATCTTGGCCATTCTTACAGGTGTAAGATGGAATCATCTCAGAGTTGTTTTGATTTGCATTTCTCTGATGACTAAGGATGTTGAACTTTTCTGTCTTTCAGCCATTTTAGATCCCTCTGTTGAGAGTTCTCTGTTTAGGTCTGTACTCCATTTTTTTATAGGATTATGTGTTCTTTTGGTGACCAATTGCTTGAGTTCTTTGTATATTTTGGAAAGGGTCTTATACCACTGAAGTAAAATAAAGTTTAAAAAAACACAAATTATTAGATAGTGATTTATTGATTTATTTAAAGTACTGCTTACACTGCCTATTTGCCAAGCATGACTTCACTTGCTACCTGAAACACAATGACCTGCAGAAACAGATGAAACAGTGGATCTTTGCCTTTAACAACCTGCTGACTGCCGCATATGGCTCTGTAAATCCTTGATTGCTTGTCCATGTCACCTTGTGATTTTAGAGTGTAAAATGAGAATACAAAGTGGACCTGGGATTGGAGCCTTTCAGCAATTGTCCTGGCTTCAGTTTCCTGGTGACAATTCTTCTCTTCCACTCTTATTTGTGTCGGGGTGCCTAATCCCCCCAAATTCCCACAGCACCAAAACAATTGCCTCCTAGAATTCTCTATGTAGCTACACCTTAGCCCCGGACTCAGAATTGTTCCTGCCTTCACTGCCAGAGTACTGGTATTACAGGCAGAACTCCCACACTCACCTCTACATAAATGAAATTATAGAGGATTTATAAGCCAAGAATCTACAGAGAAACAGAAATAATAATTTTAAAAAACAATTTAAATAAATACTTCAGAATTTATAGAAAAATGCTGACTTTTCTTATTTTATTAGGGTAAAGGAAACAATGTAGTTCAGAGACACACAATTTACAAAACTAAAATGGATCATAAAGGTAATGAAAATGAAGAAGTGACAACTGGAGATGTAGAGCTGGTTCAGCTGCTAAAGTGTGTATATTACAGTGTGAGGACCCAAGTTCAATCCTCAGGTACCACAAAAGGATGCTGCCCACATTCCCAGGTCTGGAGAAGTGGACGCAGGAGGTTGTTGTAGACTTGCTGACCAGCCAAGGCTAGACTACTTGGCTAGTTCCAGACCAGAAAAAGACAGTCAGAAAAACAAAGGAACAGCATCTGAGGTTGTCCTCTGCCTCTGCCCTCCATACCCACATTAGAACTCCCTATACATACATACAGAGAGAGAGAGAGAGAGAGAGAGAGAGAGAGAGAGAGAGAGAGAGAAGGAGGACAATCAGGCAATCAAAGCAAAATAAAGTTTTAAAATAATAAATCACTACTTGAAGATAGATTATAAAATAAGATACATTCTATGAACTCCAGAAAAATCACTACAACTTTTTGAAATGGGTATAAAATAATGAATTAGCATTGAACATAAAAGAGTCACAAAATAATCTAAAAACACTTAAAACTCAATTGGAAAAAGTGGGAAACAATAAGAAAGATGATCCTTTTTCATTCTGAGTTATTTTAAAGATAACATAGGCGAAAGAAAGTATTTGGAAATGAATGTGCAGCATCCAACAAATACAATATCTAAAAGTTTACAAAAACATAACATAGAAACAAAACATGAAAATGCATATATAACCCTCTGTGAATCTAGCTGAAACACAACTCTAAAGTCAATTCTCCTGCAGGGTTGATATCATATATTTTGGTGACACACATTCAGCTTGTGTGTCAAGCCAAGAACACTTGGCACTCCGCAACTTCTTTTAGTTTCAACAACTAGGTTTTATCTCTCCCTCTGTAATCTCACAGCGTGTCATCATGCCTCCTCTTTTGTAGTGCTAGCTGGCTTGGAACTCACAGAGACCTAGATCTACCTGCCGTTATCTCCCAAGGGCTAGGATCAAAGCTGTATATCCCCATGCCTTGCTCTCAGAATGGTTTTCAAATTCCCTTCACAGATAGGTAGAGGCCTTTAACTAATCATTGCCAGTGAATCATATCTGAAACAACATGTGTCCCTTATGGCTGCAAGCCCTTACTCATTAAAGAGTCAATAGCCCCTCTTCCTCTTTTGCAGCACAGAGCAATACTGGAGATGATGCATAAAGACGATGGTATCTCCATGCAACTCAGTTCTAGAAAGATGAAACAAGGAAGGTGCCGTAGTAACCTACTGATGCATGAACAAAACTAAACAACACTGAAAGTGACAGCCTTCTATGGCTCAGCCTCGAGCCTAGGTTTGGATAAATGGGATTCTTAGGCCACGACAGGCCAGTTGTCTGCTTTGATAAATGGGTTATATTGGATGCATTTGTTTATATATCATCTGTGATGCTTCTGGACAGCACTGGTGAAGCCAAGTGGTGACAACAGGTACCCTACGGCTTGCAAATAAAGACGCACTTGTCATCTGACCCATTAAAACACCACTACAGCTAGGGTAAGGGCAATAAGACACGAGTACGATGGAAAATTTAAGGAAAGTCTCCGAGTCCTGGAGGGTAAACTTGATGTTTGTGTCTGGCATTGGGAAAATACCCAAAGCAAACTGTGGATATAAAGAAAAAGAATGGATTGTGTAAATCACATTTAATGCTATACAGGACACTACAAGGATAAATCATCATATGGTACAAATAAGCATTGTATTTAAGTTTTAATGTTATTTATTATGGGTCATAGTATTACTTTGTTTAATATTATCTAGATATATCATAAGCATTTATAATAATATCACAATTAAACCCACTTTAACACAATTAGCATACACTAGTAATAAAATTACTACCTAGACTCACTAAATAATATAAATGATTACCTTCACGCTTCACTCATATCTAAATTATTTTAGAACAACTTTACAACAAACTGTTCAAGATTATAAAGTGCTCCTTTCCAGCATGGGTAATGGTGGAATATACTAAGTTTATCTTTGAGAACCACTGAATCTACATATTAGACCATGAAGACAACTTAAAAAATGGACACTTGGCACTACAAGGAAATGATGTCTCATTGAGAAAGAATTTACTGCATTCATGCCGTCTGAGAGGAAGCATTTGACAAATTAATTATATCTCCCCTTAACCAGCCCTCTGCTCAAATCCCTGTGGCAAGTCCAAGGAGGATATATCTCTGGCAACAGTCACATTGCAAATAAAAAACCCTAATATCGTCTTCTGTAGCCTTGTTTTGCTTTGAACGTATAGTGCAAGAAATGTGGAGGAGCTTTTCCCTTATGATCTAATTATTTCTAGGCTGTTTGGTGGTTTTTGTTTGCTTGTTTGTTTGTTTGCTGTTGTTAATTTTTTGGTTTTGGTCTGGGGTTTTGGAGACAAGGTCTCATCTAATCCCAGGCTTGCGTCAATTTTTCTGTCACCAAGTGTAAGGTTTACAAGAGAGTGAGACTACCAGAACAGTGCTGAGGCCAAAGAATGAAACTTGATCGACTCGCAGAGTATCTCCAAGAGAAGGGAGAGCACCAGTCATATGAGAGTTTAAGTCAGATGGGAGAGTGTAGGATACTGCTGCAAACAAAGGAGCTGATGTCAAGCAGAAAGGGGACCTCTGGTCCTGAAGATAAAAGGATGCCGGGGTTAAGATAACAGGATGCTGTTGTCAGGCTGCTCTTCTAGAGATAAAGGTCAAATTCCTGAGATGTGCAGAATGTGCAGTATCTATTTCCCCTAATGGGCTGGCTTTCTCTTGGTCAGGGACTTGGGCCAGCCTAACTTCCCAGACTTTTATTGATTATAGGGTTGTTGATGGTCTCCTGTAGCTACTTTCCACTGAACAGAAGTACCAAGTCTGGGGGCAGAAAGGTTGGATATGGTTGGTCCAAATCATAGAGTGACCTCTGCTTCAGGAAAGCCTAAGGGATGATATGGGGTGAAAAATAGACAGTTTTAAAAAAGCCTGCCCAAAGCATGGTGGGTGATTTGTTTACCTGGCTTTGAATGATATGAGGAGGCATAAGGTTCAAAGACACAGACTGTGCAGTTTCTATTTCTCTGAAATGGCCAGTTCCTGCTAGCCAGGAACATGGACCAGCCTAACACCAAGGATGGCCTAGAACTCCTGATTCTCCTGCCTCCTTCTCCCAAGTTCTGGGATTACAGGTGTATGCCACCATACCTGCCCAGGTCTGAACAATGATAGTCAAAAAGCAAACGTTTAGGATCTAGGTCATGGTTGGCATCATCTCCAACTTTTATATCTTCTGCATTGATAATTGAAAGATTCCTCATCTCAAGGTTCATGGTAGATGTGCTTTCACCTGAGATTAAGAACAATACTCTAAGAAAGTTACTATGAGTGATGAGCAAGAGTTCCTAGACAACGCTAGGTCCCTAGGGAAATGTTGGAAATCAAGCCCCCACCATTGTTCAGTAGTTCTTGACCCAGATGTCTAGGAATAATCAGGCAGAGCAATAGTATCATCTCACCTTCTCGGCCTGGATCTCCAAGACTCCTGTGCTTCCAAGCCACATACTGCTGTGTTTTTCAAGACTTCCTAGACAAAAGCTTTCCTTTTGATCTATTTCCTACTCATGTTCAAGGAAGCTAGACCTTAATTCATTCATCCATCAATTTAGTGGTTTGTATTAACCACCTGTTGCATAACATTTCCGCTGTGATCAGAGCATTCCATCCTGCAAGGAAGCTCTTTAAGAAAAAGGATAAACAACTCAAAACAGTTTAGGAAATCCTGAAACCTACAAGATTCATTAGGTCCCCTCCCTCCCAAGAGTAAACAATCAGATCTCTGGGAGTCTGAGAGTCACTCTTGGACAAGCTGAGCAAGCTGCAAAGAAGCTGGAAAGAAGCAAAAACCAGCTAAGCCGCCTGGAAGAGCTTTAGACCAACTAAGGCACTCAGAACACATACTCTCCATCCGCTTTCACAGTGTCCTCCAGGTTTGCTAGCTTGTGTGAGCTGTCACAGTGCTTGGTGATCATTGGTGAAGCAGCTTCTCTGATTCCTAAGCTGTCTTTGGAGTTGCAGTATGTCATTTCCTCTCCTTCACATAACTCCTCACCCATATTCTTTCAAGCAACCCCAATAAAAGTCATTCACCAAGTTGGACTTTGGTGATATCCATACATTGGTGTGCTGTGGGCTGCCTAGCTGGAGAGAAGAGATGTCTGTGTTGCATCTCCCCAGGGAAAGTCTTGTCTACAATGTAAAAAGAATGCTTCTGTGCAGTTTTTATATGTAAGTCTGAGATAAAATCTTTGAAAGAGAAAAAGATTAAGATATCATCTATAGCTCTAGGAAGTCAAAAAGGAAGGAAATAGGGATCCATTTCTTGAGCCTCACTGCTTTTGGCCATTTCAATTTAATCCTTTCATAGTTCTGTCATCTTGCATTTAAATTAACAGTGACTCAAAGAGTTATCCAAACAGAGATGAAATTATCACCCTAATATAGACACATTTCCTTTCTACAATATTAAAATTCATTGAACAATAAATTCATATCTGCATCAATTCCATTGGCTACAATTTTTGCCAAGTAGTTATAATTTTCCTTGACCAGTTTCCATAGTCAAGGATAGACCCTTTTTTATTACAATTTTCATTAGTAATATTAACTCTTATGTTATATATTATACATCACAAAATTGATAGATATATGATAGATAGGTAGCTATATGATAGATGATAGATAGATAGATAGATAGATAGATAGATAGATAATTATATGTGTGGTTATAGAATAACTATAAAAAAGTTAAAAAGGCTGAAAAGTTCAAGTAATTCTGACTGGAGGCAGGGAGATAATACAGCTGCAAAGAAATCACTACAGATGGTTAGATATTAACCAAGCTCTGAAGACAGCTTCTAGAATTAAGTAGAGCCACGCCTCAGGGTCTCAAGGTCGAGCTAGGATTGAGTCTAGCGGTACAGGAATAGACTGGCAGAAGACAGACAGAGGGCTGAAGGACAAAACTATGAATGGATAGATGGCAAACTGAATAAAGGAAGTCAAATAGTAGAGACCGAGCTGAGCTGAAGCTTTTGGAGGAGTTAGAAGTTCTCTGCCTACTATCCCCTTTGTCTACACATCAGTTTGTCAAATGACGGGCCGTGGAGCAATCATCCTCAGCATTGTCTCCTCTCTGTAGGGTCCATTAGAACTTTTTATACCCCTCATTAATGGCGTATCCAATAAATTTTCAGTCCTGGTTTTGAGATGTATTTCAAATATATATAAACTTTGTGTATGTATATGTGTGTGTACTGTGAATGTGTTGACTTTGTAGATATACACACACATGTATGTGGAGGTGCACTCATCTCTTGCAGTGCACCTGAGGGCCAGATGTTGACATTGGGATGTCTTCTTTGCCCTATTCTGAAGTAATATGAGCGGCGGGGCTGCGTTTCCAGCACCCCGGCCGCCTGCTCGGCTAGCTTATGCCCCGAAATAATTACACGGACACTGTATTCTTTAAATCACTGCTTAGCCCATTTCTATCTAGCCTCTTCTAGGCTAACTCTCACACCTGGACTAGCCCATTTCTAATATTCTATGTAGCACAGCTAGGTGTGCTTACCGGGAAGATTCCAGCCTATGTCCATCCTGGGTCGGAGCTTCATCACATGTGTCTGCCCGGGAGTGAGGTATGGCATCTCTTCTGAGGCATCTGCTCCCAAGAGGAGAGCTGTGGAATCTGAGCTCACTTCCTCTTCCTCCCAGTGTTCTGTTCTGTTTACTCCTCCCACCTATCTTCTAACCAATGAGGGCCAAGCAGTTTCTTTTTATTAAACCAATGACCTTCCTCCATCACTATTCTATTTTTATTTTTTTCTCTTTTTTTTTCTAAACAGAATTTCTCACTGAACCTGGGGGTCACTATGTCAGCAACACTAGGGATCTTCCTGTGCCTTGGGGTCACAGAGATGCTCTGGCTTTAACATGGGTGTTAGAGATTTGAACTCAGGTTTTAATGCTCGTTTGTCAACCAGTTTACCCACTGATTCATCTCCCCAGGTCTGGCAGGGTTTGTTTGTTTGTTTTTCCTTAAATATTCTTTGTTTTTATTTAGTTTTTATTTTGAGATTATAATTGCACAGTTTCGCTCTTCTATCCTTCTCCGTAATCTCCCATATGCTCCTCCTCTTCTTTTTCAAATTCATGGCTTCTTTTTTCATTAATACCTAAATATGACCTGATCAGTCCATATAATATTATTTGTATGTATGTTTTCAGGGCTGTTTGGTATTGAATAGCCATTCGGTGTGCTCTGCTCTGAGAAAGAGTATTTCTTCCACTCTCAGCACCCCTTAGTTGTCTGCAATTCTTTATGTAGAGCTGATGCTTTGGATGTATCCATGCCCTCCTATTTTCCCAGCATACTTCCATAAATTTACAGATGGTGCCTCTTTCCTTTTCAGAATGAATTATCAGTCTGTGTCTTGCAGGTGGTACTGGATGTTTAGCAGGTGATGTTGTCCACCTGCTAAACTAGATGTAGAGTCATCCTGCCTCTCCGTTTGTCCTCAAACAGAACCAAAGGCCGCTTGTAAGATGGAATCACTTCAGCAAAGCACTGCCAGACAGACACTGTGTATCGCAGCACTGGCATGGCTTAGAGTAGGGCAAAGGCACTCGTATATTCCAGGTCTGTGGCTTACCCTGAGATCTAACTCCAAAGCCTATTTAATAATACATTATGTTTTTAGTTCCACAAAACAATGTTTAAAGGATTCGTATGTCAATACTATAACATAAATTTGTGAATGCTGTAGAGTTCGGGCAGTGAAAGTCAGCGTAAAATTTTTCCTGATTCAAATATTATAAGTGCCCGGAAGAAAGAAAACAAGATTTACAGAACATGACCAATAATACGAGCTGTCTAAGAACAGTTAGTGTGTCTTAGCGCTGATTTCTATGTGCTGAACAAATAATAGATATTGCATGTGGGTGGTAGAAATTAGTTAAGTAACAAAGAAAATGAAGGAAAGGGAGAAATAAGAAACCAGCAGCAACAAAGGAAACTAGGTTTTGACTTCTTGGAAGAGCAAGCAGCAAATAACAGGTGTCAGGGTAAACCTCCTTGCAGGCCCTAGGGGATAAATTAGCCACTTAATGAATCTCATTCTACTCTCATTTTGTGGTTTCAGTGACTCAGAATCTGCAAAAAACCCATCCTTGTTGGCTTGATTTGAATGAAGGCAAACTGTCAGGAAGGTGTCTGAGCGCTAAATATGATGTCTCTGTTGAAAGAGAGTGGAGGAGGGACTGACCTGGGGAGTGCTGGTGAAGAAGACCCTTGCCAGCTGGGATGACTTGAGAGACCAATTGACTAATTATGGCCTAATCAATCACAAGCTCCCTGCAGTCCTTGAATTCCCTACATGGAATGCAGTTCCTGCATTCCCATTGCTAGCCACACTCCAGAACTACTAGAAGGCAGTCAGCTGATCTAGAATTCTAGACAAAAGACCCTGCTGCCCTTCCCCAGCAAGTCTGTAGGTTAGACTCCACCTGTAAGTCCAGGGATATGTAGGTTAGCATAGGAACGAAGCCATGAATTATCTAGATAACTAGACTCAAACTCCTTTTAGGAATTCCCATGTACTCTCTCTGCTTTCTCAATTTTGTTTATGTTTTCTTCGGGTTGATATTTTAGCTAAGCATGCATTCTTAAATATCCACGATTTGCTAGACTCTGCAGAGAAAAAGTACAGTGTGTTGCTGCCTCTTGCATGTACCTGCAATTGTGATGCCCTATAGTTTTCATGTAATAGAGGTTGAAGAATTATGATTAAATGCGTAATGAATAGCACTGTACTAGTAGTCATAAAGCATCTTGTGGTACTTTATACTAGCAATTCAGTTATTGATGATATCATTATTTTAATAAGAAAGATACAATGAATAGAAACTCACACTAATCAATATTATGCTGAAATACATAGATTGATTTCCCCCTAAACAAACTGAGTGGCTTTGTTCCCTGTAAAAAAAAACAGTCTTCTGTGTCTCACCATCTATTACGTGAGCTTCTATGTGTGTCCTATCATTTGCTAATCCACATTCCTTAACTCCACCTGTAAGTCCAGGGATATGTGGGGAGAGACTGTCGTTCAGAGTCCAACCAGGTTCAAGACTACAACTATCCATGATTGGAAACAATGCAGAGAGAACCCAAACATATTGCTGCACAAACAACAGAGTCAAAGCAGGCGCATCACTGAGACAGAGGGAAAATAGAAGCAGAGTTGGCACTCGTGAGTATCAAATGCCAACAGGGTTATTGATAAAGAACGAGTCACAAAGAGCAGCTGTGGAATAAGGTCATGGCCAGGAAGGATGAATTGGGTTATCCCTGTACAGAATGCATCTGGAAGATGTGAGCTTGATCAGGAAGTGAAGCTTAGATCAGCATCCTCCTCCCATGCACTGGTGGAAGAGAAACACTTGCCTTCTTCCTGGTTCCATGCTATGCCAGAAGTTCAGAATTTCTCTTTATTCTCATTGGTTACCTTACTGAACAAATGGCCAGTTCTGATACTATTCCACACTAGGGACATAGCCATGATTGTGGTGGTGGTAGTCTCTGTCTTTTATTGTCCCACACTAGGGAATAGCCATGGGCATGGCAGAAGTGATCTCAGCCTTCTCAGGTAGTATGCTTGGAACCTGTGGAAAGTCTTATAGTCTTTTCATAGACCTAGCCCCTTTGCAATTCCAAGGGACCCCCCCCCATCTAAACATGAATGGCATTTCAACCCTGGTTTTTTCCATCTATAAAATTCCAACTCAGCTCCTCCAACTTTTCAAAATCTTACTAAACCTTAGATATTGCCAAGATTTGCTGTAAACTGTTACTTGTGGCTCATCTTGGCCTATTCATTTCAAATAATGCATTGTTTGTTTGTTTACTTATTTATTTATTCTGGTGTATGGTGCAATGACACTTGATTGGGATTTATCATATGCCTTTCCCTTTAATAGGCAGTGCCCATGAGTTATCACTACTTTAAGCATTCAGTATCAAAAGGTAAAATTTTAATTCTCATTTAAGAAAAGTTGAAGATCCCATGTCCATATGGCCAACCTGTCATTCTGTACATCTGTTCCTCCCGGTCCTTTGTGGCTCTATCTTTCCCAGGCACTTCAGAACATAGATGCTGGGAGCACTTAGTCCCTTTTCCCCCTAATTCTAGCCTGCCTCTACTTAAAGAAGCAAAATCAAGGGTCATCTCTAAATGGCCTATAAGGAAAGTGGCTTAAGCATATGAAATATTCTGTAGCTTGGTCCTTTTCTATTACTTCTATAATAAAATATGTCCCCCCGCTCTGCAAACATATCTGGTGTTTACTTTGCATATCTCCAATGACTAGTGTTTTTCTAAAACAAAAAAAAAAAAAGAAATGGGTTTCCTCAGATGCAGAGTCACAGAAGTCTCACACACACACACACGGAACAGCACCAAAAAAGGACAAGGCAGACATTGCTGACATGCAACTGCCAGCCTAGAAGCATAAAGATTGCCAGCACCAAACAAAGCTGAGTAAAACTGAGGGAGATTCCCACAGGAAGGTCTGGAAGGATTCAGCGTGGGTAAGTTCAGATGGCTAGCCTGAAGAAGGAGGAGTGAATTCACTGATGTATACAACTCTAGGGATCTGCTAGTGCAGGTGATCCCCACCACTTATGGGCAGTGCAACCCTTGGTAGATCATACTGACCCTAATTCTGAGATGGGAATAGCGATGGTATCTATCAGCAGAGCTTCTGTGAGGAACAAATGCAGACATGTTATGAAAACATACTTTATAATAGCAAGCAGTATAAACGCCACTTATTGAAACTATTCTAAAGATTTCAGGAAGCGATCAAGGAAGAAGAAAATGAAAAGAAGAGAAGGATGAGGGAAGCAAAGAAAGGGAAAGGGAGGAATTGAGTTTTCAGTTCTAAGGTGAAATGTTCTTTCTGCCAATCATTGACTATTTTTATTATTTTAGAGACCTAGTACTTTGTTCATTCTAAACCACTCACCTTCATTTAAGACACTTAGAAAGGAAGCCAATGAAATTAGTCCTGACTGTCAGGTGTGAAGGACTTAAAAAGTAATACTTAAAACGTTGACCATTTCTTAATACTAAAACCACTGTTGGTCTCACAACTCGAAGAGCAATAGATATGAGGGTCATACGTGAGAAATGCAAGGTTCCAAGGCTTCGTAATGGGCACAGAGTCACAGTGCCAACCCAGCTGTGACTTCCACATCTGCCTACTATATGACTACCCTACACTACTTCACTGAGAGAGCCAGTAAAGCTGGAAAACACACAAGTTCCCCGCCAGAGTCACCTCCGCAGCCTCACGCTGAAGGGCTCACGCCTTCCTCTACACTACCCCATCCAGTCTCAGGCATGTCACGGCCCCTCTGCAATATGCACACCAACGCTGTTATTAACCTGCTGGAATCTGAGCTGCCACCTCCTACTTGGGCAATTTTCCAACCATTTAGTGGCATAATTATCGGAAACAAGGAGGTAAACATTTCTTCCTGCAGCCTGGGAAGAGGGCCAGAGGGCTCAACCTTGGTGACTTCCCCATGGGAAGCTGCTCGGTAGGTGACTCTGTAGACTCAGCCTTCTTGGGAGGCAAATTTGGAAGGAGTGAAATTATTTTTGGCCCCCATTTTCTTGTCACATCAATAGAAGCTACATAATAGCAAACAGATTCAGCAATAAGAAAGAATGAAACAATAAGCATGCTACGACATAGGAAAATAAACATAATGTTCAATGAAAGAAACTAGTTGCAAAGACCACATACCACACAAACTCATTATATGAAATGGCCAGAGATGTCAACCTGTAGGCAGAGAAAGTGCTTGGCGATTGCCTGGAGTTGGGTGAGAAATGTAGACCAGGAATGAGTGAACAACCCTAACAAGTAGACCAAAAAAACTGAAGCACTGGACTATGGGAACAATTGAACTACTCCCTTTGCTCAAATGCAATTTAACTGGAATCTTAAAAATTTTTTATGGTATGTTCATTATTATTCATAACTTCACTCTAAAAAGCAAATTCAGGATTAGTAGCATTCCTGAGTTACTGCTAGAGAGATAATCAGGAGTGTTTGCTCTACAAGCGTGAAGACAAAAGTCTGATCCAAATGCGCGCACACACACACATATACATGCATACACACACACATATATACACACATACATACACATGCATACACACATGCACACATACACACACACGTGTGCATGCATACACACACACATGAGTGATAAACTTTTGTGCCAATAAACCTTCATTCCAACAATAAATCTTGAAAAGTTTAAAGTTTTGTGCTCTTGTCAAAAAAATCTATACTTTTCTATATCACATATTAGACCTTAGAGGAGACATAAAGATATTTTTTTTCCTGAATTATATATTATAGAATTATATTTCTATTTAGCCAAGGGACTTCACTAGTCTCTCAAGATTCTAAACTCATGGCCTAGGGTACTGGTATATTTATACACACACACACACACACACACACACACACACTGCACAGCATTTCCAGTAGTATGGAAAATACTATTAGTGTTGTCAAAAGCCAAATTTAGCAGTGTACTCCTAACAGGGAAGAGATGGGTCTTGGAGCTTTCTGGCCTGTAGTTCTAGCCAAATTGTTAATCCCCCACATCAATGGGAGGCCTTATCCCAAAAGCTAAGGCATAGAGTCATGACTTGCCATAGACTAACTTTTGACTTTCACATACGTGAACACGTACATATATATACACCACACCACACACAATTAGTTAATTAAAAGAAATTTGGGGAAATCCTAAAAACAGAACTTAAATATAAAATACCAAATAAATTCACTAAACTACACAAGGAGATACCTGTTTAGAAAAGTTTTTTTTTAATATTACACATTTTTCTTCCTACTTGAGGGATGTACATAAAAGAGCGCCATCTGTACTATTAATGTAATTCATCTGCTTTCTGACACTACAATACTCAATTGTTTCCCTTGGTTTCTCATGGGTGCCTGGATAGTTAGAGTTTAGATCTGAGGCTATGGAGTGAAATAAAAATTAAGTTATTTTTATCTTGTTCCAGTTCATGCATTCAATTATGATTGTGTTAGCTGCTTGCCAGACACCCTGGAAGACAATATTCATATACTTTAGTTTCTCAACAACTTCAAGGAAGGATAACTATTAACCTCATAAATGAAGAGTCTCCAAGGAGTTGCCTCTCTTACACAAGGTTACACAACTAATAAAAAGCAGAACCACAATTTTAATCAGACTCTTTCGGCCATAAACCACATTGCTCTTAGTTTTCTCCCAGCCTCAAGGCACAGACAACCACTATGTTGTTAAATTCCAAGAATGGGAGAAAATTAAGATCATGTGACTTTCATAGAGACACAAAATATAAATAATCTCTCATACTAGATGCCCATACACCTGGAAATACTGTGCAGTACTTTATACATAAATTGGAGTGCAAACATAACAGTACCCTAGGCCAAGAGTTTAGAATCATGAGAGACTGGTAAAGTCCCTTGGCTAAATAGAAATGCAATTCTTTTCTATATAATTCAGTAAAGTATCTTTATGACTTTTCTAAGGATTAAAAGGTGATATGAAAAAAACATAGATTTTTCTGAGAAAGGCACAAAACTTTAAACTTTTCAGGATTTATGTTGGGATGAGGTTTATTGGCACAGATCAGAGGTTTATCACTCGTGTGTGTGTGTACATGTGTGTATGTATGCATGTGTGTATATGTGGTATGTGTGTGTGTTGCATTGTGTTGAATGCAAAATGGTACCTATAGCCCTTCACCAATCCCTGGATTTCCAAGGAATAATATCCAAAGTTAATGGGTAAGCAGGCACATGTCAGTGGAGCAGAAGCAACTCAGTCAGAGCAAGAAATAAGCTATTAAAAGGTAAGCAACTATGTGCTGAGCCGATGCTGAGTTGCTGGTCAGATCATGTTTCTAGGACCCGCTCATCACACCTCCAAAGCACGTGTCCAGAACTCACTCATACTTGGCCTTTTCCCCAGGCCCGGTATGAGCTATCAGCATCAACTGATAACTACAGGTATCATTATCAAGAGAGGGATCCTTGTATGCCAGACTTGAATTCACTTTAATCCTGATAACTTACAATGAATCAACACATTTTCCATCAATATATTCAATATACCAATATTACACTAAAATTAGTATTTTTTAACCAAATTCTTAACTCAAAAGTATTTTTTTCTGTGACTGGTTCTTCTATCTTTTAGGTACAATTACTTATGAAAATCATGATGCAGACTTGAACATAAAACAGGCTTTCCACTTTCACAAGTTAGCAGGGGAAGTGACCCCAGCAACAGTGTTCTTATGTCACCTGGAGAAATGGCAAATCAGGAGCAATACTAAGTCTGTGGCAGCCAAGCCTGGTTTCCTGAACTTTTCAGAAATTCTAGGGGATTTCCAGAATTTTTATTTAAATCTTTTGGGGTTTAAGTTAGCTTACATTGATTTGCTGTGCTTAAAATTAAGAGTTCCAGCTAATACACTTAATAAGGTCTCAGGGAAAAGAAAAAAAAATGAGTCTTGGGGAAATGATAAATCTGCAGTGCAGGGTTTGCGGTGAGAAATTAGAAGTCATTTCCTGTGGTCTCTTGAAATAATGCATCCACTGAAGACTAGGTTTGTGGGACCCACATGCCTCCTATTATAAAAGCTAAATGCAGAGCTTAAGAAATTCAAGAATGTAGAATGGGGAAGGCTTCAGAGAAGAGCAACTGAAAGAAACAGTGTGACAAGATCAAAATGCTCTATTCTTGCCTCAAGGCACAGGCCAAAAATACAATAAAATAAAAATCAGACACTCTCTGTGGCTATAGAAAATAATCTGTTATCTTGTGCAGCTGTGGGGCTAAGATAGTTGAAAAAATCAAACATGGTGTTTGATCCTACAGCTTGCAAAAAATGTCAGATGAATTTCCCAGTACTTTGGGAAAGGAAACATACTGATAGGAAAAGACAGAACAGAAGAATTGGAATGGGGCAATGGGAGTCACAGATGGCCCACACAGTACCCCCGGGGGGAGGAGGCAGAAAAAGATTTCTTCCCTATCATTAACGTGGATTTTTGCTTAGTAGAAAACCTGTGATGACTCAGGTTGTGGCATCGTTTTAGGAAAGGAATCCAGTCATTACCACACACTCTCCGAGTGCAAACAGATCTCTAAGGTTCCACAGATGATAAGAGGAGAACACAGACTATGGAGGAAAGGATTTAGCCATCATAGAAAATTACTACCTGGAAAACCTAGAGAACATGGATAGAAATGGATTTTAAGGGAATCAAGGGAAAAAAAGGAAAGACTAATTCAAAACTGAAGTGAGTGCATTACTATGGCTGCATCTTGCACACCCTGTCATTTCAACACATCTGTTTAGAGACTGGTGGCAAAATATAACACACTTGTACACACTCCCCTGATACTTTCACCAAATTATAACAACACAGGAAACCTGACTCTAAATGGGTCACTTGGAAATTATCTCACATATGAAAACCAACTGGAAAGTCTGGGTTTTGCTGCTTTTTTAAAGATGTATTGATGTGGGATTCCTCTCTGCATGCTGTGAATATGTTTTATTACCATGGGTTAATAAAGAAGCTGTTTGACCTATTGCAGGGCAGAATAAAGCCAGGCAGAAAGTCTTGACAGAGATGTAGAAAGACTGTAAGTAGAGTCAAAGAGATACCATGTAGCTGCTGTAGGAGACAGATGCAGGAACCCAGTAGGGCACAGCCTCGTGATGATACATAGATTAATAGAAATGGGTTAATTTAAGATGTAAGAGCTAGTTATGAATACGACTAAGCTATTGGCTGAACAGTGTTGTAATTAATTAAGTTTTTGTGTGATAATTCGGGTCTGTGTGGCCAGGAAACAAATGACTCTGCTTACAATTTATTTTATTTTATTGCCTGTATATATGTCTGTACACCACATGTATATAAGGTCAGAGAAGCAGATGTAACAGATGATACTCTGGAACTGGAGTTAGAGGTATGTTTTAGGTGTCATGTGAGTGCTGGGATTCCAACCTGGGTCTTCTAAAAAAGCAGATCTTAACTGCTGAACAATGTCTCTTGGAAAAGATGCCAAAAGAAAAAGAAAATTTTCTGGATCCTGGGAAGAAACTTCAGTGGCTAAACTTTTGCTATCAAGTTATGAGGACCTGAGTTTGAATCCTCAGCGCTCATTTAAAAAAAAAAAAGTGCAGGGGCTGGAGAGATGGCTCAGAGGTTAAGAGCATTGCCTGCTCTACCAAAGGTCCTGAGTTCAACTCCCAGCAACCACATGGTGGCTCACAGACAGAATATTGTATACATAATAAATAAATATATTTTTAAAAAAGTGCAGACATGATATATATTCTGGTAACCCCAGCTTTCTGAGCTTAAAGATGGTCAGCTCCAGATAGTGAGAGGTGAGAGCTCTCTGCCCAGACACCTTAACAAAAATTGTAAATTTCTGATTGAGGATTTGGGGAGAGAACAATAGAAGAAATTACCTGAGGTCCTGCATCAGCTTCTGCATGCTAGCGCATGGGCACATTATACCAGCTTATACACATGCAACACACAAACACACACACACACACACAGAGAGAGAGAGAGAGAGAGAGAGAGAGAGAGAGAGAGAGATTTGTCAGTTACTTAGTTGAAAAAGTAGAATTCTAATATAAACTGAACCCCAAACTGATTCTGGATCCAGTTCACCTCTGCAGCTCTGGATTCAGTACAGCACATAGCTGGATTCAACCTACTAAATTCTCACGTGCTACTGTTGCTGCTGGCTCAGGGATTAGAATTAGAAACCATTGCCCAACATTCACAAAATAAGTTTCGTCTTGATTCAGCTGTAATATAAGCAGATCTAATAATGAGCTAGCAGGTCCAGTGATATTAGCACTGTATCCACAGCAGGCTAGATAGCTTTATGAAACAGTAGCAAGCCACAGCTGGAAATCGAGGCACTGTATCAAGAGTTTAGGAAAAAAAAAATCTATACTTCCTTCAGAAGTTGACGGTTCTATCTGTATATAAAAGCTCTTGGTCTCTGTTAGGAACTGTACTCTTAATCAAAGGAAGAAACAAGACATTAAGTAAAGCTATTTACTCTAATAAAAAAGCCCAGATTGAATTATAATGATTAGATTCCAAACCCACCTTCTTGTCAATATTTTCTGCCACTCAAAGACATTCCAGCTTTGGTTTATGTTCTTGTCTACTGCTCTATGACAAACGTGGCCACCATATTTCTAATTGTGCATCATCTCAGAGGTTTAGACCCCAGAGGCCCAGAAAGTCTTAGCTCTGGCTTAACCCTGCATAGCCTTCTCGCTCCTCACTTGTAAATGAGATGGTGTTGAAGGTTACACCTCTGTCTTCACTCTACACGTTTGTAGGTGTACTTCTCAGGGTTTTCAGGCATGCTATGTCCCCCACCTTCAAGCATCTTAGATTCCCCATTGATGTGTTTCGGATTTACAGATGTGACCAAGGAACTTTCCTTCCATTGCTGTACCATGTGCAGTAGCAGTGATGTACCTGACTGTAGAGTGGAGGGGGGGAGCCTTTCTCCCTGGGACTTTCAATAGCAACTGCATTAATTACTGCTCCCAAAATACCCCAGTGAGTTTCCTATATGGGAAACTGAGATGATTTTTGCTCCCCTTTCCCCCAAAGACTTCATATTTCAGAACACTCATCTCAAGACAGACTAAATGGACCTTTCTCCCTACATGAGCTAAACGTTCTACAACAATGACACTTTCTCTGCTATGGGCTGTAAACAGTTGTTAGGTATTAACAAGAGCTCAGATGTCTCAATTCAGTGAAGCTGAAGACAAATTCAGATGGTGACATTTTCCTCTGTAATTCTTTTATTTCTGTACCCATTTAAGTGATTTCCAAAGCCTGCTAAATGTCATCTAAGTTACCTAAAGCTTGAAAAACTATTTTGCAGAGATTTTTTTTAATGCAATTATACCTCTATTTGACAACACCATCTGCTCCCAGCCTCTCTCCCTCTGTAAGCTTCTGGTTCAGTTAACTCCCTCATGGCTGCAATTGTCTGAATGCTGATACTCCTTTATAATACAAACCAATGCGAAGGTAGCATGAAGAAAGGGAAGTATAAACATTCCCTAATAAGCATCCAGCTTACTAAGGAATTCAATTATAACAAGTCCAATACCTCTGTTTCTAGTACAGAAAACTACGAATGCAGATAGACATTTGAAAAACTAATCCATCATAATCACTTCTGCATTACCTTAGGAAGTTAAGATATTGATGTTAGAAAGCCTAAATGAAGTGCTGTTTATTTCTGCACAAACTAATTAAAAAAACTCTCCCACCTGTGTCTAAGTGGTTGCGAGTAAAAGGCAGACAACAAGAGCATGCAAACACAAAGAGAAAAAGTTCCAACTTTGCCAAGCAGAAAGAACATATGAAGACTTATTTGTGACCAAACACTTCTTCAAACCAAGAGATTCTAGATCTTCATCCAATGAGGATGGTTAAGGACTTTAACTCAGAAGGTTATATACCATCAGCCTATAATGAGACTATTGGTCATAGCAGGACTGATAAGACTAATTAATGAGCTTATGGTTTTTCAGACATTTTTTATATTTATTTATTTTCCTTCTTTTTCATTAACATTTTTTTCCTTTATTTTTACATAGTGGCCACAGTTTCCCCTCCTTCCTCTCCCCCGTTCCCTCCCCCAAGTCCCATCTACCTCTCCTCTGTTTCCATTCAGAAAAATACAGGTCTTCCATGAGCTTGAAAATAGCATGACACATCACGTGACAATGAGAAAGAGCTCTTCCCCCTGTATAAAGACTGGACAGTTAATCCAGCATGGGGAACATGTTCCCAAAAGCCAGATAAATGCCAGGAACAGGTCATTTTCTTATTGCTAGGAGCCTTACAAACAGACCAAGCTACCCAACTGTCACACACATACAGAGGCCTTGATCAGTCCCATGCAGGCTCCCTAACTGTTGGTTCAGAGTCCATGTGCTCTTACTAATTCAGGTCAGCTGTCTCTGTGGGTTTCTCCATCATGACCTTGACCCCACTGGCTCATGTAATCTCTGCTCCCTTTCTTCAGGAGGGCTCCCAGAACTCAGTCCAGTGCTAGGCTGTGGATCTCTGCATCTGATTCCATCACTTTCTGGATAAAGACTGTATGTCTTTATTAGGGTAGTCACCAATTGGATTACAGTAGATAGACAGTTCAGGCAGCCTCTCCACTATTGCTTGGGATCTTAGCTGGGGTCATCCTTGTGAATGGATGGGTGTTTCCCTGGCACCAGGTTTCTCCCTAGCCCCCAGTACCACTGCCAAACCACCTCCCACAATCCTGCCCAAAATGCTCCCTCAAGTTCCCACTCCCATCCCCCCAATCATAGTTTACCCAGGAGATCTCTTCTATTTCTCTTCCCATGGAAATCCATGAATCCCTCTTTGGGTCCTCTTTGTTATCTACCCTCTCTGGGGCTGTAGATTGTAGGTTGATTATCCTATAATTTACTCCTAAAATCCATGAATGAATGAGTACATACCGAGTTTGTGTTTCTGGGTCTGGGTTACCTCACTCAGAATTAATTTTTGTAGTTTCATCCATTTGCCTGCAAAGTTTGTTATACCATTGTTTTCTACAACCGAGTCATCCTCCATTGTGTAAATGTTCCACAGTTTCCTTATCTGTTCTGAGCTGAGGGGCATCCAGGTTGTTCCCAGGTTCTGGCTATTATGAATAACGCTACTATGAATGTAGCTGAGCTAGTGTCCTTGTGGCATGATTGAACAACCTTTGGGTTTTTTCCCAAGATTGGTATAGGTAGTTATTAAGGTAGATTGATCCCAACTTTTCTGAGAAACTGACATATTGATTTCCAAAGTGGCTGTATACGTTTGCACTGCCACCAGCAGTGGAGGAGTGTTCCCCTTACTCTGCATCCCCTCCAACATATGATGTCATCAGTGCTTTAGATCTTAGCCATTCTGGCAGGTATCTCAGAGTGATTTTTATTTGCATTTTCCAGAAAAATGAGAATGTTGAAGCTCACAGCTTTTTAAACTTTTTAATTTTCTGTCTGTCTCTCTGGCTCTGTGTGTGTGCATGCATGTGTGCATGCTATGTGTGTGTGCACACACATACTATACTATGCATGTGGAGGTCAGAGGACAACTTCATGGAGTTACTTCTTGAGTGAGTTCATGAGTTCTAGGGACTGCACTCAGGTTTCCAGGCTTGTATGACAAACGACTTTACCTGCTGAGCCATCTCTCTACCCCAATGTACATTTTAAAATATGTAAATAATGTAAAAACAAAATGACACTTCATGGATAGCTTCAGGAGATCAAGATTATTTTTTAAAGAGAAATTAATTGGAATAAAAGAGATATTAACACTGAGGTTTTTTTGTGGTCAGCAGCAGTCAGAATGCCAGAAGAAATAGATTTATTTGCTTTTAAGAGTTGTGGGAAGATGTAAAAAGGCTTCTTTGGAGAGATGGGCCATTTCTAAATGAATGTGAGATGCCAGGGTCTGTCTTGGAGCTAACTAGTGATGCATGAAGTCATATTTCTGGGTCTGGGTTACCTCACTCAATATGACGTTTTCTAGATCCAATCATTTGCCAGCAAATTTCAAGATGTCATTATTTTCTGGTGTGTAATACTCAATTGTGTAAATGTATCACATCTTCTTTATCCATTTTTCCATCAAGGGCCATTTAGGTTGTTTCCATGTTGTGTCTATAACAAATAATGCTGCTATTAACATAGTTGAGCATATGTCCTTGTAGTATAAATGAGCATCCTTTAGGTATATATCCAAAAGTTGTATTACTGGGTCTTGAGGTAGGTTTTTTCTTAATTTTCTGACAAATGGCCATCTGATTTCTAATAGTTTAAACATAGACAGACAGCAATTGTTATATCTTTCATAGAATGTTGTAAATTGGCCCTAAAATATATTTATGCTAAAATTGAAGCTTCATAGGCAGAGATATTAAAGGTAGAATCAATAATTCTGTTTAATAAAGTACTAAATTTGTTAATTTTTTTTACCTTAGCCTCTTAGCAATCCTCCTGTCATGTCTTCTCAAGCATAAAGACCACAATCATGTCTATCTTAGATTCTCTCACTAAGAAATTTTGTATATTAACCAGTCTAACAGTCATATTACAAAACAAAACAACAACAACAACAAAAACTCTTCTCAGGAAACAGAAATTGACCGCAGCTAACTAGATTTCTTAAAGATGTGCAATGTGGTTCAGAAAACAGATAGAAAATCAAATTTTATACATTGCAGTTCCTTTAAAAACAATATAATATGCTCGACTTCAATGATACTGAGTATTTCAGTATTAAAGCAAATGATGCATTCTTTGTACCATTAGCCATTATGTAATTGTGTGCCTAAAAGACATATTGATGTATTCTCCGACCCTGAACACAGTGTTGGTAATGTTCACTTGTTATTGATTTCCCCCCAAGAATGCAGACTTTATATCAAACTTGTGAGATATAAATTTCAGTTAACCCAGATACATCATTTTCTTTACAGTATCTAGATGAAGTCACAAAATGTCAACACTATCTTGATCTGACATCTTCGTGGTACCCTCTAGGGACATTCATTCTTTACTTAAAATTTCAGAACAAATATTCTTATCTTTGTACTCTTTCAACATAATCATTGCTGTAACTATCATGAACATGAGAAACCAAGAATGTACTATTAGAAAATATGATAAGCACTATAAAGACCAGCTTATATCTGCAACTACTCATTGTTTTGAGTATACATAGTCATGTTTTATAATTTATTCACATTCTGTGGAGTTACAGTGGCTATGTTTTCCTACTGAGGAAAATTACTATAGTTCCAAAATATTCTTGAAAACTAGCACTATAAAAGAGATGTCTTTAAAATATTTATTTATTTGTGTGTTCTTTATACCCTAATAACAGGTAGGTTTGAGTTATCAACAGTTTAACTAGCAGCTCAAAAATTTCCTGAATGGTTGTTTTTGCTCAACTAATATGAGCCATATCTAGTATTCCATCAGTCCTGAACCTCCTACTTTGACTTAGTTTAAAAACCAAACCATGTAATTTGAAAGTTACTATTAAATATCAAAGGCACATTTTAAAATCTGTTCACAGCCCTTGGGAAGACCTAGACATCTCACTTCATATTCATTCACCCATCAAATGTTCATTGAGTCTTTTGATCCCAATACTATCTGCATTTGTAAGCAACACAGACTCTCCATAAATTATAAGAGAGTGTTTCATACATACATAAATCTTTTTCTCTCCACTGTCAAATCAATATATAGCAGTTAAATATTTAAGAAGCTTCAGCTGCAATTTTACCATCTTTAAGATAGCAATATACATAGATAAACCTGTAAGTATATAACAATTACAAAAAGTATCAAGAGCTTTAATAGGGCATGTTTTAGAACTATGGATTCTATACTCCCCATGCTATATGCTTCTCTATTATGTGAATATTTCTCTTCCATAGCATATTAGTGGGTTGTCATATGCAGTGTCTGCATGCCTCCTCTAAGGTTATAAGCAGGGTATGAGCTGCTTCGACCAATAGCGGACAGTCACAATAACACTGCGCTGTAGCATCTGACTAGAAGTGTTCCATTCCTTCCTTTTTCTCTAACTAGAATTGTTACATTCCTTCATTTTTCTCCATATCAGCATCATGACTATGTGAATACTCGAGACTTTTTGAAGGTTCCATTAACAAATGGCCAAAGTATATAGACATCTCTTCCATAAGACTTTGGATGGTCAGTCATTCACTAAATATTGAAATAAGTTGGTGCTAAAGGAAAGAACTTACACAGTTTAGTGATGCTGCTTCTTTTCAGTCTAGATCTTCTTAAAGACAGTGAACTGTGTCACGT
Source organism: Microtus oregoni (assembly GCF_018167655.1). Lineage (NCBI taxonomy): Eukaryota > Metazoa > Chordata > Mammalia > Rodentia > Cricetidae > Microtus > Microtus oregoni. The sequence continues at coordinate 3,732,265 of NW_024543833.1, read as the reverse complement.
TTACCTTTGTACCCCCTGGATTTATCATTATGCTTTGCAGTCATTAAGCTCTTGAAAAATGTTTGGTGAATAAAATGAGTGCATAATTCAACCGAGCAGGTCTATCTCAGTGGGCTAGGCCTGCGCACAGGAAATGAGAGCCAGTGTTGCAATTATCGCAGTCACTCACCGGGAGCGCCTTGGTACTGCGACCTACATCTTACCTGCAGAACGGATCATTATCATTACCGCGGTTTTCCTAAAGTACAGCTTGTAAGGCCAGTCAAATCAATGACCCTTTTGGGAGTTAGACGCCCACCTAGAAATTGAAACGTTGCTGCCCCAAGATGTAAGTTTATTGCTCAAGACATGCAACTAGTCAGGATGAGGCCAGACTCAATGGTCGCATATTCTACCTAAGTGTGATGTTGTCTTCTCACTTAATTGTGAATGATATCAAACATTGCTATATCTGTCCACCAGCGAACACTACTAAAGATGATGAGTCAGACCTTAGCTCTGCCTATGCCTAGGAACTCTCAGATAAATATAAACACTCTGAATAGGAAAAGAACTGATTTTCTGAACCAACCAATCTAATTCTAAATAATAAGCTTTTGGCCAGTACACTAGTTACATGAAGCAAAATTTGCATTTTCATTACAATCAATAATTGTCTACTCTTTCCTTTTTCAATAACTAAAATTTAAACTTAAACTGACTCCTAAAACTTAATTATTTTCTCATTTTACAAATATTTGATTCATATTCCTAGGCTTATTCCATAAGCCATTGGTTTCACAGAATATTGGATTATTCCCTATCACTCTGGTGCCAAGAATCACATGCAGTGCCTGTTTAGTACTCAGTAAGTATCTTTTCCAATCATGTCCTATACAGTTTTGAAATAAAGTATATTTTAATTATAATTTTTAGAGCTGGGATTCATTCAACCTTAAATTCAAAAATTCCATCTTTCATATGCTTAAACGAGTAACCATGAATAAAGGCATGCTTTGTGCACAACTACATAGAGGCACAACCAAGAGATTTGCAGCAGTATCATTGGCTACCTTAGCAGAAGGTGAACAATGACCATCTCTCCTGAAGATAGTAATGGAGGGCTGGGAGGACACTGAGTCAAGGAAGTACTTATGGCTGGAATTACTTGAGGAGAGACAAAAGAAAACTCAGAAAAAAAGTGACAAGCAGCATGCTCCTGTCACAGATACAATGCAGTAGCAAAAAGAAATGACAAGTTAAAGGGAACCCTACTGAGAGGCAGATGGAACATGTTCCCCTCAGACTGTAGCTTGAATGATCACTGCCATTCTTGTCAAAGTGGTCTAGAGTTTTCAGACAGCAATGGTTCTCAACTTCTTCCTGTTTTGAGTGGAAGGAGGCATGTCCTAAGCACATTCAAATCAATGAGAAAGGAAACTGATGAGACAGGTATCCCTGAAGAATAGAATGGATTTCAATATCAGGGATGAAAAGCAGCATTGGGTACCACAAGAAAACAAGTGTTATCTCACCATCACTAATAAGAATGTTCTTACCTAATGAAAGACAGTGGCCAGGACAACTCTTCAGTGAATGAAAGGTCTCTGGTTGCAACCCAAGAACTTTGATAGGTAAAGAGGAGAAACCCAGTTTCCCAGAGAAGTATCCAGATCTGTGCCATCTTAGTGAAGCTGGGGCAGGTTCCCTCAGCAGACAGGTGTTAGTGACACCCCCAAGTGGAGCAACATTACCACTAAACATGCTGCATTTTATTTCATTTTATTTTATCTTATTTTATTTTGTTTTCCAAATCCTGTTCTTCGAAACTAGTATACACACACAGGGTTGGAAAGGAATACAACCATTCTTCTCCAGTTCTACTGGCTTTCCACTCTTCCAAGGACTTTTTATAAATTGTTCCAAACATTTTTCTAAGCATGTGAAAATAAATGAGATTCAGTGTTCACTATAAATGCTACTTGCAATCTACTTTTGTTTTTTAGATTTATTTGTGTGTGAGGCGGTAGGGGTGCTTGTGGAGGTCAGAGGGATCTTGGGGAATCACTTTTCTCTGTCCACGATGTGTGTCCTGAGGTTAGTATAAAGTACAACATACTTTAAAATAATCTTGTTTTTTTTTTAGATCTCCTGAGTAAATTGGGGCATGGAAACCATGGGAAAGGGTTGAAGGGGAGGGAAGAGGAGAGGAGGGGAGCAGAAAAAAATGTATAGCTCAATAAAATCGATAAAAAGATTTATAAAAAAAGAATGTTTTTACAATTAAGCTCTGGAATGGTAGACCACAGAGACAAACCAAGTGATTTCATGGCCACTCAGACCACATGGGCAGAAAAGGGTGAATATCAGGAATGTGGAGAAGCAAAATTTAGTATCAAGTAAATTTTTTTTAACTTCAGGGGACCTTCAAGTCTTCAAATTCTAATATTAGCACCCACAGCAAAGTACACTCTGTAGTGTTCAGAGTAAAGTCATGTCACTCTGGAACTCTAAGTGGTGTTCCAATGTAGAATCACCTCAGACCAGAGGCAGAAGATAATAACACACTCCACATGTGGGTGAAATACTATTCTGTCTGTGCAGCACTTACACATCTAGGACAACATACAACCCCAGAGAACTCCAAGTAAGCAAAACACAGACATTGTGATCAGTTCACATTAGCAACCCAGAGAAAATGTTATTTTGTTACTAGTAGTTATGTGTCATCTCCTTATGATACCTATAATTCTTGCCACTGGAAATAAAGAGATCAAGATAATAACCCAAGACTCCGTCGCATATAGTTAACATTCTTGTGACAAAAGAAAGGAAATGAAAGTAACACATCTGTGTTATGTTCTGAGGTGCTAAGTGCTGAAGAGGAAAAATGATTCAGATGAAGACAATGAAGATATTGGGAAATGACATCCTATTTTAGTAAAAGGGGATGAGGGGGGAAACTGGAGCTATGAGTAAGAGCCTGAGTTGTCAATAGACAGAGAGGTAGGAGAAGAGCAGGCCCTTAGATAAAGGCATTTTCAATGAATGAAAATGAGGTGAAGAGATCAGATCATACCATGTAGGGTTGACTGGCCACTTGATTTTTGGCCGTTCTTCTGGGTTATATGCAAACCCTTAAAGTCTCTGAGTGTAGAAGTCCTTGACCTAACAATTTACAGGGTTAGCTCAGATTCATATGAAGATTAGAAGTTAGAGAATGGTCAAGGGTAGGAAAAGCAAGACGTGTTGGGGTTTCAAAAATGTATAAGAAAAATGTAGAATCAATCACATCCAAAAGTGTGACATATATGAAGTGGAATATTATTCAACCAGAAAAAGAAAAATACTGCTACCATTAGTAGCAACCCAGAAAGACAAACACCATAGCTTCTGGAAACTAAGAAGTTGATTTTACAGAAGTATGGGTTTTAGAATTGTGTTTACTATTTACTGCCTGAGAAGGGTGTGCAAGGAGCAGATTAAGGCAAGATGGTGGCTCATGGGGTCAAAGTTGCAGTTGGCTAGGAGAAATTACTTTGGTTGCTCGATAGAGCAACAGGACAACTGTGATCAGGCACACTTAATCACATACCACAAACATGTCAGGAGAGAGCATTTTGAATGTTCTCAACACAAGTGATAGGGAATAGACATATCAAATAATGTGATCTTGTTGCAAATTTTATTGTATTGAAATGTCTCACATCTCTCATAAATGTTTAAAAAGTTTGATCTCAAATGAAAATTTTAAAATTGTATTCATAACCTATGGGAAATATGTGAAGAATTAGTGGCTTTCTGCAGTCCAGGCATAGTGAAGGTAGTAGACAGTGATGGAGCCTGCATCTGCGGTGAAAATAGGAACATCATAATTTACACTGGATGAATGTACATTTCAAAGCATTCTTTTATGTCACGCAGGTGCATGACGTCTTCAATTATTGTCTGTGAACACATCATCTTCAAGTTAAGATTGGGATTTTCATGATACTTGAATCTTTGTGTAATTCTTTTTTCCAGCTTAGACAATTTTTTAGGTGCTTGCTTGGGGACCTTTTTTTAAAAAAAAAAATCTAAAGTGAAGATAAGCACATTTTGATTATTTTGTAAGGAAACAGAGATAACTTTAATCTGCCTTTTTTGATATTTATGAATCCTCACCTATTTAGAATGAAAACCTCCCACTACCACACATTATACTCAGAGGCACACAATTACACGTGGAGTTTAATCCGTCTGCATGGCATCATGATTGCCTGTTTTCACCTAGCTGTGTGTCTGTAATACGCACGGAATCCCTGGGAGGTAAATTGGCTCATGGAGAGATTGAGGCAATGAGACATGAAAGGCTGGCCAGCGGTCACTAAGATCGCAGCAGGAAATGGTTTTAGCCTCATGCTCAGTGTCATCCCTTCTTCAGTCACTCAGCAGCTCTTTTCCTGAAATACTCTACAAAAAAAAAATATTCATGAAGAGAGCCAGATGGATTCATCATAATTGACATTTTGGGATTTAAAAGTATCTGAGAGACAGTTTGCACGTTCCAGAAAATGAAGGGGTGTGGGACTTGACAATTGTGAAATGCTATGCTCGTGGCAGTTTGCGTTCTGTGCAATCAGAAATTGTTTTTATTGTTGCAACTGAGAGTTACAATCTGTACTTCTGAATACAGTTTCAAAAACATTATGCAGGCCCCCTGTACAATTGGAGTTCGTGTTAGCAAACTAGAAGGTAGAGTTTTGTACTGGTGTTTAACAGTCTTCTCTCCCCTTCTGCTAAATCTTCTTCAGAGGAATAAACTATTTAGCCAGACTAAGGACTAACAGAAATTTGTGATCAACACTTGACTACCATGTATGTGCCCTTTGGTTCAATTCCTAGTTCAAAAATAACATCAAAAGAAAAGAAAAAAAAACATCGCACTCAGTATCTTCTTTCCTGTCTCCCTTTCTTTGTTTCACCTTCATTTCCACGTTGTTTCAGGATGCTTGAAACATCAAGGCCTCAGGAAGAAAAATCTTGACACCCAGTCACAGAATGCCTTCCAACCAAACATCTGACTGTTAAAAGATGAATTTTCACAAAGCAATTCTGAACTTGAAAGAATAAATCTTGAGTGATGAGCATGTCAGCTGACGATGTTCCCACAAACTCATGTTTACATGGAACCTTAGAAGGGAGCCAGATTTAGAAATTTGCAAATGTAATCAATAAAGGGTCTCAAGGTAAAAATCATTCATGATTGTGGTGGATCCTCGTGGTGGTTCGAATGAGAATGCTCTCCGAAGGCTCGTGTGTTGAACACTCGTTTCCCTGCTGGTGGCACTGCTGGCAGGAGTGGAGGAGGTGCAACCTTGCTGGAGAATGTATGTCACTGAACTGGGCTTTGAGGTTTTATAGTTCTTCCCACTTCCAGTCCAATCTATTATGTGTTTGTAGTAAAATATATGATTTCTCAGCTTCCTGTTCCTGCTGCCATGCCTGCCACTTGATTCCATGTTTCCCTGCCATGATGGACTCTTCCCTCTGAAGCCATAAGCCAAACAGACATGTTATATAAGTTGGCTTGATCGTGGTATTTTATTAAAGCAAGAGGAAAGGAACTAACACAGCCCACACCCAATGCGGATATTCTTCTTTGAACAGAAGAAGGGTGGGGGGAAAAGTCAAATAAGGAGGCAGAGATTAGAGTTTTAAATTGAGCAATATACAAAGCCACCAGAAGATAGAAGAGCAAGGGAACCCTTCAGAGTGGCTATGGTCACACCAACACCCGGATTTGGAGCTTCTGTCTTCCTTTTGTAGTTTGAATTTACTAAGTCCATGATGAGTTTTCAAGGCAGCTTTAGACAATAAATGCTATGGGATATGAGGGATATTGGAATGCGACCACACAAGTCTGGGGAGAATCTCAGAAACTTTTATTCAGCACAACCTCTGATGACTGAATGCCTCAAAAATTACAGACTACCATTTCCTCACTGCGGAACTCTGGGCAGATAGTGCCTGTATTCTTCATTGATAAAACCAGACTTATTCTCTTTGGAAGAGTTGTCATGAAGGCTAAATCAGATATTGTATATTAATCTCTTAGGACAGTGACTGCAACATAGTAAAGTCTCAGTCAACAGCAGAGTATTTTATTAAAAGAGACTATTCAGTGACCTGCTGACTAATAGCTTGCCCTGTGAGATTATTTGATTTGAAATGAAACATTTAGTTTATTATGTACATATTCCTTTATCTTAAAGCCAAATTCCTCCTTTTGCTGCTCTGAAAATATGCCATTGACAACTAGGACAGGAAAAACATCCTGAGCAGAGTCATCCACCTCCACCTGAACAACATCTCAAGCTGCTGCTCACTCTAGCGTGATGGCGAGCAGTTGCCTCACAGGTCCTTGATACACTCTGCTCTTCCTGGTCACCACACATTACACGGTGCGGATCCTCATGACGTCAGCTCTAGCCAGCATCTATCACTGTGCTCAAAAAGCTGCCTTGCTTGTAGGAAGGTGCTGCCATTGCTGGCTCACAGTCTTTAATATGCTCCTCAGGTCACCACACTTGGAATTTCACAGAGCAATTGTCCAGGTTCCTGCTAATATCTCTCAAAGGAGCAGTTGGGGTGTATAGTGGAAACAATAGCCATCGAGAAATGGCTTCTGACAGCAGCCAAGGTTCTGGCTTGCAGAAATCCATTCTTGTCATATTTTATTAAACATAACTTATACACAATGTCCCTGAAATTGCTCTAGTGGCCAGATGGGATGTCTGCTGCCAGCAAAGCTCTTCATCTTTAGGACTCAGTCAACTAGGAGACAGCCTGGCCTAGCAGCATGAACATTCTTAACTACAAAATTAACCACGTGCAGCCTATGCATATACCAACAACCATCTTCCTCTAATATGAAGGAGATGTATGTATGTGCTTTCCTGAAAACTGTATGCATCAATCTACAAAGTTCCTCCAAGTTCACTGAAGGGAGTGCTGGGTAAGAAACCCATGGCCTTTCAGTGTACCTGACACCATGATATTCAGGGCATTCGCACCAGTCTGTGTTCTAGGAATCAATGGGAAGATGGAAACCATCAGGAAATCACATCCCTTTGGACTGGTATGGAACAGGGTCTTTAAAACTAAAGCTGAATGGATTTGAGGTAAGCTTTAGAACAGGAAGAGGTGATCTAAGCTAGGGAAGCCATGAAAGAAGACTCAAAGTAAGGAAATGGACCATCCATTTAGAAGAATGCCTATGCTTATGTTCTCATTCTCCTAGCAGCAGCCGCCTCTCTATACTGCCTAACCTCGATCCCCAAATGTTAAATATCATTCAGATACATTCTGCATACTCGATTGTAGTGGCATTTCATTTGTATTTTAATAAATAAAGCTTGCCTGAAGGTCAGAGAGCTAAACAGCTGCACTGATCAGTCACACAGACCAGGCAGTGGTGGCACACGCCTTTAATCCCAGTAACCATACTATTTGCCAAAGAAATCGAGCAGTAGTGGCATTTAATCCCAGAACTAGAGAGGATTATAAAACGAGAGGAGACAGATTTCAGACTCAGTCTCATTCTGAGGATTCCTGATGGCAGGATAGCAATTTTTGGACAGAGGTAAAGAGAGGTAAAAGCCAGTGGCTGGCTGCTTTGCTTTTCTGGTCTTCAGGTTGAACCCCAATATCTGTCTCTACGTTTTTACTAATCGTGCTACATTCAATAATGTAACAAGAATAGGATTTTGGTATTGCAAACATCACTTGTAATTCTATCATTTATATTAGCATACTTTTTCCCAGTAATACTGTCAAGATTTTAATACTTCTCTCTGTATCCACTTAACATCAGGAGTTATCAGACAAGGAGCACTCACTTGAAGCAGAATAACAGGTTTTTGGTTAGTTATGTGTCCATGGAACATAACTGCGGGCCCCGTATTAAGCATATCTAAGGTAATTCACCTCAGTTTCAAATACCCGTGCCAGCTCTAAGAGTCAATGGTCCCATTGTGCCTTGACCCCTTCCCCCCACATGTCTGCAGAGCAAAGCAAGACGTAGGCTTCTTTGGGAGTAAGCCCAGACATGGGCAGCACCATTCCCAGAGCTTCAGCGCCCAAGAGAAAGTTGCCTCTGGCAAGTGCGGCACCTGCCTCCCCTTCCTTCCCCCCTCTTTCAGTATCCCCACCCACACCTGTCTCCAGGCCTTAACTTCCTGGGTCACAGCAGGAAACTCCCACCCACCAGCTGGGCTGGTTTTATTTCTGAGAAAGGAGAACAGCTGGGTGATTTTAAAGATGGAACTTAAGATCCACTTAACTAGTCAACTCCAGTTGTCAGGCCCCTGAAGCTGCATTTAAGGACAGGAGTTGTGGATGTGACTTGAAAGCAAAGAGCTGCGGATGCTTTGTCCGCCCCCAGCAGGAGAGATTGCATACTTCACACCCCTGCTCCAAAGGACTTCTGCTGGGTTGCTTTGGTCTCACTCTTCTCTTTTATAAAATGTATTCATTGACGTCTGGTCTTTTGAGGCTTTTGGCTTAGAGAAGAAAGGGGGTCAGCAAGTTAGCAAATTAAACACGTTCCACCTGGCCAGGCCATCCGAAGCTGAGTTTGCTTAGTCTCTGTCGATGCGGTCCTCAGATCCGGATAGCCATCTAAATGACAGAAAGCTTTGTTCGAATTCATAAAATATTTTACAGGCAGAGTAAAACAGATCTAATAGATCCATTTCTCATTAAAAAGGCCAATGCTGGGAACATCTGACGCTGTATAACTGTCTGATTCAATTTGGTAGGTCAAGCCTGACTAATCTTATATTCTGATTGGGGTGAATTCATTTCCCCTGGAAAGGGACGGATTTCCCACAGGCTCCCAGATTATATACTTCTGAACCTGTATGCTCATAAGATATTACAAGACTGTGGATTAAATCCAACTCATCCAGTAAACAAAAATAATCCCATATCCAAATTAACATTTAGAAGCCATAAGCCAAGAAAATATAAATCCTCTTAGAAATTGGACCGTGTGCTCAGTGAAAGAACAGAGTTGGAAAGAACACAGAAGGAAATCTGTTCAAAGTTCATATATTCTGAGGCTACAGATGCTATAAGGAAAAATGAGACAATCGGCTTTCCTTAAACTTTCCTTGAAATCAATAGATTAAAAGGCATGTATAGTCTTCCAGCAAGACTAGACCTTGAGTCAGAACTGAGTCTGGTTTTAGTTCTATCTGCTGCTTGTTGTGTGCCACTGAGGAAAATCCTGTCTTCTCTTCTCTGGGACTTAATGACACCTCTTGGGTAAAGACCTGAAATTTGTCTTCTGCATTAAGTACAGCATTGTTCTCCTTTGGCTCTAATTTAATAATGTCAATTATGCAGAGAGTCTGTAATGAGGGTACCAAGTCTTTGGGTCTCTGTTCCCAGATAAACACACACTTTCCCCTTAACACAGGTCTTTGAGGATGCTCGATGGTCCCTCTTAAACTAAGAGTGCTGCTTTCAGAACCCTGGCATTCTCTCTTTAGCCATGTTAAGTATAATTCTTGGTGCCTTATGGGTAAAGTATTAAATATTAATACAGAATTTCCTGCATTACAAAAGAATCTCCTTTCCTCTTTCTGAGTCTTGATCAGATGGAATTATACATATAAGTCCATCTAGAGTTGAGCAAAATCTTATGACATGGTTTAGCCAACGAAATGAGAGAGCTTGTCCCTTGACTTTCTACACCTCCTCCTTTGCCACAGTGGTTCCGAACCAGATAAAGAGATGCAGAGGCCAGAACTCCCAATCCATCAGCACAGAACAAGGGTATAAAGAAAACATTTATTCGGTGAAGGCACTGAGGCTGAACAGGAGAATCTCTAACTTCAAGAGGCTCGTCATTCCGAAGAGCCAGTACCGGACACATAGTAAGCTGCAGACATGTGTACTCTCTGTTATCTGTAACAGAAATGTTGGGTTATTCAGGGATTATGGATGGAGGCTGCCTTGTGTTTGTCAGACATCAGTGTTCATGGAACTGTAGAGTGTTTCAAAATGAAGTGTCTGAGATACAGGATTAAAGCAATGAAACAAAACAACAACAGAGAAACAAAAGGTAAACTCATAGTAGCTGAGCAAAAAACCAAAACAAAACAAAAACAAATTTAAAGATAAATAGCTGACTCTAGGGTGCTCAAGGGGTAAGTTACAAAGTGTGTCCAGTCTTTATTCTGATAACAAAAGTATCATGAGATCATTTTTGCTGTGATATTCTGCCTGCTTTGCAGCTCTGACATGCCTCAATAAAGGGGTCATAATATCTGATTCCCTTTTGTCAACTGTGACCAGTGTACAGTCCCTAGAGTCAGCCACCCATCAAACCACATAAATGGGGCAAGGCAAACTCACCAAGAGATTTTGATTGCCAACCTAAATATTTTAGTCCACACTCTGCTTTATAACAGTGTACTGGCATTCATTTTCCACCAGCAGCACAAAAACCATTAGTTGCTGCCAGTTAAGCAGAAAAACACAGTAACTCCTGGAATCAAAACAGGAGCAATGTCACACAGAGGCAAATTTCAAACGCCAAAATTGGGGCCAAGGACAATGCAATGCAGGAGGGTGTGGAATGCTGCTGACAGCTACATCCTCCCTGCCATCCTTTTGCATCTCTGGCCCCCTTGGTACTCCTCAGCCTGTGGGACCCTGAGAACCATGACTCGGGTTGGTTACGCTGCAGTTTGTAGAAGGAATAAAATCTAGGGGCAGATGTACAACTGATGCTTATGCATCAGACAAATGTAATTAGTACCAAGTTCACAGCCTGCAAGATGAGACCATATTATCTGAATTGCAGATTTCCCCACCTGCTTCCATTGCAGTCAAGGTGAGACTCTTACAGGCCTGGGTTTCCAGTTCCTAAGGATTCCCTTTGTGTAGTAGATAATAGGACCAGTGCTAAGGCTGTGGATGGACTACTTAGCTGCCTAAAAAAAGTCATCTGGGGAGTGTTAGAGACCCTGACCACACCTTGAACAATTACTCTAGCTTGACTGGAGTAATCCTGCTGCCTACCACGTGGTGTAAAACTAAGAGTGTGATTCTTGGCCCTCTTTCCAGAGAGTTAGATTTAATTGGTACAGGCGACAGACAAAGAAGTAGGGTGCATTTAAAGCATCATGCCTCTCCAGGTAATTTTAATGCACAACCATGTTTGAGACCCATTCCTATAGAGGAGTCATTGTGTCTGTATAGGAAGTAAAAATAAGGTAGAAACACTGTTTGTTTAACCCTGTCCCTTTCGAGATAAGAAACAAAAGCCCCTCTAGGTGGGTACAAAACGAAAGTGCTTAAAATCAATTAACAAATTGATTTTGAATTTCTGTGAGGAACTTCTAAGCACAAGACAGGCACTAGGCCAAAAGGAAAATGAAAATAATTCCTCGAACTTCAAATCCTTAGAATCCAGCTCAAGCACAATAATAATATATGGTATTGTGAGGTAGTTAGAACTCACATATGTTCCTGAGGGATGTAAATGGTGCAGCTTGAACATGTGTTTTAAAAAGTTAAATATACATTGACCATATGGCTCAGTAATTCCACTCCTGGGTATTTTCTCAGAAGGATAGAAAGATTTAAGCCAACAACTATAATTTCACATTGCTATAACACTTTCAACAAAGAATCTCATAGCAAAACAATTAAGTTCACCCTTTTTATGTTCTGTTGGTTGGAGACAAATCTTAGGATCTACTCATATGGGCAGGCAGGAAACAAATCAGCATGAGCATCAGAATGCAGGGTTCATGGGAAATCTAGCTTACCAATTGTCCATCATCTAGGGAAACAATAACTACATTGTGGCACACACCCACCACCACCACCACCACCACCATATAAATTCATATAAAGAAATACTACTCAGTAATAAACTAGAATAAAACCTGAATACACATGGATATGGAAATATTTCTCAAATGCATTATGGTAACAGCTCAGATCAAAATACTGCACACTGAATTATTTCAGGTATACAATGTCAGAGACAAGGCCATACTCTAAAAACAGATGGAAAGATGAGTGGTTGCCAGAGTCCTAGGGTAGGAAGAGGGGTTGGCTACAAAGGGACTACAAAAGATACGCAAGGGAGCTTTTCTAAGTGACAGAAATGTTCAGTATCTTGACTATATTAGTTAACTCCACAAATGTAGGCATGGCTCGAAATCTGTGGAACTATATATCCAGAAAAATAGATTTTACTAAATATGACTTTTATCTCAATGAACTTGACTTTGAAAGCTAAAGTGGCCTGGTACTAAAGCAGCTTTGAGCTGATCAAAATATCTTTTTGATCTAGTACGCCTTGATGGAATTTCAGTGAGGCCAAAAATATGATGTGTATGATCCCTATTCCAATATATTTACTCACTGAATTGCTCGTGTTGGGTAAGCTGCAAATGCTGCCTTTGTCATTAGAAGTGTAATGTGGGAAGAATTGGCAACTGCTTACCATAGAAGAGTGGAGCTGAGTCTGCCTAGAGCACAAGGGTGAAAGCCAAAATCCTCCTCTTAGATTACTAAGACAGAACAGCAACACTCCTAAAGATTCTTTGTTCAGAAACAACTTTTTAACATTATTGCAAAGTCAAACACAAAAGAACATCAATTTGAGTTAGCTGAGCCCTCCTAGCCTTGTACACAAAGCTGTCACCAATAGCACCAAGCATCTATCAGGCAGTAAGACTATGGGGGCATTAAGTTTGGGGCGATGTCCTCAGAAGATCCTCCTAGCCAAATGTCCACCAACAAACCAGACTTTGTGGATAATATTGAGACTTTATCACCTACACAACAAAACCGAGAGGAATTCTGAGTTATTCCAACAGAAACCAAGAGAGTGGCAAAAGGAGTTCATACATAGGCAGCAGATGACATCCTTCGGAGTAAAGATCGTTTTAGACTGGATTTCTGACGAGAGACTTCAGAAGACTAGCTAAGATGCATCCTAGGCATTGAAGAGATGAATTGAAGTAGTTGAGGGGGATTTTTAAAAATATGTTTTTAATTGAAACAGAATTACATCGCTTTTACACAGTCCCTCTCCTCCTTTCAGACCCTGCCAGCTACCCTCTCTTGAAAGCCTCCAATGTCTCCTCCCACACTCTCAAGCCAATGCCTATTTTTTATCATTGCTACAAACATATATATTTGTATGTGTATGTACAAATATATAAATACAACCTGCTGGGTCTGTTTTTATGTTATGTGCATATGGTCTCAAGGCTGACCCTCTGCACTATTTATATATATTTTACAATCAATAAGAGATTGCAAAAGGAAAAGAAGGAGAAAGCTTGTGTTTAGTTTCAGTAACTTTATTGTCAAGAAGAAATAAGAAGAAGGTTTGCAGGAATAAGAAATTCATTTTGGAGGCACAGGTAAATGATTCTAGTAGTTGTGTAAATAATATCTAGATTTCAGGAAAAAAAATACTGAGTTAAAGAAAGAATTTGGTGCCAATGTGAGTAGGAGTGGATACTGTGAAAGCTCACCCCTAGGGGAGCAGACCATATTTGAGTAGTTGGTGGATACAAAATAAGGAATTAAAATAACAGCAGAGAAAAGTGAAAATGCCAAATAGAACTATTTTTTCACTATTTCTATGATTGGTAACGAGGTTCCTTTTAATTCTTCTTATTTGTACTTCAAAAGAAAAAAATGCAGAAACACTAAGATAAAAACGGAGAATAAACAAAGGCACTGGGCACATCCAGCAGGAGATTAAGTTGCTGTATCTGATAAAAGAAGATAGAACACTGTCAAAAAATGGTTACAGTACACGGCCATGACGATGGCACTGTGAAACAGAAAGCTGGGCCCGTCTGGTGCTTGTAAAGAGGTTGAGGCAATACTTAAGTCACTAATGCTGGAAATCATCTAAACTGTGTTCGTTGCCTAAAGACTCCTGCTGGCTTTATTTCTCTGCCAGGCGTGTAGTGGTCTTGCCAGTGTGTGCTTCACTGTCTACAGGTGAGAAGCATGAGGCTTACAGAGATTTTCCAGGCGGACCCAACACCTGTGCTAGATGGGGACCTGAACATGTCCCTTAGACCATGCCTTTGACTTTAAAAGAGGACCACTTTCTTGATTTCCCACAGTTATTTCTGATCCCTAATTCCACATTGGTAGGACAATCTCAGTCACAGTCTCTAGTGTTTGTCCATCGCATTGACACCAGCATTTTCCCAAACATTCATCCGTGCTCTGGAGGGATGTGCAACACAAAGGGATGGTCTGGAGAGACTGAGCAGCTACCACCTACCTGCCACTCAGTGGGTGAGCTGGCTTCTCCTGCCACAAGCTCCAATCTGAGATCACAAAAGGGTTTTCTGGGTTTGCAAGTGTGAGGGTTCTTCCTGGATTTAAACTTTCATTAGTTTTAGCAATGACATACTTGCTCCTTTCTCTGAATCTACCCTTAAGATAATTGAAACAGAAAATCTAAGGTCCTACCTAATGGTAATATATTATACAGAAATAAATTTAGGATGCAGGTGGGGAACTTTGATGATTCGTAAGCTAATAAAAGCAGGGCACAATAAAATAGGAAGTAACAATATACGTATATTTAGAAGGGCAATAATCTACAGTTCTGAATTATTAGAGTGACCCCATAGATAAAGCTAGCTCTTTTTTTAGTTTTAATGGTGTCAGTTTACTCTACAATTTTAAATTTTTTGTCTTACCTATTTTTTTAAATTAAATTTTTTAAACCTGTTTTTTTACATCCTGATCACAGTTTTCCCTCCCTCTTCTCTTCTTAGTCCTTCCCCCACCTCTCCTCTGCCCTTCCCCCCAATCTGCTCCTCCTCCATTTCTATTTCAGAAAAGGGCAGGCCTCCCATAGATATCAGCAAAACCTGGCATATCAAGTTGCAGTAATATTAAGCACCTCCCCTTGTATTAAAGTTGAGCAAGGCAAGCCAATATGAGAAATAGGGTCCCAAGAGACAGCAAAAGAGTCAAAGACAGCCCCTGTTCCCACTGTTAGGAGTCCTACAAGAAGACTAACTTACACAGCTGGCATATATATGTAGAGTGCCTATGTCAGTCCCATGTAGGCTCCCTGACTGACAGTTCGTTCTCTGTGAGCTCCTATGATCCCAGGTTAGTAGATTTTGTGGGTTTGCTTGTGGTACCCCTGTGACCCCCCCTCTGGCTCCTACCACCCTTCCTTCTTCTCTTCAGCAGGATTCCCCAAGCTCAGCCTAATGTTTTTCTGTGGGTCACTGCATCTGTTTCCATCAGTTGCTGAATTAAGCTTCTCTGATGACAGTTGGACTAGACACCAATGTAGGGTTCAGGATGCTGACCTGTCCTCTAGTGACCAGAAGTATAGGATGAAACATTCTTATGGGGAGGTGGCAAAGTGCCCAGCATTCTCCAATCTCTGGTTTGATTCCAATCACTGAGAGAGAAAATAAATATATAGTGAGTAAATAAATCAATAAAGAAAAGCAAAAGAAAGAAAATGAAAAAATATTCTAAACTTAACTGACCCTGCAGTATTTTTATTTGTAAGATAGATCTAAGTATGTTATGTCTACTTAAATATAATATTGCAGATATGGGGCACTTTGGCTGAATAATTACTTTAATTGAATTATCTTTTAAACTAAAGGATATCAGTGATTAAAAGATATCAGTGAATCATAATCAATAAAGGTAGTACCAAGCTAAACATGATAGAAAACTAAGAATATTGAAAGTTAGAATTCTGATGAATCTTCAAGATACACAAACAGAGATTGCTCTGTTGTGCCTAGGTTTCATACTAGGTATTACAGGACTTAAATTTACCAATCTGGACCTTAAAAGAAGTTCAGATATATTTGATGTTTTCAACTGAGGCCATTCTTGTGAATGAATGTCAGCATAAAAGTTGACTTGTTAAAAGGAATTGCCATGAACAACAAGCGCCACGTTATACTTCAGCTAGCCTTTGATAATATATTAGGCATTTAAAGGGACTGTTTCAAAGGGAATCCCTAAAAGAAATCTATCTATAATTAATACTAAAGCAAGCATTTGAAATGTCTCCCTAGTACTCTGTCCTTCAGCAGTTTTTCCTTCTAACTTTCTTCCAGGTCTGTCTCTTTAGGACTATACTGCGCTGTTTGAGGTTCAAAAGCAACAAAATGCTTCCTATGAAAGCTGTGCTAGCCAACTCACGAAAGCAACAACTGCACACAAATATCGGTATGGATACCACCTACCAGGTTCCTGGCACCACCCCTTGATGGAGGAAGGTCATTGGCTAATAAAGGAACTGCCCTGGCCCATTTTATTGGTTAGAGGATAGGTGGGAGGAGAAAACAGGACAGAACACTGGGAGGAAGAGGAAGTGAGGTGAGAGACTTGACAGCTCTGCTCTAGGGAACAGACGCCTGAGAGAGACACCATGCCCTGCTCCCGGGATGAAGCTCCGACCCAGGATGGACATAGGCTAGAATCTTCCTGGTAAGCGCACCTTGGGGTGCCATACACAGATGATTAGAGATGGGCTAAATTAATATGTGAGAATTAGCCTAGAAGAGAATGGGCCAAGCAGTGTTTAAAAGAATACAGTGTCTGTGTAATTATTTTGGGCATAAGCTAGCCGGGCAGGCAGCCGGGGGTGCTGGGGACGCAGCCCCGCCACCCCTATTACTACATATGGCGCCCAACGTGGGGCTCGAACCCACGACCCTGAGATTAAGAGTCTCATGCTCTACCGACTGAGCTATGTGGGCGGCCGGGTGTGGGGGACGCAGCACCGCCGCCCCATATTACTACATTTGGCGCCCAGACGTGTGAACAGCTAAATCCACTTAAAAACCTGAGAAGGCTTAAAAATAAGGGAGAGAGACTTTAACACAGATTTTTGCTGTTTGTTGGTGGCGTGCTGTTGAGAGATTTCCTGATTCGGCAACAGTAGCAGAAAAAACACTGTGTCATTTTAAAGCGCGACTTCCTGGGGCTGTGCCGCCATTGCGATCTCTGTCTGGCTCCTGCGGGAGACAGAGCTTTTGAATAGAGCTTTTGGAGTAAAGTGCTACGATTTGTTTGATGGCAACTAGACTTGCTGTGTTCTCGGGTCTACTCTGCTTGCTAGAGGCAAGAATGCGCTTTCATCTAAGAGAGGCTTCCTGACTCAGCTTTAGCTGCAAAGCCTGCAGCTCATTAAGAGGTCCTGCCACGAAACACTTAAACGGTGTTGACAAAAAGCTGAACGCATGCTTTTCGGTTTTCAGCCGTAGCAGGAAAAAAGCTGCGCCGTTTAAAAATGCCGGCTTTCTGGGCCATCCTGCCAGGGCAAACTCTGACTGTTTGAGGCAGGAGGGCCGGCTAAGGAGAGAGGACTTGTGTGTTGTCTGTTGTAGCTCACTTGCTGGCAGGGACCTTGAAATGCCATACAGTTGTTGCAGTAAACATGGCTACAGCCTGTATATCAGCCATGAGGCTGGAAAGCTAAGGAATGGACTGGATCTAGCTGGCAAAGTCACGCCTTTAGTCCTACTGAGATTGCTTGGTAAATTAAAGACTCATGTGGTCAGAAAAAGAGAGATATACAGTAAAGAGAGATTCAAAGACAGAGAAAATTTCTGAATGGTTTAAAGTGTGTTAAAAATATATGCAGACTAAAAGTTGAAGTTCTTAAAGTAAAAAAAACAAAAAAAAGGAAGAGAGTTGTTGTGTGTGGTAACACATACCTTTAATCCCAGTGCCTAGAAGGCAGAGACAAACAGATCTCTGTGAGTTCAAGGTGTAGTAGTGTACACCTTTAATCCCAATGCCTGGGAGGCAGAGACAGGCGGATCTCTGAGAGTTCAAAGACAGCCTGGTCTACAGAGTTACTTCAGGTCAAAGATACAGAGAACCTGTCTCAAAAAGCAAAGAGTTAAAAGTAAAAATAAACAAAATAGAGGTTAAAACACAGCTGCACAAAGATGGAAAATACACAGAGAATTTTGATACTGTATGCTATTATGCTCTCTTTGAATTGTTTAAATGCTGAAGAAGGAGAAACAGATGCTAAAAGATATTTATTTATAAATACTGCTGAACTAATCCAACATAGATATTATGAATTTGGATCTAAGGATATGATACTTTGGAAAGGAGTTTCTTATTTTGTTTTCACAGAGGATGAGACGCTGTTCATTTCTTCTATTCCGATTTGGTATGATGGACCACGCCCTCCTGAAGGGTTGGTGTGAACGCCTTCAAAAAATTGCTTCGCTCAACTGCCAACTGAGATGAAGCTAACACACAGGTTATACCATGAAAGACCTAATTAACGACGCCCCCATTCAGCAGGAAGCAGTTTGGAGAGAAATAACTGCGCCCATATTCCCAAAAAATGTTTATAAATGTTCTTTTACATTTAAAGGGGGATATGATATAGATATGAATAATTTGCATTAGTATAGATTTTGCTTTATTGATAGAGATTTAAGGTCAAATTTGTTATGTGTATATGTATTTCTGATCTTTATTAAGGTATTGTGATTGTGTAGTTCATTATTAAAATGTAATGTATAATTAGGAAATATAGGTTGTTGATGGATAATCATAAATAATAGTCAAGTTTGTAGTCATGTTAGTTAGATTTTCTAGATATATAGAGATATATTTTAGATAGACATTCTTCATGTCTTTCTAAGAATAGGACTTTTCATGACAATGAGACACTCTGCTCCTGGTAGCACCAATCTACTTCAAGAGGAAGATGGGCATCAAAGAGGATCCTTATGGAGTTTGATAGCCATTTGGGCAAGAAACTGCTCTTGCCTGGACTGATGCATAAACTGGACACAGAGAACCCGCAGAGAGAGGACTACTGAACTTGCCTAAGGTGAGATGATCTTTCGGGGTTCCTGATTCATGAAAGAGTCTGCGAGACATTCTGCAGGACACAACAGATAGTGACTGAACTGACTTTGAATTTTCCTGCTTTATGGAAATGTCTGCTGGAAACCATGGGCCTGAAGGCTGAAGACGGATGCCCCAACGGTACAGAGGAACCTTGGGTGACTGTCCAGGCAGCGAGATGTCTCTGTCATTTCTAGAGTTTAAAAGTTGCTTTTTTTTCTTGTTTACTTAGGTAATATTATATCTTTCTGGTGTCTTTGATGGAGTTAAGAATAGTTAGTTATAGTTTTCCTTAGTTATGATAAAGATTATTGTAACTTTTACTTGATAACTGTTTTGTTATATGTAATTTTGCTATGTTAAAGTTAAAGCTTTTTTTTTTTGTTTAATCCGAAAAAGGGGAAATGATGGAGGAAGGTCATTGGCTAATAAAGGAACTGCCCTGGCCCATTTTATTGGTTAGAGGATAGGTGGGAGGAGAAAACAGGACAGAACACTGGGAGGAAGAGGAAGTGAGGTGAGAGACTTGACAGCTCTGCTCTAGGGAACAGACGCCTGAGAGAGACACCATGCCCTGCTCCCGGGATGAAGCTCCGACCCAGGATGGACATAGGCTAGAATCTTCCTGGTAAGCGCACCTTGGGGTGCCATACACAGATGATTAGAGATGGGCTAAATTAATATGTGAGAATTAGCCTAGAAGAGAATGGGCCAAGCAGTGTTTAAAAGAATACAGTGTCTGTGTAATTATTTTGGGCATAAGCTAGCCGGGCAGGCAGCCGGGGGTGCTGGGGACGCAGCCCCGCCACCCCTATTACTACAACCCCTGGGAATGGCCACTGCGGCAGCTACCTGAACTTTCTAACATGTTTTTAATTGCCATTTCAACTGACTTTGCTAATGACTTCCCACAATGAAGGTAATGTCGTCAGGCAATCTCTGTGATGACCTTGGAACCTGGAAATCCTGTCTCGTCAGGCTGGTCCTAACTCCAGCTCAGTCCTGTACCGTCTATGGCTGAGCCTTACTCATATAAGGGAACAGTTTAGTGCTGGGAGAAGCATTTGGCAGCAAGGGAACAATCTGGAAAGAGATGCACAAAATGTTACTCTGCTCTTTTGAATGTGCTATGCATTTGAATCCTTAGTACATAATTGAACAACTCTTAGCAAGACAGTTTTAGTGGAGGAAGGCGATTCCTTTCAGAGGACGCTGACCTTTGCCTCCGAAAACCCTCAAATTCCTTAAATGAAATCTTAGCTATTTAGACCCCTGTTTCTTGACATTTAGGTAACTACAGGCAAACTGTAGGGGTAGAATAAATGTTAAGAAGCCTCTTTTAGAGATTGTTCTAAAAAATAATCATAGGAAGAGCATCAGATATGAACAACAGGCCAGATTTAAACCCTACATCTCTTTCACCAAGTATACT
The DNA here is from genome assembly GCF_018167655.1 of Microtus oregoni. Classification (NCBI taxonomy): domain Eukaryota; kingdom Metazoa; phylum Chordata; class Mammalia; order Rodentia; family Cricetidae; genus Microtus; species Microtus oregoni. Next base: position 3,711,939 of record NW_024543833.1, on the reverse strand, counting down.
TATCAGGGAGGCTTATATTTACCCCTCTGAGACTTTATTTACCCAGTTAACAAACAGGGGTGGTGCTATTGCAGAACCTGAGATTCTGGAGGATGCAGGGTGAGATTTGGAACAGGTGGATGTTCCAAGAATCAAAAATTCACGTGTCAAATATGAGACATTTCCAGACTCCCCTGGTTGTCAGAGGGGGCTGGGCTTTCCCTCTTACTTTGCAATGCTCACCTATGCATCATGTGGCAAACTTTGTTGTCGACACACATTTGTTTCTCCTCTCATCATTGTGATCTGTTTGATTCATTTCCTATCATTCATTTACCAGGAAGCCAAGTGAACCCAGCAGGATCTCAATAAATACAGATGGGTTGATTGATTAAACTTGATTTTCAGCAACATCTCAGCACCTTCCAAGATCAGAGAAATCCTTATGCAGACACTAGGGCCATTTATCCAGTAGGTTTAAGTTTTAGGAAATTTTCCTTCCTATAGAAAGGGCTTTGACCCTGAAAAGAAAATACGTGGATCTACTTTATCTTTTTTCCTATTCTCAGAGATCTTGATAATGTTCTTATATGCACACAATCCCACCCACCTCACGGGATGGATGATAAGAATGATATCAGATGGCCTACTGGAGAATGTTGGTCTTCAGCTCTGGAAAAGTCTGTGTTGGTTTGGGACCTACAAAAACACTAAGAGAATTCTTTCTGCTTATTCATTAATGGGATAATTTAAAGCTACTTAGACATTTTATTAATATACATGGGTTCACATCATTCAATTTGAATGAGGATGTACTTGATATAGCTTGATCTGGAGCTTATAACAAGAAAACCCAGAACTACAGAATATCTCAAAATTCTGATCCTTACAGGCAACAAATTCTTAAAGACCACAGAGTCTTTAATAAGTGTTGGGTTTAAGGCAAGTAGTCACACCCCATAAATTAAAGGTAGCCATGAGAGCTGGGAAGAACTCTGGTTGTGAGCACATGGTTCCCTTTCAAGGAGAACCTTAGGAAGCCCTATGGTAGCTGGAGAACTAAGGCAGTACCTTAAAATATGCTGAAGACTCACAAAAGAAAGAATATCTGAGAAGAAAGGAAAGAAAATGGAGTAGGTGATGCCTGCTCTTTATTATCACTGCGTTCAGTATATGAAACTCTTTCCTTGTTTAATTTCTTTTACATAGAATCTGAGATTGTTAATTATTTAATTTATTTTTTAATGTTTAGTCTTTAGGAATAGTAATGGGATACTTGAATATTATATGTAGGTAATATATATGTAATTATCATAAAGAAACCCCTTAATATTTTATTTTTATAAGAATTTAGAGCCAGAGACTATTAATATTGTTGGGTGTCTGTAAAAAATATATTAAAGCCAATAATGTCTTGAGCTATCATCCGTTCTACTCCAATTCCTTTTCCATCAAGCAGAACAAGCCCTGTTTGGGCTCATTCCTGACTCACCAGAGGAACCAGAAGACAGACCAACTAGATCCCTTTCCTAAACACTGATAAAGAATCCCAGAACTGGCGAGATGGCTCAGTCAATAAAAGGCTTACCACACATGTATGAGAACAATAGCTTGATGCCATGTTCCCCCTCAAAAAGCTGGGAGCAACAGTTCACATCTGTAATCACAGCACTACAAGGCTGCAGATGCAAAGATTCCTGTGCTTTGGTGGCAGGCAACCTAGAGGAATCTGAGAGCTGCAAGCTCAGTGAAAGAAAGAGCATGTCTCACAAAGTAATGTGGAGAGCAGTCAAGGAAGACACCTAATGTGACTTTTGACCTCTATATGCATACATAAGCACTTGCCTGTGTAAACCCCACACATGAACATGTACACACACTCACACACACACACACACACACACACACACACACTAATAAGAATCCTGAAGAACTGTCAAGACCTACTTGCATCCCACCTCATTAGCTCCACTGAAGGATGCTACACAGTACATGGTGTGATCTAAAATTACAAAAGCCGATAAAAATAGTTATAACGAACAAAGAGAAGATTGAACCAATTGTCTTCACTTTATATCAGAAGAAACCAAGGCATTAGCAAAGCTAAATAATGCACCCAAAGACACATCAGAAGAAAGTAGACAAAACACAACCCTTCCCCCAGGGCTGATAGTGCAGGGTCACAGGTCAAGAGACCAGGAATTCTATTTCCCTTGTTTCCTCTTGTGCTCTAGACACTGGGCACCATGAATCCGAGGATCTAACATCAGAATCCAGAGCATGTGTTCTTGAAGAGATGAATGGACCTCATCTCAAAGTATCTGATTCAGCAGCTCTGAACCAGGCCCTGAGAGTACCTGTCTACACATTCCCAATGCTACATTTGCTGCTGGATCATGGACCATATTTCAAGAATTTCCTTTGTCAGATGAGTACAACATATGTGAGTGTTTTAACTCTGCCTTAGAAACGCATTCCTTCTCCTATTTTAGTCTATGTGCCGCCAAAGAGAGCAGCACACCCTCCTCCTAATGTGTCATAGAGACGCCACAAATGCTGGGCAGGAATCTGTGGAAAGGAATATCCCTGGAGCTATAATCACTCTTTTCCTAAGAAACTTAAAAATCTGCAAGTCGTGCAGGACTTTGTAAGTAAAGAGTTCACTTTGTTCTCCCTAATTTTTAAAGTATCTACCAGCAACCTGTTGGAGTGTTGCTCATAGCCTTTTCCATGAGAGACATACCTAGAGTAGGATAATTTCTGTAACACAGTATAATAAAAATGAGGCTACACATGGCCAGAAGAAACTGCCAGAAGATGATAGACATCCCTTTCCCTGTGGCTGCCTGGCAACCCAGAGGTTCAGGATAACAAACACCTGACTGACAAGAGTCACAGAACATGGGGAAAAAACTGTGTATCCCAGAATCACAGCTACTGGGGCAGCTGAGTGATAAGAGTAGACCCTGCTAAACATGCAGTACCTGCCAGTATCACTGCTTTGCCTTTTAAGGACTTCAACAGACCCTAAATTAGGCAGAAGTTATTAAAGCATAAAAGTATTAAACAGAGGAAAGGAGGGGAAAGCAACTTCAAAGACAGCATTTTGGCCATAGAATAAAGAGACCAGGGCCTGAGAATCTACCCCACCTCCGGGCTTTGTGTACTTCTGTGTATGAGTCTTAAGGTATGTAAAAGAATAATTTTATGTAAGTCATTTTTCATGTAATAAAACCCTCTTGCTCCTAGTTCCACTGAATCTACATAAGCATTCACATTAGATGCGTCATTACTGGGTGTATCACTTAAGAAACGATCCTGCCAATAAGCAAATATGTCCCATTCCATTTTTATTAGCCAAGAGTGGGATTTTATGCTGACAGAAAGAGCTGTTTTAAACTTACTTAGGCAAATTCTATATATCACTCAAGGTATCCTTAGGTAAGAATAATAAGGGAATCTCATCTCCACCTCGTATCTTGTGACACTTGCTTACCATATCATGACTCCTCCATGACCCCTGTCTTTTTCTACTCTGTGTCACATCCTAGTTCATCACTAATGGTAATACAATCTTTAAAGAGCCGGGTGAGCCATTATTTTAGGATCTTCTTCTAGCTAATGAAAAAGCAGGCTTTCTGAGTTCCAGAGCAAACACACTTTCTCTTTACAGAAGGCATCCTTTAACACAACAAGGTCACTCATAAAATTAGGACATTTTTTCCTGTGATCTGAAGAAAGAATATTTTAATGTCCTGACTGTTCCTGTGTAATTTTAAGCTGCTTCCTTGGAAGGGCACAGTACTTAGCAAACCAAGCCCTTTAACAAATGTCATGTGTCATGTATTGACATGTCAATCTTTTGCAGTACTACAAACAGCTAGGCCCCAGGTTTCTATAAATCCTGTCCATCACAATAGCCCCCGCTGAATACCATGCTATCTATTACCCTACAAAACCAGCATCTTCTGTGTTGAATGAAAATCTGGTCCAATCAATTCAAAGTATCTTGTCTGCTAGGCACTTTCCACAATATCAGAATTATTTTTTATATAATTTTATTTTAATCAGCAAAACAAAAGGAAGAAAGTTAATAGTGTGAAAGTTAGCTCTGACATATGTCAATGTTGCAGAATAAAACATAGATTCACATATTATTCACTGGGACGAGAACATTTAAAATGTGCTCATCACTTTTCAAGTGCACAGTATATGTTAGTAACTACAAATACTACGTTCTAAGGTGGATCTCCTGAGTCTTTGCCTCCTACCTGTGAGTTAGTTTTTTAGCCATCATCTGATCTACCATTTCCCTACTGAATATATATCCAAAACATATGAGGTTAAATTAAACAGGGTATCTACACTCTAACATTTGTTGTAGCTTTATTTCCATTAGTGAAGGTAACAGAACAATCAAGTGTCAATAAACAAACCAATGGATAAAGAAATGTGGCATGTATATGCAAGGAATCATCCAGCCCTTCACAAGAAAAGCCTAGAGCTGCAGAGACAATTCAGCAGGGAAGAACGTGGAATGTCCTTGTGGGGGACCTGACCTCTGTTCCCAGCATCCAGTTTAGGTAGCTCACAATCACCTGAAACTCCAGATTCAGGGCATCTAACATCTCTGGCCTATTGGGACACCTTCAGGCTCTGTCTCTGTCACTGTCTCTCTGTATCTCTTTCTCTTCCTACTTCTCCGCTTACCTCCCTGCCTATTTCTCACACAATGAAAATAAATCTTTAAAGTCTCATGTATTTGGAATCTAGTGCTATTAAATTAGGATTACTTGAGAATAGGGCTTAGAAATTGTTATAGTAGAGATAAGCTGTCTTTACCTAGAGGAGCTACATAAACAAACAAGGCTTAGACTCATGAAACAATAAAAAGAAAACGACAAGATATAGATAATTATCAAATCATTAATGAAAGTCAAGTATACTACTAATGCCATCAGTTAGCATAACTGTGAGAACAGTGTTAACTGAGGAGATCAGGAAGTAATGATATCAGTTTTTCCCTAAACCACACATGGAGCTGGGTTACACTACCAGCTCACAGTAAGAAAAAACCAAAATTGTAGGTATACAGACATTAAGCAAGAAGAGTTTGGCTGACTACACATAGACAATCAATCCCATCTGTTACAAAAAGTACAAAAAGTATTATTTCTTAATATGGCAATGCATGATTTTTCCTAGGAAGACTGTTGACCCAGATAGAAAGGGTACAGATAGACCAAAGAAAGGATTCCACTAAGACAGCATCATGAGACGAGTTTTCTGGGGTTACTCATGGTAGTGTGAGTGGCAGCAAAGCAACAACATCATTGGGAAGTCTTCTGGGAAAGTTTATGTTATCTATCTGTACTGCCAGTCAGTCCTACCAGCAAGAAGGCAATACATGAAAAGCTGTACCACTAAAGCATCCTATTGGGATACATCTAGGCAGATAACATCACTGAGGGATTCAAAGTCCCAGTCCGCTATTTACTTCTTATATAGCTTAGTGTGGGGAGGGTTTTGTGAAGATCTCATGAGGATCTTGTAAGACCTTAGAAGTCTTGGGAGACTCCCACTCTCCCTAAGAGAAAATTTTAATAGACCTAAGTGCATTGGATTTTCATGTAGGTGATCACATCTGCTCTCACTCCAGATGGCAATGGTCATTTCCAAAAGGGCAGAAACAGATACATTTCATGCCTGTCGCTAAATCAATTACAAGAAAGGGAAACAAGATGGCTGACTAACGTTATTTATATTGATCAACTATGGTACACTCTCTGAAACCCAGGAAAGGTCAGTTCTTTCTTGGGTGCATTGTTTCTGGCCCTGAAACCTTTGGCCAGGCAAAAGTGTCTGTTGAGTGTTAATGAACACCCAAAAGTGCCTGCCCCAGGGCTTAGTACAGGCTCCAGCCTCTTCCCCCCCCCCCCCCCGACCTGAAGGCCCAGTCTACAATGGTGGTGCTATTAACTCTTGCCAACTGTTCCCACCACAGCTCCCACATGAGACTTTGAGAATTAGACCTGTTCAGCCCCTAGCTCCTCCTCCCATCACAGAAGTAGATGAGGCCACTCCTTAAGGAATAAATTTCCTCACTATGGAGAAGCTATGTTTCGAGTGCAGAGTTAATTAGCACCAGAGGAGGAAGTAACAAAGATCAATACTTTATTGGGATTTTCTTTTACTTACGACTGTTACGAGCAGTCATTCTCTACAGACTGGGCTGACCCTGAAATTATTCTAACAGTTGCCACGCCAGAAAGATCAAACTCACCTGAACCCAGATGGTTCATGTCCAGCAGGGTTAAGACTGCAGTATTGTCTCCTTTTTATTCTTCCAGTTCTCAATCACACCAGCCTCATAGCATAGAGGCCTAACATAGAATGACTTTATCTGAGAAGTTGATCCTGGCATATAGGTGACTATGTCTTGGCTGAGTATGGCCCAGTATCATTCTACTCCCCACACCTGACTTCCCTTAGCTGAACTCCAGGGCTGGAGGACACGGGCAGAAGACAACACCTATTAAAGAGAACACACCTATCAAATTGTGAAAGTGACCTGCATTTCTATGGTTACCATAACTCGAGTGCTGTGAAGTGATACAAGAAGAAAAGAGATTTGTCTACGAGGCGATGGGTCACTGGCAAGAGAGTAAGACCCTGTCAACATCTGTAGCATACCCGTTTATTAACGTCCATCATAATAGCACAGGACCTTGACATCTGCTAAAATATCTTGGAAATAAACCTCCTGGACTGTACTGAAAAATTGCCCTCCAGCATCAGTATAATTAACACCTCTTGACAGCTTTATCTTCTTTTCATTCTGTGTACATATTCTACACATCGTCTGTGTTCAATATACTATGCTAGACACTGCATCTTCAGGCAGAACGTTGAAGAACCCTCTAGGAGTTCACAATCCACTCAGTACCTCTACCATTTTTATACTAAATTATTTCTTGCTTCATGGCTTTTTTTTCATTTGTTTGCATCTCCCCAAAGAAGATTTTATTGAGAAATAATTTCAGTAATTTGCTTAAGGAAAACAATAGGAATAGTGAGTTTTAAAAAAAAAAAATATTTGCCAAACTTCCCCTTTCCCTACTCTTATTCCTATTGTGCCTCTGATCCATGCCCTGGGGAAGCTGATTATACTCCCTGCAAATATGTAATCCAAATGAATGTATTAAACCCATAATGCAAAGAAGTAATTTTGCCCAGGTTTCCATGCTCATTGATCCCCACAGGACAGGACACCTAGCCGGGCACTCCCTGCATGCCATGAAGATGAACACATTGTCTTCCTCTAGACCCACAAGCAACATATTTTCCATCATGTTTATCTCCAAACACTGGGCTTTCTAATCACTGTGTCTTCAATGAGAGACCCAGAAAGTCCAAACCCAGCCAGACTGATGCAGGGCAACTCAAGAAGCAGCAGCTTTAATGGGTGGCCTTGGCAAGGTCTTGCAACCCTCCATTGACCCTATCCTGAGAAAGCAAGTGTTATAAGAGAAAAGGCATAACCACTGTGACAGACAGGCCTGAGGTCATAGCTCACATCTGCCACTTCTGGCTTCAGTTCATTTCAGATTACTTGATGTCAAGGCTTTACTGGCATATTTTCAGTTCTTCATAAAATGGGAATTACCATCATAAAATTTACAGTTCGACTCACTGGTCAAAGGCCATTGGTGGGTCTGTCACTGTTAATTTCAAGCAGAAACTGTGGAAGATCATTGAAAATACTATGTACAGGCATCTTTATGTCTAGAATGATTAATATCACCTCTATTATTTTCTCTGTCTTGAAGCAATGCTAGAACCCAGGGATCTGACTCTGCCTGTTCTCTAATACTTCATGTTAGGCATCCCCTCTTTGTTAGGCTCTTGGATCCCAGAGGGAGAAAGGAATTCTATGCTTATTGGCTTCCTTCCTCTTCCTTCTGTACCATCAAGGCTGATTCAATATATGACAAAATGTGCAATTCCATAAAGCCTGCAGAATTTTTTTACAGGCAATGTCTTTCTCCACACATTGTTTGCTCCCGCAGGATTTCTGATTCAATGAGGCCACAAAGAAGCCTCAGAAATTACATTTTGTAAAATGTACTAGGGAAGTTCTGATGCTGATAATTTAGAGATCAAACTTTAAGAAATGCTGATATACAACATCTCAAGACACCATTAAAGGAACAGATAAGAACAAATAAGTGATTTCAGTATCTGAGGGTGCTGTACCCATTCCATTCATTGTTTCTCTTTCACTGGGAGCACTTACTTGAACATAAACATAGGAATGCAATGCATATTATTTGTGACCTGTAACTTTAATAGACGTAACTGTGGCTGTAATTATATTTCAGAAGTTTTTTATTTAAATTCATTTAGAAACCATCAAACATTTCCTTTAAAAGCACCAGAGAGTAAATTTTGAGGGGTATCAGTGGGACCTACAGTCTCTACTGTAAGCCCCAGCTCTGCCTTTGCTGTCAAACAAAGGTTGCTTAGACATCGAACAAAAAATGGCTTTGGATATATATATATATATATATATATATATATATATATATATCAACACTTCTTTAGTTTATCAAGCCCTCCCATCCATCACACTAGGAGGCCATGAGGAAGACATTAGAGAAGGATATGAATCCTCTATGAGCAGAGGGATTGAAACAGCACCCTACAAAGGCTGTGAGACTGTCATTCTTGACTCACTCTTGAGACCCGGCTGTGTCCTGTTCCATTGCTGTTCACTTTGAACCCCTCATCTGAGACCTTTTGTAACTTACTCTATATTGTGTAGAAGAGCGTTTTTTTTAGACCATGCCTTTCCTGAGAGATCTCATTCTACTATCAGATCGTTCCTCCGTTCTGAGGATGGAGAATGACTGTGCACCTGGGTGGAACCCAAATAACACTGTGTGTCAGCACAACCCACACAGCACAGACCAATCAGGACACGTTCTTGGTAATACCACTCTATAAATTATCACAGTGAATTGAAATTACAGTGGTACCTAGAAATTTTAAAATCTCTCAAGGAAATATGTGTACAATAACTTATTAGACACATAAGATAGGCCCACAGCACTGCAATGGTTGTGGCCCCACTGAACTGCCATCAAACCACCTAGTATGTTCATCAAGAACAGACCTCTCCTGACTATCTATCCTTGAGGCCTCATTTTGTCCTACTGACCACATCTCCCCCATCCTTCTGTTTACCTGTCTGGATCTGCTGTTTGTCTAGCTGCCTTTTTAATCATAATATTCACCCAGTCCTGCCATTCTTCTTCTGCAGCCTTACTTGACTTTACAGTTTTTCTTTTAAACCTGTGATTCACAGAGGCCTGTTTCACAACAGCAGATCTGTAAATTCATAGGGTCCCCCAGCTTCGACTTCTCAGACCTCTTTGACATTCATCACCTTTTAAAGCCTTGGTAGTTATTCTATAAAACACACACATACACACATGTGTGCACACATACAAACACATTACACTTAAATATATATGCTTACTCTGATATGTAATGTGTGGTCTGGGAGTTAATATTAATAATTAAGATTACAACAAAAGAACCTTTGATTGCCTTATCCAGATCATGAAAAGAAAGTACGAGTACCTGGAAAACTGCTCCCTTTTGAAACCACCATATCTTATGAATTTAATCTTTCTCAATCAATACTAACATTCTGGTATGACACAAGCATGTCACTCCGTATGTTTCTGACATAGCACACTCCCAATATTAACCAATGAAGTCTCAGGGACAAGAGGTAGTGGTTCTTTAGGAAAAGATGGTGAAGAAGAAAATGCTCCTGCAAGAAAGCACTCTTCTTTACTGACTATGCATCGTTGTTAAATTTCCAGTTGAAAGTTAGTCCCCAATTGTGAGATATTAAGAGAGAGATCAGTATCGTATTCTGACTATGGTACTGTTGGGTGGAGCATGTGGGAGATCAGTAAAGTAGGTGGGGATATAGAGATACAGTCTTTGCACAAATGTGATGCTGTGCTTTTGTAAGAGGAGAGAGATCTGAGTCAAGAACTTTAGTTATCTTGAGCTGGCTTCAGAATCTTCACAGCTCCCATTCCCCTACCCCAGCAAGAAAAATTATACCAGATGCAAATGATTATTTTTGAATTTTTTAAACTTCAGTACTGTTAGCTAAATAAGCACTTATTCAGTTTGTGTTGATTTATTTATAGCATTAAAAAATAAAACAGGATGCCATCTCCTTTCAATGGCCTCTGAACATGTTCATATCTCAGCAAGGGAACTATGTGAGTCTATGTGAGTACATGCAGGTTCAAATTAAATCACTGACCCAGGGAGATAGGAAAGTACAAATCCCACTCCAAGGTGATAGTCTTAAGGGGTCCCTGCAGATGTAAGAGCTCAATCATGTGCCCTTCCATTCCAGAGGAGCAGGTAAAGAAGAACCTGAAGCAAAGCCATCAGCTTTGGTTCTGTGAATCATTCTACTCCAACAATGGTACTTACTATTAAACTACAGATAAGAAAACAAACAGAGCAAATTCATCTTCAAAATCTTAAAGAGTCCCAAAGGATGCCCTATTAGATAGATGAGGTAGCAAAAGAAGGAAATCAACTCAACCTTTTGGAAAGAGCATTGAAGTCCCAGTGGAAGAGAGCAGTGGATTCCCCAAAGGCTACTGGGCGAGGATCCTTCTACACCTTACCTAGGCTTCCTCTTAAGTGAAGGAAGTCTAGCACTCTGGGTTCTCAGCTTGCAGGGTTCAGAGCAAATGTCTTTTAAACAAATCCTCAGAGCCCTCACTCCACTGTGGGTCTGTATATGAAAAGTAAACTGTGACGAATACCGTGAAATGGAGGCAGTGAGGTCAACACATCAGAGCCAGAGTCTCACTGTTGCCTGCTTCCTCCCAAGCCTGCAGCCCTCCCGTTGACTCACATTACCTAGGGACAGAGGTGCCTGTCATAACACTCAGTGCAATACCTTAGCTTGATTTCAGATTTCCATTTTTAACTCAGTTAACTGACCTGAAGAGAATTACAATATTTCTAATATAATCTAAATTGTCATTTATTGCATTGCCACAGAGAGAATTTCAATTTTCTTTCAGATTAGTATTTGCCATTGAATATTTAATGGAAGAGAGAAATTATTTTCTCCTTTCTTGCTTACAAAAAAGTTCAAAATGGAGTTATGAAACATTCTGAAAGGCATTTGTATTGCAAGATTCTCTCTCTCTCCCTGCCAAATACTTAGAATATTAACTCCAAAGCAGAATGGAATTTCTGATCCCCAATGCTGTGCTCTAAGGAGGGAAATATGCATTTGAGGAATATCCGAAGGGAGTAGAGAGGGCAAGTCTCTCAAATACAAATTCAGAAACTTCAATGCTAAGTTGAAGAAAAACATGTTTGTTTGTTCCCATGCTCTCCTAAGGGAGCCTTAGAGGAATCTTCTCTGTAGAAAAAAAAATAAAATCTGTTGTTTACCCTTCTTAAAAAAATTGAGTGAATCACCTAATAATTAACACAACTGAAATCTATGAATGACCTCTCCACTCACCATGTGTTATTTCTGTGAACTGAAACAGCACTGGTTGTCTGTCATAAGTCAAATTTATTATCATTCACACCTAGGCCAATATATACTTTTGCTATGGTTTATCTATGCAGACTACATATTCACTGCATAAACATATATGGAGAGACAGATGAGAGAATCTAATATAACCTTTAACAATGTTACATAAATAAACTAATTTATATATAATCATAATTTATATATAATCATAACATCATTAGACACAAACAAGCTGAAGGGCAAACATTTAACATGAAAAGTAACTAACGCTTATATTAATTTTCACCTTATTCATCATTTAATTGTAAGTTGGCAGATACAGTTTTCGATAATAACATGAAAAAAATGGCATTTACATCACATACCAGACACATATCATGGCCACTGGGACTTGTTAATAAGGAAAAGAACACTAGGTTTGTTTAGGCTCCCAAGAGATAAGTAAATTGATGGCTCCTGTTAATTGTTAAGTAGAAAAATCCTGAATTCCCTGGGCGAAGAGCCTTTGAGCCCTTATAGAGAATCATCTTGATTACATAAATTGAGTTGTAAAGACTTGCCTATGGGTGGATCCATTCCCTAACTGGGATCCTAAACTATATAAATGGCAAGACTATCTGAGCAGAAGTATGTATCCATGTTCTTCATCATGTCACATAGCATGAGACCAGATCTCTCAAGCTCTGAACTCTGTGATTTCTTAGACATTGTGGACTGTAACTTGGAATTTAAAACTAAATAAACCATTTCTCCCTGAAATTGTTTTTGTTGCATTATTTTTCTTAAATCTTTCACACAACATATTTTATCATATCCTTTTACCTCCCTTAACTCATCCAGACACACCATGCATCTTACTGTGAGTCTCTCTATTAAGAAATATACCAAATCAACAAATAAGTACAAAATATCACAAAAATAAAAGAAATCACAGATCCTATTTTGTGTTGGTCAAATACTTCTGAGTATGAGGCCTGCCCTGAACGGCATTTGCTATATCCAGTTTCACTCCACTGAAGAGAACGATTCTCCTTGTCGCAGAAACTCTCAGTTTCAAATAGGAGGGGACTCTGTCCGCACTTTCCTTTCTGTGTGCTGAGACTTTTGTCTAGATTGAGCTTGTGCATATTCTATGCATGACGTCAGTCTTTGGGAATTTGTGTGTGGATCAGCCCTGATCTGCCTGGAAGATGCTGTTTTGTGGAATCATCTCTCACTTCTGGCTCTGCTCTCTCTGCCTCTTTTCTGAATATATTCCTGCATCTTGAGGGAAGAGTACAGTGGATAAAGACACCCATTTAGGGCTGAGTGCTCCAGTGTTTCTGTAAATTGCCATCTACTCAAGGAGCAGCTTCTCTAATGAGGGAGGACTGAGCAATGCAGTGATTTATAGAGATATCACTATAGCATTAGGACTCATTTTAGTGCTGTTTGTTAAGTAGAATAGTAGTTAGGTGCTCACCTAGGGCCTTAACCTATCTAGTCTCAAGTTCTTGCCCTTATTAACAGTAGCGGGTATAGGTTCTACTGCATTGTTGCCACAGCAACAGGAAAGGAAATGATGACAAATATATAAAAAGTCCTGCAGTGACTATTTGACAAAAAAACAGAAATCTGAAGAAGATTAGTCTAAATATTTTTGAACTTGTAAGGGATCAAAAAAATCCAGAAAATTCAGCAAATGAATCCCACACATCAGAAGATTCGTTTCAAAACACACTATGGCACAAGTTGGAGGAACACGAAGAAATTCTACAGCAAGCAAGCACATTTCAAAATGTTAGACAGAGATTAGGCAGTGTCTGGACAAAACCAGGGCCGACAGCATGCAAAACTTGACAGAGAAAAGCACACAAGGCCTCTATTCTTCACAAAGAGCTTTTGAGGGAAGTTAGAAGTGAGAGAGGTGCTCTTCACCAAGGAGGGAAACACTAATTGGTTGTCCAGTACCAAATGGTCAGCTCTGAAACCTACACAAAAGTAACATTATACAGACTGAGATATATATATGTGTGTGTGTGTGTGTGTGTGTGTGTGTGTGTGTGTGTGTACATCCATATATATCCATAATATATCCATGACATAACAATTATTGAAAAAAGAATCCATGAATTTAAAGGCGAATGGGAAGGGGTATATGGAAGTGTTTGGAGAGAATAAAGGGAAGAAAGAAATGTTGTAATTATAATCTCAAATGGCAAAAGATAAAACACATAAAAATAAAGGCTAGCACAAAAAGAAAAAGAAACTGATCCTTCTGTGATCTCTTCTTTTACTCTAAGGTACATTGTATTGTGAAGTCCTTTGGCTGCATGAACATAAATCTTTTTCTGGTATAATGAGGCTGTGATGAAGAACAGTGAAATTGATGTTTGGTTTTCCTACAAAATTTATTCAATACTATAAAGACATTTAAATGAATTGATATTTGAAAACATTGGGATCATAATATTCTAATAGTTAGTTGTTTCTGTTTGCAAGAGTCACAGATCTCTCTCAATGCCGGTTCCTATGACCTGGTTTGTAATACTCTGGGACACTGTTGTGTACTAATTTCCTCTAAATTGAAATATTTCCCCAAAAGGAAGGAGTCTCATGAACTTAAGAAGAAAACAACTCACAAGTCTCAGGAAGTTCCTGATGTTAAACGGAATCACACGCCACTTCTTCAATGTTGTGGAAGAAGTAAACTTTCTGGGATAGTGACTCTCCCAGCAAATAAGGTGCTTGAAAGATACTCTCTGATCCATTACCTTACCTGAAAGGCAGTCAGCAGTCTTCGGGGATGCACCTTTTGTGAGGCATCACCTAGGGAGGGATACAAATAACTTTGAGTTATCCTTGTTCCTGTTAGGAAACCCTCATCTATACTATTATACATAACTCCAGTAAACAATGGTCCCAAGATGGACATTGGTAGAATCACTTTGGTCACCTTAATTTCATATCTGGAGTGAGTAGACTTTTGTCCATATTTCTCCAAGAAAACTGAATCACCAGACACCCTCTTTATTACCTAAAAATATTCTTACATCTTTTAAAACTAAAACTATCAGGTATAACCACTACTCACAAATTCTGCCTTAAACTCTCTTGGATTGAAAAACAGAAGTTAAGAAATGAAGCCATTCTACTTTGACTCATTTTACAGACATGGTGAGAAACACGTAGCTAAATTCCGTGAGGATGCCAGTAAACCTGTCTTATTTTGGGTTTCCATTACTACAGTAAAACACCATGACCAAAAAGCAAGTTGGGTAGGAAAATGTTTATTTGGCACACACTTTCATACAGCAAGCAGTTCATCATTGATGGAAGATAGGACAGGAACCCAAACATGGAGACAGGATCTGATGCAGAGATTATGGAGAGGTGCTGCTTACTGTTTTGCTCCCCATGGCTTCTTGCTCAGCGCACTCTCTTACAGAACCCATGACCACCAGCCCAGGAATGGCTGCACACACCATGAGCTGAGCATTTCCATCAATCACTAAGAAAATGCCCTACAGCAGAATGGAGGCATTTTCTTAATTGAGGTTCTCTTATCTCCAGTGTCTTTAGCTTGTGTCAAGCTGACATAAAATTATGTAGCACAATTGACCACTTGTCAACTTGACATACAAACACATCACCATTAAACCACACCTCTCCTTTCTCATTCATCTCCCAAGTTCTCACGTTAAAAATATAAATAACTTTAAAAGTCCCATGGTATTTATGAATTCAAAGAAATAAAAAGTTCAATCTCTTTAAAGTACCCAATCACTTTAAACATCCAAAATCTCTTATAAAAGTTAAAAGTCATTCAGCTGTGGACTCCAGTAAAATTAAGTTTAATACCTTCTTAAAGATGAAAGAACTAGGGCATCGTTATGGTCTAAACAAAGAAAAACCAAACCCCAACAGTGTAAATAACTTAATGTCCAATATCTGGGATTCACGCATGATATTCTGGGCTTCTGTAAGGGTCTTGGGTCACTTCTCTAGCTCTGCCCTCTGCAACACACGCAGCTTGTCTTCTAGGCTCCAAATGGCTCCACTCCACTACTGCTGCTGTTCTTGGTGATCATGCGTGGTACTGGCATCTCCAAAACAGCTGGGGTCTTCCACTGCAACTAGGCTGCACTCTCACCAATAGCCTCTCATAGATTCTAATCATTGTTAAGCCTCAACTTCTTTTCATGACCCCTTCAATCCTGGGCCTTCAACTGTAACTAAGGCAACTCCTTCACCAATGCCCACCCTGGCCTCTCACAGTGCCACGCTTCAGCTGTTTTCTGTGACATCTTCATGCCTTCAAAACCAATAATACCTGGGCAACTCTTACACTACCAAGTTCAGCTATCAATGTCAAGTACAGTCTTGGCTGCCTTTGGAACACAGCATGTGCATGCTGACCCTGAGGAAACTCTTCCCAAAGGATTTCACCTCAGTGATGCTGGCCTCTTCTTAATCACTGCTAATATCTCAGCTCTAGCTATCAGCATTAAGTATCCCAGGAAAGCAAAAGTTTCACTTCAGTAGTTCTGGTGCCTTGTTGATCACAGCTGATTCTTCGGCCCCAACTAATCAGAATTACAGAATCTTAATTTGAAATAACAAATCACCCTGAGAGATCTTTAAACTTCCCTCTGAGACTTCACAATCCAGATCCTCATCATTTGCATTGCCCTCAACATTTTTTTATCTTTCAAACTTCAGAAATGCCTATTGAGATCTCAACACTCAATGGCTTTTCTAGTCCAAAGTTCTGAAGTCCTTCTACAACCCTTCCCAAAAACACCTGGTCAGTCTGTTATAGCAATACCCCATTTCAGATACCAGCTTGTCTTATCTTTGTTTGCCTTTTCATTGCCACAATGAGATACTACGACACACACACACACAAAAAAAAAAAGTTGGCGAGGAAAGGGTTTGTCTGGTTTGTCTGTCTTTTATACTTCCACATCATAGTCCATCACTGAACTCAGGATAGGGACTCAAACAGGAACAAAACCTGGAAGCAGGAGCTGATGCACAGGTCATGGAGAAGTGCTCCTTCCTGGCTTACTCTCCCTATCTTGCTCACCCAGCTTTCTTATAGAACTTAGGACCACCAGGCCAGGGATGGCCCTTCTGACAATGAGATGGTCATCAATCACTAGTTAAGAAAATGTTTTACAGACCAGACTACAACCCGCCCTTACAAAGGCCTTTTCTTCATTCAGGTTCCTCCCTCTTGGATGACTTTCCTTGTGTCAAAGTGACATAAAACTACCTAGCACAATATCCTAGCTCAAGTGAGAGTTCTTTTCATTCACTCTGTGCAAGGTCCTTCACACTTTCAGCCTGATGGCTGCTATCCACTCCCCACAGCTTTCCTGGTGTGGAGGGAGACCACAAAATTCTTCACACAGAATGGCTTGACAAACCTGAGAAACAGCCTAATCTCTGTGTGTACCCTAAAATCAGTATCCTATAAAGATGCATTTCTTACTAGGGAAGAGTGTCTTTAAGGATAGCAAACACAACCTGAAAGAAATTTCACACACACACATACACCATGCATGAACACACATATGCATGCATATGTACACACACATGCACAGACAAAATAGATTATAAAGTCAGTGGATCTCCATAAAACAGAAAAAGAGTATGGATTATGCCCCAGAGTTAAAGAAGAGATGGTACAGAAAAGAATGGGACAGGAAGGATGAACACAAATAATGAGGGAAGTTTCCTGTTCTCTCATACTTTTCTCTGAGGTTGTAGGACTTGCTGCCAAAACCATAAAACCAGATCCATAATGTCTAATAAGCACTTTATTCATTGCATATTTAAAGTTCAGAGAAAGAGAGAGTTGACTCAACCTTCAGGGAAGAAACAGTTTCTTATACTCATTGCTGGGAATTCTCATCTGTGAGACCTCCTTATTCAGTAGCAGGAAGTAGTTTTCACCAAGGAGTTTTGGAACATGCCTGTAATCCCAGGATTTAGGAAACTGAGTCAAGAAGCTCATGAGTTCAAATCTATATTGGCTAAATCATAAGAGCTTGTTTAAAAAAAACTGTTTAAGTATTTTAACAATTTTTCCCACAAAATACTATTTTCTCAAAAGTCTGAAATTTACTATTTACAGGAAAAAAACAAACAAACAAATAAGAATAAAAGCTTGTCATCTAATATTCAGAATTCCCAGTAAAGTAACTCTAATCTTCAGCAAATTGGCTTGTTTCCTTTATTAGCCACAGTGTTTAACAACTGGAGATGCTATGAATTTATTGACAGTGTGAAGGATGACAGTTGATGAAGCCAGGTCTGATTGCTCACCAAAAATGATTTAAATAAGCATATCACTGTAAGATTTGAAAATCTGAACCAAGAGATTGACTTTCAATATCACTGTTACGGCAAAAGTGAAAAATATAGAGAAACAAGGCTGTTGGTGGCCAAATACCTGTCTCAGTGGAGACAGTGTGTGTCGAGAAAGGTAATGTGTGGGAAAGAAGGAAGAGCTCGAGGTGTGTAGACCCTGCATCTAGCAGCTCGGATGTCACTGTTCATTTCTTCTCCCAACACTGTGAGGGAAAAAATGTCCAGTCAGTCTCCATATCTTTCTTAGCTTGATCATATTCCTCTTTGTTGCAACCAAGAAGGTTGCAGAGAAACAGAAACGTAAGTGTAAAGGAAGTCCTATTACACAGAGGCTGGTAACTCTCCGCGTCCTGACATACTTTCTTATCCTTTTCTGAAGGTTGATAGAAGGTGCCCCATCGCTGGTTAGATCCCATCAGGACAATAGCTTAGAAACTAAGAATTGTGGAAAAAAGACATTTCCTGGTGGAAATCATTAGAACTTAAAACGTATGTTTTGTTTGTTTTTAAATGTAAAATGGAATAAGCGATTCTGAAACTATGACAGAACTAAAGACTAATTTCAGTCAACTATTTTTCTGTTATAATGAGATCTTTTAGAAACCCAATTCTCTCCTAGTCTCTGGGTCCACATTGTGATGTGTTGCTTACCGGGAAGGAATATTTTTAATGTTAAAAAAGCAAACCCTAAGGAAATGTCATAAAAATAGAAAATAATTCCAGTATCTGATCAACATACTAAAAACAGAGTATGAATTTGTATATGGGGAGTGGGAGAAAGAAGGTAGCCCAAGGAGGGAGGGGCAGGGGATAAAGAAAAAGAAAAAGAAGCTGATAGACTTTCAGAATGCAAATTAATGGCTAGGAGATATTTTATAGCTACCTGATGTTCATTGACAGCCTGGAGGCTTATTTAATGCAAGATCTTTCTGATCTGTATTTAAATTAGCCCAAACTAAATCACTAGAAGAAAAACTATAGATAGCTCAAAGGCAAAAGGCCGGAATACAGACCTGAAGTTAACATTTGCCAAATAGATGGAGTGTAGGACCCAGAAAAAAAAATGTAAAAAGTCAAATAGGAAGATTCGAGGCTCTTTCTTTTAATCAGCCATCCATCTCTGTGTCAGTATTGAGTACCTGTGATGCATTGGAGCACAGACAAACAAATGTGGAGAATACAGACATAGAAAAGACAGCCTTCCTTATAACAGCGACTTCTCGGAGGCAAAAAGAGTGAAAAATATTCTCTCCACATGAACAACAATATCAGGACCATGAGTGACAACATTTCCCCAGGATTTTTTCCAGGAAGAAGCCATTTCTGCCATGAAGCCACATAGTGCTGGAAACATAGAAATGAGACCTTGAGGATGTTTGCTGCCATAACCACTGATAAAAACAATGGGTCCTGGAGAATCAATAAAAGCTCTTCTCTCATTCATGACAAGTGTTGTAAATTGATTTGTTTTCCTTCTACAGTGGTCACGGGCTTCAAAGACTTGCTTCCCATACTGTCTCGTATCTTCTGAGGATGGGTTTATTATAATGTGTGTTTTGAAATTCACATTGATAGGAAGGGAGGGAGAGAGGGAGAGAGGGAGGGAGAGAGGGAGGGAGAGAGGAAGAGAGGAAGGGAAGGAGGAAGAGAGGAAGGGAAGGAGGGAGGGAAGGAAAGAAGGAAGGAAGAAAGGAAGGAAAAGGAAGAAAAGACATAAGCAGAGGCAGCTTGCTCATTCCCAGCTGCCCAGACCACAAAATAATCACTCGGAAACTATATTATTTGCAATACTGTTTGACCAATAGCTTAAGCATATTTCTGGCTTGCTGTTATATCTTAAATTAACCCATTTCTATTATTTTATATTTTACCACGAGGCTCATGGCCTACCAACAAGGTTTCAGCTGGCAACTCACGTCTTTCTCCTCTGGCAGCTCCATGACTTCTTCTTGACTCTGCCTACTCTCTCCTCCTCTTTCTGCTTGGAACTCCCACCTTGCCCTATTCTGCTAGGTCACTGGCCAAAACAGATTTATTCATTAACCAATAAAGGCAATTCATAGACAGAAGGGCTTCCCATGTCAGAAGGAAGGAAGAAAGGAAGGAAGGAAGGAAGGAAGGAAGGAAGGAAGGAAGGAAGGCCCATTCAAGTAAAAATCCTATGTGCATTCAGCATATGTTCGCTGCAGAAGTGCACATGCTCCACCCAGAATGAAGCTTTAATAATGCAGGAGTCACATTCCCATTACAGTGCCATGAAGGTGGCTTCCTGTCTTTCGAGAAATTAAAAATAACAAGCAGAACTCTTCATCTCAACACCCAGAATGGAGTCTTGGTGGCAGGAAGACATCAAAAACTTCATTGGAACTGCATCTCATTCTCCTCAAACCAACCACATCAGGTCAAATGGACTTTTGCAGGGTATACCCTAGGCCAAGTATTTACTGAAAAACAGATACTCGCCCTCAGGCTTAGCACAATAGAGATCCAGAGATCCAGAACAACTTATACAGAGGGGCAATTCTTTTCCTTAATTATTTTTTGTCAATCAGAATAAAAATATTGTTTAATGCTAACAATAAGAGGATAATAGGTTTAGAAGAATGACACATGCTTATTTTTTTAATGATATAACATAAAATAAAAGAAATCAAACTGGGATCTGTCTGATCAAGGACAAACCTAGACCCATGACTACCATTAAAAAAGGATTCATCACTAAAGACTTAACAACCTTTAAGCCTTAAGTGCCAAGAGAAACTCTCCACAGGAAGAGTTGACATGCTGACTCTTAGGAGTAGGGAGAGTCCTACCAAGGGGTCAGTGTGTCATTAAGACCTACAAAGAGAACTCTTGGCAAGTGTGGTAGTTTGAAAGAAAAAAAATCCTATAGGCATGGCACTATTAGGAGGTATGACCTCTCTGGAATAGGTATGGCTTTGTTGTAGGAAGTGTCACTGGGGATAGGTTTTGAGGTCTCAGACACTCCAGTCAGGCCAGTGGCTCACAGTTTCTTGCTGCTGTCGGCAGATCCAGATGTAGAACTCTCCGCTCCTTCTCCGGTGCCATGTATGTCTGCTTCCCACTGTGATGAGAATGGACAGAACCTCTGAAATGGTAAGGCAACCTCCATTAAATGTTTTCCTTTAAAAGAGTCTCTGGTTATGGTGTCTTTTCATAGCAAGAAAAGTCCTTACTAAGACAGCAAGGATGAAAACATTCTAACATCCACAAAAAGTTTATGAACATGGGAAGGTAGAAAATAGGTCTGCAGAAAATCTTCCCATCCAGAAGTTTCCTTTTCTGACCTTTGAACGGCTAGGTCCCTGGCACAAAAGTCTCCACTTCCACAGAAGCATTGCTGCTTTCCTTGTTCAGATTACAAGACAATCTTTTTCTGTAGAGGTCATCTCCTCTTTCATTTATTTCCAGGTCACCTCCATCAATTCAAACCTAATACGAATAAAGAACTGAACCCCAAGAATTCTCAATATACATAAGTTGCTATTTATCTTTCATTATAAAATAAAGTTGTTCAAAGGGAAACAAAATGAGAACATACTTAACCTGAGTATGCCCCAAAATACCTGGATAGAAAAATAAACATAAAACAATAAAAAGTTTTTGAATTAAGAATAGAGTAGAAAATTAATGTTTTGCCATAGAAATACAATTACATCTACAAGAAAAAGGATAGGCTATAAAGTTACCTGATGGTGTTACTGTGGTTCTCAACATATCTGCCTCAGGACTTTCCCCATAATTTCACCGAGTTCAGAATGTCCTGAGATGAGGACACTTTGCTGGATGAACAGCATGAAGAATGCTCACTCGCTCTTTTGGTGGCTATGTGTACCTTATCACACTGTTCTCTTTGACTTGGAACCATGTAACGGGAGCTAAGAGGTACACCTAGCTCATAGTCATTTCCTGAAGACTTTCTAGCTTTAACACTGAACTCCCACATCAGGGGACCCCGCAGGAATAAACCCACAGCTGGTCACTGAAGTCATACCTGACCCATGAGTTTACCTGGAACATATTTTCAGAAAAATTTCTGTGCAGGTAACCATCAGGCATGGAGGAAAGACCAATGTGCTAGAAGGACCAATGTGACCATGAAGGGTGAGTGGTGAGGCAGACATCTCTCAGCAGGGAGCTCGGGATCACAGCTAAGCAAAGTTTTGCTTGCCATAACTTAGAAAGCAGAGAAGGATACGAGCTTCTTACAGAGGGAAGCCAGGGGTGCTTCTAAACATCCAGCATGACGTTAGAGACCCCACCGTAAGGAGCTGTATTTATAAACGTCAACCATGAAGAGATGAAGACCTCTGGTCTTAAAAGAAAAGCAGAATCAAGCACAGAAGCTACAATGCTGAATGGAAAAGTACCCAATGATCCTATTAAAACTCAGAAACTGTCAGGTTGCATAAAAGATAGCTGCTAGTTATAGCCTATTTAAGGAAGCACTCACAAAATTAAGTGATGAAATTGATATAAGAAATGGAAAAGGTGTTGCTTGTCCTGTGCAAACAATATAGGATCAAAGATGACAAGATAATATTATTAGGATACTGTATTTTTGAAAATTAAAGCTAAAAATAAAGAAAGTAACCTATGGAGAGTATTTATTCATTAAAAATACCCAAAGGGCACAGCAATACAAACAAAATAGATATGATAGCTAAATATCATATCATTTCCAACATCCCTTCGTAAATATCTAGAGAGAAATATAATCAGGGAAAGAAAGAGACAGTTATCTTCCTATTTCAAGAATGCTCATACCAAGGGAAAATACAGATAAAAGATACAAATGAACAGTATATGAACAGAATTCAAAATATCCTACAACTACACGCAATGATACTCATGTAGAAAAAAAAGTATCAAATCAACTATAAGTTATCATTTTATGCAAGACTGAAAAAAAAATTAAAGGATTCAATTGCACGTGATGTTTTGGGAGATACAAAGGGAAAGAGATGAAATTTCAAAATTCAGCCTGAACTTAAATTGCTATGACTTTGGGAAAACAATCTATATAGCAGTTACAGTATAATCGTTTTTAACAGCAAACCTCCAAATTCTTCCCGAAACCTGCAAAATTGTTAGAAATATAACAATTGTTGGAAATATATTATGTGCTTGGTAACAAAAGAACAGATAATGGTGTTCTCTGGAGCCAGTTACACAGGAATTAAAGCCACCATACGTGAGATGTCATGATACCTTACTGAGGAGGGAGCTGCAGTGAAATGGTGGTTATTGTGTTCAAATCCAATGGGCTCAAAAAGGGGGAAAAATTCTCATATGAGCTTTTGTTCATATGAGTTTTTGTGGGTTTGTTATACAAAGAAAAGGAGTACCCAGGAGACACATCTGATGATTTTGTGGGTTGCTAGAAAAAGATGTTAATTTGTCTGTGGTTATTGGGGGAGGGGAGAGAAACCAAATAAGCAAAACTGGAAAGTAGAAATAACAATAAAACCTGGTTATGATCCTGTTTCCAAACTTAAGTAAAATTACATTTAATTAAAGGTACATCAATAGTCATATTTAAATAACTACAAATAAAAATATGCAAGGTGCCTGCTCTTTTCCGCGGCTAAGGCCCTAATTAATCGCAGGATCACAGAGAGTAGCTCTAGTTGAATGATGAGAAGGGTTACCTTAGGTCAGACAAGGACTAGTTCTTCAGGAACAATCTTGACAGCAACAACAGGGACTGATTGGCTTTTTAACATGTCATTGTCGGGAATTCTGTCTATACCTTAAAGCAGATAGTGCAGATCTACCTAGAGAGTATCTAGTTACTGTTCTCATGGTATAGATTATGAAATTAAGGACTGGGGAGGTTCAAAGGCACTTTCCTCATTCAACAGAATGAGTAAAACTTAGCATATGTGTCTTAGTTGCAGCTTCCTCCAGCATTCATCATTGTCATTGTTATCCTAAGGGACTAACAGTTCTGGGAGAGGACTTTTACCATGGTACCAGCCGGAAGAGTAGAAATGGCAATCAGTGAATCAGAAACACAGAATCAGCGATGGAGAAGGTAAGAACAGAATCCTTACATCAACGGATCACAGCATCTCTTGTAAATCCATCCTTCAGTGAGCAGAAGTTAGTCCCTATCACTGTTTTTATCTATGTGATCATGTAAATATATATATATATAACATATATAATATATAATATATATGCACTTCTATTTCTTATTCATGTCCCAATCCACAAATCAATTACATCTTTAACTCAAAGTCAGTTTTTTAAAACATATTCAAGCATTGTTTACCATTCTTTTCATTTTTTTATTGTTTTCTATTTTTCTTAGAACTTTGCAAATGAGTACCATATCTACTTCACTCCAGCCCCTTCATTCCCACCTCAAACTCTTACTATGTCCTCCCCTCAAAAATTCATGGTTTCGCTTTTAATTGTTACTGTTACATATATATATATATATACATATACATACAAACATACATACATATGTATATACACAAGTCTATGCATTCTATGGAGTCAATTTAGCATTACTCATATGTGAATGTGTCCAAGACTGCAACCAAGGGCAACAGTAATGGCTCACATTATTTTGGAACTTATTGCTCTGATGAGAAACTAAAATCAAAATAAAGTCACTCCCCACTGCATTGAAGAACAAAGTTAACACGAGTTATAACAATAGTGAATATTGTTGGTAAAGCTTTATTGAGACAGATCAAAAAGAACCAATTCTTCCTAGCAGTCTTTGGCTAGTCTTTGGTGTTAAGTTAAACATTGATGAATACTACTGAAGATGTGTTTGTGTTGAGATTTTATTAAATGTTTATTCCAAGCATTGCTCACTGTTCTTGTTGGTACTATTGTTTTTATTTCTGGGAAAGAGAGAAATTGCCAGTGTTGAGAAGTTCATTTGATTTAGGGGATGCTGGAAGACTGTTTCTTTTTGTTTGATTACTTATGCAAGCTAGATAAGCTATCCTCATAGCAGCCAACTGCTTTAATTTTTTGTTCTATTTATTTAATTTTAGTATGATATTTTTTAGCTTAAAGAAATTCTTCATTTGTTCTTTGGCAATATGATACTTAATGTATTTCCATTATTCTTTTATGTGAGAGTAATAATACAATTACATTTTCTTACCCTTTCTTCCATTCCAAAACCTTCCTTTTTTTCTTGCAAATTCATGGCCTCTTCTTTTTTGTATCACATGTATAAATGGGATATATATTTATGTAGGAATAAATATATATTCCTAAATACATGAATACGACATGCTCAGATTGTCTGAACAAGCTGAGCAAGGACAATGAGAGACATAGCAAAGTGAGGGAAGAAATTCCAAAAGGCTTCAGCCTTACACAAAGAACTGCAAGCAGCTAAGGCACGCTGAGAAAAGGAGAAATGGCCTTTCCCAAGAATGAGATTACCAGTTGGTTACACAATTCCAAACATACATCTATGGCAGCACACAGACAAGCAACATCATGTTTTGATTTTTTCAGCCACTCTAAAGAACACACCTGTATTGTACAGGGCCACTACAACCACTGTACCTGCTTCAAGGTGCCTTGTTCTAGTCCAAAGCACTCCAGACACCTGCAGATATTTCCAAAGAGACCATTATAAGACAAACCTCTGTGAATGCTAATTGACCTTGCTGAACACACAACTGTTCTTTCAGGACAAGTAGGGAGTGTTTTCCCCTATGACTCTGAAGAAAGTGTATAGTTAGCACAACACAATGCCTGTGAATGCTAGGACTGGAACCTGCTCTGTAATTGATCGAAATTTTAATGACCCAATTGCATGCCACGCCTATGGCATGTTTTTATTTGTCTTGTTTTGTCTTTCTGGCTAAATAATCAGGCTTATGTTTAGAATCAGCCAGAGGCATCCTCCTAAGCCTCTTCTGAGTTGTAACATTAAGCCCAAGCAAAAGCTTCTCCCAGGTGACCTTTTCTTTTCTACTTGTTATATTTATCATGAGGGAAAAGGCTGAGCCAGCTACATAAAGACAAGACAGCGGCAGAGCCACAGCAGAATCAGTGGCAGCAAGGATAAGGTGACTAAAGTGTTCCAGCAATGACTGGGGACAAAACTGTGGGAGCAGGGGAGGCTAATGATAAGAACAGTATAATAAATTAAGTGAAGGCAGAGTTGGGATTGGAGAAGGCAGGAGGCTATGCGTAGCAGAAGACAGTAGACCCCAAGATTCAATTGCTAGAATATTTTTAAGCCACCAAACAATCTGAAGACCCAGACACCCAACACACAAATTCATAGCTATTCAAGACTAGCTACTTTTAGAGTTCTTCAGCAATAGCTACTGACAGTCCTGACACTCGGGGCTTGGGATCCATAATATTGGTCGCTGTATGCCACTGCCAGTGCTAACTGGCATGAGCCACAGTTCATAGGTTGCAGAGCACAGGTCTATCATTAGAGAATGTAGACTATAAACCCTGGGCCCTAGCATCCCTGAAAAACTAAGCTTTTCCACCCCTTACCCAAATACTATTAAAAAAAAAATACAAGGACCAGCTAAAAGGAAGGAGAGCCAGTCAACCTAGCACATTTGAAAGGATAGTTAAAGGGGTTCAGTTCCTAAATACATCTTCTTTATATAGACATGAGTTTTGGTTTAAATAGAGGGGGAATGGGTTAAGTGAGCCCATGGATGGTTAAGAGGTCTTCGTCTAGGTCATTGTCACAGCTCAGGTTCTGGGTAGTGGTCTGTAGAAACTTGTTATCATGATGGTTATCTGGTTCCTACAAGATTATTTCTATTCCATGATGAATAACTGTCCTCATCTTGGAAGTGGTCTATCCTGAGATGCTCGGTTTTTCTGGGAATCCAAGGTGACCCAAGAGGAAAGGTTAAGGACAGTGAATTATCCAAGTACCTTCAGCTAAAGTAAAGGAGGCAGACATAAAATGAAGACAATAATGTGAGGCTTTTATCTTGCTTTTAGTTACTTTATGGAATCAAGTGAGGATTCCATGCTATTTAGCAAATGTAGCTTCTAAGAGCCTCTTTCGGGACTATGAACACTCAATCCCAGAACACTAAACCTCTGCTCCAAGCAGCTAAAGCTACAAGTGCTGGCCTCTGGATCTTGGGCTAAACCTCTGCTTTATAGGATCTGATGTCAATGAGCATCAGGCCCTTGGCAGTCAAGAACCTGGAACCATCAGCACCAAGGAAGCTTCCTTTGACAGTTCATGATTTGCATCTGGACACAGCAAAAGAACCCCAGACAGCTGATTGGTAATTATCTTAGTTAGAGGTTCTGTTCCTGTGAAGAGACATCATGACCATGGCAACTCTTAAAAGGAAAACATTTAATTTGGGTGGCTCACTTATAGTTTCAGAGGTTCAGTATGTTCTCATCATGGCAGCAAGCATGGCAGCATACAGGCAGATGTGTTGCTGACCACATGGAAGTAGAACAGAGACATTGAGCAAAGCTTAAACATGGGGACATCAAAGCCTATCCCCATAGTAACACACTGCCTCCAACAAAGCTATACATATGCCAACAAAGCCAAATCTCCTAATAGTATCATTCCCTATCAGCATATGGGGCCCAACTACATTCAGACTACTACAGTACTACAATGAGAATCAGATTAATTTTTTCCCCTCAAAGAGATTAAACTTTTACCCTTCACTATCTGTCTGTGTTCTTTCTTAATCAATAATACATGGTAAGAGACCATGAATCTCTTATTATTGTAAGGAGACAGCCGCTTCTTGGTTCCCAGCAGCTTAGCTCTGAAATAATTATGCATAAATGGTATTAATTAAATCACTGCTTGGCCCATTAGCTCTAACTTCTTATTTGCTAACTCTTACGTATGAATTTAATCATTTATATTAATCTGTGTATGGCCACGTGGCTGTGGTTTACCAGCTAAAATTCCTGTGTCTGTCTCTGGCGGGGCTACATGTTGTCTCTCTGGCTTTGCCTCCTTTCCCAGCATTCAGTTTAGTTTTCTCCACCTAGCTCTGTTCCCCTATAGTTCTGTTACAGGACCAAAGCATTTCCTTTATTAACCAATAGTAATCACAGCATACAGAGGGAAATCCCACATCATCTTACAGCCATTTCAGCACCTCTCTTAGAGAATTTAACATACCCAACTAAGGCAGGTGAAAATTACAACTGTGGTATACTAAAGACATCAAGTTTCTACCTTCAGCTGTGTTTCTAAAATACACTTACATAATGGGGAAGTATAACTGTAACACTCAGATTACCCAGACTTAACGGCTCCTTTCAGGTCTTTTAATAATTATTTATCTGTTATCCAATTACCAGTGCTTAATAAGGAGCTTTCTAAGACTACAACACTTTCCAAGTATAAACCTGCAATGTTATTTAACTTCTATCAGACATGTTTTCATCAACATTATAGTCTGTTTCCAGCCTCAATAGAATAAAGTTTGTTAAAAGTTAGTGCCTGGCACATACAAAAACTTCAAAATAACTACTGCCATTTCTTTGGAAAAATCCTAAACATTCAATCTTATTGGTAGGCATTCTATAGACAAGGTAAAATGAGAACCAAACCTCACATACTCAAAAATTAGATACGTAAGTGTTGGTCTTAAGTAGTGGCCATTTTGAGTTCTCTTGACCATCGGCAAGTGATGGAGGAAGGTCATTGGCTAATAAAGGAACTGCCTTGGCCCATTTTATTGGTTAGAGGATAGGTGGGAGGAGAAAACAGAACAGAACGCTGGGAGGAAGAGGAAGTGAGCTCAGTCTCGACAGCTCTCCTCTCGGGAGCAGACACCTGAGAGAGACACCATGCCCCGCTCCCGGGATGAAGCTCCGACCCAGGATGGACATAGTCTAGAATCTTCCCGGTAAGTGCACCTTGGGGTGCAATACACAGATGATTAGAAATGGGCAAAATTAATATGTGAGAATTAGCCTAGAAGAGAATGGGCCAAGCAGTGTTTAAATGAATACAGTTTGTGTGTTGTTATTTCGGGGCATAAGCTAGCCGAGCAGGGGGCCGGGATGCTGGGAACGCAGCCCTTATTACTACAGGCAAGGAGTGAGGAAGATCAAGAACTGCAGGGATGTAAGGGCCAAATGTCCAAACCAGCACATATCACTGGAATCCTGAAGAAGGTAGGATGTAAAGATCTCACTCTTCCAGGGGTTGATAAAATTTGGGAAAGGGAAAGAAATGACTATAGAAGCTGATTCTTAGAAATCTCAACAAAATATTTCCCTGAATGAGTTGTTCAGGTGGCAATTCTCAAGAGAAATCAGACTTAACCAGAGGCTTGGAAAGGCAAATGACCTGGTTCAGATCAGTGCATCTAGGATGAAGAATAAGGACATGAATTTCAAAGAAATTCTCCGGTGCTATGGCTGCTGTTCTGGGTACCACACTCGGAAAAAGCCACCGGTTTAATAACTGCCACCACCTCCTAGGTTGCTGTCCTGATGAAGCACTGAGAAGCGAGAGTAAATAGAACTGCGTAGGGAACCTGCAGCAGGAGCATTGTCAGTGGCATTTTCAAACTGTCTATTATCCTTCACCGTGCTCTGTGGCCTTCAAAGCTGAAGTCAACAGCAGCTTTTTAAAACAGAAAAACACTCCCTTGAAAAGGTACGGAGGGAGATAAATGTGATTAATCTCCTTTTATTTGGGGTCTAGAGAAAAATGACTCTGTTGTGTTGCTATAGATTTTGATATGTAGCCAGAATTTGGCTCTGAACTAGAGAGCAACATCCTTGCTCCAGCAGACAGCAGAAGTAACAATTAACATTCAGACGGGACCTCTCAGACTCCACCAGCAGTCCAGATTCTGGTGCCCCTGGGGATATTGATCTAAAGAATCAATTTTGCTTATAAATTAAAGGGGGTGAAAAGATCTAATCATTAAAGCACAGAAGATCCGGTTTAAGTGCAGAACAATTATGTGATGTGAAGGGATTATGATAGTTTGAAGATCAGTCATTTGCAAATGTTATTTTTGGACTTGTAGAAACCTTAGGAATTCAAGGAAATGTGACACATTCTAAGTCTATGCAAACTTTTCCAAATATGGGCTTGTATGTTCAGGAAAGATATTAAAGAAATAACACGAGGAAGGTCCTTTGCCATATTTTCAAGCCAAGAGCCTATTGGTTTGAGAGGCAGCACCTTAATTAGAGTGCATCATCTCTCATCATTAAAGGTTGTCACATGTTTCTGGGAGTCCCCACAGTGTACGGCTCTGTATCTCTCTTTTACTTCGTTACCCTCTCCCTGTGTGGCTCCCACTTGTCCACATTACTTATTTTCTGTTGAGCTCTGTGAGGTAACTAGTTATATCCAATGACCAAAGAAGGGAAAAACCCCCATGTCTAGGTAAGCAACACTTTCCTGCTCTGCACACACACATTTCTGTTTTCTATTGCGAGAACAGAGCAAGTTACAATGGACTAAGTCCCTACACTAGAGGTCTCATTTTAACCTCCCTTTCTCTTTAAAGAACTTAACAAGAAATGTGATGATATTCTTCGGAACTCAGTATTGAGACTTATGTACAAAGTTCATGAGGAAGGAAGCCACAATTCATTCCATAAAAGAAAGCAGCACATTCATTCTTTACTGTTTTGTTCTAGAAAGCTCATATGAGGTATTTCTCCAAGATCAAGAGAAATAATCCCCATACCTTTATCATCGCTTCCTGCCACCAGAACACAACTCATGCTTTATGACAATGATTCTCATTAAAGTCAGAGTAGAAAGGTAAACAGATGTTGGTGTATGTGCAAGAGACAGAGTCTTGTCTGTACCATCTGGGAAGGAACTGCTGTGGTGAGGAGAGTTAGATGTTAGAATTTGGCAAGGAAGCTCCCTTCCAGAGCACTATATCCAGAAGACATCAAAAATGTGGGGTAAGTTTACAAGATGTCACAGGCAAACAGCAAAGACTCAAACTCTCTAAAATGTTACTGCTCTGCTTTTCCTACCACATGCATGTTTGAAGTCCCAGGGCATGGGAGAAAGATACCATCTCAGTCCTGCAGAACTACCAGTAGGAAAGCCAGAGTACGGAGTGGTTTGATGTGGCTTCCAGATTTAGACATCTTCACCGTGGTCTTTTTAAAGAATCCTCAGTACAGTCTGAATCTCAGGGAGATGAAGGGAGTCCCTAGACACATCCAATGATCTGAGCTACATGGATGAAGAAGGTAAAAATTATGGAAATTATCCAAAGACAAAAAGTAAAGTTGGCTCAGATAAACCCAATTAACTCATCCTTTTGTGGCAACATTTGTACTTCTCCTACCATGATCAACTCAGAAACATTCATGAATGTTCTTAACTGAAATGACAAAAAAAAAAAATTGAAACACAGATATTGTTTTCAGCCCAATGGTTCCAATAATTGCTGCAATTGTCCAATTACATCACCCTTTTCAAAAAAGGCTTAAAAGATGTTGGTATCTGAAATCATTAGTGATGCTGGGTCACCTTGCCTTTGGCTTTTGCAATAGCAGCAACCTTAACCGAACTTCCATGAGTCAGCCACCCATTCCTGTCCTTGGAGTGGTTCTGCGATTGGACCAACTTGAGAGAGCAACCTATTCACCCAAGGGGCAAAAGCACAGATAGCAAAACTATTAGATTACTGTTGTTTAGCACTACAATACTAAGATCCAGAACACATCAAAAACAAAATATATGTTTTGAATAAAACTTAGGAACTTAGAGAAATTTTTTAAAATATTGACATTAGTGAAAGCTAATTGAAATTAGCTTCTTTCTAGAAGCTGTCAAATTGCTCCATCAAGCCTGGGAAGTTCACTGTGTGATGACTGCTAGGACGAGGATGTTTGTGAGGCTGGCAACCAAAACCCTTTTAGGAAATTACCTGAGACACGTGATTTTGCTTTCAGTTGATCCCCTCTCAGCTTTAGTCAATTAGTAGGACCTCACTTTCCTTTGCCATTCTGCCTTTAACTTAGTCTTATTATAATTCTCCAGTCTAAAATAACTAGATGCTGAGTGTACTTGTAATCACAGTATTGTGAACCAGCTCCAATTATCTTGCTCTACCTTATCTTTGCCCTGGGTCCTTGCCATGCCTTCAACCCCACGCTGAAGGATACTTGCAGTATATAAAGGAGGTTGTGGTTTCTATCTTAAGTTTCTCACTCTGCATCTGGCTGATTGAACTGAGAGATGTCCTCAGTTGTCTAATATGAGACAGGGATCGTCTTGTAGGAACACTATTACCAAGGACTTTTGGGCAGGAGACAAAGACACATATGCCAAAAAGAGAAATTTAATTTGAGAAACATAAGGAGTAACTGATGATCAGAAACCAGGAGATAGTAGACTTGACAGCTAACTACAGCTTTGACTAGGCAGAAGCCACACAACACAAGTCATAAGTAAGATACTGTAAATTAGAGTAAATCCATAGGAGTATATTTTAAACACCCCATTGTCATGAATTAAATAAGGAATATTCCAGTACTCCCGAAAGAGAACTCAATGTGTGCGGACTTTATTTTCTTAGCTCCTTCGAGTTCTAAGAAAACTGTGTGTTCCCTCTTTACTTCAACCAATATGGTCAGTAGCAGAGAAAGAAAATTACAGGACAGGTGATAAATGAGAGTTCAAAAAAATAGAGGAGGACCTTAGAACAAACAGGGATTGATTATTTCTTGGACTGAGTCTTAAAGGTCATACAGGAGACAAAAGCATCAGAAAAAGACATTTAAGGTAACATTACTGAGTCTAAAGGCACTGACGTGTGGTGTAGATGGTTGGGTTTAAAAAACTACAAATGTTTGAATTCAGCAAGAGTGGATGCTGAATTCATGGGCATGTGGAGAATTGAGGCAAGAGAAAGGCTGGGTCTAAGGTAATAGTATAGTGAAAGAAACATGACTTCTAACTCAGAAAAGCTCTACACTGCCATTGAAGGTCTCTGAAAGAAAGGAGAGACATTTGCATTCAAGAAAGTTCCTCATGGCTGCAGTTGTGAAAATAGATGGGACCAGTACAGGCAAGGAGTGATTAGAAGACAAATGTTATTTGGCAGTTTGAAACAGAGTAACTTCACCAAATGGGGAACAGATAAGTCTGGGGTAAATACATTATGAGAAGAAGTAAATTTTTCAGAAATTGGTAGCATACTGAGGAAAAGAAAAGGAGACCTCTAAAATGACTTCAATCATTCCAGTAAGACCTCAGGACAGGTAATCATATTAATAGCTAGACTAATAGACCTGAATGGATGAACATGAGGAAGAAAGGTGAAGAACACAATCAGGGGATGGTAGACTTGCTAGTTTTCCACACAGAAATATCCAGCAGAGATTTAATACAGTCATCTTCATCGTCAACCTGACTGCGTGTTGAAATCAGGTAGGAAATGGAGGCACACGTCTCTCTATGTATCTGAGAAGTTGCCAGAGGATGAACTGAGGGTATAGACTCACCTGAACCAGGATAGCACCATACTCTGTTTTGGGAGGTTGGCAAAATAAAAGAAGGAAGAAGCAAAACCAGAGTGTCAACATTCCCTTTTGTTTACTTGGAACCAACAGGACATGAATTTTGCTTTTCCTTCCTGGGTGTGAACACCCTGAAACAGAGCAAAACAAAACTTGCCTCACTAAAGCTGTTTGTGTCAAGCATTCTACCACAGTGACCAAAACCAACCACTGGACCAGGATGTTGGGGAATAGAAAGGCTTGAAGAAACGCTGAAAATAAAACTTTAGCTCTGAGAAGACAATGGGCATAATGTTCCTAATGTTGTAGACAGAAGGGGATTCTAGTGAAGAATATGTCCATGAATAGCAGCTCACTTTGAAGGAAAATAGAACCTGTCACAGCCAGATCCCTCTATAATCCATGTCTCAAGCCACATAAATTCCTTTCTAAATGCCAAAGCAGACACTAGAATTGCCTCATTCTCTAATGAGCACCTACATACTAGTCTCTCAAGATGCCACCTAGCCAAACCCAACTCTGCTTTATGTAGATATCGTGTGCTTCCTTTGGGTGGTTCCCACACACAGAAGTTAGTGACAGTGGGAGAAAACACTCAGCTCAGAGACAAGAATGACTCTCTCAAATCTGTGCCCAACAACTGTGAAATCATGAGAAAGAAAATATTGAACTGGTCTACCATTTAATTAAACCTTTTTCATGGGTTAGGAATGATGTAAAGTACTTTCTGTGCCTTTTTGATAGTCTTTTTGATAGACAAAAGCATTAGGGATTTCTTTACATTGTGGAGATTAGTAGTGGGTAACAAAAAGTTTGACCAATCTGCTTCAAATTAGCAACAGAAGCCAGTTTTAGATCAAAAATTAATACGAAGACCAAAATACCATTCTATTATTATTCCCGATCATATCATTGAATTCTCTTCTAATTTAGTAGACCTGGTGTCTGTAAACTACAGATAAGAATACACACTTTGTCTTTCTAAAAGGGTTAAATGAAGGTCATACAAGCCATTGTGTATGAAAATGCATTGAAGTTATGAAATTAGTTCAGAAATGCTTACTCAAATCCAAAACACATTTTGTAGGGCTGGGAAAGATGGCTCAGTGGTAAGGACTACTTCTGGTTCTTGCATAGGATCAGAGGTAGGTACCAAGCATCCACACTGGGCCAACCATCTCCAGCTCCAGGGGATCTGATGCCCTCTTCTGGTCTTTGTGAGCACCCACATAAAATTATACTCAAACACATAAATAAAAATAAACACGTCTTAAAAAGATATTTGGCATCTCTGTTTCCTGACCACTTTGAGGTAACTTGGAAAGTGGTATCATGGACCACTTCTGGGGACTTCAAATGAGGTACTAAGACTTTCTTCTGACCTACTTCAAAGAGTAAATAATTTGACACTTAACAAGCATAAATCCTTAGTAATTATGAGAAGTATAATTTTTTACCATTTAAAGTGTAGCATTTGTGAAAAAACACCTACTTGTGTGTTAAAACAACTATGATTTGGGAGTAATTTGTTACTGAAACAGCATCTGATTTATAATGACTAGCAGAGAAATCATACAAGTATAGAAAATTGTTATTACATGTAAACTTTTAATATGTGGTGAACAGAAACTACACTAAAGTTCCTACTTGGAACTAAAGGCAAATTTAGGAAGGAAGGACATAGCAGTCAAAGAGAGTCTTTTACTGCAAAAATGACATCATAAAATTGGCAGAGACAACTGTCCAACCAGATGAATAAACAACCACATCTAAACAGAGGAAGATTGAAACAACAACTGTAAAACAAGGTAATATGATATCTCCAAAATAAACAATAAATAAATTGGGTGAGAACAGATCTCTGGAAAAAGGGACTTGATTAAGTGATCCAGCAATCCAAAGGCACAGGCTAGCTGAACTGGTTAAGAAACAAAATAGGACTTTCTTTTCTCTACAAGAAACTCAGCTTTAAAGTTAGGCAACATCTTCAAGTGATAAGATGGAAAAGAGTATTCCAAGAAAACAGACCAGGCAATAAGTAGTTGTTGTCATCCTAATATCTGATAAAATAGACTTCAAACTAAAGTTAATCAGAAGAGACAAAGAAGGACCCTTCATTCTAATCAAAAGATGAAGTAATCAAGAGAAATGTTTATCAAAATCTGGCATATCCAATTTCAAAAAGGCATAGTAAATTAAATAATAATTAACACAAACCTAATAGTAGTAGGGGATTTCACCATCTCACTGTTTTCAACAGATATGTCTTCTGTGGAGGTCCCTGCAATTGCCACAACCAGGACAGTGGTGATTCACATGAGGCATAAAGGAAATCTGGTTCAACAAGACTTAGTTAGCCAGTGTTGGTTCAAACTTCTAGTGTCTGACAGTAGGCAACTTATTTTAGACATATTTAAGTACAGTGCAATTTTGGAAAAAAGTTTCCTGCTAACATTATATCAATCCCATGTGCACTAAATATGTGCAAGAAAGCTTAAGATGCAACTTCACTGAAACTCTTGCAAAGTACATGTGACCTCTGCAATGAACATGGATTCTAAAGCGTAAGGGCCTAGATTTTGGCAGGCTCTCAGTCATACAAATAACATAGAGGCCACCAAGCTATAAAGCACATGCTCATAAAATAAAATACATATCCTCTAAGGATGGGCTATATTGACTGAAAAAAAAAAGCTAAAGACAAAAGTCTAGGAAGGAAGGGTCTGGAATAAGTATAACAATCTGGGGGATTTGGGTGTGGCTTAGCCCTCCAGTAGCACAGATGACCCAGCTATTAACTATATCCACTTTCAGCCTTCTTGGTGAAAACAGGTGTACACCCCTTCCTTTGAAGATAAAAGTCTTTGTGTAATATATTCCTAGATTGATAGTCCTTATCTGTCAGCACGAGGACCTTGTGCTCTCTATAGCCATCTGAACAAAAATTAAATAGAAAACCATAAGCACTAAATGATGTCTTACATCAAATTGACATAATAGATAGACACATAATATTAAACCAAATACCAAAGAATATACATTTTACTCTACATAATATAGATGCTCCTATAAAATGACAACAAGCTGAGTAAAAAAACAAACTTTAACAAATGCAGAAAAAAATGAAGTAATTTCATATATTAAATCTGACCATTATGCATCAAAACTTAAAAACAATGGCAAATAAAGCTTCAATAAGTGTATAAACTCACTGAGATTAAATGGCTCATTACTGAATGATGAATGGAGCAAAGGAGAAATCAAGAAAGCAATCAAAAATTCTTGGAACTAAATAAACTAAGTGAAAACATAACACAACAAAAACTCTGGGACACATTAAAAGCAGTTCTCAGTGGGGAGTGTGTAGTCTTAAGAGACTACATTAAAAGATCAGAAATAGCACAAGTAAATGACTCAAAGATGCAACCAAGAATTTGAAAAACAAAATCAAATCAGCATCTACTATGCTCCAGAAGACTGAAAGAAATAATAAGAATCAAAAGTTAATGAAATACAAACTACTACAAAAAAAGAAAAGCTAAGAATTGATTCCTTGAGAAGACAGACAAGGTTGAAAGACCCTTGTCCCACTAAGACAGAAAGAAAGAGGTAATCTAAACCAACAGGAATAGAAATTAATAGGGAAACCTTACAACAATCACCAAAGAAATTCTGAATAGTATGAAGGAAGACTTTAAAAACCTGCCTCATTAAGTTGAAAATCTAAAAGAAATGGTTCAATGTCTTAATTTATTCAAACAACTGAAATTAAATGAAAAAGAGAGCAACAGCCTAAAGAGACCCTGACAAAGGAAGATAAAATGTCCTCTGACTAAAAGAAGTCAGCCTTAGATTTCAACTGAATTCTACCAGACTTTAAAAGAACTACAACTAATCCTTCTTAAACTCCTCAAAGAGACAGAAGCAGGAGACCCATGCCCAAACTCACCCTATAACCCAAATTATCTACCTTGGTCAAGTTGGCTTTATCTGAGAAATGCAGAATTGGTTCAACAAATATATGTCACTAAATATATTGAATCATATAAATGGTCTTAGAAATAATGTGATCATCTCAACAGACACAAAAAAGCCTTTGACAAAAAATCCAAAATGCCTTCATGATAGAAGTCCTAGAGAATGTAAGAATAGTGGGAATATATCTCAACATCGTAAATGTTAGATTTGATAAATCCACAGCCAACATCATACGAAATAGAGAAGAGCTTGAAAAAACTACCCTGAAATCAGGAATGATACAGGGGTGTCCACTACACCCAGTCCTTTCCAATATTGTGCTTAACATACTAACTACAATAATAAGGCAAGAAAGGGAAATTAGGTGGATATAAATAAGAAAAGAATAAATAAAAAGTTCTCTATTTACAGATAACATTATACCACATACTAGAGATCCAAAATGTTTATCAGAAAAGTTCTAGAAATGATAAACCAACCCAGCAATGTGACAGAATACAGAATCAACTTGAACAAACCTGTAGTTTTCCCATGCACCAATAATAAACATACAGAGAAGGAGATCATGAACTCTATACCATCCACAATAGCTTCAAAGAAACTAAAGTATCTAAGTGTATACCTAATCAAGGAAGTGATGGGCTTCTACGACGAAAACGTCAATCATGTTTTGAAAAAGCTAGAAAAGGGCACTAGAAAATGGGAAGACATCCAATGCTCCTGAAGAAGGAGAATTAACATTGTGAAAATGATTATTTTACCCCAAGCTATATGCAGATTCATTGCAAGTCCAATCAAAATACCAACAACATTCTTCACATAAATAGAAAAATTCTAAATTTCACATGGAATGAGGAGGAAAAAAAGATACCCAAAGCAATTCTAAGCAAAAGAAAAGAAAAGAGAAAAAAATGCTAGAAGGTTTGCTATCTAGACTTTGAAACAAAGCTAGAGCAGTAAAATAAATACAGTACTGACACAAAATAGATGTGTAGACCAATGTAATAAAATAGAAGACATAAACATATAGTATAAAGAAAGTTTTGATTGATAATAGGCAAATGACCTGACCAGGTATCTGTCAAGGGGAATAGTCCGATAGTCAACAAAATGACAATGAGGAAAAAATTTAAATGAACAAATATTAGTGGAAATGTGGTAAAAGTGGATGTCTCGGAGATGAAATTCATTACAACTGTCATGGAAAATAATACTGAAATCTTTCTAAAATCTTTGTATAGATTTACCTGATGATCTAGAAGCTCTGTTCCTGAGAATGCACATTTTATCCAGTGTTCTATTGCCGTGAAGAGACACCCTGACCACAGGAACTCTTATAAAAGAAATCATTTCACTGGGGGCTTCCTTGTAGTTTCAGAGGTTCAGTCCATTATCATCATGGTGGGGAGCATGGTGGCATGCAGGCAGATATAGTGTTGGAGAAGCCACTGAGAGTTCTACATCAGGATCTAAAGGCAATAGGAAGGGAAAGACACAGGGCATGGTTGGAGCTCCTGAAAACCACAAAACCCGTATTCAGTGACACTTCCTCCAAAAGAGACATACCTCATAAATTCCTCTCAAGTAGCACTGCTCTCTAGGGACCAAGCATGAGAATCTATGAGCTTCTGGGGGCCATTCTTCTTCAAACCAACACAACACACAAAGATATTAAAATCAGTACATCAAACAGGCATATATAGTATCACTGTTCACAACAACCTATAGAATCAACATATGCAGCCATCAATGGAAAAATTAATAAGAAAAATAATTTATATATATACATATAAACAATGGAATATCCTTCAGCCATAAAAATAATGAACTCTTGTCATTTTCAGTGACATGAATGGAAACCATTACATTACATAAATAATCAAGTGGAGAAGGACAAATTCTCCCTGTTTTCACTTACACATAAAAGCTGATGTTGATCTCAAAGAAATACACAAAATACACAAAAGAAAAGTCATTATCAAATATAGAAGAATGCGAAAAACATACCATGGTTAATGGGTGCAGAGGTACAGTTGGATAAGAATAACCTTGCTTTGTTTTGTAGCTTAGTAAGACAATAATAGTTGATAATAATTAACCAAATTTTGGGGGTGTAGAAGGAGGTCGCTTGTTCGTCCCGGCTGCCCAGCTAGCTTAAAACCGAAATAATCACATAGAAATTGTATTAATTAAATCACTGCTTAGCCCATTAGCTCTAGCTTCATGTTGGCTAACACTTACATCTTAATTTAACCCATTTCTATTAATCTGAGTATTACCACATGACAGTGACTTACCGGCAAAGATTCGGCATGTCTGAATCTGGTGGCTCCATGGCATCTCTCTGACTCTGCCTCCTTTCACCCAGCATGCCATTTAGTTTTGCCTGCCTACCTAAGCTCTGCCCTATCAACAGGCCAAGGCAGTTTATTTATTCATTAACTAATAAAAGCAACACATAGACAGAAGGACCTCCCATATCATAAGGGGCTTCTGAAGGTTTCAAATATAAAGCAATGGTGTATGTTTGAGGTTACTCTCTTATATTACTGCATAGTACATGAACATACATGTTAAATTTCTCACTGAATTCACAAATATGCACAATTACTATGAGTGTGTGTGTGCATATGCGCGCGTGTATGTGTGTTTCCCTGGGACTTTGAAATGATATATGTGCATCAGTTACAGTGGCCTGGTGACAAGAGCCCATGGTGACTGAAGATGCGGGAGTAGAGGTAGAATTCATTTAGCATTTAAACATGGGTTCATATGTACAAAGTCATATGAGTCTCATTGTTCATAAGCTTCATGAACTTGGCAAGTAATTTAATCTCTTGGTACCTCGGGTTTTTCATATGCCAAGTGAGGAAAAAATAAGCTTCTCTGTTGAAATTTAAGTGGAGTGACATATTTATAGCATTTAGATGAGCTCTGGGATATGGAAGTACCCAGGGAGTGTTAGTTGTTTTTATTGTTCCTCTATATTGAATTAACTTCTATCCCAAATAACATAAAAGGTCAATCAACACAGCTAAAACATGTGTTTTCAACACAAATCACAAATGGACTCTGACCTCCATATGTGAAGAACACAGAATAAAGAGCAGCTCTTCTACACCCAAGGACCTCTCTGCTTTTTCTCCTGCCTCAGACATGTAGAACTGCAGATGGAACATGGTTATATCTACATGAAGAAATTAAAATAGAAGTTACATCCCCAGTGGGAGTACTACCCACACCAAGCAGGCTTTGAGACCGTGACTGTACATAAACCACAAATATGAAAATGTTTTCTTTATTGCCCTTTACAGAAAAAGTTCACCAACCCTGCTGTACTCTAAAACTCAGCCCCAACTCAGTTTGACCTTAAAGACTGGCTGAGCTGGGACCCCATATCACTACCTCAGTCCACATTTGATCATGCTAATGAAATCATGAATAAGAATACACCACCTTAATGGGCTGCCTAAGCCAAGAGTTAAACAGATGCGAAAGGCAGGCCTAGCATCCTATTGACAGGAGAGTGTTGTGGGAGGTCCTCCCACTCCTCCAGCCTATAGCCGATGAGATACCAGCCCATTGGGGCGTGGTCTCTCTCCCTTTAAAAAAGCAGCCTCTCTCTCTTCACTTCTTGCTCTGCCGGCGACAGCAACTAGACTCCCTTCCTGGTTGCGTAGAGGGCTGTTGTCTGGGACGGCTATCTGTAAGTTTTTTCCCCTTTAAATAAATACCACCCTATTAATCATAATTCCAAACTGGTGTGGCATTGTTTGTGACTTACGCCTTCAGGAGAGTATCTGAAGATATCTGCTGGACTTTTAGGAAAGATGGATCTTTTTTAGTCTAATTAGCTAATCCACCTCTCTCTTCCCATCTGTTTATAAATTCAGCGTTCCTGGAGGCAAGTGCCTAATTTAGCAGACCTAGAGATAGCCCTGCCTTCATTTTTCAAATTCATTTTTATTTGTTCTTTATTAAGCCATGTTTTTTTTAAAAGAAAAAAATGAACTAAATGTCCTCCTCCCCCACTTCCATATGCATTTGGTTTCTTTTATTGAGAATGGACTGTCAAAAGCAATGGGCAAGAGACAGAGTTCCGATAGCATCTGCTTGACAGCAATGACAGGAGAGAGAAATAAGACAAACTTCCTCTCCCTGCCTCACCACCTTGACATTTAAGTAGGAAACACAATGAATGACATGCTTATTAAACATAAATAACAAGCCATTAAGACTTTAACAAAGGCAATAATTGAACCACACTGACCCCAACATGAAAATTGTCCTGACAGCTAGTGGCCATCTGGGAAGGTGCAGGACAGAAGATGAAGCCACAGTTCTTCAGCTTCTCTGCTTGAGCCACCCAACCCTGCATTTCTCCTAAGAAAGTCAGTGCAACTGACCCCATACCAAACCATTCGTTTCTTTTCTGCCTTTACCTTGGCCAGGAATGACCTTTTCCCTTCATTCTTAGGGACATTTTTTCCAGGTCTCATTAAGATTAAATGAAGAATTTCCAGCCCAAGTTCAAATTAGAGACCCCAGTGTAGCATCATGACTTTATAGAAGATATTACCATGTTGGTTGTTGACACTGGAAAATCTCTAAGAACCATGCAATGACCCTTAAGCTATAAATGGTGAGACTCTTATCTATCTAGCAATGTTTTAAAACACTGTTATTTCTGACATCATTTAACTTCCTGAGATACCCCTGAACTGTCTTCCATTCTAAAATACACTTTATTGTTATACTTTGTTCAAGACCCAATTTAAAGTAACTTTCTCAAAGGAAACTTCCTTGACAGCTTCAGATAGGAAATTCTGCATTTTTCTAAGCTCCTTAACATTTGCTGTCATTGTAAATCATATGCCAATTATATTCTGCAATATTTTACCTGGTCAGCTTATTCCTTAAATTGTATCATTTCTGAGTGGTTTGTTCGTGTCCCTGATCAATAGGATGATCCAGGAGCCATATCTTATTCTTGCATTGTCTCCAGAGCCAGACAGAACACTGCATACTTAATAGGAGTTAAATAAATACTACCAGACATTATTGATTGATTAATAAACTCTTAAACTAGGATTGCATTTCTGTACACAGTTGGACTTCTTTTAATTTTATTTAAATGATAGTTCTTAAAAGTTGCGGATCATTAAAATCTCATACACAATTTTCCAAACTTTAGCTGTCAAAATTGAAGCAATATAAATTAAATCTAAAAGCCTGGGAATGGACATCAAACAACAGTATTATTTAAGTATGATATCAGCATGTGGTAAAGTTTGAC
Organism: Microtus oregoni; assembly: GCF_018167655.1. Lineage (NCBI taxonomy): Eukaryota > Metazoa > Chordata > Mammalia > Rodentia > Cricetidae > Microtus > Microtus oregoni. Next base: position 3,669,232 of record NW_024543833.1, on the reverse strand, counting down.
ACTAAGCATGTTGACATTAATTGCTAAAGTTGATGCTTCCTTTACCTTTCAGTCTCAATGTGTATTTCAATGAAGAGCTGCCACAGGCATGGAACATACAAGCCTATAGCCCTTTCTGTTACTAACATTCGAGAAATGTGTTAATGCTCTTAACGACTATGTTAAGAACTGAATCAAATACATTTACTTACCTATATTCTGTAAGGGATAATTCCCTTTTCCTTTCCTCTATAAATGCCCTTAGGGCAAGCCTAAGCCCTGAGTGTGTATTCTATGCAACAGCCTCAAAGAATAGAGAAATTACACACCTGTAGTTGGAAATAATTATAGATACAATGAAGATTATGATTGTGCCAGAAAGAATGATTAGAGGAGATTATTTGGAAAATCCTTTAAATTTCCAAAACCCTTCTAATTGGGTTTTAGAAAAATAGAGAAAGATCTTTGTATTTCTTTAATTTCCCATAAAAATAGAGATTCTCTGGCTTTGCATTAAATCTTAAATTAAAGCAATCAGTATTTTATAAGCCTTATTTACTGCACTTAATAATGAATTAGATGGCTAAATCCTATATTGATACATTGAAATGTTTGTATATTATTCATGCAAGCAGACTAATTGGAATACTATTCTATAGCAAACCCACTGAAAAGGCAAAAAATAAAGTTATTTTAACCCAAATTATCAGATTCTTCTAAGCTTGAATCTTTAACCACTCACGACCCTTTGATTAATTTATCCCTTCTCTGGCTCATTTTTATACTTCTGATTATTTTTCATTGCAGTGTTCTGGGAGCCCATTTCAGATGCTCTCCACCCTGGAAGAGAGGATGTGAGAACCGGAAAGAGTCTGGTGCCAGATCATTTTGCTAATGGAAGATAATTATTGTGATTATCTCATCCTTGCTTAAAAGCTCTAATGGTACCAAGCAGTCTCTCTGACAGGGTGAAGTTTCAACCAAAATATGTTGACTGTCTTTGTGGAAAACTTGTCATATTCCCCAAGTGGAGGAAGAGTATAGGTAACTCTTCAGGAAAGACACATAGGAGACAAATCATAGTCAGAGGATTTGCTTGGGCCATCAGTCTCAAACCCCAGCTCTGATCTAAGACTTCATTACTCTATAACCTTGACTGACTGGATTCTGAAATCTTTGGAGGATTTTCATTTCCTCTCTTGGGTTGAAGACACATTAAAAAGAAAATGGTGATCAGAGCATTATTTGTGATTTTAGAAATGCATTATAGTTATTCATTAAAATATATAATATACTTTATAAATTCAAGAGATTGTTACTATAACCTAGTGACCCATTCTGAAATAAATGCTTCACTTCTACACACCAATCATGCTAAATATTTCTACTTCCGATGGGCAAAAATCATAACTCTGTTCTTTACAATATGTTCAGCCTGGGGTAATTTACTTAACCTCCCACAGCTCCGCTTTTATCATCATTAAAGTAGGCACTAATTATTCCTGTCTTAGAAAAGGCTGAACATTCATCCTGTGAACGTGGTATAGCATTGATACCAAAAGTGATGAACACAATTCTGAACACTTTCAAAAAAATCCTTACCTGCCAGTTTGCATATGAATTCTGAGACAATGGAAAAATTTAAAATATTAATGTATAGTGTACCTGAAGCATAAAATACAATGACCACATTTAAGATAAATGCAATGCAAACAGCAAATGATTTTAAAATGAATAAGCTAGAATATTTTTATCCCAAAATAAAATCTTTCAAAAATTAAAGCAACTAAAAAAGAGTTCACTGCTAACTTAGGATGATAATTGAGCAGAATCAGAAGAGTAATAGATCAAGTATTCTGAGTCAAATATGAGTGACTGTAGCCTAGGAGCATGGGTTACAGTAGCCACAAAAAATATACTCCAAATTGAGCAGAATTTTAGTAACAATGGACTATGAACAAACTATGTCCAAGCTTCTAAAATATTGAGGAATTTATATATCATAAAGGAAATTTTAATTTAGCGAGACTTTAAATAAAACGTATTGCTTTGGCCTTAAATTGATCAAAGGAAGGCAAAGTTAGAAACTCATTTTAACTCCCAACTCAATGTTTACATGAAACAACCAACTAGAAATATACTTTATAAATTTGAAAGGTGTTGGTATAAATTAGAGACCAATTCTGGAACAAATGTTTTGCTTCTCGATACCAATCATGCTAAATACTTCTACTTCCGATAGGCAAAAGTCACAAGTAAATCAGAGATGAAACATAAAAGGTGACAATGAAAATATTGTAGAGAAAGTGTGAGAATTTCTTCGTTGTTTCAGTGAGGGTAAAATAAAGCCTTTAGTATTTGTGCAGATACCATGAGCCATATGTGTGTAACTCACAGTAACCTCAAAGTGAGGAATCTATGCCCAAAACACAAAGAAAGAAGAATCAAATTAAAAATACTATTTGTACCTGCTGTTGGTGTTCATTTCCAGCTACATGCTGCCTTTGCTAAGCACTATTACTTAACAGCAAAGATACGCCCTGCTTTGAGTTCTTATGTGGGTACAGTGAACCCCCACACCAAGGGAAGACTGTGCTACGGACACTAATGTCCCCATGGCAATGGGAAGATGCCAAAGAATAACAACAGCTGGCACACACAGCTGTCCGCCTGGCAGTGTCCTTTATGACAGATGACTGTGTCACAGCCTTTAGCCTTTGTGACCCTTAGTGTCCCTCTGAGAGGGAAGTGAAAACATGTTCTTCCTTTTCCAGCATGGCCTCTGGAAGCTCATAAACCGTAAATTGGTAATTGAAGGTAAATTCCCTTTTGCAATTATCATACAAAATGCTAGCTTTCTCTGAGGAGACAAAATCTCAATTAATTGGCTTAGAATTAATAAAGAAAATTGGTTTTTATTCTTTTGTCCTGCCTTCACTCATTGTATTTCACAGATTTTATGGTTTGAACAAGTGTTCTGTGCAAGCTTGTGAGTTAGAGGCTTGGTGCTGAACCAGGGACATGGTTGGAGGAGGGCAGAGAAACTTTCAGGGGTGGGCTTGCTAGAACCTTTGAAGATGACTCTGTCCCTGACCTCTGCCTGCCTCCTCAGTGCTTCCTCACTGCTATGAAATGAGCAGCTCGATTCTACTGTACCCTTTCTCTCTGACACCATGTCTCACCACAGGCCACCAAGCAAGGGAGCCAGAAACCATTGATTATGACCTCTGAACCATAAGCACAAACAAACCACATGACCTGAAAACTGTTCCTAACTCATACAGATGTGTGTGTTTATCCTGTGCTTTGTGCTGTGCATATACAGGACATACTCAAAGCTCTTCTTAGCAAGAGAAAACAACAGACAGCATTTTGAACTGCCTAAATTATTAGATGGAAAAAAGACTTGACCTTTGACATGTGGACTGAATTTTTTCCTGTAAATGTATACAGTGGAACTCCATACCTAAGGTAAAGCTTGTGTCATAAAGTCAGTCATCTAATAACTTACGATGGCCTGGAGGGTTTGAATTTCCCAGCCTTCTAACCCAAAAAGCCAAAATGCAAAGCCTATTGGAAAGGTTACAAAGGCTTGGATATGTTACAAAAACATCTGGTTCTGTGGATGGGGAATGTAAGGATGCTTGAATGGGAACAAAACTCTTAATGTGATTCCCTTTACAAGTAATAAAAAAGCATTTTTATAAAACGGGCTATTGTAAAGATTGATTGATTGATTGATTGATTGATTTTTGCTAATAGAACTGGCATTGGAAGTTGATTGACCACTACCTGAGAGTGCGTCCTAACAAATTATTTTCCCATGATTTGGCTGGGCCAGAACACAAGCAAGAAATACTTTAAAATGCAGAAGGAATAATGATTTAAACAAAGATGCTTGTTTTTCAAAATCACTAAATGAGACAGTATGAAAAACATTTTAACACAATTTTCATATTTAAAATATGAAACAAATGACTCTAAAAACATACTAAATGTAATAAGGAAAGAACTTGCTTTTTCTGCCCCAGATCCAGGTAGATGAGAAGGGAATAAATAGAGGAGAAATCCCCATATCATCAGATTCTTCCCCTGCTTCCAGCCCCTGGGATGTAAGCTGTGCAACCTTGCAATGCCCTCCACTATGATGCCCAGAACCACGAAACCATGAAACAGATGAGCCCTTTCTTCCATCCATTTTTCTGTGAGGCGTTTTACGAAGAAGTGAAAAGTTTGCCTAGCACGGTGTCCATTTCTACATGGTTTGGCAGAACACTGATGCACTCTTTCAACATGGAACTGTAGGTACCTGAACTCTGGGAAGTTTTCCTACATAATTTGTCATTTTCTCCCCTCATTTTTGCTCATTTCAGAATCCTACTCTTCAGTAGCTGACCTGTAGAATGCCCCTGCATGCCTCTCACCATTACTTTTTACTGAATCTAAACCTTCCCCAACAAATGCTAATGTGATGACTAAAAAGATGTTCTGAATTTACCTTTTTCCTCTCTTACACGGTTATTCATTCTCACTACCCTGATTTTAATTTCATCTTCTCTACAAGTGTATTTTAAGGGGCATCTCAGTTAGATATCACAGGTCAATACTCTTTTACTACCTGTGAAGAACGCTAATGAAGCTCCATGTGTCCCTCATCCCCCATATGTGGTGTTGCCTGGGCTGGAAGTATGACTGATGATCCTTGGCTCTCTTCAAATGAAAGAGTAGGTCATCCAGAAACAAAATGAACATCAGTTCTTTCCATAATTGTTTTCTATTTTATTAATCCCTCCCCCCCAAAAAAATACTCAGCTTCCCTATGAAGGGAACTAGCATGGCTTGCCCTATTCCTGGAGTTTATTGAGGAAGTAACTTGAGGATTTCACAATCTCTAACGATATATTGCCCCATTCTGTATTTATCAGTATGGTGTCCCTATTGATGTGTAGGTCTTCTTAATGCAGAAGCTAAACCTCTATCACTTGTGTCCAAGAGGGAAGTCTCCCAGTGATGGAAGACTAAGGTGTGAGATTTCGTTTCGAATTACTAACTCATTAAACTTTTGAGCCCGTTTTATTTTTGATTTGGCCAACATTATGACACATAATTGGTACTACCAAGTCTTATATAGTGTAGTATATAGTAGTGTAGGATCCAGTGTATCATTCAAAATCATTTCAGTTCCTCCCACTGCTTGCATGGCCCTTTCCACGGTCTCCTAAATTCTTCACCACATCCCATAAACTGCTTCCAAGATGTGATGCTTTCGGCTTTTCTAATGTTCTTTGTCCCCTACAAATGGACAACCTTTGTCTATCTCTTTTAATCCCTGGGCTACTGTTAGTGAAACTTTCAGAAGATATAGTGATGAATGTTCAACTTTGATCTATCACATTTAGTAAGAACTAAAGGAGAAAATTTAAAAGCAATTTAAGACTGAAGTGGAGATCAAGGCTCCAATGACTCCTCATCATTAATGAACAATCACATTCTCTCTAAAACACCTTGATGCTTTCTTTTTTTCCTGGCTATACATTTAACCACACCTCTTCAGATGCAAGCAAATTCAGTTTTAAAGTGCCAGAGTCTTAGGGGAGATTTTATTCAAATGAAGGTCATAAATAATGGCTTGTTGAGCTTCCAGACCCTTGGAGAGGAAGTTAAAGAAAACAGAACCTCTTTGCCAATAAATATTGAAAAGTACTTTAAAAATGATGGCATTTAAATGCATGAGAAATTGGATTGAGGTATAAGTAATTTCTACCCAATGGCTGGACAGTATATTTTGGATATTCTACTTTGGGTTTTAAATGAAGGGAAGAAAAAAACCAGAAAGATCACAGATATTTGATATTTGAAAATAGACTTTCATGATTTAAAGACACTGCTGACCATTTGGTACTGGATAACCAACTGGTGTGTTCTTCTCTGGGGAAGACTATTTCTCCTCTTTTGTGTATTCCTTTGTTGCCTGTAGTTCTTTGTCTAGGGCTGAAGTCACAGGGGCTTTCCATTGTCCACGTTAGCATGTCTATTGATGCTGTCGTTCTTTAGGTAACATGCCAGTGAGACCTCAGGAGTGTCACTTCTCTGACCTTTCTAGGAGGCCCTATCTCACAAGAAAGTTCCTGGTCCCCTACTCTTACAATCTTTCTGCACTCTCCTTCACAACATTTCCTGAGCCTTAGGTGCAGGATACTAAATGGTCAGCCCTGAAGGCATATATACCACTATATATATATTTGAAACGAGCAGGCTACATTTTTATATTTAGGAGTACACACATGCGTGTGCACGCGCGCACACATGTTGGCACACATATGTAAATATGTGTCTATACATGTGTGTGTGTAACAACAATTAAAGAAAAGGAGGCCAAAAATTTGAAAAAGAATAGGAGTGGATTACATAAGAGGGTTTGGAGGGAAGAATATGGAGCGGGAAAATTACACAGTTATAAATCTAAAAAAAGTTAGGAAAATATTAAAATAAAACAAGAATTAGATGTTTTAATTTTGTTGAGGAACTTAGTTTTCTTCTATGATCACCTTGAGATTTGAAATGTCAGAGTCAGAAGGCTACTTGGGAAAGCATTCTTGTCAGAAATTTATGAGACATCCCTTCCAACATGGCACAAACTGGGTCCTGTAGGAACGTTTCCGTGAATTAAATTAAAACAATTGGCTTCTGGAAATAAAATTTAAGTAAACACCAGCATTAAACAGCCATGACAGACAGAGGGGAATTATTAATGCTAAGATTTTTACTCCCTTTATTATCCTCTAGGTTTTTCCTGTCAAAAGCTTGGCACACACCTTCCACATTAGTACGAGATGAGAAAATGTGGAATATAGTGAGAGACTGTGATCATATTATATTGCAAGGGTGTTACTCATTTTGCCAGAGGTGCAGGTACTAAATCCTGAGGCTGCCCAAAGACCGACCACCAGCTCCCACCAATCGATGTCCACACACAATCTGTCTTTCTGCTCCTGCACAACGTGCTGAAACATAAATGATGCTACTGCTTCCAGCTTAGCATCCATACTCCAATAAACAACACCTGTCAAAGAAGGCAGCTCTTAAAGGGCCACATCCTCTCTAACTAGCCATCACTAAGGTAGAAAGCAAGCATCTTATCCAACCAAACTTCAAAAGATTGCTGCACCGAGAATGGTTCACCCTGTTCAACCATGGTCTCTGCGCATCCATGTGAGGGAGTTACAGAGAAATCTGTTCTGACATTATGGTTTTAATGGTCCCAAAGTAAAATATTTTTTATTCTGACAGCTACTTTGAAGACTTGCTGAATATGTCTTAGAATAGACAGTGAAAAATCATCATTAGGATGAGTATTTTTATCCTATTTTTCTGTAGGGAGTTATGTCTAAGAGGAAAACATGAAGTATTTCTCAAAAATCAACATTATTTCTAAATGAACAAAACATCTAAAGAGAGTTCAAAAATGTCTGCTTTCACTTGTTCGTAGAGATTCACTCTACCTCTCAGTATTCAATAATGTTAACAGTCTTATTCTAAGATAGACAAGACAAATACCAACTTATTTGGAAACAGAATTATCTCTCATACACAGAAAGGTGATGAAACACTAAAAATTAAATACCCATAGTTTCCATACACTGCCATTCCTTATCCAACAGCTCTCTTTTTTTTTTTATTATGTAGTTCTGGTTTTCTAAGCAATACACTTATGAGACAGTTAATCTGAACTGTCACGTTGGTGAGACCTAGAATCACTTGGAAGATGAGCCTTTGGGCATGCCTGTGAGTAATTATCTTGATTAGGTTACATGAGTTGGAAGTACTTGCCCTCTGAGGGTAGCACCGTTCCCTGGGATGGAACTGTAAATTTTATACAAAGCGGAAAGTAACCTGAGCACAACTTTCATCATTCCAGCTTTTCTTTACATTGTGGATGCAATGTCACCGCTGTCTCAAGTCCCAGGTGCTGTGACTCCATCAATACAGTGGAATGTAACCTGGAGATGTGAGTCAAAATAAAACCTTTCCTCATTAAATTGCTTTTATCTGTGTTTTACCAAAGCAAAAGGCAAAGTTACTCAACTTACAAAAACTATATCATTATGAGACATTCAATAAGGCATTAAAGATAAATGAAATTTTCCACTTCTCTTAAAGCCAAATACAAGCCTCTTGAGAATAAGATAACACAACATCTTTAATGTCACATGGTTACCACACTGAAGGACATCCATATTCCCTGAATATTCTCACAGACCTAACATGAATGGGTAGGTAGATGAATGGATGGATACATAAAATCAGAGAACAAAGAAGCAAGCATTGTGTCTTGATATCTATTGTATTATTGATTGGGGTTGGAAGTCCTTTTGTATATGTGTTGTGTTTATTGGTTAATAAAAAAGCTGCTTTTGGCCAATGGCTTAAGAGAATATAGCCAGGCTGGAGAAGATATATATATATATATAGAGAGAGAGGGGGGGGTGAGGGAGGGAAGAAGGGAAAGAGAGAGTAGGCGTACTTCTCTAAAACTAATAAAAGCATTGGAATTGGCATTTTTTATTAAAAGAAAAGAAACTCATTAGACGAATGGAATGTTCAAGACTAAAGGGATGGAAGTAGGGTAGTGATCCTCATGAAATCCAAAAGATGAGTGAGTAAAAGCCATGATAGAGAAAGACATTACACATAATTCTGGCTTCGAATTCATAAAAACTTCAATGTAGACTTTTAAAGCTTTTTCTAAATGAATTTCTTAATCCCATGTCTATAGCAATGAAAAAAAAAGACAAGACACTGATTTTACAATTTTAAATGTACACTAATTCAAACTGACAGAAATTAAGAGCGAAGCAGCCTCCTCTGTAATTAGTTAGTCGAGGTTGCAAGCCGAAGGAGAACAAAATGTCGCAGAAGCAGAAATCCGCTCCAAGAACATCTAGTTTATGAAACTTAACAAGATTCTTAAATATATTCACCAGAGTTCTCTACTGAAAAATAATACTTTAGAATTGTGCTAAAAGATGTAGGGGGAGTACCTGAGTTTGTATTGCAGAATGACACATATATGTTTATATATGTGTGTGGTGTGTGTTTGTGTGTGTGTGTGTAACCATAATGACATTCATTAATATATGTATATATTCATTAATGTTGCTTGACTTAGAAAGCCAAAATAAGATAAAATGCCTATTTCTTTCTTAATGTTGTAGTTATGATTGTGTATCCATAAAAACACAATGAGAAAGAGGCAACATCTGCTTATTCTAAAGACAATTTTAGAAAATTAATTCACCATTTTCTCTTACTTTCATTGACTATTGCTTAGCTATCTAAGTACTCCAAGCTTCAAGGAAGGCTTGTAAATCCAAGATTCATTGTTTGTGGCCATGTGCCCATTGAAATAAAAGAACCATGTGCTGTGGTTGCCCTTCCTAATTAAATTAGGTGAGATTTAAGTAATGTCACTGATCACTCTATGTTAAATTTTCATCTTTTCTTCTTTTATCTTGTTTGAGCTCCAGTTCTAAATTTACACAAGCACTCATGCATGCAAATATGCATACATACATACGTGCATATATACATACATACACACATACCTATGCAAACGTAGATAAGAGAGAAAATTCTATGAGCTTCTGCTGCAGTGAGCTCTGGAGCCCTTCCCAAATCAGAATCAATCTCCAAAATTGCCTCCACAACTTGAAGCTTTCCAATCATTCTAATTTTTGTATCTCTTTGCAACTTCTCCTGCTTATAACACATACATCATGTACGCCCTTACATTTGCAGTTACAACCATACTAAGGTAAATTGGCAATTTGATTTTCCACAAGTATGTCGTAGTGATAATGCATTATTCTCTGAAACTGTCAGAGCCTGGGTTTCAGTGCCCCAAGTTTGGCTCTTACCAATTATAAACCTTGGTCGTACATCTGTTGTCCTTGTAGTGTGTCTAAGGACCCCATTTCATTCACAGGATTCGACTACACATACCATTATTCCTGTCACAAATCCTTTGCCTCAAAGCCACGAGAAGGTCCCTTATTCGTCATGAAAACTGAAAGAACATTTTGATGGTAAAAAATAAAAAGGAATGGTAATTATTTTTAAATATGTATTAGCTTTTATACCAAACTAGAGTCTAAGATTCATCTTAAAGTTAATGGGAAGCATAGCCCAGATTAGATTAAACAAGCCACTCAGGGTCACCAGTCTTTTTCTTGTACAAAACTGGCAGATCATCCCTGGAAGTAGGATACATAATAGACAACCCTTTGGTATACGTGTTTGAATATTTTGGATTTCTACCCATCCTCCCTAAGGAAAGCTAATAATTGGTCTTCACATGAAGAACGGGCTGCAGAAAATCCCTCCTTTATCTCCAGGAATTTAAATACATTGCAAGTGGAAAAATTAAATAAACCTAATTTTAAAAAACACACTTCCATAATTTTGGCAGCTCTGAGCACAGATAGTCATCATGGGTTTTGATCAAGAATTGGCAAGTTTCAAGTAATATTTCATAAAGATTCATCAATTTTAGGGAAGAGTATTAATATTCCCATTAAAACAACATGAACTTTTGAAGTGAGTCTGTGTTAATAAGTCATCTTTCACCTGGGATACAACTTAGATGCATTTAAACAAATTCTTTTGAGTGTTTATCAAGGTAATTTAAAGCACCTTGGCTCCTGGGTAGATCTTCTCATGTCATTAATGGCACTGGTCTTCCTAATGGATTTTGGAGTACACGACAGTATATAACCCTTTGATTTTACAGTTCAACTCTACCTTCCTAGTGATCCTCTTGGCATCTTACCCTCAATATATGTAAAACTAACTTTGCTATCTGCATGAAGAACACAGTTTTGCCCTCTTCAATCCATGCCTAGAGGAATGCAATCACTAAAAAGCCATGTTTTCACTGCCTTCCATTCTCCGCCTAATATACCCAACAAGATTGTCTTTTATTTACAAGCCTAATTTGATCTTCATTGTTGGTCTAATGTGGTGTTCTTTCTCTGTTTCCTCTCTGTCTCTCTCACATATGCACACACATGCGCGTGCACACACACACTGCACTAGAGTGTACATATCATTCATAGACTTTTAAAACCCAGCCTTAAAAGACATTACTCCTCTTTCAGAATGGTTAACTGGTTCCAAGTTACTTGAACAGCTATACAATGAAGGGTTTGCTATATCTATACATCTAGATGTGAATGCTTTAACAAGGAATTCTTTTATGAAACATGAAAGGACATAAAAATAGATTATTTAAAAACAAGTACAACCAGTTCCAAGCAAGATCTTAACTTAAGAGCTTCCACTCTTTCACAAGAGAAAATCTAATTAAGCTAGAAATTAGAAAATCTAATTAAGCCTTATAGAAAACATTTGGAAACCGACGGATTGGGTGACTCATAAATTTTCTTCTGGTTTTCACTTTCGGAAGTTTTATGAAAGAACATAATCTCCAATGCAAAGATTTCCAAATCCCTACACTTTTAAGACTCAGTATGATGTTTCTAGTACCGAACAGTCCAAAATGCTGTATTTTTTCCTTCATTTAGTTTGCCAGAATAACTAGAAAGTTGTCACTATCATGATACTTTGTCCTGGAACAAATCTAGAAATAACTCAAAAGGAAGAGACTTCACTACAATGCATCTGATAGTAAAGGACCCTCTTCCACATAATGCACTTTCTCTAGACCAAATAGAATATAATCTTTAATTATGCCATGGATGAAAGGGCATGTTTCCTGTTCCTTTGAAGACATAAAAATCATCTTTAGAATGTCACACCTTAGGGGTGACTTCAGCAGAATCAATTGAATGAAACTGATATATGCTTTCTAAATATGTATGTAAATATGTAAGTACATGTTCACAGATAGTAGGGAGAGACAGAGACAAAAAGAGACAGAAAGACAGCGAGAAAGATTTAACCACTCTGGTTTCAATAACTTTCTAGAACTCATTGAGTGCTATTCTGCATGCAAATGTAGTTTAGTACAGTTAAATAATACAAATTACAAATTAACTCAGGCAAAGAAAGAAATATATAGAACAGAGTCCTGGAAAGTTCCAAGGACAAATCTCCCCACTGTGGTCTCCCAGAGGACTTATGGAGAGCATTGCCTTCTCCCAAATCACTACGTAACAAGATATGAACAGCATTGCTTATATGGAAGCTCGCCGTCTCATTGCTTATAGATTTTATTGGGAGTCCACCACATGTGCATAAGATACTCATTTACCTGGTCTCAGCTTCCAGTCCCCTTGGAAGATAAGTTGATAACTTCATGGCCCCAAACTTCCACTCTAAATCAGATCAACAGAGTATCTAGTATGGACTTAATGCCTTCAGGCAAGCATAGGTTTTGTAAGACTTTAGAAGTCAAGATCAATGACACTGGGTTTTGATCCTACTGCATGTACTGGCTTTGTGGGAGCCTAGGCAGTTTGGATGCTCACCTTACTAGACCTGGATGGAGGTGGGTGGTCCTTGGACTTCCCACAAGGCAGGGAACCCAGACTGCTCTTTGGGCTGATGAGGGAGGGGGACTTGATTGGGGGAGGGTGAGGGATATGGAAGGCTGTGGAGGGGAGGAGGCAGAAATCTTTAATAAAGAAAGAAAGAAAGAAAGAAAGAAAGATGTAAAAAAATAAATAAATAAAACTAACAGATGAAAAAGTGAAAAAAAAACTTTAGAAATCGTCTTCAAGAAGACAAAAGTAAGTACTCAATCACCAATTGGATAAAGCTACTTTCTTTATGACACACACTTTAACTGAATATTTAAAAAAAAATATGAGAGGTCAATTTTTTCTTACCCAGAATCATAAATTTGAAAGAGATAAAAATTGCACGTCTGAGAAGTCATTGTTTTTTACCGATGAGTAGTACACTAATGTGTATATATTCCACACTTTCTTCATCCATTCTTCCATTGAAGGGCATCTAGGTTGTTTCCAGGTTCTGGCTATTACAAATAATACTGCTATGAACATAGTTGGACAAATGCTTTTGTCATATGATAGGGCATCTCTTGGGTATATTCCCAAGAGTGGTATTGCTGGGTCCAGGGGTAGGTTGATCCCGAATTTCCTGAGAAACCAAAACACTGATTTCCAAAGTGGTTGCACAAGATTGCATTCCCACCAGCAATGGATGAGGATACCCCTTCCTCCACAGCCTCTCCAGCAAAGGCTATCATTGGTGTTTTTGATTTTAGCCATTCTGACAGGTGTAAGATGATATCTCAAAGTTGTTTTGATTTGCATTTCCCTGATTGCTAAGGAGGTTGAGCATGACCTTAAGTGTCTTTTGGCCATAAAAACACTATCCTGAGTGAGGTAACCCAGACCCAAAAAGATGAACATGGGATGTACTCACTCATAATTGGTTTCTAGCCATAAATAAGGGTCACGGAGTCTACAATTGCTGAACCTAAAGAAGCTAAATAAGAAAGTGAACCCAAGGAAAAACATATAGTTATCTTCTTGGCTATGGGAAGTAGACAAAATTGCCGGGGAGAAAATTGGGATCTTGGGGGTAGGGTGTGATGGGGGTTAGGGGAGATGGGGAGAGAAAAGTGAGAAGGGGAGGATGGGGGGAACTTAGGGAAACAGGATGATTGGGATAAAGGAAGGTTGGATAGGAGAGCAGGGAAGGACAATTCTTAGTTAAGGGAGTCACCTTAGGGTTGGCAAGAGACTTGAACCTAGAGTGGCTCCCAGGAGCCCAAGGCGATGTCCCCAGTTAGTTCCTTGGGCAACTGAGGATAGGGAACCTGAAATGACCCTATCCTATAGCAATTCTGACGAATATCTTGCATATCACCATAGAACCTTCATCTGGTGATGGATGGAGATAGAGACAGAGACCCACACTGGAGCACTGGACTGAGCTCCAAAGGTCCCAATCAGGAGTGGAAGGAGGGAGAAGATGATCAAGGAAGTCAAGACCACGAGGGGTGCACCCACCCACTGAGACAGTGGGGCTGATCTACTGGGAGCTCACCAAGGCCAGCAGGACTGTGACTGAAAAAGCATGGGATAAAACTGGACTCTCTGAGCATGGCGAACAATGAGGGCTGATGAGAAGCCAAGGACAATGGCTCGGGATTTTGATCCTACTACATGTTCTGGCTGTGTGGGAGCCTAGCCAGTTTGGATGTTCACCTTCCTAGACATGGACGGAGGGGGGAAGACCTTGGACTTTCCACAGGGCAGGGACCCTGACTGCTCTTTGAACTGGAGAGGGAGGGGGAGAGGAGTGGGGGGAGAGGAGAAGGGGGAGGAGGGGGAGGGAAATGGGAGGCTGGGGGGAGGCGGAAACTTTTTTTCTTTTTCTTTTTCCTTTTCTCAATAAAAAAAAAAAGAATTGCACGTCTGAGAATTCTGAACTTCACCTTTGGATTATGAGTTTAGAACAATGCACCCTCTCCGCAAGATCCAAGGAGTCTGTTGGATCTCTTCCCTGGTGGTCTAAAACATGACGTGTGACTTAACTACAACACAGTTAAAATGTAGGCAGTGTTCCCCATAGACACATAGGTGAAAGGTTTGAGACCCGGTGTGTGCTTTTGCAAGGTGAAACCTTATTAGCTGGGTGCGAATATGACTGTGTGCATGCTCTTAAAAGAAGATAGAGGATCCTGGACCATGTTTTCTCCTTCTGGATCTAAGATGCTACTGTTCATTCTGACATGTATACCCACTATGATATCCTACCCTCGTCAGAGTACCAATTACAGGGCCTCTGATCTTGGGCACAAGTCTGAATCAAAATAAGCTTTCCTTTAATTCATAAATAAGCAATGTCAGGTAAGTAACCACGGACAAAAAGCTGACTAACTCAAGTTCCTTGAGGAAGTTATGAAAACAGCATATTTGGAGATTACTGGAACAATTTGTTCCAACCAGAGTGTGATGTTCAGAGAGCAGAGCCTCCTGTTAAGGCTGAAGTCATCCATCCAGAACACACTACCTTTATTGTGAATCTCACCACCAGAGAGGAAAATACCAGATAACGCAGTAGGTGGTTTTGTAGAGACAACATGTCTTTTTTAGGATCTATTCTCAGGGTACTCTAAAGAGTACCTTTTTTTTTTTTCTGATGGTCAGGAAGAAAGAGCACTAATTCCTTCCCTTGTAGGCTCACTTCCTATCAGACACATCAAAACCACACAACCATGGCTTACTTTATCACTGCCTGTGATGAGCTAGCTAGTTCATTCTAGTTCTAAGAAGACAGCCCCATTTAAGCTCTCTTCACTGATCCCCTCCCAATAACAATTTCTCTTTATTAATAGATATTTTGCTCCATATAATTCTAATGAAAAACTCAATTAACCAGAAAAGATAGATATGCTATTATTTACTTTTTAATTTGTGGTAACAATAATGATTATTACAATCATAAATTAAGATTTGAAATTACAAAAATTCTGGTTCACTAAGTTTAGGGTAATTCCAGAGTGTAGCTCTTACTAGAGAAGCCCTGTAAACCATCTGATCCAGGCAGTCCTGGCTGCAAATCTCAATTAATGGTGGTAAAACAACTTTCATGCTAAGAAACAAATCAGATTAAGAGCTGTGCTAGATGAGAGAACATTTCATGAATGCAGCTCAGAAGGGAGCTTCCTCTTAAAGGACCGGAGTGTATGTCTAATGTTCTCCTTGGAAAGAACGACTGAGGCTGTATCTCATCGGCTTAGCACAGGCAGACAATTTTAGCCAGCAGCCCAGATAAGAGCCATTGGTGTTATGATGGCTAACATTTTCAATGTGAGAAACGCAGGGACTGTCAAGTAAGTGATGGCCAGCCTGTGGAGCAACTGAGACTCTCACATAGCCTGTGCGAAGTGTGTGTTTGTTATAGACACTTTGGACACTGCCAGGATGTATTACAGCTAACATGTGCCTACCCTATGATTCAGAAGGAATGCAAATATATGTGCCAAATGTGTGCAAAAGGGTAGCCATGGCAGCATTTTTCATAGCAACCAGTATTTGTGTTAGTAGAAGAATTTCTGAACTATGGGGTATTTGTGAAATGCAAAATGGGACATCAAGGCAGTTGAGCAAACACCTTTTACATGGGGTATGGGGGATGCATGTAACTGTGAATCAAAAATATCAGACAAATTTACAACCATATAAATACTAAAGCAATGTCTATATGGTAGATTGATATATATTTGTAGGGTAGACATATCCTCTTCAGTATATATTCTCAGTGTTTGTGTGTGTGTGTGTATAGACTCATATATATAGTCGTGTATATAATATATATTAGTCTCTTAAAAAGATGCACCACATGTGTTCTCTACATTTTTCTAAGTGGTTTGTCTTTTGAATTCAAAGTTGCTTAAGATAAGAACAACTACTAGAAAAAATGAAGAGGACAGCCACCGGTAAAAAGTTCAGTGACTATAAAAGTGGAGAATGCTCAATAAACAAGGAAAATGCACAAAACGATAGCTAAAACACCAAGTAAACATAAAACATCAAATGTATTGAAAGCTTCATGAGAAGAAAGGGGGGGGCACAGACAGCAGGCTGTGTGGGAAATTCCCAAATTCCTTAAATCCTACAGACCACGGTGCCCAATGTCGTCATTCCCCAGCCTCGTTCTTCAATCCAGCTTCACGGGAGACAGGTGGACCTTCGGACATCAGCTCCCCGGGACACTTGGAAACTGCCATCTTTTGTCTACTCCCTAACGTATTTTCTTTAACCAACAGCATGTTCGCCCACCCTTCCCGTGGCAGCACTCTGGGAAATCTGACCCAGAGAGGAAGTTGTTCACCTCTGCTCTGCGGGCCCTCGTTTTCTTACATCTCCTGTCTGCAGTGTGAATGAATGCTGGACTATTACTTCTGCCAGTTCCTTGTTTACTAGACAACAGTTCGTGAATTCTAAATGTCAGTGGAACTGGGGATATGAAACCTTCTGTCTTTACCATCTAGTCTCTGACCAGGACCAACTACGTGTCCCCTGAAAGAACGCTGCACTTCTCCAGAGGCCATGTACTTCCTGTGTAGCAGAGCTGCATGAGAATTGCTTTGTCCTCAAGGACTTCTCTTACAAATACATTGAAAATCAGTCCACAGTGACTCCTTGTGCAGTGTGTGGTGCACTTCCCAACATTTATAGCATAAATTTAGGAAACATGCAAGTTTACTAAATGACACATCTGTATATGACCTTATGGCCTGATCCACTTCGAGGGTTGGGAAAATATCACCACCACCACATATTTCTGCACATAGCATTCTCCCTCAATGAACACCAGAGGCCCTGTAGGAAGTGAGTAAGCTGATAGTTTATGGCTATTTTCTCTTTTATAAAATAAGCAGAACACAGTTAAAATCCTCTTCTCTTTTTAAAGTCTGCCTTACTTGGTTTATAACATAAATCACTTAGCATGAAAGATTCAGGCTTTGTGAGCCAAGTCTGTAGTTTTCCAAGACCAGGCAAGTATGATCCCACGGAGATATTATAAGTGGTCATCTAAGTAGAATCCATTCTCCAAAGAAATCTAACTGGATCCTAAGTAAAATATGGATGCTATGTGACTTCTCAATTGATGCCAAACTCACATTGGGATAGCAGGATTGTTCCTCTGTCAACTAGTAAATGCCAGCAAGTCCACTGCCATGGGAGCCCCAGCAAATGCAAAGATGGGAAGTCTGGCTGCATTTGGTTTAGCAGGACAGCAGCCACAGCTTAGGGGCTCCCGTTGCTACTATTTCTATCCCGGTTTTTACTGCAGTTGCGTTGATTCTTTCACTGATTTTGTCTCTGGTCTGATTCAAAAGGCCACTGCTCCTTCAATTAGAGGCACTCAACAATGGTTGTGTCTCCCAGACATCCTCTTAGGTAAAATCTCTCCCAAATAGCTCTTCATTTTGATTGGAACAGGAAAATAAACACCAACCGATTATCACAGCTGTATCTGGCATGAGCCTCAGAAAACTGATCCAGGATTGTTTCGTTTTAATTTTTCCAGATTCCCAATGATATTTCTCTTCTGCTTTATATCAGCAAGGCCCTGGCTTCAGCGGGCAGCTCACAGGAAAGAGCCAACAGTGTACCCCCCTCCTCATCTGTCTAGTACTGATGAGACATTAAAAATTCAACCCTCTCTTTTTCAGTGAACAATTATCTTACTCACTGGCTTGATTCACTGATCTCTTAATGACAGCTTTCCTGCGGCTTTCTCTGAATGTTTAAAAGCTGAAACAACCCTGTCTTATCAAGCCGAAAGCTGTAGCCAAGTTTTAGTAGCAGTTTCCAATAAATAATTTCAAGGGGCTTCAAATTATCCGTCATCTGACAGCTCTTGGGAAGATTTTTTTCTCATCTTCTTCAGGCATAAAAAGCACTTTCTAACCACTGTGTGGTCCCACTGATTGCTCTCAATGATTTTCAAAGTTTGTTCCATTCTTCTGATAGAACCTCTCTCCCCATCAATATTGCTGGGTGATTTTAGTGGACACATGTCTGGAAGGATGGGTGAAAAGTGATCGCACAGCCTTGACCAAAGATGATTTACTAAATGGGTTATAAAAATTAGAAGATGACGCTGAATCTGCTTTATATAAACTCTACCAACAAATATATGTGTTTAGGAAGAAAATAGAGAATGGGGGCATCTAACACAATTTCTTAAGCCATGATGTCTTCACAAAACTGGTCTGTGGCACCTGCTGACACCGTACGTAAGTGGATGCCCATGGTCTTGCTGCTGACAGATACCATGTGGAAGTTCATGATCTCTGCTCCTGCTGACTATAAAAAATAAGGATGAAATCTTTTTCTGTAGTGGTGTCAATGACTGCAGACTTCACAGTTCAGAAAGAGAGACATGGAAGGTTATATGGCACCACCACTCCCATCTCCCCCACCTAGTAGCAGCCTAGACAGGTGTCCATTAAAGAGAACTCTTAAAATTTGTAATAAAGGTGGTGAAGTGTAGCTCTTCACAACATATGGCAACTAGCAGTGGTAAGATGGGAAAGAATTCCCTTTCCTTTGAAGGGAAGGCCACTGGGAGTTTGACCATGCTTCAGCGACTAAATGAACCACACAGATTGGAAGAGGGAGGACCTGAGAGGACTGGGAAGTAAGGGTGTTCAGAGTTCATTATGTGAAATTTCCAAATAGTCAATAAGAAAATATGTTGTAATAAAGGGACAAGTCAAAGATATTTTAATTGGAAAACGTCATTCACACGGTTTGTGCTAGGCCAACTGGTCAAAACAGCTCCTTCCTCAAAGAAACGTGAGACATCATGAAGAGGGGAGTCAGATAGGTCTGTGGGATTCTCGTTCTTCCTAGGTGGAGAGAGTCAGAAATAGCAGGTGATACTGTAGAGACGGAGGATTCTAGAGTATCTCCGGGGTGGGGGTGGGGGAACATCAGCAGAGAAGTATAAGAACACGGAATGCAATCTTTAACCTCTTTTTCATCCAGAGAACCTTAAGGTCTAAAGCTAAAATTAGAAGTGATAAAAGAGAGTTAAGGACAAATCCTAATCCTAGCAATTAGCTCTGGGGGAGGGGCAGATGGTGCTGGTTAATTTTCAAAAGACTTTATTACAGAGTTGAAAATAAGGTAGGAAAGAATTACAACTTGGCAATCTAAATTAGCAAAAGTCTTGCTAAAATTCCTTTGTATATAATTCTTTGGCTCTTACAAGGCATCTCACAGGAAGTGCATTAAATTTAAGCTCAGCAACATGAAAGTTGCATTGATGTTTTTCAATTTATGGAAAGCCATTTCATTAAGCAAAACTGTGTGAGCCATGCCCCAGGGTGGAATCTAGATAGATAATAGGTAGGCAGGCAGGCAGGCAGGCAGACAGACAGACAGACAGATAGATCCCACTCTGAAGAGCTTATAAGTAATTAATGACATACACATGTGAATGGCCCAAGGTAGTTTATTTTATCAGAAAAGTCAAAATGTGATTCATCAAGTACATGTATATTGAGATACTGCTATGTTCTGGTCCTAAAGCAAAAACAGAATAATAATTTTAAAAAATAATATCTTTAGACACTCTCAGGAAGCTCACTTGTCTTCTGATAAGGATGATCATAACCTGTGGAAACTAAGGCAAAAGCAGGACATTAAAGGCCAAACTGGAAACCGAAAATGCCACACCAAGGATCAAAGCACACTCTATGTAGTCAGGATGTCTACGAAGCTTACAAGACTCCTTTTTCTAACTTACAAGCATTGAAGAGCAAGCCTGGTCCTGTAGGTACAGTTTTCCATGTGAAGAAGGTACTGGTGTGCAGCTCATTTGATACCCACTGTTCAGATATGTCTTCCACAATTTAACAGGTAAGTAACGTTTCTTGATTTATCCCATACTTCCCAACATGGATACAAGCATAAAACATCAAAAGACAATATCAGTTTGCTCAAGAGGGCAAAGACAAAAAATATTTGAACAAAGCTTTTATCACCTTCAATTTGAAAGACAGTGTTCAATGTTTGGGACACCATTCTTTGCATAGAGGTCATGAGGGCCTTACAGGGGCATTACATAAGGATGACCTAAGCAGAGATGAAGAGACGGAAACCTGGCATGTCCTGTGAAATATTTATAAGCCTTGAAATGAATAGACTAACATGGATAAGTGGATGATGTCAATAGCTTTAAGTACCTATTATCCATGAGAATCTATGGAATCCATTTAGTCACAGAATTTGGAAGTTAAAAAGACCTCTTAGGTCATCTGCTTTTAACTCACATGAAATAGAGAAGTCTCACTCTCACCTAACCACAGCGACAAAAAAAAAAAAAGGAAAGGTATCATAGAAGATACTCCCTGAAGTTCGATATACCCAAGTGGTACATTCAAGATTGCCCATCATGTCTCCAGTAGATATTCTAAAGTCAAAATGCATTGCCTTGATAGAAGGTCTTTAAAAAAATAAATCAAAATTCCACAATGTGTCTTAACTTACAGGTAAATCTATTATCCACCAAAACAACAAACAATTTAGAAAATATTAAGTTAAGGACAAGGACATTAAGAGTAAAATTTTGAATTCCAGGCTAAAATCATACACAAGCAGGTTGATAGCCAGATATTCTTGTTTAAAAAAAAAATCTCATTTACAGATTTTGGGAGGTTTAACGATTTGTAAGTCTCACCAAAGCCTTGAAAAATACTTATAACACTATCAGTATTGTAGGTGAATTACACAGTTGGTTTTCTAGCTAAGCTGTTTGCATACCTAGCAGGATAATCCGGTCTTTTGTATAACTAACTCCTTTTGAGACAGGACAGAGCTAACTATTGGGATGGTGTTTGTTTTGTAAGAGCATCTCACTACCAAGATGCATGTAAACATGTTTCCATCTTCCACCAAGGAAGAGTGTTCATCCATGTTTTCTATGGTCTTAGTGGTTGAACTAAGAAACACTGACTGACCTTCATGTCTTTTTAGGTGTGTGTGTGTGTGTGTGTGTGTGTGTGTGTGTGTGTGTGTGTGTGTTTACAGTGCCCTTACAGGCTACAAAGGGGTATCAGTTGCCATAAAACTGAAGTTATATAAGAAGTCACATGCCACCAGACCCAGATTCTGGGAATCAAGTTCCAGTCCTTTGTAAGAGTCGTATGTTAGTAAAGGCATCTTCTCTCCAACCTCTGGTCCTAAGTGTTTAAAAGAACTAGTAACCTGCCTAGACTCTAATGCTGAGAGTTCAAACTTCACTTTCAAAGGAAACTATATTCCTGCGTTTTCAAAGTCCATCATCTACCTCCTTTTTCTCCAGGGCTTGAGGGCACCTCTAGCTGCAGTATTCCTGTCTCTTCCGCCACTGCAACATGGTTTTAGCTAATGCTCTCGCTAGCGTTGTCTAGACAGAAATCTTCACAGAACCCTTAACTACTAGTGAGCTGGAGCAGGTTGGTTTCCCCAATGCCAAGGGACACATAATTAAGCTTTCTAATTTACAATTTCCATCAAATTTTAGTGACTCCCTGTTGGCCAGATGCAGGGTAAAGTCCTAACTGCCTAGTCAGGCTTAATTTCAAAACCTACTACATTCTGGCTGGAGCTTCCTATCTTATGTTCTGGATAGCTGTTTCCCAACCCACGCATTCAGTTTCAGAGAAGCTGGTCCTCTCTGTCTTCTCAGCGTAACACACACTGTCCCACTTCCCTTTTCCTGCTGCATCCACTGTTTCTCCCACTCTTTCATAAGTTTATCCAGAGTCTACTCATGTCACAGGATCTAATTCTTGTTGTCTGATGAGTAATTGTCATTTTATTTCATATCACATACTCTAATCATAAAACGATGAACACAGTGGGGGGGGAGGGGGTAATCTGGTGCTGTGGGACAATGGTTTGTTCCCTGTCAATTGTATTTTAATAAAACGCTGATTGGCCAGTAGCCAGTTAGGAAGTATAGATGGGACAACCAGGCAGAAAGTAGAGTCAGGGGGACAAGAACAGGAGAATTCTGGGAAGAGGAAAGCTTGTTCCGCAGTCGTGACCCAGCCACAGAAGAAATAAGATATGACTGCCTCGCTGAATAAGGTACCGAGCCATGTGACTACCATAGACAAGAATAATGGGCTACTATGAGTTATAAGAGTTAATAAGAAGCCTGAGCTAATGCGCCAGTTTATAATTAATGTAGACCTCTTTGTGATTTCTTTGGTAATTAACGATTGTGGAAATTGGGCAGGACAGAAGCCCCGACAACAATGTGAACCAAGAAAAAGATTAAATGGGAAAATAAATTAATATGGAAAAATCAGTAACTAACATTACAGTGCACAGAACAATGTAAAATGGTTGATAGTTCCTCACCACCATGATTAGACACCTGTTGATAAGTGATTGAATTAAGACTTGAGAATGAGCTGGATCATAATAAATATCCTAAGATATCTCTGTCTCCAGGCAGAATAACAAGTACCACCAAAAAAATTGGATGGTTAAAAAAGAAAATTGGAACCAGGATGAGAGTGGCAGGGAGTAAAGTTGGAAATGCCACAATCTCTCTCGTCAGTAAATATCTGCTTTCCCTCTGAGCTTGTCTGCCACCATCTGCACCATCCACTCAGGTCTTGGCATAAACTATCTAGAGTTACCACTTGTCTTTAATCTTATCTTCATGTGCAACAAGTTTTATGAAAGCCAGCACTCTGGGTGCCTTGTATGCATCCCAGTATCCACAAGTAGCCAAAACTCCAAGAAAAGTTTTTAACAAGAAACTCTTGGACTCCAGTTCCTCAAGAGCTCAGTTTCTATTATCCAACTAAAACCCAGAAGAGTGTGAAAAGTTTATGAACTGATTCTCCCATCTGATTCCAGGAAATCTAATCCGTCTGTAGTCATTTTTAGCCCAATGGGAAAATGTCACATCACAAATCTTATTCCTTTTGTACTGTTAACATTCCTCTCTCAAGTGTCTTCTGGTAATCACACTAAATTAATTGTCCCTCCTCTAGATGCCTGACCTTCAACCTATGGTTAAATTTATTTCAGTATCTCTTTCAATGACCCCACAGTTCAACAACATACCTCAAAATCACATAAATATAAAGGGAAGAAATGCATCCACCCTTGGCTCCATTTTACACATTCTAATACTTTTCCCCCAGTGAAATCTGTCAATTACTCAGTAAGCAGACATCCATTTTTTCAAATGTCAATCACTTGATCTTAAGAATAGCTGCTGGAAAGCACTGGTATACCACTGCTAGATCATCCTTTTTCAATATTTAGACAAGGGTGTTATAAGGAACAGAGGGCTGTACATGCCGATTTGTGTACAGACAGAACGTTGCTGATATAGATATCTAGTATGTCAGTTAAATTACAGCTAACACTGGATGTCTGCACCCCCAATAAACAATGATGTAATCTACTGCAAAACTGTTTCGATAGACTGAAACTTTTATGTGAATTTTATATAAATGTGGTCCTGAGGTCCATGGCCTTTGCCTTTATCAGTGTGCCTGTGTACATCTGTCGGTTGACCTGTATGCCTACCTTCTTAGACCCCACATGTGGAGAAACTCTAGTCTGTGTGTGCTTATGTCTGTCTGTGTGAGAGCTGTGTGTGTGTGTGCGCATGTGTGCGATCGATGTGTTTGACATGATTGATGTTCCTGAGTCCATTTATATAGTCAGTCCATGTTGCTTTACCCAGAGTGAATAAATTATGTCTCATTCGCACACAGCTTTTTGAAATGTTTTCAGCCTTGAACTCCCATGATCCTCCTCCTTTCCTGACACTTTCAACAACTTTTCATATGTTCAATCATTATATCATGTACAGAGAAGGTAGCATAACAATAAAAACATTTGAAATGATTATTGAACTCTGAATTGGTGCTACCTGTGATTCTGTGTTTTTTAATTTTGTAGTTTTAGTTTGGGAGGTTTGGGGTCTCTTCTGTCATTATTTTCTTACAGGTTTTATTTTTAAAGTGACCTTATTTAGAAGAAGCTTTTTGATTTGAATTTTTATTTATCTGCTCCAGTACACTATGATATTACACTCAAGCAACCATTTGTTATCACCAGGAATGTCAGCCAGTCCAAAACACATGTCTTTCTAAATTAATTTGCATGCATAGTATTTATAATTGAGATGAGTCTAAGTAATTTTCCATAAGGCAACCCGTGAATCACTATGTGATAAGAAAGATATTCACATTCATGATAACCATACATATTAGAAGCAACCATATTTTAAAGGACTTTCTATCGAACTTAAGCCTTGGTGACATCGTAAAACCTTGGGAGCCTCAGGTTTTAATTTGCATTATCTCTAAGTCATTTCATTAATAAAGGTCACAGCGTGTTCTCTGAAAGTCTCTTCTAAAACTTACCTCTACGTCATTTAGGTAAGAGCGTTCACATGCAGTTTCCCTGGAAGCCTCGTCTAGAACTTAGCTCTAAGCCTTCTAAGAAGAATGAACACATGTTGGTTCTCTGAGAGCCGGGTCTGGAACCTGAACTCCTGGTTACATTTCAAAATGAGCAGCCATCCTATCACATCTTTACCTTAGCTCTCTGAGAAAATCCAGTTTAGCTCCCTACGGCACTTACAGTTGAAGATGCCTTCTTGAGGATATCTTTTTAAATCATACATTTGACCTGGGTCTATTTCAATCTGTTAACCTAATCTATCAGATGCCATCAACACAGGTATATATCCATATATCTATACCTTTCTTCAACACTATTATAAAGTTTTCATAATATAGTTTACTTTAACTTTTTCCTCCACAAACCCTCAGAAATGTCTTTTAATGTGTCATTCAGTCACTGAGTGAGAAGGAAATGACTTTCTGTTTGCCTTCTTGGAATTAGATCCATCATTCTTGCCATGTCATAAAATATATCTTTTTGGCAGATGGTGTTTCGTCTCAATGACACACTAGGTGAACTTCCCCTAAATTGCTTGTTTAATCAGAAAAGGAAAATAGCAGCTTTCTAGTGGAAACATTGCAAATACGTCACCTTAATCAAGAAATCAAACTCAGCATCATCAGAAATAGAACAAGACAACAGGAAGACATACCATGAGGAGATGCCTTCATCTGCATTTGCATGGGATCCTGGTCTGAGCACAGGAAAGAGAGAAGCCCAATGGAGGTTTATTTCACAAAATAACTGGCCTATACTCATCCAAAAGATTGGAATGAAGAAAAGCCAAGTAAGGCTAAGGAATGGTTTCTAATTCAAGGAAATACAGATATCTGACAACTAAAATTGGATCCCAGTGGAGGAAACATTGGCAGTATCAGTGTTCTATTTTCCCCAATTTGATCGTCAAAATGTTCTTAGAATACTGTCTTCGTTCTTCTGTAGTGCATAGTGATGGGTTTAGAACAATAGGGAAAAATGACTCCAATCTATTTCAAATAATTCATAAAAATGCATGCATGCATGCATACATACATACATACATACATGTATACAGAGTAACAATGTCAATAATTAGTGAAAGTCACATAAGAGATATTTGCACTGTTTTTGCAACTTTTCACTTAGCTAAAGTTCCAAAACTTACAGAATAAATTTCCAAAGTTCAGTACTCTCAAACCAAATATCCAAACATCACAAATGCAATGTTTTAATACATAGGAGGCAAACAAAGATCCAACACCCATCCATCGATTGGTTCTCTCTATGTTCCTGTGGCACACAACTGCCTCTCATATTGCTGAATGGTGACATGAGTTTCAAATTATTTGCTAGTATTCAGTACATTTGATTTCATGTTTTATAAGTATTTATTTGTGTGTGTGTGTATGTGTGTGTGTGTGTGTGTGTGTGCATATTCGTGTGTTTGTGCAGATACATGCATGTGTTATATGTTTGGGAAAACCAGAGGAGGTTTACAGACCATCTGGAGTTGGAGTTGCAGGCAGTTGTGAGTTTCATCACCTGGGTATTAGGAATTTACCTATGGTCATCTGATAGAGCAGGAATTATATTTAACAACAGAGCCTTCACTCCAGCCCCGTAATTTCAAATTTTGATTTGACACTCTAGCCAAAATTTTTATTTGTCTTCATATACACCAATGTGTTGATTTCTAACCTATGAAAGCCACTTTGAGCATGCACTAAAATCATGCAGTCATTCTAACAGGAAACCCTTATTGCTCACAAAGAACTGGGCACTTCCTTGTCGCAGTGCCCTATATATACCCTTCTACATAGTAGTCCTGTGGGGTGTTGACAGTACGGTTGCATGGGGGGATATGGGACCCATTAAAATTAACTTTCTAGTGCTAATGCTGTATTCATTAAGTTCTAGAAACTGAAATTAAACTCAAACTGCTCTACTTCAGACACCCCACTTTCACCACCTAGCAACCTCCCTTTTCAGGTATTTGTTCTACACACCAGTACAGGAAATCACACCATTCATGTTAACAGCCTTAGCTACTTAAGTTTTGTGAAACACAGTAGGCTTCAACATAGTTGAGATGAACTCAATTTATTTGATGTTCTAATGACTTAAATTATTTTTCTTTCTTTTTATTTAATTAAAATATAATTATGTCATTTCCCTCTTCCACTCCATCCAACCCCTGCCATGCTCCCCACTTCCTATCAAATTCATAGCCTCTTCTTCTTTAATTATTATTGATATAAATGTACATAAATTAAAAACAGCCTATTGATTATATTTACTGTTGCTGGTGAATACATGCACTTAGGGCTGTGATGTAGGATTCCCCCTCTGCATGCTATGAAATTATTTTATTACCATTGGTTAATAAAGAAACTGATTGGGCCTATGACAGGGCAGAATATAGCAAGGCAGGAAATTCAATCAGAGATATAGTAGGAAAGAAGGTGGAATCAGAGAGATGCCATGTAGCTGCCAAAGGAGAAAGATGCCAGAA
Organism: Microtus oregoni; assembly: GCF_018167655.1. Taxonomy (NCBI): domain Eukaryota; kingdom Metazoa; phylum Chordata; class Mammalia; order Rodentia; family Cricetidae; genus Microtus; species Microtus oregoni. The sequence goes on along the minus strand of NW_024543833.1, from coordinate 3,641,821 downwards.
CCTTATTGGTAAGTCACAGCCTCTTGGTGATACACAAAATTAATAGAAATGAGTTAATTTAAGATATAAGAGCTAGCTAGAAATATGCTTGAGCCATTGGCCAAACAGTGTTGAAATTAATATAGATTCTTTGTGATTACTCAGATCAGGGCGGCCAGGAAAGGAAGGTACAGATTCTGTTTACAAGGCTGAGAATTTAGGATTAGATGATCTATCAGGGAGCTTGACCCTGGAGAAAACTTACTCTCCTTCCTTCGCTCAGTAGCCATTGATTGTCTGTTTTGAAATCTACTTATTAAAAGAAAATATTTCTAGGTATGAACCTGTTAGCTATTCTTCATTGTTAGTATTTGGATGTGCTGTCTAGGAGACAAAGTCCCTCAAACAAGCAACGACTGGACCTTTACTTGTGGTAGAGATGATCATCCCTATAGATGAAGAAGACTCCTCATCTCCTACAGGAAAACCTTCAGAGTTTGGTGCTTCAGTACAAACCTGAAAGAATCCACACAAAAGCAGCTTTTCCATCCAACTACAGGTTTTTTTTTAACTACCTTTGTAATATCTTCACATTCTGAAACTAGGAGAAGGTAAAACATGAGAATTACATTAGGAATCTGATTTGGTCAAAAAATAAAGAGGCAATTATTTTATTTTTGAGGTCTTAGCTGTTTTGTATAACTTTTTGCAGCTTATAGCCCACCCCACCCCCCAGATACTTGATATGATACAAAATAAGCAAATTGTAGTCACCTTGTCTGAAGATGAAGCAAGGGATACTATTCTGCTCTGAGGAATTACACAATTGAATACAACAAGCATAAATTCTACTCATGATTTTGTACTTCTTTTATAAATGACTTAAAAGATGTATCATCCTCAGAACTAGGGGCCTAGAAGGAAAAGGGTAGCTGAGGCCAGAAAAGGTTATAACCTAAAGAAAAGTGTGGATCCTTGTAGTAATAAGAGCGGCAGGGCTGCGTCCCCGGCACCCAGCCGCCACCACGGCTAGCTTTACCCAAAATAATTACACGGAAACTGTACTCTTTTAAACACTGCTTGGCCCTTTAGCTCTAGCCCTTACAGGCTAATTCTCACATCCCGATCAACCCATCTCTAATAATCTGTGAGCACCGGTCTTACCGGGAAAGATTCAGTATGTCTAACCTGGCGGCTTGCTTCATTGCGTGCGTCTGCCTGGGAGCTGGGAGCATGGCCTCTCTCTGAGGCGTCTGCTCCCGAGAGGAGAGCTGTGGAGTCTGAGCTCACTTCCTCTTCCTCCCAGCGTTCTGTTCTGTTTACTCCTCCCACCTATCTCTAACCAATGAGAGCTAAGCAGTTTCTTTTTATTTAACCAATGACCTTCCTCCATCAGATTCTGTTAAAGATTTTCATAGAAAAGTAGGCTAACATTTAAAATTTGAGAGATAAGAAAGGGAGAACATATACACTAAGGTCTGAAATGCATTTGAAAGAAAGAAGCAGCAGATTAGAGGGGTTTGCAGAATGTCTCCATGATAGAAGGTGCCCAGCACAGCTGAGATGAACTGAGATGAGTTCTCACAAAAGGACAAACTTCAAGGCAGAGTGTGTTTGTCGTGAAGAGTCAGAAGCAGGTGCGATTTGAAACTTCCGGCTCTGTTCATATAAATTGTTCCTACCCTAGATTTGTCCTGACGTAACCTTCCAGCTCACTCTGACAGAGATGGCCCACTTAAGAGCAGCTAATGCTTGCTGTCTGGTCTGGGGCAATCTCAGGCCCAGCTGTGTATCTAACCTGAGCTTCACCTGCCACCCCCGTGCCAGCTGCTACTGACTTATCTCTGTGGCACATTAGGAACCAATATGTATGAGTGAAACTGTCAAAAACACCTTAGCTTTAAAAAAATAAAATAAAAAGGTGTTTTGTATCTTAAAGTAAACAAAGTAATGGTGTGGATATATGCAGAATAAGTTAAACAAAAGCTTAAAATATAGTTATTTGCATGGTTCTTTATGACTGTATTTTTCAGTTATGCATCCCACTCAAGTTACTGCTGTAATATTTTTAAGTGTATTAACTCCATTCCCCTAAGCTTGAATGTTAGAAATTGATATTCCCAGGCTTTTGGAGGAAATTTCTGATTCAATCCTGCTATTATTTAAGATAACACCGCTTTACTCATTGATACACATTTGTCCCTGCTTTAAAAAGTGACTGGTATGTTCAGTGGCCATGAAAATGTTATGCAGCAAGAGGAAGAGTGGCCCACATGGGGACAGTTTGCAAACATCATTTGTACAAGGCAGTTGACAGGCTGTGCTGGCAGGAAAGAGTCATTACAAGTAAACCTCAGTCATACAATTCTGTCACTGAAGTCTGAGGCTGCGTCTCATCCTGATCATTTACATCTTCAGCACAACAGAGCAGCACCAGGAACAGAGGTCACTGGGAACAGGGAGCTGTGTGCCTTAGACCCAGACACTTGGCAGCAAGGGTGGAACTCTCACAGGATGAATAAGAAGTAGACAATTAATTCTACTCCAAAATAGTTGTCCCACTACACACTTTAGGTGCAGCAATGGCTTCGTTTGATAACGAGAAATCAAATCCCTGCCCAAGCCTAGCATTAATTTGTTATAACAATATTTATAAATTAATTAGTTATTGAAATTTTACATATTTATTACATGAAATGTTATCGCATTTGCCCTCCTTCAACTTCCCACATGTCCCTCGTACACTTTGCCTCCTTTCTCTTTTTTCTTTTGTGATAACCCACTAAATCCAATTGGTGATATTTATGTGTACATGATTGTGGGACCATTTACCAGAGCATGAGAAACCTACCAATGAGAATACCTTAAAAAGAGGAGGATGCTCCCTTCCCCAAAAATTATCAACTACCAATAACCACCTTCTATGTTGCTAGAATTCTGTTGAGCTTAATCTTGCTCATGTCTTGATCAGGTGATCACAGCTGGTTGTGAGTTCATGGGTGTAGCCTTGTCCTACCAGAAGACATTGCATTGTTCCTTATCTATCCTCTGGCTCTTATATTCTTATATTCTTCCTTGTTCTTCATTGATGGCCTTCCCCTGAACATTACTGGAGGGTAAGTGTGTTGATAAAGATTCCCCATTTAGTGCTATATCTCAGTACTTTCGGGGTTCTTTGAGTCCACGTTTCCAGTGGCAGCTATTATTGTCACAGCCCCAGGATGCACCATTGGCAGCTGGTTCTTCCCCCTGCCCTGCGCTCTTGTTCCATCTAGACAGATTTTCATTTTTCCAGCTGGCTCACAAAGCAACAGTTGTCTATTTGAAACTGAGCAGCTTAGCCAATGGCTCAATTTCTTTCATGGAAAGTCCCTTGTCCAAATTCACCACGCAACTCTCTTTCGTATATCACTCTTCCAGACACTTTGCCAGTACCAATTCCAACACACAGTCTTCCAGAAATTCAGGAATCTGTCTACCCATATTACCAACCAAAGCATCAGCCTACGATCTCACAGGCTAGAACATAGCATGATTAAAGTGCTCTTGCTATTAACTGAAGCATGATATACTATTTCCCTTTCCTTCTTTGACTATGTAACTTAATTGTATCAGAACAACTGGATGCTTTAAAATAGTCCCAGCATTTCAGCCTCCCTGAGTCTGAAGCATATGATATCTTCAACAATAGGAAATTACTTTCCACCTCTATGGAGGCAACCAATGGCAATAATCAGTTTTGCTTTAGGAGTTCCTTTAAATAAAACCATAAACTTTGCATGCAAATATAAGGAACTAGAAATTTTCATATTGACTTAGGTAACCTACATCCAGAAAGGCAAATATCATATGTTCTCTCTTGAGAGGCCCCGAATTTGCTCCAACTCTTCAGAAGTGAGCATATATCCTGGAGAAACTGCAGAAACCAAAATGTAAAGCAACGTACATGGCTGAAACAGAGGGATGGGGTAACAATAGAGAGGGAGAACAGCAGGGTACAGGTGATATGACCAGGGAGATGAGCAAAAGAGCACTTCTAGTTACGGGAGGGAGATAAAATGAAAGAAGGAAGGAGATAACCGCAATGATGTCTGAAAAAGTCATAAGGAATCATACTATTAACTCTCTAAAAATGTGATATATATATATAAGTTTTGTATAAATATACATATATATTTTAAGTAAAATTTTCTCATTTGAACTGACATTGCTCCCTCCAAGATCATCTAGCAAAAACCTCAACACCAGGCATTGGCAGCCAGAGCTGTCCAAGAAGCTCCTAAAACATTACAGATTATTGCTATTTATTGGACTTGGAGAAGGGGGAAAACTGAAGAAACCTCACCCCTACACAAAGAACTATAAGCAACCAAAAAATGTTGAGAGCTGGAGAAATAGTCTTCCCAAGCGAAGCGCACACCAAGCAGTTATCCATAACCAAATGGTCAGCCATGAGCATGCATACACACAAGTAACATTATACAGACTCAGAAAGGTATATTTAGGAATATATATACATATATATATTCATATATCAATAATTAATAAAAAAGAGGCTATATATTTGAAACAGCACAAGGAGGGGTATATGGAAGGGTTGGGAAAGAGAAAAGGAAAGGGGAAAATAATGTAATTATAGTATAATCACAAAAATAAAGGAAATTATTTTAAAACAAATACTCTGATTTTATTTCACCTCACAGCAGTTTGTTACAAAAGCAGATGATATCATCTTGTATGAATCGCTTTTGTCTTTAAACTTCAAGCCTGACTACCTCATGCTTTACCTTATATTTGCTGGCTCATCTCAGTGTCCATCACTCATCTCTTACTGTTCAGATTATGTTTAGAATTTAGGTTTTAAAGCACATATTGAGGAATTATTATTAACACCCACTTGCTGTAAGTGACTTAAAGACAAGCTTCAGTTCTCAAAGTCTATGCAAGTCTTCCCTTTCCAAGGTCATCTCACTGAATCTCATGACTTACAAATGTCATCTGTTCACAGATATCTCCCCAAATTACACCAATGTTTTTCTAGATTTTCAGATCTGTTTAGTTAACAACCTGTTCAACATTTCTACATGAACATCTGAGAGGAATCTCCAACTCAACACACCCTCAACTAAACTCATGCCCCATCCAGATATGCCCCTCACACAGCCTCCTGCTATGAGGCAAATGGCAGCTCCATTCACTCTAAAACCTCGGGCCAAAGAATTACAGTCACTGACTTCATATTTATATTAATATTCCTTGGATCACCTTTGGTCAAGGCTTCCTTATTACTTTTTTTGACCTTTACTTCTACCATCCTAGGACAGGCCAGTGTCACATTATGCCTGGAAAAACAATAAGCTTTCTGCAGACCAACTTCTTTCTACTTTGGTCTTTTGTCTACATCATAGCCAGTGTCAAGATTACCTGTTTACATTACATCATTACATTGTACCTAAAGTGGATTGATTTTGCCTAAAATTCCTCACTACAACCTCCAGTGATTTTGATACCTTGGTATGCCTGGCCTCAATCTTTATGGCATCTCCCAAAGCCCACTGGCCATCCCACTAATACCCAAGCAAGCCTTCGCTCATATCTTGTCTCTGCTCAGAAACTTTCTGAGACCACTGCATGGTTCAGTCCCTCATTTTATTTGGATTTCTATTCTTTAATGCTCCCACAGAGAGGCAAGGCTAGCATAATTTAAAAACATTTCCCTTCAGCCTCTCCTGCCCCTATTCACGTTTCTTCATTGACCTATCATTCTCAAAGGCTTTCTTAGATCTTTTTTTCTTAATAATCTCATATTTCTTGATGGAGTCATATTAATTCTTCCAACAATACAGAAAACACTCTATCTTATTCACTGCTTATACTACATATTGTACTATGTAAAAGAGAATCTGGTGTCCAGAAATTAATTACTGTTCATTAATGAATGAATTATTGTCAATTATTTCATTTTTAGTTTTAGTTATTGAAAATTTAATTTGGTCACCATAAAACAAAATATCTCACTTAAAAAATAAAGTAGTTTTGTTATCATTAATGCTGCTGCTTAACTACATGTAAAAATAGATAAACCAATAATGATTCAGTGAGACCCCAGAAGGAACTTCCCAGCATGCCCCCTGGATAAAGAGTACTCTTCTGAATTAGAAATTTATGTATAAACAAGGTTTCAAATAATTTTGAAGAAATTCAGCAATATAAGTGACTTCAATTCACAATCTGTTTCCTGATACAACAGTTGGTTGCTATTTCTTAAATGAAGTCACAGTTTTTCCACTATCACTACTTTTGGCTTTATGATTTCAAAAAAGACAAATATTAGATTATGGGTCACTGATCATTTAAAAAATAACTCTATGATTCTCTAGATTTTCATATTGCTAAGGGATTAGCATTAATTAAGTTAAAAATAATACCTTGGATAAAAGAAAAAAATCATTCATCCAGTCTGATCAGCTCTTCCCAGTTTGCCTAAGAGTTTTCCTACTTTAGCAAAAAGTCTAGTGTCTTGGAAAATCTCTCATTCCCAGGAAAACTTTACTTACCCACAAAGATTTCCCTTGGGGTATGGCTTGAATTGTTGGGCCTAGGGTAAATGGTGGGGAAATGATTGAGAGAGCAAAGGTTTGTGGGGAAAAATAGAAAGATGAGAATAACACTTCTTTCTTGAGATGCCTACTGTGCATCTGAATGGTAGTTACATGAACAAGTACAAATTTAAAGACAAGGACAAGGAGAGAGTCGCATGGTTTAGACCCATCATCTTAGATATGGCGTTTTCAAGTCATGATTCCAAATTATCCAGGAAGTAACTAGAGATTTTGTTCTCTTTTCAAGAGTATTGTAGTTAGACCAGTTTTTAAAAAAAATGGTTACCTGAACATACCCATGGAACAACCACATGTGATGACCTGAGTGAGTGCAATAGGTCTCATATGATGGGGAAAGCCACTTTTAAAGTATAGTCAAAGATATTTTCCCTTAAAAATATAATATCCAAGGTCATCTTCCCAAATTTTGGTTTTGCATCCAATCATGCCACATAATTTTCAAAACAAAATTGGTGACTTTAAGCTCAAAATTGTTTCAATAAAGCTGTAATGCACCTCTCTCTACATAATACCAACTTATGCATTAAGATCATTTTCTTTTAAAAGAAAATTTCACCATGACTTTGGAAAGAAAGATTGTCAGAAAACATAAAAATAGAACATGAGTGGAAATGACACTAATTAACAGGGAGCAAGGACTACAGTAAAAACAACCACAGAATAATTCAAATTCACTTTAGGAGAGCGACAGCTCATCCAAAACAAAATATGTCTTTAAGTTCTAGATAAAGATGCCAAAGCCAAAAGGAGTCTTTGCTATTGTTCTACCTGAACACAATGAATTTAGGGAAGGTTTCATTGACACTAAAACCAAAAATGATACCAAAAGAGAAGGTAAAATATAGTAACACATTGTAACACGGTTTTAGAACAAAAGACAAGGACAGCCAAGAAACAACTTACTGACTTCTGCAACAGTGAACCCCAGTGTGGTATATAATAAGCTCAGAAATAGTCCATTTTATACCTTGAAAATAAATTAGTACCTATTTATCTTCAATACCAATAGCATATGATGTTCTCACAGTAGATGGAGAGGTTAGACTACAATGCACATTAATTAAAACCTGATGTTCAAGAAGCTGTTGGTTACTAAATTTCACCCCTTGTTGTTTGTATTGATGCCTATCATTCCTCTGGTCTTAGTAGGAGAGAAATGGTTAAATCTCTAAAGATACTCTGACCTGCCATGTTCACTTAGGACACGTTTCTTTATAGTGAGCCTCACCCTTTTAAAATTGAAGACAATATCATCATAAACAATTTATTATTCATGTGAAATATACGTGCTGGCAACTTCAGATGGTTTCATAGTTCAGTGGTGGGTTTAGAGGAAAAATCCAAAGGAAATTAATTACTTGGAGCCAGGACAGATTTAGAAACTATTGAAAGAATTTGCCAAATTAGTGGTATTATAAAACATGAATAACAAATAGAAGAGAACAAATACCCAAAAGCTAGCTTTAGAAGTCGTTCATGAGCCTCTATTCATTCGTACTTCTGCTCTGTTATTGTCAATTTTAGACATAAGTGAAAAACTGGGTAAACATAGATATTGTAAACCTGATCAAAACTGCTATTCTTGCTGCTACTGTTTCTTCTTCTCCTGATACGGGATTCCTTCTGTATTCTGTGAATGCCATTGGTTTATAAAGGACTGTCTTGCTGAATGCTGGGAGAAAAAAGTTGGAGTCAGTGAGACACCATGTAGCCACCAGAGGGGAAAGACGTGAGCTGCCAGCTGGAACCTTGGCAGTAGGCCATGAGCCTTGTAGTAAAATATAAAATAATAGAAATTGGTTAATTTAATATGTAAGAGCTTGCTAAAATATGCTATAGTGACTGGCCAAGCAGTGATTTAATTAATGCAGTCTCTATGTGGTTATTTCAGAGTCTGGGTGGCCGGGAAACAAACAAGTGGCCTTCCAACAACAAATTGGCAATTCAACATGTGCTAATTAAATCCACATAAAACCTGAGAGGGCTTGGAAAGGCATTCTAGAAACTAAAAACCAAAGTTTAGCCACAGTTTTTTTTCAGATGGGCTATACTTGCTGGCAGAATGCTGCAGCTCCTTTAAGAGAGATTCTTCCTGATTCAGCAGTAGCAAAAGAAAAAAAAAATGCAGTCTTGAAATGGTGGCTTCCTAGGCTGTGCTGCTATCATGAACTCTGACTCTTTCAGGAGATCCAGATATGGAGCATTTAAATGTGGTTTTGTGAGCAAAGTGCTACAAACATGCTTAATGGCAACATAGACCCACTGTGTGCCTAAAAATGGGGCAATTGTACATGGTTCTCAAAGACAGGCTATGTTAGACTGAGTGGAGCAGGTAGGCAGGGCTGTGTTGGCTTAGCTTTTTAAGAAGCAATCCTGGTCAGAAAAAGAGTACAGATACACAATAAAGACAAATTAAGATGGAAAAGACCACTACCTGAGTCACAGTGTTGGATAAATGTACATAAGCTTGGAAGAGAGAAGAAAAAGAGTATAGAGAGTTTCAAAAAGAAGTAAATCATTTAAAAAAATAGACAGTCTTTAAAGAGACAGAGTACAGACAGTCATAGATTAAAAGGAGGAAAGAAAGATAAGCCACGTACTGATGGAAAATACACAGAGTGTCAGGATTATGTATATTATTGTGTTTTCTTTGAAATTTTTGGCTGCTTTTGATTTTATTCTGGGGACTGCTAAGCTAAACCAACATATATGTTTTAAGGGCTTCTTGACTTCAAAATTTGGGTCTAAGAATTTGTTGATGTTGTTTAAAAAAATAAACAAAGTCTGCTTTTGTTTCCACAGAAGATGAGAACCTGTGGTTTAATTCCAGACTAATGTGGTTTGATGGACCAAGACCCCCCCAAAAGTTGCTGTGAACACCTCCCCAAAATTACTTCATCCAATAAACAGCAGGAAGCAGTTTGAAGAGAACTATGTCCCTATTACCAAATATTGTTTATAAATGTTTGTTTACATTTAAAGAAGGATATAATGTAGAAATGAATAATTTGCATTGGTATGAATCTTGGTCTATTGATGTATATTTCTGCTCTTGGTTAAGGTATTGTGATTGTGCAGTTCATTTAAAAATGTAATGTATAATTAAGAAATATAGGTAAATAGATAGTCATCTATAATAGTCAAGCTTGTGGTCATGTTTGTTAGGTCTTCTAGATATATAGAGATATATGTCAGTTAGATAGGTGTTCTACAAATCTTTCAGAAACCTTCAGAATACAGCATTTAAAATGTTTTAAGAACTTAAGACTTTTCATGGCTGTGAGACACATATGCTGTTGGCACTACCAGTACTTCAAGAGGAAGATGGACATTAAAGAGGCTCCTCATGGAGTTTGTTAGCCATTTGGGCAAGAAATTGTTCTTGCCTGGACTGCTTGATGAACTGGACATGCAGGACTCACAGAGAAATGACTGCTAAACTTGCCTAAAGGTGAGAAAGTACTTCAGTGTTTCTGCTTCATGAAAGAGTCTGCCAGACATTCTGTAGGACACAGAAGAAAATGACAGACAAACTGCCAATATAGGCAGAACTATCTTTGAAATTTCCTGTTTTATGAAAAAGTCTGCTGGATACTATGGGCCTGTAGGTTGCCCCAATGATACAGAAGAACTTTGGGTGACTTGTCCAGGAAGCAAGATTTCTAGAGGTTTGGAAGTTGCTTATAATGCATTTCCTGTTTCCTTAGGTAATATTATATTCTTCTGGAGTCTTCCATGAAGTTGAAGAGTAGATAGTAATAATATAGCTCTCCTTAGTTATGATAAAAGATAAAATAGATATAAATATTGTAACTGTAATTCTTGCTTGATAACTGTTTTATGTAATTTTACTATGTTAAAGTTAAAACCTTCCTTTTTATTTAAACAGAAAAGGGGAGATGATGTGGGATTCTCCTCTGTATGAAGTGAATACCATTGGTTAATAAAGAAACTGGCTTGGCCTGATAGGGTAGAGTAGAGCTATGATGGAGGAGGGTCATCTTTCTATCTGTTGATTTCATTGGTTAAGCAATAAAGAAACTGCTTGGCCCTCATAGGTTAAAACATAGGTGGGTGGAGAAAACAGAACAGAATGCTGGGAGAAAGAAGCTGAGTCAAGGAGTCGCCATGATTCTCCCACTCCAGGCAGACGCAGGTTAAGATCATTCCTGGTAAGCCAGCTCGTGGGCTACACAGATTATAAGAAATGGGCTAGTCCAGGTGCGAGAGTTAGCCGAGAAAAGGCTAGATATAATGGGCCAAGCAGTGTTTAAAAGAATACAGTTTCCGTCTAATTATTTCAGGTAAAGCTAGCCGTGCGGGCAGCCGGGTGCTGGGGACGCAGCCTGCCGCTCCTATTACAACAGAGCTAGACAGGGAAAACTAAACTGAATGCTGGGAGAAAGCAGGCAGAGTCAAAGGAGAAGTCATGGAGCTTCCTTTGGAGACAGACATGCTGAAACTTTGCTGGTAGGCCATGACTTCATGATGATGCACAGATTAATAGAATTGGGTTAAATTAAGATGTAATAATTAGCCAATAAGAAGCTGGAGCTAATGGGCTAAGCAGTTATTTAATTAATAAAGTTTATGTGTGGTTATTTTAAGTCTGAGCTGCTGAGCAGCCAGAAAACAAACAAGCAGACTCCTTACAACATGCTTGGATTTAACACCTCTTGATGTGTAGAGATATACTGCATTCAGCTTATCTTCCCACTTCAGATAATCAAAACTCTAGCAAGAAAACCTCATTTGCTAAATAAAAAATGTGTTTTATTTGAGTTTATCTTGAAGAATTTTTTAAAAATATTCCAATCAGTTAAACCAACTTTTTTGGGTGTATCAAACAATATTTTCTGTATCAGTCTTGAGATTGATTTGGGGGTAGAGCAATACTACTCTGCTTCCCAATTTTTCATTTTAATAGCATTTTTAATATATTCATGATGTGGGATTCCCCTATGCATGCTGTGAATATCATTGGTTAATAAAGAAATTTGTTTGGCCTGATAGGGTAGAACAGAACTAGGCAGGAGAAACTAAACTAAATGCTGGGAGAAAGAAGGTGGAGTCAGAAGAGAAGCCATGGAGCCACCACCAGAGACAGACACAGTCAGGGCCTTGCTGGTAGGCCACAATCCTCATGGTAAAATATAAAATAATGGAAATTGGTTAAATTAAGATGTAAAGGCTAGCCAATAAGAAGTTAGAGCTAATAGGCCAAGCGGTGATTTAATTAATACAGTTTCTGTGTGATTACCTTGGGATTTTGGGCAGCTGGGAAACAAACAAGCGACCTCCTACTACATATTCAGAAATGGTAAAAATGCATGTTTCTATATTAATGAGCCCCTTATCAGAGAGCATTGAGTGCATTGCAAGAAGTAAATTCAAGAGATATCAATGATTAATTTAAATTTTGTTAAAGAAGCACCTTTTAACCCACAGCAGATCTATGTAGATCCCTTAAATTTCCATATCTGGACTAGTGAACACAGACCCTGGGTCTGTCCAGTCAGAGTATAGTCAAGAAAGCCCACATAGAATCACCTCAGATAACAAGGGAGTTGTCCACACTGTTGATGGAGATGGGAATAGTGTGCATGCACGTGCACATAAGAGTGATTTTAAGTTATTGAAATTAAACAAGATTTTAAGCTAGATCTAAAAGTAAGAAGGTTAAACACTTTCCACTGCCATGCTGACAATGCACCTGTTGGAATTGTGTGGAAAGAATAGGGAGTTTTTTATTGTTATGTTCAGCTCGGGGAAAGAGTCATGATAAACCCATGTGCAGGAAAAAGGCAGAGCAGTGAGGCACAGTGCCCTGGGACCAAAGGTTTCTTAGAGGATGCTTTAACCTGAGTGTGTGCTTATTCTGATCAGTACATGTACAGATATGTGCCAACTTTGAACAAGAAAGGACTTTGTAAATGGCATCAGTAGAAAGTGGAAGCCAGTCTGTATTCATGCTGTGTCCCTGGAAGCAATCCCCTGGGATATCTGTATGCTTTTATTCCTTGATGAAATGTGCGCAACTCTGCCTATCTCTTCTATATTCAGTTGCTGGGGTTTCCTGCAAAACTGGAATAAGCTAATAAATATCACATCTTTAAAATAGCTGAGGACTAAGACACAAGCCAGATTAAATACTTTTCTACAAAAATGCCTTTCCAATTCAGAAAAAGGGCTGAAGGGACTTTGTTTAAGAAAACAAGCACAAGAGTCTGATAGTATTGGTCCAAAGAGTATTTTTCCTAGTTTTGTGCATATTTAGGTTCTGTGTAATGTCTCAACCACTTTCCATCAAAGGCTCCTGCAGAAATGGCAAAATTTGCCTGATTTAAGTCAATCACAATTGATCTAGGGGATCAGATTAACTCCCCATCTCAGCACATTCTGAGCCATCAGGCACCCAGGTCCCGCTGTAGCGTTTGATGGGACTCCCCAGGTGGGTCCTCCGTCAGGATCAAATGCCCCACTTACAGACACATGGTTTGTAGCATTAACAATTTCACTGGTGTAAGAGCACATGTTGTGATCTGTCGATCACTGAGCCCCACAAATGCCTGCAGATCAAGAAACAGGACTTTAAAGAGGGAGAATGAGACTGTGAGAACTGTAGCTTGTGTCAAAGTGAAAACTGTTCTCATGTTCTTTTATCCAATAAAGAATGTCACAGAGCTCCAGGTCGTTCACAGGACTTACCATGGTACATTCTAAACCTTGTTTTATATGGATGCAAGAGGATGCCTTCCTGCTTCCCCAGCTGCGGTCAGGGCTAGAGGCTCCTCCAGCGTTTACAGCAGTGTCTACAAGATTTCTAGAATGCAGTGTAGGTTTGGCTAGTTTGCCATTTTGAAATGGTAATTACAGTTTCTTATCTCTGCAGTACCTTGTTAAATGGGAGCGCAGCAAAAGAAATCACGATTTCCTTGAATGTTTGTTGAGCTGAGACTTCTAAAAAATCTTGGAAAGTGCAATTTATTTCTAAGAGAGTTGAAGTTTCATTCTCCCTTTGGGTTTTTCTCTCTTTCATATCCTCGAGCCTATTCCTCTGGTTTCTCAGTCAACAGGGAAGAGGTGGGGAGCTAGTCTGTGAAGCAGTCTGCTGGTATTGAAGAAATGTCTCCTCTTTAACATCTTGACTTTACCACAGATTTTCTTTCTCAGAGCTGTCTCTTCCCAGTTCTCTGGGCTATCTTTATCTAATTTTTATCATTGTCCGGGGTAAAGCAACATCCCTGAGCTCTGCAAGGATATCACACTCTATTTGCTTCTATTTATTCTCGTCTCTTCCACAGGATAGGTGAAGCCATAGTTATTTACAGCCCTATGAGCATGTCTATACAACGATTCTCTTTCTTTGCTTGTCTCCCTGCTTTCCATCTCTTCAGTGGAGCTTGAAAACCCCCAGGCAGATTATATCAATGCTTCATCAGACTTCCATTGTCCAGACAACAGACAATAAGCTGAATAGTTCCAAAAGAAAATCGCTACCTGCTGATAGCCAGGGTAGATGTTACTTACCAGATGTCTGGCTTTCATTGTTAGTAACTTGTTTAATTTCTGCACCAAGTAATGAAAGTGTTTTGATCCTTCAAAGCAGAATGTGCTCTGTATCAATTGATTCCAAATGGCCTCTCTTTAGATTGAATTTTTATTTTATTTGCTTGAATGATTTTGTTTCATTTAAACCTGTATTTATGTGGAAAATTCAAATAATGCTTTCCAATTTGCATTTCAAAAAACGAGAATCTTCTTGTTTATGAAATCACTTTTGAGTTGCAATTACAGTTCTTTGTCTCTGGCATATACAGCATGTAATTGGGTCAACACTGTTAATGAAGGACTGACTGGTGTTACTGTTAATGAGCTACTAGTGCTGGTTTCAGTGTGTCCTCCCCAGCAGGTGGTAAATACAATATGTTAAGATAGATAATTATGTTAATATTGTAAATATCAACAGAGCAAAGAAGTCATTCAAAACATGCAACTAAAAGGTTAAAGGGGATAAACACAGGAAGTGAACTCTACTTTTACCCGAAGGGTAGTTCCCTTGAATGATTTTTTTTTAGGACTTTTACCCTTTATCTTAGTGTCCATTTCTGTTAGCTCACAGAGCATCAAAACAAGCAAGAAAAGTTAGTTGGTTAGTCGTGACTGGTTTGAATACCCTGACATGATTAGTAGCAGACCTTTACACAGAAATTGAACTGGTTAGCATCGTAGTGTAGACATCATGAAAGCATTCAAAAGTTAGCATCGTAGTGTAGACATCATGAAAGCATTCAAAAGTTAGCATCGTAGTGTAGACATCATGAAAGCATTCAAAAGTTAGCATCGTAGTGTAGACATCATGAAAGCATTCAAAAGTTAGCATCGTAGTGTAGACATCATGAAAGCATTCAAAAGTTAGCATCGTAGTGTCGACATCATGAAAGCATTCAAAAGTTAGCATCGTAGTGTAAACATCATGAAAGCATTCAAAAGTTAACATGGTAGTGTAGACATCATGAAAGCATTCAAAAGTTAGCATCGTAGTGTAGACATCATGAAAGCATTCAAAAGTTAGCATCGTAGTGTCGACATCATGAAAGCATTCAAAAGTTAGCATCGTAGTGTAAACATCATGAAAGCATTCAAAAGTTAGCATCGTAGTGTAGACATCATGAAAGCATTCAAAAGTTAGCATCGTAGTGTAAACATCATGAAAGCATTCAAAAGTTAGCATCGTAGTGTCGACATCATGGAAGCATTCAAAAGAAAATTTACCGTCCCATTCTGAGAAGCCTCACTGTATGAAACACTCAAAATAATAAATTCTGCTTCTGGTCTTTAAAAAATATCTTGCAGAATCATTTGAGCAGCAACACCGCACACACACACACACACACACACACACACACACCATGCATACACAGTTGGCACGATATAAAAAAACAACATGGTAGAAATATTACGGAAATAAGAAAATAAAATGAGGGCAGGAATAACTGACAAAAAAATCTTGCTTTATCTCTACTACTGATGTTTTGTCTTTTTCTCACAGAATGCCTAATTACTGGTAGCTTTAAGAATGAGAACATTTAATTCTGTTACATATAAAGCTTGAACTTGAGGAAATTTTTACTTTGAAAAACAGCTCAATGATTCCAAGTTCTTCCCATCTTTCTTATCTGCTTTCTTGACAGGATTGTGCAGGTGGTCATTGAGTTCCTGATCCAACTTTGCATACCAGATCATCACCCATGGCCTCTGTGATGATTATTCTTGGTTATATAGTTGACTATATCTGGAATGAACTATAATTCAGAAATAAAGGGCACACTTGTGATCTGAATCTTGAAGCAAGAAGACAGCATGCTTTTGACCCAGATCTTGAGGCTGGAAGACATACCTTTAATCAGGGCCACAGTTTTTGCTGTAAGGGCATTGGAAGAAAGAAGGGGATATGTTTGTCCTTTACCTGTTTACCCTCTCTTTGTCAGTACATCCACTCCTTCACTGGCATTGTAGTTTACTCTTTAGGGATTCCAGCATATAGAAGTCAGCTGAGACACCGAGACTTGTGGAACTGAGAAGCTACTAGATTCTTGGACTTTCCATTCACAGCCAGCCATTGTTGGACTGCAGTCTGCAAGTCATTCCAATAATTAATGTATGTATGTATGTATATGGTATATACATACCAGATAGATAGATAGATAGATACATACATACATACATACATACATACATACATACGTAGAGGGAAATTTATAAGTTTTGTGATTCTAGAGAACCTGACGAATATAGCTTCCCTACACAGAAGATAAAGGTAAACCTTCTTTTCTCTAAGTCCCTCTCTGATAGAAGAACCTACTCCTGGCCCCCACAGGCTTCCTTTTATGGACTGTTCTTAAATACAACATTTTAATCAACCATGTAGACAAAAATTAAGTGTGTCAGGCTGTGAAAATGTCATGGGGACATCTCCTCTTGCATCTGGAAGATCCTGAGTCTGTAGATGACAAATTCAATACTATTCCTGGTGATAGATTAAAAGTGAGCAATGGTTGAGTGAAGAATCAAAGCTGAGCCAAGGCTCTTATTCCCTGAACATGGACATGACAGGGGGATGGAAATCAGAGGGCAGAGATCTAAAGTGAGAATAGAAATAAAACACCAAATACTCTGCCGTTAACTTCTCAAATAACAAAAAGCAAACCTAACCCTAAGGAGATACGACATAAAGGAACACTGCAACAGCTTTTCCAAATCACCCTTCGGCTAGCAATATGCTTCTGTGATACAGTGTTGGCTGTTGCTCCCAGATGAAAATCTTAAAGAAGTGGAGAACACCAAATGCTACATTGGAGACAATTTTCAATTTTATCTGGATGACTAGATTCTGTGAGTGAATCACAGAAATTGGCTGGGTAGAAATCTCTTGTCCCATGACCAGATATCCTAGACAATTATCAGCAGAGTCTTTCCAAATTAGGTATTATTTAACTTTATACTAAAACTCCTGAAGCAAAATTACAAGTCAGGTCTCATAAAAAATTATTGAAAGTATATTTCAGATTTTTTAAGAAAAGCCACCAGGGTTATTGTTGAAGTTTTTAAATTTGCCTAATCTTACACAGTAAACACTAAGTACCTTATACATCATAAAGGGACCTCTTTATCACTCACTATGCATCAACAGTGGGTGTCTTTGCCATCAGAAGGTTTAATCGAATGTTTCTCAGGATATTTATTATACTCTCCTATGAGATATATGTATATAATCTCATAGGAGTACATTTTACTTCAGGAGGGAAGAGAAATAGATAATGTTGTCCTATTAGTTATAGTGAAGTCATAAAATAATGAATATCAGTAATTTTAAGTATCACCCACCATTAGGTACATTACTTATACATGGTTGCAAAATACCTGTTCATGTAGGCCAGCATATCATTTAGGGTATTTCTAATACCAGCATTGCCACCTCTAATATATTAATATTTCTCAACTTTCTCCAGGTGATAGTAAGATCAATGGCCCACATGCTAGAGATTACACACGGAAATGTCATGCCAGTGAGCTCCTCATTCAGGTCCAGGACAACCTCGTCCACAGACTTGGAAGTGCCATCAAATGCTGGTGTCATGTCCTGGATCTCCACAGCTATCCCAGCATAGTTTTTCAGAGGAGCCATCCATGGTCTTCTCTGAGGTGAGGATGGAGTAGCCTGTGATCATAAGCTCTTCCACAAGACCAAAGTTATCACAGATAAGCGTTACGAAAAAACTGATAGCGTTGAAGGCTATGATGCTGAACTTGAAGAAGGTGTCTCATGGTTGTGCAGGTGGAGGCTGATTGTTTGTTTCCCAGGCAACCAGACCCGAAATAATAACTCAGAAACTATATTAATTAAAACACTGCCTGGCCAATCACTTAAGAATATTGCTAGCTAACTCTTATATTTTAAATTAACCCATTTCTATTAATCTGTGTATCACCACAAGCTCAGGGCTTACCTGGCAAAGTTCCAGTGTCTCGCTGATTCCACAGACTTACTCCCAGCATTCAGTTTAGTTTTCCTGTCTAGCTCTATTCTACGCTATCAAAGGCCAAGGGAAATTCTTTATTTGTTAACCAATAAAAGCAACACATATACAGAAGGACTTACCATATCATTTCCCCCTTACTCTCTAGATAAAAAAGATTTTAACTTTAACATAACAATAGACCAAAATCCACACCAAAGCATTCTTATCTATAGCATATCCCCCATTTAAATGTAAATAAACATTTATAATCAATATTTCTCCGCACATCATAGTTGCACCTACTTCACAGTCATTGGGATACCAGCCAAAAACACAGAGATGATAGCCCTTCTTGGTGCCACTATTAAAGTGAGCCCTAACACTGATGGTTAATATAGGAATCTATAACTGGCCAAGCTGATGAGAATAAATGATGGGGAAGTGCTTGTTCTAATAGAAGAGTAATATTGTCCCTCTAAGACCTGGGGGATATCAAAGGAGAGGAGTTGGGAAGAATGTAAGAAACAGAAGATTGGGAGATCTGTAGTAAAATGACATCTTCCGGATATGACATGGCTATTGAACCAATGACTCCACTGTAGCTGTTGTTATCCATACAAGACCTGCACACAATTGGATTTCATCTTGGACTGGTGAGGGGACCATGAGGCCCTAGCCTTCTCTGGGAAACTATTGGCAGTTAGTGTCTGCTAGAAAAGAGTGTATCATTGTCTTCAGTGCTAAAGCCACTGATAAATTCCCGTTGTCCTAGGAAATAACTTGCCACTCATGCTTAGCCAAAAAACGCTGATGAAATTTAGTGCTTCACACACAGAAAGAAGAGATAAAGGCAAGAGAGGACTTGGGAGGACAGGTTTCAGAAGAAGAGGGAGGACATGAGAGTAATAGAATTTGAGCATGACTAAAATTTAATTACACAAATGTATGAATCCATCAAACAATAAAGATATGTTTAGTGAGCCCCATCCTTCTCCATGGTAGAAGAAAACAGCAATGGACTCCACTACATATTTAGCAGCAGAATCACTGACTACAGGAAGATGAAAAATGCCCTTCCATTGATGACTAACCTTCCACTCCCAGTGTTGCCTGTCTCATAAACTTGTGCTGCTGCAATCACATTGAGCATGACGACCATGTTGTTGAGGACATTGAGGTTATTTGTGACAAAAATATTCACTTCATCTGAGTTGAAAGTAGCCATGGTGACCTGACACAATACAGCCACCTTTACTCTGACCTCCACCAGCTGATCTCAGAGATGCTGGTGGAATTGTAGGAGAAGAGGTGCTGGAATTCACATGGGGGAAACTGAGAGCTTCAAAGGTTTGCTTTCCCTTCAATTCCAAAACCCCTTATGGAAGTATAACCATGTATCTGGAAATCAGGGGTGTGTGTGTGTGTGTGTGTGTGTGTGTGTGTGTGTGTGTTTTGTGTCTATGAGTGTGTGTATTTGTGTGTATATGTATGAGCATTTTTATGTGTCTATGTTTGTGTATGTATGTTTATGGGTGTGTAGGGTGTACACAGATAAGATAATATTAAATACATTGAACAAGAAATACTGTTTCTCATCTATATTTAAAATTTTTTAATTGACAGCATTTTTAGTAAGTATCACCTAAAATAAATTGATAATTTTAAATAACATTAATAAATTAGCTCGATGGTCACCTTGCCTGAGACACAGAAAGTGAAATATCTTGATGCACTAAAAATCTTCACAAGCTTCAATTCATTACTTCAAATTTAACAAGCATTGCGCTCTCTGCTAAATATACCTTCAGTTTGAATATTGATTTCCATTCTCACTCTTATTACCCTCTGCCAGACTGTAGTCATCTGCTTGGAATACAAAAAGCTTACAGGCAAGCTGAGCAGCCTTCAGTCTCTTCTCTTGGCTCACATCAACCCAGGCTCTTCTGGGCAGCTCGGGTGATTGTCTGAAGCAAATGAATCCATTCAGACCATTGCTCTGTTGCTGTCTGAGAATAGCTCATGATGCTTCACTAATGTCAGGTCCTGGGACTCTTGTCTCAGAGTACAAAGTCATTAACATGACGTCTAAGACCCTGGGTAATTTCTATCACCTGCCTGCTTTCCCCATGTCTTCTTGTGCTTTTCAGTTCTAGAGCTCACCATGACTGTTTTCACTCTAAGCTCCTTGTTGTCTGTCCCCTTGAGTGGGTGATTTTGCTCCTCTTACCCATCCTTCCCACATATTAAAAATCTATTCATATTACATCAGTATCTCTTCTTAATTGTTACTCCCACCTAGAAAATCTTCCTTACAACCCCTTTGAGATCCAAATAATAATCTCTTTTGATTATTTTTGCTCTACACTGACTTCTACTACAGTCGCAGACATATCTATGTCCAGTGAGTTTTACATTAGTGCCTGGGCTCTTCCACTGCTGTGATCCCAGAGCTCACTGTAACTCCTTACATGCTGTTTTTAGTTAATAAATTTCTTAACAGAAGATATTTGTTTGATAAAGAAGTACTAGAAATATTTTGCTCTATACATAAAAATGAGTAGGCAGAGACGACTTAAGGTGATGAAGAGGAAAGGAAAAGTGTTCCACAGCCTGGCAGTGGTGACAGGACAGAGAGTCTAAAACCCACGCAGAAGAGATCAAAATAAAATATAATCAATACTAACATGTCTCGTGTGCCTGTCTACAAGTGTGGAATGCTATACTTGGGTCAAGGAAGCTGACAACTGCTGGGGAAGGGAAAGTCACTCTTCTTTAGAAGTGTGGCCACCAGAAGGTTCATCATGCTCTTGTAGATGACCCCACACCCATTCATATTTGAGCAGCAATAACTGGACCCAGTGGGTTAAAGAATAAATAAATACCATTTTTTAAAAAAGAATATAATCAAGTCGTCCTAACTTAGATCCATGACATTTCCACCAAAGCAATCTGGTGAAAAGATTCGTAGGCTTACTCTTGGGTAGCTGTTGGTATTAGATCCTCAGGAACTCACCCTTTGACCAAGTGTTTTGTTTAACTTTCTTGGCTCAGTTTTCTCATTCATAAAATAAACAAAGCATCTACTCAACAGGCATGGTATTTAACAAAGTACTAGAGACAGGTTATTTAAGCAACAGACACTGATTTCTGATTGCTGGAAGGTCCAAGCTCAAGGTAATGACATACTTGGGTCCTGGTTAAAACATTCTGCAGGCAGTAGCCTTCTCTCTTTGTCCTCTCGTGGCAACAGGCCTGAGAGAGGCAATGGAGTGGGAGCAAAAATGTGTTCTAGCCTCTTTGGATCCTAAGGAGAACAATGATCACATGATATGATCTATGTTTAATTAGCTCCAAAACACTCTTCTCTCAATATGAGCACTTTGGGACTTAGGACTCTAACATTTAACTGCAGGAAAGGGTGGCGCAGAGATCAACTCCCTACAGAAGCGGGAGTGCAGTACAGCAAAACTCCAGCTCCTAGCTCCCCATCCTTTTGGAGCAGTGGACAACATCTGAATACATTGCAAGTGCTTCTGCCTTTCAGCTGAGGGCATCGCTTGAAGAACAGAATACTGCAAAAAGTGGAGAATTGTCATGACAAGCCTGATTCCCAGAAATTGCTCTGTTGGGTTCACAATGAGCACACGGAGTTTCTCACTCTCCTTATCCCTTCACTGGACCATAACCACAGTCCAGAAGATTAGCAGATGCGTTCCAACTAGATCTTTATTGCTCTTCATGCCCATGGCTAAGAGACTGCCTTGCATGCAGTTCACGCTGCACTAGTACAGGAAAGATATGTAGATGGTTGAACTGCGTTGAATTTTATTTGTTATCTTCTACAAAAAAAATTTCATGTTGGATGTTTCTGTTCCAGTAAACATTATTTTTTAGAAATGATGACTTAGGGAGAGCCAACTGAAAAGTAGTGATCCTAGCATTACCTAAAACAGGTAGATAAAACTTCCAGGTATGACATTTACAGTGGTATACACTGTAAGAACTGTTTCTTTCACAGAACACACATAATTCCTAGGACACAATAATGCAAAGTGAAATTGCATATAATAAGCAAGGGCTCTGTTACATGCCTTTCCTGTTAATCTCGGTATTTAGTCTTTCCTCCAAGCATGACTCATTACTACAGAAGATCTTTGGGCTGGCCTTTTTCCCTCTCATTCTATAATACATTATCTCTTTTATCTTCCAAATTTTAACCTGGCACAATACACATTACAGAAAATGCAGGGTCTTCACCATTCTTAGGTTTATAATTCAGTGATGTAAAATTATGTTCTACAACCATTTCTATGATTTTAAAACTATTACACGTATTTGTGTATGCACACAAGTGCATAGGTATGCATATACAGGACTATGTCTCAGCGTGTGAGGCTGGAAAACAACTTTCTGGGGTCAGTTCTCTCCCTCTATGTGGGACTCAGGAATTGAATTCAGTTCATGAAGATTGATGGCAAGAGCTTTTTTTCTACCAAGCCACCTTGTCTACTCTCTTTCACCTTATAAAACTGAAATTTCAGTCATTAATAATAAGTCCCCTCATACCTCTTTGCCTGCAGCACTTGGCAATAACCATTCCACATTCTACCTTTATGACTTTGTCTAAACATCTCTGATAAGTGGATTATCTTACTCAGACTCAATTGTTTCACTAAATATAATGTTCCCAGCCTTCATCCAT
Source organism: Microtus oregoni (assembly GCF_018167655.1). NCBI lineage: Eukaryota > Metazoa > Chordata > Mammalia > Rodentia > Cricetidae > Microtus > Microtus oregoni. Next base: position 3,618,995 of record NW_024543833.1, on the reverse strand, counting down.
GTTGTCACCTATATCATAATTTCCTTTTTATAGACTAGATGATATTTCATCACATGTATGTACCACCTTGTCTTTCATTTCGACTGACGGTGAGCACGTGGGTTACTTTTACATCTCAGCTATGATGAACAATACTTCTTCAAACTCAGGAGAAAAAAAATACCTTAAAGACCCACTTTCAATTATTCTGAGTTCATAACAAGATGTACAATTGTTGGCAATGCAGCGTTTGTTTTTTTTTAAGAATCACTATACAGCTTTTCATTGCACACCACACTGCCACCAACAGTACACAGGGTTCCAGCTTTTCTACAGTCTCATTAACACTTGAAGTCCCCTAGGGTTTTCATATACATTGGGTGTGATGGGGTGACTGAGGGTGTCTCATAGTTGTTGATTCACATTCATTTAATTCGAGTAATGTTGAGCATCTCCTCAGATGCTTGTTGGTCATTTTTGTATCTTCTTTGGAGAAATAGCCTCTCAAGTTCTTTCCCATTTATTATGTTGTTTGCTGTTATTATTGCTATTATAATTATTCTTAATGTTGAGGAGTTTGTTATATATTTTGAACATTAACATCTCATAGATAATATAATTTTAAATTACTTTCTCCCATTCTGTGGGAATACAGTTTTAATGTTAGTGTGTTTTGCTACATAAAAATTCTGTTTTTTTAAGCATGTCCAATCTTTACAGTCTTTGCTGTTGTTTTTTGGCTCATATCTAAGAAAACATTGACAAATCCAATGCTGTGAAACTTTTGTGCTGTTAAAGTCTGAGAGTTTTATAATTTAAGCCTTACCTTTGACCTCTGATTGATTTTGGATGAAATTTCTTATACGGTGTTCAGAAAAGGGTTGATTTCATTATTTTATGTGCATTTTATGTTGCCTTTTCAAAACAACATTTTAAGAATAAACTTTGAGGATGTATAACACATAGAAGGAGGTCTGTCTATGTTTTTTTCTTTCTTTCTTTCTTTCTTTCTTTCTTTCGTTTTTCAAGGCAGGGTTTCTCTGTAGCTTTGGACACTGTCCTGCAACACTAGCTCTTGTAGGTCAGGCTGGCCTCAAACTATTCATGTTTCGTATACATACCAACATGTTTAAACATGTTTGTCTAACTTCCAATGAACAGCTTCTCTGTGGTTGTCAAAGAAATCTCAGACTGACAAAAACCTCCTTCATGACATCAGTGTAAGCCAGAAATAACTGGTATCAACATCGGATTGTCAATCTTTAATCAGTGCTGAACAAATTTAGGCTTATATTGTCTCTTTCTTTGACCTGGGTAAATCTGAAGCTTTTTTTTTTCAACATTTCTCCATGGGATTAAAGTCCAGTGAACAAGCGTGGCAGCTGGCTTAATAGAACACACTTCTTAATAGAACATTCTGTTTTCTCTGCTCAGCCCCACCCTTGTCTCTAAACATGCTCCATGTGGCCCTTGGACCTCCCATTAATCTAAGCACACAAGAATACAAGAGTCAGAGGTGTGGCTCTGGGGAAATTCAGCTAAGACACAGAATGTAAAAGACTTTAATACTCCGTGGAGCCCTTTCTATGCCTCTTCCATGAGTCTTTTTCCTTCCACATCTTTAACCTCTTGTCAGGGTTCCTCCATGATGAGGAACTCAACTTCATCTCCTAGCTAAGGCATTGGGGAGAATGGAATGCTGCTAAAAATGAGTGTCTCTAGATCATCAGACTCTACCTGACACAAACTCCATGTCTTCAGATGCTCCAAGCTACTTCTCCTGGTTAGAAAGGTTGTGGATATCACAGATTATTTCATGTTTACTGAGTGCTCCTGACTCAGGAATGACTAGTGTCATGGCTCCAGGAGACTCCTAGGCTATTACACAAATAAGATGAAATTTATAATGACAGGGTATGGCTTAGATGGCATTGCCCTGGTGTCTCCAATGTGAACCATCAGGGAACCCAAACAGTCTCCTTTAAGAACATCAAAAATCATTGCACCAAGCCTTGCCCTTGATCTAAAAAGAAGCTGAGAGTGTAATCTCAAGGCTCTTCTCATACTCTATACTTATCCACATGGCCAAAAAGAAAGTGTATTGCCAGTCTGTTAGAAGATTCTTCCACACTCAAATGACTACATAATCACTAACCCACATATTAACCCACATAGAGACTTTTTAACTCCCAGGTTGCTGTTACTAGGTGAGGGCATCTACACAGGGACACAGAAGAATGGGAAAAAATGTAGGGGCTAACAAGATGGCTCAACAGTTAAGAGCACTGGCTGCTCTTGCAGAGGACTCAGTTTCTATTTCTAGACTTACAAGACAGCTTACAAACATCTGTAAAGTCATTACTAGGGTATCAGATACCGGCTTCTGGCCTTCATGGATATTAAACATTCACCTAATACAGAGAGAGACAGACATGCTGACAAAACACCCATGAACATAAGATAAATTAACAAATTTTAATTTTGAAAAGTAATGTGGAAAGTTCATCATGATCTTGAAGTGTTTGCCTTTTTAAAAGCTATCTTTATCCTTGTAGTATATATGTCTTCCTTTTAGGGTCAGAAACTTTCTCAAATTCCTCATAAATGCTCGCTATGTTTATTAATGTGTGTTCTGTTCTGTTGCTTGGTCAAAGACCATCTTTTCCATCTTTACTAATATGGAAAAGCCATCTGTAGGGGAACCAATAGTGCTTGGAAGTTACTTAGGACAAAACTAAAAAGCATACAGAGCTTGAACAGAGATACCATCTCTTTAGACTCCCGAGTGGCCTTTTAGTGCCCCAGTCCATCCCAAAGATGCCCCTTGAAGAACTTACTCCAGTCCCTTTCCCAGTCACCACTCAGAACAAAACTGGTCAATGATTCTAATAACCAGATACTAACGTTTGGTATCTGGTTCCCAAGATATCTATAGTTTAATGAAGCAGAGGGGTCCCGATAAAACAAACCAGAAGAAAATAAAAAAAAAAAAAAACTCTATTGAAGGAACAGAGGAAGGGAGCCCTCTACTGGGAGCTAGGAGCTCCACCACTTCTGAGGAAGTTCATGAAGGGACTCCCTTTATAAAACAAATTTTAAAAGCTTCCGTCTGTGTCACTGTCTGTTTGTGTCATATAGACACTAATAAGTATATATTTACATTTAGCACGCACATTTCCATAGAAACTATTTGGTAAACATATGATATCTAGGCTATATTTACATTTATCATACACATTTCCATAGAAACTGTTTGGTAAACGTATAATACATCCTGGCTTACTTGGAAAAGTCTACTTGGATAAGCAGAGGTAGCTATTATTTTACACACACATAGTATGAATGCATAAAGAAATGCTGATTTGCCATAAGTGCCTGTTGACAAAGGGTAGAATTCAAGTGGTTATAGATTATAGAATATAGAATATAATACCTGAAAAAAAGGTGTTAACTCAACCAGGTATTACTCTCAAAAAGCAAACAATAAAAAGCGTCAGGGAGGTTTTCATGCCTTCAATAAAAATTTAAGACAAATTGTTAATGTGTAGGTAACTGCTAAGAAAATGAGGATCTACCGCAGTGTATCCGTAAGTTGGTACCTAACAATGTTTTGAATATAAAAACTCCTTCCTGACCATGTGTCCCATTATTTCTGCTTTGCAATACCCAACTCTCTCGTGCAGGGCCTAAGAAAACCAGCACCTTCACTTTTTCAATGGCCTTTAATCTAATCCATGAGGGTCAATGCGTCAGGCAAACCTTAAGCCTATTCACCTCGTGAAAGCATTTCTATTTTATACCAGCTAATGAAGTTGTGGGGGAAAGGAACATTGAACCCCTTCAATCATAGAAGAATGAAAATTAAAGTAAAAAAAAATGAAATGGTTTCTCTATCAGATTGCAAGAGATGTTGAAGTCTGCTGCACCTAGGTACGGAGAAAGAACAGAGTATTCTGTACTCCTAGTAAATGTGGGCCTTGTTGCAGCATTCCTAAGGATGCTTTGGCAACATATATCCAAAGTCTCAAAAGCACACACGTTTTAGGATGTAGCAGCGAACAACTAGGATTCGTCCTGAGGAAATCAAGGGAAATGTGACAAAACTGGAAATAATTTTGAAATGTAACAGAAAGTTATTATATTCAAATAGTATATTTTCCCTAAAAGATAGAATGCGATGCAGTCTTTATAACTATAGAGGTCATAGTATTTACTTGGTAATGTGAAAATCGACTCATAATAAATGCAGGTAAAAATAGGATACAAAACAAATATAAGCATGACTCCATTAGAATAAAAATATTATGCAATAATAACCAAAATCATAAGTAAAAAGCTGGAGGAGCTTTATATCAGAATATTGGTGATATTTATAGGAAAATATGTTTGATTCATTTTTATTGTAAATTTTATTCATTTATTCTATGGGGCTAATGATTGACTCAGTGTAGTAATAAGAGTGGCGGTGGCCGGGCTGTGTCCCCAACACCCCAGCCGCCTGCCCGGCTAGCTTATGCCCGAAATAATTACACAGACACTGTATTCTTTTAATCACTGCTTGGCCCTTTAGCCCTAGCCCTTACTGGCTAATTCTGTTATCCCGATCAACCCATCTCTAATAATCTGTGAGAACCGGTCTTACCGGGAAGATTCTAGCCTAGTCCATCCTGGGTCGGAGCTTCATCCCGGGAGCGGGGCATGGCGTCTCTCTCTGAGGCGTCTGCTCCCGAGAGAGCTGTGGAGTCTCTGACCTCACTTCCTCTTCCTCCCAGCATTTTGTTCTGTTTACTCCACCCACAGGGCCAAGCAGTTTCTTTATTGGCCAATGACCTTCCTCCATCAGACTCAGGACTTTGAGTGTGCCAGACAAAAAGTCTTCTATACTTGAGCTGTTCCCTTTCATTTTTTTTTTTATTTTGAGTGAAAGCCTCAATAAGGTGCCTAGGCTAACCTACAATATACTCTACAGCCTAGACAGATGGTGGGCTTGTGATTCCCCTACCTTAACTTCAGAGTACATAGGATTACAGACCTAAACCACCAGGCCAGGCTTCTTGTGTAATTTTTTTATATTGAAACCCTGTATTTTACATGGTTATAATATAAGCCATTATAGGAAAGGTGGTGAGCTGAAGGCATAAATAACTAGCTCGGTAAAGTAGAAACAGGGAACTGGGGCTGGGACCATCATTTCTTAATGAAATATAAATCACCACTTTCCCTATTATGTCCTGAGTTTTCTTGACTGTAATATGAAAAAAATTAATCAGATTTTCCCTGTCTTTTAGACTACTTCAAGCACAGAAGATTGAGAGTGGGTACCATACTATTCTAATAACAAGAGACACTCAATCTTGCATTGTAACTACCAGTAATAAAGCCAAAAGACCCACCACATGTCACCATAATTTATATTCTTTATCAGTTGAGGTTCAGAAAGACCACAAGATTTACAGTACATTTTTATGTTCAAATCCATGACCAGTCATCTTTATAATACATGGGGAGATAAAATGGACTGATCCCATGCAATTTTTGACCAGCATTGAAAATCAAATAAAGTCGGTGTTTTTATCACTCAACACGACTACTACCAACTATGAAAAGAATTGTATGAGACCTTCATTTCTCCTCTCCAGTGCCACCACGGAACAGATCAGCTGGCCTACAAAGGAAAGTTTTATCAGGAGAAATGAGGTGAATCCATGCAGAAGAGAACTATTTAATAGCATTTGTTAATTTCATGAAACCCAAGGCCAGCTAGTGGTTAAGCCTCAGTCACTTGTGAAATGATCAGACTGCTCCTTGTATCATGAGCTGCTTAGCCGTGCTTTAGAATTCAGATTGGATCCAGGCAGTGTACAAAAAGTAGCCAATACAGCTTTCTTCTGTAGACTTGTCCACTTTCTTCGTTGTCTCATGAATCTAAAATGTTCACTGTTCAATTCTGACTGAAGGATATTACTGTTTTCTATTCTTCTTACCCTAGTCCTAATCCTTTTCTCTATACTTCCATCTCCCAAATTCTCAGGTCTTAGAGGGAGTTCTTCCCCCACAGTTTAACAGAGTCCTTTGTGCCAACATGTCATTATATACACTATGTAAATTTATCTTTGACCACAGTCTTTTTTATACCTCCACAATGGTCATTTCTTTAAGGTAAATACCGTGTTTTATACTTCTTTGCGTTCCCTGAAGTCCCAAAAAGTGTTCTGTAAATCTCTTTCAGTGGATGACTAAATGAAGAATAAAAACCTACATATCTACAAGTTCATAAGAATCCACAAGTAGACAAGACACATGCACAAAAAAAAAAAAAAACACTTTCAACCTACCTAAGTGATACCTATCCATTCTTAGGGAGATATCAAGATAGTGTGTATCCCGAAAGTCGACTGGGAGTAAACTTTTAGAAAGACAAAATGCCTCCCAAGGCTGCTCAGAGAAGGTAGGTACAGACAGTGAGGGGTAGATTCCACCTATAAAATGTGGGTTATTTCCTGGTAAATACTTTGGAAAAGACACAATAAATTTTCTGATTGTTCTGATTGCTATACTCTTAGTCAATCTGTCTGGTGTTTCCCTGCTTCCATATGGAAAGGCAGAAGCTGACCCAGTTGATCAGCTAACTGACTCTTCCAAGAATGACAAATCTATTTCTGCCTAGCCTTGGCTGTTTATCTAGCGTCTTTGCTGTGACTGCTAAAAGTAGCTGCAAGGGCAGTTGACCTTCCTCCACCCTGCAGATGACCATCTGCAAATGAGCAGACTTCAGGGACTGTGGCCATGAACCTCTAACCGTCCACTCCCAGCGCCTCATCCTTAGTCCCTTTCGCAGCAGGCAAGGATTAGTAGGGATGGCAGAACTCCCTGTAGAATGACTTTACAGCTAACATTGCTGGGAGTGAAATATTTTTAACCTTGCTTGGCTTCCTACGAGGGGAGCCAGAGTGTGATATGGGTTCCGCAGTGTGGGCTCTGTGGGATGGTGGTGGATGCAAACTTGAAAATGTCTGGCACAGAAACACTTAGTGATGAAACCCGGCAGTCCAAGAATTTTGTGATAGTCTTACAAATAACCCACTTACATCAAAAAGGATCTCATTAGAATTCAGCATGTAACACATGTTTAACATACCTATGTATGCATTTGTGATCGCAGAATACAGAAATACAGAATACATGGACTTACACTGTAAACATTTTCACAATGTTTCATTGCTTAGAGAAAAAAAAATGTGAGAAAAACATATCTTAGGTGAAACATTGTTCAGAAAAGGAAAATAGTCAAAGAGTACACTGTAAAATATAGAATGATCTGTGAGTAACTGTGGTTATTTTAGGTGCATCGCTAACTTCATCAATGACTTTCTATATTGTAATCATTCAGTAACTAGGAAAAAGTCAGAATTTGCAAGAAGAAAGAAAAATCTAAGATTTGTCTCTCGCCATAGCTTTTCAGAGATAGGTGACAGCCACTTTCTGATATCGGGACATCTGGTGATCTTGGAAACACCAGTGTGTCCTCGAACATTGTCTACAACATTCCTAAGTTATAGACTTGGGGCTTTCTTCTGCCTTCTTTAAGCGGTAGTAACTTAGGCCCCTGCCCTGCCTCGTTGTTCTGAAGCAAGTGAGCATCGAGCAGTTTCCACAAACAACAGAACAGGAACCGCGTTTTCACAACTTTCCAGCTACCTAATTCAAGGGAAAATAAATTACTACTAAAATAAAGGGGAGGAAAGCAAAGGTCATGGGGTGATTGGCTTTCCTGCTCCACAAGAAAGAGCAAGGTGACACCGGGTGACATGCCACGGCAGGGCATCAGAAATGCCATAGGGTTCTCCAATTGTAATTAACCTTTGGCACCTCCTCGCTGGTGATGTTACTAAGGCTGTATCTTAGCTGGCTTTCAGAAACTGTGCTGGAAGGTGATGTGCATTCAAACTAGAGCCCACAATCACACCAGGTGTGCTCACAATTATTAGCGCTATTCGTCTCCCACAGTATGAACAGAAGACTTTGGGCTAGTGTTGCAAAAGCACTCTGCTGCTGATATATGCAACTCGGCCGCCAGCTTTTTGTTAGACGAAACAAGGAAATAGCTGCAGCCAAAGGTACTTGTGTTGTCCAAAACTTTTCTACTCAGAAATTACTCTTCTTTAGACGTCTGTGTGATTTCTACAGCATTGGGGAAAGCCAGATTTTATTCTTACTGTACAACGATAGCCTGAGAGAATTGGACTTGCTTAGTATCACACAGAGTGTGGCTCCTCCCTCAGTTTAGTTTTCTACCTGCAGCTATGATAAACCCAAGGAGTGAAAGGAACATAAGGCAGGAAAGCACTTATTTGGCTCACCCCTTCATGTCACAGTGCATCATCCACCGTGATAAGCCAGGTCAGGAGCTCAAGGCAAGAATATGGAGGAAGAAACTGAAGGAGAGAATGCAGAGCAATGGTACTCACTGTCTTATTCCCAGAAAAAAAATTGATTAAAAAAATCCGTTTTCAATAAAAGAAGAAAAGAAAAAAGAAGCCAGCAGCATCATAGTGCATGGAAGCCAAGACGTTTTAAAGGATTGTGGCAGTGTGTCTAATTTTACTATATTAAACCTGCCACAGAATGTTAAGAAAGAGATTAGGGGGCATATGCATGGAATGTGTGTTTTATAATTTAAATAAATGTGTCATGCTCGGAACAAAAAGAAACTAAGAAAGAAAGAAAAATATTTAAGATGTGAGGAGGAGAGTGCCTCACAGACATGTACAAAGGCAAGCTAATGGAGGCAGTTCCTCAGCACCGGGTCTCCTTCCTTGGTGATTCCAATCTATTTCAGGTTGACAGGAAACTAACCAGCACACCCTCCAAGCAAAGCATGTAGACGCTCATGCTTTGGCCTTCCCCATCATGTTGGATCAGTAGCTGCTTCCTGGCATTTCAAACAATGCAGAAAAGTGACGGTGTCAGGGAGTTAGAGAGATGGCTCAGGGGTGAAGAGCACTAGGCACCCTTGTAGAGGATGGGGTTTGGGTCTTAGAACAAGCATGGCAGCTCACAACCATCTGCCTCTCCAGTTTTAGGGAACCCAATGCCCTTTTCTGGCTTCCTCAGGCACCAAGCATGCATGAAAACATACATACATACATACATGAAGGCAAAACACCCACATACATAAAATAAATAAATCTTTAGTTATATACATATGCATATGTGTATATACACATATATAAATGATGATGTCAAAGGCCCTCTTCTAATGAATTTTAGGTTATTTGGAATGTAGGAGTTATTTTTTTGTTCTGTGAATGCTTGAGCACATTCAAACATGTAAGCAACACTGAGAACCACCACGCTAGATAAGTGAGATCATCCACTAATGTGTGATACAGAGGCTGTGCTGTTCTCTGATGCCAGCAACCTTCTCCAACAGGGGGGAATGACAACCAACGCTTGAGAAAAGCATTGGTGGTGAGGTGACTAGATGATTGCCTGTCTGCTATCATCCGACAACCCCTGATGGATGTGAGTAGGCAGAGACAGAGGGAGTAGGTGAGTCAGAATCCTAAGCTGTGTTTCGGGGACCTCATGATGATATTACCTGCAACACGGAAAGCAAGAGGAGGAATGCTTTATGCAGAAGCCCATGGGAAGCCTCAGAACTCAGCTAGTACAAGACTGTTGCTTTTCCAGCTCCTACCTTACTCTGTAATCTAGTAATTTGTTTACTCCAGATTAGTAGAAGCAAATAGAATGATGATTGGGAAAGTGTTTGGAGGGAAAGTAGGAGGCCGTATGCCAATGAGCCTCCTCGTTATCATCTATTCAACTTGAATTTATTATGTCATAATTACAGAATTCTAGAAGCCTGTGCCAAAGTGTTCCTCCATTAACCTCTCCAGACCAGCTGCTGGGTGGTGAGAATAAAGAGAGCAGGTTATAGGGCAGTCATCTTTCTTCTTTATCCAGAAAATTCTTAGAAAAACATTTTGGGGGACTGGAACTGAAGAATAATTAGAATCTTCCTTTTCTGAGACAAAAACAAGCTGCCCAGGGAAGCTATGGAAAGGTGCCAGGAGAGCAGGGGGAAGGCTTCAATCAGCTGATGCTCCAGCTGGGCCAGTATATAAGAGAAACTCAGGAGCATAGGGCTAGCCTGGAGTGTAAACCAAGCGATATGACCAAGAACATGGCAGGAAGTCAGGAGGAACCATAAACTCCAGTGGAATGGAGTGGGAAGAAAACCCACTACCAGAACACGGGCTAGTGATGTCAAAGAACTCATGGAGGGAGTTAGGAGATGCTCTGCCGAGTACCAGTGATTGCAACAGGCCATCTTCATGGTGGCTCACTTCAGATATAGCATCTGCATTCACTCCTTGTGTGAGTGTCCTGGCATTGGTATTAAAAGATTAAGACTCGCCAGATGGTGGTGGTACACGCCTTTAATCCTAGCACACAGGAGACAGAGTCAGGTGGATCTTTGTTATTTCGAGGCCAGCCTGGTCTAGAGGAGCCAGTTCTAGGACAGGCTCCAAAGCTACAGAGAAACATTGTCTCAAAAAGTCAAAAAGAGATAAAAAAAGATAAAGACTCAAGTCAATCAGGGTAATGGTAGCAGGCAGTAGTTACAATTCTAGCAAATTGTTTGTACACACAGGGACTCATTATAGTATTGGTGGTAGGGAAAAAATAAACAAGGTTTTATATAATTATGGTGCTTATATCTTCTTTCTCAGTACTTAGGATGCTGAGGAAGGAGAATGGAAAGTTCAAGGTCAGATTAGGCTTCACAGTATTGTTACCATCTAGGGGTCTTAACCAAGTTCATTTGTTCTACCAGTTAAAGAATTAAAAGGCAAGAAAATGTCCAGGTAGTAGCGGAGAAAATCTCAAAAACAGCAGACAGACTCAATGGGTAAAGAAAGGTTTTTATTAGGGATGAGGAAAGGCACATGCAGCAGACACAGAGAGAAAGACCCTCTGGACAGTGGAGGGGGAACTCGGGAGACTAAAAAGCCAGCCCCTCCTTTAAGGCTAGTGGGCTTTAAAGTCTTCCTTCCCTTATTTAGGGCTGGTCAGTTTGAACAAAAAATGCATAACTGATAAGTCCACAACTTTGGGATAAGCATGTCCTAAACAAACCTTAAACTTGCGAAGCTGGTTCATCAGTAGGGGAGCCTACTGGATGGAGAAAAAGCCCACCAGGCCCTGGTTTGAATCTGTCAATTTTGCCTCAGGTCAGGAGACTGAGGAAGAAGTAAGCCAAACTGAAAAAAAGAAACCAGCCAATTTTGGGCATTTGTTATCTTTATTATCTAGTCCCGGGCCCTCACCCAATTTATCTTCTTAACAGAGAACCTGTCTAGCTTCTAGTCCTGCACCAAAACAGTAAAAAGAATAAAAACACTCAAGAGTAGTTTCCAGTTTCTTAAGACTAAGATAAATATTATTAATGAACTATTAATATAACATGACACATTTTAATGACTAAGGAAACATAATCAAAATTATATTTACAAATAAATCTCAAGAATTTATCAGCTAAATCCCAGCTGCTTCGGATAGAAAAATACAGTCCTAACTTCCAAGCTAAGATGCAAACATGCAACCCTAACTTCCAAGTCGGCTGCTTCCTTTTCCAAGGTCTCAGGCACAGGTGTTTGTGAGATGAAGGAACTGACATCCTGAGTATCCTTCTAACTTTCTTAAGGAGTATAAATAAAGCCAGAAGGATTTGAAAGGAAAGCAATTATGTTTTGCTCCTTCATGCAACCTGTAGATGCTCAACACCTGGCCCAGTGCTGGAAGTGATATTAATTTCCACAAGCAAATCATAGAAAGAAAAAAATAAAAACCAGGGAGCATTTTCATGGCAAGGTAAAGAATCGTATCTGTAAAGATTCATCCTCCTTCAGCATTGGCCCATCTGTGGTTCCTTGAAAGACAGCTCCCACAGTCCATATGCTGCCGCAACAGCCTGAATCTGTGCCAGAACACCAGGGAATATGGAGAAAAGCACTTCTTACTCCCCAAGTTCCTTTAAGGAAAGGGATAGAGAGCCCAGTGGAAAAACGAAGAAAAATCAGGCGGGGGGACTTGCTGGTCTGTCTATGAGCTTCCCAAAATGTTCTCTCGTCAGAGTTTGTGATTAGACCGGATCCAAGTCCTGAAATATCAGCTTGGTGTCAATTGGAACTGGGACTTCCTTCTCAGCAAAGGGTGTGTCCTAACCTTTACAGAATATAATGCTGCAAAAACAGGGATTAGTACACACACAGAGACACACATACATGGGGGGGGGTATTTTAAGACAGAACATTCTATGTTCTCTAAAATATGGTAGTAAGGTAAAACAATTAGAAATCTCATTCATGTGTTTTTGGATTTTGATTTATTTGTTACCTAGAGAATATTTTCATATGTTTAGTAAGTTATTTTAAAAATAAGGTTCAATCTAAGCACACTGTTGATTTGGTTTATATGTGTACATTATATGCATATCCTTAATTTTAGGTAATTTTTTAAAACAATTTTATGTAGATAAAAACCAGGATTCAATACAAGATTTTCCCGTTGATATGTCCTGTCACTACTCAAATAGAGTTAAGATTTTGGAGCACTTGAAAGATAAGCTTTTTTATATTAGGAATGTCAGCTCCAATAGAGATAGTAGATTCTTCCTCATGGACCCTTGTGGTTATTTCAGTTTTAATTAGTTAAATTTGTCAATTTAATTCTTCGGTCACATCAAGCCCCTGTTTAGTGTTCTGTAGCGGCTAGTGGCATCCTGATGGCTCATCTCCACCACGACAGAACAGTCTGCTGAGAGGAGGCAGTACAAACAGATGAAGGTCAAAGAAAAAAGCCAGTATAACAATGGGTTCGTTTCCCATATCATTGTCTACTTAGAATAAAATGATAACTTTCACCGTTTGTCGGCTGATTCTTCTCCACCCGTCTTCTTTAACTCAGCACTTTGTCTCACAGCTTCCTCTTAGCTGTTAAGTAGTCATAGTCACTAGATTCCACATAAAATTGACCTTTCTTACAGTAGCAGCAATGTGTGAAATATTTGTTTGTTGTTTTGTTGTCTCTGAGCAAAGGTCCAAGTGGGTAGGCAGATCTCACGCTCATTTTGCAAATCAAGCAGGCCCAGAACTCTTGATTCTCCTGCATCAACCTCTCAACTTCTAAGTTTCTGATAAGCATTGTCTTCATTTTTAAGACAACCTACTTCATAGGAAAGTTCTCAAATGGGGCTCTTACTCTGATCACCGCCTCTCGGTCTTCTCTTCTTCTGCCCCCCTCCCTCCAGTTCTCAGTGAATGGGTCTTTCAAGAAGACTTCTAGATGGGCCTTTCATGCAGCAATGCAGCCCACATGCAAACTGGAAGGGGGACTTTTTAAGTAAATATAATGAAGACCTTTATATCAAATTGGTGTTTGTGTTCTAATACTCAACTGGGCAGTGATACTTAAAACACAGAAAAAAAAAAAAACAGCTTTCTCTTCAAAGTGATTTTTAAAAATAGCCAAAAATGACTATGCATAGCCAGGAACACAGATTCGAGTAACATCATATGCCATATTTCACCCTGGCAACAGATTCCTGAAGTTTTTATAGTAACAGAGCCAAGAAAATCATAAAGGCATTTTTCAAACACAGTGGTGGGAGTATCAAGTAGGAGGGCTCCAGCAAATGGAGGCAGTATCTTCTATGGGTGTTATATCCTGTCTCCTGACATTCTCTGCTTTCAGACTGATGGAGGCTGGGGGTCTGTTTATGCATCCCAGAAGGATTTATGACAAATAGTCATAAATATGTTCATTCACACATAGAGGAAGGTAATAAGAGACTATTTAGAAACCTAAGATAACCAAAGATAGTTTGGCTCTGGACTTGTAATAGTCCATCTCCCCACAATCATTATAATCAATCAGTCCATCTAGTATAATGTTTACTGTAGGAGTTATTACATGTTTACCATTCAGATTTCTCCTACAATTATTTCAAGGCATATTTCTAAAAAGAGACATCAAAAATTCTTAAAAACTCAATAGAAAAAAGTAAACATCCCAGTAGAAGTTGAGCAAAAGATTTGAATAAACCTTTCACCAAACATACATAAATGACAGAAACTAAATGATATTCACAATCATCAGTAATTAATGAAAAGAAAATGAAAACCATAATAAGACATTAACATGCCTTAAATTGAAGTTTAGAAGAAAAACTAAAGATAATATCAAATAATGACAAAACTGTAGAGCATTGATTCTAAATTGAGTCAGTTATAACCATGCTGGACAACTAGAAATATCCTATAAGGTTAAAAATGCATTTATTGTACAATCCAGTAATTTCATCCTTAGAGGAGATTAAAAATGATAAAATCTTATTTTTGTATAAAATCGTGCATAAATATTTATAGTGACTTTACCTATAGTCTCTAAATTTTTAAATAACCAAATGTATAACAGTTCATGAATAAACTATGCTTTGACCATACAATGGAATATTACTCGGCAGAATAAATAAATAAAAACAGAAAAAAAATTTCTCAAGTAAACAAAATCACTGAAATATGCCAGGCTCAGTGGAATACATTCTACATGATTCCATTTACAACATCTGATTGCAGCAAAGCAGTATAACAAGGAACATAAAAAGCATGAGCCCAAGATTTTCGAAAAATAAATGAATTTCAACCAAAATGCGATAGAGTTACAACACATTTTCTTTTCTTTTCTTTTTTTTTTTTTTTTTTTTTTGGTTTTTCGAGACAGGGTTTCTCTGTGGCTTTGGAGCCTGTCCTGGCACTAGCTCTTGTAGACCAGGCTGGTCTCGAACTCACAGAGATCCGCCTGCCTCTGCCTCCCGAGTGCTGGGATTAAAGGCGTGTGGCACCACCACCCGGCTTACAACACATTTTCAAGTCTGTATTTGTGAACAATATAAGCATTCTAACAATTACCCTATGATGCATTTACTTGGAAAAGATCCTAAACACCAAAGTTTTCTCAAATGTATCTTTTAAAATGTCGAAGATAAATTTCCACCCAGTTTAAATGACTCCAGCCTCTCCCATACCTACTAGCATTCAACTAACTTAACCTGGGAAGATCCTACCTATTATTAAGACAACCATGGGCCTGAGTATATGTTTATTGATGAGTAACTTAAATCCCTTAAAAAGACCTAGATTCTATGGATAAATCTGTTTTCTGCATCAATGTTTCTTCCCAATGGCTCTGCTTCTTAACGGGGGGAGAAAATGCAAGGGTTCTGATTGTAGTGAAAGGGAACACGTCTGTACACTGGGAAGAAATTGGATGTGCACACTCATAGTCCTGATATTAAGCTATAAATGGCCACTAATCACAAGGTGTTAAATCATTCACTGTTTTTGTTTTTATCATCAAAGTCTCATTAATCAATACAAAATAATTAAGTTGTAATTATGAGAATAAAAGCACCATTGATCTCTTGAAAATATGAACTAAGAGATATGAAAAGTTTCCCAGCAATTTAAAAAGGTGCCCATATCAGCAGCTACTTATTTTCCTCACATAAAATCAAGTACATAAAGTCCTGTTGGAATGAGCAAAAGAGAGAAATCACATTTACAAATAAAACTTTGCCCATTTAAAACACACTTTTAAGCAGTTTTTGTTGTTGTTACAACACATATTTTTAAAGGGGTAATCCAAAATCTATACTTGACTTAGAAGGCTTTTAAGTAAGAAGTTATGATTATCTGTTCTGTAAAATAAGTCATTTGCTCTGTTTTAATTTCTGTTGCAGTAACAAATTCTATAACCAAAAATTAGCATTATGGAGAAAGAGTTCATTTGGCTTATAATTCAAGGTTATAGTCCATCATCACTTCAGAGAAGCTGAAGCAGGAACTCAATCATTAGTCACATCCAAAAGAGCAGAGAGAGACAACTGCATCCATGCTGAGCATTTCTTTAGCTTTCTTTATTCTTATACAGTCCAGTAGTCTCTGTCTAAAGAATGGTGCTACCCACGGTGGGATGGGTCAATTAGTAATAAAAACACTCACCCACAGAAAAATTCTCAGGCCAATTTGATCTAGATAATTCATCAGTTGAGACTCTCTATGTGGTCCTAGACTACAGCAAGCTGACATTTAAGACTGACAAGAATATCATTTCAAGATGGTTTAACACAGCAATAGTGTGAACCATCTGCAGAACCCAACAAGGGTGACTCCTCTGCAGCTTTGCTGGCTACAGAAGCTCAACTTCCAGGCTGCAATCTCCACTGGCTAACAAATTGCTCCATATCATTGCCTTAGAAGTCCTTTCTTCAAAAACTTTAGCTTTTATTTCTTGTGGACCTCAGGGTTTGGGTTCATCCACAACATGAAAGCTAGAACCAGTAGAAAATACTGCAAGCTACCAACCCTACTAATGTATTGCTTCCCCTTCCTCCTACTAGTCAAGCCCTTACACAATTAGGCCAGATCTGTGACCATCTCTAACCTGGTACTGAAAATTTTAGCGATGACTAGCTAGTAAAGACCACAAACCCTGTCGTTACTCCTCAACAATGTAATTCTTGATATCAAGGCTTCCCTTAGTAAGATCTCTACACAAACAGCATCATCCTGAAACATGTCTGAAATGTAAATACTTAGGTCCTATCCCAGCTGACCAAGTAGATCTGTTTTACATTTAAATTGACCATTGTTTTTCTTTGCCCTAAATTTCACAGAACTGATTGCTAAAACCAAAATGGATTAGTTGCAGTAAACAGCTCTGTTTATTTACAAGAAAGAATAACAAATGAAACTGATGATGTGCATTTAATTGAAGTGATAGACAATGTTTGCATAAGAGTCAGCGTTATAAGAATATTTATCAGGGGTCCTACACAATATATTTGTATCTCTGTGGTGGTTAATCTTCAGTATATATGATTTCAGGATCATGGTGTTTTTATTTTCTGTGTCCTAACTGTCTTATTAAATTTGAACTGAATCCATATGTGAAACACTAATTTAAAGTGCTACTGGAAGGACTGATGACAAAATTGATCACTGGCACGGAGCCTGAATAGTACTTGAAGAAAATGGTGGTCTCTACTTGTTGGTACAAATAAAAGGTTTTAAAAAGCAATTAATGCTACCCAGTCAACAAGCAGATCTATAAACAATCTCTCAGACTGAGCCCACAGTAAACCTTCCTAAATAAAGGGATAGTAGCAAAATTCACATCACTTTTGAGGAAGGTGGCACTTAACTACAGTAATACATTACCATTAATTTCAAAACAAGTGTAACTAATGATTTCTCTAAATACTATACCAAGCACAATTAATAGCAGACAGAAAACTAACACAAAGGCCAAAGTGATGCTTCCTACCTATGCCAATTAATGGAGCCCCCAGGAATTCTGAATTAGTATCCAGAAGCCTCTCCAATATCATCATCTGTGTGATTTTTAATAAATACAAGAATATGTGAGCCTACTGCTAGACCAAAGAAAAGACTCATTTATGTTCAGTGTCTTTTCAAGAGAAAGTGGGAATTCAGTGCACATTAGAAAGACTTCTAATTATTTTTTAAAAAGCTTGATTATATTTTTAAGTTGCTTCTTAAGAGGCAAGTCATTAATCGGCTGGATGTCCCATATCTCTTTCTGGTAGTGTCTGGTAAGATCAGAGTTCACTGTGATCTTTTGAAATAAAACTTCTCTCTGTCTTTCTGTAGATTGTTCAGGGAATTTAAAGAGCTTCCTCCTCTGGAGATGTTTGTTGCTGACACCAGTAATTGTGAGTTTTAGCAGTTTCAGCCAGGGCCACCCTCCATGAAAGTGTGAAGGAGTCCTCAAAAGGTTTTAGTCTTGCCCACAATGCTGGTTCCGGCTACAGAGAGATATACAAATGAAGTGAAATCCATAGGGAGAAGCCACATGAAAGGGTTCCTCTGATTACACAAGAAAATAGAAGTCATGAGGCATGAACTATGCAGTATGAATAATAAAAACCCAAGAAATTGGAGTTCAAGCTGAAGAACAGAAAAGGAAAACAGCCCAACCAATAGAGAAGTCTTACCTCAACCAAGGCAGAGAGACTATAGACTGAGCCCTGAGCCTCTGTCTTTCCCATTTTATATTTCCTGCTAGTGCTGGGATTAAAGACCTGTGACTCCCTAGTACTGAGATTAGAGGTGTGAGTGACCACCAACTGGATCTGTTTCTGCACTGATCTTGTGTAGCTCAGGGTGACCTTGAACTCACAGAGATCTGCCTCAGTCTCCCATATTCTGGGATGAAAGGTATGTGACACCACTGCTTGGCCTCTAGTGGTTTTGTTTTACCCTCTTATCTTCAGGTAAGCTTTATTATTAAATCATAAATGACTTATCACTGTATTTCCCCTTTTATCTCAAGTAAAAAAGAAGGCTACAACTAACATAAGAAAAAGTGTATCAAATAAGTACAACAGCTTTATACAATATATACAGGCAATAACTACATCAACAGTGTCTAGTGCATTTGCATTTGACACACTCAGATAAAATACTCCATATCCATTCTATCTTGTTTGTCCAAAGTCTTGTACATAATTTACTTTCTGTCATAGCTTGTTTTCTGTGTCACATAAACAAGGAAAACTATAGCTATAACTGTCTAGTCTTCAACTCCATCAGAGACCCAAGAAGGAAATATTATTAACTGAGTAAGCAGGAAGTGTGAGCAAGCAACTTCAGGAAACTGTGAAAAATGACATAAAGAGCTTGCTGCCTGGACAGTCACCCAGAGTTCCTCTGCAGTATTGGGGCATCCATTCTTGGTCTACAGGCCTAGAATATCTGACAGACTTTCTATGAAGCAGGGTTTTTGAAGGACTGTCCCTCTTGTTTGGGCAAGACTTGAGAGTCACTTTCTTTTGTGTTTTACTTGTCCCATTAGGACAGCATACTGTCAGCAGTTCAGGCAAGGGCACTTTCTTGCCTAGTAGCAAGAAACATTTGGAGTATGAATTCATGATAAAGCCACCAAGACAGGCCAGAGCTATATATGGGGCTTCAACCCCATGTGGCTAGGCTTTTTTTTCTTTTGTTCCCCAAGCCTCTGAGAGAGTTTGGGATTTTTCTGTTGTAGTCTTCAGGCAGTCCGCCAACACACATGCTTTTTTCTGAACCAATCCCCTATGGGTTTTTTTAAATATCTCTCTCTCTCTCTCTCTCTCTCTCTCTCTCTCTCTCTTTCTGTCTTTGTCTCTCTCGACTGTGGGTTGTGGGTTCTCCCTAAACTCCCTTCTTGGGCTGATGACAAACTAGGTAGTTGCTTGATATCTAGTTGGGCTTTTACTGTTTGTTCTACACAGCAGCAACAAGCCTCACATCTTCATCAGCATCATCAGTAGAGTTGATAAGACAAATGAGAATTCTTAAAGGGAGGGATTAGTTAAAAGAGAGAGGTTTTTTCCACATTAAAAAATGGAAAAACCATTAAAACAGAAAGGGATGATAAAGACCACCGAAATAGATTGGATAATGCTTTATTAAATTTGAATTTTCTAAATTTTCTCACAATAGTGAGAAAGGAACAAAAGCTGTGGAGAGACAGTGGATAGTAGAAAAATCTATAGAATTAAATCTGTTGATACAGTTAAAAGATGTACTAATCTCAGAATGGAAACCAGGACATGTGTTACATTGGGAAAGGGGTTTTGCTTTTGTTTCCACAGGAGAAGAAAAGCTATGGATACCATCAAAATTGTTAAAGATTTGACTTGAACAAGAGATACTTCTTAATTAGAAGAGGTGATAGCTTACTAAACAGTGTGGCCATTTAATCTAAACTAATTTATAAAACTAAGCAATTCTTTTCATTTGATCAGATAAAACTTGCCAAAAGAGAATCTCAAAATTAGGGTTGAAGAAGGGTTTTGTTTCTGTCTTTTTAGGAGAATAAAGGTATCCAGTTAAGGAATCTGAAGACCACCGGACAAATGAGACATCTGAAGAAAAATGACAAATCATCCAGAAAAAAAATGTTTCAAGAGAAAGAATAAATTGGCCTATTAGTATATCACATTTCCAACAGAATAAAATTTCATAAATCTTCCCGAATGTTTTTTTTTTTTTTTGCTATTCTCTACAGACTTTAAGTCTTTTTGTAGTCCTGTTCCAATTAAAGATTAAAATTGGCTTTGGAGTTGGAGTGTAACTCTGTCCTTCTCTAAACCCAAGTATGCTTATTAAACTGAAAACCAAAATCTCTGCCTCATGACAGAAGAGCCACGTGATATGGGGCAGAAGAAAAACAAATATTTAAGGACTACTTTCCTACCACTAATCTCATAAGCCTTTGGTTTTATATTGACTCTTTGGCAGCTTTTCTTAAGGTATAAGATTTATAAGATTAATATAAATATTTTAAACATTTTGTCATGAAATTAATGGTCAAATAGAGTACTAAGTAATTCTAGTAAAAGGTTCCATCTACCTTCCTGTATATGATTTGAGTTTGAGTCTCTATCAGTTATCTTCAGTGAATCATGAGCATGCCTAACAGTGACCTTAAAAGTCTCCATAAGGAGGATGGAGCCCCACAATGACAATTCTTCCAGGACTATGATAACACCACTAAGCTGAAAAACACCACCTAAAGATCAACTTTTGGACTACAAGGTGCTCAAGACAATTTTGAGGTGGCTAGCTGAGATGATCCTGCCTAAATAACTATTCTAGTCAGGACTTTAAACAAGCCCTGTACTTCCCTGTTATGCAGAGACGAACAACAAATGGTACAGCTACTTCTCCCAGGACTTGACAATTAACCCGAATTTTTCTTTTCAGGATCCCCTCAAGATAATGTAATTCAAATTTCTAGTCCTTGAAAGTTATTATTACCAACTGTTTAGGATAATAAGAAAATTCAGGTTAGTAGTTTGTCACCAATTACAATTGAACTTGTAGTTACATTAGGTATGCTTTCAAGGTCAAACAGAGATATATTTTAAATAGGCAGGTCATCTTCAAATACTTCACAGATCTACAGAATATGGCATTTAAGGTGTTTAAACAACAGATTATTTTCCTTTTATGACAATGAGACATGTCTGCTTCTGGCAGCACCAATCTACATCAAAGAAGATAATGGGCATCAAAGAAACTCAACATGGAATTTGCCTTCATTGTGACAAAAGTAATACACTGGGCAAGAAAGTGCCCTTGACCCAACTGCTAACCATGTGCTGTCCGAATGGGACAAGCAGGACTGACAAACCTTGCCCAAATAAGAGGGACAGTCCTTCAAAAAAACCTGCTTCATAGAAAAGTCTGTCAGATATTCTAGGCCTGTAGACCAAGAATGGATGCCCCAATACTGCAGAGGAACTCTGGGTGACTGTCCAGGCAGCAAGCTCTTTATGTCATTTTTCACAGTTTCCTGAAGTTGCTTGCTCACACTTTCTGCTTACTCAGTTAATAATATTTCCTTCTTGGGTCTCTGAGGGAGTTGAAGACTAGACAGTTATAGCTATAGTTTTCCTTGTTTATGTGACACAGAAAACAAGCTATGACAGAAAGTAAATTATGTACAAGACTTTGGACAAACAAGATAGAATGGATATGGAGTATTTTATCTGAGTGTGTCAAATGCAAATGCACTAGACACTGTTGATGTAGTTATTGCCTGTATATATTGTATAACGCTGTTGTACTTATTTGATACACTTTTTCTTATGTTAGTTGTAGCCTTCTTTTTTATTTGAGATAAAAGGGGAAATACAGTGATAAGTCATTTATGATTTAATAATAAAGCTTACCTGAAGATAAGAGGGTAAAACAAAACCACTAGAGGCCAAGCAGTGGTGTCACATACCTTTCATCCCAGAATATGGGAGACTGAGGCAGATCTCTGTGAGTTCAAGGTCACCCTGAGCTACACAAGATCAGTGCAGAAACAGATCCAGTTGGTGGTCACTCACACCTCTAATCTCAGTACTAGGGAGTCACAGGTCTTTAATCCCAGCACTAGCAGGAAATATAAAATGGGAAAGACAGAGGCTCAGGGCTCAGTCTATAGTCTCTCTGCCTTGGTTGAGGTAAGACTTCTCTATTGGTTGGGCTGTTTTCCTTTTCTGTTCTTCATCTTGAACCCCAATATCTGCCTCTGGGTTTTTATTTCTGCTACAAACTTCCCCAACTTCTTTCTTCACACTTTCCAACAAATGTCTCTGCTTAGCCCCAGCTTCCTTCTCCTCTGCCTGCAGAGATCCAGAGATGCTGGGTTTTATATCCTGCACCTCCCCACTCTAATGGTTTACTCTCCAACTCATTGTTCCCACTGCTTGTCAACAACAATATGAAACACCCTTGTTGGTCAAGCACAAGAGACATAAATTTGCAATTTATAAGAAGAGTCTCCAGAGAAGAGGGAGGGGAAATGAGCATGAAAATGAAATTAGAAATGTTCTAAAGGATGCCAGCATAGCTGAAAGAATCTGAAGCCACTTGGGAGGCAAGACAGCTCCAGGAGCCTAGCAGAAGGGGAACTAGCTGTAGCATAAGGGCCGCAACAAAGAGCCTGAAGGCTAGAGGAACCCAGGTCCCCATTCTGCAGCTCACCAGAGGTGACAGTTCCCCAACCTCTAAAAACTTCTGTGGTTTCTGCTGGAAAACGGAGCTAGTGATACCTCCCCTGACAGCATTTAGAGATGGAATGGGATCTGTATGTACAGCGTTCACAGGGCGATTGTCGGATAGTAGGGTCTTTTATGTGTATCAGTTCATTTTCCTGTATGTGCTCAGGAAGAGGAGTTCTGAAGACAGCCAGTACCTGCTCCTCTGTGGGTAGTACTTTAACAATAGAGATGTGACTGCAGATATACAAATGAGCCCATCAACACCTACCTCCTGCCCTCCTGTTCCTAAGTCTCTGAGACACTGGAGCAAGTCATCAATTCCACACAGGAAAAGGAAAAGATATTGTCTCAGTTGTTTTCTTTCTCCATTTTATCTCAGGCTGTCTGTGCTAAATTGTGTCTAAAAGACAATATACTGAACAATAAGCTGTAAATTAGGAATTCTATGACTGGTAAGGATGCTAATTCCCTTTCTGCCTGTTCCATTTAGGCCTCCCTCCTAGGGCCTCCTGCCTGCTTTCAAACCCCACTGACATATGTTTTGTGTGTATAGCACAGTGCAGGGAACAATAAGGTAATATGGTTCTTAACTGGCATGTGCCTTCATAAACGCCATCATTGCAGGAAACTCTTTGTACAAACCAAGCATCCAGGCTGGTGTGCCACTTTTCAGATGGAGAGGCTGAGGTATAAAGGGGAGGCTGAGAAAGAGCACAACACAGGAAGCTGACTCTAGAGAATCTTTAAAAGGAGTCATTTGGGGAACATTTTTTTTTTTTCATCCTTGCCTGTGGGAACTCTAAGCTGCTGGAGGCAGACCTTGGGACCTAATATGCATAACCCTTGTGAATTTCTGGGCCTTTCCTTTGACCAGGACTTTAGGGACTTAATCATATTCCCTCCATTCAGTTTAAACTTCTTGTGAAATGGTGCACGGTCCTAAAGAGTAACTGACCAAGGAGGAGACAACTGACAAGGGAATGTCCCTAAGTTTATGTCAGTCAGTGGCTCCTAGAAAGGAAGAGTACCTGAAGACAGGGTGCTGATGCCAAGCCTGCTGGTAGGTGTCCACCATTCTTCCCCAAAATTGGAAAGACAGCGACCAGAAAAGGGGAGATTCTTGTAATAAAGTCTCCTGGTGTTCAAGTTAGCTGAAGGATTCTATGAAACTTATCAGCCTGGAGCAGGAGGCCTGGAAAGCTACAGGGAGTCCCCCTTCTAAGCCCAGAAGAGGCCTGATAGTAGCTGGGTTTTGAGAAGAGTTTTTGCCATCTTTCTCCCAAAGGCAGGTCATTCTTCACCATCCCACTAGGGCATCTCCATCACCCTACAGCTGGGTCATTCTCAGAGCAGTTGGGTATCACCTGGAGCTGGTTAGGAATGCAGAATCGTTGCTCCTCAAGCAGACCTTTCTGAGAGAAATACCAAGGGTGGAACACTGGGATCTGTCTGCAACAAGTCATCTGGGTAACCCAGTGCTCGTGGTTATGGCTGCCCTTCTCTTTGTCTGAGGATGGTTATGTTTAGCACACCTGCGCCATTGCCCAGAAGTTGTTCCTTTGAGGCACCCATAAGGTCTCTGGAAACCTCCTACCTCACTGTGTTCTAGATACTCTAATCCTAACAACCCTCGAATGAGGAGTTGAACTATCCAGTGCTAACGAGTTCATGAAACGTGCCAAGCTATTCAGGTTCATTTCCCAAACAAACGCTTCCACAGCCTCGACCCTAGTGATTTTGCAAATGTTTTGTTTCAGGTAATTGCTTGGTGTCAGTGGCTTCTTTCTCCTGTCCAAATTTCTGAGTGAACTCAGTACACCATATCTGCTGCCTTCGTGGGCTGAAGGGAAAGCTAAAAGCTCTGTTTATGTCATGGAGATGATGACAGGGAGTTGGAGGAGCAACTGTTGTTTCCTGAGTATCTGAGATCTGCGTGGGTTCCATCTGGGTAATTCTCTCAAGAATGACTTCCCCTTGGGAAAGAGTATAGCCAAGAATATCCACATACACTTTGCAGGGAGGGACAAAAACACCCAAAAGGGACAGATACAGTATGTTCTATCTAACAGTGGGCACATCAAAGTGACAGCACAAGGGGACTTCAGTAGACTCCATAGTATGCAAAAGGCTCTCATAGAAAGGAAAATGAAAAGTGTTTGGGAGTGAGATAACCCAAGTTCAAATCGCATCTTTCCTGATTAATTGTGCAATTTGTTTTTAACTGTTAGCTTCACGTAAACAAGAATCACCCAAGAAATGAAACTTGGTGAGGAATTATTTAGATCAGGTTAGCCTGTGGGCATGATGGGGATGGGGACAAGGGCTTGACTGTTAATTGATGCAGAAGACCCAGTCCACTGTGAGTGATTTCATTCCCTAGGCAGGAGACCCTGAGCTATACAACTGGCTTAAAGCAAGCAAGCAGAATTGAGTACTCTCATTTGTTTTTGCCCTTACTATGGAAGTGATACAACTAGATGTCTGTGTTCCTGGAGACAGAACTTTGTGTCCCACCCAGGAGGGCAGCTATTCAGTCCCGAAGAAACACATAGAGACTTATATTTAATTATAAACTGTTGGCCTGTTAGCTCAGGTTTATTATTAACTAGTTCTCACAACTTAAATTAATCCATAATTTTTATCTATGTTTAGTCATGTGTCTTGGTATCTTTTCTCAGTGAGGCATTCTTATCTTGCTTCCTTTGTATCTGGCTAGTGACTGCCTCTCTGCTTTCCCTCTTCCTAGAATTCTTTTAGTGAGATTTCCCTGCCTATACTTTCTACCTGGCTACTGGCCAATCAGTGTTTTATTAAACTAAGACAAGTGACAAATCTTTACAATGTACAAGAACATTATCCCACAGCAAGTTCATTTCTTGGCTTCCCCATATAATGTACATAGAGTTGTGAAGCAAATAAAAAACCCTTTCTGGCCTATGTTGTCTTTTGCTTGAGTATGAGAATAGGCATTAAAACCTCCTAAGTGGGAGACTGCATGAGGACCATTTCCCAAACTAGTCAAAATAGGACATTTTTAATGTGTGGAATGTCCAATTAACTAAAAAAAAAAATCTAAGGAATGCGTTTTGGAAAACACTAAATTAATTTCACTGTCTGTCACTCTGGAGAGTGCTGGGTGAGGATGAGGAGCCCCTGGGTGATTTTTCACAGGACTGACTTTCCCTCTATATACAGCATCCCCAAACACTATCCCCACACACCTCCCTGAGAAGAAAAAAAGCACCCAAAGGGACAGATTCAGCATGTTCTTTGTAAGGGACCTGCAGGAGATTCGGGTGGATTTTGAAGCCTGAACAAGACAGAATTTTCGTGATGCTGGAGCTCTGGTTCTCTTGACTCAGGAGCTACCACAGGATCATGTGACACAGGGAGTGCACACCCAGAAACCCGAGTGCATCATCCAAATATCTGCTTCAGGACTCTGTTTGGGTTTGGTTTTCCTGTAAGTGAAGTAAGCTCAGAGCTGGAAAGACTATGCATCCTTCATCGCCGTAATTCTGTCTTAGATGGTTTTCACACCCATCTTGCCATACACTGGGTTTCCACACGTCCTGTCTCATTGGGGACACACCACAATCCTATCTCATTGGGCAGTGCAAATGCAATTATACAGAAGTGGATTGTCCTGCAGAGATTTTAGGAATTCTCACCAGTGTGTGTGAGCCTGCTTAGTGTATGTGCGTGTTCAGACTGACTGTACAAAGTAATGGCTTTCGTTTGACATCTCCATACACACATATCATCACACGGTTCATATTCACTCCTGTTATTATTCCTCACACCATGGTCTAATTTCTGCCCAAAAAATTGTCCCTTTCTGAAACTAGATTTTTGCTTGGGATGGCAAACCTTTCCTCAGGAATCTGAGCATGAGTTTGTGTGTGCAAAGTGTGCCATCTGCAGCTTCCTCCTCTTAGGTGTTTACAACGTGAGACTGCTCACCTATGGAGACCTCCTACTAAGACTAGCTAGCTCCTCCCTTTGTATGTAATAAACATGCTGAGATTCCAAGTTTTGGGGGTAGTTGGAGAAAGCCACAGCTTCACTGTATGTGTGTCTTGGCCCTTTCTTTATTCCCTTGCTATCCCTGGCCAGTGTTTCTGGAACTAAGCCCTGTAGGATGCGATAATTCTCTATCTTGGTTATTGTGAACAGTATTCCATCAAACATGGGTGTCTCTGTTGTGTGCTGATTAGATTCCTCTGGATATATGCCCAGGAGTGTATAAGTGGATTTCTATGTGCCTGGTTTTGAATCACAGATTCCTAAGGTCCTCTTCAGGAGAACCTATTTCCCAGTGCATATGTTCCTGAGTAAGGACGCACCCTAAAAGTAACAGTCCTACTGCCCTCTCAACTAACTGCACTGTCCTTGAGAGAGGGTAAGAGTAACAAGTAAGAAAAAGAAAAAATTCTGAAAATAAAAGCTGAACCCCTGAGCTCAGGCTCCTCTGTACCCAGCATAGGTATATGTTAACTGTGGGTAGAGCACATCCTCCCCGATGCCAGGTATGTGGCAGGAGGAAGCCCATAGTTACGGAGGGAAGGAGAATTGTGAGGGAAGTCACAGATCTTGTTGTATGGTCTCTTTTATGGGATTTTTTTTTATCATGATAGTGCATATTTTGAACACTAGCATGTATAATGGCGAATTGTATGGTTCTCTAGCAGTATGCTTCAAACATACTAGGAACATACAGTGTTATTTTTCAGTATTCCTGTGACCTTCCAAAGCTTATAGCTGAATCAAACCTGAAGTTATTTGGTCTAAGCTGATGCTTTTCTGCAGTGAAATATCTAAATAGTCATGTTTTACCATGTGTCAAAAATCACACAGCACTGCCTAATATATAAGCCATGGGTGTCTTTAATTCCTGGGAAGAATTCTTTTTTCTCACTTTGACATGATTTCTTTAAAGCCACCCACAAAGGATCCTGAGCCCATGTCTGGAACATCACTCAGAGACCAGAGGCAAATCAAAGAACATGTTTTAGAAATAAACTGATATTAAATAATTCCAAATAAACCATTGGCACAATCGCTGTGTTTGTGTGTGTGAGATGTTGTCATCTATGCTAGTGTTGCTATTGTTTTCAATTGTACTTGGGTTATTAGTTGAATTTACCACTACAAGAACCTTCATTTCTTAATGGCTTCTAATAAGCACATGTCAATCACACATCTTAATCACTGTCAGCCACAGATCACCTGCTGGAATTATACCCAGCTCTTCTCAACAAGCAACTAGAATTAAGAAGGAGGGGAAGAGAAGGGGAGGGAAGAGAAGGGAAAAAATAAGAGATATCAGACTAATGAGTAGAGTAGATGATGCTTCATAACACTTTGGCTCATGGGAGGCTTATAGCCTCCCTCCTCATATCTGTTTTTTGGCTAGAACATGTTATATGGACAACAAGCAGAGCAAGTCAACTCTTCCCACAGGAGGGCAAGCTATATGGCTATGAGTTGGAATGCATAATCAAGAAAAATGGAAGAACAATGCAGCCAACCACTGTGTACACTTTTAGTGCATGAGGTCTGTAAATAATATATCACCTTAATCATATTCTAAAGACCCGTTCTCCCAGACCTTAAGGAAATGGAGGGGACACCAAAGCAAAAAAAGTGGGCTCCCATAGAAGAACACAGCCCTGTAAAGTGTGCTTTATATTGAAGATGACCAAAAAGACTCTTCCACCTTCTGACAAAGGCTTAGGAAGTCTTGCACGTTATTCACACAAGGACTAGGATTATGGGTGTTCAGTGATATGGGTAATCTAAGGAAGAATAATCAAAATTCATTGGTACATGGATACTTAGTACCATTTTCATGCTTCCTAGTCAACCCGGTCACCCTTTTGATTGTGCTTTGATGAGGTTAATATGAAGATTAATTTCTGTTCCTACAGGACATGCAGAAGTCTAAGGGACGTATGTAAATCCTCCACCTCGAGTAGGTAGTACTTCACTCCTCTTCCCCACCTTAATGGAAGCTGGGTGTGGCAAGAATCCTTCCAAGGGCTACATTATGATAGAGGGAAAGAAGAGTAACTTACAGCAGAGAAGCCTCACAAACACCACCTTGGCCAGGTGATGAAGGTTGACTCAAGAATGCTCAGTCAGAATGATATCATGTTCTCTTGCTATGACAAGAGGCAATACTGAAGGAGAACATGATTGAGCTGATTCTATTATCTCTGAGCTCTTTCCCAATACTCACAACCATAATCTAATCATGAGAAAAACAAATGCAAATTGAGAAATATTACCTTCAAAACGTCTAGCCAGCACTCAAATCGCCAAAGCTATCCAGAGCAAAGAAAGCCTGAGGACTCATCAGAATCCAGAGCAGCCTAAGAAGACGTGGTAAGTAAATGTAATGGGGCATCCCAACGGGATTCTGAAGCACATGAAGAACAGCAAATAAAAACTAAGTGATCTGGGGCAAAGGCTAAGTCAGAAAAGGGTTTTCTGTGCAAGTATGAGAAAAGTGAGTTCCATCCAGTATCCATGCAAAACAAACAAACAAACAAAAATGAGGGAGGGGGCTGTGGTGATGAAGATCCCTGAAGTCTAAACAATGAGTCCTGAGACACAGTGAGATTCTGTCTCAAAAAAAAAAAAAAAAAGAACAGTACAGTACATACTGACTATGCCAAAGAAATTATATGAAACTATACCTGGTTGACCTTTAGCTTAGCTTCTATAAGCACACGCACACACACACACACACACACACACACACACACACACACACACACAAATCCTAAGCAAACACATGGAAATTAAAGGCTATTTTGTTGTGGTTTTTAATAGATGAATAAAGTTTGAAAGAAAACATAGACCATGGAAAATGGAGAAAGCCTAATTGATACTGCATTTTACAGACACGCCCAGTAACCATGACGAACACCCTGCCAAAAGGAAAACTCTTTCAGGCTCTTCAGCTTTTTTGCACCATCCTATCTGGTTGTAAGCCGTGTTCTACTCCAGCTAACAGCTATGATTTGAACTGGCGATCTATGTTGAACAGATTATCCAGGAGGAAATTGAAGAATAGCTTAATAAATTTCATAAAGAAGTTAGTAAATCCCTGTCAAACTCAGCAGTTAAAAACATATATTGATAATCACCTTGGACCCTTGAATCAAAAATACTGTACTGTACAACTCTAACTGCATGAGGCAAGAACCGACATCAACTGGAAAATGGAGAAAGAGAAAGGAGTGGGATCAGAGGAAGATAAATAAGATATGGAATAAAAAAAACAGCATTTTAATGGTCCCGTTTTGGTAAATATGAAAGAGAACCAAACAAAAACCATAATTTAGAAAGACATTAAAATTCACAAAGGTATTAAGCTGGAAATTTGAGGCAGCATATGACTAGAGGCATGCATTATAACAATGACTCCTTAATACGCAATAACTGCCTAAAATGGATTGTTCCTCTTGCTTCCAAGTAGCTGCTTTATTGTTCCAATTATGTTTCATTTTGCTATTCTTCAAAAACAATTATACCTCACAGAACCTGTTTAGTAGGTAAAAGAATATATGCATATGACTATATATATATGTAAATATATGCATACATGTAGGTATAGCTTTTGATAATTCATATAATGTTTCATCAGATGATGCTAAATGATTTTTAAGAAAGCACACCATTTTATCTCATTTGATTTCTAAGGAATTCTTTTTAGGAAGTAGCACCAAATATTGATATCTTCCTTTTAAAGCTCCAAGAGGTAAGTGACACGCTCAAAGTCGGCATTCGTTAGAAGTATTGGTAGTATAGTTCAGCTAATAAAACACCAGGTGCATGAAAA
Source organism: Microtus oregoni (assembly GCF_018167655.1). Lineage (NCBI taxonomy): Eukaryota > Metazoa > Chordata > Mammalia > Rodentia > Cricetidae > Microtus > Microtus oregoni. The sequence goes on along the minus strand of NW_024543833.1, from coordinate 3,588,537 downwards.
CATCCTGATGCTGATGATTAGCTTATGCTTCTCACAGTCAAATTCCCAAGCACAGATGATGTCCTCAAAACTGAAAGGGGGCTCAGGAAAACAAATCGTCCTTGTCTGGCTAAGAAATACACCTGATCCTTTGCGAGGGTGAAAAACAAACTTGCCTTCTGCAAGCTCACAGATGAAGCCGAAATATTGGTTCAAGACTTTTACAGTTCATTAACTGTCATCCAGAGCAAGGAAGATTGGTGGCTTGCTTAGGGGAGCGTTAGACAGGAGTGTGACAGACATGCCAATGGGTTTAACTCTTTAGCAGGAGGCCAAGTCAAGAGACCAGGAAACCACCAGCCCAAGCAAGGGTGATGGGGAAGCTGTCATACTCAGAATAAATTGCTTTGCGTTCTCCTGTTTAAAAAACTGAGAACTCTCCAGAATATTGTGTTTCGAAGGATTTTTATATTTTTTTGGGTGTTTCCATTGCATGGTCATTATATATAAGCCCCTTTTAGAAGATCTATGTTATTAGGATCGGATACTATAACCATTGGCTCTTTGTTCTTATCCTTTACAGCTATAACCAGTATTTCATACAGATCATTTGGAAGGACTAACAGAGCTTTGGGAATCTGTGGCAGAAGGAGATTATTAACACATTTTTTAAATAACCAACCAAGTGGATGTTAGGAACTGGCCTTTTGTTCCGAGCAAGTTGCTCAACTTCAAAATAAATTTCAAAAGATTTGACTTAAGTGTACCAAATATATAACCCTGAAAGGCAGAAGAAACCATCTGGAACCAAGCATGGGAGTACACATCTGCAACCCAGCACACAGGAGGCTGAGGCAGGAAGATTCTAAGCTCCAGGCCAGCCTGGGCTACGTCCATAGTGGTACTCTGTCAGAAAATGAAAATGGTGCCAGTAAATTTTAGGATGAACTTGTCTTCTGTCATTCTGCAAAGTGTGGCTCTGGAACACAGACAATGGCTTGGACCATTGCACTGCTTTGATTAATATTTGCTGTTTGTTTGAATGAAGCAAAGACTTCATATCCATTGAAGTAATCAGTGTTTGATATTAAGTGATAGTCCGTTAGATTTATTCAGAAGCAAATTAATTGAGCTTGCACTTCCCAGAAAAGATGTAGACAGTTAATATTTCCCCATGCTTAAAATTGCAACCAAGGCATATGCTGGTATTTATAGTAACAAGCAATTATCTTCACAATAGAAGTAAAAACAGAAGTCTGGTTCATTAATATGGTCTTATTTATTTTTCCTTGCATAGACACATTTTAAGTTCTTTTCAGACCTTGATAAAGCAAGCTACACATGTACACAGATGTGGGGATATGTGAGCATGTGTAGATAGTCACTAGTAATTGAATCTGTTTGTTTTACTAAATACAGATAATAGTATCTAGCAAATGGCTGAGACAAATATTCTAAAACTTTTAATAGAAAGATAAGATCATTATTGATACACTTGTCTATGATTTCTAATATAATCAATTAACCTTTCAATGACAGCTATATATAAATGACAATAATCATTTGCAATCATAATAATGCTGTCAAAGATCAATGATTAGATAGATAATCATCTTAGATTCAAGATAGGATGTGGGGTGTTTGTTTGAATGTCAGTAATACAAGTGCATATTTTATACTTAAGTTCGTTAATATTGATGTTGAACTACAAAGTGTCTTCACCTCTCTGATCTTATAACCAGTGTTGAATTGCTCATCAGAGATAGTCTCTTACTAACTGTAGTTGTCTTCTCATTCTTGGATATGGTGATTGGTATTCCATAGTATTATCATATTTTAAATGAATAAAGTCCTTTTTAAATTTATATATATTAAGCCTAGCGGTGGTGGCACACGCCTTTAATCCCAGCACTTGGGAGGAAGAGGCAGGCGGATCTCTGTGCGTTCGAGACCAGCCTGGTCTACAAGAGCTAGTTCCAGGACAGGCTCCAAAGCCACAGAGAAACCCTGTCTCTAAAAAACAAAAAATAAATAAATAAATAAATAAATAAATTTTTATATATAGCAATGAATGAGCTATTTTATGACCTCACAATTTGTTAATTAAAATACTAAGATTTTTGTTTACAAACTATGATTTTTTATCTTAATTTATCTTTTTAATTTCATTTTATATCCCCCCTACAGTTCATACACTAAAATAATTCTGAGATTACTTCTAGAAAGGGATGCCCACTGAGCTTTAGCTATCCTTCTAGCCAACTAGAACTTGTTACCAACTGATCGTACGTACATGTATTGGTTAATATTCCAAGCAAGTGCAATTATAAGAAAAGCATGATGTAACCAGTGAAGAACTCAAAATGGTAGAAGGAATTTGGATCCCTAAACCATACAGTTAGCTCTCCTCCAGCAAGAGGTGTGAACCAAAAGTTATGTAATCAACAAGTTAATCAAGCTGACTTTCTATTTATTATTATATCACAGACTCGATTTTAATACCAGATAGCACAAATATAATTAATGCACTAATGTATCTCTTTCCAATTGCCCAATTATTCTCTTATGTCTTCCAGTATTGTTTTAATATTTCTTCTTTGGGTCATATAAATTTATTATTTTCATTCATAGTTAACCTTTCTCATGGCTCTCGTACTTGTGTTATCTCTTCCTTTACTTTTCCTAAATGGTGAGAGTGTGCGTGGAAAGCAGTGGGTATCCGATGCTATTTTCCACTTTCTTTTCATTGTGAATTTTCTTATTGTGGCCTCTGTCCATTTACTAACTTGACTTATTCACCACATCAACTCTGAATTTGTGTAGATTTATTTTGTATACCTTTGGATTTCTAATTTCTTCATTTTACCTAATGTCATTGACTAGCCCCAACAATGTGTCACGTGGGAGTTATCAAGGAAAACTTTGTGTCTAGCTTCTAACAACTGAAAAGACGTTTTCCTCGTGTGAACTTTGGGTTAATAGAGATGTATTTTTACATCTCAAAGATTGATATATTTTGGAGTTTTGAATAGTAATAGGCATTAAATCTTATAAATGCTTTTAGAGTCTGTTTCTATGAGAATAAAATGCATTTGCTCATTTGACTGGACTTGTAATGTGTTATTATTCTTATAGATTACTTGGGATATTAGAATTAATCTTTGTGTTTCATACTTTCATTCATCTATAAATCTATGTAGTCTTTATCAGACTTCATTACCAGTGTTTATTCACTCAGGAAAAACAGAGATGTATTCATTTTTATCCCCTGTCTTGAATCCTTGAAATGCTCTGTAATGACTTGGTTGAATCCTTTATATAAGAAAACTGATTCTGTTGGGTTTATCTATTTCTTCTGCTTAAATTAGCTTAGTTGCATGTTTTCTTTCTGTGTGTTCAGTCTTGGCAAATCACATTTTCCTATAAAACGATTGGCTTGAACCAGATTTTCAGAGTTATTCTCTTAATATTAGACAAAAGCATACCTATGTTTAAAGTCTCACTGTAGTTCTGTGGTGTTTTTTATTGTTTTCTTATATATTTGGATTATCTGATTCTCCTCCTGAATTCGGTGTTCTCTTAATTTACATTTAAGTCAATCTACGTCTCTGTTTGTTGTTTATTTTTACTTTTGGGGGATTTTACCTTGGTGAGGCAGGGTCATGGTCAAGGTCCTCCTGCCTCAGCTTCCCTAGTTCTGGGTTACAGACAACAGAGATGCACCACCTCACCCAGCTCATTATATTCTTGATAAAATAATACCTTTTAGATGCATCCTTAGTTTACTCCTGCTTAATTAATCAAATCATTAACTTCAGATTTAATTCATAGTAATTTGTTTTCTGCACTTTTCTTCATATTATTGTGTTTTGTGCTATTAAGTTAGGTATCTAATTTGCTTCTCTCTCTCTCTCTCTCTCTCTCGCTCTCACTCTCTCGCTCTCTCTCTCTTCCCCCCACCCTCCATCTAAAATGAAGAATTTTCTTTTGGTCACTTTTTGTTGTTGTATTTTACATGTCAACTTAAGTACATTTTAACTGTATTTAATAAATTGCTTAATTTTAGACTTCTATTCATACCCTAGAAAAAGTTTTCCCTTTTAATTTGCCAGTTAAAAGATAGCTTTTACCATTTGACCTGGTCCTCAGATTCTAGTTTTATTGTCATAGGTATCCACATGCACATATATATAATGTATATATATATAAACATTCAAAAAGGAAGAAAGAAGAAAGGAAAGGGATGACTTGCAGTCTTGTGTTGCATGTCTTTTGTTACTGATACTTATGAATGTGGAGGCCATATTACTTCATGTGTACATAAGCAAACTTATCAAAAATTCACAAGGTGTCCTCTATGTAATAAATAATATAACACCTTCCTGCTTAGTTTATTCCTGAATTCTTCCATTTGTATTATTAAGACAGCTAATTATTTAGTTCATTTGTTTAGTTTCTTATTTATTTTGTGCTATTTTGGCTTATTTGGGAGCACTGACTGATTGACGGGTGGGCTTAAGGGGTTTGCCTTCTCTAGTAAAGAATGGCTAGGCTATTACTTTAGTTTTATTGAACTACTTTGTTCACGTACCATATAAATTTTTAATCCACTCAGGAATTTCTTCTGTTTTCTAACTGAACAAGCTTCATTCCCTTTAATTAATACAAGAAGTGCGCCTTAGATCACATTTTATTTTTATGTCCTACTTCTTTTTGTATGTGATTTTTTAAATTTGGATTTTTATAATTGTGCCTAACTTTTGCAAGTCAGTTATGTTTTCACCAGAATATATGAATTCCTTATTCTAAGCAGAGATAAAATTAACACATTTCCTCTGCCCTGGGCAGCTGTCTTTATTTACTATCCACTGTCTAGCCAGTGGCTGGCTGTTCAGCTGCATGTTTTTGGTTTTTTTTTTTTTTTTTGAGTAAAACGTATCTTTAATTTTCAGATGTGCGACCCAGATGTGCAATCCAGATGTATTCCAGATGTGCAATCCAGATGTATTCCAGATGTGCAATCCAGATGTATTCCAGATGGTCAATCCAGAGGTGTTCCAGGTGTGCGATCCAGATGTGTTCCAGGTGTGCGATCCAGATGTGTTCCAGATGGTCGCTCCAGATGTGTTCCAGATGTTTGCTCCAGATGTGTTCCAGATGTTCACTCCATGTGTTCATTCCAGATGTTTGTTCCAGATGTTCATTCCGGATGTGCAATATATACAGATTTTCTTTTTTCATTTATTCTTTTCTCCATTCTTTCTATTTCCAAAGCCTCCTATTCTTCCTTTTTCTCTCCTGATCCTCTTTTTTTCTTTTTTTTATTCAATTTCCGACTCCTCCCAGCCTCCCACTCCTCTCCCCCTCCCCCCACTCCTCTCCAGTCCGAAGAGCAGTCAGGGTTCCCTGCCCTGTGAAAAGTCCAAGGTCCTCCTCCCTCCATCCTGGTCTAGGAAGGTGAACATCCAAACTGGCTAGGCTCCCACAAAGCCAGAACATGAAGTAGAATCAAAACCCAGTGCCATTGTCCTTGACTTCTCATCAGCCCTCATTGTCCACCATGTTCAGAGAGTCCGGTTTTATCCCATGCTTTTTCAGTCACAGTCCAGCTGGCTTTGGTGAGCTCCTAATAGATCAGCCCCACTGTCTCAGTGGGTGGGTGCACCCCTCGTGGTCCTGAATTCCTTGCTCATGTTCTCCCTCCTTCTGCTCCTCATGGGAGTAAGGGGAGATGGGGAGAGAAAAGTGAGAAGGGGAGGATGGGGGGAACTTGGGGAAACGTGATGATTGGGATAAAGGAAGATTGGATAGGGGAGCAGTGAAGCACATATCTTAATTAAGGGAGCCATCTTAGGGTTGGCAAGAGACTTGGACCTAGAGGGGCTCCCAGGTGCCCAGGGCGATGTCCCCAGTTAGTTCCTTGGGCAGCTGAGGATAGGGAACCTGAAATGACCCTATCCTACAGCCATACTGATGAACCTTCATCTGGCGATGGATGGAGATAGAGACAGAGACCCACACTGGATCACCATACTGAGCTTCTCAGCTGCTGGTTTAAAGCAGTAGCAAAGGCTGCTCACCAGTTCAGCATGCTCAGAGCCCTGGCTTAGTTGTTAGACATGAAGGAGGAAGAAGAGAAAGAGGATGGGGAGGAGGGAAGGCTGAAGAAAAGGAAGGGAAGGAGAAAAGATAGAGGAGGAAGGGGAAAGCTAAACATTTTTAGTGTTTGCCTTTCTACATTTTTAGTTGACCAGTTCTGGCCACACTGTCAGATTTAAAGGATGACCATTGATTGATATTTAAGGAGACTCTTGGCAAAACAGTTCTGCTGTCTACTTTCTCACAGATTTTCTCTAAAAATTTAGAGCCTCTTGTACTGTCAGAACAGAGGGGACATGTCAGTGCTTTACTTCAATCTGCCAATTTGTGTTTTGTTTCTGCTGGTGGGAGGCATGTGATTCCATGACTCTTCCTGAAATAATCCTACTCATCTTTTGGCTAACTAATTTATTCTCTAGAAGATTCCTCAGAAAGAGCTATTCAAAAACTTTCCTTGAGGCTGCATAGATAGCTAAGTGGTTAAGAGTACTGGCAATTCTCCCAGAGGTCCTGAGTTCAATTCCCAGTACCCACATGGTGGCTCACAACTGTATATAGAGTATATATGGTTATATACTATAACTATAGTAAATGTACATGCAGACAAAACACCCATATACATAAAATACATAAATAAATAAACCTTTTTTGATAAATTTGTTTTCAAAAAACTATTTCCTCAAGAATTTTGTGCATTTTCATTACTACACATTTATTGTATCTAACTGCAAATAAAATTATTGATATGCCTTTTTTCCTTTGATTTTTGAGTATTGTGTCGTTATAGGATAAAATAGAGCTACGCTGTAAAGGAATTGAGATTTGCTTCAACCTTGGCATGCCAGTGTCGAAAACCCTTATTTATTCATTCATTTATTTATTTGAGTTTTTTGAGACAGAGTTTCTCTGTGTAACAACAGTCTTAGCTATCCTGGAACTAGGTCTTATAGACCAGGCTGGCCTCAAACTCACAGAGATCCACCTGCCTCCGCCTCCCGAGTGCCAGGATTAAAGGCATGAGCCACCACCACCTGGCTGAAAAATCCTTATATTTTATAAACTTACTTAGTGGAGTCCCCATGTTGACCAACCTAGGTCAGTGTTCTTTATTCATAGTGCAAACTTTTCACACAGCTCTATAAGTCATTTTGTTCAAGTAAAATTTTATTAAATTTCATGGTTTAAATATTGCATTTCCATTTTATATGTTTTCACCTTAAAGTACACCAGTTGTACAAATACTGGAGTTCTTTTCCTTTTCACACTGTAATATTCTGTATAAAACGGTGTGTGTTTTTAATGTACATTTGTTTGGGTAACTTCTCTTATTTATCTTTTCCCAAAGCACAGTATGTTCCTCATTGTGCTTCTTACATTTTTCTTCATTTCTTTGATGATTGAGTGGTCTCTCCTCTGCGACCTGCCCGTTCCTATCTTGTCTTCCCACATTTTCTTGCTATCTCTTCCTTGAGTTCTTCTCGCATTTTCCTTTGCAGTTTTTTTTTTTTATTGACAGAGATGGCTGGTGTGTTTCTCTTCCAGCCGACAGTGAAATATTTGATCACAACACTGTGCTTTGTTGCAGTATTCCTGGAGTGAAAGGTATTCCGTTGTTGGAAAATGTCTGATGCACTTTTGCTTTTATTATTAAGGAAATTGTACTGATTTATTTTGTGCTCAACTTTTACTTACTTGGTCATCCTTTAGATGCCTGGCCCTGCTATTTACAGGAAGCCTCTTTCTAAGTGGTTGTGTCTCTAGCGGATAGCTACACCAATGCCTCACAACAGAAACTGTGGTTCGGGAATGCAATTCCTCTCGAAGCTTCTGCTGGTTCTCGCTACCTGCCATTGTCTGATGCACCTCTGTGATGCATCCCATGATGTATGCCAGCCACTCGGGCCAACCCAGTTCCCACAACCCACTACTGTAGTCACTGGATGTAGTTTCTGCACTTCTAGGTCAATCCCCCACCTCTAGGGAAAACTGGGTATTCCTGAAATAGCTGCCCTCTTCCTGCTGGTCACTTCTTCATGCATCATTTCTTCTGTTCTCCACTGCTTTGGGTACCCACTAAGTTGCTGGAGAGATGGCTCAGCTCAGCAGTTAAAAGCACTTACTGCTCATCCAAAGACCTGAGTCTACTTTTCAGCATCCAAGTCCAGCAGCTGTAACTGTCTGTAACTACAGCTCAGGGGGATCCAATGCCATTGACTGCTTCAGGCTCACATCCAATGCCCTGATACACACACACACACACACACACACACACACACATACATATAATTAAAAATAATCAAATACGTATACATTATATGTATATGCATATATTTACATACTCAGAGAAAGAAAGAGAATCTCATGATTTTACCTATTTTACCAAAAAAGGAATTTCCATTGATCTGATACTTTTATTTTATTTGTGTGTGTTTGATGGTGGTGGCAATTTTTGTAATTATGGCAAAAAAAAAAGTCAACTTAAAAAAAATCATATTCATTTCAGAGTCAGTAAGTCACCTCCATGTTCCTTCTCTCCCCAAGCAAGGCCCATCTTACATCCTGAGGTTATGTGCTCATCTTCTGGTATAATTTCCCCAAATTGATTTGTCCACCTCCTCAAAATATGTAAGATCCTGCTAAACTTGAACTCCTTAACCAATTTTGGGAGGCTTGTCAGCCACCAGAATCAAAGTTTCAACTCCTCCTCCAGCGTTCAGCTTCCTGGGTTCTGCTCCAGTCTGGTCTTTTCTTCCCACCTTCCCAGTTCACACCTGCCACTTATTCCATGAAAAATGTCCTTCGTTCCCCCCTACCTTTACATAAACACATCTCACCGCTGAACCCCAGCTGGAAATAATTTTTCTCTTGCTCTGGACTCCTGAAATATTTTTTCAGTACTTACCTTAGAGCCTTTGTCTTTCTCCCTGACAGCGTAGTTATATTCACATTTCTTGTCTTCTCTCCTTGCATAAAGGCTCCAGAGAGAATAATTTTGCTTGATATATCCTAGTTTCCCACAAAACATCTAGCAGAGTGAACACACTCCATAAATACGTGTTGAATGAATGAGGTCACTCTCAGTAGTTAATAAGAACGGAAATAAATACTACTTTAAAGATTAATCATTTCCCTGAGCTTCTGGGACACCATCACTCCATAAAGTAGGGAACTAGAATTTCACTGTGATTTGGTGCTTTCGTGAAACAGAATTTTAAAGGAACCATCTAATATTGAGGGGTTCAGCTTGCTAAGCCCCAGCTCTTTGTGGTCGTATGTGCCCATACCCATACCTCCACAGCATGATTCTTCATGGCTGCCCAGGACCGCCTCTTATCTTTTTCTAGTTAAACTTTGACCAAGATGATCCCTCCCTGAAAACTCACACTGCCCTTCAGGACCCCGAGACAGAGACAGAGCTTCTGAGGAAGTCTTGAGGCAAATTTATTGACATGAATTACATAGCAATAACTAGCTTGTATGTTACTTGAATAAGTTTCTTATCTTGGCAAGTAGATTGGATTCTTGGAGAACAGAAATAATATCTCATATCTTGGTCCTAAACTAGAATAATAATAACAACCGATAGTCTCACTTGGGGCTTCCAACAGCCTTTGTCAGCTCAACCATCCACATAGCTTTCTCAGAGGAAAACTCCATAGACTATCAAGTCAACTTCTCAGATACACACATTCTAGGGTCTTCTCAGTGGCAAATCTTCACCAGCTCCTTCCCCTTAGACTTTGACCTCTAGAACTCAGGATTAGAAAAGCATTTGGGGTGAAGTTCTAATCCAGGCCATAGCCACTAGGGAATGAACCTGGAAAGCAGATCCTATGCTGGGTTCTATAAGCATCAGCTGGCCCCATTTTTCTAACCATCAAGAGGAACAAGGAAGGGACAGAGAGGAAAGACATAAGGAAAGGTGAACACAATAAAACAGGGCAGCTCTTACCGTGAGATAAAAGACATGCACCCCTAACTCTGACTCAAAGTTTACAGCTTAAGAAACCATCAGTATGAGAGCTGATCTTCCAGGTTCAAGGTGTACCTAGCTTCTTATGCTATTACTTTTCAAGGTCCCAGAGAGAGGAAAAAGTAAGTTGTAATTATAAAAACAAGCAATGGAACCTCAGGTTTGACAATATGTGAAACCAGAACATTTTGTGGCAAACATAAATCATGTGCCCTTGCACAGCCATACTGGGGCAATTTTTTTCCACAGGAGAAAAGAAGATGAAGCTAAACTATGAGTGCCCCCTGGTGGACAGTTTCACCACTGCACCAACCTCCTCCAAAGAGTGAAAGGTGAATGAATGCTAAGGCTGCCTCTGTCTTTACCCTTACATTATCCTTGACACTGTGCCACTTTTTAGTGCGTGGGCACTGTGCCACTTTTTACTGCGTGGGGACACTGTGCCTCTTCTTAGTGCGTGGGGATGCTGTGCCACTTCTTAGTGCGTGGGGACACTGTGCCTCTTCTTAGTGCGTGGGGACACTGTGCCTCTTCTTAGTGCATGGGGATGCTGTGCCACTTCTTAGTGCGTTGGGACACTGTGCCACTTCTTAGTGCGTGGGAAGTTGAGGAAATTGCCTATGCCTAATCATCTGAGAACTCAGAAGTACCAGGTGACAGAATGCAGGGACACAGGAATAACTGGTAAGAAAGTAGATGGGATGAAGTTAGAGGGTACAGCAGAAAAGAAAAGCTTGATGTAGACACGTGTATCTACACTCATTCATAAGGCAGTCCACACTCATTCACACATTCATAAAGCAGTTTGCCGGATCTCTGTAAGTTCAAGACCAGCCTGGTCTACAAGAGCTAGTTCCAGGACAGGCTCCAAAACCACAGAGAAACCCTGTCTCGAAAGAAACCAAATAAATAAATAAATAAATAAAGCAGTTTGCCTTGCTCTATTTCCTGCAACAAGTGGAATTTACACCCTTTCTTTTCCTGATGTCTTTGACCTTCAAGATTTCCCTTTGCTCTTGAGGTGGATTTTGGCCTGTGTAAATCCCAGGCTGGCACTAAAATCTTCCAGCAGGGAGTGTCTCCTGTGCTCTACCCTGGAATTGGCAGCCTGCGGCAGACGTCCCTGGAAAATAGTCATTCACTCGTTCTATTTTCTGTCCTAGACTGTGACAGGGATTCAAACGTGTCACGCTAGTTTGAATTGCTAGTCAAGACAGCAGAAAGGGCTGGGACTGGACTCCAGGATTCAGTCTTCAAAGCATTCCGGGCTAGCAGCTGCCGCTCTGACAAGCTCCTTGGTGAGGGGATCAATGAGACAGCATTTATCTTCCTGACAGAACCGCCCCGAAGTGGCGTTTGTTTTTGTGCTGCCACTGCAGTCGAGAAAGATGTGACTCAGATCTTGGGCTCTACCTTGGTGGCTTTGCAAAGGAGGAGATTTTCCTCACTACAGTGACAAAACTGAGGTCACCAATGGGGCAGGAGCCTTGGGGCTCCAATCCAGCCCTAGACAGAGGCCATGCCTGAGAGGGCTGAATGCTGCTCAGGCAGGGGCCCTCTCATTATGGAGTGTACTCTTGGCAGTCTTCCACGTGAACAGCCAGGACTGTGTGTCGGTGGGGAGTCATCGTCTGTGTAAGACAGACTCAAAGCAGGTCCTGCATAGCCTCTAACCAGCACTGTATGCTCTAAGTCACTTTCATCTGCCTCCCTCCGTTTTCCTCTATAAAATGGAGACAGTGTTGCCTTCCATGTGGGATTTTTATAAGAATTCATGAATGAACACAGAGAGGCCCAGCCTCCCACAGATTCAGTGAGTCCATAGACCCAGCATAACCCCCAAACAGTCTGGCTCCAGGTTCAGAGCCAAGGAAAGAGACACACCCTGAAAATGGAGCCAGAGACGGGGGAAAAGACACTTTGACCCCAAACCTAAAGCCAGAGAAAAGTTCCCAGAACCTGAAACCAGAACCAAAACAACGCACTAAGTCCCTAGATTCAGAGCATATCAAAGATATTCACCCTGGTCCCAAAACCAGAGTCAAAAAGATAAAAAGAACCAAAAAAGACACACTGTTTGGCCCCAGAATCAGAGTTATCTCTGCCCTGACACGACAAAATCAGTCAATTCCTGAACCGAAAAAAAAAAAAAAAAGCAAAAAAAGCAGACCAATCACTGGAAATCTGCAGTTTCCCTCACCCCACTCAGAGGCTTGGAATTCCCCTATATAAACCCCCTATTTTTGCTGCTTGTGGGGGACGGTGATGGTGTCTCTTCTGGCCTGTTCCTATTGCTGTTGCTGCTGTCCTTGCTACTGCTGTTGTTCAGACAGACAGAGGAACCTGAGTTAACTCACAATAATCTGCTTTTGCATCAGATATGGTTTTGTGGTGATGTTTCGGGGATCCATACTTTGGGCGTAACACACAGCAATGTCCAACACAAGCCAGATGCAGCATTAACACCCCTTCAATTATATTATATTTCTGTTAAGTATATGTTGTGTTTTAATAACTCATAGTCACAATGGAAGTGAATCTCTTTGGACTTCAGAACTTTTTTAAACAAATAAAACATTTATTTCACTTTGAATTATTTAAAGAACTAGCATTTAGCTGGGCAGTGGTGATACATACTTTTAATCACAGTACTCAGGAGGCAGAGGTAGATGGATCTCTGTGAGTTTGAGGCCAGCCTGATCTACAAGACCTAGTTGCAGTACAGTTAGGGATGTTACACAGAGATACCCTGTCTTGAAAAAATAAAGAAAGAAATTTAAAAAGAGAAAAAGAACTAGCCTTTGGGTGCTTTGGTTCCAGGATTTCCCTAGTATTGTTTTAGAGACAGTATGATATCTCTACAAAACACGGATACTTTGAAGGCTTTCTATAACCAAGCATTTGTTCTGTCACCCCCAGACATGCACTATCCCTTTTTGGAGTCAGCGGCTACCTTCCTCTCAGTCTCTGAAAACTATTGATCCACACAGGAAAGAGTGCACAGCAAAGGAAACAAGATGCCATGGCAATGATCTACACAGACAAGATGGGGGGCTGCCTGCACGATGGCAGGAAAAGAGACTCTTAAAGAAGAGCACGGGAAGGATCTACGCACTTGAGTGAAGACACGACTCTAAGACTAGAGTTAACTTATCGGGGATTGTTATTTACTGATTTTGTTTAAATTTTATTGCAGACGTATATTTTACAACTAATATCACCACAAGCTTTATACTATCCAAAAGGAATTAGTTCAATATTCTTACCAAAGTAGAAAGAATTGAAGACTTGTTTGGTGACCTTAGGCATCAAACAATGATATTTGCTCAATGCCCGAGCTTAATAAATTCTCCTGCTCTGCTTTCCCTGAATATTTTGTCTAAAAAAGTCTAAATTTATAAAAGATCTCATTTTGTTTCCAAAGTGGGCAGCAGGCAGAGTCAGGACAAATTCAAATTCAGATGCCAAAGTTCACTCCTCTTTTGTTTTACTGAATGCTATGGGATATTCCAACCTTAATCATGACTTCGAAGGCCTCATGGTCACTGTCCTATGAGGCAGAGGCCTTGTGTCCTCACGGATAAAGACTGATGATACACAAGGGCTGAATGTCCCACAAAACTGTGGGTTGGTACCACAGTTGCAGGCCATTTGGTTTACATTTTAAACAATATCTATGGTGCTCCTTGAGGTGAGATGTCTTCTTCCAGCTTGGGTTTCTTAACTTCTTGGGGGATCTTCAGATAACCTGCCATGAAGTCACCCACCCGGTAACTGGAGAGCCATTCTGCCTGCCCTACACTAGGCCACTCATTAGATCTGCCAGTGTCTCCTGCTCAGCGACTGTATATCTGCTCCACACACACACCCCCACCCCAACCTCTTCCAGCTAAACTCTGAGAGCAGCATTGGAATTGACCTTCTCAGCTCTCATCTCCCTCTCCTCTAATCCAGCCTCCACTGTCTTCACAGTAGCCATTCAGATAGGCACAGTCCTGCTTAAAATCTACAGCAGTTGCCTCTCCTCAGTGAAGCCATCTCAAGCTCTGAGCACTTGCTGTTCCAATTTCACTTCCTCCTCCAACCTTCTCCTCTCTCAGAACCCCTACATCATCATATTCCCCAGCACAGAACTGCTCCCAGTTTACCCCAGCAGCTCACTCCTCTTGCTTCTGTGCCTTTATTCGAGCACTTCAGCCTTGACTAACCAGCCAACTGCTTCTTTCTACAATGATCATCATCCCTCAGGACATTTGTGTGCAGTTATTTTTTTTTTGGCTTGTGGACCCCAACAGTGCTAGACCGGTAACTTGTACTGTTTCCTCTAATAGAGTTTTTTTTTTTTTCTTTCTCCTGCCCTACCTACTTTAGGTCTAATTCTCTGCAAGACTCAAACCCATCTGATAATTCTCATACATATACCTCCATGCACACATGCAGGATAGAGAATCTGCCTTCCATCTGTTTTACCCCCAGTGGCCAGCACAGTGCCATGATACACAGCAAACATACAACAACTTTAAATTACGTGAATGCATTTATAAGTCAAAATACGAGGTTGACTGGACCCTGACAATTTGTAAGGAGTCACATGTGGCTTCATTTAAAACCTGCAATCTATAGAAGATCAACGAAGCACCTACCATAGAGGTATATAAACACTATCCAAGCAATGACATAAGCAGCTACATTTATGGTGATGATTTAGACTCTTAGAGAAAAAGAGCTTTAATAGTGCTTGCAAATCAAGCCACTTATGGCTAAGAGGTGAGTATGGTACATGTGTGTCCAAGGATTTCCAGAAACTGACTCTACCACCATGATCTGAGGTACGCGGAATAGTTGCTACAAAATCATAAAACTTCAGGTCTGCAAAGGTTGGCATGGAGTCTGCCCTACCCAAAGAAGAGCCTCCCCTTGTGTATGGTATCATCTAGAGAGGGTATGATAGCTCTTGTGTCCCCAGTGTCTCTCACCCTTGGTCCACAAGCCTTGACCACACAAGACAGAGGTATTCTTGTGATGGAACCACTCTGTTCTTGTAAACGCCAATTGTCCCAAAGAGCAGGAAGCATGGTCAACTCCCATTGGCCCATGTGTGAATCACCTTCTTCAGTGAAAAAGGTGGGGACCTTAGGGAAAAGACAAACAACTCTATCAGGGCACCACAGTTACCTCAATTCACCACTTTGCCAGTTCAAGTTCTTCACAGTATCTGCTTCTGGTATTTATAGCAGAAGCCTTATGAGTTGACCGGCTAAGCAAGACAGACTGAAGCCTAAAGGAGTTTATTTTATCTTATTTTTCTTGAAACCTACAAGTCTCCTATGACTTCCACAAGGTTTTGAACCAAGTCTAGGTCCAAAAAGGTTTCAAAGCCAAGTAAATCAAACCTGGACAAAGTGTTCTGCTGAGCTACGTGCATCCAGTGTCAAGTGAAACAGCTCTGTGATCTCTTTCAAAAGCATGATTGTTCTCGGCAGTTCCATGAAACTGTCATTTTCCCCCCAGAAGGCAGAGCAAGACCACTTTTCAGGAAATGATACCATCCGATTTATAAGTGAATGCGACTGCACTGTGCTCTCCGGGGTGCCCAATAAAGCTGATTTGCACTGATCTCCAATGATGCCCATGAATAATACATGACTAATGCACATTTCAAACATGTCCTGAATAACAGTTTAAGTAGAAATAGATGGTGTTATGTCATGTCTTCCAGGGCAAGGGTTCAAAGTGCACAGAAACCAAATTAAACAGATGAAGAAGGGTAGAGAGGGTTGGGGAGCTCCTCAGAGAACCAGGGCATTCATAAAGGGATGAGCTCATCAGAAACAGGCCCAGGTAGTCAGATCAGCCCTTTGCAGGAGGATTTTACAGCAGTTCTGAGCCTAGTGCATCAGTGAAAGCTTCATAAACGCCACACAAAAAGCAAGAAGGTTTTAAAGAAATTCTTAGTAATTATTTGAGAATCACACACATTGATGTTTCAATAATATAATAACTCTTTGCCATAATTTCTACCAGATATACTCTCACATTTCCTATATCTCTCAACTCCATGTCCTCAATATTTTTTAATTTAATAATCCATCAACTCCTCTTGCTGTTGTCCATATATTCTTGACACCTTGGCTAATTGTCAGCTTCTATGCTAACCTCCATCTGCTTCACAAAGAAACTTCTCTAATGAGGTTTGAGAGCTGTGCTAGGCTTTGGGAAGACATACACAAATCTAGAAAGCAGTGGATGGTCCATTTAGTGACATACTAGTACATTCACCTCTGGGGCCTGGGAGCTCCCCAACAATGGAGTTTTAGCTACATTCGTAGTATGAAACATGTATTTTCTCATTTGGTGCAGGCCTTAAATGTAATCAGAAAGCAGCTGGTTACCCCATATTGTTCGTGTCACTATTGCACCCAGGAGTGTATGTATTGCCAGCTCAGTCATGACTCAAATCCACAGGGTTCTTAGCTTGGTAAGACTGCCAGTGTGTTTTTAATCCAGCAGTCTGAAAAGCACCTTCCAGTACTATGGCAGCTAAGCAACAAGGAGGAAGCTTCCTGTTCAATGCCAGCTTCATTTCTCCAAGTCCTTTGACCAATGCGTATAGCAACTTTAGCAATATGGTCTTACAGTAAAGTCCAAGTGGGAAGCCAAGAGCAATGACGATAGCCTACATAATTTCAGAGGATGGTGGGGTGGTCTCTATGACTCCCCTGAACAACAATTTGAAGGGATGTATCCCATACCTGGCACTGGATAGGTTTTTTTTTTTAACCTTGACAGGACAAGAGAGGTGAGTCAGTAAAATAATGGAAACAACCTTCTATTTCAATAGACATTAGGCAACCATTACATAATCTTAAAATTCTAGGAAATGTCTAATAGGAACTGAACTTTGTAGTATTTGTGCTGATCACTTAGAGAAGCCACAGAGGCTTTCTGGGTTGCTTGGATTATCAAAAATGGTTCACCTGCTCTATCTATCTATCTATCTATCTATCTATCTATCTCTTTCTCTATATACACATTCACTGTTCCTGGTGTAAGAAAAATATAGAGTCATCAGAGACATGTGGCTGTCTGCTCTACCCTAAGCACATATGTTTGCCTTGTCAGTCATTTATAACAGCTTCCCAGGAGCCCATTTCCAGGCTTATGAAAGCAGAGCTAACTCTGCCCTGAGCACCCACCAAATTATTCTAAAACTAACCAGCTGCCTTGTTCAATTCATAACTGACGAAAGCTCGGCAAGTGAGTATGGTCTGAAGATTTATCTCAGTGGTAGAATGCATATGGCAGGCAATCAGTGAAACCAACACACACACAAAAAAAAGAAAGGTGGGAAGGAAGAAAGGAAGGAAGGAAGGAAGGAAGGAAGGAAGAAAGGAAGGAAGGAAAAGGAGAGAGCCAAAAATGTTATTTCCCTTCCCTTTGGTCATTAATACTGAAGAATCCTGCCATGAATTCTTCTTGTGATCAAATGGAGGACGTAGGCACAGGTGTGGAGTAGACAAGCAAGCCAATGCCAGCAGCCAGGTGTTGATGATAGGTAGGCAATGATTTTCAAGTTCTCCCACCTGGGTCCTTTCTAAGGGGTTTAGCACAGCCAAGGAGAATAATCAAACACAAAACTAGAAGTTATTTCAGGATACAGGTTCCAAAACAAGCCCACTTTCAGCCACTTTCTGTTGAAATACGGAGCGGCGGGCTGTGTCCCGCCACCCGGCTAGCTTTACCCGAAATAATTACACGGAAACTGTATTCTTTTAAATACTGCCTGACCCATTAGTTTCAGTTTCTTATTGGCTAGCTTTTACATATTGATCTAACCCATTTCTATTAATCTGTGTAGCCCACGAGCTGGCTTACCAGGAATGATCTTAACCTGCGTCTGTCTGGAGTGGGAGAATCATGGCGACTCCCTGACTCAGCTTCTTTCTCCCAGCATTCCGTTCTGTTTACTCTGCCTACCTAAGGGTTGGCCTATCAAATGGGTCTAGGCAGTTTCTTTATTAATAAGAAATCACTCCCACATCATTTCCCCTTTTTCTGTTTAAACAAAAAAGAAAGGCTTTAACTTTAACATAGTAAAATTACATATAGCAAAACAGTTATCAAGCAAGAATTACAGTTACAATATTTATATCTTTTATCATAACTAAGGAAAACTATAACTATCTATTCATTCTTCAACTCCATCAAAGACTCCAGAAGGATATAATACTACCTAAGTAAACAAGAAATAAGAAAACTCTAGAAATGACAGAGACATCTTGCTGCCTGGACAGTCATCCAAAGTTCTTTTGTACCGTTGGGGCATCCATCTTCAGCCTTCAGGCCCATGGTATCCAGCAGACATTTCCATAAAGCAGGAAAATTCAAAGTCAGTTCAGTCACTATCTGTTGTGTCCTGCAGAATGTCTCGCAGACTCTTTCAAAATGAATCAGGAACCCCGAAAGATCATCTCACCTTAGGCAAGTTCAGTAGTCCTCTCTCTGCGGGTTCTCTGTGTCCAGTTTATGCTATAGTCCAGGCAAGAGCAGTTTCTTGCCCAAATGGCTATCAAAACTCCATAATGAGCCTCTTCGATGCCCATCTTCCTCTTGAAGTAGATTGGTGCTGCCAGGAGCAGAGTGTCTCATTGTCATGAAAAGTCCTCAGTTAGTAAAACATTAAATGTCCTATTCTGTAATCTTTGAAAGACATGAAGAATGTCTATCTAACTGAAATACATCTCTATATATCTAGAAAATCTAACTAACATGACTACAAGCTTTACTATTATCGATGATTATCCATTAACAACCTATATTTCTTAATTATACAGTACATATTTAAATGAACTACACAATCACAATACCTTAATCAAAATCAGAAATACATATACATATAACAAAATTGACCTTTAAATCCATACCAATGCAAATTATTCATACCTATATCATTTCCCCCTTTAAATGTAAAAGAACATTTATAAACAATATTTTGGGAACATGGGCGCAGTTTTTTCTCTCCAAACTGCTTCCTGCTGAATGGGGGCGCTGTTAATCAGATCGTTTAGGGTGTAACCTGTGTGTCAGGTTCATCTCAGTTGGCAGTTGAGTGAAGTAATTTTGTGAAGATGTTCACAGCAACTTTTCGGGAGGTCGTGGTCTATCATACCAAATTGGGATAGAAGAAATCCACAGGGTCTGGTCCTCTGTGAAAACAAAAGAAGACCCTTTCCAAAGTATCATATCCTTAGACCCAAATTTTGAAATCGTAATACCTTTATATCCATTCTGGTTTAGCTTGGCAGCCCATGTAATGAAATGTCTGTCTGTACTTAGCTCCTTTACAGCCAAAAATTTTAAAGAAAACACAATGTACATAATTCGGACTCTCTGTGAATTTTCCATTTTTACGTGGCTTATTTTTCTTTATTTCTTTTAATCTCTTAACTATCTGTACTCTGTCTCTTTAAAGACTTTACCCTTTTTTTAAGACATTTACTTTATTCTCTATATTCTTATTCTTCTCTCTCTCAAGCCTATGTACATTCATCCAACACTGTGATCCACTGAGGTCTGTTATGTCTGAATCTGTTTTATTGTGAATCTGTAATATTTTTACTATCCAGGAGCATTTCTTAAAATGTTAAGCACTTCTTAAAAACTTAAGTTGCACCATGTACAGGTAATAAGGTACCACCTGTGTCCTGCCCAGTCTAAACCTTAACTGTGCTGTTATTATGGTAATTATGGTAGTTCCTGCCTGAGACCAGCACAGTTCAGCATGGCAGAGCTGAGCCAAGCTGCTCCTGCCTCAGAGCCATTTGGTGCCCCTGAGCCACACACAGTTCCAGGAACACAGCAGTCCACATTGCCATCAAGCAAGCCATAGAGCTTTACTCCAAATGCTCCATTGAAAAGCTCTGTCTCCCGCAGGAGCCAGACAGAGATCGCAATGGCGGCACAGCCCAGAAAGCCGGCATTTTAAAACAGTCAGTTTTTTCCTGCTGTTGAGTCAGGACAATTTCTTTGTGGCACGCAACCCACAAACAGCAAAAAGCTGTCTTAAATTCTCTCTCTCCTTTTAAGTCCTCTCAGGTTTTACGTGGAGTTCATTAGCACGTTGGGTACCACTCTGTTGAAATACGGAGCGGCGGGCTGTGTCCCGCCACCCGGCTAGCTTTACCCGAAATAATTACACGGAAACTGTATTCTTTTAAATACTGCCTGACCCATTAGTTTCAGTTTCTTATTGGCTAGCTTTTACATATTGATCTAACCCATTTCTATTAATCTGTGTAGCCCACGAGCTGGCTTACCAGGAATGATCTTAACCTGCGTCTGTCTGGAGTGGGAGAATCATGGCGACTCCCTGACTCAGCTTCTTTCTCCCAGCATTCCGTTCTGTTTACTCTGCCTACCTAAGGGTTGGCCTATCAAATGGGTCTAGGCAGTTTCTTTATTAATAAGAAATCACTCCCACATCAACTTTCCCCGTGTTAGTCAGAGTTCACTAGAGAAACAGAACTGTGTGTGTGTGTGTGTGTGTGTGTGTATGTGTGTGTATATACCACATGTATAATATATATATATTATATACCTTAGGGTAGAGGTAGCCCTGCTCTCATATATAAATTATACTTGTGACAGGTTATTGTCCAGCTGGTAAAGCAATAGCCATCTCCTGATGGAAAAACCAAGGGTTTGGTAGTTTTGTAGTGCATGCAGCTGGACATCTCAGCTGGTCTTCAGTCTACACTGGAACTGAAGAAGTAGGTCTTAACACCAGTGCAGTAAAGCCTCGGTGACAGAATAGATGAACTTGCCCACAAGAATGAGGACAAGCAGGCACTCAGCAGTAGGGAGACTCACTGTTCTTTTCGTTACTCAGCTCTCTGCTCAGGGGCTCTCAGAGTCCCGAGAAAGGTAAATCTCTCCATTCTCATGGCTAAAAAGCATGGCTACGTGGGGAATGGCATCCTTTATGGTGATCAGGTAGGACCATGAAACCAGTGCTTCAAGTACACGGCTAAGAGCCAGCACACTCTGGCCTAGGATAAAGTGCTGACTCCCAGACTTCAAAACAAGTGAAGGAAACATGACAAACTGTCCTAAAGAGTAACAAAATACTAGCTGATCATGGGTACAATGCCTGAGTCAGCTACACAAGACCCAGCTCTTCCAGTGAACCATTGTTACGGGTGACCAGAGGCTGAGAAATCATGTCCCATCATGATGTGCACGTAAGCAGGATGACTTGAGCCCTGACTGATCATTGGTTCCCAGGCTGGGCTGAGTGAGGTCAGTTTCTCTTCTCCCAGTGGGGCGGGAGTCAGCAAGTGATTGATTTGTGACCATTCATTCTCTCACCACTTAACTCTTTATGACAGTAAAGATTGGCTAAAGCATACTGCTTTCACCGCCTCCTAATGGAACTGCATTTATAGACCTGAAATGTAGAGGCCACTTATCCTGTTCCCTTGCTTGGTTCCATTCTGGCTGATGAGGCATCTCATTTAGTTCTGTGTACGTATGAGAACTGTAAGAGAAATCGAGTATCAATCCTGCAGTGCATGTTGTATGTGGCAGTGCTAACGGGGGCTATGGCACGGGCAGCTTCTAGCTGCTGGGAGTGCACAGTCTAGAGGGGAACATGGCAGGAAAGAGGTGACGGGAGCACAGCATGATGGAAGGAAAGCATAAGACGCATGCAATGACATTCTGAAGGCTAAATATAAACCTTTATTAGTCCCGTTTTTGTTGAGTAGAGAATAAGAGATGAAGGGAACAAAAAAAGTAAGAGAAAGAAAGGAGGGGAAGGAAGGAAAGAAAAAAGGGAGGGATGGAGGAAGGAAAGAAGAGAGAGAGGAGGAGAGGAAGGAAGAAGAAAGAAAGGAATTAAAAAGAGAGGGAGGGAAGAATTGTTTAGGTTCAGGCATGGTAATACACATCTTTAATCCCAGCACTCAGGAGACAGAGGCAAGCAGATCTCCTGAGTCTGAAGCCAGGCTGGTCTACAGAGTAAGTTCCAGGCCAGCCAAGCTTAGGTAGTAAAGGATACTACAGAAAACAGAAAGCTAGTGAAGATGTAAGTGAACAAGCCCCAGCAGGAGGAAGAACTTGGCAGCTTCGGCCACATGGTTCTGGCTTTAAAGTTAAGGATGGAAAAAAAGGGATTAGGAAACCTCCAGGACGAAAGGAAAGCCACCACCGAGGCCTGTGTGTGTCAGGAGTATCCCCGAAAGGAGGCCTAGAGAGGCCATTGTTTGAAGCTGTGAAGTTGAAGCCTGAGTTTCCTTAGAGACCCCAAGATGTTGGAGATGCCAGAGGTGTGGGATACTTGCTGAGGAACACTTCTAACAGGAAGTGGAAACAACCCAAGAGAAATAAATGGGCTGTATCAATAAAGGTGAAAGGAGTTGAAGATCTGAAGAACACTTAGACACCAGACATGGAGATGCAGAGTTTAGAGTTTGCCCAGCTGGTTTTTGATCTTGCTTTCATCCATTATTTCCTCACTATGCTCCTTTCACTACCTTTTGGAATGGTAATGTATGTATAACTTGTGTTGCTGTGTGTTGGAAGTATGTGATCTGCTTTTTTGATTTTGATTTTACAGGAGATTACAGTTAAAAGATTGAGTCTCAGAAGAGACTTTCAACTTTGAGACTGTGATAGACTATGGGGACTTTTGAAGTTTGACTGAATACATTTCTGCATTATATTATGACTACAAGCCTATGGGTACCAGGGAGTAGAATGTGGTGGTTTGAATAGGAATGGCCCCATAGATTCTTATATTTGAGTACTTGGCCCATAGGAAGTGACACTGTTAGGAGGTAAAGCCTTGTTGGAAGAAGTGTGTCATTGTCAGAGTAGGCTTCACAGTATATCATATGACCATGCTATCCCAGTGTGGCACACAGTCTCCTTCTGCTTCCTGCAGATCCAGGTGTAGAACTCTCAGCTTCTTCTCCAGCACCATGTCTTCCTGCATGTGCCTTGCTTCTTGCCATGATGATAATGGACTAAACCTCAGAAACTGTAAGCCAGCCTCCATTAAAAGTTTTCCTATATAAGAGGTGCCATGGTCATGGTGTCTCTTCACAGAAATAGTAGCCCTAATTAACACAGGTAGGAAGGGAGGGAGAGAGGAAGGAAGGGAGGGAGGGAGAGAGGAAAGGAAGGAAGAAGGAAGGAAGAAAGGGAGGGAGAAGGAAGCAAAAGTGCCACCTGCACCCAGCATAGAGACAGAGGTGGTAAGGTGGTATTAGGGCATGGTGAGAGCTGCCATGAAGCAGAGATCACCCCAAATCTAAAGGAAGGGCCTCCATCTAATTATTTCCAAGTACTGCAGCAGTACTGCTGTTTCTAAACCTTCTACATTTTAAAAGCAAAAGCCAAGAACACTTATTTGTGGCAAATGTTCCTGATTTTAGAGCACCACATTTTACAAAACTAATTTATAGGGACTGGAGAGACAGCTCAGTGGTTAAGAGAATGCCCTGCTCTTGCAAAGAACTTAAGTTCAAATCCTTCACACCAGGAGACTCACAGCTGCCTGTAACTCCAGTTTCAGAGGATCTGATGCTGTTTACTGCCCTCCACAGACCGTGCACTCATAAACATGAAACTAAGATTAAATCTTTAAAAACATAAATATTAAAGAAATAAATTATATGTTAGGCAAGCCAAACCTGACAGATGGAAGACAGCCCTAGAGAAGCCGACTTGCTGCTTCTCCTGGAAATGGTCTCGAAAAGGCTGAAGGTGACAGAATGCAGTCCCATTATTTGGGACCCCACACTGTCTCCACAGCATCGCTGGACCCCACACTGTCTCCACAGCATCGTATCCCTCATACCGGGTTCACAATCCTTCTGTGTTTTTTTGTAGTATGACTGGATTTAGCGTTTTTACCTCAACTTTTGTTGCCTTTGTAGCAGGACCCTGGACTAGGTGACCTCAGCAGTGGCTTATGAATCTAATTGACAGCCCACGTCTTGAAATTAGGAGAATAATAATGACAGCGTTATAATGATAAAGTCAACGATGTGTTAAGTGCTTCATTTCCAACGGGTTCACTTGTGTTCTCTGGCTGAAATCCCTCGCAGTATTCGATCATCTCCTTTCTCTAGGAAAAACTGCTCCTGAATTAGGAATATGGGGATGTAGCTGTCGTTTCTCCACCCACTGCTCCGGGAGTTTGTGCTGGCGCTCTCAGACATGTTTAATGAACAAGGACGTCTGGCTTTACTAACCCTCTATCCGAGTCACTTATTGGGGACCTGTGCCAAGTAGGCACCCAATTCACTACTGCGTATCAGGATGACTCTGGAAGGCTCATGGCTTCTTTAGAAATTGAAAGGCTACCCAGAAAGACAAAGGACCTCCCCAGGAAAACATCAGCGGAAAGATAAATGCTGATGAAAGTATGGATCAGTGGCTGATGGGAGTGCTATAGAGTGGGGGAGGTGTTTCTTTTACAGCAAAGATGGCTTGATTTGGGCCTCTGGAGCAGTGATTCCTATGTGAAAAAGATGTGAAGAGAGGCTGGAATCCAAGTCTTTGTCCTCCTTGGGTTTCCACACCCCATTCTTGGAGGGCCAGGGGGAATGCGGGGAGGGCAAGGCAGAGTAGAGAAGAGCTCTCCGAGAGAGTATCAAACCCCAGTCTGGCTTTGACCTTTGCTTCATTCAGATCCCAAACCCCTGCGGCCAGGGCACAAATACACACACAATGCCTGGTAAGCCGGTGGCAGAGCAGGGCAGTCAGAGCTGGGGCCTCTGCTCTTTGTGTCTGCTACCTGATTTGCATATGTCTGGGCTGCAGGGCAGAGACTTAAAGCCTCAGGAGCACAGGCTGTTCTTGGCCCTTGGCCCTGGGCGGGTCGCAGAACAAAGTGGAGACTGGCCGAATACTTAAGAGACCCGAAGCCCATCTTCCTATTCATGGAGGTCTGGAAGGTCCTTTCTCAAACTGCTCAGGCCAAACAATGCAAGCTGTTTGAAATCGGAGGGAGCCCTGTGGGATGTGCCAGGATCACAATGGGAGGCAGAGTGGGAAAGCAGGGTGGCAGGGCGGGAGGGAGATCCTATTTGGAAATAAGGAGAAGGCTTTGAACTAGCAGATCTCTCCAACTGAGGCCAAACCCACAGGAAACCAGTCCCAGCTGGGTGTCACAGAAGCCTGTGAATAAATATGAGGGGAGGGGAGATGACAGCTTCCCACTCCTAATGCATTCACCCCAAGGTGCTACAGGGCATCTGTTCCATAATTAAGCAAACTCCCTATTTCACCAGCCTCCTCCTCTCCCTTCACCTCCTCCTGAAGGCCGCTGAAACATAATTATTCCTGCATCTAGCAGGCACTCCCTGAAAGCAGTTTATTATTTGGCTCTTTCCCTTCATCCCCTCCCTTTGGACTGGGTGACAGAAGCCCCTGGCCAATAAGGGTTTTAGAGCATCCTATTTGCCAGAGGCCTCTGTAGCATCCCACCTTCCCTACCCCAGCTCGTAAGAACATCTCCTGTTGGAGGGAGATGATGGGACAGAAAAGAAAAAAGATGCATAACGAAGTATATAAGAGGACCATTTTTTTCTCAGCTATGATCCCTTATCCCCTCTCTCCGGATCCAATATGCCCATGGGCTGAAAACAGCAATATTGAAAGCTGATGGGGTGATATGACACACAGAAAATGGAGCACTTCTTTCCAATAATAGGATCCTATATTCTAGACGAAAGATCAAGGGTAGGGGTCTGTAGGGCCTGAGGTTTATTCTTAGTGCTTTGTAATTTGCTCTACAAAACTTGTCTCCAACTGCAGCCTCTGGGAAAGAAGATAATAAAGCTAGGGCATGCCTATGGCACCACACCTGTAGTCCCAGCCAGCACTTCAGATGTAGAGGCAGGAAGAGCTGAAGTTCAAGTTCATCGTCGGCTGTGTAGCAAGTTTGAGTACAGTCTGGGCTATAGAAGAAAAGCATAGGTAATGGAATATCAACTCTGGAGGTGCTCATGGGAAAAACAACTTCTCTATGACCACACAGTGAGCAAAAGACCAACTAACTCATGTGACTGTGCCTTTTTGTTACGCTTTGCCACCAAATCACTAACCTGCATAAAACCCTTCAGCTAATCCACCCAGTAGTGGGTTACCCATTTCATGTCCCTATAGGGACCACATCTGACTGACTGTCACACATGGGTCAGTGTCAGAAAACCAATGTTGTCCACTGATGTGTACAAGTTTATCACTGTGAACCATACTTCGTTTCAAACAGTACCACTACTGCATGCATCACAGATACTCAGCACTCAGGTTTCTGGTAAATGTTGATTGAATTTCTCTTCTACATAGGACATTCCTGAGAGTCAGGTTCGAAACCATACAGCGAGGATATGTGAGGACTTTGCACTTGAATCTAGAGCTTTTGACGGTGGATACAATGATCTTTCTGGTAATGAATCAACCACTGAACTATGTGATACATGATTTCACTTTATGAAACAAATGATGTTCTATAATTGTGGTTATTTCCATTTTTCTGACAGTTTCTTAATATATATGGCTGACTAATAACAATAAACTTGAGTTATTTCAATTTTTATTATAATGAAAGCTTATTATAGAATATTAGAAGAGAACAAAGAGGAAAGAAATTAAATCAATAGTCCCAAAACATTTAAAATTAATATTTCTCCAGCTTGCTTATGTCTTTTTACATAATTGAAATCGTATTCTTTATATAACTTGGAATCTTGTTTTTCTGAACTAAATATTATAGCAAATATTTCTCTATTTACTTCAATAATTTCTCCATTTACTGTTAAACTGACTTAAAAATCATCATTTATATGCTTTGATACTCACTTTAATGACTAAAAACTAATCTATTTTATGGATGGTAAATTAAACAACTCCCATTGCTGAGCATTTTTTTTTTCACTTTTAAAAGTAATAGTAGAAGAAATGTCTCCTTTTCCCTTTCTGGATTTCAGCACACTCTCAGGTTTGTTTTCTCGGAGGAGGGTAAGAACAACATTAAGGCTCTTGACATAGGTTGCCAAACTGCTTCTGAAATGAGTTATGCTAATTGTTCCAACTAGCAGTAATCTGAATATTCCTATCATTTTAAATGTGGTAATTTCCTTAGAGCATATATACATAATCACAATGTTTTTAACCACGGTATAAAAGCAATTTTAAGGTGTTTTAGTTGGCCTCTTCTTCTCCCTCTTTTATACATTAGAAGATTGAGGTCCAGTCAGTCTAAAAGCGAAGGTGTAAGGGGGATGGATAGCTGGACTGGACTCAGGTCTATTGGAGTCCCAATTCTCCATGCTGTCTTCGAGAAATCTGGAAATAGCATTGTGATATTTATTTGGTCAAGAGAATATTACCTAATAGCTGTTATTCCTTGATGTCTTAATTTCAATTATAGCTTCAAGCAAAGAAGCTTTGGAAAGAGCTGGACCAGGTTTTGGGGATTTTTTTGTTTTTGTTTTTTTTTTTTTAATGCCCTATATTGTGAGCAAAGGGCACTTTTTGGTGACAGTCTTCCTTCCAACTGCCAGGGGTCTGCAGGAAACCTTGTATCTACTTAGCACTTCCTGCTCCTGGCTCAGGCCTCCGGTACTCTCCTGGCCCCGCCTGATCCAAGTCTTGGCAAGTTATACAGCATCCTTCCTGTGGGCTTCTGTTTTCCCCATCCCTGCTCAGCGTGATGGCAACCTACCTCATTTTCAACCTCAGGCCAAGCAGAAGTGTTGTTCCTACCCATCTGCCATGTTGGCCAAATTTCCCTGATGCTAAGTGATTCCAGACACTTCCCAGGAGGGCTGAGGAAGATACAAGATGCTCTGCCTCGTTCTAGGGCATTATCAGAGATGGGGAAGAGGGGCAGGTATGCATCTTTTACCAGGGAACACACAGCGCCTATTGTGCTGTGGGACACAGACTGGATCACCAACATAGCATCCTCAGAGACGTGCCAAAACCTGGCTTCTTCTATGCCACATAAGTTACTGAACACGGCCATAACCGCTCCCATGTTTCTTACAAAGACTTGCTTCTGTTTAAAAGCCTACATACCTCAAGCTGTCACCAGTTCCTCTTCCAAGCCCCTCCTTTCACATATCATACATCTCCTATTATTCATCCAGTCCATGGCATGCCAGCCTAGCCAGGAGAGGCATAAAAAGGAAGAGGTGAAGGATGAGGTGAGAGAGTTGTGAGGGACATGAGGATATGATGAGCTCTACTGTAGAAAAAATATCATGCTCTGGAGATGTCAGGGTGCATTTGCTTTCTGCTTAGCCTAGAATGTTCCTTCCCATTGTTTCCTGGATGACACACTCATTCCTTGCAGCCCCATGCACATGCCACCTCTAGAGTTTCCCAGATCCTACCTGATTCAAAACATCAATCACTGGCCTTGCTAGTCTTAATACCGCGGGTCATCCCTCTGCTATGTTATTTTTTTTTCACACTAAGATGACATATTTTGAAATGTTTACCTCCTCCAGAAATAAATCTGCATGATATTTTTAAGTGGACTTTTGTCAACCTCCTTTTCCTTCACATCAAATCTTCTACTTGGTAGGTAATCAAATATTTATCATATTACTAAGAATTGATGCTAAATGGAAGGAATACATGAAATTGCTTGGATGGATACCAAATTTTAACACCAATTGACATTTTTAAAAATCAGGCTATAGATATGCAGCTGTCTGAGTAGTATTTATGTAAGGACACTGTATGTGGGAAATAATCAGGAATTTTGATCAATACGTGAAATGTAGCGTTTTGTCATGATGACCACAGGATGAGACCTAGAAAACGTAAGTGCTGTAAGCATCTGTCCTTGGCCAGACAGAAGCTATCTTGTACATAATAAAGTGCACAGGTGGTATCACAATGGTCCTATTGCTCTGATAAGAAGCTCTGACAAAAGCCACTTGAGGAAGAAAGGGCTTCATTCAGGTCTCGCATCAAGGATGCAATCCTTCACATTGGGGAAATCAAGGCAGCAAAAGCTTAAGGCATGCTGTGCATGTCCCACCCACCACCAGGAAGCCTAAACTGTGACTGATTATGCTCAGCCAGCTTTCTCCTTTCTCTCCAGCCCAGGGTGCAGGCCCAGGGACAGGTCCTGTGGCTCTCGGTGCTGCCCACTCTTACTCGTTTTCCACCTCAGTTCACACAATCAGGATGACTCCTCGCCGGCTTGCCCAGATGCCAACCAAATGTAAATAATCCCGCGTAAGCATGCCTAGAGGCATATTCCGTAGGTGAATCTAGATGCTGTCGACGTGGTAATCGGTGCTCTCAGGGTCGTCACTCCTCGAGACCGGTGACACATTTCCTAGCCAGCGTCATGTTAAAGAGAAAAGGGCTTGAGGACAGGGTGACTAGTTCTGGAGCCAAAGGAAAACTCAGAGATTATGTTTCCATGTCTTATATTTTTTCAGAGAATTTTCTGTTTTTTCAGTAGTTGTGTGTGCCTGTGTATGCATGGCCAACACATGTGTGCATGAAAGTACGTGGATGCCAGAAGAGGAATTGCAGGCAGTTGTGAGCCTCCCAGCGCAGACTGTAGGAACTAAATCCAGGTCCTCTGCAAGAGCAGCAAGTGCCCTTACGAGTGCAACCATCTCTTGGACGGGTCACATACCTATTGACCTAATTACCAAACAATTTGCCTGCATTAAAAACACCCATGGTTTAATCATACTAGTATATGTGCTAGTATTTAATGAAGCCTTTACTTGCTGCATTTTGAGAATCACCAGGGAACTGAGACATTGTCATTAACTACAGTCTCGGAATAAGATCAAACCATTCTTGCCAAGTGGCCTACAAGCTTCCAGCACAACGTCAGTCACATTTGCCGCCTTCTTGACATACAAGTGTGTGCTTTATAATTGAATATAAACATGACACTGGGGTGTTTTTAAGATCTGGAGATTGGAAATGTTTACTGAAACAGGCTGGTTTACAGGTTGGGGCTTGGCACTGGCAGCACCTAAGGGGCTTAGAGAGTATGGCAGAATTAATGCTGGCCAGAAGCAGAGAGGGTGTAGAACAGGCTATATCTGGCTCAAGAGCCTTAGCATCAGCTGCTATAACCTGGCAAATGGATAAATGATTTTTTTTCAGAGCCAGCAGTAAAATGAAACTTATGGAAACAATAAAATGAATGTCCTGCCTAACCAATAAGTCAAATTAGAAAAGAGAAGATTTTCTAACCATACTTGAAAAACAATCTGTGTAGTCCATTAGTCAAGGATACCCTGGAAATTAGTGTATTTTTGGTTCCAAATGAATGGTATATATTGGAGATGGGCAATGCCAATCCTAGTCAACTGTTTATTTTTGTATGTTCACCAGAGAAGAGTGGCTGGTTTTTAATATATTTAAATTCTTCTTTTTTAATCTAGAAGAATATTCTTTTATGTCATGTGAAAACCATGCAATTTGCACATTAAAGTCATTAACACAGTTTTATTGGAACTCAGCTGCACACATTCCATTTGGCTCAGATGCTTCCGTGCTGTGATATCAGGGTTCAGTAGCAAAAAAAAAAAAAAAAAAAAAAAAAAAAAAAAAAAAAAAAAAAAAAACCAAAAACGACATGGCTTGCAAAGCCAAAAAATATTTATTTACTATTTAGCTCTTTTAGTCATTTACTAAACTCTAACATTCACGGTCAAAGGACATTAGCTCAGGTCTATTGTCAATGGAGCAAAAGTATTCAGTAGCAGCACAGAGAATAAACCTTAAAGTTGGAGGAAAGTGGAAGACACCAGGCTCAGAGTCTGATTCCACAGACTCCCCTTAAGAAGAAGAATCAACAGTGACTAATGATTCTAAGTCCATTTCATGATCAGAAAGTGTTTCTAATTATCAACTAACATCATCCTTACCCAACAGAGAAGATACTGACCTCAATTCTCCCCGGTGAAAACAGACTCTTGTCCTCTTCCAAAGGTAAAATCACTGCATTTTGGGTTACATCTAAATGAGTTTTCACCCAGAGGGGTACAATGTTAACCCCCAAGCAACCCAGACTGTTGCTAAGGCCATATGCTTCTCTACACAAACTAACAGCAAAGCCCTATTGCTGAAGACAACACCAACACAGCTCATGGAACAGAAAGAAGTTGATGTGTTGCCTACATAGGGCCTTCTCCTTAGGGGCTATTCTCATTAATAACAGAAGCTCCTCTGTATGCTCCTAAAGGAGAAAAATAAACACAAGCTCGCTTTATTCTACAATGGTACCCTGCCTGCAAGCTATGCTATTGCAATGGTGACTCAAAGCTTGTGGGAGTCACCAGCCAATGTCTGATTTGACTTACGGCCCACTCCACAAGATGGAGCCCACACCTGACACTGCCTGAGTGAACAAAAATCTGAGACTGGGTAGCCTAGGGACCTACGATGAAATCAAATACTAATGTTCTTCGAAAAAAAATAACAATAAAATGATTCTTAATGGCATTCTGCTTTATTCGTAGATCAGTGTCTTGCCCAGCCATCATCAGAGAAGATTCCTCCTCTAGCAGATGGGAACAAATACAGAGACTCCCAGCCAGACAATATGCAGAGAATGAGAGATATGGAAACACTCAGCTGGAAATGGGAAGTCTCCATCCAATTCCTCTCCTCAGAGCCTGGGGAAACCTGAGAAAAAAGAGGTTGAAAGGATGTAAGAGCCAGAAGGAACAGAGAACATCAAGGAAACAAGGGCTTCTAAATCAACAGGATGGACGCATGAACTCAAGAGACTGAGGCAGCACACACAGGGCCTGCAGGAGTATGCCGCAGATGGGGCCCTAGAACTGAAAGAAGAGGACACACACCTCCATCCCTAATCTAGAAGGCTATCAATCTCCAATTGATAACCAATTGCAAATTAAAATTTAGTTTTCCCCAAAGGAGTCCACTAGGGAAAGAATCTACTCTTAAAGGTAGGCTGCATGCCCAGTAGTGGGTGACCAACAGAAAATGAACTCAATGATGTCTTTGGCAGTTCCTTGTTTCATAATGTCACACCAGGGCTTTTTGCTGCTGTTTTAAATTTCATTTATATATATATTCTCCCCACCACCACCATACATATCCTGTGCACATATATCATGGCTTCTAGTTTAGTATTTTTGTGGGATTCTTGAGTATGCAAACAAGTAGGTCTTTACATGTTTATCTGTTTCTTGTACCTTTGGGGGAGGCTCTTCTCTCTCTCTCTCTCTCTCTCTCTCTCTCTCTCTCTCCCCCCCCCCCTTTCTCTCTCTCTCTCTCTCTCTCTCTCTCTCTCTCCCCTTTGTGTGTTTTGTCCTATTCCAAGGTGTTAGTTTTTGTTTTATCTTATTTTATTATTATCCCTCAGAAGCCTGTTTGATTTCTAATGAGAAACAGAAGGGTAGTGGATCCATATGGAAGGGGGATGGGGAAAATAAGGGGGAAAAAAACTTTGTATTTTAAGGTTTCCCTCAGCATATAACATCTCCCAAGAAGCAGACTTACATGATTGTCCCTGTTACAGATAAGGAATCCCAAGGTTAATGCTATCAATTGAATTGTATCCCTCACAAATTCATATGGCAAAGCTATAACCATCAATGTCACATTGGGTCATTCTGACTGGTGATTATGGTTAAAATGATGCGATAATGGTAGGTCCAAGTCTAAGAATACTAGTAGTTTTACAACAAAAGGAAGATCCCTAGGTCCAAAACTAAATACTTAAATAAAAACATAAAACAGGCAGACAGAGATGCCTTCACACTCACGTTCATACCTAGTCTCCCTCTTTCTCTCCAGGGCAGCATGCAGAGAAAAAGGGCTGTGAAGTGGCATAGCAAAGCCACCATCTATAAGCTAAGAAGAGAGTTCTCACCTGGATTCAGTCCCGACAGTTGACCTTGGTTTCCTTGACTCCAGAACAGTGAGAAAATAAATTTCACCCAACCTGTGCTGTTTTGCTATGGCAACTGGAACAGATGCACATACAGTCAGGCAAGCTGAATAGCATATGCTAAATGAGGCAACTCAGCAGTAGCAGAACAGAGGTAGCACCTCATTCCACAAATATTTATCAAGCAGATAGCAAGCCCAAGGACAAAATAAGTATTAATACAAAAGCACACTATTACATTTTTAACTTGAAAAGAAAAGAAATTAAAGAATGATATTACTACAAATCTGGAAAGCATTCCTAGAGAAAACTGTATAGTACAATGAGATATAAGTGGGCAAAACTGACTTATCTGGGTCAGTTGAAGGATACCCCACCCTGCAATGAAACTGATTTGGAATGTGGATAATCATTTATTTAGTGAAACTGAAGGAGAGTGAACATCTAGAGAGAGGGAAGGTATAAAGACCTGTCATAGTAGGAACATGTGCTTGGTAGTCAAGAAAAAGAAATTCAGTGTAGCGGGATTAAAAAAAGGTAAAAGAGTAATATGAGATGAGATAGATAATAAACTGGGCATATAGCTCTGTTTATAGTGTGCTTAGCTAGCAAGGATGAGGCCCTGGTTCAATCTCCAGCACCACACAAATCAGCACTGATGGTTCACACCTGTAGTCACTGTGCTTAGAATGCAGAAGAGAAGCTCAAGGGTATCCTCAGCTCTATGCTGACTTCACAGCCAGCCTAAATTACATGAGACCCTGTATTTTAAAAAATAAAAAATAAAGATTATTCAGACTTCTTATAGTCTTGTGAGCCGTGGTGGTTAAGTACTTGTGTCTTTATCTTAAGAGAATTAAGACTCATTAATGAGCTTTCAACAGCAAAATGACATTTTAAAGTTTTCTAATGAGAAGGGAGAGCCATGGTCACAATGTGGAAAACAGTTTGGGGAAAGCCAAGCTAGCTCCAAGTTGGCCCATTTAGAGGCAATCTCAGTAGAGGATGTCGGAGCTGCTCACAGGTTAAGCGCACCAAAGTTGCTCTGCAGAGGCAGAGAAGGAAGTGTTTACGAAAGCTACTGCAGTTCAATCATGGAGCATGGCCTTGAAATGAGGGTACATCAGGAGTGATTCTTTGATTCCTGCATGTTTAATAGGATGAACAAGATAATAGCAATTACTGATATGTGAACTGATGAAAGAGGAGGTCAGTGTCCTTCGGTCAAAGAGTAGTGGGAACATGGCTGTGGTTGAACAAAGTTGGGTATCTTGCCTCATTGCAACAGGGATGAATGGCCACAAAAAAAAAAAAAGAGTGATACAGAGTCTCTGTGAGAATGTTCTAGGATCATAGTATAGAATTAGGCTTTCTGTTAGATTATTTGGGGATATTGCAAATGCCTGTGGTGCTTGGATGCTGTTGGACAGCAAGGGGTTGTTCTGCAGTACAATGTCTTCATAATTTTATCAAGTGTGTGCTAATGGGATGAGGCTAGTGATTTGATTAGTATCAAGATACGGTGCTATTTCCTCATTATATATTGGACATATTTACAACTCTATCTTATTCAAACAGCACCAAACAAACAAACATAATCATGAAGCTATGAAGAGATTGTACTTGCAACTTGTCTGAGTGATCTAGCAGAATATCAGAACTCTTTGGAATTGCTGATGTTCAGCCATTCACCACAAACTAGCCATAACAAAGAGTAACAGGCAGTACCGCAAGTGCCCAATAAGGCTAGGGCTAGATGTGTCACTGGCTGTCATGGCTGACTTCCTTTTTCTCAGTCATCCCTTTGGACTAACAGAGGAGAAAGTAAAGTTGTGGGGTCTTTGTGTAAAAGATTGGCACTCCACCATTGATGAGCCTATGGATCCAGAGGTTGCGCCGACTACGTGTTCTTTGATGAGAACACAGTTTCCCTGTTCCTGTTTCCCTGGTTGAAGGAGAACTTTCTCATCATGTGTCAATACTGTGCCTGCACAACAACCATTATGGTTCTAAACAAGATACATCAGCCAACTGCAGGACAAGCAATTACCAAGAGCAGAAACAGAAATGGTTGTTAGCTCCTGTAAGAGACACTTCAGTCAGAAACTTAGATCACCAAGCTGAGGCAATGAAACATGTCCCAAATCCCAAATTCTCTCTTCTAACATTCCCAGTGCTTTTTTCATCCTAATTATAGACTATTCTACCTAGGCGCAACTAAAATAATTTGCCATAGTATACGTTTCCCCTTGGCTAGCTAAAGGAAATGAAGGACTATGTGATTATCCATGAAAACATTAGCTAACACGTTTAAATTCAGACTGCTTTGCCAGGCCTCCAGAGCAGAAGATGTTCCACTTATTTTGAAAGAATCAGAGAAAAATTCCAGACAACATATTCTGCTTATATTATTTTTACTCTCGAAAATTAGTCACAACAGCAATGATAATTAGAAAGAAATCATCTGCATGTGATAAAATTCCTGAAATGGAGTTAAAGTAACTCCTGAAAGCAAACTGGTGTGTCTCTGAATACAATATAACATCGTGATGGCAAGGAAGTCCCCAACATCTGCTCCAGTTCTGAATGGGAGCTTTGTCATGGTCTCGGCAATCGTTGTATTGAAGTGAATCAAGGCTCAGTTTATAGGACACTGGTGCTTGGGAATAATTCTGCAAGGTGTTATAATGTGTCTGTAAAACAAATCTTCCTTGTGGTCACACCCTCCTTCTCTCCATTCCTTAGCATTTTCCAATGTTCTTTCCCTCCCGAGGCCTCAGAAGCCCAGTGGTTTTCCTGGAGCATTTATGCTGCTTCTTCCTGTCCATCAAATATCATGGTTCATATGTCCTTCCTCCAACATCCAATTCCATTAGGTTCTCTAATTCAGCTTCCCTTGTGACTGTCAGTTAACACAATGATATCACATCTGTAGCAACCATAATCATTATCATACAGACTACATCCGTCACACAAGCTTCAGAAACTGTGATCTTATTGAAATTGCTCAGTGAGCCCATTTTTTTTTTTCTGCGAAAGACCCAATAGTAAATACTTGAGGCTTTGTAGGCAATGCATTCTTTGTGGTAAATAGTCAAGTCTAACTTTGTAGTACAAAAGGAGTCATATGTAATTTACACAAGAACAGACATGGTTA
Source organism: Microtus oregoni (assembly GCF_018167655.1). Lineage (NCBI taxonomy): Eukaryota > Metazoa > Chordata > Mammalia > Rodentia > Cricetidae > Microtus > Microtus oregoni. The sequence goes on along the minus strand of NW_024543833.1, from coordinate 3,552,405 downwards.
TGCTGCAGTAATACTTCATTTAAAAATGCAAAGGCAGAATGTGCCTCGTGGGCCATTTATCAACCCTTGCTTTATGCTGACTGAACTCTGTAATGGCAAGCAGAGAGGCTTTCTGCCACACTACATTCCTTAATACTCAGTACAGAGTCGGTGCTTAAGCAAACGTTTGCCAAAGACATGCGTGAATAGTTGTGCCAAACTCCTAAAATATTGCAATGATAATTCTAAGATAATTTCCGCACTTCTTTCATATCCTTTCCCACTTTAATTTTGAGCAGCGGTCAGGACCATCTTTTTTACCAAACTAAGGTTTTAGATTTCAGCTAAAAACCGAAGGTCACTTTCTAACGCATCATGCACGATACTTAAGTGTTTTAACCACTTACAACAATGATGCCCATAGGAGAGCATTGGGTATTGAAGTCAAAGTTAAAGCCTGTAATCACAGTTTTTAATCATTTAAAATTTTTATGATCTTTGGGTGAAGCTAGATAGTGGAAATTTGATTCATGTTGTATAAATCCAGAAACACAGTCAGTTTTAGAGGATTTAACCAAGAACCCAACCATATTATCAAAGACAGTGACTGTGAAACTTTTTTCTTTACTTTCTGTGGTGTCAGTTTGGAGAAGTTGGCTTTCCTTGTGTAACCATGGTTCCAGGATACATATCTACATGGTATGTCCATTCTGAGCACCATGTACAAAAAAGAAGGAAGCATTTTTCTAACACTCCCTTACCAGACTCCTCCTTGTGTTATTGCTCCTTATGTGGCCCTTGTGATGAGTTGCAAGTCACACTGCCTGAGGCCAGTGGGAATGTCATGAGTGGCTTGGGCCTCGCTCACCCAAATCAATCAAGGGATGAAGGACATAAGTTGGTTCTGTTTCATGGGGATCTCTCAATGCCCAACCTTGATATTTGTGTTCAGTCAGTCTCCTGTGCCTGGAAACTATCAAATGTCAAGTTTAAATTACAGCTGTCCTTACCTACACTTCCTGTATATAAAATAGTCTTCACACCAATCTCCAACTTGTTATTATGATTAATTGGGGAAGAACACAAATAGTAGCAGATGATAAATACTGTGTAAATATTTTTCTTTCCTCACCCTTCCTTTCTCTCAAGTTGCTTGAAATGACTTCCACTTTTGGGTTCCTGTAATTATCTCATATAATTATCTAACAAGCCTGATCTTTTTAACTAGACTCTGATTCATATTCCCTGTGCATAGTGATAAAAGAATCAAATGATCCTCATGATCTCAACCAGAACTCTGCCTCCAACTATAGGACCTTTGTCACTGACACCCCCTTTACCCTCAACATTATTTTCATCACCACCAGGAATAGTAACAGTCACCAGGTGTGGTAGTTTGATTGTGATTGGCCGCCACAGAGTCATGGGGAGTGGCACTAATAGGAGGTGAGACCTTGTTGGAGTAGGTATGGCCTTGTTGGAAGAAGTGTGTCAGTGGGGGCTTTGAGGTCTCCTGTGCGCATGCTGTGCCCAGTGACACAATCTACTTCCTGTTGCCTGTGGATCAAGATGGAGAACTCTCAACTCCTTCTCCAGCACCGCATCTGCTTGCATGCCACCTGCCATGATGATAATGGACGAGACCTCTGAGCGATAAGCCAGCCTCAATTAAATGATTTCCTTTATAACAGATGCCATTCTCATGGGTTCTCTTCACAGCAATAAAACCCCTCACTAAGACACCACCACGTAAGCAGTTTCTTTTGCTTGTTCCAGACTGGAAGTGGAGCATAGTGAAAGGAGTCAGACCATCTTCTCCAAGAGCCCCTCGCTCAAAAGTAGGTTTATCTTCCAGAACATAGAGTATAAGTGGGAAGTAGGGGAATAAAGAGGAAAATGCCAAAGATTGGCTGTAGCCAAAAGGGAAATTCTGAAATCATTGAGTGTTTATAAATTTACCTTCTGGAGCTGGAGATGTGACCCAGCAGTTCAAAGCACTTAGTACTCTCACAAAGGACCTGGGTTTGGTTCCCAGCACCCACACGGGGCTTGCAGCCATCTATATCCGTTCCATAGGCTAGGAAATCCTCTTCTAGCTTCCACACACATCAGAAAAACACACAGTTCATTTATACACACGTAGACAAAAGACATATATCTGTGTGTATAGTCATGTACATGCATGTACATACATGTATGTATACATATATATGACAAATACATCTTTCTTTTAAAATTTTTACCTCTCAAAAGGATATGAATACTTCATCTGTGGAAAAAATTCAGCTGTGAGTAAGTGCAGAAAAGCAGAGTTAGACTTCACATTTGGGGCTGTCGTCTATATGGATCTATTTTCTATATGGATCCTTTCAGTGGGCACAGACCTAGGTATGGACCCTCCTTCCAGTGGACCAATGGAGCCCAGCATTTCCATACCTCATATTCCTATTCTGATTTTCTCTAGCTAGAAAAGAGGGTGGTGTGGGGGATGGAGAGCAACTAGAAGTTGGCAGTGACCGCCCTATTTAAACAGAGCTGGCAGAAGGTGTTACAGTTCAAGGTGAATTTTGCTAAATTATCCCCTATGAAATTATATATTCCAGCTCTAATATTTCAACCCCCTGATTGATTGCCAAAGTTAGAGCTGTGATAACAGTGGTTGGTGTTCTCTAAGATGCTGAAAATGCCAGCTCTTGGGAAAATGACAGTTCTTTGAGAAATAATCAGGTTGACTGCACATCTCTCAACAATAGAAAGATTATGGCGGGGTTCACGAAATTACCGTTGATGGCCTTTTCCTGAAGCATGAACGGTCCTTTACTACTCAGTAGAGACGCTGTGACTAGAGAGGAGGCATTTCATTTTAACATCCTGTTGATGCCCATTATCTTTTCACCATCCACCTCATCACAAGGAGATTTGCTTGGAAATAGCTTCTTCTGTTTGCACCTTTTCCCCCCAGAAAGCAGAGAACTGAGTAAGAAGACCATCTAGGGACCCTTTGCCCTCTTACAATCCTGTGACGCTAGCAGTTAGCATTCCTGACCGGGAAAGTGTCAAATGTATATAATACACCACCATTTCCAACACATACAAACTCAATCAACAATGATGGCCAGAACCATAAAGGAAGATGCAGCCATAATGGGGGAAGTGCTGCAGCTGACAGCAGTAACCGGAGAATTCTACTCTAGCTGGCATGGACGTTTTTTTTTTTAAAACCACTCCAAGAGCCACTTAAATTCAATTTCCGGACAGCTTGATGAGCTATAATTTTCATTGGAAATTGAAAATGAAAACTTAAAAATGAGTAAGGGTAGACTTGAAGGTAGACCATGTCTGAAAACAAGGATTGAAAAATAAGGATTAGTTTAAAGATTTTTCAGGTCTAACATAAGAATAATTTATTTGAAATTTATTTGACTTATTTGTCTCCCCCCAAATTTCAAAGAAGTAAAACTTCTTTTAAATTTTGGAGGTTTTAAATTCTAATCAACTTTTGTGGTGGTGGTGGTGGTGGTGGTGGTAGTGATTGTTGTGGTGATGGTGGTTATGGTGGTGGTGGTGGTGGTTGTGGAGGTGATTGTTGTTGTGGTGGTGGTGGTGTGGTTGTTGTTTTGGATAAAATGAGCATTTGCTTCTATAGCACAGAGCCACCTCCTTGTATCAGAGTTGACAGTCACACGTGGGACCATATGGAGCATACTTTAAATTGTTATAATGAACATCTCTTTGTTTCAAATGTTAGAAGCAAGCTGATTCTAGCACATGATAAGTTAACACAAGGACAGACTTTTCTAGCCAAACAATGAGAATATTCTCAATAATAAAAACACACCAGACGAAATCACTGCTCATCTGAATCTAAAGGAAGCTTTCCTGCCATCTGCCACTGTTAGCACTGCATGCTGCCATATTTGCCTCCTCCACTCCAGAGCCCAGCATCACAGTGTTCATCATTCTGAGCAAGCAACAAGGAAAGAGCACAGAGCAGTTGGAGTAGTGGGAGTAAATGCAAAAGGCACTTGCCCATATCAAGAGTTGGTTGCCATCTTTCCCAGCAGGGCAGCTAGCAGTAAAAGACACAAACAAAGATAAACTTGTCAAGGAAAGCATTCTTTATAAATATGAAAAGTAAAGAGAATCCAAGGAACAGAGACCATTAAGGAGAGACACTTGGCCATGCAAGTATCCCACTTCCCTCCTCCTCTTCCCAAAATGTTTCATATAACATTTTGAAATCCAGAGATAATCAGGGCTAAAGATTGTGACAGAACATGCCCACTCAGAGAAAGAGATGAATCATCAGCAAACACTTGGCTGGAACAATGCAGAAGCCTACTAGAGGTGGAAAATATCCTCCTAAATAGTCAAGCATTGGTGGTCGTAGTAGAGCTTGGGTGATATTGTATATTTCTCTATCAAGAAAACAGTTGAGGAAACAAGGAACATAAATTATTTTGGGTATGAGCAGCTCCTATCAAACAAGCAACTAACAAAATGCAGTTAAGTAAGATGTGAGTGGAGGGTAAAGAACTCATTTGTCCCCCTTGTCCAGGAAGTCAGTTTGGACCATGTTTCCAGGTAAGGAGGAAGAGAAATCCCACCTTATAGCAGGCTCAGGGTCCAGCAGGATCACAATATCCTCAGGGCGAGAACAACAAGGCTTTCTCTCAAGAAAGGCAATTTAGGTACCCGCAAAAACTCTCTGAGTTCCCTATATAAAGCCAAACTCTTAACTGTGGACCTTAGCAGGCAACTTTCAACATGGAGAAGCCCTGGTAGATCAATGTTGCCAGCTACTAAGGACTACTCAAGGGGCCTAGCAGACTTTCTCCAACTTGTGCTCAGAAACGAACTAAACCAACTTGAGGATGGTTGAAGAGGTAAGATAACCATCATGCACTGTAAATATCCTAAGCATGAGGTTTGCCTGTTGAAAAACCAAACTATTGACAATAAAAGCTTACAAGGTCATTTGTATCCTGCTATTCCCCCATACTCTCTTCCCACCTTCTTTTGCAGTTCTCTCCCCGTCAAGGACCAGCTTCCAAAGGAGGGAGGCAATGAACATTCCCACCCAGCTATGACCCCTATGAACCATACCAATGGCCAGCAAGGCACAGAAACTGTGCAGTTGAAATAGTGCTATGTAACCAATAGCTTTCTGATTGGACTTAAGACCTGATCAACAATAGGGATACCATGCCTGCTACAGTATCTAGGTACTGGAAACCTAGATAACCATTCAGTGCTAGTGAAATCATGACTATTTGAGGAAAATCTACAATCACAATTTACTAAACTGACATAATTCTTAACAACAATCTATCAGCATTTGTGATGAAAGAAATACATATGCATGTGACTCGTCATCAAATTTGAAAAGCTCATTTGGGCCTGAAAGGCTGCACATGCACCCAGCCAGGGTTAAGAGCCCTGAGCAGAGGTCATTTGGAACAGGCCAAAGGAGTCGCTTACTTATAAGTCTTTAAAATACAAGAGCAGTTTCTCAAAGTTTAATTCCTACAACACTTGCATCTGAACCATCTGGTTCATGTGGTATCATCACCTGGTACATGTTTAAATTGTACGTCCCCAATCCCTTCTCCGATTCTTGGTGGCCCCTGGGTATCTACATCTTTAATAAGTGCTCAGATAGCACAACAATGCACCATTAAATTATGGAATACATACCAAGAAATTCAAAGCCAGGTATTTTGTAATTGTGCAAGAAACATACAGTATACTTATACAAAGAGGATGCCTATTACATCATGGGAAAATATTACTGCTCAGATCATGAGATCATCATCATAATGTGATCCATCATTGACTAAATGTCATTATACAGCATAAAAATTAAAAAGGGTCATGGAAAGGGGTCTTGAAAGCCCAAGCAAAATTCAGGACTAATACAAAAAATACCACATAACACACATGAGAGTCATTAAAGACCTGATGGAATACAGAGCTGGATTTCTATAGAAAATCAAGTTCAGAGGGCAAAGAACTTATACCGAATCACTGATCAAATGAAGAAGAGACATTGGTCATTACTTGCAGGCAAATAGTCTAGAATATTTAAACAATTCTTATAAGCCATACCATATATATTTCCTTTCATTTGCCCAATTTGGATTACACAAGAGAGACCATTTATTATTTAAAACACATTTGAGTATATAGTGTCTTGAATGATCTGGAAAATACTTCAGGGTAAGAGACTTATTTAGACAGAATGAGGAGAAAAAAACACTAAAATACAAAATAAATCATCTGACACCCTATGAAGTCTCAGCCATGTGTAGTTGACAAAAAGAAAGGGAATTTACCATCCAGTGCTGACTAGCTACAGAAGGTCCCAAGAATAAACAGTGCTTTGGACCATCTCTACAAACCAGTAATTTGTTGAACTGACCCAACCTTATAAAAAGTATATGTGTCAGTAAACCAGATCTTAAAATCTACCTCAAATGTTACTTTTAATAATCAAGGTTGTTTGTGGAAGGCAAAGACAGCTCCTGAACAAAGTCAAATCTCTAAGTTGATAATTGTCAATTCTCCATCTGTAAAAAAGGATAAATAATAGCTAGCTTTTTGAGCACCTACTCCAGGTATTATATTAATTCATTGAATCCTTACAAAACATTCTATGACAGATATTATTATTGCCATCCCAGTTTTACAAAATTATATAAAGTTCATCAAGATACAATAAGTACTCAAGTGCCCCTTCTGACTACAAGTTATAACAGCAAATTGACATGACAGAGGTGGAACTGGGAACTCTGAATGATCTATACTGACAGGACCAAAGGGAAGCTATGAGATCCTGTACGATAGAGGACTTTTATTCACTGGGTTTATAAATGATTGTACTTTGAAGGTAAAGGAGTGTGTGTGTGTGAGAGAGAGATGGGGGGGAGAGGGAGAGAGAGAGAGAGGGAGAGAGAGAGAGAGAGAGAGAGAGAGAGAGAGAGAAGTATGCAATGTTGAGAATTGAATCTAGGTTCCCATGAATATTAGGTAAGTGTATCTCCCACCCCAAAAGAATTGATTTTGTAAATGTATTTGTATATGGTAACTGTATACAACAATGGGTTGCATTGTGTTGCCACAAAACATGGCACTAATACGTCAAAATGAATCTTTTGAGATGGCTTATTCTGAAGCTAACTATATGAGTGACCATGACCTAGAAACATAGGTTTATATTGCCACAAATACCATGTTCTAATGTGGTAAACACTTAATGAAGTTTCTAAAGAACAAAGAAAGTCACAAACCAAGGCCCCTTCACTGGCAGAAACACAAGTGAGTTACAATAATGTAGGGAAGTCCCTGCTCTAGCCATCAGATGTTATCTGGTGACATTCTTAGCCTGTGTTTGGTAGACTCTAGGGGTCTATTGACACATTCCAAAGAGTATTTCATCTGCGAGTCATAAGAATATCAGGTCCAACATTGAGGAAAATAGTAAATAAATATTAAGAGGGATAAAGATGGCCCAGAATAATTTGTCTCTACATAGATTGCTATAATCACAGAATTTATAATCAAACAGCCTTGCAGAATCTTTAACACAGGCACAAATGTGGTGTGGGTGTGGGTGGGTGTGTGTGGGGGGGTGTAGGGTGATTCAGTATACAATTATAACATTTTATATATATTATGATGTCCTTTAATCATTTTCACACAGTTGATCACATTCACCCATGTTATGCCCTTTTGTCCCCTCTCCCCTGTCTCTTACTGGTCCCTCTCCGTTTCCCATACAATCAATGGCATCATATTTTAACAAACTACCTGAATGGCTAGGACCCTGAAAGAGCAGAGACCGTGCATCTGTGTTTCCCTCTGGTGTAAAGGGACCCCATTCATCTAGATGGAGTTCTCACATTTGAAAATGTGTTTATTCTAATCCCCAAGCCATTCTATCCCTCTGGTGTCCAGGAAGTAATCCTAAAGGGCACTGGCACTATTGTAAGGGCTTCTCCTCTTTCTAACTCTGCCCGGGCTTGATCCAATAATGCGATCCTTTGAGGACTAGTACTTAAAAAGCTGGACTGATTAACTGCAAACAGGAGGACAAGGACATACACAGATGCCTCATAAATGCCTTCTCATATAAGCACTGACACCCCAGCTTGGGAACGTTGCCTATGATGTGTTCTGTATGAAAACATGGTTCTGAATGGGTATCTCAGACAATAATGATTCAGCAAGAAGCATCCCAAATTGTTGGCAAGCATGCAACCTCCCCTGTAAGAGACTATCTCACAGTGCTGCCTCTTTAAACCCCTCCTACAACAGAGTTAATATCTCCCCATGGAGCTACGTTACTCTAAGATTTCCTGTCAGCATTTTTCGGAGGCGTTCTGTGTTCCTTTTCTATAGCCTTGTTTATCCCTAATGGTCTCTTGGTGCTCTTTCAGATGCTCGGCTTACAAGGCAAAGAGGGCACTTCTGAAATCTCAGCTCTAAGTTCATACAGCTTGAGAAGCAGAGGAAGTCCTGGGGTATCGAGGTTTCTTTGAGTTTATACTCTTCCTGATCCTAACTTTTCTATGTGTCTGTCTAGTTGCCATTTCTTCATTCCCTCGCTGCCGCCATCAGGTCCATCCCTGGAGCCATGCTGACTGTAGCAACATGGAACCGTCCTCAGCACAGAAGCTAAAAGGGCTAGTCCATTACCGAGTGCCATTGATGTGAGCTTGAATTATCATAACAACCTCATGAGTTAGCACTGTTTTATGTGACAGAAGTGAAAACACAAATAACTCCAGTTATTTACCACACATTACAAATCAAATATGTGCACCACGGGACTCTGATTCATACAGTTTAACATCATAACATGTGTGTGCAATCAGTATGCTATTTTCCACCAATATGTTCATACTGAGTACAAACATGGCTGACTATAACTTTAACTGATTTACACTGTAATACAAACTTAAGTTATCTCTTAAAGGATGGAAGTAAGTGAGAACACTTCTCAAAAGATCAAAAACATTGTTTATGCAGTCACAGCAGAAACTACATGCATCAAGTTCAAGGCATTTTGTATTCCTCATAGCTTTATCCCTTAGAAGTAGTACAGTTGACCCTGTTTGCTCAAAATTCCCCAAGTCTTGCACACTGAAGGTCGTTGGAAAGCAGATAGAGATCTCCACCCAGAACTGCTCAACCCAGAGGCCACTTCCCTTTCGCCGTGACTTGGCCTTGTTCCTGACACAATCTACTTGGTCATCCTGGAGAACACAGAGGGCGTCCTTGTTCTGGAGTCCCCAACAGTCAAGGAATGGAGCATTGGTCAGAGTTAGATAACCTCATAAGGCTTAGGAAAATGTGGTGTCTAAAAGTCTAGGGGAAAGTAGTTGTGATTCAAGATTAGACCTATAAGAGATAAAAAATGTCTAAAAGAAGAAGTTTCATAGAAAAGAGTTATGTCTCAATAACAACAACATTGGAAAAGAAGAAGAAAAAAGGGAACCACCTTAAAAATCTATGAGGAGTTTTGTAATCTAAGGCTTTTAGAAGAAATGACTGAGATAATTGAAGGAGTCACATATAACCAAGCAATACAAAGCAGCTATAAGAGTACTAGAAACAACAGAGCCCAAACCCCACTGAGGCTTAAAGTGAGAGTGTGAGGGCTGGGAGGGATCTGCACACTGAGCTCAGAGCAGGGAGAAGAATGAGGAACAGAAGGTCCACTGCTGGGAGCCGAACAGTGCTGTATTGAAAGCTAACAGGGAAAAACAGGATGCTTCAACCTCTGTATTGTTTTCTCTATCCTAGAAAGTGGTCCTCGGGCTGGAAAGGCTAAAACAAATATGGTTAGTAGGAAACTGAAACCCGACACAGGGAAGAAGACAATGAGAAGCCACCAGGCTTCTAAATGAGTTCAAGACCACAACCACACAGACCCAGATCAGACATCTCAAAGGAAGGTGGGGATGTGGAGCAGCCACCCAGAGGGCTAAATGGTTGCGAGGAGTCTGAGAGGTCAAGAGAGGCAGAAAAATCTTTGGAGTTTAAGAAACATGGAATAGGTAGGCGTTTTGGATTCATTAACTATATAAAAAGTGGGTTGTTATGAAGTTATCATACATGCATAAAAATGTACCTTGACATCCAAAACCCAAATGAGCCTATTTCAAACATTACACAATATCAATGCCTGGAGAAATTTAAAACATAGATATCACATAGTAATTAAAAGATTATTATCAAATGTAATTATTCTTGCTGACATGGTTCTTATTAAATGAGCTTTCCTGAAACAGCCTGGTTTCTCACTGAGAAGGTGTGATGGGAAGTCAACATTGTCTCTTGGGCCCAGATTGCAAGAGTCCATTGTCAAACTCTCTCGAAGTACAATGTAGATACGCATGGATTGGATGTCTTTTGCACTGAAGAGGTTTGCTAAATACTTCAATGGCCAGAGACACATTACATAAATGCCATTTAATGTACAGACAATGTTGCAGCTCTGTAGCCCCAGCATCCTGCTCTGGAGAGTAACCCTGTATACTGGGCATGCTTTCCTGGCTTATATAACTGTGTAGAAACCAGGCATGTGACATCTTTGATGCAACTCTTTTGAAGACAATTTGGATGCCTTGAAAAAAATTAATTTTAAATAAATCTTTAAAACAGCAATTGGCATAACTACACATAAACTACATTTCCGATCATAATCCTATTCCTGAATGAATTTCAGAAGTGCAGTAAGATGAAACCCAGTGATGGGGAAAGACTCTAAGATATTCACTGTTCACATTACCAGGAAATGAAAATTTAGGTACCTAATTGTTTTGGGGGGAAATTAAGTTATTTTTGTTAAGAGCAAAACAAAGAACCCACATCATTATAACTGCATCAAAGTCTCCTCTCCCAATGTGCTTTCCATGTATTCATCAGTCTGCAACTCCAGAGCAGTACAGGTCAGCTCATGACCACAAGTTTACTTCCTAGGTTGACAATAATTCATTTTGCTTTCTGTTTGTGAGAACGGAAAGATGGAGAATGTGCTTCTGGCTTTTAGGTTTGTATTAGATAGATATCCACCAAGCAGGTGGTACCTCATGAATGCAGAAAACACACGTGAAAACTGCTCATCATTCCAGATTCTTCACTTATAAGCAACAAAAATAGACTCCAGCTAACACAAGCAGGAGAGGACTTCATTAGAAGAAAATGGAGCAGAGCATGTGGTTACAGAAAAGATGATTACACAAGAAGGATTTCTTCCATTCTCCTAGGATGTATCTAGAGAGCTCACAGAATGGCTGTGATGGCTGCAGTCCCCCAGCCCTCTGTCCCTAAGTGTTTCTGCTCGATTGTCTATTGTCTCATGTACCCTCCTTGTGATCAGGATTGCTGGGGTCCCACAACTGGGTAACAGTCACATGGGTACATAAAAGAAAAAAAAGCAGTTTCTCCAGAAAAGAAAAACCTAGGTGTGTCAACATCAGAATAAATGGTAAGAATTCCTAGGAAAGCAATTATATATATAAATATATATGATTTTGCCTTCATGTTAATAAAGTCGGCTGCAAACTCAACAAGGTTATATATATTGACTATTCATAACACTCTATTGTCAAAGCCTGGGAAGAAATTGCTGTGCTTAACTCTCATTCTATCTCAATTTTTTGCCTTCAATTCTTAGTTTTACAGTTTAGAAACGTGTGAGAGTATTTTCCCCAAACTCCATTATCTCTTTTCCATCATCTGTTCTATAAGAAAACTGGGACCCTGAAACCCCACATTGCCCGGATCTCTTACCAAATGGCTTCCTGTAAGACCTGCCAAGGGATAGCCTTGGACTGTAACAGGGGAAGAATGGAGAAGCAACTTTCTTGCTGATTTCATTCTCTCAGCTTCTCTCCAGTATCAGGCACCTCTCTTATCCAGGGTTTCTAGGGTGTTATCAACATCTTCATTTGGACAATTCTTGAATTAACTTGCTAAGATTCAGCTTGTGTGTGCATGAGCAGCCTGAGTAGCTCCAGTGTCGATCAGGCAGTGACTTTTCAGATATTCCCGCACCTGCAGCGCTTGCTCAAGTCGCCTCTGACATAGCATCTGCTCTGCCATGGGTGGCCACCCAACTTGTTGTTCTGGGCTCTGGCACATGTTCTCCTATTCATTCTCTGTGTCTGGGGATGTCAGCTTTTTCTGGAAGTTACCAGTCCCTAGTTACCTAATGTTTAGCTCTTCCACACACCCCTGTTAAATCTGTAATCTATATTTTAAAATCTCTATATTAATTTCCCCCTATTGGAATATTGAGACTGGTTCCATCTTCCCTTAAAGGTCCAAAAGCTAAAGAGCCAGAGTGTACCCTGAAGAATTCAATGCCAACACATCTTTGAATTTTACAACTCACAAAAAGATTGGGTGGTGATCAGCTTCACCGACCTGAAGGCCTTTTGTCTGAAAGGAGATTATATTTATCCTGCACATCCTAGTGAACATGTGCTTCAAGGAAGGAGGTTTCAACTCACAATAAGGAACGGTGCGATAAGACTTGAATTGCCTACAAGGCATTAGGCTGTCCTCCTTCTGCTTAAGGGTAGTTAGGCAGAAGATGGGTTTCCATCCCTCAGAGATGCTGGGGTACAGTACTGTGACAGCAGACTGATAATCAGGCCAAATCAATTCTCAGAAACCAAGGCCCCCTGAAAAGTCTATGGACTTCAGTTATAAGTTTGGCCATTTTCATTTGAATCTGGAAGGCAAAGACATGATGTGATGCTCATTGACCTTCAGAGAACATAACAGTTATCCTTCTAAAATCTGTCTTGGCCCTAGAGTAATTTAAAACATTGGACCCATTCACCTTACTGCCTTTTGGCATCCATCTGGACACTGACTCCCCTTAGAAGAAAGTGTTCTCAATCGTGCCCCCACTGCTTCTACCAGATCTTTCCATACACCTGGAATTATACCCAGAGGACCTTGGGAGGCAACATCAACAGCAAAGACTAAATCTTAATCTAACAGAATGTGAGGACCTGGTGTTTGAGGTGAGTCGCTCTTCCCCCCTTGAGTTTCACTTGACAGATCCAGACCTCTGAACCCTTCCAGCCAGGCTGAAACTTCCCATCTCAGCCACGGAGGAACAAGGGATGAGCAGTTATGAGGGAACCAGAGAAGGCTTGAAAGTCTTGATGAGACTGTCTTCCTGCCACCCCAGAAATCCCACCACCCTTCCAATTATTGCCATAACTAACAACTCATGCACATCCGTACAGTGCCCGCCCTTCTGCTGTTCAGGGCATACACAATATATCAAAGCAGCTGTTCTCCAACCCGTTTCCTCTCTCATATGAAACAACCCTCAGTTATGCTATAACAGTTATGTTATAACAGTTATGGAATGAGGAAAACAAATCCTGTGTTGGGCAGAGTTTCACAATTTGTAAAAACAAAATACTTCAACCTTGAATATTAATCAGAGAATGCTAATTCTGGCCCCCTAAACGGGACTTAATTTTATATTTTTCATGTCAATGTGGGAACCTTGAAACACAGAGGAAACACAAAGGCTTATCCAAGGTAACACACATGGATTAAACAAGGTAGAAACTATACTGAGTTCATTTTGACCTACTCCTCTCACCCCCCCCCCTTGTCTCGTAGCATCAAATGATATCCCATATTACTTAAGAGGAGACTATGGATTCACAGGCTTCAGTCCTTTGGCAAGAGAGGTTCATATAGACTCGGGGTTTCAGCAAGATGGAGGATGTTTCTTTTGCTAACATAGCTTCCTGGAGATGGTTTTACTTTCTTATCTAGTTCCCCTTAATTTGTCTTAGTATGTGGAGTAATTGCCAAGAAGACAAACAGAAAAAAACAGCAAACACCCTGGGAGTTGTGAGCCTATCGGGTTTGCTTATGGGCAAGTACACAACTCTATGGTCACCAGCCCTACTATAGGAAAACCAAGAGGCATGGACATAGTACAACACATGCATTCTTAAAACCTATAATTCCAGATGCATCAAATAACGTTTTTTTCCCCCAAATTCCTTGTGCTCTCCCAGTGCACATGTACACACACACACACACAGCTTCTTCTAACAAAAAATAGTTGGTCAGTTCCTGGACTGGAGTAAGATTGAGTAATGGTGCTAAAGGGGAAAAGAGACAAGACTTTAGAATGCAATTTGTTGATGGGAAGGTCGTGGCAGGATGGTATAGCGCATGGGTAATCCTTCAGGAAATCCGTGTTCCTGCTATAGGTCAGGGGACTCTTTCCTCATTCTCGCACTCTTGAGATTGGAATTGCACACAGTTCCTGCAGATTTCCCTGGGCCTCGGCTTCTACTGCCTCTCATGTCGTACCCTGCCCCCGTTCCTTTATGTCCCTCAGCAATCCTCCTCTCTTCCCACCTCCCCTCCAGTCTGAGGCCACCACCTGGGGACCTTGCAATCCTATAATTAACCGGGGCAGCTGCTAAACCAAACCAACTCCAGAGATCCACAGCTGGCAGGGCAGAGTCCTGCCTGGAAGACAGGGAAGGGGGGGAGGCCCACAGAGCCTTCTCAGGTGGCCAGATGACGCCTAATTAGGCCCCCTGCTCTAGAGGACTCTCCAGATGGGCAAATGCCTGGAAGCCTTAGGGAGCCAGCCGGACACTCTGGGAAGTCATGGTGTGCGGTGTCCTTTCCAGCTGCTTCTGGGACTGGAGGAGACAACAAAAATAATAATTGGTGGCTTCCGTCAAGGGAACTTGCCCCACTGTGCCAGAAGGGGAGATGTTCTGTTCTCAAACAGGGCAGTCAGCCCCCATACACCCTGCTTCACTGGCATCTGAGCTGTTGCGAAAGTGTGTGTGTGTGTGTGTGTGTGTGTGTGTGTGTGTGTGTGTGTTAGGTGCTACCAGAGAAGTGAGCACTGGGACACTTTTTCTAAATCTAAACAAAGCACACCATGAATTCTCAGGAGATACACTTTATGCAGAAATAGAAGATGGGGGACATGTATGGGTCTCATTGCATCAGTCTCCCCTGCCTGCAAAAATGACCTACTGGTGGCACAACAGAGGGAAGGGGAGCAGTTAATGATTGAATTGTAGCAGGCTTCTGATTCCAGGCAAGAAAGAAGTGGGGGAGCCAAACAGTCAGGAGCTTGAGGAAGCCTGGAAGGAGCAGGTTTCCTGTTTGGGAACAGGTCTACAAAGGAGCCCTGTGGCTTTGCTAATCAACCCAGCCAAAACATCACTCACTGCCCCCAACATAAACATACCTCCAATTAAAATAAGTCAGGAGGGTACAGAGGAAGCAGAATCTTATAACCTGATGGTGCTCTGGTTCCCGCCAGACCCTGGCATCATTAGATAGCTTTTAACTCGCTCAGTACACCTTCTGGATACAAGAAATTGATGATAAAACTGGCAAACATTAAAGAAAGTGGGCCTCGTATAACTCCTGTGTCCCTGAGACCAAATCCCTGATAAAAAAGTAAGTTTAAGGAGGAAGAATTCATTTCACTCATAGGTTCAGAGGCTCCGTCCATAGCTAATTAGCTTTATGGGTTTGAGCTTTACTATCGGGATGGTGGAACCCTGCAGTGAATCAGTTGCTTTGCTCCTTGGAAGACAAGAAACAGAGGGGTCAGGGAACTGGGCACTAGGAATAGCATTCAGAGTTATATACCTTGGGACTTGCTTCTGCTAGACTCCAATTTCTAAGGTTCCAGAATGTCCCAAAAGACAACACATGACCTGTTTTCAGATATTTCATTTTCATATTTAAATCATAGCAACCTCTTTGACTGGACTATTCCTGACCTTCCTCACTCTCCTTCTGGGTGACAAAGGGCATCTTTGTCTTCTGATGAGAGAGTGGCATTTGTGGTGTTCAAGTTTCTGATTCATAGCCTAATCAGAAAGTAAAAGGTTAGGAAAT
Organism: Microtus oregoni; assembly: GCF_018167655.1. Classification (NCBI taxonomy): domain Eukaryota; kingdom Metazoa; phylum Chordata; class Mammalia; order Rodentia; family Cricetidae; genus Microtus; species Microtus oregoni. The sequence continues at coordinate 3,536,493 of NW_024543833.1, read as the reverse complement.
GTCAAGAAATCGTTACTGCCCTGACCCTTGCACCTGCGCGCATCCTGCCTCGCAAGCAACCGCGTGAATGCAGAGCAGCAATCCCTGCCTCAGCTGTGGCTTCTCGCCTTAACTTGTAGCCAGTGATCTCACACCAGAACTGGCTTCACCTCATAGTCACCCTCTCGTCTGGTAATGGCTAGTTTCTCACTTTTATGTGCAGAAAACTTTTCAGGGGAAAATTTAATAAGGCTATGAAAACAAGCATAAAACTCACTTATTATAATCTTCCTTATTTACCCTGGTTATTAATGTCCCTGTTTGGGAAACCAGTTTGGGGGACAGGCTGGGCCATGTATGATTACATTTTTGGCCAGCAGAGAAGTCAACTGGCAGGCAGACATCATTGAGCAATCTCGGCCCTCTGTAGTTTCTGGAGGATAACATATTTTCTGCAGGCTTTGGCGGATACAGCCGACATTAATTGTTAATTCTCCAGCAGCCATCTGCTGAAACTGATTCCCAGGAAATCTGGGGAAACAGCGCCACCTAGCAGCCCTTGTTCAAAGTGCTTCAAATTGGGCTCATGACGGACCGTCAGGTGAAAAATAAATAAATAAACAATAAATACATATGAAACAGCCACCATTATAACAGTGTCTGAGCAGGCTTATCACAGCACAAGGTCTCTCTTATCAGGGACTCTCTGGTTGTATTAGCTACCAGTTTTTAAAAATCACAGTAACGTTTCATCTGGAAAATACCCCAGAGTCACATATTTAAAAGAGAAGATGAGACAAACATGCCCGGAAAAAAAAGGTCACAAAGTTAGTTTTTGGTTATTTAAGGCTCAGAAACCAGAATGAGTTTCCCCATGCCTGTAAGAAGAACAGCCACAAACCACAGGGATGAAGGCAGAAAAGATGGCTAAGGATGAAAGCAGGAAGGAGACCCAGATGAGAGAACATCCACCAGGAAACAGAATGACTGAGACTGTTTCTGAATCTAGAATCATTCATCTCCTCATCCCTGAATGCTCTGTCCCAAGACTCTTAGCAGATGCTCGAGACTGTGGCTAGGACTGGACTTTTTGTATACTATGTCTTTCCACATTTACCTACAGTCAAGTTTAACTTTTTAAAGTAGGAGATGTGCATGCGATAACAAGAGAGTGACAAAAAAATCATTATGACATTCAAAAATGATCACTATCTACTGCACAACAATGGTGGTGTTGATATTTTTGAGTCCCAATACCCCATCTGATAACCAAGGCAGCTATGAAGTAACCGATGGGGGCAGAAGTGCTTTGGGCATGAATATTCTGACAAGGGAATGGCTCTTGGTACTTCTAGGATGGCAATAATGGTGTAAGATTTCATTTCATTACTAAGTATAGCATGTATATAACTTAATTTACCTCATTGCTGGAACTTTCCATTTAATAGCTTTAGACTATCATTGAAGTTGGGTAACTGACAGGGGAGGGTTAAACCGCATTTAACAGGGTATGGTAGGGTGTGGGTTGAACTGAAGGGCAGTGTCTAGTATGTAAGCACACACCATAACCAGTTCTCAGAGTTCTTCATAACGCTAAAAACAACTTTCAAATTTACCATAGTCTGTCCAGGTTAGCATAGCAAAAAGCAATGGGGCTAACTCAAGATTCTGAAAAGACAGAAAGTCCCATTCATGAAAGTGGAGCCTCATGACTTAATCACGTCCCCCCAAAATCCCAGCTCCTAACACCATCACATTAGATATAAGCATAGGGATTTGGGGGACACTGACGTTCACTGACACAACTTCTCTGTGGTTTCACTAGTCAAATTTTTTTCATAAATAACACATATTACAGATTTTGATTTGGGAAATAGAATCTTTCCATTTTTCTCCTCAGAAAACCCTTCAGAACTTTGATACCAAATGCACCCAGCTCTATTTCTCTCATTCGGGGCGGGGGGGGGGGGGGATATCAAAGAGACTCTATCTATTGAAGCTGAAATGGACTGGACCTTGGGGATGATTTCAGCCAGAATGGCATATCCCCCAAGGCACATCTGAACCATCAGAGAAGACATTAAATACACAGGAACACCTTCGAGCTCCAGACCAGTTAAGTCAAAATCTACAACACAAGGACGGTCTATCCATATTTTTAAGACCTTTGAGAGATTCCATTATGGTCCATTGCTTGCCTAACTTGCCTCTTAAAGGTGAGAAACTTGAGGCTCAGATAGAAAGTGGCTTGCCCAGCGATACGTTGTGGCAATTGACAGAATGGGTATCTATTTTCCCTTCCCCACTGCTGCCTGCTGCCAGACATACTATTTGACCACATGCCTTATAGGTAGATAGCCTGATAACCAGGGTGGGTGACTGTCCTCACACAGTCCAAGACAAAGGAATCTGAGAATCTGTCAGAATGAAGGAAGCATCATGACCCCACAGGCAAACTGGACATCTTGCAACCTGAGAAAAGCTAGGCTAACAGAGTTTGATAGAAGGTGAGACTGATCCACATTAATTAAAGTTAGTCCTTTTCTAACTTCAGTTTCTGGAACTGGAGAAATAACTACAAGACAGGTTTCCTGACCACTGCATCCCACCATGATTCAAATCCTCATGAATACCTGTTCAGTGGATGACGGTGGCATTCCTAAGAGCCTCGGCACACCTACTTCCTTCGTATGTGGTCATCCTATAAACAGCCATAGTCCCTGTAGACATGGTCATGAGGAAATGGACAGTACACAGTTCTGGGTGTGCAACAGGACTTCCTAGGAACTCCTCCTTCTCTTCATTCCAGAGGGTCTCTGTTTGGGAACTGGCCCACACCTGGGAAAGTGGTAGGCAATGGGACTTGCTGTTGCGGTGTTGTATTCACTAGAGGTAGAAGTTATTCCTATGAGCAGGAGAGCCTCTCCTAGGTTGTGCATCTACTTCTCCTCTAGGCAAAGCTTGAACAACATCTGCCCAGAGAACCTTGGGGTCATGTTGATCTGATGGGGGCGCAAACTGAGGCTAGGTGCCAGGCTCCTGTGAGGAGTCCGCTCTAGCTCCATTAGACATTTCTTCTATAGCCTCACTGTAATCCCTTTGCCTCCCCAAGCACACTAAGACAAGCTATCCTACCCCATCCTATGTGTTGAGAAGATCTGGTCCAGGATATGACTCTTGTCTCCATCACAAACCCAAACCCTGAAAGTCAGTATTTTGAATCCAAATCTCTGGGACTGTTTTGTAAAAAAAATTAAATCATAACAGGAATCCTTTGTCAAACAAATCACCTTGGGTTTCATAGAAATCCTTGCCCACAGGCCATGAAATGAATAATTACCTCAGCATCAAAAGCTTAGCTGAGAACAAGGATTCAGGCAATCCAAGCCTAAGATTCTCTCCGGTGAGTTTGACTATGACCAGGAACACACCAGAGAAGGATTGGCATGCATGTTACAAGCTGGCTTCTCTGAGCCACTTCCCTGACTTTTCTTGTTTTCTTCAATGGGAGAAATAAGAAAAGGTGAGATGAATAATCATAGTCACTTAAAATTCCTTGCTTGGGTTTTGTCTGCATGAACAGTGGATACCAGGAGCATGTAGATTTGAGTCCAGCCACACTTAGGGATGACAGTGCTTTCAATCTGTCCTTTCGATCAGGTGTTCTGGGTAACCTAGCAAAGGCACCTGGCAGGTCAATCCACGAGTCCTTTAAAACTGGGTGAGATGTCACTCCTCAGTGAAACCTAGAATTGACTTCATATTTTACACAGCGTTAAAACACATTAGTCCTTCCTCAGACGTGGGCTCACTGTCTGCATCCTACCCTTCCTGGCTCAGTTCCTGCTTTCCTGGCTTCCACACCCTGGAAGCCCAGACACATCAGTCTCCTTAGATTTTGTCAAAAATCCCTGGTACCTCCGTAGGCTGTTCCTTCTGCTTGTTCTGATCCTGTTTCTCCCCCAACTGCAACATCTGTTCTGTAAGGACAGGGATGCTCATCTGTGCGATGCCACGATCCCTGGAGAATGTCTGGCATGCTAGCGATTCATACATATTCTGTGAGTCTACAATTGAGACTGCCAGATGCCAGTCCAGCTGCGGGTTGAGCCAATCACAGGTTGATAATCCTCCCAAGATGGAGCTGACAGTGCATAGTTCATAGCTCTCCTTCACCAAACTGGAACCATCTCCCGGAAATTCCATCTCCCGGAAACCATCACCTGGAAATTCCCTCAGACTGGTACGATGTTGGGAGCAGTGAGACCCCAGATCCTGAATTTCTTGTAATCCCCTGATCTGAGTGCCTACAGCTGCTCTGAGCACGAGACCTTCAGGAGTTCCTGATGGCAAGAGAGTGGTTTCTGGTGGGTTTGGCTGGGGTGTGGCTATCTCTATATAATCTGCCCCTGAACACAAATAAGGGGGCATTCTTGCAGAATGCAAGGATGACCCGTGTCGCTGTCTCTCTGTCTGTGTATTTTAACCTCCAGCCCCTTGCCCAAAGCTCGCGAACTGGGTAATAGAGCACCGAGCGCAGACACGGGGGGCGCGGTGCACGGCAATACAACATTCAGACTTGGCGGTTAATATGCCTACATTTGCCTCTTAAGTCCATTAATGGTTAAATCAGAAAGCTTCCACTCTGCCAGAGCTTGCTATGCTTCTTGCAAAAATAAGTGAAATAAGTGAACATTGACACCTCCCCCCAATTATGCACTTGATGACTTTTCCTGCAAAGGGCTCAAATAAAGTGACCAGTGTGACTCTTGCAAACAGCTCACCTTATCTAGGCAGATGTGCCCCTGAAACGCCTACAAATGAACAGCATCCACTTGCAGCAGGAGATGGACTCACCGATCAGGTCCATCTTAGTCTCGTTCCTTTGGCCAAATGAGCGCAGCCGACAGTGACTTGGGAATATAGTTAATTCAAACAGCTATTTTATATTCCAGAAACTGATGACAAAGTGGGTGCCTGGATTGGTGGTGAAATTTCTTGGGAGATTATTCTTTTATTTGTCAAATACTGACTTAAGACCCCGTAGGCATGTGGGACAAACTAAGGGGACATTTGGAGACACTGCAGGCTATAGGAAGTGGGAGGGGCTGTTTAACAGAAAGGAGAAGTCTACTCAGGCCTCACTGGGAAGGTGCCCTGAGGACAAGACTGGAAGGAAGAGATGAGGCCTCCATGCAGGCATGAGAGCTAAAATGTTCCTAGGACAGCATATGTGCAGGTCATGAGGTAAAGGGGAGTTCATTTAAGCCAAGAGTAGGGTGTACACTGTTATATCCACCATTCAGGAAATAGAGGCAGGCTGATCTCTGAGTTTGAGGCCAGCCTGGTTTACAGAGTGAGTTCCAGGGCAGTCAACGCTCCACAGAGAAACCCTGTCTCATGACAAAACAAAAGAAAAAAAAAAAAAAAAGACCCACAACTTGTGCCCTTTTGCCTCTTCCATTTGGCTGTTAGCTACACTCCTCATCCTGGCCAAGAAGCCAGCCTCCCTGCCTGCAGTGTATTTGGGGACTTCCCAGCCCACAGTCTGGATTAGGCAGCTCAGAGCAGCCTGCCCCTAAGCCGGGTCGCATGCTCTCTAAAAGGAGTTCTCCCTGGGAAACGAAACTGCTTTATCTGCCCACAGCCAGGAAGCTGCTGATTCCTGGGCTTTCAGCTCGTCTTCCTCAGCTAACAAACTCCATCGTCACTAAAGATACCGACAAGACTCCACCTGTCTCTAGGCAGAACTCTCTTCCACCCCTCCCCTGGATTCCCACACCGTGAAAGGTGAAGAGCCAAGCGCAATTAAGAAGAGCCAGCAGGAACTCATTCTGCTCCATGTCTCACTTGCCTGACAGACAGTGTCATCCAAGATGAATGGGCGGGCAGCCCTGCCTCATCTTCACCCTACTGCCAGGAGGGAGGAGAGGGAGCCATGATGAGGGGCTGGGATTCAAGCCTAGGAACAGGCAGTTCAAGCATGCTCCTGCAGCTCGCCCCACCCTGGACAGAAGCCCATTGACAGTCAGAGGAGAAAGCCCCAGTCAGGGGCTGCACAGCTTCTCTAGCCTGCCAGGAAGGATCAGGCTGCCGAGAGGGCTCAAGCTTCAGGCTCTGTTTAAATGAATCCAGGTAGATGAATGTATTGATGTTTTAGAATAGTGCTTTCTACTTGGCTTAGTCTCATATTGAGCAGTTCCCAATTCCATGCTTATAACAAAAACGGTTACTCGTGTAAACAGAAATGGCTTACCGGATGAACTTAAAGGATGCTTAAAAGGCAAAGCACATCAGAAAAACATTGAGCATCTACCTCCTTCCTTCTGGTTTGGTTTGCTGCTGTTCTTTGGTTTGGTTTGGGTGTGGGTTTTTCTGTTTGTTTGTTTGATTGATTGATTGATTGATTGATTGATTGGTTTGGGAGGTTTCGTTTGTTTGTTTTTTGCTTTTGCTTTTTCTCTTCTAGAGATCAAACCCAAGCCTGCTGAGCTACATACCCAACCCCATGTACAGTCATTTTTTAAAAAAACTGGGCTGCTACACTCTGCATTGTGGTAAGTACATGTGTAATCATTTAAAAAAAAACTAGGCTGCTACACTCTGCATTGTGGTAAGTATGTCTCACTTCATCTAACAGTCATTACGACAAGGTGAGTCTTAGTGTTCAGGTGTTTCAGATGAAAGAAAAGAGACTCAGAAAGTCAGAGATGCCAGTCCAGATTCACATATCCTTACAAGAGCCAGCACAGGGCAGACTTCTAGGTATTTTAACGTTTACACCGCTTTTCTTGCAAATCCATACAAAGATGCTTGAAGGAGAAACAAGCACTTACGGATGAGTAATCCATTCTCTCGGAGTGTGCACAACATCAGGACCATCCATTCTCTTAGAGAAAGCATGTGCTCAGCATCAGGATCCCCATAGGCTCCTGGTAGGAAGAAGGTGAACAGAGGTGGGAGGAAGTGTGTGGAAAAGATGAAAAGATGCAGACCCAGAAGAGAGCTTGGCTGCCTGCATGTTTGTTTGCCCTGGGGCTGTCTGAGCTGGCTCATTTTTGTAAGGATAAGGTGCTGCAGTCGTCAGCACCTGCAGAGCACAGCTTCCCATCCTGCCTGGCAACAGGCTGGCTTGATGCAGAAACAAAACAAGGAGCTACTAAACAGCACGAGAAGAAAGGAAGCAAGAGGTCTGCCTTTAAAAACAAAACAAATCGCAAGAGCTGAAATTTCCTCGCTTTTCAGAGGAAGATGTAGGGGAATAGACCAAAGGAAACTGGACAAAAAGACATCATCCATCAGGGCAGAATCAGAACCAGAAAGATGGGCAGAACCGACAGTTCACTCATGTATCCATTCCAATTTATCTAAACAGTTGTTGCCAGCTCTGAGATTCAACTGAGATGTGGACACAAACCACAGAGTGTAAAAAGATAAAGGAGATTATGAAGAAATCAGGGAGGATTGGGGAGAGAGCCAGCAAAGTCCTCACTTTGCAAACACAAAGATCTAAGTTCAATCCCCAAAACTTATATTAAAAAGGCATGGGGATGTGTATTATGATCACAGCACTACAGAGGTAGAGACAGCAGATCCCTGGACACTGGGATTAGCAGGCTATACTTGCTTAGTTCCAAGCCAGTAAGAGACCCTAATTCAAAATAAAAAAAAAATGGTGTCAGAGGGATAACACTCAAGCTCATACACATGAGTGCAGGCATGAGCTCACAAGCATGAGCGTGCACACACAGCTCACTGAAGTACCCATAGCAGAGATGAAGGGAGACAACATGTGCACGGATACCAAGAAGGAAATGTCAGTGAGTAGAGAGGACAGATGCCTGGATGAGTGGGATGAGGAAAGAAGTGACCCAAGGATGCTGAGACACGTCTGGTGGCAGATCAGACATAAGGTTTCCACACTAGGGATAGTGCTCATTTTAATCAGTCATGTAAAGACATAGACGAGCTAACAAGATACCATGCTCTGACCTCCTTTGTGTCATTACTAAACAATGCTCTTGCTACTCTATGTGGAAGAAGCTATAGCTAAGGAGAAGTGTAGAGATGATGGCTGGACCTGGAGTGGGAGTCATGGTGAATCAGAGTGAGGCTTGGGGCTAGGAGTACTGCAGAGGGAGATCCACACTGATCTGATGATTGGATGCACAGGGAGGTTTGATAAAGACACAATTCAGGAATGCCACTACGCTTCTTAGCCTGAGTATACAAGTGAATGTTGGTTCCTTTTGCGAAAATGAAATCTCTGGCAAGTCTCTTCCACCGAGCTTTAACCGCTGACTTCCAGTACAGTGATAGCAACTAAATGTGGCTTAATATGTTAAGGGTGAGGAATGTGGCACCATGGCAGAGCACTATTCTAATCCCTAACGACACAAAAAATAATAATAATAAGGAACGGTTTACCTGAGCAGATGAGTTCAGTGTTCAACTTCCCCCTTCCCTTCTCCTGCTATGACCATTCTTCACGTTACACTTACAAATGAAATCTTAGTTGGAACACCAGAATGGAAAACAGACAAATCGTAAAATTTTACTAATTAAGATTTATATTTTTAGTTCAGTTATGACATCTGCCTCTGATAAAGTCTACCGTGAAGCCAAGTGGACCGGCTGAACCCAGACGTTTGCGATGAGATGCTATGATGCCAGCTGTACTTTGAAAGATGCTCCAAACTAATTCACTATTTATTTCACGTGTGGTGTAGGAGTTCCTTCTGTCTCTGTGTTGCTTTCATTGCTAAAGAATAAAGAAACTGCCTTGGCCTAGTTGATAGGGCCGAACATAGGTAGGTGGAGAAAACAGAACTGAATGCTGCAAAGAAGGGCAGAGTGAGGGAGGCCACGGATCTGCCTGAGATGGACACTGGTTAGAATCTTGCCGGTAAGCCACAGTCACATGGTAATACACAGATTAATAGAAATGGGTTAAATTAAGATGTAAGAATTGGCCAATAAGAAACTAGAGCTAACGGGCCAAGTATTGTTTTAATGAATACAGTTTCTGTGTGGTTATTTCAGGTGTAAGCTAGCCGGGAGGCCAGGACAAACAAGGGACCCGCTCCCTGCAACAATTTGGCATGGATCTTTTCCTTTAGTCTATAGTTTACAGACGTGTTAAAGATAGATTGCTAACAAATAACAATAAGCCTTACTTCATCCTGTGGTAGAATTAGAGTTAGGGTTATGGGTTGGAGACAATTAGTTATCAATATTTTCCCAAGAACCTCTACAAGTGTATAAATGCCACATGGAGATGTTAGTAAGGAAGACTAGACTCCCAACGTTCCTTGGCTACAGTGGGTGAAACTGAATCTGTGAACCTCTGAAGCCGCCATATTTGTCACTGAAAGTGCACAAATACAGCAGAGAGAAAGAGAGAGAGAGAGAGAGAGAGAGTCCCCATTTTTGAGAGTGGAGAAGATATGACTCAAATCCCAGGAGGACCCTGTTCCCCACCATGCACAGGCTATTTGGAAAAATATTCTCTCGGGTTATAGTTGCACATATCAGAGGCCAGCACTGAGTCTCTCTGCTACCTTCACGCTGACCTGGATAGTGTCAGTAAGCCATGGCTGAGCTGCAAAGAGGCTCAATTTCAACTCAGTTTTCAGCATCACAGGTTCAAATTATGGGACCTCCCCTCTGATGAAACTGAAGACTCAAAGATTCAATGTGATTTCCTTTGAGTAAGAACTGATATTCTCTGCCTTGGGAATGCCACAATTCTTTATGTGCTTTTGACTTGAGTGTGACTTCAAAAATAAAGTAGGTATAAAATTTGAGGTTGGCTGGCCTTTAATGACTTGGAGCTCTTTTGGCCAAAGGCAGGAAAACTAGCCACAATGGCTGCACCAAAGGTGGTAACTAATGCCACAGATGCTCTTCCACCAGAATTCTTTGAAGGGAGTGAATGATAGCACAAGTTCTTATCCTTTTAAAAAAAATCTTTCTATTCAAAATAGATTCTTTTCTCATGTAATATATCATGATTATCCCTCCCTTTATTTCTCCCAGTTCCTTCCCACTTCCCCTCCCCTCTGAATCCAATCCTTTTCTGTCTCTCATTAGAAAAGAACAGGCTTCTAAGAAACAACCAATCACGACAAAACAAAACACAATAAGATAAAGCAAAAACTATCATATTGAAGTTGGACATGGCAACCCAACAGTAGGAAAAGAGTCCCAAGAGCAGACACAAGAGTCAGAGACCAACTCCTTCTCACAGGCAGAAGTCCCATAAAAATATTAAGCTAATAGTTATTATATATGTGCAGAAGACATAGTTTACACCTATGTAGGCCCTGTTTGCTGCTTCAGTCTCTGTGAGCTCATATGCACCTTGCTTAGTTGAATCAGAGGACCTTGTTCTCCTGCTGTTATCCATCTCCTCTGGTTCTTACATACTTTCTACCTTCTCTCCTGTGAGGTTCTCTAAGCTATGAAGGGAGGGAGTTGCTGTAGACTTCCTATTTAGATACTCTCTCCCCATAATGTCTAGCTGTTGGTCTAAGCCTCTTCCTATCAGAGGAAGCCTTTCTGATGATGACTGGATAAGACACTGATCTATGTGTATAGCAGAATATCATTAGAAGTCATTTTATTAATACTATTTTTTTTTCAGACTGGTAGCACTTGGTTTTACCCAAAGTCTCTGGACTACATAATCTCTGGTTCTTGGTTATCCGAGCAGTGGCAGGCATGGGTTCCTTCTCATGGAGTGGGTCTTACTTAAGTCAAATCAGATATTGGTTGGCTATTCCCACAAGTTCTGTGTCCCCATTACCCTAGAATATCATTCGAGCAGAAGATATCATAGGTCAAGGTTTTGTGGTTGGGTTGATATCCACATTTCTATTTTGGTCACCAAAGAAACTACATAGGGTTGAAGGCTCCATGTAGGCACCAGCTCAACATTTCCATAGTCAATTTGTTGTATAAGTGTTGTTCTCAGAAATGGGTTCCCACCGTTAGTTTGCAGAGAGCAACCCTTTGTCTTTGTCTTAGCATCAGCATGGATTGGTTGGGGTACTTCCATGGTACCCTCTTTGTCCACAACTCAATTAATGCAACCCAGTCCCACCACTAGAAACCTTGCCTGACTATGAGAGATGGCCAGTTGAGACTCTATCCCGCATTTCAAGAAGTTCACCTTTAGAGATTCCAGAAAGTTCCACTGCACTAGGTTTCCACACTACCACCAAAGCCCCCCATTCCAGCCCCCTTCCTGCACTCTCACCCTCTATCCCACCCCCAATTACTCCTTCTTGCATTCCCATCTACCCCGTGTCCACCCATAAAATCTATTCTATTTCTCCTTCCACAGGGCAATCCATGTGCCCCCTACCTCTCCTCTTTACCTAACATCTCTGGGTCTATGGATTATAGCTTGTTTATCATTTACTTAATGGCTACTATCTACTTATAAGTGAATACAAACCATATTTTTCTTTCTGGGTCTGGGTTACCTTCCTCAGGATCAAGTGGACTTCATCCCAGAGATGCAGGAATGCTTTAATATATGAACATCAGCAAATGTAATCCACCACAAAAATAAACTGAAAGAAAAAATGGCATGAGCATCTCATTGGATGCTGAAGTAGCCTTTTACAAAATCCATACCCCTTCATGATAAAAAGTCCTGAAGAGATTAAGGAATCAAGGGGTATACCTAAACATAATAAAGGTAGTTTGCAGCAAGCTAATAGCCAACATCAAGCTGAATAGAGAAAGCTCAAAGCAATTCCACTGAAATCAGGTACAATATAAGGTTTCCATTCTTCCCATATCAATTCATTATAGAATTTGAAGTTTAAGTTAGAGCAGGAAGACAACTGAATGACATCAAGGGGGATACAAAAAAAGGTAAAATCAAAGCACTATTATTTGCAGATGATATAATAGTTTACATAAGTGAGCCTAAAAGTTCCAACAGAGAATTCCTACAGCTGAGAAACATTTCAACAAGTGGCTGGATATAAAATTAACTCAAAAATACCAGTAGCCCCTCCTGATGCAAATGACAAATTGTCTGAGAAAGAAATCAGGGAAACAACACATTTCACGATATACTTGAATAGTATAAAATATCTTGGGGTAATGCTATGCAAGCAAGTGAAAGACTTATATGACAAAACATCAAGTCTTTAAAAAATAAATTGAAGATATCAGAAGATGGAAAGATCTCATGCTCATAAATCAGTAGGATAGCATATTAAAAATGGCTATCATATCAAAACCAAACTACATATTCAATACAAGCCCCATCTAAGTTCCAACACAATGTCTGTAAACAGACATTGAAAGGACAACTCTCAACTTCATGTGAAAAAAACAAATACTCCAGGATAGCTAAAACAATACTGAACAATAAAAGATATATCAGTCACCATCCATGATTTTACACTGTACTACACAGCTATGGCAATAAAATCCACATATTGTTGGCATAAAATCAAAGAAATGGTTCATTGGAATTAAATTGAAGATACAGACATAAATCCAAACACATATGGACACCTGATTTTTGATAAAGAATCCAGAAGAACACACTGGAAAAAAAGACTGCATCTTATACAGATGAAGGTGGTCAAACTGGATGTTGGCATGTAGAATAACGCAAATAGAGCCATATTTCTCACCCTGTACAAAATTCAGGTCCAAGACTTCAACATAAAAACAGATACATTGAATCTGATAGAAAAGGAAGTGGGAGATATCCTTAAATTCATTGGCACAGGAGATGCCTTTCTCAACAAAAAATCAATTGTTCAGGGACTAAGATCAACAATTAATAAATGGGATCTCATGAGACTGAAATGCTACTGCAAGGCAGAAGACACTGTCAATCACAAGAGGTAGCAGCCTACACAACTGGAAAAGATTTTTACCAATTCCACTTCGATACAGGACTAATATCCAAATTATATAAAGAACTCAAGAAACTAGATACCAAAAAGCCAAATAATCCAATTAAAAATGGAGAACATATCTAACCATATGTTTAATAGAGGAGTCCAAGGAACCGAGGAATCTCAAATAGCTGGGAAACACATACAGAAATATTCAACTTTCTTAGCCATCAGTGAAATGGAAATTGTAACTATTTTGAGATTTCATCTTACACAAAATGTCAGAATGGTTAAAAATCAATAAAACAAGTAACAGTTCATGTTGATGAGGCTGTGGAGCAAGTGGAACATTCTTCCATTGTGATCTGAGTGTAAACTAGATATATAACTATGGACATCAACATAGAAGTTCCTCAGAAAGTTGAGAATCATTCTACCTCAAGACCCAGTTATAGCGCTCATGGGCATATACCCAAAGAACAATCCATTCTACCACAAGAACACTTGTTCATTTCATTGTTGCTCTATTCATAATATCCAAAAACTAGAAACAACCTTCATGTCCCTCAATAGGAGAATGGATAAAGGAAATGTGGTACATTTACACAATGGAGTATTACTCGGCTGTTAAAAATGGCATCATGAAATTTGCAGACAAATGGATGGAACTAGAAAATGTTCTTTTCAAAAGCCACTCTAAACCCCAAGCCCCTGTCTTCCTTGCCTCTTTGTGGTTCTGCTGGCAGAGGATTAGTATGATGATCAGCTTCATCTCTGCATCTGCAGTTTCTTTGGTCTCACTTGATCCCACACTTCTTCCTCAGTTCCCTGGATCCCACAACAGCAGTACCCACATCACCCAGTGTTTCCCATCCTTTATCAATATTAAAAGTGAAGGGTTTCCCAACTTTTAGAATATGTCTTGATGCCTAGAGTTAATCAATAAGCTACAACACAGCTCCTAGTTTGGGCCTTAACTTAATGTCTTGTTTATTTAATCCTCTCAGTATGCACATCAAAGAGCAGTTAAATTCAGCATGGATCGTCATTAGCGTGCTTCAGGGTGCAAAAAAGAAAGAACCAGATCCTAATGGTTTCAGCAATGAACATAATGTAGGCATACAAAATGATTGAGACATTATTTTTTAATTATTTTGGTTACTAATTTTCTAATTTACAGTACAAAATAATATTTCGCTGTGATACTTTCATACATATCATTATATTTCATCCTAATTCATCCACCATACTCATTGCACTTCCATCTGTTCCTCTTACTGGTAAATCCCTTCCTATTTTCATGGCACACATATTCTATTAACCTCTCTCCTTTACTCCCTCGTCACTTAAGATCTCTTCCTTTCCTCTCATGTACCAGTTGCTGCTTTCAACACACACACACACACACACACACACACACACACACACGCACCAAATCCAGGTTCTACGTGAGAAAAAAATGTACCATTTCTCTTTTCCAGTCTTGCTAAACAACACAATGATGGCCAGTTTCATCCCCTTTCCTGAGAAGCTGTAATTCCATACTTCTTTATAGCTGAAAAAAAAAAGGATTGGGTATTTGCCCCATTTTCTTCGTCCATTCATTTACTGCTGAGGTTCTACTCTGACTCATATCTTAACTATTGTGAACACTGTAGCAATAAACATGGACATTCACGTCCCTTGGTGATATGCTGACTTAGAATCTTTTAGCTTGAGATTGCTAGGTAAGATGGTGAGCTGGAAGTTACCTGCTGTCACCCAATGAAGGAAGAGGATTCAGAAAGGAGGGGGCATGTTCTGAAAAGAAAAAGAGTGGAAGAGTTTCAAAAATCATGGAGGTGGTGGGTGGCAGGGTACCAGAAAGGTGTAAAGAAAACAAGACTAATAATGTACAGAAAAGAAGCCCAGCTTAGCACAACTGCAGTCAAGCATTTCCCAATGGGAAAGGGATGCAGAAAATTCCTCCGAAAGGTAAGACAGGTGGCCAAGTGGGGAAAGACTGGCAGTTCTCAAGACAAGCACACAGCTCACACAAGCCTCCAAAGCAGTTTCAGATTTTAGTGAGAGTGGTTCCTCCAAAGGACAGGTCAGTCCCTTAGAGTAATCCCACTTTGTTAGTCTGTGTGACTGACAGGGAAGTGGCTGGGTGCCTAATCCTGAGGGAATCTATTTAAAACTTAACTAGCCTGGGGCCTTCAAAACAGGAAACAATCGGAAGCTGGGGGCACTGGGTTTAATCTGTCACCATCCCAGGTGAGAGAAAACTCTTGGTGGCAGTTGTGGAGGGTGGCAATGCCAACAGGAATAAAGTGCAGACTGCAGGAGACAGTAATGTACCAAGGGGAAAATAAACCCTCCTTGATCGCTAGGGGTAGAAAACACCAGCAGAAATAACGCTGAACTTTGAAACCCCTGAGTCTGAAACCGACGGATGAATTTACTCCTGGAGCCAGCTGTCTGCTGCTCGGTACTGTAGAGCCTGCAAAGTCTGAATCCCGGCGCGTCTACTTGATACCCCTAGCTACATCGCTCTATCGGGTTATTGATACTTAGAGATCTTGAAAGTACAAAGGCAGGCCCCACAGCTATGCAGATCTCAGGACCATGGTTGTTTCCCACACTCCAAACACAACTGAGAAGACACCTCTCTCTTCCTCTGCTAGAACAGGAGCCCCCCAAGGAAGTCCAAACTGAAGAGGCTGGGAGAGCAGGAGACCCTGCCTAGCCCACAGACTGCAACCCTAAGTGTGGCCACCAGAGGCCTCTAGTATGCAAAGAGAGAATAGTGCTAAATGAAGACCCCACTGTTGGACGTCAAACATGTGCTTAATATAAGCAAAACACCAGCATAAACCATAGAGAGTGCAAGTTCATACAAATGTTTACTGGTCCTCCCTCTTCCCACATATGAAACAGGCAGAGTCCAGTTTTTAAGAACCCAGGAAAAGGTCATTCCAGCACAACCTTTTCCCACCTTTTCTTGCTGATGATATTTTCTGTGTATTTTTACTTTTATATTCTTAAAACTATATTTTATTCCCCTTCATACAACCATATGAAATTTTTATTAATCTTTCATTGATATGTACGTTTTTTTTATTGATCTCTGTGCTTCTTCTCTTGTCTTTTTGCTTGTATGTTTGTTTGGTTAGTTGGTTTTGTTTTTATTTTCTCCACTATTCTTTAAGTAAAATTTGAAATTTACTCAGTTTGTCATTTTTACTTGAAGTTTTTAAGGATATTTTAATTTTCTAGTTATCTTTTCTACATCAGTTTAATTTTTCAAACTTTCTCATTATTAAGAATTTGTTACTTTTTTATCTTTAAAATTTTTCTAACCTTTTGCTTATACTCTTTTTTCTTTCAGCACATAATATTTTCATCCTTCTTCTCCTCCTCCTCCTCCTTCTTGCTCTTCTTTTTCTTCTTCCTCAATTTGTTTTTGCTTTCTATTATTTTCTTTCCCCAGTACCTTTCTTTATAGCATTCATATTTCAACACTTTCCCTAAATACTTTATTTTAAGATGTATTTTTATTTATGTGTAGGAGGGAGTATGTGCAGCTACCTGCACAGGCCAAAAGGGAGAGTTCAGTCTCCTGGAACTGAAGTAAAAACGTTAGTGTGCAGCCTGACATAGGGTTAGAAACTGAATTTAGGTCCCCCAGAAAAGAAGTACTCTTAACTGATGAGAAATCTCTTCAGTCTCCCCCCAAATTTCTAACTTCACAGCACATTTTATTTTAGTTTTCTCATTTTCAGTGCCATGGCTACTGGTAATGTATTTGTGAATGTTAATAAAATCTAATTATGTTTCTGTATCCTATATAGTATGGTGGTGTTGATGTTCTAATAGTTGCGTTTTCCTCACTGAATGGTGCTGGAAATTGAGTCTCCATTAGTAGGCCACTCAATAAAAAAAGTTCTCCAGATGAAACTGGAAAAGATAACAAACTTAGTAGATGTATAAATTATGACATCATAACATAGAAACACTAGAAACGTGAAAAGTCAAGGCAACATCATTCCTCAAAAAGATCATAAGTCTTCAACTACTAAATATAAATATACCAAAATAGGTAGAAATGATGGATAAAGACTTCAAGTTTACTAGTAAAATAGATCAATACCCTTAAAGAACATAAGAACAATTAAAAGAATTTAATCTAAGGCCTGGAGAAGGAAGCCAGCAACACAGAGGAAAAAGTATTTTTTCAAAAGTATAAAAAAATGAAATATGGGTGGAAAAGTCAGTAACATGGAAAGAATACTTAACAAAGAAACTGAGATTAAAAAGAAAAATAAATAAAAATCTTAAAAGTAAAAACTCAATAAATCTATGGGGAAAGCTTACAGGGAACCTTGACTAAACAGAAGAAATAATAAAGGATGGAGGAAAGGATACAGAAAACACTATATTAGTAGTATAATGAACTATGAACAAAAAATTAATAAGTCTGAATTTAATGTCTCATAACTCTAGATACAATTAAGTGTCAAGTGTTTGTAAGATGGCTCAACAGATAAAGGCTTTGGTCACCAAAGTTCAATCCCCAGGACTTACATGGTGGAAGGAGAGAACTGACTCCCTCAAATTGTTCTCTGATCTCCACATGCACACACACAAACACACACACAGAGAAAGAGAGATAGAGAGAGAGAGTAGTAAAAAAAATTAAAAGGCAAATCCAAAGACTCTACAAGAAAGAAGTTAAATTAAAAAACCCAAAGTCATAAAAGTTTGATTCCATAAAATATAGCAGAACATCATGCAAATTTAAAGATATAATGGGACATCAAAGCACAAGACACACTTAGAATTTGAAATACACTTAACAAGAGAACATATCCATGATTTATTTAGATCTATATGTCAAAAAGTACAAAGAAAATAACTATATTAAAAGCTAGTAAGGTCTCTAACTCAAAGATAAACATGTCAGAGTAAAATAAGATACCTCATCAGCAACCTTAAAAGCTAAGAAAACCTGGACTAATGTATTTCAATCCTTGAAAATAATAACTGCAAAACAATACCAGTATAATCAGAAAATCTAGTTGAAAAATTGATAAAGAAACAAGGACATTGTAATACAAGCACAAACTAAGGCAGTGTATAACCACCAAGCTTCCAGTGCACAAGATACCTAAAGGAGGAGGAAGACATAATCATGAGAACATAGAAATAATTCATTCATGAGAAGAATACATGTACAAAGGAAGATAAGGAAGGATTCCATCACATTCAATACTCTTAAATCAGCAAATACTGACAGAGAAGAAAGAAAAAAGCAAACAATACAGCAACCAAGAAAAGAACCAAAAAAATGACAGAAATTAATCAACATCTCTTGTTAATAACTTAAATGACTTAATTCATCTATAACTCATTGAATATATCTTGGCTGGATGAATTGAAAACAAGATTTAGCTATGATGTTTCTAAAAAAAAATGCACAGACACCTACTGATTGAGGACTCCCCTAAAGAGTACTAGAGTCAGTCTATCAAGTAAATGAAAAGCAAAAATAAGCTGGCACTACCATCCTGATATCTCAGAAAAGAGACTAAACTAAAACTACTCTGAAGAAATTTAGAGCACCACTATCCATTAGTAAAGGCAGCAAGTGATCAAGAAGATGCAACAATTACCAAACTTTGCAGACTAAACGTTTGGGTACCCAATGTCATAAACAACTAACATTCATGAAAAACAGTTGATGATTAAATGATACAATTATAATGGGTAACTTCAATACCCAAATTTCATCTTTTTATGGATCTTACAAATTAAAAATCAGCAAAAGTAAATGTCAGAGTTCAGTTACATCATAGGCAGAAAAACATGATTTTACAACCTTCTGTGTAATCAGAACAAAGCAGGCACAAGTTCCCACTTCACTATGGCAAAGCTAAGAAGTTGACCTATCCTTGAGATATCCAAGCCAGGGTCACATTGAGAATCCTCTCTGGTCTCTGCAAACCTGTATACACACACACACACACACACACACACACACACACACACACACGCAAAACAAAACCAAAATGGAAAAAAAAAATTGTCAATTCCTACTTCAAGGGAAACAGAAAACTTATTTTGCTATGATAAATGACCAGTGAGTTCTCAAGCCAAACTTCTGGGAAGGAGCAAGGGTTAGAATGTCCAGTAATCAGTACCAACTGCCTCACTCTGGAATGCTGAACAACTCCTGCTGGAGCCAAGGTTTTCTTTTAACTGCACCATTCCCGAAAGGGATAAAGGCTATGCCTGCCCATTGACTAACAAAGATAAGTGCTTAAGTGGCCTCATTAGGTCTGAAGTGGCAAATCACCCTTATAAGAAAGCTAATGCTTTCTGTCAACACAGAAAGATCCAACTGCTCCTTTGTCTTCTAATGATTCGGTTAACAAACCAGGGAACACCTTTACAATCAAGTGTGCGCTTGATTCATAGCTGCTGTCTAAAACAAAATCTGTTTCACCAGCCAGCAGGGGGAAAGTCTTAGCAACTTGGACAGCTGGCAAAATGAAACATATGCTCCAGATGCAGGCTAAAAAAAATTGATTTTTAAGTTTTCAATTAAAGATGATAATCCCTGCAAAATAAATAAATGAATAAGCTGCAATGCATGGGGAAGATGAACAATGAGGTTCTGGGAGGGGGTACCATTAAAATGGTTCCCTACTGGTGGGAAAGTCCCTTTGCCCAGCAGGGAACCTTGGGAAGGGCCAGGGGCAGAGCAAGGAGGATTTGTAGTGCCCTAAAGGTAGATAAGCTGAGTCAACCCACTGGTGTTCGGTGGTGTGAGACAAGGAAATCAGGTCTTAATTTTAATGACTGGGTAAACAGGCTTTAAAGAAAATGGTTAGAGTGATTACAGTCACAAAAAGTTAACAAATTGCTGCAGAGTTTAGAGGGGGGAAAAATGGTAAAACCAACTTCTGTTCTCTTTAAAATAAACTCTTCTAAAGATTAGGTTGTGAGGAATCCACCCCTGTAACATGAATGGCTCTCACACTGTGCTTGGAATTTCAAGCACTGGCTGCTTTCATACTGCTGGACTTCCCAAGATAGAGAAAACGTCATTGAGGAAGTGAGATTGTGGTCAGTTATTTGGACACGACCCCTTTGTTGAGCTCCTTTATCCTTGGCTATGGATAGCATGCGCTCTTTGGAGTAGAATCTCAGATTTGCTGTTAGAAAACAGTAAAATGTAGAATGACGTCATGCCAGGATCATCCAAGATAATCTTGGATCTTCATTGAGGCAGTCAAGGATGTTAGGTCTGATAGACAGTCCAACCCCTCTTTTGAAATAAGTATTGTAGTATTTGCCACGGTACTCTTAAAGTATCCTTACTCAGGATGCTTCTTAAAACAACAACAAAAAATAACTTGGGGAAAGAAGGCTCATGCTAACTTCCTTGTTAAAGTCAAAATGTATTTGCAAAATACGGGCCACAAAGCTCTCTCTAGAAAAAAAAAAAAAAACAACCTTGGTTTCATGCACCACTTAACAAACCAGTTAGCCATGCAGCCCTTCTTCAGTGGAAATAACCAGTAGCTCTTCAAGCAAACACTCTAGAAAATGTTGATCTAATTAGGAAAGTGTTGAGATTGAGTAAGTTCTTTGTTTACTTAATGGGGGAAGAAAACCAAAAAAGCAAAGCAGAGAGCTAGACATTCAAGAGAGTTCTTCAAGTTTACCCACTTACTAAACCCAGGGCTTGATCTGTCTGCCAAGTCTCTCTCTGTTGTGTGACCCTGAGAAGCGTGAACTGGGAAGAAGGAACCTTCCCTGGTTTGCTGCCAGCCAACAGTAATACTGAGGAGTATAGGACTCTGCTTTCCGCCTGGTAAGCATCACAAAATCAATCCGCATGCTCACTTTCCAGCACAGCACCTCTCTTCTGAAGAGGAATTCTGGGACCCTTTTCAGGCGCCCTCCCAGGTTTGGTGAATTAAGGGGAGACAGGGGCTGGCCCCTGGTGTCACTGGAGATGGTTCTAAGGATTGATACCTAGAACGAGGACCTGCTGGATCCTAGCAGTTTGACCCCTGGACTATTGGTCTTTCCAGCCTCTGCTCTGGTCACACCTGACCAAGTGCTAGTCAACTGTGGAGCCACAGGATGTCAAAAGGTCGAATCTAAGCTAAGAGCCAAAATTGACTTAAGGAATTAAACACAAGTGTTTTCTTAAACATTGGGTAAACCATAATGCCTCAAAGTTTATGTTGCCATTTCAAATCCATGTTTATTTTTCCTCTATAAAACCACTTTCTGAGAGTTACACAGAGTTAAAACTCATTGATGTGGCAAGACCCTTTTCTTCCCTACATCTGCCTCCTCCTTGATTCTGATCTTCAGGGGATTCACTTAATTCTTTGTGACTATGCTGTCAGAGGTCCAAAATTTGTCTGAGTTTTAGTTGTTTAGAACATGATACCAAAAAAATCAGGTTAGAGGTTTGTTGTTTTTTAACATATTAATTTAATTGAGTGGAGGAGAATACGGAAGTCAGAGGACAACCCGCTGCACTCCCTTCTATCCTCTCCACCACAGGGGTCCTGGGAAATCTTCGGTGGCCTGAAGCCTCTCCCTGGCACAGGTAAGAGTTCACTATGTTAATGAATACACCTAAACTAAAAACTGTGGCAAGAGGAAACTGACATAGATGGCATTTATGAGTAGACAACATTATGTTGTCCTTTTGAATACTGTATAGAAGTAGCTTTTCTGCTTAAATATTTATTGTAGAATTTCTTTAATTGCGGCCTTACCAATTCCTTCCCTCCCTCCCTAAAGAAAACAACTTTTTAGTTCTAGACCGGAGAAGTGTCAGTTGCCTCCTGTCTCACCACTTCTACCCTCTAGTTGCCTCTCGAGTGCTATGACCTTCAGCAAATATGAAGACTTTCCATAGTCCCTAAAATAGGAAGTTTAGTTCTATTCCTCTTGCAAACCATATATCCCTAGTCTATAATCTAGGAACCCTCAGTCTTGGCTTCCCGGTGGGTGAAGTCCTAGAAATGGCGCCAAAGGAAATAAACAGGACAGGCACCTGCCTGTACACCCAGACCAAGCCCAGGACCATGGCATCACCGAAGATCTGTGTGGAAACACATCCAAGACAGAGAACTCCCTTCACAATCCCGGGAGCTCTGCTCATCTCCTCTGTCCTCTACTGAATAGGATACAGGGAAGGGACAAGGTCTGAGTGGGGTTTAGACCTCCTCTTATCTTTGTTCACTGGATATCACAGAGCCTATGTTCACAATGGCAGTCCCTTCTGACTCTTACTCGTGGAAAGCCAGAAACTCCAAACAACAGATTCAGCTTCAAATGTTGGAGGAAGGCCCGCTGCTTGTTTGTTTTTGGCCGCCCAGCCAGTCCAGTTGGTAGAGCATGAGACTCTTAATCTTAAGGTCATGGGTTCGAGGCCCACGTTGGGCACCAGATGAAAAAGGACGCTTAAAAGAAATCCCACCCAAGCTCAGAATTAAGAATAGTGGTAATTTCTTTAGAGGTAGACTCACAAATCAATATTCTTTGCTAGAACGAAGAACAGTAACCAAATCCTGCAGCTGGAAAAGAGGCCAGGTGCATGCTTTATATAGGCATAAGTAGTATAAGAGGCCACGCCCCAGTGGGCAGGTAACTTAAGAGTTACTGGCTGTAGGATTTCCTATAGTACCAAACATTCCAAGGCAATCCCAGCGCATTGTCTGAATCCACACACTTCCAAGCTGTTTCATCTGCAGGAATCCAAGTATGTGCATCACTAGGAATCTTCCTAGACTGGTGCTGAAAAGAGATCTAAATGCATTCTACACAGTGGGACAGACTGTTTCCCAGGACGGCAGCATCCCTGTAGGAGAGCTGCAGTCACATGACTTCTGCAGGCGCTTGCACAGAGTGTCCCCTGCTATGACCACAGACTAAATAACATGTGAAACCAGGAGGAGGCAAACTCAGTGGGGCTGGCCTGCTGGCCCTTATGTGTTACTGGCCCTCTCTCTTTAAGCCCCAATCCGTTAATTTCCAGGGGGAGATAGCTGTTAAAACAAGATGATGCCAGCATAATCGGAAGCATTTGTCCACCAATGCTTGTGGCAGTAGTCTGTGGCACAGCAAATTTTATTCCTTTACTTACTTCCTTACTCACTGAATTAAACCTCAAGTCAAATGGGTAGCTAAACAGAGTGAGTTCCAGCCCCATTTTATAATTCACTTACTAGGTACATGTAGGAGGAAAAAGAACTCATATTTCCTAGTAAATATTTAAATCGAAGAATTTTCTGCCAAAACAAATCTGTCAAATTGACCAACTGCAGAATTATAGGTGGTTTAATCACACACTGGGAAAAGAATCCAAAAATAAGCCCGAATTGTTACAATGATATGCTTTAAAATAGAGAATATTTTTTAAAATGCTTTTGTTGCTTGGTGATCACAGTGTTTCGCTGCCTGGGTTAGGTCTCTCTGCTGCAGCTCTTGGTGTCTGGATGTGCTTTTTGTTCTAAGTGTAATATTATCAAGATTCAGTGTAATAAAACTTCAGTCATGGGACTTCTGAGAGGGCTTACACTTGTTCCGAGTGGTTGACTGGGTACAGAAAATGGTGTCAGACTGTGGAAGCCATTCTCAACAACAGAGGAAGAGCACTTTTGCTTAGTGAGACTGTAGGGGTCTCTTAGCCTCAAAGGGAACAGCAAGGCAGAGAGAAGTATCTCTGCATCCTTGGCTCTGGGGAGACCTAAAGAGCCCAAGCACCACCTACCTCGTGACCAGCCCAGGAAACCGACCTTCATGTGGAGGTGAGCTTGAGAAGCCCAGACTGCTGAACTTGTCACTTCCCAGCAGATGCCTTGGGGTGGGAAGGAGCTCGTGAGCCTATGGTGAGCTATATGTAGCAATTTTCAGCAGCCCCAATTCTGCAGCCACTTCCCCATGCCTCCGCTGTGTATCCCTGCTCATATTTTATTTCTAAAGGAATGATCCATTTAGAAAACTCTGTTTGCCTAGGTTACGATAGCTAATAAGGAGGATGTGACTTAAGCCTGCTCTGAATGCATTTCTGACTTGGTACCCTCTTCCTAAGATCCCAGCGAGAGACAGCAGACAGGGCTGGAGAGAGGAGCACCCCAACAGGGAGGTGGGAACACAGGAAAAATAGACCTCTTTGGTTTACTCGCCTTGTGGCCTGAAGATTCACTGTCTTTCTCTAATTCAGTTTTCTTAGGGTCTGACACAGATTCCATTGCTCTGCCCGACAGCAGCAGATCTAAAAGGCTAATGTCCCATCCACCGCTCCTCCCACCAGCTAGCTGTCTTTCATTCCCATTTCCACATGACACAGAAGGAACTGAGCAGGGACTCCATCCATGTTCTTCTACCTATTTCCCCTCATCCTCAACTTTCTCCCCCTCCTTCAACATCATGGCTGTAAGCCACTATAACAAATCCCCTTCTCTATATAGAGAGATTCATTCTTTCAGTCCTGTTCTTCTAGAGAACCCTGGCTAGTACAATATTTATATGTGCATTGCAACGACAGCCTTTTAACTGAGTTTTAAAGAGACTCTTGTCCAGAGCAGAATGAACTTTGTAGTCTTTGCATCTCAGTTTCTTGCCTATTGATAATTTCTAAGCAAAAATCAGAAATTCTATTAACAAATCAAGCATCAGTTCCTGGGGACAAGAAAAGCCCACCCCACCCATCCTTCTTCCCACCTCCAGGCAAACTCCTGCCCCAGAGCCTGATCATTCTAGTCTAAACGGCAAATCTCTCCACCTCCTTCTCAGTAATCTAAACTGGGACATGAGCAGTGGTGACCTTTTTAGAGTCAAGTGGGGAATAAGAAAACTGAGAAGCAGGCAGTGGCTGGCGGAGAAGGCAATGCAGAAAGCGACAGAGATGGAAAACTGCAGAGTTTTAACTTCCCGGAGAAAGTCAGGTGCTGATAGATATCTGCTGTTGGGAGGCCTTCTCCAGATAAAGCAAGAATCTATTCTCTTTAACTTAATCCCAACAGGGACACCTCACCGAGGCTGCTTTCAACAGATGAAAAAATACTCCACCTGCCTCAAGGAAAAACAACATAAACAGCTATTGTGTCTCATGCGTCTTGCTAATGCGTTCTGTACACTGAAATCCTCGCAATCACATGGCATGTTTCCTCCCAGGAGCTCAGAGCCCTTCACAGAAAGTTAAATTCTTTAGAAAGTTGTTTCCTTCTCCTTCCATGAAATCTGGGTATTGGGAGGATGCTTGGATGTACACTGGCCTGTTGTCCTTCATCTTCTCCTGGCTCCGGCATCTCTACTATGCTCTACGAGGCCGCTTTCTCTTCCAGATGTTGCTTCAAAATTAGCATCCCATTGGTGCAGATGAATGGGACTCAGCTGAGCTGAACCGCACCACCTTCTACTGTAAGACACTCTAGGTGTGATGATGAACACTACAATTCATCATTAACTCTCTGTGGTTTGACCATCGGGGCCAGGAGCCAATTGATAAGGGAGGGTATGAGACCTCCAACAAATTAGTGCTGGAGACTAATGGTGCTCAAATACAGATACGCATAAGGATCACCTAAAGTGTTTAAAGAAAATGGAATGTATAGAGGGAAACAATAGAGATTTTATTTAGTAAGAACAAATGAAACTATGTCACTTTCAGGGAAATAGATGGAATGGGAGAACAAGGAAAAGAAGCCAGACTCAAGACAGGAAATGAATTCATGGGTGGAAGTACCTGCTTCCAAGCCTGATGATCCGAGGTCAATCCTCAGAAGCCACGTGGTGGAGAGCAAGAGCTGACCCCTAAAAGTTATCCTCCAACCTCCATGTTTGCACTGTGGCATATATGTACACACACAAAAAAAAAATGTAAAAAAAGTTTATAAGCCAGACTCAGAAAAAAATGCAGAATCCAGTTTTAATAAGGGGACAGTTTATAAGAGGAGGTACAATGGGAGGGAGATAAATAAGAGGGGTTGCAGGGTGGAGATGTATGGTGAACATGGTATTCACTCTCACATACGTAATCCAGACTTAAGTACATATTCATACATATATACATATAAATATGTTGTGAAAGCAAAGCATAAGAGGACTTTTAAGGGAAGAAAGGACACAAGGACGAGGAGGTGAATGTGGAAAACAGAATGATACGTATGTGTGTAAATACAATGAGTCCCATTGTTTTGCACATTAATTTTTACATAAATTTTTTAAATTAAAAGGTTTTTTTTAATTTTTGTTTAAATATGATATCCTGCATTCTCTTTTCTGCTTCCCCGATTCAGGCTAAGGTGAGGCCCAGGAACCTTGTGTGTAGAATCTTCAAAGCCATGCCCTCTGTCTATACTCTCAAAGCACAACCCGCCTCATGGTCCAGGGCTGCCTGGTGCGATTAAGGTCCCACAGAGGTGGTCGCTTCTTCTGTGAGCTTTGGTTGGAGGACTTTTTTTTCCCCATGCATGCACAGTTGTTCAAGATGAAAAACAGAGCCTTGAGCAGGCTCGACACACAGACTACAAGCTTTTGTGTTGCCTTTTTTCTCCACTTCCTTTTCCTCGGTACCACCCTCCCCCACACGCACCATTTGTTGAGATCACTTTCCCCCATGTTCTACCTTTTAGAAGAATTCCCCAGCCCTGCCCTGGTGGCTGTCTTTTAACCTCCCGTGAACGACCTTCTTTACTTGGACAATGTAGTTCTTCCTTTCTGGTGCAGCAAAGAGCAACAGCTCGAGCTTTAATTCAGTCGTTCAAGCCAGGAGGTATCTCTGACCTGTTTTTCATGGCAGTTAGTTAGCTAGATTGTGCATTTAGACAGAAACTTGGTTTTCTAACTTCCTACTAGAGCCCCCAGGTTTCCCAAAGACCTGTTGCCAC
The DNA here is from genome assembly GCF_018167655.1 of Microtus oregoni. NCBI lineage: Eukaryota > Metazoa > Chordata > Mammalia > Rodentia > Cricetidae > Microtus > Microtus oregoni. Next base: position 3,509,735 of record NW_024543833.1, on the reverse strand, counting down.
ACCAGAGAATTACATAGGGTTTTCATGTGGACATACCAGATTCCTGTCTAGAAGCTATCCCATTTTTTCAACTCACAGAACCTGCAACCATGGAATGTACACAGACCCCAGGCATGAATCCAAAGAGTCTAAACCAATTTCTAATTGTCTATTGCCAACTGAAGCATTGCTTAATGCTGGCTTCCCCTGTCTTTTGTCATGTGCATGTCCAGGACACTTAATTCTGGCTAACTGGAAATAAGATCTTTGAGATGAAACTCATACTGCTAAGACAAACCGACTTAGTAAAACAAGAGATGCCCGGCTCTTGACTTTCTCTGGCATCTGACAGTGTTACTAAGACAGTTACTGCTTAAGTCATCATTAGTCAAGTTCTTCTGTTTCTACACAAAAGGATTCTTGGCTTCTATGTAATGAAGGATTTGGATCCATAATATATAAAACATTCCTGCAAGTCAATAATAATGAGGCAAACGACCTAATTAAAATTGTAGAAGATTTAAGCAGTTACTATATAAGAGATACAAATGGCCAATAAAACTGTAAAAAAAAAATGCACGGAACTACTGATGGGGAAATGCAACTCAAAGCCACAATGAGACACTGCTGTAGAGGCCCCAGAATCACAAAATCTCTTAGGAATGGCAATCTCTGTATTAGCAAAAGCAAACAGAAATCTTTACAGTGAACGGGCAGCTCCTAATCAAGTGAGACACTGTGGCCAGCTGCCAGCAAACCACTTAGCCCATTCAGCCCTGGTCACGCTCACAATGGGTGGAAGAAGCTCTCCAATGGGAAACCAGCTTGTCTACCCTACAGGCCCGTCCATTCATGGAGAGCTGCCATCTCGTATCCCTTTTCTCTTGTAGCAGGCCATAGATGATAACCTGAATTCAAAGGCACAGAGTGACGTAGGCGATTTTTGCTCATTTTGAACTCAAATTGATTACTTGGGCTAGCAAGGATAGGCTTAGCTATGGAGATAGCGAGGGGAAGTGTTTTATGTCAGAGCTCCTCTGGAGAGTCAGGGGTTGGAGGCAAGCGCTTCCGCGGCTTTATGACCTCATAACTCCTCACCAAATAAATACACACTTTATAGACTCTAAATAAATATCTGTTGCTCTGAATTGATTTTACTGTTAGAGGCTCAGAGAATAAATACTAAGATTCATAGGCATCAGTACCTTCCTAGAACACTCGCGCGCGCGCGCTTTCTCTCCTTTGTCTCTCCTGTCTCTCACCCTCTCCCTTTCCTTCTCTCCCTCCTTTCCCTCTGTCACAGCAGAAAACATGCACCAAGATAGAAAAATCACGTTCACAGCTTCCCCTGGAGTCTACTTGGACACGCCTCTTGATCAAAAACTTCTTGACCCACCACATGCAGAGGAAAGAGAGCAAGGGTTGTCCTGCCCAAAGGTGGAGGCAGGACTGGAGATCTTTCTGGCATCCGTCCTACTCAGGAGACCGCTAAGACTGCAGAGATCCTTCACACACAGTTACCTCCCGTTTTCTTGGCTTCCTTGTGCCTTTGCGGTTCTCGTATTTTTTCCTTTCTCAGGTCCTCACTCCGTTTTTACAGCCGCCCTCATCCTTTACTTCCGCACCCCACAGCCGCCACCGCCCCTTCTCCAGAATGCACGGGGCGGGGGTGTAATCCTTCTTCCGTGTTCACAGGCTGAACTGCTGTTCTTCTCCTCATGACACCCTCCAAAAGTGTTAAGTTTTTTGGGGAAAATGAGAGGCTGTTTATTCAGGCATATTTGCCCCTGTAATGACTGGATAGTAATAAATGGGAAGAAGCTGATGGGCTTCCTCAAAACATTAAAATTATGGCATCGAAGACTAAAAGAAAAATTATATGCAATCCTATTTAAAAATATGTGCTTTCATAATATTAGATACAGCCTTTATTTCTGATCACTTTCTACAAACTTTATTCTTGTCCTACATAAAATTTAAGACTATTATAAAATATGTCATAGCAATGGATACTGCTGCTTTATAGGAATTGCATTTGTAAACACTCTTAACTAGTTTCATGTGTATGATTGTTTGTCTACATGTATTATTTACACCACATGTGTGCCTGGTGTAAAGGAAGCCAGAAGAGGGCATCAGATCTTGGAACTTAACACTCGGCCACTGAGCCATCTCTCCAGGCCCAAGGAACTACATAAGAGAAAGAATATGTGATATTTATCTTCCTGAGTCTAGATTACCTTTCTCAGAATATTTCTTCTAGTTTCATCTGTTTTCCTGAATTTATATCATTTCATTTTTCTTTATATCTGAATAAAATTCCACTGTGCTTATGTACTTCATTTTCATAATCCTCTCATCGGCTGATGGACATGTAGGAATATTCTTCGTCCTAGCTAGAGTCCTTTGGATTTTGCCAAGGGTGGAATAGCTAGGTCAAATGGTAGATATATTTCTAGATTTTTAAGGAATATCCTCACTGATACTGGTTTTGTTTGTCATGTAAAAGCCTTTTAATGTCATGAGATACATTTGTCAGCTGTTGGTTTTATTTCCCCGTGCTACCAGAATTCTATTTGGAAAGTCATTACTCATGCTTAAGTGTCAGAGTGAACTTCTGCTTATTCCTCTGTCAGTTCCTTAATATCTGGTCTTATGTTGTGGTCCTTGATACACTGGAGTGAAGATTTATACAGGGTGAGAGAAATGGATCTTGTTTCATCCATCCAGTCTTCCTAGCATTAGTTTTGAAAGGTGCTCTCTTTTCCAGATAGTACTTTTAGCATCTTTGTCAAAAGTCAGGTAGCCATAGTTTCTTGGAATTATATCTGGATCATGTATTATAGTCCATTGACTTACTTGATGATTTTTTTTTTTGCAGTATCATGCTGTTTTTATTGCTATAGCTTTGTAAGATAAGCTGGAATCCGGTATGGTGATACTCCTATGGAATTATTTTATTCAGAACTGTTCTGAATGTTTTCAGGTTGTCTGTCTGTCTGTCTGTCTGCTTGTTTGTTTTGGTGTTTGTGGGGGTATGTATGCTTTATACATCTAAAATTATTTCTGTATGTCTGTGAAGAAGGGCCCTGGAATTTTAATTGAAACTATACTGAATTGGTAGATTGCTTGTCATGGAATGGTCAATTTTTTTTTTTTTTTTGGTTTTTCAAGACAGGGTTTCTCTGTGGCTTTTGGAGCCTATCCTGGAACTAGCTGTGTAGACCAGGCTGGTCTCGAACTCACAGAGATCTGCCTGCCTCTGCCTCCCGAGTGCTGGGATTAAAGGCGTGCGCCACCATCGCCTGGCTGGAATGGTCAATTTTACAATGTTAATTCTTTCAATCTGTGAAGATGGGGGTCTTTCTATCTCCTAGTATCTTCTCAGTTTCTTTCTTCAATGTTTAAAAGTTTTCTTTATTTCCTTAGTTAGGTTTATTCTCAGGTTTTGGTGAAGCTTGTTGTTGTTTTTTTGAATATGTGTATATATATATTCATGCATGTGTACTTGACCATTTTGAAAGATATAGTTTTCCCTGCATTTTTCCAGCACATCTGTCTTTGGATATAAGAAAGATATTGATTTTTATGTATTAATTTTTTATCTGCCACTTTCCTGCAAAAGTGTATTAACTCTAAGATATTTTTAGTGGAATCTTTAGGATATTCTATCTATATAATCATCTGCCAACAGGGATACTTTGGCTACTTTTCCAATTTGTAACCATTTTATTCCCATTTCTTGTCTTATTGCTCTAGCTCAAGCTCCATATGCCTTATTGAATAGGAGTGGAAAGAGGACACACCCTTGTCTAGCTCCTGGTCTTAGCGGGGATGCTTTGAGTTTTTCTCCATTTAGAGTGGTATGGGCTAAAGGTTTAGCATAGCTTTTATGTTGAGTTATGCTCTCTCTATCCCTGGAGTCTCCATGACATTTACTATGAAGAAATATTGGATTTGTTGAAAGCTTTTACTGAGTCTATGGAGATAATCATGTGATTGTCGTTTTTTAGTTCATTTATGCTATAAATTACATTTATTGATTTACATATGTTGAGCTATATCCCTGATTCTCTGGAATGATGCCTTCTTGGTGATGATGAATGATCTTTTTAATGTGATCGTGAATCAAGTTTAAATGCATTTTATTGGTTTTGTTGCCTCTATGTATCAGGGAGATCAAATCTGTAATTTTCATTTTAGTGTGTAATTATCTGGTTTTGGTACTAGGTTAAAACTGACTTTAGAAAAAGAATTTGAAAGAAGGCTTCCATTTCTGTTTTACAGAATATTTTCAGTAATGCTGAATTTTAGCTCTCCTTTGATGATCTGGTACAATCCTGCAGGGAATCCATCTGGTCATGAGCTTTTGTAATTGGGTTTGTTTTTACTATTACTCCAATCTCATTGTTGTTTGCATATCTGTATGGATTATTTCATCTTGGTCTGATTTTGGTAGGTCATATGCATCTTAGAAATTCATCTATTTTTCTTTAGATTTTTCCAGTTTAGCAGTTTTTAAGATATTTCCTCATAATTTGCTGATTTTGTTGATATCTGTTGCAATGTCTCCATTTTATCCCTAATTTTTTAATTTGAGTCTTCTCTTGGGACTTTTCAATTTCTGCATATCTCAAGAACCAACTCTTCTTTAACTGTTTATTTGTAAGTTGTTGTTGTTTTTTTCTATTTAATTATTTCTGATATGGTCTTGACTATTTTTCCCTATCTAATGGCTTTAGATATAATTTGTTCTCACCGTTCCAGGACCTGGAAGTATATTTTTTTAGCCATTTATTTGGATTCTCCCTAACCCTTTGATGTGGGAGCTTATAGTTATAAACTGTCTCTTCTTAGACTGCTTTTGTTGTATCCTGTAATTTTAATATGTCTTGTTTTTATTTTATTCAATTCTAGAAATTTTTATTTCCTGTTTTTATTTCTTCAACGATCCACTCATCATTCAATAATGTGTTGTTAATTTTCATGTCTGCATTTCCTGTATTTTCTATTGTTGTTGATATATAGTTTTATTCCATTGTAGCTGGACAAAATACAAGGAGTTATTCCTACTTTATTATACTAAAAAAAAAGGAACAATTTTGTGTTGCAATATTGAGTCTATTTCAGAATAAGTTCCATGGGTTTCTGATAAGAATCTGTGTTCTCTAACATTTTTGTAGATTGTTCTGTAGGTGTTTGATTGGTCACTTGATGTATGATATTATTTAAATTCAATTTTTCTGTTTATTTTTTGTTTATATGACCTGCACATTGGTAAAAGTGATATACTGACAACACCTACTGTTTCTGTGTTGAGATTAGTCTGTGGCTTGGTTTCTTTTTGCATTTGTTTCATGAAACTGTGTCCACCCAAGTTTTGTGTCTATATGTTTAGAATTGTAATGACTTCATGAGAGATTGTCCTCCCATTTCTGACTGGAGCAAGATGAACTCTTAATGTAGTTTTCAGTTGCATTTCCCTGATGGCCATAGATTCTAAAATTGCTCTGTCTTGTTGGTAGAAATGTCATTGCTTAAATTCTCACCCTCCAAATCCCTAGAATTGAGGAGATGTGTGTGATCTCTTATTAATACCCTCTAAATTATTCTGGTGAATTCTTTGTCACTTAGCTAATTATCTTGCTTCCTATAATGCTGCCATCTGTCTGTAGACCCTTCCCTTCTCCTGCATTACCCAAGACACTATTAAAGCAAAGCTATTGGACAATAAATGAACAAAGATAATGGAGTAGAAGGAGTGATTATTACCCAATAGAGAACAGGAAACAACACAAATGGATCATTAGATACAACTGCTGTTTAAAAGTTGCTCAGCCATAGTCACTGGCCAATTTGTTTTAGGTTGTTATATTTCACCAACCTAATCTCTTTAAAGAGCCTCTTCTTTGGCACAATCAAGACACAATCCCCAAGTAAGAAAGCTATGCTATAAAAGGAACCCTTGAAAAATCTGGGGGAAAATGTATTGAGTGAGTTGGGAGCCACTGCAACTGCACATGTGTTTGGAGTTGTTCTGGCAAGTGGGACAAAACCATTTCATTCATTAAGTGGGAAAATATAAGTCTGACAGTTAGAAGACACAGTTTGAAAGATCCCAACTCACTATACAGACAATATTTCTAAGAGGTGGAGTTGTCTAAACACGTATGATTCTGACCATGAAGTCAGTTGATGAAAGAGATGTACGTACAGATAGCACCTATCTTACTCTATGGAAGTAAATTGGCAAGGATCTACAAATCTTTTCCGATTCATCATCCAGACATCATTCATTCATTTTATACAGACAAAGAAGTCAACCAAGGAACCATTGCGTGCAGATTTTGAACTATTTCTAGGAACTATCAAATGTAGATATGAGTCATGCAGTCTTCAAGGGAACAGATGAGTGAATCATAGGGGTGGAGAATAAGACATCAGACATTCGATTTCTCTTTTATCTAAAGGAGATAGAATGAGATAAGCTTTTTAAACACAAAAATTACTTTATTTCATCAGTATCTTTATGTATATATTAGAAACGTGTTCATTTTGGGCCACTGAAGTGCATTTATTTATTTAAAAAGTATATGCTCTTAAAGTACTTCAGCACTCTGCTTGGGAGCCATCTTAAGCAGGGAAATCAACATCAACAATTTTAAAAAACTCACAAAGGAAAAAAAATGGCACTGTAAAGGCCATTAAAGGGGGTATGCATATAGTTTGAGAGCTAAAAATAGGAAAGCAGATGATCCTGTTGTTTAACTCGTCCAAGAGCATGTACAGCAAGAGACTCAAATATATTGCCACTGTGGACATTTGCAGGGATCCAGAAAACCAGCCGGCATTTTGTTATGGGGTTAGAAATACATATTCGGTGGGAAATAATCCATAGGGAGGCCAGGTTGAAGATGGGAAGAAACATGTGTGTCAGTGAGGTTATAACCAGAGAGGAAGGGTTACAGCTGGGGCTGTGTGCTAGTGGTAGAGATGATAAGGGTTTGATGGGGTTTCAATGCCTAAAGTAAAGCCAGTAAAATTTGCTGATTGGTCCATATAATATCACTTGTATTGTTTTCATGACTGATCACTTAGTACTCAAAGTTGATGTGCTCTACCCTGGAGAGGACCACCTCCCCGATTCCTGGCAGTACTTTGTTGCCTTTAGTTCTTGGTGTAAGGTTGGGGCCTCATGGTCTTGTCCCCAATAAGTTTGGAACATGTACTTGTGTCATCCTTGCTCAGCTAACATTTGAAAATGCTTATATGTATGCAATAAGAATCAATGAAAACAGAGGCCATGATTTGGAAGGAAAGCAGGGAGGAATATTTGGGAGGATATTGGTGAGGGAGAAAATGAAATGGAGAAATCTTGTAATTAAATTACAATCTTAAAAATAAAAGAGGGAGGAAAGAAAGGAAGGAATCTAGAAAGAAAGAAAGAAAGAAAGAAAGAGAGAGAGAGGGAGAGAGAGAAAGAAAGAAAGAAAGAAAGAAAGAAAGAAAGGTTGATTAGCCAATGGATGGAACACAGAGAGTGAGAAAAGAATAATGAAGGGTGAACCCTGACGACTGAAGCAGTGGACTTGAGCACTTGGAAAATGGAGTTGTCACCTTCAGACACGCGGAAGACTTGAAGGAGAGTGGAGTGCAAGGCAAGCATTTGACTCAAAGCATGTTGAGATTGAGATGTCTATCAAGTCGGGATGCTCAGCAGCCATTGACTAGATCTCTTGGGGAAGTATGTATTTGGTAGCTATCATAGTGCTAAAAGTATTTATGCTCACAAGACCTGATAGGATTGCCCAGAACAAGCATCTAAAGATACTAGAAGAACACAGAGGACAAATTCAAGATTGAGCGTTGGTGTTCTCCAACAGCAAGTCATTAAGCTCAATAAAAGCCAGCTGAGCAGAAACTGCAAGTGAGGTAGGAAAGGTAGCCAGAGAGAGTGGGATGCTGGAGGCAAAACATGAAAATGGTCAAGAAGTAAAACATTAACTACATTAAATGCCGTGAAGGACTCAGATGATCCCTAAGTACCCCCTACTGAATTTGGCAAGGTGAAAGTCTCTTTTGACCTATTGAGATAGTTCACAAAAACATCATATTAAAGCCTGGAAAAAAGTTAAGTTCAAAATGTCCTGTTTGGTTGATATCCTTGGAAGGCTTGCCCTTTTGTGAAGGAAAACGGAGGAGGAGTGCATGGAGTCAGAGGCAGGGGTTCTGGGGGGAAAGGAGAGAGAAGAAACTGTCGTCAGAATGTAATATATGAGAGAAGAATAAATGAAAAATGTGAAACAAAATATTGAAAAACTGTGAAAGAGAAAGTGGAGCAAGTGTATTTCCCTATGGGCAGACAACCCTTTCAAGATTACCTAGCACACTAGAGTGGTGCAGACGGGAGACAACAGGAGTGCTATTCCAGCATGTGTGTGCTATGGGATAAACACAGGGAGGGAAACCATGATGGTGCCCGAGAGAGAAGGCCTAACTACAACAGCAGTTGAGGCTGGAACCCACAGCACTGGGACTGAAAGAACACATACTCCATCCATCACCAAGAGAAAATTCTGTGCTGCTTAGTTTGTCAAGTCGACACAAAACTAGATTATCTTGGAAGAGGGACTCTCACTTGAGGAATTTTCTCCAGCAGGGTAACCTATAGGCAAGCCTGTGGACATTTTATTAGTTGCTAATTCATATAGGAGGGATCCAGCCCACTGTGGGTGGTGCCATTCCTAGGCTGGTGGCCTGAGCTGTATAAGAAAAGCAGCTGAAAAAAACACAGAAAGGTCAGCCTTTTGCCATCTCTACTTTAGTTTCTGCCTCCAGGTTCCTGCCTTGAGCTCCTGGCTTGATTTCCCTCCATGAAGGGCTATAACCTATAAGCCAAATAAATCCCTTCCCTGCTCCAAGTTACTTCTGGCCAGTGTTTGATCATAGCAGCAGAGAAGCAAACCAGAACAGATGGTGAGTAAGTGGATAAAATTGAAAGAGGAGCATGAAGGTTCCTCTTTGTCAGCTTGTATTAATTTTTCTCAATAAAATAAGCAGCATAGCCATTAACTAAGAGTAAGCTCTAAGGAAAAGATAATAGAAGTTTGAAGAATGCCAAAAATAATTATAAACCAGCATTTGGAAGAATGGGAGTACAAATTAATTAGAAAAATGAAATAGGGCTGGGCCACTGCGAAAACATAATTGACAATGTGGCCTCCTTGGACTGCCCCTGACTCTGGCTTCTGCCCAGAGCTCAATCATATGGATTCTGCATTGAGCCAAGCTCTGTGCTTCCTTCAGCAATGATTCAAAGCTGGAATCTTGATGGGTGGAGCCTGAGAGTAAGGGAAGCCTGGAAATCCATGACCCTTCAGCCCCACTGTCTGCCCCCTTACTTAGCAAGAAGACTCTGCCTCCCACCAAGACTCATAAGGCAGATTGTTCCCAGTCAACAAAAGGCCACAGATATGTGTTTAATACATGTCCTTCACAGTCACCATTTCTTCCTCCTTCTTCATGGGCCTGCGAAGCTGCCAGCATCCTCTGTACCTTTTTATTTGATCTTATAAGATACTATTAAAATGCCAATTCAGAATAAATGGTTATTGGTATAGATTCCATCAGAGTGAATTTACTACTCAAGTGGTGATAATTTCATATTCGAAGAGGTAATGTGAGCAATAAATTCACTTTTTAAAATGCCAATTTTACACAAATAAAATCAATTCAAAATTGATTAACTCATAACCACTAGCATTTTCTAATAAAATATGAATGATTTAAACTGTTCTTAATCAGGATTAGAGACGGCTTGAAGTCTTCATGGGATTTCCCATAAAACATTTTATGACTTCATGCCTCGCTGTCCGTTTATGAGCAGTGTGGCCAGGACTTCTTAGAGCTCAGCACACACTCCAGTCCTTACTCTATCATTAGGTACAGTACTCACAGGGCCAAAGGGAGACTGTAAGCAGAGCTGTTTCTTGTACTTGCTAATTCAAAACTACATTTTAAAGTTTATTTGTCATGGTATTAATAAAACAGAAATCTCAAAATAACAGAATGACAACATGTTTGCCATATAGAGACCCCTATTGTATAATTTATGGAAACTCATAACCTCATGCTGCAAATACAACCAGCAATATTATTTTATAGATAAGAAAGCACAAAGCTGAGGAGGATAGTGTCTTGACAAATTTGCACGACCACTTATTGATGAAGCCTAGGTTCCAAGTCAAATATAATGCAGAGAGAAGTAACTCCCCTAGTTATTCACCATGTGTGCCGAACATTCAGACAATACACACACACACACACACACACACACACACACACACACACACAAATGTACCAGTTGTCATTGTACAAGTTAGTGAAGTACCTGCCTTTCCAGGTTTTAACATAGAAACTTACCATGCAGTATTAAATCTTCCCTATAAGATATGAACAGTTCTTACCAGAAACCTGACCAGAAGCAAACTTACTTAAAAGAAGTAGATCTGAGCTGTGCTCCCTTGGGTCTCCTAGCAGTTCAATTCTCCATACATCCACCCCATTTTGGTTTTCAGTGAGAAAAAAACAAAACAACTCCTACCATGGGAGGCACTCAAAATGCAAGTCCCCAAGTGTAAACTAGTCCTTAGACAAAAACAAAAATAGGGAAGTAGATGGACAGTGTGCCAACAAATGTTCCTATACAGTAAGTTTCTTTTCATTGTGTTCAGAAAACTCTTACTCATGATTTTATGCAATTGCAAATTTTTGTCAAAGTGAGGGGAACCTTGCAATCTATCCTGCATGACATAAACTGTTTTTTTTTAAATTGTTTTCATTTTATTTTATGCATTTGGGTATTTTGTCTGTGTATATGTCTGTGCACCATACTCAATGAGGAGCTTGAAAAGGCCAGGAGAGGATGTTGGATCCCCTGGAACTGGAGTTACACATCACTGAGAGCCGCCATAAGGTGCTAGGAATCGAACCCTTGTCCTCTGGAAAAGCAGTCGATGCTCTTTAACCTCTGAGCCATCTCTCCAGTACCAGAAACTACTAATTTTATATTTCAATAACTGTTTTTCTTTGCTAATATCACACCTTAATTTCGCACGGGGGGGGGATATCTTCTAGTTATCGGTATGAAAGCAAAGGTATTTGGTGGTCATGGTTTAAATTTATCTTTCCTATCACTCTCTTGAGCCCGTGCCTTTTCCTCCTCTATCCCATGTGCCACAGGCCAGGGCACTGGGAATAAGTGCTCCTTTCTTGGAGTCATCACTGCTGCTCCCTTCTTTCAAAATAAACTTGCTTGATACTTCTGCTCTCAGACCAACTTCTCCTCTTCCATCCGCCATCAACACATCTCTGGTCCAGACCCCTGTCTTCCCGTGACTTCAGTATTCAGCCCATTTCTTCCTCTGTATCATTATCCTACCACTATTTCGGTGAGTTAAGTTTCTATGGAATCATCTCTCTAGCCATCTTGTCCTTGTTAATCTTCACTGCCATGTGATAAAGAATCGCCTAGGTGACACCACCCCACTGGGCATAGCCGTGAGGGTATTTTCAGAGAAGACTAAGGAAGGAAGACCCAACCTGAATGTGGACAGCACCACCTCAAGGGCTGTATTTGAGAATGTAGAAATGAGAGAGAAAAAAGGAGGCCAGCTAAGCACCCGGATATTCATCTTTCTCTGCTTTTTGGCTGGGACAGCTACCTCGTATTCCTGTTGCCACAGCTGTGAGCCCCTCCTGATTCCTACTACTGTGGCGTCTTCTCTACCATGATGGACTATACCCAAACCATGAGTCAAAACAGATCCTTTCTCACTTAAGTTGCTTCTGGTTGGGTATTTAGTGATAAAAATAATGAGTACACTTGATATTGACTTTTAACTCCTCACAGACAGTAACATTGATCCTGTATACCTTGGTTTCAAACAAACAGCATCATACTTGGACCCCATTCTATCTCAGATGGTAGCTAGTAATCACAGTGCCTGCTTAATTCAAATAAAGTCTAAGTAAAATGTAAAACCCAGCATGTCCATTGCATTGGTCTTGGTTGAGGTGCTCAGCAGCTGCATGGGGCTCGTGGCTGCCATATTGGAAGCACGTGTCCTGAATAAGATTTCCTTAACCAAAACTGAAGTGGGAGAAGAGTTATGCTCTCCTCCCCTTTACATACAGCAACACCCTCCCCCAGCCACCACCCTTTTCAATAACATGGTTAAAGAGATGCCATCATGTGGCGTTTTAAATGGGAAAGCCCCCCCTCCATAGTCTGGGCATTTGAACACTTGGTCCTCAGTTGGTGGCACTATTTAGGGATGTTCAGGAGGTCCAGCCTTGCTGGAGGAAGTACATCACTGGAAGCATTCTACTTCCCTCTCTGCTTCTTTCTCGCAGAGATGATGTGGGATCTCAGCTTCCTGTTCTAACTGCCATGCCTCTCACTATGACGGACTCATCCCTCCAGAAAAATAAAACAAATCAAACTTTCTTTTTTTTTAATTTATTTATTTATTAAAGATTTCTGTCTCTTCCCCGCCACAGCCTCCCATTTTCCTCTCCCTCCCCTAATCAATTCCCCCTCCCTCTTCAGCCCGAAGAGCAATCAGGGTTCCCTGCCCTGTGGGAAGTCCAAGGAACCCCCACCTCCATCCATGTCTAGTAAGGTGAGCATCCAAACTGCCTAGGCTCCTACAAAGCCAGTACGCGCAGTAGGATAAGAAACCCATTGCCATTGTTCTTGAGTTCTCAGTAGTCCTCATTGTCCGCTATGTTCAGAGAGTCCGATTTTATCCCAGGATTTTTCAGACCCAGGCCAGCTGGCCTTGGTGAGTTCCCAATAGAACATCCCCATTGTCTCAGTGTGTGGGTTCACCCTTTGCGGTCCTGAGTTCCTTGCTCGTGCTCTCTCTCCTTCTGCTCCTGATTTGGACCTTGAGATTTATGTCCAGTGCTCCAATGTGGGTCTCTGTCTCCTTTCATCGCCTGATGAAGGTTAATATTCAGGAGGAGGCCTATATGTTTTTCTTTGGGTTCTCCTTATTTAGCTTCTCTAGGATCACTAATTATAGGCTCAATGCCCTTTGTTTATGGCTAGAAACCAAATATGAGTGAGTACATCCCATGCTCCTCTTTTTGGGTCTAGCTTACCTCACTCAGGATAGTGTTTTCTATTTCCATCCATTTGCATGCAAAATTCAAGAAGTCCATGTTTTTTACTGCTGAGTAGTACTCTAATATGTATATATTCCATACTTTCTTCATCCATTCTTCGATTGAAGGGCATCTAGGTTGTTTCCAGGTTCTGGCTATTACAAACAATGCTGCTATGAATATAGTAGAGCATATACTTTTGTTGTATGATAGGGCCTCTCTTGGGTATATTCCCAAGAGTGGTATTGCTGGGTCCAGGGGTAAGTTGATCCCGAATTTCCTGAGAAACCACCACACTGCTTTCCAAAGTGGTTGCACAAGTTTGCATTCCCACCAGCAACTCAAGTCCAAATGGATTAAAGACCTCAATATCAGTCCGAACACACTGAACCTGATAGAAGAGAAAGTGGCAAGTACTCTACAACACAAGGGCACAGGAGACCACTTCCTACGTATAACCCCAGCAGCACGACATTAAGGACCTCATTGAATAAATGGGACCTCCTGAGACTGAGAAGCTTCTGTAAAGCAAAGGTCACTGTCGCTAAGACACAAAGGCAACCCACTGACTGGGAGAAGATCTTCACCAACCCCGCAACTGACAAAGGTCTGATCTCCAAAATATATAAAGATCTCAAGAAACTAGACCGTAAAAGGCTAATCAACCCAATTATAAAATGGGGCACTGAACTGAACAGAGAATTCTCAACAGAAGAAGTTCAAATGGCCAAAAGATACTTAAGGTCATGCTCAACTTCCTTAGCGATCAGGGAAATGCAAATCAAGACAACTTTAAGATACCATCTTACACCTGTCAGAATGGCTAAAATAAAAAACACCAAGGATAGCCTTTGCTGGAGAGGTTGTGGAGAAAGGGGTACACTCAAACTTTCTTTTTAAGCTCCCTTGGTCATGGCATTTTATCACAGCAACAGAAAATGAACATGTTACTATGCCTTCTTCTTGTTAGATTGGGATAGCTTCCTATAGGACCCAGAAAAATAAACTGCACCGAAACCAATTACTAGAGTAATTGCTTTGGGAATCTCATACCCTGATTCTTTTCTTCCTTTCCTAGTCCTGTTGATGAGAACCTCTTTAGTGTAGGGTATTAAAATTAGCTCTTTAATATTTTGGTTTAATGCACTAATTACCAACCTTTTCTCATCCACTAGAAGAAATTTGAAATAAAACCAGTAGATCACAATCTGCAACTGTGCCCATAGGAAGACATTTCTTCCAGGGACTTAAGGAAACACACAGTTATGTTCTAGAGCATGGCTCTATAAGGAAAGCCTTCAGCGGGAACCTGCAATCTGTAATTTAGGAGCAGATAGTCTGTCTTTCATGCTTCAGAAGCCTCGCTCCCTCAGAACATCTCATGTTGTTAGCTATCATCCAATCAGAGATTCAGGCTGACGAGTCTTACTGTCAGCCACTAACACCTGTAGCTAAGTAATACGATTTAAATCCCTGTGTCCCACCCATCAGAAAACAGCTCAAGCCACAACCACTTTGGCACATTCTCTTGCACAATACAATGAGTTGCCGCCACCCCTTTTTCTCCTGTATCCAACCTTTCAACCTTTCACATCAAGACTTGTTTAGTGCCCTTTCACAGATAAGCCTGGAGCATTGAACAGACCATTGAAAGGTTTATGTTGAAGAGCGGTGGCAAAGGCTGAAATGAAGCATGTATTTCCACCTCTTTCAAGGAGAGTAATGATGCTGCAGCTAAGCAAAGCTGCTGAGCGCTGCAGGTGCAGCCTTTCTTCCTTTCCCAAAAGCAACTGCACCGTCTCTTAGTTACACGATGCCAACCCGAACTCAGGGGCTGAAATTTCCAAGTGGATCGGGGCTTCTCCAGTGTGCAAAGAGGGTAAGCCAAGTTCTTCAAAATCCGGGAGTGAAAAGAACCTGCTAAAAACAATTAGTATGCCAGCAAATAAAACATAAGCCCTGTTTTCCAACCTATACACCCCAAGAAACACAGAAGAGAAACCCACAAGTCTAAAGGATCACCTTTTACATCAAGTAGCAAGAGCCACATACAGAGATAATTGTCCACTCTGTGTAGCATTCTCGGAGCCTCTGCCTAATAGCACCATGACTTCATCAAGCCCACTAATAGCTATTAGGGGATATCACATCTAGGATGCTTCAAAGGAAGGAGTCTGAGTGGAGTCTATAGTCTGAGTCTCTTTTTGGTCTGACATTTCTGGGCACCAATAAATATGCTGTCAGTGGCTCAGGACAGGAATAAAAACATGCCTCACCACACTTATACCTGCTTCTTCTGCCCCATAATGCTGTTCTTCCATATATTGATTTCTGGTATTTTAAGTCTGACCACAGAACGTACTTTAAAAATAAAGACCTCCTCACATCCTCTCTCCCTCTCTCTTCGTTTAGCTCATTCTCCCTCTCCTCTTCTTCCCCTCTCCTCTTCCCCCTCCCTTCTCTCCCCAGGGGTCTGTGTCTATTTATTTCTTGGCATTATGAGATCTCAGAATACTTAAGAAAATCTGTGAAAATCTGTGCAAAGTGAGTGAAAGCCTGATTTGATCACAAGGCCTAGCAGAAGGGAAGTGGGGCACTGGGAGGGAGGACAGACAGAGCAGCACACACTGGGAGAGGGAGGAAAAGTGAGTGCGAGCAAAGGGGGCACAAGTGCAGAGGGAGCAGGTCAAGGCCAGGAGCAGAGCCATGAAGAAGCCAGCAGTGAGCAGAAAGCCGTAAGCTCTGAGACAGATCTCACCGTCTCTGCCTTGTGTTTAATCTTAGTCATTCTAGAAACAGCAAATCCCTAATCCTACTCCACAGCCTTTGTCTCTCCAAATTCTGCACTGTTTAAACAATGGTCTATAATGCTTCTCAACCAAACCCCAACTTTTAGTTAATTGACCAAACCATTTGAGTTTGAATCTAAATAGATTAAAATTCAACTCTGCCTCCTGACAAGAGAAAACTGGACCCTAGGACTTAGAGGTGGTGGGAATGAGAAATGTCCTCCATGAGCACATGGATTTAAAGACTTAATCCACAGTTGGCAGTGCTGCTGGAAAGGGAAGGCGGAAGCCTTGTGGGTAGAGGAAGTGCCTCACTAGGGGTGGGCTTTGAGGTTTACAGTCTGGTCCTACTTGCTTCTCTCTCTCTCTCTGTCTCTCTCTCTGTCTCTCTCTCTCTCTCTCTCTCTCTCTCTCTCTCTCTGTCTGTCTCTCTCTCTCTGTCTCTCTCTGTCTCTCTCTTTCCTCCCTCCCTCCCTCCCTTCTTTCTGGTGTGGGAGAAATGTGGTCACTCAGCACCCTGCCCCTGCTGTCATGCTTCCCTGTTATGAGGGACTATTCCCTCTCCTCAGCAACTGTAAGTGAAAATAAACCCCTTTTTACCTAATTGCATTCTGTTGGTTGCTATATGTCATCACAGCAGCAGAAATACAGCCTTACCCTCATTGTACCACTTTAGCTTTTCTAAGCTTTTTTTCTTATTCCTTTTTCTCTCATATATTAAATCCCGACCACAGTTTTCCTTCTCTCCTCTTCCCCAAGTCCCCTCCCCACACATTCTCTCTCCCCCTTGATCCATTTCTCCTCCTTTCTCTTCAAAAAAAAAAAAAAAGGCAGAACTCCTAGGGAAATCAACCAAACATGACCTAACAAGTTATAATAAAACTAGGCACATCCCCTCCTATTCGGCTGAATGAGGCAACCCAGTAGGAGAGAAGGGTCTCAAAGCAGGCAAAAGAGTCAAGAGACAGACTCCACTTCACTCTTAATAGTACCACAGAAACACCAAGCTGCACAACCAGTACAGAAATGCCGAGGGCATAGGTCAGACCCACACAGGCTCCGTGATTGTCAATTCAATCTCTCTGAGCCCCTGTGAGCCCTGGATAGTTGATGTGGGTTTAATTGTGGTGTCTTGATTCCTCTGGCTCCCACACTCCTTCTTTGCTCTCTTCTGAAGGGTCCCCCAAGGTCTGCCTAATGTTTTGCTGTGAGTCTCTGCATCTGCTCCCATCAGTTGCTGGATGAAGCCTCTCCATTGATAATTATGCTAGACACTGGTCTGGTTACAGAAGATGGCCATTTCGGGTTCAGTAGCTCCCATTATTTGGAGTCTTCACTAGGGTCACTGTGGTATATCTCTGGGAGCTTCCATTAGTTTTTATCTCTCCCCCAAACTCCCTCCCAATTGTACTCATCTCGCCCCATACTCTCTCCTCCACTTCCCAACTGTCAAATCCCTTCTGTTCCCATTCCCACTTTCTCCCAGGCCACCCACAAATCTATTTTATTTCCCCTGTCCCAGGGAAATCCATGTGTCCCCCTTGAGTCCTCCTTGTTACTTAGCCTCTCTGGGTCTGTGAATTCTAGGATGATTATCCTTTACTTAAAAACTAATATCCACTTGTAAGTGAGTACATACCATGTTTGTCTTTCTGGGTCTGGGTTACCTCACTCAGGATGATTTTTTTCTCTAGTTCCATTCATTTGCCTGCAAATTTCATGTTACTTTTAACAACTGAGTAATAGCCCATTGTATAAATGTTCTATGTCTTCTTTATCCATTCTTCAGTTGAGGGACATCTAGGTTGTCTCTAGGTTCTGGCTATTATGAATAAAGCTGCCATTAACATAGGTGAGCAAACGTCCTTATGGTTTGATTGAGCATCCTTTGGTTTATGCCCAGGAGTAGTATAGCTAGGTCCTGAGGTCCTAGAGCAATTTACAATTTTCTGAAAAAAAAAAAAACATTGCTCTGTCTCACTCGTATTCATAGCCTCTTTTTGATTATATCTGTCTATCTATTTATCTACCTACTATCTATCACTTATCTATACCTTAATGTATAAATACAATCTGATCAGTCTATATAACACTATTTATATATTTAGGTATAGATAATTGATAAAATATGAGGAGCCTTCCTTAGAAACAATCCCTACCCATGATTCAGTCTGTTACAATTAACTGCATCACATATAAGAACACATGTAAAAATGCAACTACCTACTATGTTGATAAGTTTACAGGAAACAGGGCAATGATGCCTACTGCATGTTGGTGGGGTCGCCTTGTGGGAGGCAGCTGGAGCCTGTGGGGACTAGCTTTCTTTCCAAGAGCCCTACCTTTCATCTTACTTAATCAGCTATTTCATACCCAGCTGCACACTCTCTTAAAACCTTCCTTGACTTAAAACCAATTTAACCCTGACGTTCTTTTTATTGATAACATTTGTTTCCATGCTAAAAATTATTCAGATGAGGTGAAGCCAAAAGCAAGTTGGTGCCGCTACTCTCTTATCTGCTAAAGTAGAGTTCAACCAAAATTAAGTCAGGGTAGATAAAGAAAGACACTACGTATTAAAGGGAACAATCATCAAGAAGAAAAAAATAATGTAAATATATTGTATGAATTTGGGGGCTCCCAGTTTCATAAAATCACTGCTAATATCATAAAAGTTAAGGTAGTTCTCAATATAGTAATAATGAGTTACTTTGACTCTCCAATCTCATATAGGTCAGCCAAACAAATAACAGAGACAAGAACTTCAGTTAAACTATATCATAAGTCTAATAGACTTAACAAATATACACAGAATATTCCACCCAATGGATATGAAATGTAATACTTTTCTTTACAGCTTTTGAGGAGCACTGTTCTCTGGGTGTGAAGTTGACCACTTAGACTCTCAGAAGTTGTAACTACTGACAGGAGACTTCATCAACATTGGACCCTTTAACATCTCATCATGGAATGGGGTGGCTTTCATAAGACTCTGGGCCTTCCTAGGTATGTAAATGCATAATGGTTGATAGGGGCAAAGTGTTTATAAGACCCTATCTTTCCCTAAGGATGGATATATATATTCAGTTAATGGTTTCTAGGGGGATATTTCTGGTGGTATACTTCTCCTGGACAAATAACTTCTTTATTAGTCAGGGTTCTTTGAAGTAACAGAACTTATAAAATAGATCTCTCAATGATAGATAGATGATAGATTGATAGAGAAAGAGAGAGAGAGAGAGAGAGAGAGAGAGAGAGAGAGGAGAATTTATTGGAATGACTCACAAACTGTGGTCCAGCTAATCTAATGACTGCCTATGAATGGAAAGTCCAAGAATCCAGTAGTTGTTCAGTCCACTAGGCTGGATGTCTCAGCTGGTCTTCAAAATGTGTCGGTACCCAGAAAACATAGGCTCTAATATCAGTGAAGGAGTGAACTTGTTAGGAGGCTAGAGCAAGCAGGCAAAAAGAAAGAACTTTCCTCATCCATGCCCTTATATAGGCTTCCAGGAGAAGGCATGGTCCAGATTACAAGCAGATCTTCCCTCCTCAAAGACCCAGATTAGAAGTAGAACTTCCCAATTCAAATTAAGCAAAAGCCCTTCCCAGCCATGCCCCTTCATCTTTGCATTTTAGTTAATGACAGATGTAGTCAAGTTGACAACCAAGAATAACCATTATAGCTTCTCACCCATGCTTCTGTAAGCAACCCTTACCCATGTTCCTATAAAAGTAACCATAATTAAACTCCTTACTTCATCAAGTCAGACCTGGGTAGAAACATTTCTTTAGTCTGTCATGAACAAATATATGTTTGTTCATTTCCCCAGGAAATGCTTACACAACAACAACCCTTGTGAACATGGATCCCTGTTGGGAGCTATGTGACCAAGTTTCAGACCAGTATATGAGTGCTTGTCCAATGGGTCTCCAAATGAGGCAAAGTCCATGGGCATAGTCTCACATGACAAGGACCACTGGACTTTAGGGATAGAGCAGAATACTCGTGGGACCACATGGCCTGCACACTCTCTTCTCTCTTATAATAATTAAAGATTCTCTTAGAAGTTTTAGTGTCATATTGTCAATCTGGCATTGAACAGATGTGATCATTCCTAGAAACCCCAATTTTTTCTTGAATATTTTCCCCTAAAACTCTTTGGGAGCTGATGGTTCTCAGGTTTCTTGGCTGGGGATACCAGCTGTCACTTCATACCCTAGCAGCTGTTCTAATTCAGTGCTGTCAGGATTGGAGTCAGACCACCCCTATTTCTGTAAATATGTTTTAAACAAGACTGTTCTTGAAAATATGTGCCTGTGTCAATCTTTTGTAAAGAGAGGATGTACTGGGCTTGATATTTGATCAAGCAAACAAAATGGTAAGTGTTGTTTGTGAATTAAAAATGTTTTGATGTAAAAGTTAGAAGAAAACATATTTGTTTTTGCCAGAGGTTAGTGATGGAGGATGGAAAAATATTGGTTGTTAGTATGGGAAAACATGCTTGTTTTTGATCTATAAATAGCTATCCGGGACCCATCCTTTGTGTTAAATTCATCTAGTGGTCAGGCAATCATTTCTTTGCACAAATGCCCCTTCCCCATCTCAGGACCTGAACCCAGCCTGCGGCTGGACCATGGAAGACCCATTAATAATTGATCACATTCTATTCCTCGAAGCAACTCTTTAACAAGTGCAAAAGAATCAAATAATGATGTAACAAAACTAGGAATCAAGAGGGGAAAAAACCTGCAGAATTTACACAAATGGCTGGAGTCTCAAAAATATCCACTTGAGTGCACAGTAGTAGGTCACTGAAGAAATCAGGAAGGAAATTTTAAAATTCCTATAATCAAATGAAAATGAGGGCAATTTTACCAGAAGCTTTAGTGAAGACACTTCTAACTGAAAAGTTTATGACTATGAGTGCTTGCATTGAAAAATAAGATTCAAACAAATAACCTTGAAGCCTTAGCAAAACAAGAAGGCGTCAAACCTCAAAGCAGTCAACCACAAAAAATAATGAAGATTGTGGCAGAAATCAATAAAAAGTAACCGCAAAGACATTATGTAGACTCAATCAAAGAATCAGTTCTTTGAAAATTCAAATATCATAGACATGCCTTCTTGCTAAACCAAAAGAAAATGATTCAAAATAATAAAATTAGAGATGAAGAGGACAATGACACTATAACTTCCAATGAAATGAAGAAGACAATTACAGAACATTTTGAAAACTTAAATTACAAAATGGAAACTCTAGAAGAAATGTGTAAATTTTTAGACACACATAACCTATCACAATGAAATCAAAAATTTTCTAAAAAATTAAACAGACCCAAAACAAGTGAGACTGAAGGTGTAATTAAACAGTCTCCTAAGAAGGAAAAAACAGGGCTAGATGAATTCACTGCTGGTTTCCTCCAAACTGTTAAAAAAGCCCTAAGAGCTGAAGTCTTCAAACTATTCCAATATGATAGGAAGGGAAGGAACACTACCAAACTCATTCTCCAAAACTAGCATCACACTAATACCAAAACCAGATAAGAACACAACGAAGAAAAGAAAACTATAGACTAACTTCCTTAATAAACACAGAAGCAAAAAATGTCAAAAATTAATTGCAAGTCAGTTCAAGAAAACATTAAGGTCATACACCATAACCAAATAAGTTTCATTGCAGAGATGCAAAAATGATTAAACATATATAAAACAATAAAAGTAGTATGAAATCTAGAGAGGTCAATAGAGAGAAAGTACATATTCATTTCAGTAAGATGCATTAAAAGCATTTGAGAAAGTCCAACCCCTATGATAAAAGCTTCTACAGAAAGTAGGAAGAAAAGGATCATACTTCAACATAATAAAGGCTGGGATGATGAGTCTATAGCCAACATTATACTAAATGGAAAAAAAGACCTGAAGCTATTTCCTGTAAAATCAGGAATAAAGAAACTTCCCAATCCTCTCATTATTAGTATGGGTTCAAAGTATTAGGTAGACCAAAAAGACAAGAGAAAAAAATAGGAAGGATATAAACAAGAAAGGAAGAAATCAAATCATACCTGTTCTAAAGTGACACGATCTTATGTTCAAGTGACCCTACAGACTTCCCTCATGGAGCCCTTGGATCTGATCATTTCAGCAAAGAATCAGAACACAAAATCAATAAACAAAACTAAACACATTTATTACATACCAATAATAAAGTTTTTAAAAAGAAAATCTAGAAAAAAATCCTATTTACAATATCTCCAAAATTTGCATAAGAATAAATCTAACCAAGGAGGTAAGACTTCTACAATGGAAACATTTAAGTACAGAAGACAACATGTGAAGATAGAAAGACATCTGTACTTACAGACTGATGGAACTAATATTATGGCTAGTAGTATATTACAAAAGCAACCTACATTTTCAATTAAATCACTCTTTAAATCCTAATGGCATTCTTCACAGATCTAGACAAAATAACCTTAACACTCATATGTAAGCACAAAAGACACCCAATAGCCAAAACAATCATTAACAGAAAGGCTAATGCTAGTCTCATACTAAATTACACAATGAAAAATAAAAGAGAGAACCCAGAAACATATATACATACAGCCCCTTGATTTGATAGTGTTGGGAACACTAGATATCCATCTGTAAAAAATGAAGCCAAATGCATATATCACATCCTGCACAAAAAAACAATTCAAAAAATGGGTAGAAGGTCTTAATGTCAGACCATGAAGGATGAAAATTCTCAAGGGAAACACAAGCACAAGCAAGTACTTTCTGAAAAGGGCTCTAATATCATAGGCAACAATTCCAAAACCTGAAATGGAAATGCATGAAATTACAAAGCTCTATTCACAGCCCATAGGAGCAACAAAACTTTGAGAATTATACATCTGTCAGGGAATTAATCTAGAACTGCAAAAAGTAAAACAGAAACAAACCATCCAATCAATAAATGGGCTAATTAATTGAATAGAGATTTCAAAAGCAAGAAGGAACAACCCAGTAAATCTTTGAAAGATTCTTCAACAACCTTTCGCATCAGGGAAATACAAATTAAAACTACTTCTGTATTCTGTTTCAGGACTGCAGAGATACCACAGCAGTGAAGAACTCTTGCTGCTTTTCTATGGGACCCAAGCTTTGTTCCCAGCACCCAAAGGGCAGCTCACAACAGCCTGGAACTCCAGCTCTAAGGGATTCAATGCCCTCTTCTGGCCGCTACAGATATCCTCACCCACTTGTATACACACACACACACACACACACACACACACACACAAATGAATAAATCCTTATATTTATTCAGTTTCTTACCTGCCATAGTCATTATCATCATGTAAACAAATGACAAGAAGACCTGGCAGAGATAGGGGAAAGAGGAATGCTTATACATGGCTGGTGGAAAGTAAACTTGGTACCATTGTTCAAACCAGTGTGGAGATTTCTTAAAAAATAAATAAATAAATAAAAACCTAAAACTATAATTACCATATGATCTAGCTACTCTATACCTGGATGCATATCCAAAGTACACAAAGTCAGCACACAAAGCATCCATTCTTATTGTTACATATTCACAAAAGCCAAGATATGGAAACGGACAGATGCCCATCAACAGATAAACATATATATATAAAAATCCAAGTCCTGGCCTTGAGAATTCTAGAGATAAATTTTGGTTAAATTTATTCTCAGATTTGGATTTTCCCAAAGACATGTTCACTTTAACAAAAGATGAAATATTAAGGTAACAGGCATTTCTATGTGATTCTAGCTGTATACCATTCAGCGAGCAGCTCTCAGAGGGCTAAGGGACATTTTCTCATCTGCATCCTCAGTGCTGGCAAGGTCTGCCATGACACAGGGCCAACCAATCCTGTCTCCCCAGGCATTCAAGCACACAAAGAAAGACAACTGTGGCAAAACAAAGTCATGCTGGACTATAGTCCTACCCGTGAATGCGTTCCTAACTTCTGAAGGTAATTGAACACTTACTTAACACTGCTGGACTCCGTTTCTAATTTATGAAATGAAGAATAAGTCAGAGCCCAGAGCCAGTTTCAGCCTGAGAAGACTCGTAGACTACAGAGATCCCACGGAGAGTTGCTCGTAGGTTTGGACTTTGATATGTGCCTTGGGTCCAAGGTGGGAGATGGTGCCCACTCAACTCTGCAGCATACCCTCACTAAATGCCCAGAAATGTCTGGTATGTGCACTGAGGCTTTTCTCCAGCACTATAAGGAGAGGGGCTGATCACAACTGGGATTGGAAGATATATTAATAGGGCCTGGAGAATTAGAAATATTAGCATCTAATAGGCTCTGTGGGAGTGTATGAAGGCTCCATCACTGCTTCGTCTCTCTAGGCCCCCATATTCCTTACTCCTAGTGATTTCTTTTATAACTTCATTTCAAACTACAAGGAAAATATAAGCATGCTAGAAAAACAAACTAATATTCATGACTGTCTCACAAAGCAATGAAAAGCTCACAGAAGATTGTCTGTACCGCAGCACATAGGTAGTACCTAAAGAAAATGGGTCATCAAAAGCTGGCTCTGCCTCAAAATCCATCTTCGTGCATCCCAGAAAGACTCATGTCAAAGGTGGTGATGCTATTTTCCACTGTGAACCACTGACCCACAGAGAAATCAATGGAAAGACACAAACAAATAAAAAGCAGCACAGTTCTTTCTTTTCCTTGGAGAAATACGAAAGACTCAATTCACTTGCTTAGTAAATTATAAATAAGGGGCCCATGGAACAATTCAATAATAGTGTAACAAAAAAAGTAGTGAAGATAGAGACTTGCAAGATGCAGAGAAAAGGCAGAGTTATTTCTTTTAACTCTTCCTTTCAACCCCTCAGAACCAACCAGCTTTTTAAAAAAAAAAAAAAGAAGCAAGATTTTAGCTCCATGGATGTTTACCAGAGAGTATACACCTGTGCAATGTCTTCTTGGGATGCCCACAGTGCCCCGATATTTTAGATATACATCCTGAAAGCCCTGTACATGATCTCCATTCTGGTTCAGAAACCCAATTTTAGCATTTGCGTTCATCCAGGATGTCCACTAGGCTCACCAAGAAATAAAGAATCCTACTTTCCTGCCCCCATCAGTATCATTCTCAGACATATAAGCCAACTTAGCCAAAAAAAAAAATTAGGAAAATTTATATGTGTCACTTTGGATTAAAAAAAGCCAGCTCTACCCAAAGTCCATTAATTCTCTGTACTATCGTTGCTTGATGTGCCACGTGTACAAGCTGCTCCATCCACCTGGAGGAAGAAGTGAAGAGGAAAAGAAATCACCACACCTACACCGGACATGTAGGAGGAGGAAAAAATAAGCTTTTACTTTTTAGCCACTGAGATTTAGGGATTTGTGATGATTTGGGTGTCGCTATAACTACATCTGAAAATACCAGTAAAACGCCACTTGGGGATATGTCTGTGGAGGTGTTTTCAGAAGAGGCTGACGTGTGACTCAACAGAGGGAAGAAAGAGCTACCTTCACTCGATATGAACAGAGGCTGTTCCGCTGGCTGAGGGCCTGAAATGCCAGAGCCCTTTACCTGCCTTGGGCATCAGAACTCGCTGTTCATTGCATTCAGAATCCCAAAATTGCACCAGGACTACCTGAACTTCTCAGGTGTGAAGAAACTTGGCCCGAGCCCTGTGGTTTCTTTGGCTCCTTGTCATATGATGGGGCTTCTTACCCTCTGTAATTGCATGACCCAATTACTGTGATACCTTACCTCTAATAAGTCTGTATGTCCGATGGGTTTTGTTTCTTTGGAGAATTATATTTGTTACTGCAGAATAACCTAACCTATTCTGAATGCTACACTCCTTTCCAAATGAAGGCTAATTCTATATAGTTTCTGATAGCTAGAAGATTTCTGCCTATGCTTTATGCAAAAGGGGAAAACTGTTCACTTCTTGGCATGTTGCATATAATGTTCTTTTCCGTTTTGTGACATCATAAGGATTATCTTTGTTTTATAAACAAGGAAACTCTGGCTCAAAGATGTTAAAGAATTTCCCAAGACTGGCAATACATGATTCACCTTGGAATTGAACATGCTCCTTTCTAATTCTCAAGTACATGTTCTGCACCTCAGTATTATTCCAAAGCTATCCAATTCATCCCATGGAGTCATAGTAGCTACCCTGTTCATCCTTCCTTATGATATTGGGGCAGGGGGTGAGGGGGACCAGGTTAACAATAAGGAGAACAGGAACTGGGGGACAGCGTCATGGTTAAAGTGTTTGCTGCCCAAGGGTGAGGACCTGAGTTCAGGTGCCAAGAACCCATACCAAGCTGACATAGCAATGCACATCTGTAATCTCAGTGTTCCTATGACAAGATAGGAGGGAGACAGGAGAATTTTCTGAGGCTCTTGAGCCAGTTAGATTTGGTAAGCAGCAGCAACCAAGATGGTGGGAGGAGAGGACTGGCCCTGAGGACTTGTGGGTGTCCACAGAGTGAATCCATTTCACCTTGAGTAAAGGTCAGAAAGTTTAAACCTATTCGTGCTCCTTCATGGTTATTGACAGGAGATATGACTTTGGTGTGGCTACTAGCAAAGATGTCTTGACCTAGAATGTGCTTATTTTGTGTTTTGGGTATTAAGATGGTAACCACTTTGTTTGTTCCTTGTAACATGGTAAAAATAAATAAATAAATATAAAAATTCTTTTGCTTTCTTCCCCTTTTTTGGATTTGGAATGGAGTATTTAAAGACCTTAAGAAAGCCGGGCGGTGGTGGCGCACGCCTTTAATCCCAGCACTCGGGAGGCAGAGGCAGGCGGATCTCTGTGAGTTCGAGGCCAGCCTGGTCTACAGAGCTAGTTCCAGGACAGGCTCCAAAACCACAGAGAAACCCTGTCTCGAAAAACCAAAAAAAATAAATAAATAAAGACCTTAAGAAATAAACATGGGTCGGTTCAGTATTCCCTGTATTGCCCTCCCGGTGCTATCCTATGTCTCTATATTTCTTTTGTGTCTTTGTTTATTCTGTCTCACGTTTCTCATCCACACACCCCTACCCTGGAACATACCAACTCGTCGAGGCTGGACCCCGACAGACGTTACCCCAATGTGTGGCTATGACAAGGACTGACAACTGGCCTCTGATCTACACACATACACAACCTACGGGGGTGAGGGGCATGGAAGGGCAGAGGGTGGGACGGAGAGTTTAAAAAAAAGAAATAGAAAGCAGAAATGAATTGTAATGAAGTGAGAGGGAAGAGCAATACCGTGTCTCAGTGGGAAGCTCTCATCCAGGAGACACGTGACCTGATCCCTCAGCATGACTTGCAAACAGATGACTGCTAGAAGCATGTCTTATATGGCCCCAAAGAAAATTCTGGTAATTAAATGAAAACAAAATTATCAATGCAAACCGTATTAAAATATAAGCTAGTTTATTTCTAAGGGGGGAAATTCCTGGTAACTGATTATAAGATATACAGAGAGCCTTGGTTTCCTGCTCAAGGGGATAAATAGTTATGATCCCTTGAAAAACAAGAGTCATGCAAGTGTCATGCTGAGTTCTGAATCTTCCTTGTTCTCCAAATAAACATGGGAGCATAGCTCGAAGAAACCTACCAAGAGCCTCCCAGGAGGAAAGATTCCTCCCCACCTTGTCCAAAGTAGGCCAGGGACTCATTCCTCCCCACTCCGCAATCCTGCCTGTGTTTTTGGCCTACTTGGCAAGCCGGTGGCAACAGTAAGAACATGTTCACCACACTGTGACACCTCATCCTGAGTGTGACAGGACTCAGAGAACCAAAATTGTTCTTAAAAAATACCACACACTCAGGCACCACTGAGTGTCTGGACCCTCTTCCTCCTGTTTTATGGCTATCTGTTATCTGCTTTTTTCTACAGTATGGATTTCAATATGGGCCTGAAAGTTTTAAATATAATATTTTCCTTTAAGTTTATAGATTTTAACTTTTGTTCCTGGTTTGAACTTGTCTCAACAGGTTTCTACCTGGCTGGCAGACACACCCAAGCATCAATTGCTGATTACAACTGCCCCGGAATGAGTGCAAGCCTGGATTTGCTGAAAGCTGATGTGGACCAGTCCAGCTGATGTGAATGCTCCCGGTTTCTTCAACAGAGTCTGTGAACCAGATGCTTCTGATAAATACCCCATTGCCTGAATTCCCTCTTTGCTTTTTACTAGCATTTTGGCCTTCTTGGTCCCAGACAACAAAGCCCCAAAGTCAACGGGAAGTAGTTACAGAAGAATACATTATCTTGTGCAGCCTGGATGAAAGGCTAAGTCAAAAGAAAACTCCCTTACATAGGGAACAAAATGGCTACCTATAATGCCCATTGGCATAGCGAGAAAACAGGCCCAGAATTATCAATTGAAAAAAAAAATTCTATAATCTGATTGTACTCAAAAATCAGAACTATAGGGCCTGAAGAATAGTCATAGATACAAATGTCACTGCACTAGAAACACCTGTCAGCTAATGACTCGTAGGTCCCGACACCGCCCCCTGCAATCCCTAGGCAGGCAGGACCATGACTGAGCCCTGTCTTCAGTACTTCTAGAAGAGGGAAATGAAGGACCCAGACCCTCACCCTGCTTTGACAGCCATGACAGGATGCAGAAAAGACCCAGAAAGATGTAGGCCCCTGACTCAGCAGGATGTGCTGAGCCCCTGACCTTGCCCGACCTTGCCCTAATTACTGGGAAGAAACTGGCAGGCATCCTCCAGTGGTAAGAAATCAACCAGGAGATAGTTAGCAGGCTCTGTTGTTGATGGTGGAACACAGGAATCACGCCCCTCATGGCCTCCAGGTATAGCAACCTTTCTGAAGCTGAAACTGATGATTCAGCTCAGGACAGGTTCCCCAAGACCAGAGGTCCAGCAATCCTGAGACTGTTGCTATGCAACTAGCAGACCACCAGACGCCTTGCTGCTCTACCCCCAATATATAACCTGCTGTACTACAGCTTGGGGTCCCTCCTACTCCATTCTCTGAGTCAGACAGACAAAGGACTTGCGTTAACTCATAATTAAAAAGACTTTTTACTTTTGCATCGGATCTGGTGTCTTGGTGGTGTTTGGGGTCCAGACTCTGGGCTCAACAACCAACCAACCACCCACACACAACCCCATACACACTCACATATGTTGTGTAAGATTTTGATTGCATTCTAATAATAAAGTTTGTTTGGAGTCAGAGGGTAGAGCTAGCCACAAGCTGACCAAAATTAACCACAGTGGTTCTGGAAAACTGAGAAAGTGGTAAGGCAGGGCTTAGAAGGGATCTCAGCCATTTTGGGGGGAAGGAATGGAAGAGTTGGAAGTCACTGGTGGCTACTCCCCTGCTTATCTGATCTTTCAGGTTCTTACCCCGATATCTGATTCCTAATTTTTTTATTGATAAAGCCAGGTGGAGGTGGTGCATGTCTTTAATTCCAGCACTTAAATTCCATAGCTACAGAGAAAAACCCTGTCTCGAAAAACCAAAAATGAAAAAAAATTAATAAAAAAGAACAATTAAATAAATGCAGCATACAAACACAATCACACATTCTCACTTACACGCCCTCACACCACATACACACACTTACACCACACATAAACTCACAAACTCTCACATATACTCACAAACACATACTCCCACATTCTCACATAGACACACCACACACCCCACGTACTCACATACATACACACTCACACACTCTCATTCACACACACACACACACACACACCACCAAAAGGAAGCTATAAAATGTGATGTGCCAACAAATAAATATTTATTGCTTTTCCAGAACAGAGCTCTGGGGCTTTTGTGCCATGTTTAAAAAAACAGCACATTGGCCTTTTGGAAACACAATAGCCCTCTCTCTCCACGCTACCAGCACCAGCTCACGGGCCACAAAGCAAGTCCAATGCCCTTAAGCAAGCTCTCCTCCACTCTCTGAACTCATTCTCTCACTTCTGTAGACATCCATTTTTTTCATTTCCAACATTTAACAATGTCCTTTACTAACCTTATCAATACGGTCTTCTAAATATCTGATCTTATTCATTAACATTATAACACAGGAGGATTTATAACAAAAACTCCCTTTCTTGGAGCAGCCAAGTCAGCTGCTTCATATAAAGCAATATCTCCGTGAGGCTATTTAGGGCATCAGTCAAGAGGTGAGGAGGAAAGGGAGAAGATAAGGACCAGAGTGTCCACCTCAACTGTCTCTGCTCTGCCAAATGAAGAGACCTTGTCCTGAAGTCTGTCTACTCCGTCTCTGGTCAAAACCTCTGCCGAGTACTAAGTCTCAGACTCCCCAAGCAAAGCTCTGATTTAGTCCTGAAGACACGCACAGACCATTGCAAAGCAAAACGTCATAAGGAAATTTGCTGAAAAATAAATTGGTGTGGCAGGGGTCCTAAATTTCTCACCACCTTTGCTTCAGACTTTATATGCTGCTGACTTTGCATGACATCTGTCCCTATATCCTAGGTGTCTCCACTCCATGCTCATGTCTGTATTTTTATTTCTTTGTACATTGTCTGATAACTTCCTCTCAGAGCAGGTCCGGTGACAAGCCATGATAACCACCTTCTCTCTGACTCCCTGTTCATGAGCTTCTTCAAAGCTACTTCTCTGGGTTCAGATTTCAGTATTTTACCCTACTCCAGCTAGGGTAAAATCATCACCTCTGATGAGAAGTGAACTTGTGATTTCATAAAGCATTCTTACCCCTGAGAGCCTTCTGCTCATCAACATATGGTAATGCGGGTCAATCACTTAGTTTGGAGTTGGCCTGAATCTTATTGCGACCCCAGTGTTGGACCAAAAACCAGTGAAATTAACCTTTCTCTGCTAGGTAGTTCCAGAATATAAAGTAGACTGACTGAAGTCACTTACAAAGCCATTTTTTCCAAGATGGTAAAGATGGTACAAGATGATACAAGATGGTACAAGATGGTAAAGATGGTACAAGATGGTAAAGATGGTACAAGATGATACAAGATGGTACAACAAAAGCACAGTGCTGGGACTTTCAACAACTGTCACACTGATGTATGCAAAAAGAAAGCAAGCAAAGCTCAGAGATGGAAAAAGAGCAATTTTATTGCTTGATGCTCTTGGATCCAGTCATGTCCGATGCTAAATGAGATTCCTTCAAAATTACCAAAATGATCCCTTTCTTTCCCTAACAAATATTGTTTGACTTTCTGTCCCTTAAAACAATAAGTTATAACAAATAACCCTCTTTTCCATGCTACTCCTAGGCTTTTTCACCACAATCTTCTCACTCTACATGAAGAACAAACATAATCTATCTAAAATGCTCCAGAGTTATGAAACTCAAAACAAATATTATAGTATTGGCTGTACTTTAAAAGCAAAAAGAGGCATGTGCGTATGAATGGCTGTGTGGTTGTTTTGTTTGTTCTGTGAGGTTTATTTATTTTTTTGGTACCTTCTTTGGTACCATGTGATTGCCTCTTAGATAAAACGGTGAGAAAATCAACTGTTATTATTCGCATCAGAACCTATGATCAAACTATCATAGATAGTGTAGGGGAATGTGGTACAGTAGTGTTGCAGGTATATCCTGACTTATTCTGAAGCCAGGATATATTTAGAGCTGCAATAGGACAGCTCTGGAGGCTGAAGCTGCAATGGGACAGCTCAGTCCTGGAGGAAAGGTGCCCTGACTATCGGGAAGCCAAGCTACCTGAAGCTGGGGTGCAGTGGGGATGGTCTCCCCTCAGGATATAGGGATCCTGCTCTTCTGGAGAGCCACTACAGCTGAGTTTTGCTCTGTTCCTTTACGGGAGCGTTCTTAACAGAGCTATCTGCTCTTCTCCAACAGAAGACTATTTTGAGAAAGAGATTTATTTGGGAAGGAGGAATCCAGGAGAGTGGCTGCCTCTGCCAGGGAGGGATTAAGGGCAGCTCCCAGTTGAAGGGGTGGAGAGGCTTATATAGGGTTTCTTAGGGGCAGAGTTTTCCCAGAAAGCAGGAGCACTGTTTAGTTTTTCCCTGTTCAGGAACTGGTCAGTTAGCTGGGAAGGGGCCGAGATGGCTCTGATTTCATGGCTAAACTGTGTTTCTTTCACTGGTCCTTTTCACACGAGTTTCAGAACCAGTGCACATGTCTTGAGTTCTGAGTTCAGAGATAAAGATGTTTCTTTCCTGGCTTTGGCCTCAAATACAGGGTGTGTTTCTTTCACTGGCTCTGGATTCAGAGTCAGGGTGCTCAGTGAATGGTTGGTTTCCTGCTCCAGTTGTCCCTTTGATCCTACAGATAGACCAGTAAGTTCTTATATTAAACTGACAAAATTCAACATTCTAATTTACAAAAATAAAGAAAAGAGGAGGCACCCCATATTTTCTGCTGCTGGTGGAGTGGGAGAGGGAGAAAACCTTGAAAGACTGAGCTAAATGAATTTAAGAGGAGAAATAAGAATAAAAAATTTAAGAGGGAAAAGAAGAAAAAGGGAGAACACACACAGAGGTGGAAAAGGACATTGATAGGGGACCTGCATTCCCCATCCTCACGACTGAACCTGGAACACTCTTTGCTATAATGCTGGAAAAGAATGCTGCTGGCCACAGCCAAGTGATCGATATTCTGAGCCTCAAAACCTCTTTATGTATTGAAGGATCCTCGATGCATTCCCACATAACAGATTACTATGTGTCTGGGGAAGGCAGGTGAGGCAGAAAGGACTTTTCATCTAGACGTCTTGAATGACTAAAGGAACTTTAGAAGACTTCTCCAAAGCACAAAACACAGCAATGACCATATTTCCTAGTCTTCAAACCCTCCCCAGAGGCCAGGCCAGCAAAGCCCTCTTTTTTTTTTTTTTTTTTTTTGGTTTTTCAAGACAGGGTTTCTCTGTGGTTTTGGAGCCTGTCCTGGAACTAGCTCTTGTAGACCAGGCTGGCCTCGAACTCACAGAGATCCGACTGCCTCTGCCTCCCAAGTGCTGGTATTAAAGGTGTGCGCCACCACCGCCCGGCTTCAAAGCCCTCTTTTTAAAGGAAATATTCACATGCTTTAACACCCACACACAGCAGATATGCAGTGCCCTCCCCTTCTCCCCAGATACTCAATATGTGACCAGCCAGACCTGGAAGATAGTAGCATTATTGACAACAAGTACCAAACATTCAATCCATTCAAAGCAATGCTGTTGAGTCCTGTGTGTTTTTCACCAAGGTTCGTTATAATGTACTCACTGAGCACAAAAGCACAGCCACAATACTCAGAGCTGGGTGCTCTTAATACTCATGAAATTACAGAAGGGAATCCAGGACAGACTTTGGGAGAGATGAGAAGGAAGGTATTGGTTGAAAGTGTGGCATTTAAAGCCTCTATTTTTCATGCCCTTTAAAGTGCTTTTTTTCATTCAGGATAAAATGAATTTAAAGTCACATTTTTATAACTGAGTAGAGATAATTTATCTAGAAACAGATTTCATTATTTAGGATAACTTCTGCACAGTGATATGAAAAAGGACAGAAAATTCAGGAAAATGAGAAGTAACCTAAAAGTTATGCCCAACCAGAACAGAAAGAAAGTTCCAATTTGTAGCTACAATTTCACTATGCTCAGTTTTCAATAAATTTTATGGAAAGAATTGGATAGAATACTGAGTTACATTTAAAAGATTTAGGGTTTCGTTTATCTCTGCCAATAATTACCTCTATGACCTTGAAAAATATCAGTGTCCCCAGAAGTTATCTGTGATGATCTTCTACAGCTAAATCCAACCTTATGAGAATAAGAAAACTAATTTACATTATAAAGAATGTCTCAAACTTAAAGAATTATGAGTTGGACAGTCATGTATTAATGACAAGTATATTGACAATGATTTTATTAAGATTAAAATAAAAGCTATTAGTGAGCACTTACATAGCAAGCATGTGTGTATCAACTATAACTGTTAACATTATAAACAAATATTGTTATTACTATTTTAAAGATCTAGAAATTGATAAACACAGGATTTAATAAATTTGTAAAGATTATACCAATATTCAAAGTTGAAGTCAACTTTCAAATATATCTAATTCAAAATTGGGGGACTTCTTTTATTACTCAGTTATTTACTATGTGAAATTCCAATGAAGTGTAGATGAATGTTTTGGACCTCTAAATGTGATTGTTCTGAGAGCTGTATGGATAACTGTGATGGAGATGGAAGCGTCATTTATACTGGGATTATAGCCAGAAGAGGGGCAAACAACAGGCAACTAAATTTTCTAGCAATTCCATTTCCTTCACAGTAGAGCTGACAATCCATCGCCCCAACAGGGTGGGAAGGGAGAGGGTTTCCAGACCATGGTGTTGAGAAGTGTACGGCATCATTAGACTTCCTTTCTTGAGACCCCACAGCAGAGAACTCCAAGGCCATAAAATAGATGAGCACTTGAGAAACATGGACCCATGTTGAGCCTGCTGCTCAGAGCACATATGTTAAGTGGCCAT
The DNA here is from genome assembly GCF_018167655.1 of Microtus oregoni. Lineage (NCBI taxonomy): Eukaryota > Metazoa > Chordata > Mammalia > Rodentia > Cricetidae > Microtus > Microtus oregoni. The sequence continues at coordinate 3,475,301 of NW_024543833.1, read as the reverse complement.
GTCTGTGATGAAGGAATTCTCAACATGTAAGACATCAACATTCTAGAAATACCAAAAGAAGGACTCAAACCATCCTAGCCTGTGTTGGCAATATGTCTGGCACGGATTTTTGAGAGTAAGAGGATATTTATTGTAGCACAAATTCTAATTGGTCTTAAAAAATAAAAACCTAGGGTCAGATATTAGGGGGTTAAAGCTGAAATATTAGAGAAACAAAGCAGCCAGATACTACCTCTACGAAATCTTCAGAATCAAGAGGAAAAGATCCTGTCTCCACAAATCTTCAGACTAAATTCTGTCCCTATGAAACCTCAGACTGAATTCTGAGCTCCTGTCTCCTCCCACCTTATATTCCTTCACTTTGCCCAGCCTTATCTCTTTCTATCTCCTCCTCCCTGGTGCTGGAATTAAAGATGTGAGCCACCACCGGCTTGGCTCTGTTTTTCTTTTAGGCAGATTTAATATTAGGTAGCCCAAGGTGACCTTAAACTCACAGAGATCCATTTGCCTTTGTCTCCTGAGTGTTGGGATTAAAGATGTGTACTACCACTGCCTAGTCTCCATGGTGAACTAGTTTACCTAGCTCCACACTCTGATCTTCAGGCAAGCTTTATTTGTTAAAGCATAAACAAAATATCACCACATTTCATAGCTGTGTATAGTCCAAGGAACTAAGATGTTAGACACTCACAGCATCAAAGATTTACCTGGGACAATGGTTTCAAGCACATTGTGTATCATCAATAAAAATAAAAAAACATAGATTCTTTTAGGAGTATGTAAAGTGGAAGTATAGTTTCTCAAGAATTTATATAAAAGTAAGAAATCAAGGAAAAGTGAAAGAAACTCTTGGGAGTTGGGAGGAGTTTCAAAGAAAAGCTAAAAGCTTTTATAGGAGTATGAGAGAAACTAGGCAGAGGATGAGGTAATCTGTCTTGAAAGTAGTTAATTATCCAGGCTATCATGCATCAAATGACACATACGATCTAGACCTGTTACCTTGACCCAGCTATGGAGATGATCGCACACTCCCCAACTGGTCAGGAACAATTAACTTTAGCCACCTCTGACAGCAACTTTGTTAGCTATTGACATTGACTGTCTAGTAAGTGTTAGTCACTTGGCCAGTTTTATCATCCTTTGGACCTTGTGGGCGTCTTGCTAACTAATTAATTATGTTAAATTCTGTGACTTTTTGGGTTGCTGACCTTTACTATCCCATAGTCCTTAGCTACTGGCTGGATTTGCTACCTCTGACCTTTGCAGATATCCCAAATACCTACACTAGGCTCTCTTTGTTCTCACATTTACTGAGAAATAGCTCCAGTTTTCTTGGTTATCTCTATCTAGAAGATGACCTGGGTTATGTTTCTTTAAGTGAGGAAAACTCATAGAAGCCATTATTACCTAGAGCAATCAATCATAATTAACAGCACTGTGTTAAAAACAAGACCATGTAGCAAGCATGTTTCCCAGTGGGGAAAGGTCACATGGAAGCCGGCCAGCTGATTCACCGCTGCTACCCTTGCTTCTTAGAACCTGCTTGTCTCTTATCAAGTCTGCTTGGTCGTCTCATGTCAGCTTGTAAACACCACTATCTCTTATTGCTAGTGCTTCTGCTTCACTGTTTTAACCTCACGCCCCCTGACTACTTTAGTATCCATTCCTACTGTAGCAGATGTGGATAACTTGTAGTTTTCACCATGGGCCCTTTTCCCTACTGCCTGCTATGATACCAGACTCCACTTGATGACTCTGAAGTGAACAACATATTCCCTATGCTACACATATCAGCTGTGAATTATTACTCTAACACATGAAGCTGATCATGCCTTTTTGCTCAGTCCTTTGCTTGATTTTTAAATTATCCTATCCTCACACAAAAAAAACAATGGAAGAAGACTCAGCATTGTAGTAAAACATGAGAGTAACCTAGTTATTGTATTGGTTTCTTGGGGGATGCTGTAACTGCCAGAAAATGGGTGATTTAAGAAAAGAACTTCATTCTGTAACAATTCTGGAGGCCAGAAGTCTGGAGTTATGAGGGATAATTTGTTCCATGTCTTTTTCTAACTTCTGGTGGTCCACAGCAGCAGTTGGTATGCCTTAGCTAGTAAGCACGTGATTACAACCTTTGTCTCTGTCCTCACATGGCCTTCCTCCCTGAGGATCTTTGTCCAGAATTCCCTTTTCCTAGAAGGCTGTTCATCAATTATATTGGACGCCGGGCCCATTCCAATCAAATGTAACCTTAACTTGGTTAAATCTGCAAAGATTTTATTCTCCAGTAAGGGTACACTCACAGAGACAAGGACTAAGATGTTCAGAGACAATTGAAGAAACAATTCCACCTCGAACAGCTGCTAAGGTATATGTCTCATCTTGTACTTTCCTGAACATGGCATCCTAAACCTAATCTAAAGGTGAAGCTTAGCCTCAGTCTTGAAATAAGTTTCAGACCCAAGTCTCTTGCACTTGGCTCCTGGGCTGCTTCTTTCCTACATTCTTGCTGGAACTGAAGTCCTGCTCAGCACCTTCAACCAGAGCAGTCCTTCCTATCTTTCCCAGGACACTCTAGGCACAGACTCCCATCATCTCTAAATGTCAGCCTGCTGCTTACTGCAGTGTGGCTACCTGAGACTGACACCCTACTCTTCTCCCCTTACCTACTACTGCTCATGGACAGGATCTCCAATCTGATAAACCATCCCTATGGCCACCCATCTCACAGAACAGTTATCCATCCAAGAAAACTGAGGAAGAAGTTAGTATACACAGGAAACTCTAGCCCCAGAAAGGTGTGGGTACCTGGAAAAGCTTGGCCACCAGAGCCTAAGACTTGCTACCAGAACAGAAAGTATTATGTAGACTCCAGAGTTGGTGTCCGGGTAACTGTCATAAAGCCACAGGGTCTGGCACCAGTACTGGATGTATAATCATTAGAGGTCCAATCAGACTGTGTTTAGCCAACCAAGAAATCCAGCTAAGACATGCTAGAAGGCAAGTATACGTGTTGATATTGAGAAAGCATTGGAAGTATAGAAACAGGATAAGTCACATTTCCACACCCAATCATATTTTCAGGTAAACCAGGTATGAAACTAGTTTCCTGTTAAACTTCTTGTGCCCTTACATTTGGAGAAGAAATACATCCACTCCAAACGCTGGGCGGCTTAATCCCAGGGAAAAAGACAAGCATGTGAAAGGTATCTATTAATATAGATTCGACTGGGGATTAACGTAGAGATTATCTTCAACCTCCATATTGCACAAATAAAGGACCTACTTCCACCGTCTATTGTAAGCCAAGAAGAGAGATGTCAGCAACAGAAATGGAGAAGACAAGAGAGAGGAGGGGGGAGAGAGGGAAAGAGCATTTTCAGTCACCTTCCCTGCCTAGAAACAACACACAGATAGAACCTGAGTCATGATTTGTTCTCACTTGAATGCCCAGGTCCACATATCTGGAGTAACTGAAGCTAACTCCTCTCTCTATATTTTACTAGCAGTTGGCCCAAGTGTACCTTCCACCTACATCCTATGGAATCACCATCCCCAAACTATTAGAAAACCATTTTTTAAAAATATTTATTTATTTACTATGTATACAATATTCTGTCTGTGTATATGCCTAAAGGCCAGAAGAGAGCACCAGACCCCATTACAGATGGTTGTGAGCCACCATGTGGTTGCTGGGAATTGAACTCAGGACCTTTGGAAGAGCAGGCAATGCTCTTAACCTCTGAGCCATCTCTCCTAGAAAACTGTTTAAAGCAATGACTGAATTATCAATTACAACAAGCAAAACCTCCTTGACCTGATTGGCCGAGATGCCTCTGAACTCAGTTCTTTCCAAGATGCACTCCAGGCAAATCTCCCAAGCAGGGGCAATAGGCCGTTCTCAGAGGCTGCACTATGATCATGGAGCTCCATTCATTAGCCAGCCCAACCATAAGAACAGTCAGAGCCAAGAAATTTTCAGGCTCCAATCTGTGGTGCCTGTCCTATTTAATCAATCGCCGGGACAAGGTTGTTAGATTCTCCATCACAGTGAGGGCTCTAGCTGCCTGCCAAATCCTTCTTGTAAGGAGCATTTGCAAAAAGAAAAAAGGCAAAATAAGAAAACAAAACCCACCACACTGTGTCAGCACAGCAGTGCACAACCACTTGTAACTGGGGGCTGCTTTTCAGAGGTAGAATGAAAAGGTATGCCAAGTCACCCCTCAAGTCTGGCTCTTGAAGCCCCTGAGGCAGCCTGCCACCTGCTCTTGAAAGAGATGTGGTGTTCCCATAGTCCACACACTTCGCACAACTGTGTTTATTGCTACACTATCCACAATAGCTAAAAAAAAAATGCCACCAGTCTAGTTCTCCATCAGTAGATTGATGGATGTGGGAGATATGGATTACACACAATGAAAAATTTTCAATTGTAAAGAAAGCTAAAATAATGTGGGATTCTTCTCTGTATTCTGTGAATACTATTGATTAATAAAGAAACTGGTTTGGACCTATAGCAAGGCAGAACTTAGCTAGGCGGGGAAAACTAAACTGAATGCTGGAAGAAAGAAGGGTGGGGTCAGAGAGAAGCCATGGAGCCCCACCGGAGACAGACAGTGGGAACTTTACCAGGTAAGCCACAGCGATACACAGATTACTAGAAATGGGTTAAATTAAGATATAAGTGTAAGCCAATAAGAAGCTAGAGCTAATGGGCCAAGCAATCTTTTAAATAATATAGTTTCTGCATAATTATTTCGGGTCTGAGCTGCCAGGCTGCCAGAAAACAACAAGAGGCCCTCCTTACAACACTAAAATCAGGGCATTTGCATGAAAATTGATGAGACTGGAAAACATTATGTGAAACAAAATAAGCTAAACTCAGAAACACAAGTTCAATTCTTCTCTCATATGCAGAACCCAAATTTAACATTACAGGGAATGGGAGATGGCTCAGTGGCTAAAGTGCCTGCCATACAAGCTTGAGGACCAGAGTTCTGCTCCCTGGAAACCATGTAAATGCTGGGAGATCTGGTGTTTCAACTGTAATGCCAGCTTTGGAAGATAATGGCAGAGACCATGCAAATTGGCTAGCAAGATCAGCTGTATCAGTGAGATCTTGGTTCGATTGAGAGTCCCAAACTCAATAAGGATGATTCCACATATTAACTTTGGGCTCACACATACACACAAATATACACACATGCACATACACGTACACACATCTACACACATGCATACACATGTATAAACATGTATGCCATAAACACAAAAAGGAAAATAAATATATAAAAATAGAATCATATGTGTTCTGTGCACATGCATATGTGTGCATACAGGTTATAAAACAAGAAAAATCATGAGAATGAAGAAAGTGATCTTAAGGTAGGGGGGAACAGAAAGGGGAAGTATTGGGGAGGAAGACAACCGCTAGCACAGTGAGAGCCATTACTTTGTGTGTTATCTTAAACTAATGCTTAAAAAGAGAGCTTTGGTAATCAAACATGCTATACTCCTCCAGGAGGCACACCTAGACAAAAGCTTCATAGTCACCCTCTGTGCACAGAATGGACCCCCCACATGCTGACTCCCTGTCATGTAACCAGGAACCCTGCGTTTAATGATATTCAGTTTCCAGAGGGCAATGTTTAAACCGGTCACTCTGTAGGTCTCCAATTCCACTTTTAACAAACACTGTTTCCAGAGTTTTCACTAAGGTGAATAGTAGAGAAGTCACAGAAGGGACCTTGGCATCAAATTCAGCTCTAGAATTTCTCAGAGGAGAAAAAACAGAATACTATTTCAAGTGTTTAATATATATGCAAAGCATATTATATTATATATCATGTTAAAGCCATAACTCTGAAATAATAATAGAGATACAAGAGTTGGCTGCTAACACTACCTTATGACCTTTGGCTATAAAAGGAAGGTGAAGTGGTCATTAGATATGCTTTATCACCTAAAGGTTCATGTAATAGAAACTTGGCCTCCCATGATGGAGCAACCTCTAAGAGGCAAAGCTAGTAAAAGCCAGATCAGATCTCCATCTTCATAAACATTTTAATGTTGGTCTTATAGGATGGTTTGGGCTATGTTCACTGGAGCCAGATGTTATAAAAGAACAGTTCTGGCTACTCCCTGACCTTTGCTCATGCCACTTCTGTAGATGGCAGGCCTCCTTCACACTTCTCTGCCATGTTGTGACCCAGCCACAGGTCCTTCAGAAATCTCATGATTTGGGACATTCCAGTCAACAGAATCACAAACTAAATTAATTTCTTTATAAAGTTCTTGACCTCAGATGTTTCATTATGCACCTCAAAACAGATTAAGACAGGGATAATATTCCTTCCCACCAGAACAGCAGTCATACTGGATTTAGAGCCCCAACCTAATCAAATGTGACCTCATTTGCCCTTAGTTACATCTGGAAAGATCCTATTTCTAATAAGCAGACATTTATGGAAACCACAGGTCAAGATATCAGCACATCTTTTGGGCAACAAAGTTCAACCCATTGTCTACAATGATGTCTGGGGCGGGAATCTAGTTATTCTTGAGGATAATAGAATAGAAAGGGTTCTGAAAAGGATAGCTTATACACAAATATTTAAACTATGTATAAAACTCATTCCAAGATTCTTTAATACCTATTTTCCTCAAAAAGAAGAAACATAAAACACATGCTCTGAGCCCCATTCCAGCCCTCTCCAGAATCTATGTTGTTTCTTCTGAAACCCAAGCTGTGCAAATGTCATGACCAGCTGTGTCTGCAGAACAGCTCTCCTGAGGTCAAGTGTAAACATCACATTTCTCCAAGCTCACAGCAAGCCCAACTGTTCCTCTCTACCCCACCCCTACCCAGTGGGGTGCATATGCTCTGTGTGCGTGCGTGCGTGTGTGTGTGTGTGTGTGTGTGTGTGTGTGTGTGTGCATGTGTGTGTTGTGTGTGAGTATGTGTGTGAAATAATGGAGAAAAATCTAAAGAAGCTGGAAGTTAACTTTGCATGCAAATGGACGGAAATAGAAAACACTATCCTGAATGAGGTAAGCCAGACCCAAAAAGAGGAACATGGGATGTACTCACTCATAATTGGTTTCTAGCCATAAACAAAGGACATTGAGCCTATAATTCGTGATCCTAAAGAAGCTAAATAAGAAGGTGAACCCAAAGGAAAACATATAGGCATCCTCCTGGATATTAATTAACCTTCTTCGGGCAATGAAAGGAGACAGAGACAGTGTCCCACATTGGAGCACCGGACTGAAATCCCAAGGTCCAAATCAGGAGCAGAAGGAGAGAGAGCACAAGCAAGGAACTCAGGACCACGAGGGGTGCACCCACACACTGAGACAATGGAGATGTTCTATCGGGAACTCATCAAGGCCAGCTGGACTTGGTCTGAAAAAGCATGGGATAAAACCGGACTCGCTGAACATAGCGGACAATGAGGACTACTGAGAAGTCAAGAACAATGGCACTGGGTTTTGATCCTACTGCACGTACTGGCTTTGTGGGAGCCTAGGCTGTTTGGATGCTCACCTTACTAGACCTGGATGGAGGTGGGAGGTCCTTGGACTTCCCACAGGGCAGGGAACCCTGATTGCTCTTCGGGCTGATGAGGGAGGGGGAGTTGATTGGGGGAGGGGGAGGAAAATGGGAGGCGGTGGCGGGGAGGAGGCAGAAATCTTTAATAAATAAATAAATAAATAAATAACTTTAAAAGATGGAGTATCCTAGCCACCATACTCTCGTCCATCTCACGCTGAACCCCAAATCTGAGTCCCATATTTTCTTCAGCATCACAACCCCCCTACAGCTTTTATGATAAAATTACTGAATCTCAGTGGCCACCTCCTTCAGTCAAGATTACCCGAAGTTCCACTCCTGAAAGCACAGCTCAACTATTTGTAGAATGTCCATTGCTGATATCTAGAGCTCTTTCTCAACCTTGAAGAGAGATAAAAATCCCAAGAGATGTCCTTGGAAATGCGAGAGTGGGCTGGCTTCTGGTTCTAAAGTGTTGTAAGAAGTCTATGGAGTGCCAATGCCTGGGAGAAAATCAAAGATCTCCTGAGTTACTTGGTGAATCTAATGACTATGTGTTGGTGTTTTAGCTCACAGCTTTGCTGGCCACACAACGAAGCTTTTCTTAGATGGAGCAAAATCTAAGACTGATTCTCTGTCCTTCCCAGAGGAAAACAAGGCTGGAGCACAGGGTTTAATTGGAAGACCAGGAAGCTACATGTGACACCTAATTCATATATACAGACCAACAGGCAACCAGCATCCCTGACCTATGAGAATAGCAAAAGTGAAAACATCAACCTGGGATCTACTCCTCCCCTTCAGGGTTTTAGAATGATATCATAGGGGACATATTTTGACCTTGAAACAAAGACTTTGGATATGTATTTAGGGTGTATCATTCAAGCTATTGCATTCAGTCACATGACAAACATACCAGCTCCGTGCAGAGTTTCTTCGCATGTGTTCAAAATGGATAGATTCTCAAATCCACAGAGCATGTATCATTAGATAGAACAAATAGTCAGAAGATTACTGCATGTGACCAGTCATGAGGATCAGCACCTGTGGATAACAGCGCCAAGACAATTGGACTTCAGGATCATAGGTATTTGAACTGTTGTTGATGATATTTGAAGAATAATGTCCTAAAGTGCTTCTCTGGAAATGGCCATTTTTTTAAATTTTCCCAGTGGATTGTCTCATGGAGGTAGAGGACATTAAAATGCCAACAAAGGAAGATGGACCCTGAAAAATGAGAAGGATTTGAAAAGAGGGAGGACAAGTGAGCACCGTGTCTTTTCATCAGGGAAGTCAGAATGTCAGTAAGTTCCTCTCTGCCGTTCCGTGAGAGCCAAGGGAGTGTCTGCCTCACATGACTCAAAATTTCTAGGATGCTGTCCTCTGACACTGAAAAATCCCTCCATAAAATTAAAAGGTGCTATTGGCTACTTTCAAAGATCGTTTCATCCACTTGGTTGATCTGAGGAGTCTTTCTGTGTTCTGTGAAGAGGCACTGAAGCCTGTCCACTCTCCCTGCCAGGGACAAGGCTTTGCATATGAGCCTGTTGCATGACCTGACTTTGTAGCACAGGCCAACAGAGGCTCGGTGCAAGGCAAATGGCTGTGTGATTGTTATTCTGTGTCACATTGCTTACATCTCAGAAAGAGTACATTTCACAATCTCAATAATCTACTTCGTGTTTACTATACATCTAGCCTGAGAGCCTCTGATAACGGATGAACACTGACTGCTAAATATTGAACAAAGGAAAAGAGCCTTAGTGAGCCTTCAGACTGCTGACAGTTGAAAAAAAAAAAAAGCTGTAGTCCTTTTCATTTGCCCAACTGGCAGTTTCCATAAGTAAATGATGTTCACTCCCCAGGTTTCTGAGCCACTTACATCAGCTTTTTGGGGCCCCTTTCCTTTCATAAAATGCAATAGCCACCTGAGAGCTGCAACATTTGCCTTGGAAATGCTTTCACCTAGCTCCTCATGACTGGCCATTTGCAGTGTTGCAAAGTGGTACAGAAAACAGGGGAGGAAAGACGTCAGCTTTGATGCTGAAGGTATGGATTTGCATCTGGGGCTTTTCACTGGCTATCTAGTGTCTCTTAACCAGCCAGTTTATGTCTCTCTGAGCCTCTGTTTTCTCACTGTAATCTAAGAACAATACCAAGCTTTACTTATGGGTTTGCTAGCAAAGATAAGTGAGAAAATTAAAAACATTATTTGTTGAACAACAGTTGTGTGCCAGGCACAGTTCTCATCACAGAATATATTCAACAAAACAGATAAAATAGTCTAGTCTATATGATATTACTTTATGGTAATAGAAGCCCTGTAACAAACTACAAATATACTAAATAAACTTATATTTAATGCAAGAGTGATGAAATTAGATATCCCAGGATCAACACTTTGCAATACTTTTTGTTCTTTTTATTCATATCTTATTTCCTCTTCTCACTTCCTGTTCCCAAAGTTCTTACCACTTCACTAATGAACAATCAATGAACAATTAATGAACAAATGAATGTTATTCAATTCATTTGCTCAGCAAATGTTATATAATTATTAGCTGTATCCAAGGTTCTAAAAACAGAATAAAACAAGGTCAGCCATATTCTCAAAAACCTAACCATATAGCAAAGAGATTGGCTCATAAGCAAATCCCATGCATCAGAACAAGTGGCATAAATGAGAAAATGAACAGCTATCCATGTGGCTCCAAAAGTAGAAAATGTGAGCAGAATAGAACTAAAAGAAGTTATATCCAGGTCAGAGAACAGCAGGGATAGTTCTAGACAATGAGGGCCTGAATGAATAAGAACAAATAATACTGGCATGCACATATGTCACATTAAAGTTAATTACCATACATACTCAGTAAAATAACAACAGCAACAGTAATAAATGTGCTATGCAGATGCTTCCGTGGGCAAAGTACTTGTGTATGTGTGAGGATCTGAGTTGAGATCCCCAGCACCCACATACAAGATGTCTTCAATAGCATGTACCTGTAACCCCATCATTAGGAGGGCAGAGCTGATAAATCTCCAAAGCCTGCTGACCAGCCAGATCAAAAACGATGAGCTCCAGGTTCAGCGAGAGACCCCATCTCAAAAATAAGGGGGGAATGACGGAACATACTCAGTGTTGCCTTCTGGCCTCTATCTGTGTAAGCACATGCATGCATGAGAGCACACACACACACACACACACCACAAACGCAAATGAGTGCAATACACACACACACATACCATAAACGCAAATGAGTGCAATACACACACACACACACACACAAAACACCACTGATTCTCATTCTTCTTCCTCTCTCCCCTCTCCACTCCTCTTCATCCTTTTCTCCTCCCTTCTACTTCTCCCCTCTCCCCCCACTCTGTCCCTCCTCTTATTTCTTCTTCCTCAGTCTCTCTCCCTCTCTTTTCTCTTGCATTTTATCAGTGATAGAATTCTAAGTGGTCCTACCCACTGTGTCTCAGTGTTAGAGGATGAAGAAAAAAATCCCAACAAGAACTAGAATGAATAAAACCTTCACATGATAAAGGAGTAAAAATGGCCTTCCGCAGCCATCAGATTCAACCCAGAAACCCAAGAAGGGCAACAACAGAGGAATCTTATTGCCTCCCTAGGAAACACATGTAGAGCTGAATGTCAGACAGGTAACATAAGATACACATGTGTAAGCAGAACAAAGCAACACACCACACAATGAGTCAGAAAGGAATTCCCACACAAGGTGATTGTGGTGGTTTGAATAGAAATGATCCCCATAGGCTCATGTCTTTTCTTGGCCCATAGGGAGTGGTACTACTAGGAGATATGGTCTTGTTAAAGTAGGTTTGGTCTACTATTAGGAAGGGTGTCACTGTGACAGCAGGCTTTGAAGTCTCATATGTTCAAGCTATGCCTAGTGTGGTACCCAGACTCCTGCTGCCTGTGGATCAGTTCCTCCTCCAGTGCCATATCTTCCTGCACTGATCATAGTGATAATGGACTAATCCTCTGAAACTGCAACCAAGCTCCAATTTAATGGTTTCCTTTATAAGAGTTGTCATGGTCATGGTGTCTCTTCACAGCAATAGAAATCCTAATTAAAACAGTGATAAACCCAACACTAAGTATGAGGAGTCTATACTTTGTCAGGAAGTATCTTAGGCTTAAGATCATTTTTATGCAACTTAGAAGGGGTACTAATAACTTATGTTCCCCAACCATTTCCACTCTTTAGCTCAACTTCCTCAACACAGAACACATCGACCTCAAAACCCCTGGGATGATAGCTTTGTGTCAAGAAATGGGGACTCACTCTGTGCCAAGCTTATTTAAAGCCTGGTGGCCACAAGGATTCTCCCTTGCTGTGAAAACTCATAATCGGTCCCTGTGCCAATGGTGGGGGCCCATTAACTAGACTAAATTAAATTACAGGATTAGACAGAATGACAGACTGTTTTGAAACGTAAATTCCAGTCTCTTATCTTGATCTGTCTCATGATGGCTCTGGGAAAGTCACTTTCTGTCCTGGCTTCATTCTCCTTGTCATAACAAGATTGCCATAACAAACTATGACAGACCTGCCTCAGAATTTGGGACACTATCCAATACTCAATATCACCAGGTTTGCCTTCTTCTGGGCTACTCTCCTTGACTTACAGATGGCAGCTATCTTTCCACCTTTCTTGTGGTCATTTTTTTTTCTTGTAGGTACAGTCTTAATATTTTAATATTTGAATCCTCTTCTTATAAGGCTGCCTGTCATTTTAAGTTTTAATTCATTTTGAGTTGATTTTTTTAAAAGACTTCTTAATCTGCAAAGGTTTTACCTCTAAATATAGTCACATCCATCACAAGGTTAAAGCATCAATCCATGGCATTAAAGAAATACAAATTAAACACTCCAATCTGCAGAAGGAGAAGCTCGGGAACTTAAGGGACCAGTTAACGAAAGCGGAGGACTTTTCTCACACATCCCCAAAAAAGCCTGGGTGTTCCTTTAATAAGATTTGAATTATACCCATTTTCCTTATGCACTAAGTATATCCCTCTCTTTATGGTAAAGATTATGATCTTGTAATTCTAGTAGTAGAGAGAACCCCTGAAAACTGTGATCATGGTCAGATAAAAAAATATAGAGCCCATAGAAATAAGCCAAAGTGTGAGTCCTGGAAAATATAACATGGTTATATTTATATATAACATGGTTGTTGGGGATCTAGAGGCTCCAGATGGGTCAACACACAACCCCAGCATCTGGTTCTCATTTTCCCTATAAACCATAACTGTGCAGCCACAGAGAGGTGAGTCCCACAGTCCACATGAGAGGTGACCCAGCCAGTCTGTGCTCGAGAACATGATTGCCCGTGGTGGCTAAAACCTGACAGAGTGAGCAGAAGTGAGCTCAGGACACAGGGCAGGCTCTCATTCTCTCACACTGTCCGATGTCATAACTTTCTGTACAGTCCAAGTTCTCCATCATCAGAGTGAATCAAATTCACATGGTCTTAATCCGTGGACAATTGACTAATTAACAGATTTTACAGTGCGAGTCAGTGTATTCCCTCAATCTTGTCAAATCTTGCCTTAAGGCTATTTCTCAACTTATTTTCTTTAGAAACAAAGTAGTTTGTTATGCAAATAAATAAATCAGCTAAACATGTGAGCCCTAAACTCCACATAGTCTCAATCTGCCAAATACAAAGGAGCTCAAAGAGTGTAAAAGAAGAAGATAATAGTCTAAAGTAGCCAAGAGGTTTTTGTTGTTGTTGCTTTGTTTTGTTTTGTGGGAGTTTTGTTTAGGCTTTTGTGGATTTTTTTTTTCACTTTATAGGTTAGAATTCTCCACTTTCTTCGACTCTCCTTGTCACCTCCAAAATCATGACATCAGATCTTAAATTGAATGTGTTTTGTACTTTACAAAGGGATTTCTTATCCATTATCTCACTAGCTCTTCAGTAAGATTGCGTGAACTCATTATTTCTAACCAGAGGATTGGAGGAGAGAGAAACATACCCCAAGATGTCATTGGCCAGATAGTTTAGTGGAAATTGTAAGCTCCAGGTTCCAAACTAGAGACAGTGTGTCAAAAAATAAGGCAGAGAGCAAGAAAGAAAGACATCTGACATGGTCACCTTGGGCTCCTCACATCCTCACACAGGCCAGCACCCCTGAAAGCATAGAACATATACAGTCACAAAAGGATGGATGGATGGATGGATGGATGGATGGATGGATGGACAAATAAAATTCTGTGGCCTCTTATCTTCAGATCCTTTTCTACATTTAACCTGGAGGTATCTTGCCATCTTACCATAAGATCATTCAGGAAACCTATGGACACATAGTAAGAAACTGAAGACTTATACAAAAAGCTAGCAAAAAGTCACATGAATGAGTATGGAGGTGAACTTCGCAGCCTCTCACACCATCTGACAACCACAGCTGATCTTCACCATCATTAAAGGCTCTGGACCAGGACACGGGGCAGAGACCACTCTGCTCCTCCGTCCCTAATTCCTCACTTGAGTATTTCTCAGTGGTAAAACTGTCAACGACGTCCATACTGGATTTTCCAATTGTAATACCATATTAATTAAGGGGTTTATTTTTTATTCTCTCTCTCTCTCTCTCTCTCTCTCTCTCTCTCTCATATTTGTATTTGTGTGTGTAACTGCAGCTACCATCATAGGCCATCAAAGGGCAGCCATTACTCCTGGAACTGGAGTCAGGTGGTTATGAACATCTTATGGGTGTTAGGAATCCAACCCAAGTCTTTAAAAAAAAAAAAAAGCTACATGTGCTTTAACCACTTAGCTGATTCTCCAATCCCCCAGTACCTATCCAATAATAAATATTTGCTGGGTTGCACTATTAAGTTCAAGGGCAATCTGCCACAAAACAATAGATAATTCAATACCCAAGACTACATATATTGCATAGTGACATGACACATAGCAATAATAATATGCATATCTCTTTCATTCCAATGCTGCTCTGTTTTTTGAGAAATTGATAAGCTAAGGACATCTGGGAAGAGGAAACCTCAATTGAAAAATAATGCACCCCCCCCCCCCCCGCAAAAGAAGCTTCCGTGCCCTTTACAGTTAGAGGCAACATGGATCACGAACTTCCATATAGCTTCTATAGCAAGAGCATGGGTCACAAACATCCACATGGCTGCCAGGGTCAGCATGGCCCACAGACCTCAGCCTGGTCTCTGGCTGCAGCACAGACTATGGATATCAATAAGGTCCTTATCTGCAGCACAGACAACAGAATACATCATGGCCCTTGGCAACAGCAGAAGCCAGACATCAACATGGCTCCAGGTGTCAGCACAGACCATGGACATCCACGTGGCCCCCAGCTTGAGGGCTGCAAACTCACAGTTGAGAATGAGAGACACAGAAGGCTTTTGTTACAACCTCTCTTCCCCACCTCCACCCTCACCTGCCAAAAGGAGGCAGTGTAGACAGAAAGCCATTGAAGAGAACTCTTAACAATTGTGACAGGGATCCTGAAGGGTAGCTCTTCACAGTTGATGGCTTCTGGCAGGGGTGGGAGTGGGAAAGGACTCAGTTTTCTTTAAGGGGCTGGTCACAGGACATTTGACCATGCTCCAGTGAGTATCTGGGCAACACAAATTACACCTTTTTTTTTTTATCGTGTTTTATTTTCTTCTTTGGGGGAGTATTACAGGGGTAAGCATGGACCTAGGAGGACTAGGAGGTGAGTGTGTACTTGTGTGAGGCTCCCAAGTGATTAATGGAAGTGTTGTGCTGGAAAAAAGAAAAGGAAAAAGATGAGAGAAGGAAAAGGGAAAAAGAATGCATGCATCAGATTTGCCTATAGGACATTTTCTTGAGTTATGATTGGTGCCGGCAGGCCCAGTTGATCACTGTAGGCAGTTCCACCTTGGGAAGGAAGTCCTGAGTTGGATAAGAGAAGAGGCTGAGCAAGTCATGGAAAGCAACTGCTTTAATCCTTGCTTACAGGTTCCTACCTGGAGTTCCTCAGAGATAGACTGAGATGTAGAAAGATAAGATGGAAAAAACCTTCCCCTCCCCAAGTTGATTTAGTCGGTGTTGTATCCCAACAATAGGAAACCTAGTGAGAAAAATTCCCAAGGTGCCGTCATCAGGATGAGTAAGCATCTTTGAAACAAAAGACACAAGTTTTACTTCTTCTTGAGGTTTAAAGGAGAGAAAAATATTTTGCATAAAGCAATGCACAGCACAGTGCTGACTTTATAAAGCAAGCTTTTGTTCTGAGAGCCTTGGTAATAATTCCAAATATTCCAGAGTAACAAAATAATGTCAGACTGGAGCCAGGCATAGCATTTAACATGCACGTTCTGGGTCTAGCCAGCTCTCAGCCTTCAAGGGCTTCGGCTGCCTCGAAGGCTTCCTATTTCTGAGAAGGTATATCGCAGGCTCCTTCCCACTGCTTCCTCTAACTCACCTCATTCCCAGCTCATGGAATCTTGTCTGCCCGGCCCATGTCCAGCTGTGCTGCTGAAAGTGTGACCACCATGGATCCTAAGGTCTGAAGACGTGGGCTGCTTTTGCTTTGGACTAAGGCTTTAGTCATTCGCTTGACAAACCTTCTACACTGACAGGCCAGATTCACCTCCTCTCTCCACCAATAGCAACATCTGGTCTCCGTGACTTCTTTTACTCTTCAGTGTGGGCATATTAGTATTCATTCTCTACTCTCTACATCTTACCAGAAATGTATCCTCAAGGCTTACCAAAAGCCGAGTAAACATATGATTTCACAGGGGGATGTTTCACACCCAAACTGTAACACAAGACGAAGATACAGCCGACTCTCAACCTTCCCTCTGATTCGGCTACTCATTGCCCAGTTTGCCCTCTGGTGGTTTGTTTCCCAGCACAGGCAGCACAGGAAACTGGCCTAGGTCATTCATGTCACTCTACCCCCCACCTACCCTGAGGATTCAGCAGGGGGGGATCCTGCTAAGATCTCTGGCAAGTAAAGGGAAAGAAAGAGATGCTGATGCTGTATTTATTTTGGGAGCTGCGTCAGAGACACCGAGAAAGAAATGAAATGAAATTACTGGTTCCCTGGTTGAAAATACAATTCATCCACATCTGAAGAGCATAGCAAGAAGGAATGTTTGTCAATGTCCCCATAAAAATATGAAATCAGTCTATTAATAAAAGAAAAATATAGCAACTTCTCAGAGCAGTTCTGCAGAGTCAGCTGAACTGTGTGTAGAACGTCCTTATACATATATCCTCACTTCAACAAACCCACTTAGTGCTCTACTGCTCAGGACCATCAAAATTATTCTGTGTGACTGTAGATTAGATTTACCGTAATGGAGAGAAGCATCTTTATGGGTTCATCTCCTCACTCACTATAGTACATTAAATACTTTCCTATCATTACTATTAAATAAAAAATGTTCCTGAGGTATGTTTGCTGAGACCAAGCTATTGAAACGTTGAGCAAAAGAAAAATGTAGTTAAGGTAAGGGAAACATTAGAATATTATAATTTTACTGAAAGACTAAGAAGACAGTAGAGAAAGGGAAACAGTCTAAAAATTAACACACAGTCAATGATAAAAAGACCTAAAAGCCCAGGGTCCTTGGGGTGGAAAAGGGTGATGATTTCAGATGACCTCAGCAACAAGAACCCTCCCTAACACCACGTCTGAGTGTATGCCCTCTGCTAAACACTTCATGTGCACGGTATCACATGCCTCTTGAGAACTCTGTAGAATAGCATTTCTTTTACTTTCTGCATTTAATAAATAAAAGCTACTGAACTTGGGAAAATCAATTCATTTTTACTAGTCCCCTCCAGTTAGTAAAGAGTAAGAGTCAGATGCAACATCTCGGTCCTTCTTTTTCTATGTCTCATTGTTATTTCGTCCTGATGTAAACAGTACTCTTTAGCCCTCATGTGTCAGAAAGTAGGTAAAAAGACCTCTGGGGTAACATTCATCCACTTAATGATTCTGGAGGAAAGTCTCTAGCTCACACACAAGAAACTCAGTGATGTCCTTTTAGCATGGCTTAGATTGTAGGAAGTTCTGCCACTTGTCCATATATGGATCACACGCCCCATCTTAAAGACAGCATTGCTACAATTCCATTTTCTTAGTAGATTGGAATTCCTACAGGATATGGCTAAGCAAGGCAGGTTGGAAGTAGACACTGGCTACTGCATCATGGAGGGACAGTGAGAAACGATGTTCAGCCATCATTCACCCCAGGGGAACTCCAGGAAGAAAAGTCCAGGGAGGTGAGAAGACCAAGCATGAAGAACGACATGGAGATGTTTAACAACATAACTTGTTCAGAAAGCCGCAAGGTTTTGGGTATATCTGGAGGATGCGGTGCGTGAGACAGGAGGATTGGCCCTTCCAGGAGCTCATGCTTCATCCTGAAGGCAGTGATGGGTCACAGAAGGGGTTTAATCAAAGAAATAGTGTGATGAGCACCGATTATGAGAAGAGATCAGCATTTGGGCAGGTATAAAAGGAAGGTTAGAAGTAGAAAAATCCATGGAGAAACTGGCAATAGTTCAAGGGAGAGAAAACGAGCCAGTGAACAAAAGCTGTGGTCCTAGGGTGGTGATCAAAGAGGTGATGCTGAGAGGCAGATTTGAAAGGAAGTCTGGACTCCCACTGGGAACCTGATTGTCCAGCTGCCCACTGATGTTCAGCCACCTTCCCAAATGCTCCAACAGGACCTCCCAAGACAGCGAGGAGACCAAACTCCAGAAGCAGTAGCAACTGTAACTGCAGCATGTACAAGTCTCAAGTCCAAACTGCTGGCTTTGTAAATTACAGAAGTCACTATAGCCCCTTAAGTCTTGAAAAAAAAAAATATGGGCACCATTTTTTTTGCTGAAAATGTCTTCAATAAATAGAATTTAACAGCTGGATAGCCAAAACTACTGAAGGTAGAATGGGATATAGAAACATCTGGGCCAGTGGTGTGGGTAGAAATGATCTCTGCCCCTGTCATGCTCTATACCCTTTTGGATAAGTTGCTTGAGCTCTTTAAGATCTCAAATTCTCAGGAGATGTTCCTGTGGCAATCCTGTTGTTTTCCTTTACAAGGGTTAAAATTAATAACACATGTAGCAACAAATGAACTTCACAGTGACATTGTAAATGAATCTGTCTTAATCACTAATTTACTTAGGGGACATAGAAAGAAAAGTTTAAAGATGAGACATTAACACTTAAAGACTTCCAGAGTGTCCTTTATGTGTTCAGGTGACAGAATAAAGCTAAGTCATAGGCAATGATCTAATTTTTGTGGTACATATATTAAAAGGTGCATATATTAGGGATGGTTCAACATACAAAAATCTGTCAATGTAATCCACCATATAAACAAACTGAAAAAAATCCCACATGATTATCTCGTTAGATGCTGAAAAAGCCTTCAACAAAATACAACGTGGCTTCATAATAAAGGTCTTGGAGAAAGCAGGGATACAAGGAACATGCCTAAACATAATAAAGGCAATATACAGCAAGCAAGCAGCCAACATCAAACTAAATGGACAGAAACTCAAAGTGATCCCACTGAAGTCAATAACAAGACAAGGTTGTCCACTCTCTCCACATCTATTCAATATAGTACTTGAGGTTCTAGCTCAGAAGGAGATCAAGGGGATACAAATAGGGAAAGTGGAAGTCAAATTCTCACTGTCTGTTGATGATATGATAGTTTACATAAGTGACCCAAAAAAATCTACCAAGGAACTACCACAACTTATAAACACCTTTAGTAATATAGAAGGATACAAGGTCAATTCAAAAAAAAACCAGTAACACTCCTTTACAGAGATGATACATGGGCTGAGAAAGAAATCAGAGAAACATCACCCTTCACAATAGCCACAAATAGCATAAAATATCTCAGAGTAACTCTAACCAAACGAGTGGAAGACCTGTATGACAAGAACTTTAATCTTTGAAGAAAGAAGTTGAAGGAGACTCCAGAAAATAGAAAGGTCTCCGATGCTCTTGGGTAGGTAGAATCAACATAGTAAAAATGGCAATTTTACCGAAAGAAATCTACAGATTCAATGCAATACCCATCAAAATCCCAGAAAGATTCTTTGCAGACCTCAAAAGAACAATACTCAACTTCATATGAAAAGGCAAAAAAAAAAAAAAAACAGGATAGCCAAAACAATACTGTAAAAATAAAGGAACTTCTGGAGGCATCACAATCCCTGACTTCAAACTCTATTACAAAGCTACAATACTGAATACAGTCTGGTATTGGCATAAAAATGGACAGGAGGACCAATGGAACCAAATCAAAGACCAGGATATCAATCCACATACCTACAAACACCTGATTTTTTACAAAGGAGCAATAAAAAAAATGGAAAAATGAAAGCATCTTCAACAAATGGTGCTAGTATAACTGGATGTCAACATGCAGAAGAATGAAAATAGACCCATATCTACCACCATGCACAGAGCTCAAGTCCAAATGGATTCTGCTCATGTGCCTGTGTATATTTGGCGTTTCTTTATTCCCTTGTGACCCCAGTCAGGTCCATTTCTGGAACCCTGCAAAGATTCAGAAGAGTAAGACACCAAGGAATCAAATATTAGCTCTCCTCTGTATGCCACAGGAATCTACATGCCAGTTTCCTCAACAGCAAAATATGGATAACAGAAAACCAGCTTCATCCAACCGCCAAGAAGACTGAGAAGTGTTCAGCATAGTGCCTAACAGGGAGTTAAGTGCGAAGTATTTAATTTCTAAAGGATTTTTAAATATACATCTTGCTTATCTAGAAAATATTCTGTCTATAGGCTTCAAAGAACTGCATAGAGAATTCAGCCTGGGGACTGTGTGGAGGATGCAGGAGAAAGACAGTCCCCACGCAAGCAGTGATTGTACATTTGGAATTCTAAACCAGGTATTGTATAGAACATGTGTTGAAATAAATTAAATTAGTTGATTTGAAATAAACCAGACTCTAGTGGAAGCCTCAAACTAGTCTAGCAGGACTGACTACTTGAATTTGACTCTCGGATGAGACAGAACCATTTGAAACCACTCCTGGCAGCCATCCCAACCTCAGAGGCATGCCTGCTAGCCATATGGGCACAACACAGGTGTGCTGGAAGCTACACAACAAGGAAACCTGTATTGCAACAAACAGATTTATTGTATCAGGTAGAAATCTGATAATACAGAATTACAGAAGCCTAGAGGTGTGGTGGGCGGGAGGGCAAAATCTGACAGGCGAAAGCTCAGCTTAAATTTCAGCTCAGGTGTTTATGTATTTGGTCTAGAGTTTTAACTTCCTTGGGCCTCAGTGCACTTATCCACACCTTGGAGATATCATCACAGGGCTTTGTGAGAACCGAAGGGGGAAAAACCTGGTAAAAATAAGTGCTATTCAAATATCTGCAATTAGGTCTGGGGCTCAGTGGTAGAACGCTGGCCTAGCATGTACAAAAACCTGGGCTCCAGCCCAGCACAGCGATTGCTAATGTAATTGCTGGGATTTGGCGGAAATTTCCAGCATTATCATTAGAAAATTGCCTGCAAGGTTAAGCATGGAAAAGTTGTCTCACACTGAGAAACAAGTGTTTTAGAGGCAGATATCTTAGAGGGAGATATCACATGTGCAAAAAAAGAAATAAACGGCAGCTATAAGGCAGCAATTATTAATAATACGTTCAAAATGAAAGACAAAAGAAAATGTTGCCAGTAAAAGACTTCGTCTTCGGCCTCTCACACTGAGAATTTCAGAGGCATTGTGAACAGTGGCATCAGAAGCATCCATCTGACCCTGGAGATGGCTACAAGATGCACCGCGAAGCAATGGTTTCCGTGCTGCAGGAAGAGAGCTCCAGTGAAAAGGAGGAAGTCAGAAGTTCATTGAGCATTAAGACTTTATAATCCTGTATACCTTCAGAGAAACATGTTAAGATGTATTGCCTATCAGTACAAAGCATGCAAGAAGTCCCTGAGTAACAGGCTTCCTATAGCACAGTGTTCTTTGTTTTTGTTTCTCGAGACAGGGTTGTGGCCCCTTTGGGAGTCAAATGACCCTTTCACAGAAGTCACCTAAGACCGTCAGAAAGTGTACATATTAACACAGTAATTCACGACAGTAGCAAAATTACAGCTATGAAGTAGTAATGAAATAATTTTATGGTTGGGGGTCACCACAAGATGAGGAACTGGATTAAAGGGTCGCAGTGTTAGGAAGTTTGAGAAACACTGTTACAGCATGACCAGTTACATGAGAATCTGACAGAAGTCACTGCCTGCCCCTCACTAGGCTCTGCTCTGTTCCCATCCACACACTTTCAAGGTGGAGGGCTCGGAATCTATAATTCTAGGCTTTATTTTGTCTCACCAAGTCTTAGTTTTCCAGTGTTAACTCAGAGTCACCTGAGTGTCCGAGGTCCATTTGCTTTCTCGGAGTGAACCTCTGCCTTTAGGGATAATCTACAGTTACAGTCCCATCCCTATACATTTCATTATCTCAGATTCTTGCTGTTATCATCAGAGCCACTGTGAACATTGTCACAAGTGTCTAGCTATGCTTATTTAGAGTTTCTGGATGCCAGCACAATTGTTCCATTTGTTGTAGAACTAGGAAATGTCCCCCCTTGTGAGAGAGTGAACAATTGCTTTCTTCTGTCTTGTATCCTCCTGTAATGAACATGGGACATCTTATTGACACAAACTCTAACTGTACTGTACTCACTTGTGTTTGACACGTTTTTTTTTAATTGGAGGGTGCATATATATTTAATTTGCATTTTTTTGGTAACTAATGGTGTAGCTTTTCTCAACTATTAGCTATTTCTGAAATTTCTATGCTCTTTCTCCCATGAATTGCCTTCTTTTCAGTTGTCATTTTGCTTTCAGGTATGTGTTGCTTTTCAAACTATGTGCATTGCTGTGTGCGGATATCTTTTCATAGTTTGATGACAAGATTTTGGTTTTATAATTTTAGTGTACTACTAGGCCACCAATTGTTTTCTTCCTTTAAAAAAAAGTCATTAGCAAATCTTCCAATGAATTTTTAAAGGTGTTTTTATCCCTTCATATGTATGTCATTAATCCATTGGAAATCAATTCTGTATACAAAATAGAATGCTATGTTCAAATTGGTGCTTAAAAAAAGTTCTCCCCACACCATTCTTGACTATGTTGACTCAGGACTGTGCAGAACTCCCTTCAGCAAATACAGAATTTCTGGATACGCTTGCCCAGGCCACTTCTGAACCTTTGCTTAGCTTCTGACTGCCACTCTATCTCACGCAGTAACTGTGCTTTGTTACACACCCTTCACAATAAAACCTCACATAAAAAAGTCTTCCTCTCCCTTCACTCCAGACTCCAGGGAATTTTGTCTTTAAGGTAGAAACTGAAACTCTGTTCCTTGAACTTGGAATGTTTCTGCCCCTGTCTCCCTAGTGCTGGAATTATGACCAGTGTCTCTGGACCTGGATGTTCTTGTAATACTCTTACAAGTAATATTAACCCACAGCTAGGTTATTCTACAATACAATAACTAACACTAATGGTTTAAATCTTAGTTACGATGCCTGCTCCAAACAATTGTGGGTTTTGCCTCCATGTTTTTCTGCAAGACTCCATTCAATGAACAGGGCTATCAGAATAGCTATTTAAAGCACTGCTTTTCTTCTATGGCAGAGGGCGCAGGAGCTCAGAGAAGAGTGCGCAGTCAACACAATTTTAAAGGGAAGTAATACACATACTTCCAAACTGATGGATCTTTCTTTGGCCAGAAACAGTCACAGGGCACCAAAAAACGCAAAAGATGACAGAAAGCACAGCCTATTGTGTTTCTGGAAGGTGATCAAACACATTCAATGACCTATGAGTACCACAAGCACACTGCCTCTAGCATCTGTTGCAATAGCCTTCTAAAAAGCTTGGGTGGTAGGGGGCCGAGAGCTTAAATGCAGCATCATCAAAGAACTTGGCTTCGCAATTGCCATTTATTTTGTGGAATTCTAGATTTATATCAAGACTGAACTAAATCGATTTTTGTGAAAATACAGTAAGTTATCTCCTTGATAACGAAAACTACTGAGTCAGAAAATGAACTTTCTCTCCTCAAAGAAAACTGTAAGGCAGTGGACTAAAATTTCTAGGTGGCAGATGCTGTGTTAGCAATCCCCTCACTGTGACAGTCATATAGAAAACCCATCTGCTGACCAGCCCAGAGAAGAAGATTTTGCAGAAAGGCTGGCATCTGACAAGTTCTAATTTTTGATATAATTTGCAAGCCCACTTCCTGGGTTTCCTGACCTTTAGCATAAAGAGAAATGAGAAGTCTGTTGCTGGTGTTCTGCAGGATGAGACTAGTTTGATGCTAATGATGCATTCCAGGGCTTGAGCATGCTCCGCACCAGGTGCTCTACCACTGAGCTACTCCCTCAGCCTCTCCTCTTTTTTTGGTCTACATACGCCCCAAACACAAAGCATCTGAGGTGACTTTGGAAAGCCAAAATTATAATGTGCAATTCTCCAATACTGTACCTAGAGTTGACAAGTTCATTTCAGATAAGACAGAGTAGAAAATGATCTTGCTCCACTGATTGGCTATATATATATATATATATATATATATATATATATATATATATTCACATTTTTAGAATTGTGTCTGCAGTTGCAAAAAGTCTGGGAAAAAAGGCTCAATTTATAGGGTTTGCACTAAATGTAGGTGCAATCTCCTCATCATATTGTTTAAGAGAAGTGAGAATTTTAAGCGTTTCTATTTTTACATCTAAATGCAATACAAGGTCATATTCTCTCAAAAATGCATATAACCAGTCTGAACTATTAATACATAGTTCCTAAGCTTCAAGCAATGCTCCCACCTGTCCTTAAGAAGAAATCAGACAGTCAGTTCAGTACATCTGACGGGAATATGTATCAACAGAGTGAACACAGTACCACAAGGAAGTTTCCAGGATCAGTTTCCATTCACATATTTTTTAATCTATATGAAATTGGATAATTTTAATATTAAAGACTAAAGCCACTTAATTGTCAAGCTGACACGACCTAGTATCTTTTGGGAAGCAAGTCCTGGTAAGTGATTGTCTTAATTATTAACTGTAAGTGATATGGGGAAACCCAGTCGATTGTGGGTGTCACCATTCCCTAAGCAATGGGCCCTAGACCGTATAAATGCAGAACAAAGCTTAGCATGAAGAAACATGCTTGCATTTATTTTGTCTCTGCTCTTGGCTGTGAATGTGACTAGCTGCTTCAACTCCCTGCAGTCTTGACTTCCAAGAAATAATGGACCGTAACCCCAAACTGTGTGAGCTAAAATAGCCCTTTTCTTCCCTAAGTTGCTTTTTTTCCAGAATATCTGATCACAGCAGCTGTAATAAATCCCAGAATATATACTAAGAGCTTAGGTTCTAGAATTAGGATGACAGACTCTTGCTGACTATGACTCATTGGAAAAGCTGCTTAACCTAAACCTCACAGTTTTTATATGTAAAACAGACATGGCATTACTAGTTACGTTACTCTTTTAAATTCTTTAGCATATTGTTAGGCACACAGTAAGTGCTTAATACAAGACAGAAGCAAATTCATGTAATAATACTGGTATTACTGTATACATTTATATATGTCAAGATAGATAGATAGATAGATAGATAGATAGATAGATAGATAGACGGATAAGACAGATATCTTTCTGTGTACACTACACAGATTTTATCATGTTTGCAATTATAAATAATCACATGTTCACTGATGATAAATAATTTGTCTTTACCTTCCAAAGAATATATTTTCTCAACTGGTTCAGTACCTATTATAAACAATACTGGAAAAATCAACACATAATCCTAGAAATGGAATCACTCTGCATTGATGGATATATCCAATGTGGTACTCCGATGGGCCAAACCATCGTGGGAAAGACTTCATGTGCCCAGGATTGAAAACTCACAGGACAAAGAAGCCCACTGAACAAATCACGGGCTGCACGATTCTTCCCATCAAGTTCTCCTACCCAGGTGTCTGTAGGTTGTCCACAAAGCAAGATCTTGAGCACACAGCCTGGCTTCCAGGAGGTTAGAGTAGTTGACCCCTTTGTAACCGATTATAGGATTTTAACGTATGGTAAGACAAGTTCAAGCACCCATACAGCCCTCCTGACTTCAAAGACCTGGATTCCACCATGACCAGAGGCAAGAAGTGTCACCAAGTTACAAAGCCAGGTTGACTGCCACCTTGCCCTCTGTGAACTTAAAACCCCAAAGTAAACAGAAACAGTCTGGCTTTCTGTTTCAATGGAACTCGGTGTCCTGCGGAAAAAGCTATAGGCATCAAAGAGTGTTACTCCTGTTACGTGTAACTCAAACTGTCAGTCATTTCCTCTTGGGGCTGAAAATTCCTGGGCATGTCAAGGATAGTGTTGAAGTAAAAGAGACACTAAAAATAATCTTTCATGTCCAGCATCTCACAGAGATGGGTCACATCAGTGTAGGTCTCGGTGATGAGTGTCATACAGGCTGCTTATGACCCACAGTCCAGCACTGTCATCTCCCCAGACCTTGCTAATTAGTAACAGGGTTACAGCTCTTCATTTCCTTCTCACTCACCTCCTTAAAGCACCTCTGGTCTTCGCCTCCACCCTCTAGGATGCTCATTTGTTTGATGACAGATTTTCCTTCTACTCTCAGGGACCAGGCTGGTAAGGTCAGCCTCGGTTCCTCTACTTCCTGCCCAGGTGCCCTATGATGAATAAACCTATTCATCTTGTGCATGGGAGAAATTGGCTGGTCCTGAGCACTAATTAGCTCAACCTCAACATGAGCTTCCTTCTAGCCAAGTAACCTGGTTTTCTCCCAAAAGACCAGCCCATGAACTCTAAGGTGTGTGTGTGTGTGTGTGTGTGTGTGTGTGTGTGTGTGTGTGTGTTTTAAACCAGAGCAGCTTCCTTCATTTCTACCTTTTATTTAGTTAATTGGTAGTATTCCCCCCCTGACTGAGTAAGAAAACTTTGAGTTATAATCAACTGGGGAGATTTTGTATAGTTTTGATATAAAGGGGAAAAGTAACTTTTATGGCTCAGACAGACCCATAGATGCAGTTAATCCCTGAAGGGGTCTCAGTTGCTGAGAACTGAGAAATCCCCTCATTCCCTCTAGAAGTGATTGATGCCAGGTCACAGTGAGATCATAAACTTGGAAGATTACAGACCATGTGGAGAAAACACCAAGTTGGTGTGCACTAAAGCTTCATTATCGTGACTATGAATTGGTTTAACTCAAGCTATTTACCAATTTTATACAATTGTTAGAAATGTTCCTACTGAAGAAAAGAATTCCCTTGCCACTAATGAATTTACAATCTCTAATGGAGCAGAATTAAAAAGAAATTCAATTGATGGGGAAATGACATAAAAGTCTTAAATGTGCAAAATAAAGAAGGCACGAGTTAACTTGCAGAAGAGAAATGAAGACAAATGGGGATCTTGTGAAAGAAGCTGGGCTTGAGCAAGACTTAGCGAGGGGTTCAAATTACACAGAAACAGAAACCGGAGCCTTTCTGTATTTATCTTCCTAAGGTGAATGATGGGGAGACATGATACTTCACAGTCATATGTTTATCTAATATCTCTCGGTCCCAGTGGAATATGAACTCAATGTGTGGCAACATGAACAATAACTACAGTAATAAGCACATGATGGTTCTATGCTAAATCTATGGAAACGGGTGGAAGCATTGGGTGCTATTGAAAGACAGGGCAAAGGAAGCAAAGGAAGCTAGAAAACGAAAATCAACCCTCACTCTGACTGACCATGTGTTGTCCGTTAGGGAGCATGTAAGCATGCTCCGTGTCTTTCACATAATTCCCTTACATAAAGCATCCTGGTCTGCACAGGGCCAGGCAGCGAGCACCATGGGTTTTGCAGACCTTGTGGTTTCTGAGATCTCTCATCATTTCTGCTGTTATAACATGAGCATGTTCACAAGTAGCAGGCCAATTAGCAAGGGATGCAGTGTTCCAGTAAAGCTCCGTTACCAAAATACTCAGGGCACTGAAGTCTGCCCTACCGCCAATCTTTGCCTTCATATGTAAAAGGTAAAGAAATGATTGTATCGTGTCCTGTTTTCTAGTTCATGTAAATGTGTTGTAGAGTATTCCTTTATACTGTGTGACAATATGTCACTGTGATTGGTTTGATAAAAAGCTAAAGGGTCAATAACTAAGCAGGATTTTTAGGGCAGAGAAAATGCTGGATAGAAGAAGGAGGAGTCACAGGAGACTCCAGGACACAGAGCAGGCAGCATGAACATTACAAAGTAAAGGTAACCAAGTCACATAAAAGAAAGGTCACTATGGGTATGTCATAGCCACACTAAAATAAAGAGAGTTACAGAACAAGACTATATCCATATAAGTATCTAGATAACTTAAATGGTAGAGTCTTCTGTGCACGAACTTTTTGTTTTGTTTTGTAGTCAATGAAAATTGGTGAGAAAGTGAAAGAAGCCTATAAAAAATGTGGTTAAATATGTCAAACACATGAAATCATGTGACGAGTTTACTTCCCACCATCTCCATTTTATGTATCTTCTACAACTAAGAGCTGGTGGTAATGAATTTGTAAGTGAGAGAAATATCATAGGCTCACCTCCTCAGGGGTCTGAGAATGGAGGTACATCACCTCTCCCAGCCTCTCTGTCAGTCATAGGATAGAATCTAGCCAGTAGGATGTGGTAAGAAGTGATGAGCTGCCACCTGTTAAATCTTCCTAAACAAGGTCTTTTATCTTTTTTTTCTTTTCCAGGGGGCTGGAATGGAAAAGATCTCCCTGCACAAATTGAGAGAGACATGGACAAGATGCCAAACGAGCACAGTTGAAAACCCTTGGGTCACTCCGTGGAGGGAGAAAGCTGTCCAGGAGGACCACCTCAGCTCTTTGGTGTGAGCTTTAAACCGCCCAGATCAGAAATGCTGGTGTGACCTTAGCAACCGCAAAGCAGAACCGCTCACTTCGCCACAGAAAACATTTCTGCAGACATCACCTGACCTCACAGAGCCTGAGGGTCATAGACATGACTGAGAAAAGTAGGTGCAAGAAACATGCCATGACATTAAGTATTTTCTTCACTGAAATTTAAATCATTTAGCTTATGTGTAAGGAGAACAAGCAAACAGAACTGTCTTTGGAGATTGATTATAAAGACTAAACCTGGTACTCACCTCTGTGGACCACAGAAAAATGGTGAAAATCAGAGATTTCTAAAGGGACCACCCCGTGGAATGCATCAGAGGGCCACAGCAGAGCCAAAGGACATCTGTCCTTCCCGCTTAGTTTCTCCCATGCCTGTCTACTCTTTTCTCTAAGCTTCACATTATTTACTGCTGCTCCCCATCTGTCATTTAATTACCTAATGTATTTTCTTATTTAGTTAATGTAACTCCAAATAATGACAATTCCATAAAAGCAAGGATCAAGACTTGAACATTTTTTGTTTTGTTTTTGTCCTCCAGAGACCAAAAACTGAATGTATCACACTCCTTGGCTCAAGATCCACAATCAGTGCCAACCTAGGCCAAGGTCCCTGCTGTGTTTGCTTTGTTTTATTATTGTCCCCTTCATTTTCCTTCCTCAATTTTAGTTTCTCTTTTTCCAAAATAATCATTCATTTTCATCTATCTAATACATATATTTCTATTCCATCTTTCATATTTTAGTTGACATATGTGTCCAATCTCTAAAATTCAGTAATATTAATTTGTCTGTGCAAGATATCGAGATGATATATAGACAAATAGGTAGATGAAAGATAGATAGATAGATAGATAGATAGATAGATAGATAGATAGATAGATAGATAATGGATAATAGATAAATGATGGGTGGTATTTTGCTATAAATGTAATTCTGCATCTTACATTTTTACTCAGTATTTTAAGACCCATCAATGCTATTATGTAATAATATGTATTTTTTCTGATTTGTGCAGAGTATTCTCCAGCATGCTAGTCAACATGCAAATGTATCGACATAATATAAAAGTCCAACTAAAGCACTTGATGAGAAATTGTCCTGTTGGCCACCAATTGTCTGGGAGGTTTATTCAATTTAACTATTTGGCTAATGACGAGAACCAGAAATGGCATGGATGTTCCATTTTACTCACAAATGAGACCTGCCTTGGAAATGAGGCAGGGTGGCACCCACTCCATTCTTCCCAGCCATTATGGCCTCTGTCTTCATTTGAGTGCACATTCATTAGGAATGAAGTGCAATTCTTCCTGGTCTTCCTAGCTCCCAAACTGGCATGGTTGGGCAGTTGGTAGAGAAAGAAAAACTACATTCAGTAGTGTTTGCCTTTAGATAACAAGACCAGCATCCTATCTCACCCAAACCACTCCTCTCCTCCAAGCAAAACATCTGCTGTCATGATCTCCTGAGACACAAAGCCCTTGCTTAGCATTCCTCAAGGTGTAGCCCATAGTAAGTAATGAACACATCAGAAGGCCCTGGGCATTTGTTACTGAGAAAATTCAGAGTTCTTCCCTAAATCAACCTGACTGGGGAAGGAATGCAAACTTTGCAGTTTTTTTCAACAGGTGATCACTAAGCACATTAAGATTCAAATTTCTCTGTTATAGTGCCTGGTTATTTTTTACATGGTGGCAGTAGGGGGGGGGGCGTGTTCTGTATAAGCACAGGCACGCACATGTCATAATGCATGCATAGAGGTTAGAGGGCAGGAGTTGGCCCTTACCTTCAACCTTAATTGAGCAGGAAAGCCTATTCAGCAATGCATTCACCAGGTTAGGGGGCCATTCTCCCATTTTCAATTCCTGTGTCCTCACAGGCAAGTCGAAATTACAGATGCAAGCTACCATACCTGGCTTCCCAGGGGTTCTGGGTATTAGAAGTTCATTCCTCGCTATGTGACCAGTGTTTTATCTACCAGGCTATCTCTGCAGTGCCATCGCTTGGTTATTTAAGAGAACAATCGATAATAAATACTTCATATCTCATGCAGCAACAGACTTCATGCCTATAGAGAGCCTTCGGAGCCATTCCCTTGGCTTTGCCTTCCAAGCATTTGATCTTAAAATGTACATCAAGAACACATTTAGTTTGGGTCTTTATACAAAACAATATCCCAAAACAATTTTGCTTGGGACTTAATGAAGGTGAGAGATTACCTCAATATAATATTTCAAGTTTTGTGTTCTTCACAACAAAGCATACAAGGCTATAGCATCACGTCCTATAATCAACTGAGCTCTAAACAGTCCCCTAACTGAGAAAACATCAAGGAATGGAGCTCATTCAGTCTACACCCTTTTCTCCTGTGTGACACGAACTCCATATATGACTTAGATTTGGGACATCCCTCTCTGCGCACATTTTTGCCAATGCTCTAAAAGAGGAAGTCTGCCTCGATGAGCCTATTCTTTTTCTTCCAGGCTCGCTGTTTCAAGCAGGGATCCTTCCTACTAAAATCAACATAGAAATGAGATTTCCTGGCTGCACAGAAAATGGAAATGCAATATTACTAAGTCCTGCTTATCACTGGGTTGATAAGCCCACAATGCTGACAGTAGAAGACAGGGCATTCTCAGCTCTGTGCCCGGCACAAGAGCCGTCTTTTGCTTCACAGTAGCATGGCACAGAAGCACTGACAATGGGGGCAAAGACACAGGTCTAGGACCTTTGAAAAGGCCAGGTACATGGTGAGCCACAAAGACTACATCTGGCATCTTTAAGCCTCCAGGTGCCATAGGAAACCTAGATGCTGAGCAGTTAATGACACAATTCAAAGAAGTGACCTTGGAGAACAGAAATCGTACCCAGGCTCACACTAGAAGATTATATTTTGAGTGGCGAAAATTTTGCGATCACCATTTCTGATTATCAATAAATTACTTGGAAAGTATTGTAACTATTTGATTTGAACAACTTACAATTCATATTTGAACAGTTAATGAACAATTTTGCAGCACACATATATGAAGTATAGATTACATTTTTTTTTATACTTGAATATTTTTAACATCGTTTTTGACTGAACATACAGGTATGTATGTTTACGGGAGACTGTGGAGCAAACCAGAATTTGTTTTTTTTTTTTAGTTTGTTGTTTGTTTATTTATTTTAATATTATTATTTTTTTTAATTATTTTTTAATTTATTTGGTTTTTTGAGACAGGGTTTCTCTGTAGCAGAATTTGGTTTTTAAATATGACTGTGGGTCATATTTAAATTCAGGATTTGTTAGAGAGTGAATCTCAGCTTGATCCCAGTACAATAGAGAGGATGTGATTGCTCTAATCTGGAAGCGGAAAGCATGAAGAATCTTTTGTGGGCTCATAATTTAAGAAATTAGCTTCAATTCAAACACTCACATTGTCTTAGATTTTGATAAGCTTAACACGTGTCTGAAGCACCAAAGATTCATTTAAGATGCTCATTACCCAGACATTGTAGGCTAAGTGCCTTGCATTGTAAGAACCTCTCCACTAATCTGCTTTTTAAGTTTGTTTTTGTTGTGTTTTAAAGATGTGTGTGTGTGTGTGTGTGTGTGTAAGAGAGAGAGGGAGAGACAGTGTGTGTGTGTGTGTGTGTGTTTTGACTGTATGCATGTGCATCATATGTGCACCCATAAAGGACAGAAGAGAGTGCCAGACTCTTTGAAACTAGTGCTACAGGTGTATGTGGACTTCTATACAGAAGCTGGGAATGGAAATCACGGGTCCTCTGCAGGAGCATCTAGCACTCTTAACCACCCTGCCATCTCTCCAGCTCCCATCACCTAGCACTCTACCAACACACACCTTCTTCCACTCCAGTGAAACAGTCAACTTGCTTTTCTAAGACACGCTTCACACTGTGTGCTCCCCTTCCTCTTTTCTTAGTCACACCATAAAAAAGACTTTCTCCTGTAGTAATAAGAGCGGCGGGGCTGCGTTCCCAGCACCCCGGCCGCCTGCTCGGCTAGCTTATGCCCGAAATAACAACACACAAACTGTAATCATTTAATCACTGCTTGGCCCATTTCTATCTAGCACTTACAGGCTAATTCTCACATCCCGATCAACCCATCTCTTAATAATCTGTGAGAACCGGTCTTACCAGGAAGATTCTAGCCTAGTCCATCCTGGGTCGGAGCTTCATGGTGTGTGTCTGCCCAGGAGCGGGGCATGGCGTCTCTCTCAGGTGTCTGCTCCCGAGAGGAGAGCTGTCGAGTCTGACCTCACTTCCTCTTCCTCCCAGCATTTTGTTCTGTTTACTCCACCCACAGGGCCAAGCAGTTTCTTTATTGCTTAACCAATGAAATCAACAGATTGATATATGACACTCCCACATCATTCTCCTGTGTTCCAAATGGATTGCAGTCCCTACCCCTTTCAGCTTTTCCAAATCCTGCCTAATCATCAGGGTCTACAAACAATTGCAACTGCATATCATATATGATCTTCCCCCAGAATTCACCGCCAATATCCCCCACATCCCCTGAGCTGGGGTAGCATCCTGAGCCTACACATCTTCATTTTGCACTTACCATACACTGTGGAGATGCCCCACGTCTGTCCTGCATCCCGCTACAGTTCCTCCTGCTGTGCCTGTTCTTATACTTGTAAGTTTTCAGCTGCGGTACCTTCTGTATATATGAGATTGTAAATTCAGGAGGATAGGACAGTGCCTCATTATCTTTAAAGTCAACAGCATCCCTGAATTCAGCCTCCTGCCCAGAGAAGTTGCACATCACAGTCCTCTTGCTGGGTTTCTCTTGAAAGGCTTCCTTGCTGCTTCAGGCATCCCCTTTGTCAGAAGTCTCTCAGGAGTAAATAAGGCACCAACTTTGTCATTCAACAGCTCCAGTCCTCTGCCTCATCTCATGGGAGATGGCTTTCTCATTCGTGACTCTTTTTTGTAGTAGAAAATATATGAGCTATTGACTCAAAAATACATTTGATATGGCCCCTTTCAGGGAGACAAAAATAGTCACTCTTGGCTAAAATAGATTTTGAAAATTGTTGCCTGGGGTCAAAGATTCGCCACTATAAATCCTGCTAGACAGCGCAGACATTTTCAGAATAGGAAACCCTCCCCAAAGTGAAACCTTTGAATTCATGATTCCTTTCTTGAACTTATCTCACAGGCACGATTCAATCGGTGCAAAGGCACCTTAACTTTAAAAATAGCACTTTCGTGAATGATTTCCAAAGATGCTCATCTCACTGGCGTAGTTCAGAATTCATGAGAGCGTTAATCTGCTTTGGGATACACCAGTATTTTATCTGAAGTGCAAGTTTCTCATTCAGACTCCTCTCAAAGCAAAGATCACCCAGGAACACGATGTCTGGGGGATCAGTCATTCTCTGTGCCCAACCTTTGGAGTACTGACAGAGGAAGAGAGAGCTTGCTTCGTTAGAGTCTGGGTCCTCGGTGTGAGTCTACAGAATACCGTATCTCTCTGAAACGCTCTGGTAAGAAGCCGGCACAAGTTGGTGTTTCCATTTGTTGAATTTACCTCATCTCTATAGTTATTACTGTCAAATCATCCCCATGGCACGGTCCATTCTAGAAGAGAAAACCACTCATCAAGATCTTTGAGTAGTTCAGACCCAGACTTTGACTCCTGGACCCTGTTGCCTTTTGTATTTATTCTATTTGAACCAATAACAATTCACATTTTCCTGTGATTTTACATTGTATTTATTTGAAAGCTTATCCCTCAGGAAGACTCCCTCAATGCCAATATGAATTTTGTTTCAAGCCCCAAATTAAATGGTGCGATTCTGAGGTCATAAAAGTAGGTAAAAGGCAAAAGCTAGGTCAATAAAGGGCATTGGTTCTCATTGGAGGGAATTAAGTAGGAGTTTCTTTTAGCTCTAAGAATTCTGAGACTCTTAGAATCTCTAAGATGTGAGATCTTGAGATTTTTTAAGAATCTGGGGGAGAAAACTGTCAAACAAAGAAAATGCAGCTTTTACATCTTGATCATGGACTTTAATGCCGGACACTATCTTAGTTAGGGTTTCTTTTGCTCTAAAGAAACACCATGACCAAAAAGCAAGTTGAGGAGGAAAGGGTTTATTTGGCTCACACTTCCACAATGTTGCTCATCACTAAAGGAAGTCAGGGCAGGAACTCAAACAGGGCAGGAAGCTGAAGGCAGAAGCTGATGTGGAGGCCATGAAGGGGTGCTGTGTACTGGCTTACGTCCACCTGCTTTCTTTTTCTTTCTTTCTTTTTTTGATTTTATTGATTTTTATTGAACTCTGCATTTTTCTCTGCTCCCTTCCCTGTCTCTGTCCTCCCCTTCAACTCTTTCCCAAGGTCCCCATGCTCACAATTTACTAAAGAGATCTTGTCTTTTTCTATTTCCCATGTTGATTAGATCTATGTATGTCTCTCTTAGGGTCCTCGTTGTTGTGTAGGTTCTCTGAGATTGTGATTTGTAGGCTGGTTTTCTTTGCTTTATGTTTAAAAACCACTTATGGGTGAGTATATGGTGATAGATATAGATCTATTTTCATTCTTCTACATGTTGATATCCAGTTATGCCAGCACCATTTGTTAAATATGCTTTCTTTTTTCCATTTGATATTTTTTGTTTCTTTGTCAAAAATAAGGTATTTGAAGGTGTATGGATTAGTATCAGGGCCTTCAATTCAGTTCCATTGGTCCTGCTGTCTGTTTTTATGCCAATACCAGGCTGGATCTCATGAAGGCATTTCTTCAACTGAGGCTCCTTCCTCTCTGATAACTCTAGCTTGTGTCAAGTTGACACAAAACTAGCTAATAGAGGCACCATCTTAACTGCTGCCTGCTGTTTCACAGCATGAACTAAAGTTCCTAGAAAGAAGTTTCACCTCTACTGAACATCCCACAAAGGGAAGTCACACCTTCACAGAACATCTCACAAAGGGACATTTCACCTCTGCTGAACAACCCACAAAGGGATATCACACCTTCACTGAACATCCCACAAAGGGAAGTCACACCTCCACTGCACATCCCACCAAGGCTGGTGGATTGATGAGAACTGGGATGAGTTGACTAAGAAAAGGCTGGAATATCCCAAGTCTAGAGTTAAATATCTTGGCTATCTTACCCTTTTACTAGTCATTCATTGCCTACTTCATGTGTTGCCTGACATCCTTGTGACTATTAGGTAAATCCTTTTAGAATGTATGGACAGAATCTTAGTCTCCACCACCCCAAAAGCTAAGAATGTCACCACGTAACATTTGATTTTCAAAGTTTTGCTATAGACAGCCTATCTGATGTTTCTAACAATATACGTGAAAAGTTCTCTTGATTTATGTCTTTCTTTGTTCTGCAACCATAAAAGTTCATGAATTTGTTTTTGTGTTAGAGCAAGGAATTTGGGGTAACCTAAATCTGTGTTCCTGGGCCAGAGTCACTCAAATTTAACAAGGCAAACTATACTTACTCCTTTGGGGTGATAACTTGCAAACATCTCAAAACTGAAAGTATTAGGTATGACAGCCCTTGTGCATGATCATAGCTCTATGGGGTTGTCATGTGATCTGGGCCAGCCAGGTTGATTCTTCTGCTTGTCTCTCTTGAGGACATTCACATGACACAGTAATGTGGTGTCTCAGCTATAGTTTGATGGTCTAGTGTGACCTCATTCACACAGTCAGTAGGGCCATAGGCCTGCCAAAAGGTAGAGTCACCTCTCCAGGCCCTATTCTCTGCTTTTAAATTAGACATTAAATGTGATCGCCACATGCACATATTCAGACACAAACACACATACACACACACACACACACACACACAAACACACAAAGTAATAAAGGCATTAACTATCTTTTTTTTTAAGATGAGAGCAGACTCTATTAGTATGAGAGGTGGTTGTATGGGAAGTCCTTCTGTATATGTGTTGCTTTTATTGGTTAATGAATAAAGATTCTTTGGACAGTGGCTTAGTAGAATAGGGCAAGGCCGGAGTTCCAAGCAGATAGAGGAGGAGAGAGTAGGCAGGGTAGAAAGAAGCCATGTAACCATCCATAGGAGACAGACACACCAGAATCTTGCTGGTAAGCCACAGCCACATTGTGATACACAGATTAATAGAAATGGATTAACTTAAGATATGAGTTAGCCAGAAATACACTTAAGCTATGGGCCAAATAGTATTGCAAATAATTTAGTTTCTGTGTATTTATTATGGGACCAGGAGGGACAGAAACCTCCGCCAACAAGATGGTACCTCCAAACCCTGAAGTTCAGGCCTGGGGATACAAAAGAACTTTCTCTTTAGAGTCTGAATCAGTTTTTGTAGTGGAATAGTGGAAAGTAAAGAACAGGAAGGGATGGCCTCACACAGCCCAGAAATTGCTTTTTTTTTTTTTTTTTTTTTTTTTTTTTTTTTTTTTTAGATAAACTGCAGGGTAGGAGATAAGTTGGGTGATCTGTCTTTGTAATATCCAGGCTCTAGGGTGAGAGATAATCCCAATAGCCAATTTTTTTCTTTCTTTTTTTTTTTTCCCATTCAGGCTTAGGGCATGTGATGGTGTTGGCTGCTCTCTGGAACTCCATGGGTGGCAGGTTTCTGGAAGCCTTGGACTGGTTTTATGCACCTGATTTGAGGTGAAGGATTTTCCTTATTCTAGATCCTTCATAATAATATAAAGGATTGGGGCACAATATAAAGGATGGGGGATCTGTTTTCTGTTTGACTACTTCTTGTTGCCAGAGAGGACATTGTTTAAAAGTTTGGGGGTCTAAGATGACCCTAAAAAAATCATTATTTTTACTTATTCCTGCGTGGCAGACTAACTGATGGTGGCAACCTGTTCTTGAAGGAACTTCAGTAAAAAGTTTAAAAGACAGGAAAAAAATAAACCTAAGTATAAGAATGATAAGAAGCAAAGGTATATGGAGCAGACTGGGAATAGGAGAGAAGCAGGAACTCATCCAGGGAAGGATGCTGGCTAACATTTTTTTTTAAAACCAGGTCTGTAAATCTTTGAGCTCTAATTCAAAGCAGTTTGGATTTGTTTCTGAAGAAGCAGCATTGTTCCCAACGGAGGGGAAAATCTCTCCGTTGGCACATGGTGTGGGTCTAGTCCTTTTCGATTTGGGCATTCCACAGCATCTGAAGAATGTTGGTCCTGAAGACTGTCATTCATCTTATTGTACTGATAACTGTAATAACTAGGATGAATTAAGCTCAATTCTTAAAATTATCCAGCTTCATGTTTTCAAGAATGCACAGTGTTTGCGGAAGACAGCAGGAGGCACATAGAAATTACAAATGAAAAGATTTGTTTTAAATGCTGCACAACATAAATATGAAAGGAAAGGACATTCATGACTAGTCCAAGGACAGGGGAGATGTAAGTCACTCAGGGACCCAGGATGAGTCTGTGACACTGCTCTAGTGAGGCTGGAGAAATGCTGAGAGTGGGAAAACATAGTCTTCCCCAGGGAAGAGTTCTCCAATTGCTTATGAAACACCAAGTTGCTAGCCTGAAGTCATATACATACAAGTTACATTATATAGACTGAGCAAAGTACACACACACACACACACACACATATGAAGCAATGATTAAAGAGGCTACACTTATGAAAATAAGCAAGGGGGATATATGGGAGAATTTGGTGGGTATAAAGAGAAAGAGGGAAATAATGAAATGATGTGATATTTTAATTTTAAAAACATGTAAAAAGGTATGTTAAGCAACCAACGCTACTTGTTGACCACAGGGTGCCTATTGGAAACCATTTAGTTTAGAATGTACCCAGGATCTGTCTGAGCGAGAGCATGAGTTACAGACATAGGCCACAGGGAATCAGACAATGAGCTTCTCTCAGGAACCCGAGGATGCACTTATCTAGTTCCCTTGCCTCTCCAAGCACTCTTCTCTTATTGATCTGTACATACAATATGGTGAATCTGGGCAAGGGACACACAGAAAGGATGGCTTCCAGGTAAGCTACCAGTATTCAGAACAAGAATGTTAAAGAATGGTAGGCCGAAAGACTGGAGAACACAATTTTACCATAAGGTCAAGCACACAAACGAGGCAGTAATGGCAAGCTTGGGAATAACAAACAATGATTCATTTGGTAGATTGCCCCAACCTGCATTTAAATCTTCAAGTCATGACATGAACTTAGGACACTTCCTTCATTTCATAATGGGCATCTGCACATCATGCCCCAAACATTGGACTAACCCCTTAACCACCCTTCTGTCTACAGTCCTGGTTTCTGCCTGTCTGCGGCAATTGTATGGTACTCAGCACATTTTGTCTTCAGTATCTATAGTTCTCGCCCTTAACCTAAATAGCAAGAAAGTTAAAACCTGCATTTACTGGACATCCTTCTGCTCTTATTTGGTCCTCCCAAACAAACCTGCCTGACTAGGCAGTTCATCATTACTCTTGAGCCCTACAGGAAACTACCAGCGTGATATATTCATTGAAACCAAGGCATCCCACCTAGTAGGACAGTGTGGGTCAAGCTAAAAAAAACTTAACTCTGAAAATATCCTGTTTACATAGCAAAATAACAACTATCCTCTAGACAGTTATTGGTAAGCAATGTTGGCCAAACTGCTTGTTTTTCACTGTTAATGTTTAATCTTTAAAACATATGGAGAATACAATGCTTCTGTTATCTGAAATTAAATTCACCCATAATTTGAGCCACAAAATTTAGGATTAGGACAACAAAGGCTCCATCTTTTCTGATGACTGAGTGACAAACTTGGGCACATATAGTATGATAAACTGTGATAGGCAAACTAGATGTAGCATGTCCTTGACATAAATCTAAGAGATCCCATAAGTCAATATCATAGCTCGTTCCTGGGAGATGAGAATGCTTGTATAACTTCTTGATAAGTTAGGTGTCTGAAGTGTAGATCTAAAAGGGCAAGACAATTTCAACTTATGTGTAATTATACAACAGTTAAAAAGGAGAGTAATCCATATTTAATAACTCAAAAGAAACTTCAGAGCATCTTGGTGAAAGCAAATGAAAGCTACAGACTGAAGAACACAGAAAACATCTGGTTTACCCGGCAGTACATTAATCTCCTATTGAGTGTTTCTCTGCACAGGAAGAGTTGGGAGAGAAGTCTGTCTCCTGATAGGGAAACTAAAAGGCAGATTTGCCTCCTGCCCATTTCTGACACCAGGAATCCACGGGAACATCTTGGCTGGGACTTTCCATCTCAAGGGAGCAGTGCCAAGGAGAGGGTCAGCCTGCCATTATCTAGTCTTGCTTATCATCTGGACTGTTGAAATAGTTGCTATCTAACATTCAGTCCAGTTTCAACCTCTTTTCCTTCAATATCTCTTCACAGTAGCTGGCGTAAAGCTTTGCAATGCATTTCCTGTCTCCTTGGTCACCGTTTGTCCAACTCCCAATCCCTGTCACAGCTTAGCCCTGCCTGCCACATTCACATTAGCCTGCTCCCGAAATCCCATTAGGTCTGCCATCCCCATCTGTCCACTCCTTTAATCCCTCCAGGTCTGTCTTCCCCATCTGTCTAGCTTTCAGCTCTCTGCGACTCCTTGTCTGATTTGCCTATGCTCTGAGTCTCAGCTCACTAGAATGCCTTCTTCAACAGGAAAACTTATCAAGTACGAGACTCAGTCTCCTTCGATGCAGCTCTTCTCTCCCACTATCAATCCCACACTCTTCTCTTTCAGCATTAACAGCAATTAAATTGTGTGATGTACAGACACCTGTGTTCTCAGTGAGCAGTCTGAGGAGAGATACTAGGTCTTAGAACTTAGTGGGTGGCTCAGTTGGTAAAGTGCTTGCCAGACAAAAGATCATTCAAAGTAGAATGCACCCATAATACAGCACAGGGAGGAAAAAACAGGAGGACCCCTGGGGCTTGCCGTCCAGCCAATGAACTTCAGATTCAGGAGACTTGTGTGTGTGTGTGTGTGTGTGTGTGTGTGTGTGTGTGTGTGTGTGTGAGAGAGAGAGAGAGAGAGAGAGAGAGAGAGAGAGAGAGAGAGAGAGAAGCTAGAAGACGCATAGGTTTCCCAAGACCTTCACCTCACACTTCATCAGATCACATTCAGCCCAGAAGACCACAGGAGATGTCTGCATCCAGTCAGCAGCAAGCCCTTGCCTATCTGCCTCAACTCACCACCTTAACTCCTTTCTCTCCTACCATCAAAGCCCCAGTCAGCCTCCGCATAACCAGCTTCTTAGCAACTGTTAACATCAACACTGCCTCTCTCTCAAGCCTCTTCACTCTGCTTCCTATCTGCATCCAAACAAGCTCTCTTCTCTCTCATCTTAAAATAAAAACAGAGTACTGAAAACCTTTCAAGGCAGCAATTTCCCCCACTGCTCTTCTTCACTTGACAACCTCACTACACAAAAGAATTTTCTGTTTGCCTTGTCTCCCCATCTTCTCCCTCATCCCTCAACTTGTTCAAGTCTAGCACCTACTGCCTACACGCCAGAAAACCTGCCACCATTCAGCACATCAACAATCACCCCACAGATGCAATCTGAGGAGCCCACTCATCACTACACACAGCTGTGTCCTTTCTCCTGCAAGCCTGTCTGCTTGTGGCTTTGTGGCTCCACATCTCATTTTTCCTGGCTTCCCTTCTGCTTTCCTGGCTCTTTCTCCTCTGTGTGTTTGGCTGGCTGTCCTCCCATCTGAACATTATTGGAGTTAATTGGGGCTGGGACCTTAGCTTTCTTCACTCCTCATTTATCCCTTCTCTCTTGGCAATCTCAGATAGCTCACAGCCTTGAAAGTGCCAAAAATTCATCTCCAGCCAAGGACTTTTGATAAAAATTTTCAACCCCCCTCTATACTCTACACTTGGATGTCTTAGGAAAGTTAACAAATCTAAAACTGGCCGCTTGGTGTTCTTAGTCCCAAGCCCTCCAGCTTTCCCATCTTTTTTTTTTTTCGTTTATATATTTATTTATTTATTTTTATTGAGAAAAGGAAAAAAAAATTTCCCCCTCCTCACAGCCTCCCATTTCCCTCCCCCTCCTCCCACCCTTCTCCCCCTCCCCCCACTCCTCTTCCCCTCCCTCTCCAGTCCAAAGAGCAGTCAGGGTTCCCTGCCCTGTGTAAAGTCCAAGGTCCTCCCCCCTCCGTCCATGTCTAGGAAGGTGAACATTCAAACTGGCTAGGCTCCCACACAGCCAGAACATGAAGTAGGATCAAAACCCTGTGCCATTGTCCTTGGCTTCTCATCAGCCCTCATTGTTCGCCATGTTCAGAGAGTCCGGTTTTATCCCATGCTTTTTCAGTCATAGTCCAGCTGGCCGTGGTGAACTCCCAATAGATCAGCCCCACTGTCTCAGTGGGTGGGTGCACCCCTCGTGGTCCTGACTTCCTTGCTCATCTTCTCCCTCCTTCCGCTCCTCATTGGGACCTTGGGAGCTCAGTCCAGTGCTCCAGTGTGGGTCTCTGTCTCTATCTCCATCTATCACCAGATGAAGGTTCTATGGTGATATGCAAGATATTCGTCAGTATTGCTATAGGATAGGGTCGTTTCAGGTTCCCTATCCTCATCTGCCCAAGGAACTAACTGGGGACATTGCCTTGGGCTCCTGGGAGCCACTCTAGGTTCAAGTCTCTTGCCAGCCCTAAGGTGGCTCCCTTAACTAAGAATTGTGCTTCCGTGCTCCCCTATCCAGCCTTCCTTTATCCCAATCATCCTGTTTCCCCAAGTTCCCCCCATCCTCCTCTTTCCCATCTTAGCCACTGACCCTTTCATCAACTCAGAGGCTCATGCAGAAAAACACAAGTCATTGCTGGTCCTTTCCTCCTCAGTGTGTGTGTCCAACCCTATAGGTTCCATTTCTAACATAAGCCTCAGTCTCTGCATTTTATCTTCTGCTACCCCAACCCCCAGTATAACCATTATCTTTTCCTGGACTGCAAAAAGTACTTCTATTTAGTTTTTCCATATTTTAGATTTTTGTTGTTGTTGTTATTCTAATAATTGTAAATTTTTTCAGCCAGCCAGCAAGGATTAAAGAACAAAAGAATGGCAGGACCACTTTAAGAATACTCTTTATGGGTCAGTGTACCTAAGGTGGGATTAGATGCATTCCACCACGGCCCCCTGCTCTGCAAGGTACACCATTCACCTTCATTCTTATAGAATGGTCCCTGGAACTGTATGCTCTTGCATTGATCTCTAAAATGATTTTCAATTAAGAAACACTGAATTTCAAATGTCCCTGCTTAAAACACAGTAATGACTTTCTATCTGACATAAGATAAACCCAAAGCCCCTGGGGGGAAAAATTAGATGGATCTTTCATCTTGACTGCTAACGTTCTTTGCCCAGAAAGATCTAGAAATGTTGGAGCCTTGTGAGGTGTGGCTAGAACACATCAAATACTGAGCCACCCAGGAGTCAAGAGTCAATGCTGGTCTCACCCATCACTATAGGACTAAGTTCAATAAATATCCCCAAAATTCCCTTAGGAAAGTAGGCAGGAAGTATCACCACTTAAGGGGAACCAGAGTGTCAAGTGATTATTTATCTAAGAGGTTGAAGTTCATAAGAATAGGAATTGCATTTATGCTGTTCAAAGCTGGTGCTGGTGCTGGACACATTTGCCCCTATATAATAGGCGTTCATGGTACAGTGTTGAAGGAATTATAATCAATGGGAAGCTACACAGGATTCAGACTATTGAAATTGTCCCTCAAGAAGCTGAGTCATGTCAGTGAACAGATATTAGACTGGAATGAGGAGAGACTAGAAGTTAATGATCTGGCTAATTTGGGCTGGGGTTACTTGCATGGTCTAGAGAAAATGTGGCTACACTTTTAAAAGAAAAAAACTTTAATTGACTGCGCCTGCTTATAAAAGATATTTAAATAACATCAACAAAAAACTATTTTTCAGAAACAAATATGTATGTTTTCTATATGTCAGACAACAAGCATCTGGCTGCTAGCAATAGAGACAGGAATATTTTCCCTTGCAGTGGCATGTTATCCACATGTAAAAAAAGGAAGGATTTACTAAAACCTATGAGATAAATTGAGCCTCATATATAAGGCCACAAACTGTATGATTCCACTTAATTGAAATGCCTGCCATCGAAAATTTATTAAACACAGAAAGCATAAGAACGCCTGAAAAGGTCCACAAGAAATGGAGCAAATATGGTTTAAGAAGAAGGGGGTGAGGAAGACAATAGAACACACATGAGATATTAGAGTGGAAGACAGAATACCAGTGGTTAAAGGTACATCGTGAAAGGAGGGTCAGGGAGATGGAGAAGGGTAGGGCTCAGTCAAAATGAAATATGTATGTAATCACAAGGAAGCCTTTTAACTTTTCAGGCTTAGTATAAGAAAAATAAAGTTTTAAAAACAGGAAAAGAACAACTAAATGTACTCATGATGTGAGCTAGTCAGGGTCATTTAGACTGCTGGTGCCAGTAAGGGGACTGTGAACCGATTACACTGGTGCTTTATTGTGTGAAAAAGAAAAA
Organism: Microtus oregoni; assembly: GCF_018167655.1. Classification (NCBI taxonomy): domain Eukaryota; kingdom Metazoa; phylum Chordata; class Mammalia; order Rodentia; family Cricetidae; genus Microtus; species Microtus oregoni. The sequence continues at coordinate 3,431,232 of NW_024543833.1, read as the reverse complement.
GAGTGTTAGACACTAAACATCTTCTTTCCACCCACTCCATTCCTTACCTGGCCACTCCACAAATCTAGGAAAAAACTTCCCTTGAACAGATGGATGTCTTTCTGCAGATACACATTCCAGAGATGTAGTGGCTCATGAAAAAGACACACAGCCCAAGGCACTGTCTCCAACTTCCATTTGTAAGCCCAAATAAGACTGAGCATACATCAAGGGAGGCCTGCCCTCCGCAGAACTACCAATCGCAGACAGTCGCAGATAAGCGAACCGTCATCTCCCGTCAGTCCCTAGCTGCTTGACTGTAAAGGCACCTGGCAGACACCCTGGTAAGTAACTCGCCACTGTGCAAGCATGCAGACTTGTGTTCAGATTCCCGGCACTCATGTAAACTCTGGGTACAGAAGTATTTTTAATGCTCACAGGGGAACAAGCAAATCCATGGAGCTCACTGGCCAGCAAACCAGTGAATAACTTGAGTTCCAGGCTCAGTGAGATGCCTGCCTCAAAAAATAAGATGGAGAGGGATGGAGGAAGACACCTAGCATCAACATCTGGTTTACACAGTCACGTGCACACACATGCGAGGGTGCCCACATGAAAATGTGCGTGTACCCCCTCCTCACAAATATGTTTCTGTGACAAGTACTTAAATCGTTCCAGTCATGTCCATGTAACAAGTTTAGTGTAGTCACGACATACGTAATTTTCATTCTATTTTTATGCATGACTACTTAACACCCCTGTTACCTTAAGCAACTGAATGATTTTATGATGTGCATCAAATAGATATTTAGCTGCGAGCCTAACTAACCCCCCCATAAGGTAATATGAGGCCGCTATGAAAATGCAGCAATAAATGTATTTGTACATAAAGTGGTTTCCATGTTTGCCTTTATTTCACTAAGAGGGACTCCCCAAAGTCCCTTTTCCCATTTCCTCTTTTTCAGGCCCCTACCCAATGCACACAGTTTCCCTGATACTGAGTTGAGCCTAACATGTAAAGCAGCGGAGGCAGTATTCACATCTCCCCAGTGCACTGCACACACGTCAGTGACCCAGAGGGAAACACCTTGCATACACAGGGTGCTACTCTGTGCCAGGTGCAGTTCTCTGAAATTATTAGCTCATTCAGCAATCCCAGCCGTTCCCGGAGTGGTCAGCATCATCTTCCCCGCACTGGCAGTGAGGACATCGGGCCACCAAATGACAGAACCAGGGTGTTAATGCCCTCTGGGCCCTTGGGTCAGAAATATCCTAGACTCAGTTTCTAGTCCCATCACTCCATGACTAATCAGCAGTTTGCTCAGTTGTCTCCACTCTTTTCACCCTCTCTATTACCAAACACAAGCAGGCATGATTTTATGTGATTTAAAACCTGCTGTCAGACCATGCATAGAGTTCTTTTTTTTTTTCTTCTTCCACACTCTCCACTCCCATAGACACCCACTGCTGCCTACATATTCCCTGATCGCTTTTTTCAGGTAACATTGCCTTAGAGAAATCCCTCCAAATCAACAGCTCGACCTCTACCACACTGGGTCTCAACCTGTTGGTCACGACCCTTTGAAGGGTTCAATGACACTTTCACAGGGGTCGCATACCAGATATCCTACATATCAGATAGTTGCATTATGATTTATAACAGTAGCAAAATTGAAGTAACAATGAAATAATTGTACGGTCGGGGGTCCCCACAACGTGAGGGACTGTATTAAAGGGTCTTGGCATTAGGAAGGTTGAGAACTGCTCACTGCCTTAGCACATTCTTTTTATGGCTGCTTATTGTTTGTATTGCTGTGGTGCTCTTAGTGAATGCCCGTGCTCCCACACTCAGGTGGAAATGATATTTCCTTTCCTGATCTCCTCTCCTCCTTAGAATGAGCATGGTGCCAGTCAATGAATATGAAAGGACTCCCAAAGCCTAGCAGTAGAGAGCAAGTGTATCGTGGGGAGGGAAGGAGCGGGTGAGGGTGTGGGTTCCTATGGATGTCTGCACACATGTGTGCTGGTGCATAGACATTTAAGCTGCCACATACAGGTGGTGGGGATTGGGTTCCACAGTGTGCCTTCACAGCTACACAACAATTGTGGAAGAGTATTTCTTATCTAGAGTAGAATAAGACATCAGCTGAAGCATTATCCAGACACAGAAACTGAACATTGTTCCTGACTAGACCTGAAGATCTGGGACTTCTCTGTTAGAAGGGGAGATAAAGGGTCTATACTGTGCCAAGGGATGTGTAAAAAGGAGTGGAGGACTAAAGGGGTTTGCGTCATGTTACCTTGGATGACCAGAGCACCCGATCATCTCTTGATTAGTATAAATGACATTTTTTATTAATTTATTATGTCTTATGGTCACCTGCCTGAAAACAATACTCCATAGTGAACATTTAAAAAGTGGCAAGCTTTATAGAGCAGAAGTTGGCCATGGATTTGCTAATTTCCCCTGGTCGTTATTTGGCATCCTTGGCTAGTCAGGGGTCAGCTGGAAGGCGCGGGAAAGACAGGCACATTGTTGATGGCTTTTACCTACTTAAAATGTTCCCTGGGGTCACCTTAGCAATGCAGGATCCAATGCCAAGGGAATCTACAACTCAATAGGCCGATGGTGTGAAAAGGGCAGGTGGATGGAGCCAAGGTGCATCCGAGCTAATTAGGCAGGCACCTGAGATGCTTGCGCAAGGGGCTGGCTATGCAGCTGCTGAAAGACAAATGAGGAGGTATAAACACCATGTGGGAGGTGAGGCCGGAGACAGCCCCGTCAGGTCCTGTCCTGTAATTCTATTTCACGTTAAATATATCACAGGCAGTAATAGAACAATGTTGATGACTCACCTCTATCCCTTAACAGCGAGAAAATTGATGGTGAACTCATACGGTTCCAGCCCTGAAGTTAGTATTTGACCTGGGGGCATGAAACCGGACTGAGAAAGAGAGAGAAAAATTCAAAATGAATGCTTATAATGCTAACTTGGGCATGGTTGTTCGATATTGCTGAAGACATGTTAGCATACCCTGCTCTGCTCTGGGTTCTGCCAGCAGTCAGAGAGAAAGAAACTTCCCATTCATTGCAATGCCATTGCTAAGTTCCAGGGTAGACCAGTGGAGGCTTCAACACTCGGCCTTCCTCTGTTCTCTTTGGAGAAATAGTACAATCCCGTAAACACACAGGATTAGAAGGAACAAAAGTGGAGTTTGGAATGTTAACGGTGTATGGAGCAGTTGGCTGCTGCTGGGTAAGAGCTTCCTTCTCACCTGGTTATTAAAGCCCCAAACTGAAAACATCTAATGTGTCTCCACTGCCTTTAAGAGGAACCCATGATCCCAGCCCAACCCCAAGTGCTTACAGAATGTCGCTCCCAAAACTTTCCTATCTAACTTCCCTGAATTGCCCTGTATTAGTCACTGTTCTGTTGCGATGAAGAGACACAACAATGACGATGATGTTATAAAAGAAGTTTCAGGAGTGAAAAAAGTTTCAGAGGTTTAGTCTACTGTCACCATGGTGGGGAGCATGGCAGCATGCAGGCAGACATGGTGCTGGAGTAGTTGAGTGTTCTACATTCTGAGCTGCAGATAGTAGGCAGGAAGTGAGAAACTGGGCCTAGGATGGACTTTTGAAATCTCAAAGCCCACCCACAGTGACTCACTTCCTCCATACCTTCTAATCCTTTCCAAATAGTGCTACTCCCTGATGACAAAGCATTCAAATAAATGCCCCTCTGGGGGACATTCTTATTCAAACCACCATATTCCACTCCCTGGCTCTCATGGGCTTGTAGCCATATCATAATGAAAAATTTTATCCAATCCAACTTCACAGGTCCCCATAGTCTATTACAATTTCACATTGTTTAAAAGTCCAAAGTCTCTTCCGAGACTCAAGGCAATCTCTTAACTATAACCCCATATAAAATCAAATTAAAATAGAACACACACTTCCAACATACATTGGCACAGAATATGCATTACTGTTCCAGAAGGGAGGAAAGGGAGAAGAATAGTGGGGAAATACTGAACCAAAGCAAAACCAAAGAAACACAGCAGAACAAACTCCAAATGCTGTATCTCCATGTCAGTGTTCTTCAGACCTCCAACTCCTTTCAGCTTTGTTGACTGAAAACACACTTCTCTCTGTTGTGCTGGTTCCACGCCCTGACGGCAGCTTCCTCAGCTGGTATCCCATAGCCCTGTGAGCACTGGGGTTGTGCTGGATTGAGGATGCTGCTCCCCATGCTCATACAGCAGGCAGTTCAGCCCTTGAGCTATGGCCTCAGCCCAAAACCATTTGTAAAAAGCTAAAGATGAATAACAACATTATATAGTCCATGAGAAATCGTGTGAGATTCCAATTCCTGGGACCATAGAGTTTTGGAGGGACACAGTCACACATATTCATTTCTTTATTGCTTATGGGTACATTTTGTGATGGTAGGCAGAGTTGAGTAACAGAGATCATATAGCCCACAAGCCTAAAATATTTACTGCCAGACCTTTTATGGAAAGAAGAAAGGGGGAGGAAGAGGAAGGAAAAGAGGGAGGGAGGAAAGGAGGGAGGGAAGGAGGGAGGGAGGGAGTTAAGGTCTTGTGTTAGAAAACACTAGAAATAGAAGTCTCCCTGGTAGCCTCACACTCAACATGCACTCATCTCATTATATGAGTGAAAAACGACTCTTTGGGAGGCAACGAGAGCTTATGGTCTTTGATGCAAGTGTGCTTTGTGCTCCTCACTCATACTGTGTGAGTGTGTGTCGTGTGTGTGTGTGTGTGTGTTTCTTTATGTGTTTCATCTGTGTAAACAGCCTTTGATTTGATAGAGCCAGTGGCCGAGCTGCAAAAGAAGAGGTGGTGTTATGGATTTGGAACATTTTAAGGGAAGGATGAGCCTGGAATTTTAAGGAAGAGTCTGGCAAAATATAGTATTCAGACACCAGAGATGACATGAGGCAGGAGGGGAATGAGAGAAAAATGGACTCTGAGAAAGAAGAAAAGCAAATGAAATGGCCCAAGGAGACTATAGTTGATTTGTTACTCAGCCAAGGGCCCCCAAAGGCTAGTTTACAGTAGACTGTTAATGTCATGGTTTCCATGCTCACCCTAGACCTCAAAAAAAAAAAAAAAAAAAAAAAAAAAAAAAAAAAAAAAAAAAAAAAAACTTTCAAGGACTATTGTAAGGTCACCTAAGCCGTGAAATTACAAACAGCGATCCCTGGGTTTTCAGTACTGTTTCTACTTGTTGTGGGTGTGACCTGGGAAAGTCATGATCTTTCTTTGCACATGAGTGTCATCATTTACACAAAGAGGTTAGACAGGTGACAGATTTCTTCAGGGTATGGTTCCAATAGTCTCTGGGGAGAGCCTAAGATGGGAGAAAGCTTGCTTTCCACAGATTCAGAAGGCTCTACATGTACATTCCCCAGGAGCAGGAAGGATAGGCAACTCCTAAAATCCCCATCCAGTCAAGAGAACATTGGTACCTAAACCTTAGTGGACTACATCGCAGAGAGTCTACGGCAATAGTGTCTGCAGACCACCAGCTCAAGAAGAGTGTTTGTTTCAGCTGCTTTGGAGCCAGCAGTGAGGGAGCTGCCCAGCCCCACTGTCTTGTGTCTCTCAGTGCAACTGGGTCCATGTTTCTGCCACATGTGCCCACGCCAGGCTTGCCAATTTCTTGCCTTTTGGCACATGCTCTTGATTCTGGGCTGTTTCAGGCCCCAGCTGGTGTTCTTCTTCTCCCACAAGCTGCTTCAAAACATGCAACACCATTATTTATCATCCACCTTTCCCAAAACTAAATGCTTTCCCCCAAAAGGACCATACCACCTCATGTGGGAAGTCTGTCATGGCAGTGGGGCTGAGAAAGCATGGAGCCAATTCTAGTCCCTTTTATCTTCCAGGCATTGCACATACAGCAGAAGGAGGGTTCAGCAGCCCCTGTGATCACATTCCTATAGGACTTTACTCCCCTTTCTTCAGAATGTATTCTGTTGGGTTGTAAAATCAGAGACAGAGATTGGATGTCTCCATCCAGTGAGACATTGCACTAATTCAACATGAATTTTTGTTATGTCTACAGTGTGTCAGGAATTATACTAGTTGTGGTGAATGTAACACAATATTAAAAATCACTGATCAATGGGGCACTGAAAACTATCTTGAATGAAGTTGTCCAGTTCATTCAAGTTGCTGGCCTTCTCAAGGGAATCTTGCCAATGACTCAGTTCTGATGCTGCCTGAATGGCACATATACCACTTCTCTACAACTTTCTTACCAAGATTCTCTGTTCTGCCCATCACTCTGATACAGTGTGACATGCCGCGCCATGTCAACCTTCGATAGTGTAGCAGAACACCGAGTAGCGCCTTAAAGCTCAGCAGCAGCTGTGACACTTGGCTTAGTGTTTCAGCTTTTCAGCTCTCTTCACCCTAGGTAAATTCTGTTCCTGACTCGCATGTGACTAAGGATTACAGCTTATTGCTTCCACCCTCCCTTCCACCTCCTAAATGGCTAGCATGCAATTGGCTCTATGTGACCCTTTACATAATAAGAGAAAGGCATAAGCAAGGTGATGGAGAGATGGCAGGGAGAGGATCCCTAAGAAGTTGCCCATAGAATTCAAACTGGCCAGTTGATGGAGGTTTTCCTATAAAGAAGAATTTGGAAACAGATATGTTGCAATCAAGCCAACAGAGAAATCCTTCTTGGGCAGTGTGGGTTGTCATAGGATTTACATTGTCATATTCTCAGGAAAGTCAAATGAGAATATGACCTTTTGAAGTAGCACAGAAGACCTGAACATTCGATAATGTGTGTGTGTGTGTGTGTGTGTGTGTGTGTACAATTGTACACTTCTCCTTGCCTGCATTCAGGAGCCAGCTGACACCTCTGGTCCAAGACTCGACCATTTACCCTTTGAGGACCTCACATTTGCTCTTCAATTGTTCTACAGCTCAACAACCTTTATCTATTTTGTCCTTTCATTCCCTCCTCTTCTCGTTCTTTTCTTTGACCCATCCTCCTTTCTGTTCTCTCCCTCTCATAACTGCATGTGGGTTTTAAAATAATAAGTGGTACAAAATAATAAAAGTAGTGGAATATTCTTCTCTATCTTCCTGCTGGCTTCTTCATTCCTAGTCCCCCTCCTCCACAGTCACTATGGCCATTTTATCACAGAAACTCCCAGAATATTATCTACATTAATGCCCTCACATCCATTTATAAAGCCCTCTTTTGCAGTGGTTTTTGAGTCCTCACTATTTTGTTTTATCCACTCTCAGTGTTAATGTACCTCACTTTTAAACAGTATACATCCATCCAGAAGGTGTATAAATTCAGTATTCATAAAAGTTATCTAAAAAGAAAAGCCAGTGAACTATAAGGATAAGTCATGGAAGTTTTTAAATTCTTGGGTTAATAAAAGATTCTTTTTTTTCTACCTTTTTCATTTAATCAGTTCTGTAGTGGGCTTTTCTCAAAGCAAAATATTCCTATGTTCAAAATGTTTAAAAACAGCATCATTCATTTTTAAATTATGCGTACTTTATAAGTTTTCTAATGAGCCAGGAGAACCTATCAGCATTCAGACCTGAACAGGCTAGTGGTGTCCCAGAAAAGGTACCTTCCAAGTGACCTACATGAGGAGCTCAAGTTTAATGTATATTGCATGACTGCCAGAAAGATGTTCTCAAGAAGTCAGCAAGGCGCAGAGATGCTGAACACTCATTGCCTTAGGCAGGGTGAGAAACTCAGGGAAGCAGATGCTCACCCCTTAGGTGAAGTCAGATCTTGAATGAGGTTAAAGGAAATCTGAAGGCACACTGGAATCCCATGCTGAAGTTAGGCACAGACCTTAAGTATTGCTGGAAAACTGAGAAAGAAGGCAGTGATCAGTGTGACTAAGGACCCGGGAGGACGGATGGGAGGAGCTTTGCAATGGGGTAGACTTGGCCCAAGAAGACTGCTGCAGCGAAGTTCCACAAACGATTGTCTTAAAATAGTAATAAATTTGTGTTACCATAGTTCTCGAGGCTCAGGTTCAAGGCCCTATAGGTCCATGTTGCTTCTAAAGTCTGTAGGGAAGACTTGCCTCTTCCAGCTTCAATGATTGACAGCTATCCTTGACAATGCCTAGATGCGTTCGGTCTCCTATTTCATTCCTGCCGTCACATGACCACCTTCTTCCTCTGTGTCTCTCTGTATCTTCACCTGACATTTTCTCTTAGAAAAACAGCAGTCACATGGGATTAAGAGCCAACACTACTCCAGAAAGACCACTTGAAACTACTGCAGTCCCAGAGTAGGTCCCATGTAAGGAAACAGTGATTAAAGCTTCAACATGTTGTATAGGAGGAGCATAGTCGAATCCATGACGAATGGAAGAGACTTTTGCTTTCCTGATATTCTTTCTAGGCTAGCTTCCTTCCCACTATCACCCCAGGCAGCCAGTGTCCACAGAATCTCAATTTTTTCTTCTCCAAGGAACTTTACCCACCCTGAAGAACCCATTCACAGCCTCAGCAGGGAGCGTCTTACCACCCAGACCTTCTGCAAAATGCCAGACTCTGTCTGCTATGCTCCAGTCTAAGCTGCTCCCTGCCCTTTCTCAGTTCCCGCCCTCCTTCTCCATAGACCCAGTATGTGGGTTTCTTCTTTCAGTATGTTGCCCACCTCCTGGATTCATACTCCTTCCAATTGCCAGGAGCTCCATTAATTAACCTGTCCACTCACCCATACCATCAATGTCCTTCTAGCCTTGACGTCTTATGTGCCCAGCTTGTACAAGATCTGCCTCTTCGACCCAAGGTTCCATTCCAAATGAGTAAATTAGAAAAAAAAATATATAAATATATATATATATATATATATATATACACACACACACACACACACACACACACACACATACTACTCAAGAAAAGAAGTATCACTTCATTCTAAGCTGTTTTACAGTGTGCATATTCTCAGAGCCATTGGCTCTGTCTTCCCTAAACTCTCTTTACCTTTCCCAAGTCCAGAATGTCCCAATTTTTTACCACATCTCAAAACAACAGCACCATATGTTACAAAGAGTAAACAAAAGTTATCACAGACAAGCTTGTTCATCTTCTTCCTGCTGAAGATCGTGGTGTATGCCTAGGTCTTTGTGCTCATCTGCCCTCTGTAGTTTCATGGAATTTTTCATAAGAAGGAAATTATTATTCATAGAATCTTCCGAACTGCCTGCCAGTCTGCAAGGCATGTTTATGTATCCTTTCATCTGGATTTCTCCCATGGCATTTCAGTGACTCTCTTGTTTTGCTTCTGTGTTCCCATAGAGAAGAAGAGACAAACGACTATCTGGGTTCTCTCACGAGGGCAATAATCCCACTAATAATCCAATCAACCTAATCTGAGATCTCCTTAGTAATGGCTCCATCTCCTGATTTAATCACACCCAGTTTCCACCTTCTAATAACATTGAAGGGTTACTCTCTAACACACACATTTTGTGGGTGTCAGAGGCATTTGGTCTATAGCAGTAATACTTGCCCTAGCTTTGATAATGGTGTTCTTCCTAAAATGGATCTTTAAAGTCCATCCTTCACTCAAGAATCTTATGAGACATGTCTTCAGGAATAGTTCTTTTATCAAAGGAGTCAAGGTTGAAGACCATTCAGCCAAATGATCGACCTACAATTGGTCCTTGGACCTACTGCATTTTTCTGGACAACTCCATAAAGATTATGTTCATTCCCTGCTCTTATAAAGAGGAAAGAGGGGCCTGGCAGCTTGCCAGAACTCCACAATGCTATCAACTGGTGTGATTCAGTAGGTCCATAACAAAGGTCCCATAGTTCCCCTGTCCCTTTCCAGTCAGCAGGCCTAGCTGCAGGGTGCACCTTACTCTACAGAAGAATTTCTTCCTTTGCAGCCCCATTCTCTAGGGTATTTGTCTTCCTTGCTCCTGTGCTGTTTCCCAAGTGCCCTCTCCTCACCCCTGTTCCTCTCCTTTACCCTTCTGAAGGATCTCTGTGCATTTCAGCCCAATGCAGACAGAGTTTATGTGGCCAAGCTCAGTGCTGTCACTATCTATCCCACAGGCCATTCAGTGAAAATGAACACCTACCCATCAGCTCTAGATTCCCAGGACTCCAGCCAAAATAAAGATGCTCCCTAGACTTAAATCCATCTACGTAAAGAGGTTTAGTGTCACATTACAGATTAAAATCAAAGTCAGAAAATAATACCCTTAATCATCCAGTCCTTGGTTGGCCACAGAATGAGTGATATGCTTTGAAGACTGAAACAATCATAACAAATATTCTTTTTCTAGAGATGAATTCACACTTGTAGCATTTATCCAGTTTTGACTCAGAGTGTCTCAAATTTGAACATTTTTCATCCCATAGAGAGAAAGCAATCTCAGGAAAGGTTCAACAGCATTACATCCTCCTCGTCTAAGGTGCTCAGGAGTAGCAAATGCACCTCTTAAAGCCAGATGATGCCCATCGTGAATGCTGCCTCCCACGGCAACACATCATCCTTGTGAGAGCAATAGTCATCCTTCCCCTGAGAACTTCGTCCTTGTCAGATTGACCTTTCACAAGGGTCACTGAGACTTGAGAACCAGAGTAAAACTCCAACAGGAAAGAATCAATATCTGTACAGGTAACAACCACAGAATTGAGACACTAAGTCATTCCAAGTAACAGCCTTTGGACAGCAAGAGAGGTATGAGGATGGCTGACATCTTATGTTCAGAGCCTAGAAACAGATCCCAAGATGAAAATGTGTTAAGTTTCAGTGAAAGAATGTTTGCTTAGCCTATACAAGGCATTAGGTTCAAAGTTCTAGGTTCTCAATTACAATGAGAAAGGGAAGAAAGAGAGAAGGATGGAAAGAAGGGGGAGGGGAAGAAGCAGAGAGAGGGAGCAAAGGAGGGTGGAAAGGAAAGAGGGAGAGATGGGGAAAAGAAAAGAAAGATGTACGCAAATAATGTCAGAAACAGGGAAGACAGCTCCACAGTCCATAGAAATTGTTACCTAGCCTGCCAACATGTGTGGCTCTGAGCACCCAGACACACGCTGGTAGAGGTTTGACTCTGCACAAGTTGTTTCCTGACCTACACACACACATATGTGCATCCACATGCCCACACAAAATAATAATAATAATAATAATAATAATAATAATAATAATATAATGATTGCTTTAAAATTAACATTTTAACTGCATGAAAATTACCATGCATGCATACAATTGATATGGGAGTGTCATATATCAATCTGTTGATTTCATTGGTTAAGCAATAAAGAAACTGCTTGGCCCTGTGGGTGGAGTAAACAGAACAGAACACTGGGAGGAAGAGGAAGTGAGCTCAGACTCCACAGCTCTCCTCTCGGGAGCAGACGCCTGAGAGAGACGCCATGCCCCGCTCCCGTGCAGACACACGCCATGAAGCAAGCCGCCAGGTTAGACATGCTGAACCTTTCCCGGTAAGACCGGTGCTCACCAATTATTAGAGATGGGTTGATCGGGATAACAGAATTAGCCAGTAAGGGCTAGGGCTAAAGGGCCAAGCAGTGTTTAAATGAATACAGTTTGTGTGTTGTTATTTCGGGCATAAGCTAGCCGTGCAGGCAGCTGGGGTGCTGGGGACGCAGCCCTGCCACTCCCCTTATTACTACATACAATAAACTTTGTTCATGTCCATTCCTCTCTCCTCAATCCAGCTACCCCATGTATCTCTCATATCCTTCACAATTTTACATGTTTTTATAAGCCCACTATGTCAAATTATTGCTACGCATATGTCCACGTGTATGAAACCATTTACTGAGGCAGTTCAGTATAATAATGTCCATTGGTTACTCTTCCATTGCTGTGAAGAGACACTATGGCCAAGGCAACTCATAAAAGAAAGCACTGATTTGGGGGCTTGCTTACTATTTTATAAGGTCAGTCCATGATCATCATGGCAGGAAGCAGACAGGCTGAGCGTTTTACATCCTAAACCACAGACCCCAAGCAGAGAGAGACATGGGCTTTTGAAACCTCAAAGCCAATACCCATTGGTGCAGCTTCTACAAGAAGGCTATACCTACTCAGCCAAATCTACACCTCTTAACCCTTCCCAAACAGTTCCACTCCCTGGTGAATAAGCATGAAATACATGAGCCTATGGGGGCCACCTCATATAAACCACTTCATCTACCCAGAGAAAACTGACTCTCCCTCTTCTAGTGCCATCAATAGCATTAGCTCTTCAGCTGGAGGTGGGCATTGGAGCCCCTCCCTGTCCATGATGGAATTTTTAGCTCTCCTGGTCTGTTGGAGGCCTTAGGTGGCTTAACCACAGATGCTATGATGTATGCCCAAAAGCTTTGCTGTGTCCAGAAGCTGCCCTTTCACAACAGTTCGTCCCTTTTCTCCAGCTCTTCCGCTCTTCCCTCTCCTTCTTATGGATGATCCTCGTTTTTTTCTGGTACTTGTTGCTATAGAGATTCCATCTTTGGCTGAGTCTCCTATTCTTAGCATTTAAACAGTTATGAGTCTCTGTATTAACCCCTGCCCTCTGCAATAACAAACTCTTCTCACCAAGGTTGAACATAGCTCAAATCTATAGAAATAAATATAATTATTTCTAAGGCAATTTGACAGCATGAACATTTAGCAAAACAACATTTCGCTGAAATGGGATACACCAGGAAGATAACATCTGAAAAGTATATTAAAAACATCAAATTGGAAGTCCTAAGGAAGTCAAGGAGATATACAGTAGGCAATAAAAATACATGGGTTTGGGATTACAGAGAGGAGTCTGATCTGGAAAGGTAGACCTAGGGATATGAGGTTATAGCTGGTGCATAAAACCGTGGCACTAGATGAGACTGCTTAAAAAGTATATCAAACGAGAATCAAGGGAGCATCAAGAGTTAAGAGCTAATTAGGGGAAAACTTTCATTCAAAATCCTTAGAGGGTTAAAAGTGGAAGTTAATAATGTTCTAATTGTTCAATCCTGCTAAGGACATTGGTTTTTATCCATTGTTTGGGGTTTGTTGCTGTTGCTGCTGATGCTGTTGTATTGTTGGTGGTGGAGTTGTACTGACTATCTTGTATAGTCTATCTTGTAGTAGATTTGTTTGCTGGTCTTGAGAAGTGATGACTGTTACATAGCGTGGAATTAAAGATCAAAATAAGCCAGGTCCTGAGTTCTCTGTATTGAGGTGTAATGGTCCAAAGGTCTTGAGAACTACAACCAGAAGTCTCACTAACAAAAAAAGTCCCAGAAATGTAAAGGTAGACATCAAGAGTAAGAGGAGCAAAGGTCAAGAAGGTAAAAGCTCGGAACAGGTATTCAAGCAGGTAGATTGGGTCAAGCAACAGGAGCAAAACTGAAACCGGCTCAGCTCTAAGACATTAAAAGGGAAATGAAACTACAAATCAACATCACTCCTAATCACAGAAGCAAAACTTTAGAACAAAATCCAGACAATTTTTATATGTGTATGTGTACACAAATATAGGCAGAAAATTCTATGATGTGGATACCTATGCATAGACTCTCATAACCTTACACGGTAGAAATGAGAGCAAAATGGGACAAGTGCTTTGTAATAGTTTAGCAGTTTCTCATAAATTTAAGAATATATAATCATGTGACCTAGCAATTGCATTTCTAGATACATTATACATTCATATAAAAGTTTTCCAAATGTAGTCATAGCAACTTTACTCTTAATAGCCAAAATTATTGATAGTAGATAATTAACTACTTCAAATCTCAATTCATTATTTTCTCTAAATATGCAGCTACTAATACCTTTCCCTTACAATTTTAATTCATTAGAAAAATTCAGCCATCACCAATTTCTTGTTGAAGAAAGAGCCTCTGAAGACAAGAGTTCTGCCTTATTTACTTTTAATAAGGCAATGAAAGCTCCAGCTATTAATGCATACCTATAGCTCAGCTCTCTGTGCTCCTCAGAAGAATCGCTACCCAGGATTTGATAGTGCATCCACTTTCTTCCTCTTAGCAATGTTATCTTCATCTTCAATCCAGCTGTAGGAACAATGGGAAATCTATTGTGATATTAGTATTTTCAGCCTTAAGAAATAGAGCCGAGAAGTGACTACTGTTCTTTAGAAATAAACATGTCTGAGCGGTGTGGTGTGCTTATTTAGTTCTTTCACATACACGAAAAGCAGGTTCCAGTCCTCTGGTCCCAGTCTGCCTTGCTCCAAATTGCTCATCTATTCTCACCCAGAAATCTTTGCTTTAGCTCTTTCGTTGGCTTATGGTCATCATCCATAACTCCTATGTCACCTCTTCATACTCAGTCAAATGAAAATATTTTCACATTGCCATTAATCATAATTATTTTATATCACAAACTCCTAAAGTCTAACCCCTGCTTCTATTTCAAACTCTTAACTCACATATTATTACAATCCCCTTCTAGAGGACAGACCACCCAAAACAGGATATACAGACATCAAAACACTGATTTTGTTTATCAAATAGCATATTCTTTCTTAATCTTCTCTTTCTACATATTTAATATTCAAAATACTAGGTCAATTACAGTATGTTAATAAGGTCATCAGTAAAGAGTAATAACAAAATCCAACCCCAAAATAAGTTCAACTTTGAGGAATAATTCTTGTGAACACAATCTTAGAAAGTAATTTTCAAAGGAAGAATAAGGAAACCTACAGAGCCAGTATTTGGGGTTCTGATGTACAGCATTCTTCGTGAGCCCAAATGATGAAAGAGGGAAACGTAAGATCATAGGAAAGCACAGGACAGGTGTGCACTCTGCAGCCACACCCTTTGGGAAGAATGGAAGCAGGTGATAGCTTGTGGAATTTTTGTTTTCAGTTCTATAAGGCAGTGCTTTAAAATGCTTTTATTCAGTATTTTATTCCCCCTTATTTCTAACCAAGTCGGAAAGATGTCGGAGCATCACAGGAAAGTAGAGTGAAGATAAAGGTAACAACGCTGTTTTTACAATTCCTGTCTTCACATCCAAAGAAGGAAGAAAAGAAGCACTTAGCACAGGAACAACTTTTACAATGACGTGGGGATTAGAGGAAAAGCAGCCATATCCAGAAATGATTCCCACTGCTACCATAACTGCAAATGAGCAATGACTGCAAACTTGTCCCACCAGAAGAGGAGCTACTGATGTCTGTAAGGGTGATGACCAGGTAGGCATGCTGGTGAAGCTGAACCAAACAGCAGCTGAGGAACTCAGCTGACCACACGCCCTGGAAGAAGGCATTCCCACCACACTGGATGGTGCTGTACAGACAATGACTGTTGACTAAGCACATATTATTTATGTCTGAGAATCCCCTAGGCACTAAAGTCAGACACGGAAGAGAAGGCAGTCTTTATTCTCTGGGTAAGGAGGAATCCAGTGTAAATTAAACCATTTGCAAACCAAATAAAAATGGTTCTAAGCAAGAATATAAACCAGTAGAATAATGAATGCTGTCTTAATCTTGAGAATGAAAACTTCCCTGAGGCCTAAGATAATCGGGACAGAAAGGAATTTAAAAAAAATAAAATAAAACAACTTGAGCAACTTGAATAATCCTACATCCCTACATGTCTGGGATCAGATGTGTGAAGGCACCACTGGAAGAACCCTCAAGAGGTGGAGAAGACAGTCACAAGACTAGCTTAAAGGTAAGAAGACTGCTCATGATTGAACCCTAAATGGTACATTTCAAGACAGAAGTGGGATGCTGAACCCTGGTACAAAACAATATGTCCCCAAATTGTGTTAGTCAGGCCTGTCTCAACCATGAACCAAAACTGGACTCCTGAGCCCCTGAGCCCCTGAGCCCCTGAGGCTAGTTCCTACCACCTCAGGAATAAACTAAACTCAGATGTAAGTCAGCCCTTTCTTCCCCTACCTAGGGATTCAAAACATTTCCCTAGATCCAGGAATCCAAGACTTCAGGGGCATAGAATCAACACAGAGCAGAGGGAAACATCAAACTGGCACTTGAGAAGGCTCAGTGCTAAAATCGGAGCAGGCTTATCCGGAGTGCTTAGAAGTGACTCCTGAGTCCAGCCGCTCCCTCTCAACTCTTCTCAGCAATTCTAAATAGCTTTGAAAATGAGGTCTTTTTTTTTTTACTTCCTTTTTTACAATTCAGAGGGGGAAGACACTCAACTCTACTGCAAACTGGAAGATGAATATGCTTACATTTCTTCCCATTCAACAATAACTCAGAGACAGCTAATGAGATTTTCTTTCCTTCCCTAAGCTCCCATAAGCCATCTATTCTCCACCAGGCAGGGGCTAGCCATGAAATTTTCCACCAATTTACAATTTCTCAAGCAGCTAAGAGAAGGCTGAAATAGCTTAGTAATGGGAGTTGCCATAAAACTTGTAATTACAGAATTTGTTACGCTGAACATCATAATGGAGTGTTTGTTTAAACCAAACACCCATTGGCTCTCTGAAGACAAATACTGTATTCGATATCCTATTTCCCGCAAATGTACTGAGAGTCTTTTTGGACAATGATGGTTCGTCTGTCTTTATTTGGCTCGCCAGCTGGGTTGGCTGCCCCAAGTAGCTTTCGCCTCACTTAGGACTCACAAGCAAAGACTGAGTATGTATCACCTCTAGTTAAGCCAAGAGCTGACCAGACACAGCTAATCCATCCTCATAAGGCCTTCAAGGGGAGCGGACATTTTGTCTACCAGAGACACGAAGGACAGGCTAAGGGCCAAACTGACCTAACCCCAGATGACCTTGAAACACTTAAACTTTTCTCTGCTTTCGTTTTCACATCTATAAAACCCATTAAGTCAAGAGACTCACTTATTCTGACTCCCAGGTTCTGTAATTGCAAATAGGAAGGAAAAGTGACTAAAATTATCCTCATGCTTAAGTCCGTAGAGAAAGTTGGCTTCACATAGTTTACTCCTGTATCGATTACTTTTCTATTGCTGTGATAAAACAACATGACCAAGGCAACTTAGAGAAGGAGGGGCTTATTTGGCCTTACGGTTCCATAAGGATAAAACTCCATTACCATCTCACAGCCCCATGTCAGAGAGGATACATCCATGAAGTCATATCAAATGGATATGAGAGTTCATTAATTCATCTTTGGGATGTGCTTTGAGCAGGACAAATGCTTACATAGTACTTAGATGAATTAATGCTAGAACAGTTTTCATTCCAAATAATAAAACCCCAAGATAAGAACATATTCTAAGTTTCCGAATCATAGGAAACAGTAGACACTGAGAAGAGTCGGGACAGACAGGGTGATTCTGTGTTGTTCAGTGGGGAAAGCAGAAAAACCCAACCAAGAAATACGGGACCCACAGTAAAGCACAGCAAAGTGCAATGGCTTTGAAAGACAAAATGGAAAAAATTAGGAATAAGGTGCCTGGGGCTGGAGGGAT
The DNA here is from genome assembly GCF_018167655.1 of Microtus oregoni. NCBI lineage: Eukaryota > Metazoa > Chordata > Mammalia > Rodentia > Cricetidae > Microtus > Microtus oregoni. The sequence continues at coordinate 3,413,814 of NW_024543833.1, read as the reverse complement.
GACCGGGTGATAAGGCTAGCATGTTCCTCTTCCAAAGAACTTGAGTTTGGTCCTCAGCACCCATGTGGGGTGGTTCACAGCTGCCTGAAGCTCCAACTTCAAGGGAGCCAGGAGTCTCAGTCTCCTCCAACATGTGCACACATATGACATTCTCTTGTACATACCACAAGTATACATGTGCATCTGCATCAGAGAGAGGGAGACAGAGAGAGAGAGACAGAGACAGAGAGACAGAGACAGAGAGATGGAGAGAGACAGAGGGAGAAGGATGTAATAAGAGACTTGAAGCCTGCAGGTAAAAACTCCATCCATTCTGTGAAGCAGAAATCTCTGGAAACAAGCTCTTTCATGAAGGCCATGGAAAGAATAGCTTTGTTGTTCAATTATCTGCAAATCTCTCCTACAAACAGCAATGTGTTCCCTAGACCAGCTGCCCTGGAACCAGCAGCAGGGAATTGTCTGCAATAGGGTCATCAGAATCCCTGGAGGAAGCCCAAGTCACTAGGAAAATAAATCCAGCCCCTGACAAACTCAGGCTGCTACCTTCTACATGGGAGATATCTCCACAGAGAGATAATGTTATCATTATCTTTGAGATCCAATGCTTACTGTTGTTTATTTTTGAGATTGTATTTTAATTACATTTCTCCCTTCCCTTTCTCCCTCCAAACCCTCCTGTGTACCTATCTCTGCTTGCCTTCAAATCAATGGCCTCCTTTCTCACCTAGTTATTGCATACATAAACATATTTGCATATGCATATATATTTCTCAATATAACCTAGTGAGTCCATAAAATGTCACTTGGATGTATGTTTTCAGGGCTGGCTGTTTGGAAGTGGATAATGAATCAATGTGCTCTTCCTTGGGCAGTACCACCATTGCTTTTATTCACAGTAAAAAAAAAAAAAAAAAAAAAAAAAAAAAAAAAAAAAGATATTAAGCCTGAACAGAAGTGAGGCCTTTTTCCAACCAATTCAAAACAAGAGCCATAAAATACTGGCATTCTTCCTGGATAGTTGGGGAAAGGCCTGGGGATATCTCTATTCCTTAGTGTGTATTCCTTCTACATAGGATAAGCCCCTAAATTCCTCTGCCACCTGAGCTGATTTCTAACCAAGGCTCTCTCATTATACCCACAGAGGAGGAGGAAGTGGCAGCTCACCCGGGCCATCTCTCAGAGCCATCTCTGCACATCTAGACCCTTCTTTTTGCAAACCAAGTTGTAAGTCTCAACTTACATAGTATTAGTGCATGGACAAAAAAAAATTTCCAAGAAATTATTCACCTGGAGAATAGCTAATGTCTATTGATCAGTTGAACTTCTTCCATGATCATAAAAAGAGTCTGTGCAAACACATCAGAAGTAGGGTGGACTAAAAGTTGTAGCAATCTACTGTCTCTTTTAGAGAACATATATTGGATCATTGCTATCTGGAACACAAAAAGCAGACTATAGACCTAATCCACATTTTCTGGCCTTGTAGCTACAAACTTTGGTGAAGTTATTTAGCCATATAAGACAGGAGATTCTCATATACAAAGGAAAAATTATAACAATGTTGTCAACAAGAATTCCTGTAAAGAAGCTGGGTCTGCAAAGACAAATTAGCTGATTAGAACTTCAGTGCTGTAGAGAGATTGGAATGTTGTGGGTCCGGAGGCTAAGTACCTCAATCCAGCTTTAGCCCCAACAATTGCCATCCCTTACCCACCGCTGTGTCAGAACTAATAGATAAAAACCTTTTGGAATCTATTAACAGAGCAGACCACTAGGTCCTACTTCCTCAAGAGCTAAGAATGTCATCAGGTAGCATGGAGGCCTATGGAAAGCTTCTCCTGTCTTGGTATAACTACCTCTCTGATTTACCCACCATTGTATTTAAATTTGTCTTCATTTTATGGCATTCTTTGTTTTTTTTTATTTTATTTTTTTTTATTGAGAAAAGGAAAAAAAAAGTTTCTGCCTCCTCCCAGCCTCCCATTTCCCTCCCCCTCCTCCTACCCTTCTCTCCCTCCTCCCACCCTTCTCCCCCTCCCCTCACTCCTCTCCCCCTCCCTCTCCAGTCCAAAGAGCAGTCAGGGTTCCCTGCCCTCTGGTAAGTCCTAGGTCCTCCCCGCTCCGTCCATATCTAGGAGGGTGAACATCCAAACTGGCTAGGCTCCCACATATCACCATAGAACCTTCATCTGCTCCAGAGACCCACACTGGAGCACTGGACTGAGCTCCCAAGGTCCCACTGAGGAGCAGAAGGAGGGAGAACATGAGCAAAGAAGTCGGGACCACGAGGAGTGCACCCACCCACTGAGACAGTGGAGCTGATCTATTGGGAGCTCACCAAGGCCAGCTGGACTGTGACTGAAAAAGCATGGGATAAAACCGGACTCTCTGAACATGGTGAACAATGAGGGCTGATGAGAAGCCAAGGACAATGGCATGGGGTTTTGACATTCTTTGTTTTTTGAAATTATAAGACTTCATGCAACTTTTGATGTTGGAACATGGGATATAGGGCAACCGAAATCTGTGTTCCTGGGCCATGGTCACTCAGATTTGCTCTACAGTAAGCTGCCTTTACTCTTTAAGGTGAGAACTGCATTTTTGCATCCACAATATCTATCTTGGGGAATAACAGGTAGACAAAATTCTATACTAAATACGTGTCAGTTTTTGTTAGTATTTGAGTATTCTACTTAATGGCTTATTGTCGTAGCTGCCATGATTTGAATATAGCTTCCCTCCCCTTCCATGTGTGTTATCAAGAAGAGGGACTAAGCTAAACATTCTAGAGGTGATCAGGGCTCTGTCCTTCTGAACACTGATGGATAATCTCCAAAGTGAGTCTTCTATAAAACCCAGTTGGGCTAAATCTCTCTAGTACCCTGTCTTTTATGACACAGTGTCCTGCACTGCCAGAAAAAAAAAAAAAAAAAAAAAAGGCCATCACCTGATGCTGATCCTTGACCCTGGCACAAAACTGCATGCTAAAATAGACGTCTTTTCTAAATAATTCACACAGCCTGCACTATTCAGTGACCAACAACAGAGAATAGAATAAAACAGCAGCAATATTAAGAAAAAAATTAGTTCAAACTTCCTTAACACGTTTTTAATTTCTTTTGCTCTCTTCCAATTTTATTCTTACATACAGACAAATATTAAATGTCGTACCATAGATATGATTTTTTGCTACCTGTTGTAATCAAAACCATATATGCTATAAATGTTCTTGTGCTTTTTCTTATGTCTCTAAAAGTATAATATGCTTAAAAAATTCCATACTGATTGGTAAATTGACATAACATAGGCTAATATCTCTCTAGGGGCTAGAAAGATAGTTTACTAGGTAAATTACTTGCTTTCAGATCATAAGGTCCAGAAATCTAGCCCAGCACATAAAAAAGCCAGGCATGATGACATGTGCTGCAATCCGAATGCTGAAAAAGAAAAGACAGGCAGATTCCTGAGGGTCACTGGCCACCTGGTCAATTGACAAGCCCTACATTCCAGTAGAAGAGCCTGTCTCCATGAAGCAAGGTATGTGATGAGGAACAGCACCTGAGAATAACCACAGAAATGTGGGTCTAGCCCCCTCAATTAGCCTAATCTAAAGACTCCATCAGAGGCACACCCATAGGCTTGCCTCCTTCGTGGTTCGAAATCCTGTCAAACTGTCAGTCAGTGTTAGCCATCAGAGGGACCCTAAAAACAGATGAGATGAACAAGGTAAGATGCTGAGATCAATTTGCTACTCAGTGTTCTCAGTTATCCACAAACGGGCATATGTGTGCATAAATGGGTAAAATACAAGCAAACATGTGGATCCACATACATGTGATAGGCATAATGGCTTGTTCTGAAAAGTGCCAAGCCTGACAGCTAGTGAGTTCAAAGCAAAAGTGTGTGAGCGCCCACACAGCTACCCTGGCACAGCCTTGCCCACCTGCCTTCACTCCACACCAGTGACACATCCCACCAGAGGGGGTGAGAAGGAGAGGGGAACTCCCATAGCCTCACATTGAAGCAAAGTTTATAAGCAGGATGCAGATGAAGAAAAGTGGGTGTGGCCGCCTAGCTTCTCTATGGTTGGAAACCCTTCTGCTCCGTGTACCCCTTCACTCAAAGATCTTTAAGAAATTCTCACTGTCCTCTCAAGGGGGCAGAGGCCACGACAGTCAGTTTTAGCATCAACTAGACACCACTTGAGGAAAGGAAACTTGAATGGCAGGACTGTCTCAATTAGTTTGGTCTGTGCCCATGTTTGTGAAGGATCTTCTTGCTGTGGGAGAAACCAACTCACTATGGGTGGTACCATCTCTGAGGATGTAGGCCTAGGCTGGATAAAAACCCAGCTTGAGTGAGCCAGAAAAAAAATTTTCTCCACACTTCCTGCTTTGGTTCTTGCTTGAGCTCCTGTGTGATGAACTGTGATCCGGAAGTACAAACTAGGTAAACTTGCCTCCACGCTGTTGGCTTTGATCATCACAGCAACACAGACAATGCTGGAACAGGGACTGTTTCCTCCCGGAATGATGTCACGTGGATGGGATCTCTAGGTGAACAGTGGCCATGAATACAGTAATGGCTGAAGGACAAGGGCTTGCCAGCTCCATAGGAGACCAGCCCCTGACCTGGTAGACATTCGGTAGGGCAAACATCCAAGGCCAGGGGCCTCTGTGTGAGGGAGAAGTGACAGAGAAACAGTGCTCTGCCCACACGCCAAGACCCTCGCTGAAGTAGGAATCAGTTTCACAGGTTGTCGTTGACTATGTGACAGATATGGAGTAACTATGGCACAAGGTCAGTGCAGCAACACCAAACCACAAAGACCGACAACCTGCAAGACCGGTTTTTCAACTGTGCATCATTTCTCTACCTAGCCACACCTTATTTTACTTTTGAATGGCGCTGATCAATCACTTAGAGCCACTCATAAGGAAGATAGAGGCCCAGGGACATCAAATAAAGCAAAATGCACTTCAGATCATTAAGGAGTATTGGATAAACCCCTAACCTCTCTTCTCCTTAGTTTTCACATAGACGGGAGGGAATGCGAAGCTCCCTTGCCGGCTACATAGCGCCTCCTTAAAACATCCGAGTTACGTTACTAACCATGTTTTCTAAAACCGGCATTTGGAGCCTAGGAACGCAATGCCTGGTTTCTATAATCACTTTAAAAATCTCCCGGCTCAAACATATTAAGTAAATAGCATAGTAATAAAATTTGGGCTTTCATTATTGTTTCCATGAAACCTCTAAATTAGTTTAGCAGCAATTGTGGACTCAGGAGTCAAGCTCTGGTCTCAATTACTGAAAGACAATACTCAAATACAAATGAATGATCTTCTGAAACCCAGTTTGACTCCAGAATACAACAGGCCAAAACATCACCTCACCACAATAGTTATATCATATATGTGTGCATGTATGTATGATATATAATATACATGTATTTATGTGATATATATATATATCATATATGTGTATATGAATGAGAGAGACTATGAAGGAATTGCTCACAGGTTGAATTTTTCCAGAGAATGACTATACTGATTTTATACCTTATGCCTTCATACTACAACTGATTTCGGTTTAATGGAGCTGTTCAAGTCCAGCTCTAAGATCCCTGGCCCATCCTCACAGACTGATATGCTTAAACTAGTTACAAGTTACGGAGTCCCTGTTCCATGGGTTCAGTTTCTCTCAAATCACAAAATCATTGTGCCAGTGTCTCAGTTGTGGGAACCAGGAGAAATCCTAGTCAATGAGACACAGATGGAAACCTGTGTCAGCAAAGGTTCTAGGAAACATTTCTACATCCGGGCAAAAGCTGACATCGATTTTTCCTCTTTCCCCTAGCTTCGTTCTGGCTTGGTGACAGGAGCAAGGGCGGCTGATCTGGGATCAGGTAGAGAGGGCTGAGAGAACTGAAGGGACATGAGCCTCACCAGCACTGAGCCACCAAGCTAACATTGGTGCTCACATCTCAGCTTCTTGCTACATGAAGAACAAGCAGATCCTAACGTGTGTTGGACAGATATGTTAAAGTCAGTCCGATGAGATTCAGGCTGAAGAACCTGCATTTCGTTCCCTCGAGGTGACTTCAGCTCAGATGTTCTCTTAGAGCTCCACAGGAGAAATGTCCTCTATTTCACAGGCTTTACTTACAGCTGTCCTTGGAGAGTGACAGCAGCCATCACTTCTCACCGTCTCGTTTCTGAAGATGCTGACCATGAAAAATAGATCCTACATAAATATACATGTGCACTTGCCAGAAAATGGCCTACGGCTACTTGAGAGAAAGTAGAAAAAGCACATACTATCAGGGCAGAGTAGCCATGGCACTTTTGTGGGAAAGCAACTATCGCCCACTTAGGAAACAGGGAGAGATGGGCAAAGCAGAGAAATGGCTGGACATTAAAAACTCTGCCCGACCTCAACTATTTCCTAAATAGGCACCATGCCTGAGTTCAGTCGTTGATCGTTATAAAGTTAATGGAAAATATTCTAGTGTGCCACTAGGTCCACATCCTCCTTCACCCCTTCTCGCTCCAGATGCACGGAGCTACTGACTGAAAGATTTCTTGGAGTCAGTTGACCATCTTGTACCTACCCCCTATTTCTCTCGATAGCCACTGATATGACACAGTGTAAGTATAACCCCTCTGTTGTCTGCTTAGCCTTCCAGATCCACAGCTTAGCAATAAATAGGAGAAGCTCAGCTCTGGCTGCCCCGTGACGGGACGGTCGGAAGCCAACAGGAACATTTCTACTAGAAAGTCCCCACACCTTTATCCAGGCTTGGGCAGTTTTCCTCACTCAGAAGTCGTTGATGAATATTCTCCATGTGTCTGATTTTAATTCACTTACCAATTTAAAAAATATTGATAACATATTACCATGTCAGTGTGATAGAGTGCACGAAACTAGATGCACACCCATCAATGAGTGAATGCACAAACTCTGAGGAGAAAAATCAGTAGGGGTTTTTTGTTTGTTTCTTTTGTTTTGTTTGACTCTATTTTGTTTAAAGCACTTGAAGTTGAGAGGGAAAAGAGATGGTGTGGGGTATGAGAGAAGCTGGAGGGGAGAGATTGGGGATGGGTTTGATCTAAATACTTTAGATGCTTGAATGAAATTCTCAAACAAAAAAAAACTGTACTAATGTCTGTTTTCAGGTTCAGCATTGGACTATAGTTATGTAGGTGTGAGCACTGAGTAAAATCGTGATGAAGAGACACATGGACCTTCTCAGTACTGATCTGCAAATCGCTACACAATTGTAATTGTTTCAAAATAAAATGCTTACTTGAGTAGCACCAAAGCACCCTAGATAAGGGCATTCTGGCTTTTTTAGTATGCCTTGATGTTAGCCATTTTACAATAAACCGAGCACCAATAGCAAAGTTTGTTGCAATTATTACTTGCATCAATATCTGTAACCCTGTTTTTTCATTTGTCCTTGTATACTTGGATACATATACGAATATATATGTGTTCATATATAATGTGTGTTTATATGTATGTGTGTGTTCAAACATGCAAAATTTAAAAGTATACACACAATTTTAAATTTCACTGAATAGCTTTTACTTCAGTGTCTGACTGGTTGTAACTTTGAATCTTGATTCTATCATCCAGAGAATTAAACATTTTCTCTTCAAGGCCCAGGAAACGCAGGTTCCTAAAGACCCATTCATCAGAACTCTACCCGCAGACTCACTGAGGAATGGTCAAAGGCCTTTCGTCTGTATCATCATCTAAACTTATTTCTCTAGTCTTCCCACAAGGAAGTTTTAAAATGGATAAAGTCTTCAGAAAACTCTGTATACTTCCATAATCCATCATTATAGAAAAAAACGCTTCGTCCAGAAACCATAAAAGAAATAACAATAAATTAGACTAAATCTTTTTAAGGCCAACATAGCAAAGCAAAATCTCAACTGCAACATGAAGAGGACAAATCACGGACTGGAGAAGCATTTGTAACAGATGCTGGACAAAGAACAATTTAATTACTAAACATCTTTCAAATCATTAATAAAAAATTAAACAATACAAAGCAAACAAAAATGAGATTTTAAAAATAATAAAAATAAAAAATAAGCTTTTGAGACCGTACCTCACTGTTAATGAATGAATACAAATCAAAAATACAAGTATGATTTATTTCCTCATTCAATCAGACAAGAATTGTTTTCAGAAATCTAAAGCCTGGAGATTACAACAGCATAGGAAAAAGGTACCTTGGCTCCTGTGCAGACAATAGAACGTAGATGATCACACTGGAGAGGGCTTTGGCAACATTGAAATGCATATACATTTTGATTAATCTGCTTGTTGGAATTTATCGTATGGTATACTTGCAGACTACATTTGCTTTATCATTTGTCACATCCTTCCTGAGACCGCCCATTGGACATAAATAACCCCAGTGTCTTAAGATGTTTATGGAATAATAAAAGGTGTGAAAAAGGTTCAGATAGTCATTAAAGATAATGAGATTGCTCTGGGGATACTAACGTGGAAAGATCTCCAAGATACACACATTTATTTTAAAAACAAAGCTGTGGCTCAGTATCCTGGCAGAGAGGGAGAATAATCCTGTTATGTGTAAATTTTCTCTTCTAGGGAAATATAAGAAACCTTAAAGAACGCCATGACAGCAGGCAGAGGGAGCTCAGTGGGCTCATTGTGGGATTGTCTTTGCTCTTCTTCAGTGTCTATGGTAGCCTAGACTAATCGCAGCCCTCCTGCCTCAGCCGTCCATGACCTGGGAGAGCAGGCCTGAACCACCAAGAGTGACTCCCATCTTCGCCTTCCTCTTTATACTTGTCTGCGATCAAGCATGTGTGATGCTGTCTAATAGCAACAGTAAAACAATGCAAAGCCACAAAGCAAAGAAGAGAAAAGGAAACCATTTTTTGTTTTTGGCTTTTCTTCCACATGCTCTTTTCTCTTCTTTGTCTTTTTCTCTACTACTTTCCTGACAGTGGCTCATGGTATTTACCGTGTTGTTTAAGAGACGTGTATGTTTTGTTTCCAGAGAATTTCCCAAGTGTCCCTTGTCTGGTGGGCTGGGATAATCATTTTAAATTGAACTTCTGCTGTTTGAGGGACTCCCACCGTGTGCTCATTAGTATCTTTCCTCTCAAAGCCTACTTTTCCAAACCCTGGGCTCATTGTGGCTGCTTCTCAGCAGTCAGATTGGATGGTGGCGCTACTGCCAACCCCCAACCCTGCCCAGGTGCCGAGTGATTTCACTAAGCACCCCACTTGCGTCATCAGAATTATGTCACTGTGGTGCCCACCCATCACCTTCTCTAACTCCTAGAGGTGACAGTATCCTTAAAGGAGACTGATGGAGAATTTGTGGAGACCGGGGAGCAGATCTCTGACTAGCACGGATCCCCTAATTGTGTGTTTTTTTGTGTGATAGTTTCCCAGACCCTTGCACATGCCAGAAACCTGGATGCTAAAAGGACTGGGGAGGGCCATGCAGCCAAGAGCTTGCACATCTGCAGAGCTGCACCAAAGCCTGGGAGACTGATTAGCATGAAGACATACCCAAACGTTTCTTCTTCATTGGGGCCTTTATTCCTGTCCTATGACTGCAACAGTAAATCATCACAAACCACAAAAACCTTATCATGTAGTTCCACAACTCAGACGTCTCTAGTCATGGAGTCACCGGGCTGTGTCACTGGGGACCACAGGAAGAACGGTTCCCTGGTCTTTCCAGCTCCCAGAAGGCCCTGCATCTTCACAGGATACAAGCATCTTGGGATGGAAGAATCATTATACAGCTGACCACAGAACACTAAAGTGGAACCTGGGAATATGCCTTACCCTGTGAATATATGTGGGGATAGGAAACAATAGTAGGAACCATTAGTTCATCATGTACATGCTATGCCAGGGCTGCAGTAGCAAGCACCACGTATGGATGCCTTAACCAATACAGCTTTATTTCCATAATTCTTCAGTCCAAGGTCAAGGTAGAGCTATTTTGGCTGAAGCCTATTCTTAGTTTGTAATGACCTCACTGGATCCTCTCTTAGTCTCCTCCTTTCTGCATACATAGGCCTTGTGTTTCTTGTGTCTCTTGTGTTCAAATCTCCTCTTCCAACAAGCATGCTAGGTTAAGGTACTTCCTAAGGGTCTTCCTTTTTAATTCAACATGTCAAATGTTCCATCTCCAAACACAGGCACCTTCTGAAGTAAAGAGGTTTCAGACCTGTGGTAGTTAAGTACATGTACCAACTGGATGGGGTTCAGCAATACCCAGGTGACTGATAAAACTGTCTCTGAGTGTGTTCGTGAGTGTTTCCAAAGCGGTTAATAGTTAGATCAGCGGATCGAGAGCTGACAATAGCCCAGGCAGAGCAGAAAAGAAGAGGAAGGGTCAGTTCACTTCCTCTTTTCAAACTTGGCCATCTGCCACTGTCTATGTTCAGTCAGTGGGCCCTCTGGTTCTCAGCCTCCAGAATCAGACTAAATTATGCCAGCAGATTTCCAGTTCTCTGCCTTGCAGATGACATACTATGGGACTTCGCAGCCTCCGTAACCATACGAGTCAATTCTCGTAATTGTCCTCCACTTATGTGCACTGATACACATTTCCTGTTAGCTCTGTGACACAGAGGAGACAGGGCATACAGAGAGACAGAAGCCTCAAAACTCCGGGAAGGGGACATCTGCCTAGCAGAAAAGAGGTAATAAAAATCAGTAAAAGTCACCCATTCCTCTCAGCGTATGTGACCCCAAGACCATAACAGCATCGCAGTCACCCGTATCTTACGCTGATATGAGTTCAGCTGTATTGAATTTTTGTGGCTCCAGAGTTTGGAGATCACTGCAAAAATGCTGCCTGAATGGTAGGAATTCTGTATAAGATCATTATTATTATCTAGATTTTCATTAAAACAAGATCAGAATGAGGGTAGATTAAAGGGTTAATAGCTATTACCTCCTCTCAAGAGAAAGAAACTAATTACATTTTCTTATACCACAAGCCGCACCAACACCAGCATCCTGGTGACCTCCTGTTGATGAGCAATCTCTTTTTAATTTACATTTAAAACATTAGGCAAAAAGCCTAATTCCAATTATGTTCTCTGACAGCTCTCAATACTCATGATGGGAGTCACTGGATGTTAAAAATAATAATGATGATAACATCAATTATTCCTGCACACCAAACTCAATGCAGGCCACACTACCATGCAGAACTGAGCAGCAAGCACATGTGTGCAGGCATGCACCACTGAAATTCACAACCGGAAAACCACTGTGAGCCATAAAGGTGAATTCTTGCGACTCTGTGTGTCCCCGGCAAACCCCAGAAGTTCTCCAGGATGGCCTTTCGATCTACATTCTGGGAGGATGTCCCGTCAGGGTCTCCTGCACTCCTCACAGTCAGCTCTGGGAGCAGGTATGAAGAGATCACAGCATGGTCACACCTGGGCTATCTCCTTTCCCAGGGCAATAGGAAGGGGGCTGCCACATGACAGAGAAAAGCTCCATGCATCTTCTCTGTGAGGATGGCTATTTTCCAAGTGGCAGACTTTAACTCAGCAGCTCCCAGGATGGCTCAGAATGGTGATTCCTTGAAGAATGGACCGACTGTTTGCAATGCCCCTCCTGTCCCTCGTCACGGTGTGAGAGGAAACTTCTGTTTCACAGAAGCATCACATCAGGGATGTGAAACTAGATGGTTCTTGGAAAGATCACAGGAGCCTGGGTCAGTCTAAGGCATGAAACTTCCAACAAGTAGGATCTATCTCAGAACATCCCTTCCGGGCAGGTCCTAGGCAGTGGCCCTACTGAGGACATTTCCTGGTCCACCTTCTCAGCTGTCTTAAACCCTCCAGGAAACAAGAGCACAGAGCAGTCAGGCTGGTGATCGTCAGCCAGACGATCAGAGTTCAGCTCTTTCCTCTTGGTTCACGAACTAGAACCTAACATTTTATATTTGTTTTCTGGATTTGGTATCCAGAGCCTGCCCTTCAGTGTTAGTTTGGAAGCCACGTTGAACCACCGTGTAAAGCAGGAGGGGCTACTGGACTGTCTACAAGCTGATGCTGCCCACATCTCAGATGTGCCTGACTGGCTCCAGAGCTGTGATCATGGTGACCAGTCTGCAGGGCCTTGCTGCACTGCTAAAGCCAAGCAAAGTACCACTGCCCAACCCCTAGCTGGGCTTGCCCTGGTTCTGCACCAAGCCCTGTTACAAAGCCTCGAACTGCCTCAAGGACAAGCAGCTTTCAAGGCTAGGATGGATTCTAATTATAGCTGGGTCCTCCCTGCTCCTGGCACTTCTTTCCTCCCAAGCAGGGAACACAGGGATTCTGTGTCTCACCTGTGTTGGTTTCTGCAGCTTAGGGTTTCCCTGCTTTTTAACTAAAGACAAAGCCACCTAAGACGTGTGTGTGTGTGTGTGTGTGTGTGTGTGTGTGTGTGTGTGTGTGAAGAAAGAGAGAGAGAGAGTCAAAGGCTACACTGTATGTGTGCATGTGTTGTGTGTGAGTGCCAGGCTGAACACCATGTCCTGCTCCACTATGTGTGTGCACGTATGCATACATATTTGAATGTGTGTTTGTGTATAGCCTTCTCAAAATTCTGGCTTAGAGGCATGGCCTAATGACTCACTTCCCCAAAGTTATTTCTACCCTCCAGTCCAAAACGTTTAGAAGCAGGTGCTATCTATCTCCCTAGAATCTCTTCACAGCTGTACTGTGGAGCAGAGAATTCCCACCTGCAGCTAACCCATCTCCAGGACCTCGCATCTTGCCCTGGGCTTCTTCTATCAACCTATGCACATGTCCTAGGGACGGCTTTTCTCATTGTGGATGCAGAGCACCCTGGGACAGGCATCAGAGTGTCCCCTGGTGCTGTCTCATCTCTGATTGAAAGAAATTATCTACCTGATGCTCCCAGGCGCACACCCATCTTGGATACCGACCCTCCGTGTGGCTGAGACTCCCTCTCTCCAGGAGTTGCCTCCATTAACTTGGCCTATAAGCATGCCTATGGGGAATTTTCTTGACCAATGACAATGGGAGAGAATCTGGGATATCTAAGGAAGGTGGCTGAGTAAGCCAGGGAACACACCAGCATTCCTCCACAGTCTCTGCCCCTAGGCTCCTGCTTTGGACTCTTACCCTACCTTTCCTTGACAGAGGCCTGTATTGTAAATTTACCTAATCCTTTATGCAAGTCAGTCAATGTTTTATCTCAGCAACAAAGAAACAGACTGACACCAAGTTGCACCAAGCTCCATACTGCCTTTCCCATCCAGTGCTTGCCCACCCTCTCAGTGGGCGTGGGTGGCAGTCACTCTAGACCCTCTTCTCTAAATACCATGAATCCACATTTTCTAACTGTGATTCTTCCTTCTCTGTGCTGTTTCCTGGGTCTCCTTCTACTTATCTTCCAAATGCAGAGGCCTCTTTCAACTCAGGACCAGGACTTTTTCTCTCTATGGGGGAATTCATCCATGCTCATGGCTTTAATCACCTCCTGTACCAATTACTGCACAGATATCCATGGCTCCAGTCTCTCTGCTGAGCCCCAGGTCAATACTAATAGATACTGCAAAAGGATGGCACCTGAGCCACGGTTGCCCTGTCTTGACCCCCTTGCTTCCCCCATGGCCACCATTAGCAAACAGTGACTCATTTAGACAATTATTTGTCGTATAAACCAGTGTCTTCCTTTCTTCTCACATCTGCCACCCATCACCAGGTCCCCTTGACTCGGCAGCCCAAGGTATCTACCAAATCCTCTCGTAGCTCTCCCCATATCAGTCTCATGCCAACCCCTTCCTATCTTTGAACCAACAATATCCCACACCACTTCTCTCCTCCTTATGTCTCCCTAGGCTTAAAGTCACTCTCCACACAGCAAATCAGAGGGGCCTTCCTAATTCACACGCACGTGGTAATATCTGAGACTGTCACTCCTTTCTTTACAAGCCTTCAGTGGATTCCTGCTGCTCCTAGAACAGCACAAGGCACGCAGTACCAGTTCTATCCATAGCCACTTTCACATGACTGACAAGACTGGAGGATGTCGAGCTGCCCACAAAGATGCCTTTTGTTGATCTTTGTACACTGTTCAGGCTTGGACGATTTTTTGCTGTATAAATAGTACCTTGCACTCACTAAGCATGTCCATTCCTGAACTGTGAAGTTGACCTAGCTTCCCTTATTTATAGTCTGGTGCTGTTACTGTGTGCCAGAGATAAGGTGCAAACACAGGGCTGTCATGCTCTGGAGCCCCTACATTCTCTCTGCTCAATTCCATCGTTCATTCGCCCATTGTTTCTCAAGAATCAATTATTTCATCTCAGGCCTTCTTCAAGGAACTGGCAGATGAAAGAGATATGGTCCTTTGCCTCAAAGGGCTTGCATTATGAATACCATCTTCTCCCCAAAATGAATAGATAAATAGTAGAACATCAACAAATGTATGTTTAACTGTGTATTATACTCCAAGTGTTGTATGAACCACTGGACTAAATGATTAAACAGCATCTCTTCTCTCTAGACATTCTAGAAACAACCACTAGTAACATTCCTTTGGCCTACTTATTTTTTTATCAGTTGAGTGATTTCTATCCCCTCTTTCCATCCTTCATATCTTCAACTTATAAATGATGTCAATATCATTCGATCTCTATCAGAAAATATCCAAAAATGAAATTCCTATTGAGAATGTGTGTCACCTCTGCCCCAACTAGCAGAAACTGCCTTCGCTACCAATCAGAGACTGCCAGACACTCAGAAGAAGAATCAGACTCGCCTAACCTAGGATGTCTGGCTAAAGCTAGGCTTTCTCATCTTTACCCACTGGCTCTCCCTGAGGACTCCTCAGGACCATTTAAGGGGCACTTCACGTGTCCTGTGCTACATAACATGTTTCTTCTTTCTGGTAGAGTTTCAAGGGTGGTACATGACTCAAGACATCATTCCAGTTGTCAGAAAGGAGGCACAGAGAGGGAAAAGTTACAAGGACACACAAAGAGCTGCATCACTGGCATTTAGTAAACCATGAAGCCTGTCCCCATCTAAAAGACTACCATCATTTCCTTAAGGGACCCCTGCCCTGGCTTACAGTTGCTTCTTCAGTGACTCTCCTGGAAAACAACTGCATCATATCATGAGAAACGGCACTCAAGTTGCTCTCGGTGGTATGCTTCCTGCGGCAGTTCTATGTCGCCATTGTTTAATTGAGGTAAAATTTATAACATAAAATTGAACCGTTTAAACAATTCAATGCCACCAGTACGTTCACAGGGTGCCAAAAACCTGGTTCCAAAGTATCTTCATTACCTCAAAAGCTCATATCCAATAAACAGTATTTCTCCACTTACCATCCCTAATCTTTGACAACCCCTAGTTGGCTGTTCTGGATATTTCAAATAAATCAAATAAGTCAGTGTGCAAGTTTTATGACTGACTTCTCTTCCATCACCCAATATCCAACACTTTCTGTGTTCACCTGCGCTATAGCATGAATACATGAAGTACTAGGATTATTTTCTTTTCAAAGATAAATGATACACTGTTATGGGGACAAACTGCTGTTTGGTTAGCCCTTTATCTGCTGATGGACGTTGAGGTTGGATCTACCTTGAAATAGAAAGTGTTCCCTGCCCTGTGGGAAGTCCAAGGACCACCTACCTCCATCCAGGTCTAGTAAGGTGAGCATCCAAACTGCCTAGGCTCCACAAAGCCAGTATGTGCAGTAGGATCAATAACCCATTGCCATTGTTCTTGAGTTCTCAGTAGTCCTCATTGTCCGCTATGTTCAACGAGTCCAGTTTTATCCCAGGCTTTTTCAGACCCAGGCCAGCTGGCCTTGGTGAGTTCCCGATAGAACATCCCCATTGTCTCAGTGTGTGGGTGCACCCCTCATGGTCCTGAGTTCCTTGCTCGTGCTCTGATTGCTCTTCGGGCTGATGAGGGAGGGGAACTTGATTGGGGGAGGGGGAGGGAAATGGGAGGCAGTGGCGGGGAGGAGACAGAAATCTTTAATAAATAAATTAATAAATAAATAAGAAATAGAAAGTGTTACTATAAACATTGCAAGGACTTATCTGAGCATGCGTTTCAGTTCTCTGGGGTAAATGCCCAGGAGCTAGACTTTTGGGTCTTATGATAATTATTTATTTAATTATTGGAGCTGTGACTCTCAATCATCCTAATGCTATGACCCTTTAAGATAGTTCCTCACATTGTAGTGACTCAATCATAAAATTATTTTCATTGCTACTTCATAACTGTAATTTTGCTACTGTCGTGAACTGTAGTGAAAATATGTGTATCCAATGGCCTTAGGCAACCCCCATGAAAGTATCATTAGATCCCAAAAGGGTCGCAACCCACAGATTGAGAACCCCTGTATTTGAGGATCTTAAGGAATTCACTGAGCATCTAGCATTGGGCATTACAGAGCATACGACAGGATTGCTGTGGTGGGAAGTGAAATGGCAAGCTGGGAATCACTGGGCACGATGAAAGGCAGTCCTAAGAGGAAGTCCAGGGCAATGGAAAAACAGAGAGCAATCCAGAAGGCCCCTGAGGACAGCGAGAAGAGAGAGCACTTGGAAGGTGCTCAGCAGAAACAGGAGTGAATGGGAGGTAGGTGGATAAGCCAGAGGAAGGAGGATTGGCCTGGCTCCCTAACAAGCTGCCACCGAGCTGTGGGAACTGCTTTCCAATTGGAAAATCTAATCCTATTTGTTCAGGGCTGTTGGAGTTGCTTAGGCCCTACTGCTTCTCATTGACTAGTGTCCACGTATGTATAAGCCCTGCAGCTAGCACTCCCAGAGTTATTAAATTGCTCATTATTTTTGCCTTATGTTCACAAAGCCCCCCTCCCATGTCTTTTAAAGAAAAGGAACCCTGACAAATTAGCTTTTTTTTTTTTTTAATTTCTGCTCTCTGATAGATGGAAGAGACAGCCTTGGCCAAATGCAAGCTGCTTGATTGTTTGATTTTTTTTTGATTATATGAATAATGAGCATCTGCCTTCCAAGGAGGACAACTATGTAACCAAAGCCAAACTCAGTTTGCTTCCACTTAACTGTTTCACTTAACTGTACAACTTGCCCCAGACTGGTTCTCAAAGCTCCACATTGGTTCTTTGTAAGTTTTCTCAATTACTTTTCATTTATATGAGAGTGGACTTCATGGGGTCAGAAGGGACTGGAGATGTTGAAAGGATGCTTAGGCCAAGCTTCATTTGTCTCTTATTTCATATGCATGGAATTTGTACCTAAAAATCACAACTTTCTGCTTTTATCGTCCACTAAACAGTGTGTGGGGAAAACATAGGCTTAAGTTTGAAGTTCTGTAACACATCCAAATTATCATATGCCATTACCGCTTTATTATCCCATGAAAGGAACACATATTTATATGTGATATAAATATAATATAATATAATATAATATGATATAATAGTTATATATAAATGTATATATATATTTGTAAATAAATATATATATATATATTTATATATATATATATAAATGTATATTTATATATAACTATTGATGTAGGAGACTAATTAAAGAGGCCTACATATGTCAAGATAAATGTTTATGACAAATGAGACTTGGATCAATCATTTCCTCAGAAAATAGCACCACCCAAAAACATAGAGAAAAGAAACTCAGAAATGTTGTCTGTCCACTGTGAGTCATTAGGAGTCCTGTGTCATCAGACTTAATTTCGGAGTCTAACAGCCTGGAGGCTGAGCACCGCTCACAATGATTCTTGCTGGTTTCCCACTGGAACACAACTCTGAACTAAAACAGAACATAGAGATAATCTTCCACCTAGTCATAGGACATAATGTTGTTCTTTTAAATCCTGTGCTTTTTAATGTTAAACAGAGCTAGAATGACCGTCTCTACCTCTGCAAGGATGGCATTTGTTAGGGGATAGACTGAAAGGCTGTTCCACTGTATGAGGTGAAATATATTTACATTTATCAGAGTTAGAGAAAGGAAAGCTCATTCCAGGTATGTTATTGGGGATGAACTTTGACATAGCCTGTAAGGAAGATTACAAATACACACTTTTTTTTTATTACAGGGACTGCATTTGGGAAATTGATCCTACAGCCATATTTTCATGTGCAGTAACGATGTACATAAATAGTATGGTAATAGTATTTGTAAAGGGAAAAACAGGTCTGGGGAGATGGCTCAGCCTATAAAGTGCTCACTGAACAAAGATTAGGGTCTGAGTTCGATTCCCAGAACTCATATAAAAATCTAGGAGCAACAGCGCCACTGAGAGGCAGAGATCAGAGGTTAGCTCTTGGTTGCTGGCCAGCCAGTCCAGCCAAGATACTGAGCTCTAAGTTCAGTGAGAGATCCTATCTCAAAAAAATAAGTTAGAGAGTGATAAAGAAAAAAAGAAAGACATTCACATTTGCACACCACACACACACACACACACACACACACACACCATGTCAAAACATTGAGCATTTCCTTTGTCAATAGACTGGACTTTGGCTTATACACCAGAAACAGGGTTGACAAGGCAGCTCAGTAATGGGGACTTTGCCATCAAGCCCAAAAATATGGGTTTGATCCTAGGGATACACACCAGGGAAGGAGAGAACTAACTCCTGTGCATTGTCTTTTGATGTCCACATGTAGATCATGGCACGCACACATACGATAGATAGATAGATAGATAGATAGATAGATAGATAGATAGATAGATAGAAGATAGATATGTGTATGACGCCATGGGGGCAGGAGAGATGGCTCAATGGTTAAAAATATCTTCTGTTCTTACAGAGGACCCTGGTTCAGTTCCCAGCACCAATACAGCAGCTCACAACAGTCTTTAACTTCAGCATCAGGGGATCCAATGCCCTCTTCTGACCTCAAGGGCACCAGACTTGCACATAGTGAACATACACACATGCAGGCAGACACTCATATGCATAAAATAAAAACAATTCTTAATTAAATAGAAAGCATAAGCAGAGTGTTTCTCACCAGCACACAAGCTTACTCTTGCACCAGAGCTTCTCATAAGCTGGGATTCCCCCAACTTCTCAGCCTCGCCCAATACTCTTCTCCCCTTCAACTGTGCCTCCATTTGAGTTCTGAACCCCTGTAGCTTACAGACTCTGCATAAAGTAGTTCCATATGCACTTGGGTGACTCAAAAGTTATTTAATGTTCTATAAATGTTGAGGAAAGGAAAGAACTTGATGAAACTCTTCCCTACTCAGCTCAATTTGGCTTAGAAATACCAATCAGCATTTCAAAATAGTGAGTTGCTACCTGTAAATCCAGAGATCCTGGCTTGTTTGATTAGGGAAATGAGTCAAAAATATTTCAGTGAGGAAGAGGAGACATGGAGTGACTTCACCATTTCCTAGGCACAGGTATTCTTAGAGATGGAACATAATTCAAAGACAGATGTTCATAAACAGAGTTTCTCACACTTCTTTATCAGGAGATGGCTTTAAGTTTCAAGGATCCAGAAAGTCCTATGAGAAACCACAGAAACCCTGGGAAAATATCAGCCACACTGCAGGAAATACTCAAAATTGGGATAACCCATGCCAAGTTGCCACAGCCTCAATGATGGAGCAATGAGCTAGCTGAGTGGGGGAAGTCTTCTCAGGAACAAGTGACAGAAGTCACATTGGAGCAGACAGTAGGGCTGCTGAGTGACTTCAGTGGCCATACCCTCTGGGTCAGGGAAACACGTGAAACCTTCCCTGTGAGGGGAAGTCCTCCTGGCTGGCTATAGGCAGCTATTTAGTTGATTTATTTACAAAAAGCCATCTGAATGTACTCCCTAAATCATGGCTAGCTACTTCAAAGTTACCATTTTAATGTGATCACTGCTCATTCAGCCAGAGAGGCGGAGAGGCTTCCCCGTAACTCACAGTGCTCCTGGTCCCCAGAGATTTGTCTCACTCTCATTCACAGGGACCCCCTCTAGGAGGGAAAAGAGGCACTATTCCAATGTGTACGTTACCGGATCATTCTTTCTTTCATTATGCCTTATTACACATTCTCAAAAACCAACACCACGCCAGGCAGTATGAGACAAAAATTAAAAATCGCTCCAGTCCAAGGATCAAAGTCCACCTGGGAGGGTAAAACATGGGCAGAGCTCACCCTATTTGATGGTGGCCCTGAGAACTACAAAAGTTCTTCAGGAGTATTTAAAATGCTACACTGGGCTTTGAGTTCTCTTACAACTAAGTCTACCCATAAAAGTTTTGTGAAAGAGATGATGATTGGGCAAAATTATGAAGTTTCTAGGGCCAAGGTACAACTCCACTAAGAATGGTTGTGTAATAAAAAAAAAAAAAAGGTCCCCAGATTGGGACAGCAATTATCTGGACTTTGTCGCATGTTGCTCGACATAATCATGTGACCTAGAACAGCATTCTCCAGCATTGAGGTTCTCATCTAGAAAGTGGGGGTGGAGAAGATCATTGCTAGACCCTTTAAAGATGGTATTCTCTGTGTTTCTAAGCTTCCAGATTGGGAGGTGGGTTGTCAAGATAAAAGGCAGCCAAAGAGTTGGCCAACACTTGCCTGCATGTTCTTGTTCAAACTTTGTATGCATAACAAGCACGAGTATTCTTCAAAGTGTTTAAGATCTCAGGAAATATGTAATTTCACACTCTGCTTCCCTCCCCTTAATATTATATCAATATATTTTTTCCATAAGTGTCCAGGAAATCATCTTTTCAATGACAACATATACATTCTAGTGGGTATGCCATACTGATCAAACAGGTTCCTTTCAATATGCATGTATATGCTCCACCCTCCCTCCAGTGCTAGTGAAGGCATTCAGGACTTACACAGGCAGGCAATTACTCTGCCAGTGAATCTCAGACATATAGAGAGGCTCACCAAACTGATCCTGACTCATGGTTGGGTAGAAGGAAAGAGTAGGAAAGAAATAGATCAACATCAAATAATTGTTTGGGGCTAGACATCTCTGGAAAAGGTGATATCTCTACCCCAGGACACAGAAAGACTTGAGATAACTTTGGGGTGGTTGTATTATTTTATTATTATTAACTCGGGGTTAGCATATGAAAAATAGATTTCAGCTGAATATTTCACACATGTGCATCATTTCACGTTGTTGACATTTCTCCCTGCTTCGTTCATCCCGTTCTTCCACCCATCTATTTCTTTCTGTTTTTACAGCATTTCTGAACCCTTATTCTCCATAGTTCCCCCTCCCCGTCCATTGAGACCCCACCTTCTACTGCCATAGTCCCTTTCTACGGTCATGTTCTGCGTGTAGATTCACAAACACACAAACTTGCAACAATATCTGGCATATGAGAGAAAATGTTAGATTTATCTTCCTGAGTCTGACTTATTTCTCTTAGATCCATTTTCCTCCATCTGTCATAATTTCATTCTTCTTTGTGGCTGAATAAAATTGCATTGTATACATGTACCACACGGACATCTAGGCTAATTCCATCTCTTGGCTCTTGTGAAGGGTGCAGCAATAAGCATATGTGAGCAGGTGTTTGCTTTTTCTTGCTTGTTCTGAACTGACAGAGCTTTCACAGTGAAGGAGGAAGGTAGTGCCCAGAAGACAGTTACCCTCAAGAAATCACAATTGCAGTTCCTAGATAGCATGACAGGAAGAGCAAGAAGGGTTGTGAAGAGGAATAACGACTCACTGAAGAGGAGGAACTGAGATTAAGGCCCCCTCAGGAAGGCCACTGTGCCTTTTAAGAGCAGGTTCACACACTGCAGTAACCAGCCTGTTCTTTATTTAATGTTTTTCTCTCTTTCTTTTTGCTTTTCCTTCCTTTCTTTTTATAACAAGATGTTTTCTTCTGGATCTCCATATAACATGGAAGCAACCTCATGAAAACCTCTCAGGTAGCCCCCAACCACAATAACCTTTCACCAGACTCCGCAAATGTGAATGCCAGACAGTTGCTAAAGCTGGTTCCATTCCGACACCGTGGGAAAGAAGCCACTACAGATCTCCATGTGATTCTGCTGGTCCCCGACAGATGTCATTAGGCTTCAGTGTCCCTGATCAGATTTTCTTGGAGACATGCAAACATGGTAAAAGCCGTCTGCCCGACAACAGGTATCAGACTAGACAGGATAAGCAGAGACTAGAGAATGGCAAGGATGCAAGCTTGCTGAGTTTTACACCTGGGTGGAGGCTGGCCAACGCTACTCACCTGAGGAAAAACTCTTTCTCTTGAAAATGTATTTATTCATACTCAAGACTGGGTCTTGTTCACTTAGCTTTAGGCTTAATCTAAGGGAACTGGCATTCTTACACATAGATAGCCCCGACTAGAGAAGCTGCAGTGTTGGCTATCTGTCTCGAAACTATCTGTATTTAACATGCACAGGTAATTCCTGCAGTGTTTAAGATCTCAGGCAATATGTAATTTCACACTTTACTTCCCTCCCTTTAACATTGTATCAACATGCTTCCCCATAATAGTCCAGGAAATCATCTTTTTAATAATGGCATCCATGTTCTAGTTTGTATGCTGTATTTAGCAAACTGCTCCCCTTCGTTAAGCATTTAGATGCTTCCTCCCCGCCCTCCCTTCGGTGCTGCAGATGGCACCCAAGGCTTGTACATGTTAGGCAGTACTCTGCTACTGATCTACAGTCCCAGACCTTGATTTTCTCAGGCAGGATCTAACTGTATATGTCTAGACTGACAATGAACTTCCTGTATAGCCCAGACTGCCTGTAAAATCAGTACCTTCCTGGATTCCTGTTTTTTGTTTTTATTTTTGTTTGTTTAATTGAAAATAACATGTGGAACTAGAATTTTAGTACTAAGCCAACAAAAACTACCTTTACCAAGAGAGAAAAGTTCTTTGGCATGTCCCACTAGCCATGAACTCTCTGGGAACAGAACCGATAGCAAGTGTTCGATTTAATATCTACAGCAACCCAGAAAGACTTGCAACAACTTCCAATGCTGAGCTTGTTAAGCAAAACGAATGCCAACCAAGATCCTCCTGTAGCACTTTACATGAGAGTGGCCCCTACAAATTCATGTGTTGGAATACTGGCTCCCAGGAAACAGAACTGTTTGGTAAGGATTAGGAGGTGTGACCTTGTCAGAGGAGGTGTGTGGCTGGGGATGGGTTTTGAGGTTTCAAAATCTAGTGCCGTTCCCAGTTAGCTTTCTCTGCCTTGTTCTTACGGATGGAAGTATAAGCTCCTAGCTACTGCGCCAGTGCCATGCCAGCCTGCCGGCTGCCATGGTCCCCACTGTAAAGGTCATGGACTCAGCTCTGAAACTGCCTCATTTTATGCTTTCTTTCAATATGTTGACTTGATCATGGTACTTTATCACAGAAATAAAAAAGGAACCAAGACATCTTCTTCTTCATTTTCTCTTATTTCCACTTTTGTTTAAATGATTTAATTCTCTGGGAATGAGATGTTTCAGTATTTCGTAATGTCTTCATCACAACAAACAAACAAAATACAGAATACTATCTACTCTCATTGCCCACAAATGTGTTTTTTTTTTTCATTTTAAAGCCAGCCATGAAAGAGTGAAGAACTCACTAAAAGTTAAAATTAACAAAACTGGGACCCTGTACTCTCAACGATGTCAAAGAAAATGAAACTGTTTTGTGTAGATAGCAGAAGGCAATCCAAAAAGCTGAGCAAAATAGATGGCTCAGATAAAAGGGGCCAGTGGAAAAGACAAGATTAAAATATGACGTCACCATGGCCAAGGGAACTGGATTTTCCTTCTTAACAGATGAAACTGGGAGGCACAGATGAGTCTGCAAATAGGCAGATAGATAAGCAGGCCTCTGCAGCAGAGTGCAGGCAGCTGGCAATGGCTTTGGGTACTCACAGAAAAAGGAGAGCCAAACCCCTGAGCAATGCAGGCCAGGTGTAGCCTTCCATCAGACCTCTCCATGCCGTCTTTACCCCAAGCATACCAACACTGGCCTCATACTTCCAAAGCTTCTAATGATCTCCTATACCATAAAGACCCTGCCGTGCTCTCCCTGGAATTGGGTGATTGTCACCCATTACTTGTCACTAGAGTCCACAGTCCCAGTTCTAATGCCTCTCTGTCCCAACCCATCCTAGATGGGAGCAATCACTGACCCTTGCAAAGAGAGAGAAGCTATTACCCCTCCTCCATCTGCCCACCAGGTTATACCAGTCTGCTTCACAGTCCCTGTCTGTATATCACTCACAGCCAGAGACCTGTTCCCTGTTCATAGTTATCCCCTCAATAAGTCACTGCATATTGCCTTAAACCAAGAGCAAGACAGAATAGTTATCATCTTGATGGAGGTAGGCATTGCAGTAGAGAATCCAAAACCTTCCAGTGAAGAAGAAACTGGGGTCAAGACCTGTGAATGTGACTTTGTGGGAAAAAATAACTACTGAGAATTTCAGCTTCATCAGGATGAGAAAATTGGATGCTAGACAAACAGCCTTATCCCTTAGCTCTCCCGTCCCTCACACATGGTCCCTGGTAACCTGTCTTCATCCTAAGTCAGATAGCAGAGTGTTACTGCAAGCATGTGCAGCAATAATTGGAAATTTCTGATAAGGAGTATAGAGTTAGAGATTACTTTATCTTCCTCTCTGTCTCTGTTTCTCTCTGTCTCTCTCTCTGTCTCTCTCTCATCTCTCCCTCTCTCTCTCCTCTCCTATATGTTGTTTCTAAATCAGGAAGTAAATTGGGGGAGAGAACAGTATTCAAGGCAAAAATATTGGCAACTGTGTCCCAAGATATTGCTTTTTAATAGCAGGAAGTGAATCCAGGAAAACAGAAGGAAATAGAGTCAGAGCCCATGCTTGCTCCTCACTGGGCTGCCACCCTCATTGATCCATCCTGGGTGGTGCTTGGTAGCTCTGAGTGTGAGGAAGGGGAAGGCCCCTAACAGGCCCACATCCTGAGTGGCCACTTTTCAAGGGCCAGGAAAGAACTTGATACTCCCTTCTCCCTTTTAAGGTAAAGCTAACATGTCCCATGTCTTCCTCAGGAAGTTTCTTTCAACAGCCTAGAACTAAAACACAGTACGTCAGGTTGCATGAGTTAGTTCCCTCAGAATTTTATATTTGAAGAACATCATGCTTTTCTTGTAGCAGTGATGGAGAACAAACCCAAGCCTGTGCTTTCCAGATAAGCACTTTACCATTGTGCTCCATTCCCAGCCCTGCAATTTTCCTAACTGACCCCTAAACACTTTGGCTTGGAGTCACTCAGTAAAGCTGACATAATCATAGCACACACATTTTAAATCAAGGCTAAAACATGTACAGTCAGGTCATTTTGGAAATGCAGCCAAGGAAAGCTAAGACAAAAAATCTATCACATATGCTTCACAGTAAGAAGCAATAACTGGATAGAACAATGGAAAATGAGAAGTGTGCCCAAAATAGATAGAGCATTCCTGATGAACCAGAAAACCTAAGTAGTGTGGTCATAGAGAATCTGCTATAGTATGGATTTTTAAGTACTACAACATATAGTACATACTAAATTTAGATGTTAATGTTAAAACTTCAGCTTTGCACTCTAGATTTATTTTAGGAAATAAACATTACAATAGACTTGTATTTACAAAATCCTAAGCTTTAACAATATTGTAAATAACTCAAGTAATTATCATAAAGGCAGGATGAGTCCAGAGCTAGAAGAAAATTATTTCATAAATTAAAAATACTGAACCAACAAACATTTAAGAAAAGACCATTGATTTAGTGTGGTCTGCATCCATTTGGTTGCCTTAGGAACAACAAACACCACAGAAAATGTTAAGACTCGAACACATCAACCCCATAATTCTCCCCGTGCTTACACTGCATGAAACAAACTGTGTAGATTTACAGTCTGTGTACCAATTAATTCCCAAGGCTCTTTTTACACCAAAATCTTCTTGCATTTGCCACTTAGCTGGGCTTTGATCCAGTCTTTGTGAAACCCACACTGTGGACTGTGTCTTCTAGCTAAAGAGCATAAATATGACCTCCCCCTGGTTAGTTTCTCTCTTAGAGACTTCTCCCTTGCCCTCTGTTTATAAAGAAAGAAAATTTCCTCCTCTTATTTCATGGTTTCTGCTGACATCAGTGATAATGGCAATGACAGCTAGAACCAAGTGGTTCTTCTAAATGTAAGAGTCCCTCTTGCTCACACAAAAGGACACAGTCAAATTCAGCTCTAACCAGAACCATGGTCACCATCCTAGAAGCATCACATTGGAGGAACACTTTCCAAGAAAGGTACTGAGCCTAGTGTTTGAGCAGCAGAATGCTTTTTTCTCCCAAGCCTTGAACACTTGTACTAGGCCAGAGCAAGATGTTTATGGTTTGTGACTGTGGCAGAGTATGGACCTCAGAGCCCAGGCACCTTTGACACCTCTAGGTCACACACTAAATAGAGAGACATCACAAGTCTCAGTTCAGGGCAGTGACCTTAGCAGAGACAACCCTTACAGCCTTGAGCCTTGGCCTCTCACACAGAAGCCATCTGGATCCTCACTTCAACCCAAGTGAGCGAATCTGAACATCTGTAAAGTTGGGTGCCTTCTGCGTGACTGCAAACGTCAACAGATGGACTATCAAGAAGACGACCTTTCTCCCCAAAGCTCCTCTACCCCCCACTTCTAGGCTCTTAGAAGAAAAACTGAGTTATAATTGTATGTGTAAGAATGTTTTCCTACACGTGTGTGTATATACGCACTGCACAGATGCACAGTGTGCTTGAAATTAGGCAGAGGGTGTCAGATCTGCTGGAACTGGAGTTACAGACAGTGGTGAGCTTCAGTGTGGGTTCTGGGAACTGAACACTGGTACCCTGCAAGAACAACAAGTGCTTTCAACCCCTGAGAAACCTCTCCAGACCTGACGCTTGCTCTTTCCCCGACTCGAGAGACAGAAATGTGGTTTACATCTCACCCCCTCTTCTTCAGCCACCTTTCCTTAGAGTTATTTTTCCTTCTCTTATCTTTGTTCTTCAAGGCTTTGCCTAAGAAGTAATTTAATAAGCTAACAAAGACAATTGATATCAGAGTTTGCCTATAAACAATGATAAAATAGGGCAGGGAAAATTGTATTTTAAAAAAAACAGACTTCCACTGAATATATAGAATTGGGTTTTTTTTTTAAATGCTGAGACTTCCTTCTTCCAACACACACCCACATAGGAAAAGTATAAAAAATAGGATTTTTTTCTTAAAGTTTATCTTACATGTGGCTGAATAAAGGTAAATATATCTGTAGACTCCAAGGCCCTGGTGTCAAGTCCCTGAGCTCTTCTTTAAATAGACATGATGCTCCGGGGAACAGAAAATTAACTCTGCATGCCATTTCTCAAGCACTCAGTGCATACACGAAATCACCATACATTTAAAGTAGAAAATGTTCCACGAGTCTGGCTCATTTCTGTCGATCTCTTCTTTCCAATGACCCTGGGGGAGTGTGAGTGAGAGAGGACAGCTATTCATTCAAATCAATGAAATATGGAAGAAAGAGTGATTGTGTTCCATATAGGCACATTTGTGCTATTTTTCTTCAGTGGGGAGCAAACCCAGGGTCATGTATAGGCTAGGTATGCATCCTAAACACTGAACTATACCTAGACAAAAATATAAAATGTGCAGAAGTCTTGGTATTATGCCAACAACATAAATTTAAAATGCTGTTTTGTGTTCTTCCCACTAATGAAAATTACCTAGGAAGCTAAACTTACCAAGCTTTAATATTAATTATATCAGACTGTAAATGCCCATCAAAACAATGCCGTAGAGACAGCCCGCCCCCATTGCTGAATTCTCCTCACAAAGTCTGGATTCATGCATCATTCTCATGTCTACTTACTGCAAAATATGGTAAAAGGTATAATAGCATGCCTGATAGATGACATAAATGGGTCAGGAGTGCACCGGACCTTAGAGTTAAATGGATTCAAAAACACAAATGCTACCTAGCAATTTGGATGACTCATCTCTCAAAAGGGTACATTCTCTTCTGTTGGGTACGGTCTTCTTTCACACAGCAGCAGATATGACCACATCTCCATCTCTGAAGAGGCTATGAGACTCCATGTTTCAATTCATTGCTCTAAAAGTCCCAAAGTAGGTAAGCTAAAAGTCAGGCACATCTGGAAACTGGGTGGGGGAAAGAGATCCATGGAAAGCCTTCTGCCACTCCTACCAAGTACTCCCCAGAACATGGAATTAAAAGGAGCACTTCTGAGAGGGATGCAAGGTAGGTCTGGACCTATGTAACCACAAAATTCAAAACAGATCCCATGTGGCAGTGATCTCCTGGGTGAGGTGATGGACAGGAACACAGAACGAGCAAGGTCTTGTAACCCTAACTTTTGTGTGTAGTGTGATAGTATCTAATAGTCAGCGTTTCTATTACCATGAAGAGACACCATGACTATGGCAGTTCTTTAAAAAGAAAACATTTAATTGAGTGGTTTACAGTTCGGAGGTTCAGTCCATTATCATAATGGTTGAACATGATGATGTGCAGGCAAACATGGTGCTGGAAAAGGAGGTGAGAATCCTACATCTTGATCTGCAGGTCACAGGAAGTGATCTGGGACACTTGGAAGGCTTGAGCATGTATGAGACCCCAAAGCCCACCCACACAGTGGCATACTTCTTCCAACAAGGTCACTCCTACTTTAACAAGACCACAAGTCATAATAGTGCCACCCCCTATGAGCTTATGGGGGCCAATTACATTCAAACTACCACATTTCATTCCCTGCCCCCCATAAGCTTGTAACCACATCATAATGCAGAATGCATTTAGTTCAACTTTAAAAGTTCCTGTAGTCTATGACAGTCTCAACAGTATTTATAAGATAAAAGTCTCTCCTGAGATTCATGAAATCTGTTAACTGTAATCCCCTATAAAAACAAAATTAAACAAAAACAGATCACATACTTCCCACATACAATCATACATAATATGTATTACAATTCCAAAAGGTAGAGAAAGGAATATAGTGAGGAAATACTGGACCAAAGCAAGACCAAAATCAACTGGGAAAACTCCAAACTCTGTTATCTCCACATCTGATGTCAAAACATGCTTCAGAAGTCCAAATTCTTTTACCTTCCTTTGTTGACTGCAACATACTTATCTCTCTTGGGTTGGTTCCACTTCCTGTTAGCAGCTTTCCTTAGCAGGTATCCCTCAACTCTGCCATCTCCAGAATCTTGGGGTCTCCAAGGCAATCCGGGCTTCATCTTTACAGCTTCACACATAGCCTTGCTAGGCCTCCATTCAAAGACACCCCGACACATGCCTGCCCTCAGTAGCTTTTCTTAGTCACAGAGACAAATTCCATAATCCCTTTCTTCTATCTTTAACTCCAGAACCAGGTGGAAGAAGCTGCCAAGTTCTGTTGCTTACTGGGGGTGAAACATGATTCCCTTGTTCAATTATATCTTCATCAGCTTTCTGTTTTCAATGGTTTCCTTCACTGTCTAAGTTTGGCTGTCCTGGAACTTGTTCTGTAGACCAGGCTGGCCTCAGAGATCCACCAGCCTCTGGCTTCTGAGTGCTGGAGTTAAAGGTGTGCCCCACCACACCTAGCTCTAAGCTTTTCTTTCATTCCTTTCACAAGTTGAAAACTTAGTTGGGTGGGATCTTACCCTGAGATCACCACCCCCTTTATTTTATTTTTTCATCTGTTTATTTTCTTCGACACAGAACTTAGCTCCATTCCACTTCTTGTCACTCTTTTCCTCCTCAAGTTGTGCCTATTGTATTGTTCCTTGCTCAGTGTGGGAGGTCCTTCTGTTTGTGTGTTGCTTTTCTTGGTTAATGAACAAAGAAACTGCCTTGGCCTGTTGATAGGGCAGAACTTGGGCAGGTGGGGAAGATGGAACTGAATGCTGGGAGGAAGAAGGGCAGAGTCAGGGAGATGCCATGGATCCGCTGCCCGAGATAGATGTGGCAAAACTTTACTGCTAGGCCATGACCTCATGGTGATATACAGATTAATAGAAATGGGTTAAACTAAGATGTAAGAGTTAGCCAATAAGAAGCTAGAGCTAATGGGCCAAGCAGTGATTTACTTAATACAGTTTCTGTGTGGTTATTTCCGGGCTAAGCTAGCCGGGTGCCTGGGTTGAACAAGCTGGCCTTTCTACAAATGTTCAGTTCACTCCTTTCCATTTTAGATCTTCATAAGCATGAACACTAGCAACCACACAAGAGAGTCCATATTAGGTTGTCTTGAGATTTCTTCTGGCAACAGAATTAATCCAAATCTCTTCACTTTAGCCTCAAGCAGACTCTTTGGACAAGGGCAAACAGCCACATTCTTTTAAAAAAAATATCAAAAGAACCATCTTTAGGTTAACATTCTTCTCCTCTGAGATCTTTTGTGTCTGGCCCCCACATTCATTAAATCACTCAGCACGACTGTCTTCCATGTTCCTACTAGTGAGATCCATTAGCCAGAGCTTAAAGCATTCCACTGCTTTTCTAACCCAAACTCCCAAAGTCCATATTACTCCAGACAGAAACATGGTACTGCCTATCATAGCAATACCCCAATCACTGGTACCAACTTCTGTCTTAGCTATGGTTTCGATTGCTGTGAAGAGATACCATGACCACAGAAACTCTTATAAAGGAACACATTTAATTGGCTATCACTGGTACCAACTTCTGTCTTAGCTATGGTTTCGATTGCTGTGAAGAGATACCATGACCACAGAAACTCTTATAAAGGAACACATTTAATTGGGTGGCTTACAGTTTCAGAGGTTTAGTCAATTATCATCATGGTGGAACATGATGACATGCAGGCAGACACAGTGCTGGAAAAGGAGGTGAGAGTTCTACATCTTGATTTAAAGGTAACAGGAAGTTAACTAAGACCCTGGGTGTGGCTTGAGCTTATATGAGACCTAAAAGCCTACTGCCACAGTGACACACTTCCTCCAACAAGGCCACATCTATTCCAACAGAGCCACACTTCCTAATAGTGTGGCTATGAGCTTTTAGGGGCCAATTATATTCAAACCACCACAGCTGCCCAGCAGCAGCATGATACAGGGAGAAAGAAAGAGCCTGTAAAGGTGCTACCTTTTACAGTTGGCACCATCAGATCAGGCAATACAAAGTTATTAGAAAGCCTTGGCAGCAGTAAACTTCCCTTGCAAGAATGGGTAAACCCATCCTGAGAATCATGTATCAAGTCCTTTGTGAAGCAGAGAAAAAAGGGTTCAGCCTCTGAACTCAGATGGGCCAGGATCAGTCCACATCCCAGGGTCTTACCAGCTATACCTTAGTTTCCTCAAGTGAGAAATGCAGATCACAACTTGAGCCCTGTCACAGGTGTTTGCTGAGAAATTAATAGTCATAAGCAATGTCTGAGGGCTCATGCAAGTAATCCCAGCTCTAAAGGAACTGGGCCAGGAGGACCATGAGACCAGCCTAAATTACACTGTAAGAGTCTGTCTCCAAACACACACGTGTGTGTAGAACAGATGAAGCAAGCTGTTAAGTGCTCCATAAGTTTAGACACTATTAACACTATTAAGTGTAAGGAGCAGTACCACTATATAAAGTCAAGTAGAGAGAGAGAGAGAGAGAGAGAGAGAGAGAGAGAGAGAGAGAGAGAGAGAGAATATAATCCATTTGGTGCTGATGTACAACTTCTTGTTGCTACTCTGCCCTGAACAAAGCCTTTTTCATCCCTCACATGATCTCCTTCCCTTATATACCCCAGAGGCCACGGCTGCTTGATGATGCTACTAAACTAGGTGATTAGCACTTCTATAACATGTAAAAAAAAAAAAAAAAGAAAGAAAAGAAAAAATAAAGGTGACTTCAAGATGTTTACTCCAAGGTTTTCTGAGGTAATAAATGCATTTCTCTTGAAACGAAACAGAAAAAAAGACAGCCAGTAGCAGTTTCAGCATCCGAAGCTGGAGGGAAGCTACTTGATGGATGGAGTGGGATGTTATCATCTCTTATAAATTCAGGATGCTTCTTTATGAGAGAAAATTGTTCCACATCAAAACCTAAAATAAAATTAAAAAAAAAAACTTTTATGGCTATTGAAAAGGATATACCCCAGTGGACAATGTTTTCCAACTCATAAGCAATTGCATGCCTGAAACTAAACTTTAAGATCAAACAGACATTGTAAATTCTCAATGAGAATGTTATAGCAGCTAAGGACTTGTTGTGAATATGTCTGTGGATACAATATGTTCTGGCAATCCATGGACCAATTGAGAACCACACACTCAACCTCCCTCCTGCTTGTTTTTCTTCCTCTGTACCTACTAAAGGACTCTCATGAAACCAAGAAAGGAATGAGGTAATAAATGGCCTCACAGATGCCACAAGATACCCTGGAGGTTTACTGGGCCCTTCCTATCTGTGCTGTCTCTTGAATCTGAGGTTTTCTGAAGGTAAATCGAGCTGCTGAGATAAATTCTAAAATGAGTAATGGACCAACATAAATTTATTGCTCTCAAACAAAGGCAAGTAAGTGATTGGTTGATGGGGGAGTGTCATATATCAATCTGTTGATTTCATTGGTTAAGCAATAAAGAAACTTCTAGGCCCATTTGATAGGCCCACCCTTAGGTGGGTGGAGTAAACAGAACGGAAGGCTGGGAGAAAGAAGCTGAGTGAGAAAGTTGCCATGATTCTCGCACTCCAGACAGACGGAGGTTAAGATCATTCCTGGTAAGCCAGCTCGTGGGCTACAGCAGATTATTAGAAACGGGCTAGTCCAGGTGCGAGAGCTAGCCTAGAAGAGGCTAGATAGAAATGGGCCAAGCAGTGTTTAAAAGAATACAGTTTCCGTGTAATTATTTCGGGTAAAGCTAGCCGTGCGGGCGGCCGGGTGCCGGGGATGCAGCCCCCCACTCTTATTACTACAACAATTGGTTAGAGTTTTTCATTTCTTTTTTTCTGATAATATTTAATGCTGTTAAATCAAAAATACTTGAATGAGCCTTGTGACATTCACTAAGGAGGACTGTATTTAGGGTCACTGTGCTAGGCACAGGGACCACTGCTATGTACTCTTTCAGTGTGGGAAAAATCCACTTCTCTCACACCAAATTCAGCATAGTCAAGAGGCTGAGTAAATGACAGCCATGAGGGTGGGGTTGAAGCTAGTAGATTGGAAAAATTACCAAGGAGAGATGCCTTCAGTTATGGGTAGATTCTGACCACAGTAACCTAACCTACCTACCAAAAGCAGGCTATGGTGATCAGACATCACCTGAGCAAAGGAAGAAGGCCAGATACATGGGCTGGGGTTTACGGTTTGTTCGGTTGGTTAGTTAGTTCTTTCTGTTTGCTTTTGTGAAACAGGCCTTAGTGAAGTTCTTTGCTAAAATCTTACAAAGAAGAGTAGGCATGTATGCATAAAAAGGTTAAGAAGCCTAAGATTTGATAAAGCAATGAATTTTGTCTATAAGTGTCTTTCGACTTTAAGAAGCTTACATACACCCAAAGGAGTCTCTGTTGCATAGGATGGAGTTACCCACACATCTGTGTTTAATAATTACTATATTCATGATAGTTAGACTATTGGATCAGCCCATTCTGTAAAGGATAATGGACTAGGAAAATGTTGCATGCAGACACAACAGAGTTTTATTAAGCTACAAAGAAGAATAAAATAAAATTGGAGACCTAGAAGGCATCATACTCAGTGACGGAAATTTTGTATGTAACTTAGCCAGCCAGCTATTCCAACATGAGAGGTGAAGAAATCTGGTCTAGCTGTGGCTGCTGGAAGATAACTAAGTAACTGACACATGAAACACCCACTTATACATGCACATATACATATATACACAAAGACACATACATGCACACATATATAAACACAAACACACCCATGCACCCATATGCACAAACAGATACACAAAACATACACACATATCTACATACACATGCACACACATGCAATGCAAACATAAACATACAAATATGCAGACACATATACACATACATATATAAACATATAAGCATACATGCACACACACATTCACATTCATTACATACACAAACACACAACAATATACACATGCATACACATACACACCTGACTTGGAAGGAGAATAACTCTTTAGAAGGAACAAGGGAACTATCAAGGGAGGGGGAGCAAGGCAAAGTAAGAGAAGGTGAGTATGGTCAATGGACAAGATACATTTGACCGAAAATGTCGTTATGGAACTCACCCGTCACTCTGTACAATGAAGATATTTTAACAAAGTGTTTTTAAATGTGCTGCCTAAAGCCAAAGAAAGAGGAAATGACACAGTGTTCCCATCAGAAATGTTTATGGGCTAAGTCATTTCTGTTCACATTACCTTGGAAGAACTTTGTCAGACAGCCAGACATTACAACACTCCTAGAGGCTAGGAGATCTGGTGTAGCTGCAGGCTGCCAGGAGGACAGATGATGACTTGGCAGATGAATAACCAGTATGTGTGTGGATTACACACGATTCCCCCTTCTTCCCCCTGCCTTGTACACGTAGGTTTTCTCTAAAGCCTTGCATGCCCCTCACTCTGCACTACACACGTCCCTTGATTTGGAAAATGTCCTTAACCCTTGCTGGGACCAATAAGAATGAGGCAGAAATGATAGTTTGCCACATATGAACCTAGGCCTCAAGCAAAGCCATGTGTGTTCATCGGTTCTCTACTTATCTGTCAGTAACATGGTAAAAAGAGCTGGACAAGCTTGCTAGTCCAAGACAAGCACAGGTCAGAGCAGAACTACTGTAGTTAAACTGAACCCACATTAAACCACGCTCAGGCAACCTCAGCTCCATGAGAGTAATGACTATCTTAAGTTACTGAATTCTGGAAAGATTAATTAGGCAGCAGATTTTGACTTTTGATAACTGATACTTTCTGTTATATCACTGCTTAACGCACATGTTTTCAGAACTATAACTGTATGTATATGAGAAATACAGTCACTTTTCCCTCCCTTCAAGTTTATAAAGTATGCCTTATGTCTATTTTAAAAGAATTTCTTATAATCCAAAATTTAGTAGTATATGTTATGGCTCCAAATTAAACTAAAGGTATTTTAATATTTTAGATTTAAAATTTGAAACCATTATAAATAAATACCAAATAAATGTACATTTAAGTTCATCGGTCCCTGATGGAATTAATGAACCTCTGTTTTCTGTAAAGCTGAAGAACAGGGTTGCCCTTGGCATCATCTTAAAACATAATCTAAGTCCATTAAACAAAGAAACATTTTAGAATGATATCATGGAGATGAGAGCATTGTTTGCTCTGACTACCCTAAAGAAGCATTTTAATTTGCTACCCCACAGATCATTAATTTACTTCACAGACAGTGCTTCAGTGAACATTGTTGTGCTTTACTTCAAATTCTCTTAAAATATGAAGAGAGAGAGATGGAAGAGAGAGAGAGAGAGAGAGAGAGAGAGAGAGAGAGAGAGATTGATTTGGCTAATGGAGAGCTAATCCACAGTGTGCGTGATAGGTGTCCACACTGTTTTCTATTAAGTATAAGGGTGTGAAAATGAGATAGAAGAATGGAGGGAGGAAGAAAAGACAGAAGTGGCTATAGGACTGATGACAGGTGGATCCCAGGGCAAGCATGAGTTGTGCCTCAAAACATGTCTACTCAGGCATCACCAAGCATGGCTGTGGCAGAAGTCCGTGCAAAGGTCATGGTATATACAAGAGCCAGGAGCAGAGAGAAAATGCCTCTAGGTGCTTCACGATAGTCTTCCATGTGTTTCTTTACCAGTGTCCTCCACACTATGGGCTGACATTCCCTGAAACCTGAGTCTGAATGAAAACCTCCTGCCTGCCTTTCTTGGCCACTGGATTTCCCTCATCTTATTATAGAACATACTAGAGGGAAATGGTCTACCTACACATCTGAATAGAGAATATAAGTCCCATGTGAAGTTGAGGCTACACCTATTTTATCCTGTCCCCATCACTGCTACAAAGGCTGACACGCAGCGGGCACATAGCAAGCAATGCCCAAGTTTAGTACATCAGTTTTCTTAGAAACTCTGGTCCTTGGGGGATCATGAGCACGCATACGTGCAAAGATGTTAGTCACCCTCCATTTCAGGGGAATTGATCGCTTTCAGTTCCCTGAAATTCCTTGGAGATACTTAGCACAAATATTTAAAGATTTCTAGATAAGTACAGTTTTAAAATAAAGAATAAGTTCTTGTCCACTTTAAATCCTCTCAAATAATTTTGATACAATTTCCACTGATCTCATGATCATAATTGCCACTTCTCTCTCATGCATTATTTAATCACAAAATTATGAAATAAATGAAACATGGTATATGAAATTGAACTGCAATGTGTCACCCTTGGAGACTTCATAAATGCCCTTCCAAGTATCAAGAGTTTATGTCCCTGAGGAATTAATCATGTACCTTGAAAATAACATAACCTTTGAAAGAACTTGGCATTTTCCCTCTTCCAATTTAAATGAATAAAACACATTTGTAGAGACTTTAGGAAGAAAAAAGTACTATAAAGAAGTATATAGAAGAATGGATTAAAATAGAGACTAAGAAAATCTCTATTAGCTGGGCAGTGGTGGTGCACGCCTTTAATCCCAGCACTCAGGAGGCAGAGGTAGGCAGATCTCTGTGAGTCTGAGGCCAGCCTGGGCTACAAGAGCTAGTTCCAGGACAGGCTCCAAAGCTATAGAGAAACCCTGTCTTGAAAAACCAAAAAAAAAAAAGAAAGAAAGAAAAGAAAAGAAAATCCCTATTATGATGCAAAATCCCTTAATGTGGTAGACACTATTTGAATGACACAGTCCCAGAAAGTCAAACAATTTGGCTCCAAGGGAGTAGGGAATTCCTACAAAGCAGAAACTGTAAAGGGAGATGGACAGAGATGTATGCAACTGAAAATCTGAAAATACGGGTCAATAAAAACCATCATGGAAATCAGAGCAAGTCCCACACCAGACTAGCGACCCAAGAGCGGGAAGCCACAGGGGAACAAATGACTGTCCTAGGGCAACAGGACTGAGCACGGGCCATTGTGTATGGGAAAGTCTGAGCTGTTGATGCCAGAGAGGAGGCTAGAAGGAAGACATCATCAGTATTCCTGGGTGGGCGTAAGGCATGCAGGGAACCACAGCCTTCCAGGGCTGGTCCAAGCTAATGTCTCACTGTATAATCTAGTCTTGCCTGGAACTCACTCTTTAACCCAGGTTAGCCTGAGACTCACAGTTACCCACACTCCTCAGCCTCCTAAACACTGAGATTACAGAAATGAGCTATCACATTCAACCTCAGTCCTCTGATTTTCCCCAAAAGGTATTTCCACAAACTGCGACTTTGACCCTGAAGCTCATCATGGTGTCTTACAGCTAGCAAAGCAGAACAGAGTAAAAAAGGCTCCTCCACCCAGCAGACAGATTCCCTGCACTAGCTGCCTAGCCACTGCTCACGCAATGGAATACAAAAGGTATTCTTTACAAGCTAATGGCCACCATATCAGCCATAATCCAATCAGGAGGCAAAACTCATATCACTTATTTGAATTGAAATTTTAATAAGAAGAATTGCTAACTAGACAGGAAGAGTTGGCATGGGTAACTGAAAGGGTACAAAAAGAATTTGATCCATTAACAAATGGATCGATAACAAAAGATAATATATACATAAAACAAATTTCATTTGGCCTTAAGAAAGATGAAGTGCTGATTCATGTTATGACACAGAGAAGTGCTGCGGTTTGAGCATCTCCAACAGAACTCGTGCTGAGACATAATTCCCACGATGAGGCACTGTGAGGGTAGAGATGCCATTGGACTGTGAAGTCTAGAGGTGGGGCCTTTGGAAGATAAATTTAACAAGGCCAATGATGGGACTCTGAGTCAATGTGACTTCATTAAGAAGATGGCAAGACCTGAGCTAGGACATTGTCTTACCTGCGGTATCTTATAGACCTGAGCTAGGACATTGTCTTACCTGCGGTATCTTATAGACTTTTGGTCTCTTACGAGTCCCCACTGGTAAGAGAGCTGCACCAGATATGAGAGCCAATCTTGAATTCTCGTGTCTTCACAACTGTAAACCATATAAACATCTATTCTTATAAAACATGAAGTCTTTGCTGTTCAGTTATAGCAGCAGAGAATTGACAGGCACCCCTGGAGACAACTGAAGTGGAATAAGCTAGTCCCCAAAGGGCAGGTATCCTGTCATCCCCTCCTAGACTATGACCCTGGATTAGCAGGTTTAGCAGCGTCTTGAAGCTGTGTTTCTCAAAGGTTTCATGGAGGGACAAATAGGCAGGTGTTACTCAATGAGTATAGAATTCCGGCTTTGTTGAAGCAAAGAGTTCGGCCTGTATTTGCTACTAGTGTGACTGTACCTGATATTCCTGCACTATATCCTTATAAAGTAGTTCAGATGGGGTTGGAGAGGAGATCGGGGGCAGAGAGACAGCTTAGCATGTGTTAGGCCCTCAGTTTGATCCCCAACACACACGCCCAAAAATTGCAGGTGAAAGTTTTTGTATTATGTATATTTATACACTTTTTAGAATTTAGAAAAAAAAAACCTTTCTAAAGAGTTCTAAGGCATCATGTAGCTAGTGTAAGAAACAACCATACAACCTAGGATGAGGAATAGCAAGTAGAAAGGGTTAAAATTAATAGCATGTCGAAAAGGTTAGAATTAATAGCAAGGAGAAGAGGTTAGAACTAATCAAAGTTACAAACTAAAAGGAAGAACCTCGAGGGCTTGAGGCCCTGTAACTGGAGAAAGAGTCCCAGAGGACTGGGGCAGGTGTATCAGAGATGGACCCCCCCACACACACACACACAAACAGGTTTTCTTTACCCATGCTGAGAAAGTAATTTTAGGTTTTGCTGGGAGGAGCTGCTACTGCACGGTGTGAGAGTCAGTGATGACTCCCATAAGAAAAGGTAGAAAACTCCCCCAGAGCGCAGATTAGCGGGAGAGTGTGAAAGCAGAAGGGTGCCTTGAAGAGCCCCAGCGAGGGCACACGGCTGAGCTCTAAAACCTTAGAGGGAATGAACATTTGAAGACAGGGTGGCAAACGCCCTAAGGAGAGAGAAGTCAAAAGAAACGGGGTGTGTGCTTCTGGGGGCATAAGAGGGAAGCTGATGAAGAAGATGTGATTTCAGCAGCACTTGCCTGTGCAACTGAAGGGGCAACCTCCTGTGCCCAAAGGTAAGAATTTCCCCTGCCCCTGACAGAATGGAAAGGGGAGGGGCATACCTTCACCACGGGAAGTCTATACTCTGCTTACGGATAAAGGAAGAAACATTCCTTTAAGAAAATAAGAATTTGATGTTTCTTATTTTATTCAGCTCAAAATAATCCTTAGGCCAAAGTGGTACAAGTGGGGTGGAATATTCTGCTTATAAATCCCCTTCGATAGCAAAAACAAGGGTACCCAGTTCTCTTGGGAATTCACTGTCTGTCAAAGCAATAGATACATTTCTTCCATCCTGCATTATACTTTAAAGAAAACCAAAATATTATTGTCTTAGAAACATGCTACTCAGGCTTTCAGATCTGTCTTCATCTCTGTTTTGTCTAGGATACTCACGAAACAATTTCTACGGGAATTAATTGCAAAATCAAGACACGGGTCTCACCCCTCGTAGTCACTGGTAATGTCACCTATTTTTCATGGTAATTAGATTCAGGGAACTATATTGAGATTTTGAAATTATTTAATACG
The DNA here is from genome assembly GCF_018167655.1 of Microtus oregoni. NCBI lineage: Eukaryota > Metazoa > Chordata > Mammalia > Rodentia > Cricetidae > Microtus > Microtus oregoni. The sequence continues at coordinate 3,374,047 of NW_024543833.1, read as the reverse complement.
TTTTAAAGTGACTAGATTCCTGGGGTTTTTATAACCTTTTCAAACATCATTCTAAGTAATATTCAAACTACAGATTTTACATTAATTTCTTTTTCTACCAAAGTCCACAGTCACTCGATGGAGGCTCTCCTGCTGCCCTGCCTAACTCTGCTAACACACCTTGTATTCTATCTAAATTAAATCTAATTGCAGCTGCAACATTCCCCAACCATGTTATCTGAGAGCAGTTGCAAGTTCAAATTTAATCTGAATTTCTTTGAAATATGCCAATTCGCACCGTATCATATCAGACATAATCAATGAATTATTCTCCACAAATGTGATTACAATTGACCCAGCTGAGGGCATCATTCCTAGTAACAAACTTGTGTCTATACACAGTACCTGGAACAAAGAATCGTTTGTAATAAAGTATAGCCTTCCCTCCTTCATATTTACCAAGTACATCCGTGTGACTAAGTGACTGTTCTACTCTGCCCTCCTCTCTTTTTTTAGTTAATACCTAATATCTTAAAAAAATGTTTTTCTTTTCTATTAAGTGCGTGTGTGTGTGTGTGTGTGTGTGTGTGTGTGTGTGTGTGTGTGAAACAATGAAATACTCACCTCCACCTCCTGACCTTTGTCCTCTGGTTCAATCACACATACAATAAATGTTAAGTGTTTAGCATTTTGTCCCTACCACAATCAAACTGAACTGAGTAAGAGACTATTTAAATTTTTACACGTTGCATTTTCCCCCACTTAATTACCTGTTAAATTAATAATTGTGCATTAAAATCTTCATCCTTGATAGGGTGGTTGTTTATCTGTTTTACATTGGTCATTTTACTATTAAATTTTAGAATTATTTCTAGTGAACTTTAGAAATTTTTCCTTTTCCTCATTAAAGATTGTATGACAGAATCATTATCACGCTGTGTCCCTTGAAACATTACAGCCGGGTGCTCTGTCATCGCGTGTGTGGTGGTGTAGCATGGTCAACATGTGTGTGGCGGTGTAGCATGGTCAACATGTGTGTGGTGGTGTAGCATGGTCAACATGTGTGTGGTGGTGTAGCATGGTCAACATGTGTGTGGTGGTGTAGCAAGCTGTTTATTCAGCCGTTTGTTCGATTCCAGTAATTGTCTGTGAGGGTTTTGTGAGCAGCTGACATTTCATGATTGTAATTAAATCTTCACTCAGAGAAGAGTGCAGGGTTGTAAGATTGCAAAAATTCCTTCTGATCTATTGTAAACTTGCTTAAAACAATTTTCTTTCTTTTTGTTTCAGCCAATAGTTAAATCCTCATTTAAAATGTAATTTTGAATGCCCTACTTGCAAATCTTATTTTGTGTTCAGTGAAAAGCTGCTCCTTTATTGTTTTCTGTTTTTAAAAAACTTAACCAGGCTCCTATTAGAAAAATCTCTTTCTCTCTCTCTCTCTTTCTCTCTCTCTCTCTCTCTCTCTCTCTCTCTTCCTCCCTCCCTCCCTTCCTCCACCTCCCTCTCCTCTCATCTTTTTCTTAGACATGCTTTTATAATACCCATTTTAAATTCTACTTATTCTATATCTTTGCTCGTTCTCACTAAACCAAAAACTTGACCTTTCGATGCTCTCTAAACTATGACAGTGTTCCTTTCCCTCTCAAGGTCCTCAAAGCCTCATGATTAGTTCCTTCCCTACATGTTGTGTGGCTCTCACTCTTGTGTTCTCTCTCTCTCTTTCTCTCTCTCTCTCTCTCTCTCTCTCTCTCTCTCTGTGTGTGTGTGTGTGTGTGTGTGTGTGGTGTGTGTTCATCTGAGTGCAGGTGTGTGCTAGTGTGTGTGTGTGTGTGTGTGTTCATCTGAGTGTAGGTGTGTGCTTGTGTGTGTGTGTTCATCTGAGTGCAGGTGTGTGCTAGTGTGTAAGGCCATGTGCCAACCTAGAAGCCAGACTCTGAGTGTCACTCCACAGGCACCAATTCATCTTGACTCTCTTTGGTGTTTGTTTGTTTTTTTGAGGCAGGTCTCTCACTGGCCTGAGGCTCACCTAATCAGGCTAGATTTGCTAGTCAGCAAGCTCTCTAAGAATCTGCTTGTCTCTGCCTCCCCAGCACAGAGATTCCAAGCCCAGGACACCACAGCTTTTATCTGCATTCTGGGAATTGAACTCAGGTTCACATGTTTGTTGTGGCACTTTACCAACCAAGCTAGTCTGTTTTATTTTAGTTCTTATTATTGTATAATGGTGTCACATAAAGTATACCAGTTTTAACTGTTTTTCCAAGACATAGGAACAACCCAGCTTAGGTAACCATCCATGACCAGAACAGTCTCATAGCCCCAAACTGGAATTCTGTGGTCATATAGCTCACAGGTCTTTCCCTGCTTCCACCACTCCACTTTCTGCATCTATGAGTTTTAGGTCTGTCAGGTAAATGGGATCATACAATATTTGACACGTTGTGAGCGGCTTATTTCATTCAGTACAATGTCTTCATGGCGCATCCATGTGGTACTATGTATCAGATGTTAGTCCTCTTTCAGGAATACACCATTTCCCTGCTGATGGAAACTGAGTCTTGCTGCAGGCCATTGTAAATGGTGTATTCCAGCTACTATGAATGCTGGTATACAAGGATCCATTCAAGTCCCTGTTTTTAGGGGTTTTTTTAAAATATATACCTAAGAGTAGAATTTATATATTAAATTGTCTCTTAGTTTCAGCTGTCAACTTGATACAGTCCAGAATTGCAAGGAGGGACCTCATCTGAGAGATTGCCTTGATCTGACTGGCCTCTGTGCATGTCTATGGGTCATTTTCTTGATTGGTGATTGATGCTGGAGTACCTAACCCACTATGGATGGTGCCACCTCTGGGCACATGACCCTGTATTGTATAAGAACACTGACTGAGTGGAAACAGGGAAGAACGAGCCAGTAAGTAGTGTTCCTCCATTATCTCTGCATCAGTTCCTTCCTTGAGGTTCTAGCCTTGAGTTCCTGCCTAACTTTCCTTGTGTCAACTTGACACAAGAGAAAATTATCTAAGAAGAAGGAACCTCAATTAAGAAAATCCCTCCAGTAGATTGGGTTGTAGACAAGCCTGTAGGGCATTTTCTTAATTAGTCATTGATGAGAGAGGGATGTCATCTCTGGGCTGGTGGTCCTTGGTTCTATAAGAAAGCAGGCTGAGCAAGTCATGGGGAGCAAGCCAGTAAGCAGCACCCTCCATGGCCTCTGCATCAGCTCCTGCCTCCAGGATCCTGCTCTGTTTGAATTTCTGTCCTGACCTTCCTTCAGTGATTAACAGCAATGTGAAAAGCCAAATAAACCATGTCCTCCCCTGTTTGGTTTTTGGTCATGGTGTTTCATCACCGAGATAGTAGCCCTAACTAAGACATTAACCTAAATATTCTTCTGCTGTTTTTATGAAAAACAGAGCTCGATAATCCTCATATGGTGCTTGCCAAGGCGTGGTGTAGAAGCAGGATAGCTCCATTTTAATGTGACTGGATATTCTATTGTGCCAGTTTCGTTTATTGTTCAATGTCTTCCTCGCTGGTTTGAAACTCTGACTGCATTCTCATATAAACCCAGGACGAGACTGTCTTCTTTTCATTGAGCTAATGTTCATAGCTATGCAGGAGCCTACACTGTTCACTTTAGAGGCTGTTCATAGCTTTTCCACACATTTTCACCTTTAGATGAAATTTACCTCCATGTTTACGTAGTTAATGTAAACGCTTCTAAGGACTACAACTAGGATTTTATTAGTTGACGGCAGAATGTTAGGAACATTTTTACTGCTATGGACAATTTACTAATATGAATAGAAGTATTTGCAAATAGGAGCTTCGACTCTTCACCATTTCTTCATGTCATCCTTTCCTTTCTTCCCTAAGGACAGTCTGCATGGTCTTTCCTTTAGGTTTAGGTTTATTGCTGCCATGAATGCAACATAGGAGAATCCATCTTTACACACTGGTCACAGGACATGAGGAGATCAAGCTAGTACTGCCCAGGAAGCTTCCTCCCTTCTGCATAGATTTCACAATGCCGGGAAGGCTGCTGGAGGTGCAGAAAGTTCACTGGCGGTCTTACCCAGCAGGGAATGACTTAGACTGTAATAATGACTGGGATGGCAAGATATGCCCATGGATTCTATAGAGGCATGAATGTTATAGGGGTAACAGCCGCTTGCTGATTGCAAATGAGGTCATCTTCAACTTGACATTGGAAATGCGCTTACGTCTTGTTTGTGCCTGGCTACAGTTAGTCAGTCATCTTGCAACAAGTCAGTTTGGGAGCTGATACAAAAGTCATAATAAGCTATGTTATACTACATTAATAATAACCTTTCAATTGAATTTCATTCTTATGCTGAATGTTCTCTATGAGTCAGCTACTAGTTCTGCCTCATATCTTCCAACGGTTGAATAAGCAGAGGAGTTTATCATTATTTGAAATATTACTGTTGGCAAAGGCAAGAAATAAAGAAATCATGAACTGTCTCCTTAAAAATCTACCTAGAAGCTGGGTGGTGGTTACGTACACCTTTAATCCCAGCACTCAGGAGGCAGAGGCAGGCAGATTTCTGTGAGTTCGAGGCCAACCTGGTCTACAAGAGCTAGTTCCAGAACAAGCTACAAAGCTACAGAGAAATCCTGTCTCAAAAAACAAAACAAAAAAATCTACCTAGAAGAAAGAAGTAAGTATGTATCATTCATACTCAACTGTGAACCGTGTAAACTACAAGAATGACTGGCCTGGTAAGCCACGCCCACTAACACAATAGCAGCACAAACGGCATGGGAGTAACCAACCGCTTTATTTTGATTAATGTAAAGCCCACTCTAAAAAATAAGACTCATACCTACCATGGCCAAGGACTGGTTATTAGACAGGGCATAGGTCCTAAGACAGAACCTGCTACTCTAATTCTGCTAAATGGACATAGTACCAAATATCCTTCAAATGACTTATTGCACCCATAGATAAAGGCATCTTTTAACTATTATCTGAGAAGCTTCTATTTACAATAAATGATAGCCAACACAGAGACCCACAATTGGCCAAGGTGCAGAGAATAAAATCCTGCAGAATGTTCACAAAACATATCCATGGCACTACCTTCTCCAAAGTCTCAAGTATCACGTGGAAGAGGGGTGGGAAGAATCTAAGAACCAGTGGTAGCTGAGGACTTATAAAGAAACAGCATCTTGTGGACATCACAGGGAGGCTACACATATGGACTCACATTTGTTAGGACAGCATGTACAAGATCTGTCAAGCCCAAGCCAGACTGAATTCCAGCAAGGATAGTTGCATTGGGTGCAAACTTCTACACCCTAGTCAAGAAACTATTGGCAATTCTTAGCTTCTGGGAAAGGAAGGGTCTGCTTTCTCTAAAATTCTAACCCCTTATGAGTCAACCATGATTGAGTGGAAGGACACATATCTAAGAATATTTAGGCAGCACCAATTTACCTTAATGGGGAGGGGGAAAGGAAGGAGATAAATCTGGGAAGGAATATTGGGACAAGGGAGGGTGAATATTATCGACATTCAGCCTATGAAATTTTCAAAGAAATGATTTTTTACAAAAGATCACTAACTGACAAACATACTGATATACTATTTTGTAGAAAATGATAGAAAAATAATAGGTAGGATCTGAGAAGCGCACACCCAAGAGTTAACAGTTATCAACCATTATTTCTGGCTAGACACTCTCTGACATCGTATTTTGTGTTCTTGTGAATATGAATGTATATAATGAACAAATACTGCTTTGTTATAAAAAATAATATGTAGTAGAATAAAATAGATATTGTTGAACATTTTTACATATTAAAACATGGTTTTCAGAATTAATGTACAAACTGGAATCACTTTTCTTGATTTATTTGATCTATATATAATAAGAGAAAAAATTACTACTGGTAAAAAAATGTATCAAAGGTATACCTAAGATATATGTAAAATGTAAAAATGCATCAGCTTTGACTTGCATGCTTACTTTAATCTAAAAACATTTCCAGTTAATGTAAAAATACACAATGAAAGGAAAAAATATTAAGGGATGACTTTTTTCAGGTAGTGTAGAAATTTTTGTGGGGTTGAAGAAAAGGGATGAACCATTGTTTAATCCCTAAAAATCAGCTTTTACTTCCTCAAAGACAGTAGCAATCCTTCTGAAAAGACAGTCTGCAAAAGCAGGGAAAATTTTTTAACAGGCTGAGATGACCCACAAGGACCTCCAACTCACTCTCCTTTGGTATCATACCCTATGTAACATGATGGCATTATTTCTGAGGAGACATGAGTAAACATCTACACACAGCAAAGAGGGAACTGAGACAGGCCAACGTATGGACACCATCAAAGAAAATGGTGGTTTTTATTGGGGTTATTTACAAAACTATGATGAAGGGTTAATTCAGGAGCAGAAAGAACTCCAAGCTGCATCGCCAAGATCACTCCAATATGGATAATAGCTCACAAAAGCTGGAAACTTGTAGCTCATTATATAACCTGTGACAGCTCAATAAGTTATCAGGGCCATTTTTTAAACAGCTCGGGTTATCTGAACCCCTTCCAGACGCTTGGTTGGTCTCTGCTTCTTCCATGGCTCCAATAAGTCATTTAGCTAGACTCTGTCTCATCCTGTCAGCTCTACTTGCCTGGGAGTCTCCTAAGCAGGTTAGTTTGTCTGAGAATGTCTGTCTCTCAGAAGCCAGACTTCTCCTAGATCCTCTCTACCATGATATTCTGCCTCCTCAGGGGCCCAGAAACAGTGGCCAAGTGGCCATGGACTGACACTTTAGAGACCATGATACAGACTAAATCTTTTCTTCTTCAAGTTGATTAATCAAATATTTTTATCACAGCATGAAAAAGTTGACTCCCATATTTTCTTACTTTGCAACCCTGATTGAACATGGTCTTCACCCAAACTCACAGTCTTTCCAGGAAAGTTTGAAAAGAAATCAATCAAAAGTTCCAATAGATATTATTAAGGTTTTTGGAACAAGAGTAGTACTATTTTCTAGTATATAACTGAAATAACAATATTCTGTCTCATGGGGCCAAATGCTTATAATGATTTTTCTCTCCAATGTAAATTATTTCTGGTATGGGGTGTTGTTGTCTTTTTTCATCTTTCTTAGCCTGTCAGTGAAATCTTACACTTTTCTTGCAAATCCACAGGATAATCAATGGGCCTGATGCTAATGGAACCAGCGAATTCTACAGAAAAAGGTTGGCTCCTTGAGGAATGTATTTAAGATATAATTCAAAGTAACTCAAATCCAGATATAAGACAAAGTTCAGAGGAGTAGGACAGGTGCCCAGCGTCGACTCTTACGGTGGGAGTGGATAGGAAGAGACGTTACCAGGCTGATAAATAATTAAGTGGAATTATGTCACCAAATTCATCTTAGCCATGTCAAGTCTTCATGTCACACTGTTGGATAAAATACTTAAGATACATAATGAAAGGGCTAAGGGATATCAGACTGCCAAATTTATTCAACATGGGTCTCCGAAATTTAAGAACGATGCAAACAACATTTCATCATCATAATCAAGCATATGCCAGATGACAGATCACATCATGCTTAAGATTTAAATTCTATTTTATTAGGAAGTGGGAGACATACTAACTTGCACAGACTTGAGAATTATGTGGCATAGTAATTATTCAAAGTGTCAGAGAGGGAAACAATCAGACATCTTTTCAAAATAGGCAAGACAGGCACACTGGGGCTTAGTAGGTATGTGCACCAGGCTGAAAATGCAAGCAAAGGAACTCCTTTAACCCACACACACTCATGAGAAAGCCGTGGAGGGTTATTTCCAACGTGTTCACACTCCATGTGTACAACTGAAAGAGAACAAATAGAAGCTGGCTGGCTGGTAAGCCTTACTGAACAGGTGAGACCTACAGGGGGCACTGGGCACGCTCAACTATGCCATGCCAAGGTCTTCCAGTGCTAAGGTTTCTAAGCAAGAAACCTTGAAATTATTTCATTTCATTGTTGGTGTTGCTTCTGTAGTTCCATCAACATTCTTATTCACGTGGGAAAGAGGGATGGAAGCTGTCAGATCAAGCTCAGCCCTTTAATACCTGCTCTTGGGGTGGCAAACAACTGGAAAAGAGCAATTTGCCAGCTGCATCAGCTGAGTTGACATAGCATCAGGAGAAAGGAACACACTCAACAATTTGATTGGAGTAGGAAGTCACCTGAACAATAGTTGGATCAGGAAGTATGTTTGACTTGAATATGTCCTGGCCTGCTGGTTTCATATCAACTCAGCACTTAGCCGGGTCTCTGCTGACCTTCACGCTTTATGAAGGGGCTCTTGTTAAATGTCACCTTTCCCCTTGAGTCTAGTGAGGACATCAGAAGGGAACGTAACTAGTGACGGCCCCCGTGAAGACTCCAGGTTCACAAGAAAAGTTCCATGAACTGTACACTTCCCCTCCCCGCTCAAAACACTGGACTATTTTAATAAATACATTTTTAAACTGATCTATATGAGGTATATGGTCAAATACATTTTAAGATTATATATTTCATTTGTAAATTAAAACAACAGGAACACACACAGAGACACCACTATGTTTAAATCAGGGTGGGGTAAGTTCTTTCTGAGACCTATGGCCCCTAGTTTGGGGTTGAGAAATATTTACTCTTAGGCCCTCTTTTGTAGTTAGTTCTGGCATTGCAATCAGACTGGTGTCCATGCCTTGGATTGTGGCGGTGGGTTTGGCGGGATATGTTTGGATGCCACAGTCAAGTACGGATTGAGTATACTGTAAGCCCTTGAAAAACACAGCACAACTTTCCACCGCTTGGAACTACCAAGCTCCAAATGCCAATTGTGCCAAAGGCAAAAAGTCAGCAAGTTAGATTTTTCTTCTGGAATATCAGAAAATGGAAAGAAGGGGGAGTATCAGGGAAGGAGTCATAAGGTATTTCTAGTGCTTTCTGTGCCACAGGAGAAAACAAAGACTTAACTCAAAACACAATAATGAACTTAGGCCATGTAAGTACTTAAAGGAGTCTGTTTCCTTGTGTATTAAAAAGAACCCCAAAGTTTCACAGTTTCTAGAAATTATCCCTTTCCATAAAGCTAGAACTCGGTTTCTTACAGAAATTTGACATGTTTTAAATTCCTCTATATCTATTACTTTGTTCCTTCATACAACATGAACATTGATTATTTAGTCATTAGTAGCCCTTGGCAATTTGGATTCTTAGGAGCAGAGCACAGTGTACCCATCCTTAGAGCTGTCTAAGAAACAGGTTGCCCCACTCTGCTTCCATGAATTGTTGGAGGGTCATCTCCTCGGCGTGGATTGGAATATTAAATAAAGGCTTCAAAGTTCGGAGCATCTACTCAATCAAAGCTCTGCTGATAAAGATGAGCTGTTGAACTGAAACACAAATTAACCAGTTTCCTCAATCAGAAGTCAGTTTACAAACTAGGGTCCAGAAGCCAAATCCAACTGTGTCCAACGCTTTAAATAAAGTATGATTAGAACAGAGTCACATCGTCTCCCGGGTGCGTATCAAAGGTTGCTGTCCCCCAGTGAAGGCAACATTGAACAGAGATCGTGTGGCCACAGAACCAGCTGTTTACTATAGAGCCCTCTCAGAAGCAGCTTGCCATCCAGCTCCAACATGGTGGCTTATGATTCTGACTATAAACTGAAATCACATTTGGAGCTTAAAAATAAATAATGTTCAGGTCTTATTTTCAGAGATTTTTCTTCAGTTGTCCTAGGATGAGGGGTATGAGGTTTACAACCTCACCCTGTGATTTTTAACAGTTGAATGTTCACTTCTATAGGTTCCCTGAGCCAGACTGCATCAGACTAAGGGTCAGCTCTGCAGAAGGTAGCATACCCGCCCTTTGTGTTTTAGCTTCCTCCTGGAAATGGGTTAAATGCTTGTGTTGGTATTCATAGCCCATCTTCACAGAGGAAGAACATCAGAAGTGCCTGCTTAAACAGCATCCCTCGAGCTTTTGAACAAGCAGAGCCAGACGGTGACTGATCTGTTTTTCAATGGCCCTGATGAAAGGACACATACAAAACCATCGAGAGGTCCAGGCTAAGTGAGGAAAGTGACTCCCCACAAACCGACATGCTGCTTTTTGTCTAACTGGAAATCCAAACAGCAAAGTCCTCTAGACTTAACTCTCCCTGCCAGAAGGTGAGCTGTTCTGTTCAACAGGAGGAACTGCAGTCAGGTCAGGCGTCTGAATATCTGTTTCTTTCATCCTTTTGTTGTATTTAGCTTTGTCTTCCATGGGAAGTGTGGGTGTAAGATAGGGTGTGGTGTGTTGGTCTGCACATTTGGGTGGGGATACCTCAGGTTGACATCAGGTGTCATCGGTCCTAGATAAATCTCCACTTTAATTACTGCAGAAGTGTTCCTCACTGAACTCAGAGTTCTTCATCAACCGGTGCCGAGCTCCTTAACCCAGGGATCCACTGTCTCTTCCTCCCAAGTACAAGCATCGCAGGCAGCAGCCAGAAAGAAACACCCAGACTTTAAGAAGGCTCTGGAGATTTGAACTCCGGTCTATGCTGGAACAAGAAGTGCTTTACCCACTTTCCAGTTCTCAACCTTTTTTAACTTTCTATGTAGCCCCGATTGGCCTTGATTCACAGAGATCCTCCTGCCTCTGCTTCCTGGGTATTGGGCTCAGAGGAGTGTGCTCCACAACCTACTCCTATCTTATTTTTAGCTGATCCATTTCTTTTATCATTAATTATCCAGATTCCTTTTTTTTAAAGTTCAGTATTACTGGCTGCAGCTGTATGTAGGTTTATGCTAAAAATAACAATGATAACAAATGGTGGTTTTAAATGATGTCTGTAAAACGTTTGATGTTCCTGTTATCAAGATCTGGGATGTCTGCCCTCCGTTACCCTTGAATCTGGGACTTTTTCATGACTGCTCCACTAAAACAGTATCACACTAATGATGCTACATGACCTCCAAGGCTAGGTTCCAAAGGATGATACTTTCCAGCTGGCTCACTAGTGAGAAACCTGACAGAACGCTGAGCCAAGGTGTAGTCTGTAGAAGCCACCTTAACATCGTACCATGGGTAGGTTTTGTGACTGTAAGCTGAGACTGCTTTTTCTTATGTAAACAGAGACTGTGCATTGGTTTCCCGGTCACCCAAACGGGAATAAACACACAGAAACTATATTAATTACAACACTGTTTGGCCAATAGCGTAGGCATATTCCTAGCTAGCTCTTACATCTTAAATTAACCCATTTCTATTAATCTGTGAAGCTGTGACCAGCTGGTAAGATCTCGACGTCTTTCTCCTTCGCAGCTACATGGCACCTCCCCAACTCTGCCTACTCTATATATCTCTGTTCAGATTTCCTAATTGGCTTAACTCTGCTAAGCCATTGGCCAAAGTAGCTTCTTTATTAAACAATATTAATAAAACATATTCACAGCATACAGAGGGGAATCCCACATCATGTGACTTTGTATTTAGGAAACATGAACAAATAGAACACCAGCAACAAATCAACACCAGATCAAATAAGTGATTCCAGCCAAGTAAACCAAGTGAATTTCTTGAGATTGCTTGCAGAAACCTGGGTAAGAAGCTGCTATTGAAGCACAGATGACTAAAGAGCCCACAATTCACAAATGCTACATCCAGGCAGCTCATTGACCAACTAGCAGGTAGCTCCATGAAGGGTTTTACCTTCTCCAAGGAAGTGTTTAGTGTTTATATAACCTTGGAGGAAAATTTGAAAATATTTTCATGTATGTACTTCTTGAGTCTTACATATTTCACTAGCTTCCCACATCCTATAACCCTCAAGGAAGGAATATTTCATTTAAGAGACAACAGCTACATTACAACAAGATGTCTTATAAACAAGAGATGTTTGCTTCTCACAGAGAAAATTTGTCTCAAAAACCTCAGAATTAATAATAATAATAATATGACAATGCAGTCATATACCTTCTGGAGATGCAAGGTGATGTATTAAGACAAAATAGAAAAATTTAATGTGGCAAAAACAGTGAAGCAAATATGAAAACGTTAACAGTTATTATATCCAGGTAACAGATCAATACATGTTCAATCAACTGATCTCTACTTTTCTGCATGTTTGAAATCCTTCAAGAGAAAAGAATTAATGCTTCAAACCCCATCGAGAGCGGTATCTTTTTAAAGTTTGTCAGCTATTCTAACTTTTGTGACTCATGCTCTAATTAAATATACATTCTCCAGACAAAAAAAGAGCTGATAGGCATTCCCTGCACGACTACCCATTTTATTCAGGCTAATTTGGTTGGAAGAAGAGGCGCCAGGTTTCCTCAAGCTTGGCCAAGAGATGCCAGGTTTATCCTAGAGCTCAAATGACCTCACGAAAGCTCAAGGACAGGAATAGAGACCCATGTTAGAGAGGAGATATCACTTCAAAGTTTGAATGGAGTATTTAAGGAATTAGTGTAGACTCTGGGAGGATATTCTCACCCCTCTGAATCATTCTGTTTTTCCCTTGGGCTCTTCTTGCTCCTCTCTCCAGGGCTTGGACATTTTCACAATCCTAGAACCTCTGTCATTCCCTCCCAGGGATCCATGTTCTACACCCATTGGCAATGATCTTTCATGGTTTTTAATTCGAATATATCAGGACAAGAATCTGATTGGCCTACCTTATCACTGGATACCCTTCAATCATCCAATCAGGTGTGCCATAAGGAACTGACTCAAATAACAAAAACCAGAACTGCTGAGGCAATGAGGGCTGTCAGCAAGTGAATTTCCTCAGAGGAGAAGAGGAACAGAGCAGACAAGCACTGGCCCACTAACACAGCCCTCATTCTGTCTGATAGAAACTAGTCTGTGGCACTGGGAGATTTTTACAAGGATCTACAGAAGAAAGTTTCTAGGTTCCTGCACCTCTGAACACTACTATCATAACCCATGAGATCAGATGATTAACATAAAACATTTTGCTCAGAACGCAGGATTTACCATAACTTCTCTGAGTTCAATCTAGAAACTTGAAGAAATAGAATAACCACCCCTGCTTGGTTCTGGGCAGCACAAAGCAATGGGCTTCTCAGGTTACCCTTTGTTCTAGTTTCACTTCCACGGATGGAACAGGTATCCTAACAAAGGCAACATCGTGAGCAAATGATTTTCTTGCTCTGAAAATCCAAGTTGCAGCCCATTGTTTGGAGGAAGTCAAACAAGGAATTCAAGAAATGAAGCCTATCACATTCATGGTCAAGAACAAAGAAAACAAATTCGTGCTTGCTTGCTTGCTTGCTTGCTTGCTTGCTTGCTCAATTGCTCGCTCGCTTGACTGCCCACTCTCTGGCTTGCTTGCTTTCAGCTAGCTTTCTGTTGTCTCACACTGTGTATCTCTTTGTTTAAGGAGTGGTGCTGCCCTCTGTGTGCTGAATCTTTCCACATCAATTAACAATCAAGGTAATACCTTACAGCTATGCTCATAAATCAATCTGATCTAGATAATTACTCATCAAGACACTCTTCCCAAGTGATTCTCCATTGTGTCAAGTTGACAATAACAATTAGTACATTATATATATGGTGAATATGTACTGAGTGCATGTCTATTGAGGGTCTCATAGTTTGATTAGAAATGTATAGCAAGGTATATATAGCAATACTACAGCCTCACCAAGTGAAGTGATATAAACACCCAGAAAGCATAACAGAAGCAATGACCTCAAGCAGAAACTGTAATTAGCTGATGAATGCTAACCTCAAATTGAGTGCCTTATGTACAAGAAGGGGCCAGGAAATTTTATGAAATTAATTTCAAAAAACAGAACAGAAAAAGATACATATCAGGTGAGTCTATGAAACAGGTAGTAAGCAAATACAACTAAAATATTTTATTGGTTAATTCTATTGGTGACCTGACTGGCAAGATATGCCAATTGGGGCAATGGTGGCATAAATGCCATGGGACTAACCAACCACGTCCTGCTTGGACTTAAGCTCTGTTGCACAGGTTGAAATCTATACCTTTCAGTGTTATCAGGACCAAGAACCTGTAACTAGACACTTCACAGGCCCTAGAGGAGACCCTACTACCAGTATTCTGCTAAATGTATAGAATATTAAACCAGCTCCTGACGACTTCTCCTTATACCCAGAGATGAGTACATCAGTCAAGCCTCATCAGAGAAGATTCTCTTTGTAGGAGATGGTGATTAAGACAGAAAACCATAATTAGTGAAGGTACAGAGAATAAAAGACTGTGGAGTACTCACTCCAAAATAAGATATCTCCTCCCAAGGCTCAGGGTCATTATAGAAGACAGAAAGATTAAAAGAGATTAGATTATGGATGGTTACAATGAAGCAGTGTTTTCTGAACACAGTAGGACAGTCACACATACTAATTCATAGCAGTTGGGACAGTATGCATAAGACCTGTACAGCCAGCCAAAATTCCTGTGCTGTAGGAAGTCTTACAGCCAGTGGTACCCACCCACTGGGGCGTGGCCTCTTATACTATATGTGCCGAAGTAGAGCATGCATCTGGCCTCTCTTTTCCGGCCTCACTTTTCCAGTTGTGGATTTCAGTTTCTGATCTCCGTTAAGCAGAGGATTCTGGTTTGTGAGTCTACCCCTAAATAAATAACCATCCACTTCTCAATTCTGAGCTAGTGTGGGATTTCTTTTAAGTGTCCTTCTTCATTACTGCGTGAAGAGGTGGCCCCAAAGTTCCATCCCTACCTAAGAAGGTAGGGACGTTAGCAGTTGTTAGCCGCTTAGACAGGAGAGTTGTTGTTCTTTTCGAATGTTGTCCCTGATGGGTTGACCACCCTCCAGTGAAGGCTACATCCAAGAGCATACAGGTGGCACAAACTGTGCTTGATGGGGGTCGAGGGGACGCAAAGTTGGGTGGTTAAAAATGACAGATCTAAGAGAGGTGGTAGGAGAAGGTGAATGCGATCAAACTGCACTGGACAAACTCTCCAAGAACTAATAAAAATGAGAAAAAATAATAAACATATTTTTTAATTTTATAGATGTTATTGAAGACAAGGAACATCACTTTGGAAAGGAAGATGGAGACCCGGATGTAGAAGTGCCATGCCGCCAGGGATAACACAACTCCTCTGATGAGAAAGGTTCCAGAGTCAGAAGGGAACAGGATGAGATCAGCGCTCCAGGAAGTGCTGGTGTCAAGGGTGGGTTGGGAGGCCAGAGAGCTCTGCAATTTACAAAGCTTCTTCACGCATGAGTCATCTAACTCCTGTCAAATGGCTTCTTATGAGGCTTTTAGAGACTCGTGCAGGGCAGCATTCAGCAGTCTACACAGACTAGAGTTACAGCAATTAAAAACAGCAAGTTACTGGCGCCAGAATGGTCAGACAGATCAATGAGGCAGAATGGAACATCTGGAAAGAGACCCAAACATTTATATTTATATATAAATTTAATATTTTATCATAGTGGCATTTTAAATTAGTGAAGAAAAGAGAATAATTTAATAAGTGACTATAATACAATCGTATAACTACGTAAGAAAAAATACGTAAAATGCTTGCCTGATAATTTACGTTAAAAATAGAGTGGATAAACAACAAATCTCAAATTTTGGCATCTATTTAATTTATAAATTTATAACGAGAATTTGCAAAGTGAAATACTTGCAGAAATTCTGATTTGGTAGTACACAGGTGAGCCCAGAAACTGGAGTCTAGAAGCCATACTGTGGCAAAGGTGTGTTGAAGTCTTGTATAAGATGAAGCTATGAAATCACTAAAAAGCACGTGGTTATTTAGGACTTGTAGGAAGGCACAGCTGGTAAAATCTCTTGCTACACCGTCTGGTCACCTGAGTTTAATCCACAGAGACCAAGAGTAGAAGGAAAGGACCAACTCCCAAAAGTCCTCTGACCTCCACACTCACGTTGTAACACACACAGAACTGCGCGCGCGTGCGCGCGCACACACACACACACACACCACAGACACACAGAGATACATACACACACAGTGAGCAAAAATTAAATTTTAAAAATATAAACATTTTAAAGTACATGAATATTGATATAATTTTATGAGGGTAAAGCTTGATCTTAAATAGTAATAATATTGGACTTCAAAAAAGTAAATATTTTGTGTAAAGATACCCAATTTCCTTCTACCCATTGTGTGTAGCTATAAACACTGGACATTGTATTTTGAAAGAACAAGAAGAAAAAAACAAGCATACAAAGACCTGAAAGATGGAGGGGAGGCAGTCTGGCTAGGGACCTCAAGATCTAAGTTCTTTGGGTTTTCTGTTTGTCTCATGAATCCTGGGTTGATTGGTAGAGAAGTCAGAGAACCCCAGAAATCAATCACATACAGACTGAAAGTACAGGGAACTAACAGCCTCACAGGGTAACATTCATTTGTTTCTGTTGCCACAGGGAACACATAGGCCTCACCACTGTCAACACGGACACAGCAGAAGCCCTGGGCTTCCACCTCAGCCCAATGGGACCCAGGTCTCCCTTTGTGATTACATCAATGAAGAGTGAATCCAGCCAAATGTTGTACCTCAGTGTCTTTGGAAGCCATAGAGGTTCTGGTTGGAGCAGAATAGCACAGGCCTGGTGGGAATCCTGAATACCCCCTCACTTGGCAATAACCAGGACCCTGTTGTAAGTGTAGACTCCAGATTGTTGCTGGAGGACCATCAGTAGCAAGATGATAAATTTTTATCTTCTGATCATTTCTTAAAATTAGACAATCATGAAGCTCTGTTCTTTGTTCCCCTATAGAAAAACATTAGAAACGGCTATCTAAATAATATGCAAATTTAATTAACATACATATTAGAACTTTTCCTTTTACTGTAACAAAACCCCTAGGGATGGGTACTTTATGAAGAAAAGAGATTTATTTAACTCATGACTTTGAACTGAAAATCTAAATAGGTATGAGCTCCTATAAAGACCTTTATACATGCCTCAAGTCATAGCAGAGAGCATCGTGGTGGGGCTTGTGTGAGACAGGCGATTGAGATTACATAGAAGTTGAGGCAGGAGGAAGCACATGTTTGATACTGTTTCCTCTTGCTTCCCGCCCTTCAGTGGTTTGCAACCACTTACATCACTACAATGAAGACCAAACTCCCAAATACAGGAATCCTTATAAAAAAAAAAATTTAAAAAAGCAGCACCACAATATCCAAAATATGCAAATTTTACTTTAAATTACTCCCCAATCCAAGAGCCAAGATCAGCTACACGTGAATGAAGAAAAAGAATGACCAGAGCTGGTTGCCGGGTGAAGGATTGCTTCCAAAAATGAAATGTCCTGATACCTGGGTAACCTTATTTAGGAAATAGACCTTTGTGGGTAGAATTGAGGTCTTCACAAGACCATTTGTCACCCAAGTGCACTCCTGTGAGGTAGGAGAGAGCATATAGCATATAACAGACAGACAGAAGGCAACCTGAAGACAGCAGAGACTGGATGTATGCATCCAAAAGCGAAATGATGACTGGCCTCATGGTTAACCTAAGATGTCCCCTAAAGACTCGTGTGTTTGGTCCCCAGCTGGTGGTACTGCTGTGGGGGGATTGTAGCACCTTTGAAACCTCTCTATCTTACAGAAGTGGGTCTCGGCAGGCAGGTGATGTTGACCTTGGCTCCAGCCCAAGATCTCTGCCTCTTAGTCTCTTCCTGCTGCCAGGGATAGGGCTGCATTCCAGCGCACTTCCCTCCCCCTGTTAATAGCTTCTCCCATGCACTTTGTCACAGTGATGGGAAAGTTGCTAAGAGAAATGGCATCAAGAAACACTAAAAATGAGAGTAGAGGATCCTCTCCTGGCATTGCCAGAGGGAGCATGGCCCTGCTAACAACTTTGTATTAAATTCCAGTAGCCAAAACAGTGAGAGAGTACATTTCTGTTGTTTTAAAATGTTAAATCTCTCAAACTTAGTAACCTTGGGACATCAGCATCTGAAACTTGTGAAGACTAGATGAAGGAACTGCTAGAATTATCTAATGTAGTTGTTAAAGCAATTGATGATGTTTCAAAGAAAATTTAGGATATACTTGAAACAAATGGAAAAATAATACAAATCAATCAAATGGGAAATTTAGAACAAAGGTATATAACAACTGGAAGCTTTTTTAATTTCTTTTTTATTATTGTTGAGCTATACATTTTTCCCACTCCCTTTTTACCTCTCCTCTCCCATTCTATCCTACCCCTGCCCCCCCCCCCCGCTCCCAATTTACTCAGGAGATCTTGTCTTTTTCTCCTTCCTATTTAGATCCATGTATGTCTCTCTTAGGGTTTTCTTTGTTGCCTAGGTTCTCTGGGATTGTGGACTGTAGGCTGGTTATAATCTGCCTTATATCTAAAAGTCACTCATGAGTGAGTATGTATTATATTTGTCCTTCTGTATCTAGGTTACCTCACTCAGTATCTTTTTTTTCTGGTTCTGTCCACTTTCATACAAATTTTAAGATGTCATTATTTTTTACCACTGAGTAGTACTCCATTGTATAAATGTACCACATTGTCCTTATCCATTCTTTGGTTGAGGGACATCTGGGTTGTTTCCAAGTTCTGACTATTATGAATAAGGCTGTTATGAGTATTGTTGAGCAACGTTCTTGCGGTGTGATTGAGCATCTTTTGGGTATATGCCCAAAAGTAATATTGCTGGGTCTTGAGGTAGATTGATTCCTAATTTTCTTAGAAACCACCATACTGATTTCCAAAGTGGCTGTACAAGTTTGCACTCCCACCAGCAGTGGAGGAGAGTTCCCTTTACCCCACAACCTCTCCGGCATAAGTTGTCATCAGTGTTTTTGATCTTGGCTATTCATGGCGCCCCACGTGATGGACTAAATCCACTTAAAAAACCTGAGAGGACTTAAAAATAAGGGAGCGAGAGTTTAACACAGATTTTTGCTGTTTGTTGGTGGCGTGCTGTAGAGAGATTTCCTGATTCGGCAACAGTAGCAGAAAAAAAACGCTGTGTCATTTTAAAGCGCGACTTCCTGGGGCTGTGCCGCCATTGCGATCTCGGTCTGGCTCCTGCGGGAGACAGAGCTTTTGAATAGAGCATTTGGAGTAAAGTGCTATGATTTGTTTGATGGCAACTAGACTCGCTGTGTTCTCGGGTCTGCTCTGCTTGTTAGAGGCAAGCATGCGCTTTCTTCTAAGAGAAGCTTCCTGACTCAGCTTTAGCTGCAAAGCCTGCAGCTCATTAAGAGGTCCTGCCACGAAACACTTAAACGGTGTTGACGAAAAGCCGAACGCATGCTTTTCGGTTTTCAGCCGTAACAGGAAAAAAGCTGCGCCATTTAAAAATGCCGGCTTTCTGGGCTGTCCTGCCAGGACAAACTCTGACTCTTTTACGCAGGCAGTTTGTGCGGTTTGCAAGCACAGGCTGCTGAAGCTCGCTTGCTGGCAAGGACCTTGAAATGCCATAGAGTTGTCACAGTAAACTTGGCTACAGCCAGTACCTCAGCCAGGAGGCTGGAAAGCTAAGGAATGGGCTGGATCCAGCCGGCAAAGCCACGCCTTTAATCCTACCCATATTGCTTGGTAAATTAGACTCCTGTGGTCAGAAAAAGAGAGATATACAGTAAAGAGAGATTCAAAGACAAAGAAAATTTCTAAATGGTTTACTGTGTGTTAAAAATATATGCAGACTAAAAGTTGAAGTTCTTAAAGTAAAAAACATAAAAAAAGGAAGAGAGTTGTTGTGTGTGGTAGCACACGCCTTTAATCCCAGTGCCTAGAAGGCAGAGACAAACAGATCTCTGTGAGTTCAAGGTGTAGTAGTATACACCTTTAATCCCGAATGCCTGGGAGGCAGAGACAGGCAGATCTCTGAGAGTTCAAAGACAGCCTGGTCTACAGAGTTACTTCAGGTCAAAGATACAGAGAACCTGCCTCAAAAAGCAAAGAGTTAAAAGTAAAAATAAACAAAATAGAGGTTAAAACACAGCTGCACAAAGATGGAAAATACACAGAGAATTTTGATACTGTATGCTATTATGCTCTCTTTGAATTGTTTGAATGCTGAGGAAGGACAAACAACTGCTAAAAGATATTTGTTTATAAATGCTGCTGAACTAATCCAACATAGATACTTTGAAAATGCCTTAAATTTGAAATTTGGATCTAAGGACATGATACTTTGGAAAGGAGTTTCTTATTTTGTTTTCACAGAGGATGAGACGCTGTTCATTTCTTCTACTCCGATTTGGTATGATAGACCACGCCCTCCTGAAGGGTTGGTGTGAACACCTTCAGAAAATTGCTTCGCTCAACTGCCAACTGAGATGAAACTAGCACACAGGTTATACCATGAAAGACCTAATTAACGACGCCCCCATTCAGCAGGAAGCAGTTTGGAGAGAAAAAACTGCGCCCATGTTCCCAAATATTGTTTATAAATGTTCTTTTACATTTAAAGGGGGATATGATATAGATATGAATAATTTGCATTAGTATAGACTTTGCTTTATTGATAGAGATTTAAGGTCAATTTTGTTATATGTATAAGTGTTTCTGATTTTGATTAAGGTATTGTGATTGTGTAGTTCATTTAAAAATGTAATGTATAATTAAGAAATATAGGTTGTTAATGGATAATCATCGATAATAGTAAAGCTTGTAGTCATGTTAGTTAGATTTTCTAGATATATAGAGATGTATTTCAGTTAGATAGACATTCTTCATGTCTTTCAAAGATTACAGAATAGGACATTTAATGTTTTAATAACTGAGGACTTTTCATGACAATGAGACAATCTGCTCCTGGCAGCACCAATGTACTTCAAGAGGAAGATGGGCATCGAAGAGGCACCTTATGGAGTTTGATAGCCATTTGGGCAAGAAACTGCTCTTGCCTGGACTATTGCATAAACTGGACACAGAGAACCCACAGAGAGAGGACTACTGAACTTGCCTAAGGTGAGATGATCTTTCGGGGTTCTTGATTCATGAACGAGTCTGCGAGACATTCTGCAGGACACAACAGATAGTGACTGAACTGACTTTGAATTTTCCTGCTTTATGGAAATGTCTGCTGGATACCATGGGCCTGAAGGCTGAAGATGGATGCCCCAACGGTACAAAAGAACTTTGGGTGACTGTCCAGGCAGCGAGATGTCTTTGTCATTTCTAGAGTTTGAAGTTTCTTAGTTCTTGTTTACTTAGGCAATATTATATCTTTCTGGAGTCTTTGATGGAGTTAAGAATAGTTAGTTATAGTTTTCTTTAGTTATGATAAAGATTATTGTAACTTTTACTTGATAACTGTTTGGTTATATGTAATTTTGCTATGTTAAAGTTAAAGCCATTTTTTTTTTGTTTAAACCGAAAAAGGGGAAATGATGGAGGAAGGTCATTGGCTAATAAAGGAACTGCCCTGGCCCATTTTATTGGTTAGAAGATAGGTGGGAGGAGAAAACAGAATAGGACGCTGGGAGGAAGAGGAAGTGAGCTCAGAGACTCCACAGCTCTGCTCTCCGGAGCAGACGCCTGAGAGAGACGCCATGCCCCGCTCCGGGCATGAAGCTCCGACCCAGGATGGACTAGGCTAGAATCTTCCCGGTAAGACCGGTTCTCACAGATTATTAGAGATGGGTTGATCGGGATGTGAGAATTAGCCAGTAAGGGCTAGGGCTAAAGGGCCAAGCAGTGATTAAATGAATACAGTTTGTGTGTTGTTATTTCGGGGCATAAGCTAGCTGAGCGGGCGGCTGGGGTGCTGGGGAAGCGGCCCCGCCGCCCTTATTACTACAGTATAATATGGAATCTCAGAGTTCTTTTGATTTGCATTTCTCTGATGACTAAGGATGTTGAGCATTTCCTTAAGTGTCTTTCAGCCATTTAGGATTTCTCTGTTGAGAGTTCTCTGTTTAGGTCTGTACTCCATTTTTTTATTGGATTATGTGATCTTTTGGTGTGGAGTTTCTTGAGTTCTTTGTATATTTTGGAGATCAGACCTCTGTCTGATGTGGGGTTAGTGAAGATCTTTTCCCATTCTGTAGGCTGTCGTTTTGTCTTGTTGACCGTGTCCTTTGCTTTACAAAAGCTTTTCAGTTTCAGGAGGTCCCATTTATTAATTGTTGCTCTCAGTGTCTGTGCTACTGGAGTTATATTTAGGAAGTGGTCTCCTGTGCCAATGAGTTCAGGGATACTTCTCCTTTCTCTTCTATGAGGTTCAGTGTGGTTGGTTTTATGTCGAGGTCTTTGATCCTTTTGGACTTGAGTTTTGTGCACGGTGATAGATATGAATCTATTTGCATTCTTCTACATGTTGAAATCAATTTATGACAGCATCATATGTTGAAAAGCTTTCTTTTTTCTATTCTTTTCAATTCTTTGCCAAAAATCAGGTGTTCATAGGTATATGGATTGATACCCGACTCCAGTTTGGTTCCATTGGTCCTCCTGCTTGTTTTTATGCCAATTCCAGGCTGTTTTCTACTGTAGCTCTATAGTAGAGTTTGAAGTCAGGGATAGAGATGTATCCAAAAGTTCCTTTATTATACATGATTGTTTTGGCTATCCTGAGTTTTTTGATTCTCCATAAAATTTTGGTATTGTTCCTTCAAAGTCTGTGAAGAATTTTGCTGGGATGTTAATGGGCATTACATTGAATCTGTAGATTTCTTTTGGTAAGATTGCCATTTTCACTATGTTAATTCTACCTATACAAGAGTATGGGAGATCTTCCCATTTTCTGATGTCTTCTTTGATTTCTTTCTTCAAAGATTTAAGATTTTTGTCATACAGGTCCTTCACTTGTTTGGTTAGAGTTACCCCAAGACATTTTATGTTATTTGTGGCTATTGTGATGAGTAATGTTTCTCTGACTTTTTCCTCAGCCCATTTATCATCTATATATAGGAGAGCTACTGATTTTTTTTTTAGTTAATATTGCATCCTTCCACATTACTGGAGGTGTTTATCAGCTGTAGGCGTTGCCTAGTAGAATTTTGGGAGTCACTTATGTATACTATCATATCATCAGCAAATAGCAAAAGTTTGACTTTTTCCTTTCCAATTTGTATTCCCTGGATCTCCTTTTGTTGTCTTATTGCTCTAACTAGGACTTTGAATATTACATTGAATGGATATGAAAAGAGTAGACAGCCTTGTCTTGTTTCCGATTTTAGTGGGAACACTTTGAGTTTCTCTCCATTTCGTTTGATGTTGGCTTCAACTTGTGTTATATTGCCTTTATTATGTTTAGGTATGTTTCTTGTATGCCTGCTCTCTCCAAGACCTTTATCATGAAGGGGTGTTGGATTTTATCAAAGACTTTTTCACCATCTAATGAGATGATCATGTGAATTTTTCTTTCAGTTTTTTATATGGTGGATTATGTTGACAGATTTTTATATGTTGAACTATCCTTGCATCTCTGCCATGAATCCTACTTGGTCACGGTTGGATAATTTTTTTTCTGATGTGTTCTTGGATTTGATTTACCAGTATTTTACTGAGTATTTTTGCATCAATGTTCATGAGTGAGATTGGTCTGTAATTCCCTTTCTTAGTTGCATCTCTATGTGGTTTGGGTGTCAGGGTAACTGTAGTATCATAAAAAGTTTGTCAATATTCCTTCTGGTTCTTATGTGTGGAACAATTTGAGAAGTATTGGTATTAGAATTCTGCACTGAAACCATCTGGTCCTGGACTTTTTTTGGTTTACAGGCTTTGGATGACTGCTTCTATTTCCTTAGCAAGGATAAGCCTATTTAATTTGCTTATCTGGTCTTGATTTAATTTTGTTATGTGGTACTTATTCAGAAAATTGTCCATTTCCTTTAAGTTTTCCAATTTTGTGGAGCACAGGTTTCTGAAGTATGACTTGATGATTTTCTGGATTTCCTCCATATCTGTTGTTATATCTCGTTTTCATTGCTGAGTTTGTTGATTTGTATACTCTCTTTGCCATTTGGTTAGATTGGATAAAGGTTTGTCTATATTGTTGATTTTCTCAAAGAACCAACTCTTTGTTTCATTGATTCTTTGTATTGTTTTCTTTGTTTCTATTTTGTTGATTTCAGCTCTCAATTTGATTTTTTCCTGCCTTCAGTCCTCCTGGGTGAATTTGCTTCTTTTTGTTCTAGAGTTTTCAAATGTTCTGTTAATTCACTAGTGTGGGATTTTTTTTCAGTTTTTTATGTAGGCATTTAGTGCTATGAATTTTCCTCTTAACACGACTTTCAATGTGTCCTATAAATTTGGGTATGTTGTGTGGTCATTTTCACTGAATTTTAGGAAGTCTTTAATTTCTTCCTTTATTTCTTTCTTGACCCATTGATGATTCAGGTGACCATGTGTTTGTGTGCTTTCTGGAATTAGTGTTGCTGTTGAATTCTAATCTAATCTCTCCTGAGACCACATGCATTAGAAATACAAACAGCTGGGAGGGAAGCACAAGAGGGACCCTAGCTGAGAGTCTAATGACCTGGTTTTTCTACAAGGGAAGGTCAGCAGACCCAAACCTTCAATGTCTTGGTGTAGTCACCGCTGCTCTGGTGAAGATGGTCAAGGTTGTTAGGCTCCGAGAACAGCGTTTCAAAAAACCATAGATTAAAAGGGACCAAGAGAAAGAAAGAGACAACAGTTATCTACTGGGTAAATTGGAGACTGACTACAAATGTTCCTGGATAACATACACCATTATGTCAAAAATGCATTTGAACCTCACCTACCAAACAGCATTCCTGAACAACACTGTACTGTACCCTCCTGACCATGTGGGATCTGTAGCTCACTGCCCCTGCTGGCCTTCACAGAAAAGGCTCATACTGTTTATCACAACCCCAGGAAAAGACAAAAACCCAAAATTTATGTCTGGTTTCTACAGAGTCAGTGTTGCCTTATCCCACCATAAAGCAAGATCCAAATCTGACGATGGTAAGCCGGCGCCCATGTGCACAGCTGCTGTAAAGCAAACATTTTCGCGTGGATTTAAGACTGAGATGAGCAGAATGGTTCTATTACAAAAAGAGCTTGACACTAATCAACAAGAAAATGTGTTACTACATTGGCATAATCACATATAAGGAAAAATGTAACCATATGTCAAAAACATCATTTAAAGGGTTGCAGAGATGGCTCAGAGGTTAAGAGCACTTGGGTCTCTTTTAGAGAACCTAGATTCAATTCTCAGGATCTACATGGTGACTCACATCTGTAGGTAAGTACAGTCTCAGGTGATCTGATGTCCTCCTCTGGCCTCGAGGGACCCTGGCCGTGCACATGGTGCACAGATATACATGTAGGCAAAACTCTCATACACGTAAAATAAAATAAAAATAAATTTTAAAAAAACATGAACGTCAAAGTAGAATTAAGTCAAGAAGATGTCACCAGATTTCTTCCTTTACTAATGATGCCTCTACTGATCTAACCAGAAAAGTGGATCATTTTTCCAATGTGCTACTGGTTTAGTATTTATTTGAAAATCCGCAAAACCTAAAACTCCTAGTTTGATGTTGGCTAAGGAATTCCATAAATGTTCACACTTAATCAAAAGTGCCTCCCCACCCTCATTCTAAGTAAAGCCCTATTGCTCCACAGGTCTTGCGTTAAATTATTACTGCCAAAGATGGTTACAGTGAACAAACAGAACATACACACATTAGAAACATAAGCTTTGCCGGGCGGTGGTGGCACACACCTTTAATCCTAGTAGTAGGGAGGCAGAAGCAGACAGATCTCTGAGTTCAAGGCCAGCCTGGTCTACAGAGAAAGTGTCAGGAGAGCCAGGGCAACACAGAGAAAGCCTGCCTTGAAAAACAAAAACAACCAGCGCAGCACACACACACAAAGCCAAACAGAAGATTCTAAAAGAACATGAAATCTGTTGTATTTTTTTTCCTTTGACTCTATCCAAACAGATTGTCGGTCTAAACAATACAAATAAAATGTTCCCACGTGTGCACAAAATCTACAAGCATACACGTACATATCTGAGATCTCCTCCGCCGGGCAATACCCAGCATAACACAGAAGGAGCCCCAGAGTGGGATCCGCCAAGGCGACGCTCATGGAAGTTAAATGGAAGCAGATTCACCTGCAGAGAGTCACGCTGGAGCTTCTACAGGAATTCCACCCAGGCCCTCCAGGAACACTTCCAGCTCAGAAAACCACTTGCTCAGCTGGAACAAATCTGTAATTGCCAGGTGTGCTCAGAAGGTCACCAAAGAGTTGTCAGACAAGCCGCCCTTAACATGTAAAGTGCTAGACCTGGTAATTCATACCCGAACACCCTTGCCTCTAAATAGTAGGTGTTGCCCCAAATTGCCCAGAAAAAAACACATGAGGCTTTCCAACAGTTTACAGCTCACAGCACAATGCTGCTGTAAAAGAGAAAGAAAGAATCTGGATCCTGCTCCACACATCGCTGGTGTTCCCTACAAGTCCCGTTATTTAGGACTGAGGAGATGGCGGTGGTGGGACGCTGCCCTAGTATATCTTAGCCCCAGGTTGACCCCCTAGGTGGGGAAAAGAAAAATAATGAACAAGTGGGATCGTTCCATCCTCAATTCAACCCTGACTCTCCAGCATCCCAATTACAGAAGATATGAACAAAGCTCGTATTAAAAGAAGTTTGGGGAACAGAATTTAAATTGGCTGATTGTAGAAGGAATGGTTAAAAGCAATGAAACACATGTAAGTCTTCGGAATTCCACTTGGACCTTCCACGCAGCTGGGTCTGCTGAGTTAATGACACTTCTCCCCCATCCCACCAGACCTCTGATCCGCACCTTGAGTTTCAGTTCCGGCTTAGCCGTCTACCTTTGCCCCTACTGATACTCCTGCAAAAGGCAGCTGCATTTGGCTCTTCCAAGGGTGGCAGGAGTCGACAGGCACTAATAAGATACTTCCCCCACCCCAGCCATGAGGAATTGGCATTTTCTTCGTGAACCGCTTTGGCTACTCACACCCCTAGTGAAGCAGCCTGCCTTTCTGCACTTGTGAGACTCCACCAGTAGAAGCCACCAGGATACTGTGGGGAAAATGGACTGTTGGTAAAGCCTGCTCTCGCCACCGGCTACCTAGCTTGCAAAGGCAGCTACAAAACTGCACTTTTTCTTGTTCTGACACCATTAAGAACTTTAATATTAGGAAGGGCACAAACGCAACAGACTCAGCACAGGACCTTGGACAACTGTCACTGTCTGTGAAGCCGGTCTTACACACACTGGAGGTGTCCCTGTTGTTGGCGAAGGCCCAGAGCTGCGCCACAGGCTGTTTTTTTCCTTAAAGCTGCGCATTCATACCTTCATTCATGCCTTCTTGCCGTCGGCCACATGGTCAACCGTGCCACTCTCCTCTGCAGGAAAGCTGCTGCGAGTCTGCTTGTTGGGAAGCCAGCAGAAAGGGAGCTCCAGGAGACGCAACAAAAGAAGGAGCTTGGTTTCGGTTCCAGGTGTCCCGCCTCCACAACACCTGCCTGGCCTCCATTCCCTACCACTGTCCCACAATCCAGAAAAGAGCCTGTGGCAAAGGAATGTTCACTTGGGAAGAGACGGCAAAGGGCAGGTGCAAGCAGAGGGATGGATACAAGGAAGGACACTGTTAATTTGCCTTGTTACAGAAGGCTAGTCCTTGTGGAAACAAAGCTCAGAAACATCCCTAGAGGAAGGGAAGGGGATGCATTCACTGACTCTATTTCCCAGTAGCCTGAAGTAGCTCCAGGAGCCCCATGCTTCTGGGAATATATAGTCCAAGACAAGGCATCAGAGAGGTCCCAGAGAAGAAAATGTGAAGTACAATAGGCAGCTCAGGCCAAGGGGAAGCTCCTCAGGTTACACCTATACCAGTGATTGGTGTAGCAAAGTCAGTCACTGTAATATAAGCTAAAGCAAAACAGGGGACCAAAATATTTTTAGAGCCCCCCCCCCCAGGTCTAAAAGGAAGACTAGACTTAAATGCATGTAGGTCAGAGCCTGGTGCAGAGCGAGCTGGCAGATGCTGGCCATCACTGCCAAGGGTGTTTATACTAGGCAGGCCCTTTCTTCCCTGAGGCTGCATGCACTAAGTGGCAGAACATCAGGTGTCCTCCTCCCTCTGCCAAACAGCTTGTATCTTGGAGCATCTTCAGCTCTGGTGATGTGAAGGGTCTGTGCCTCTCCCCAGCCAAGTCCCTGGGTACTTACTCTCGCTGTGTTTCCCGTGCAGAAGAACCCTGTTGACGAATAACTGAAGGAGTATAAAACGTGTGGCTGAGGAATTGGCTCGGAGATATTTGAAACTTTCTCCTTTCTTTCCTTTCTATGAAGATGGCTGTCCGATCAACGAGGCCAGGAATACCTTCAAGTTTCTTCAGTCTAAGCATAAAGAAATCAAATGACTCGTACAGAGGCGGGGCACCAGTGGAACGAGGGAGCTGATCAGTCCAGGATGACCAAAAACATCTTCGAAACACAGCAGGCAGCATGATCTTTCCCAACACGGTTCCTGAGGAGAATTCATGTGAAGAATTGATTTAAATTCAAAGTTAATACCAACTTGAACACAAGAGAGCCCTAATCCCAGTCAACTACCTGTGGGTAAACCCTGTGAGACCCTCGGGCTTTGAGTTGTTCTTCTTCTTTCCCAGAGAAACCGCTCGCTTTCTCCCCTGTGGAGCTGTATAGAGATTTACAAGAGCATCCAGGAATGGAGTGTTCTAGTGAATTTAATTTTCCGGATAAAGAAAGGCCAGTTTTTAACCACCCTTTATGTTCTATGAAGTTTCCAAATATCTGAGTCTATTTCTCTGAATCCCGAAGTGGATTCTAGAAGGTAGACTTGGATCTTGTTTAAGAATGCAGTCTCTTCTACATTTTAGGGGGCTCTTTGCTTCCAGCACTTAAAGAGAAGTTGTGTAATAATAACAAATGGGAAATGTTTGTGAGTCAGGCATCCAACTTCCCAGTCTATAGCCTACTTACTAAGTAACACTATCTAAACTAGTTAACCTGGCCAAACCTACCATTCATTTCTGTTAAATGGAGGCAATAACATCTATGCAATATGCTGTGGTTTGGAATAATGTCTCCCCAAGGCGCATGTAGTAAAGGCTTGATCTCCAGCATGAGTGTTGGGAATGGGTGGAGCTGTCATCTCAGGTCTTAGCTGCAGTAATGCATGGCTGGCTAACACCATCAATGTTCCATAAAGGGAGCACGTGTTTAGTAAAGGGAAGCCAATAAGCAGCCTCTCAAAAGGGTCCTCTGGGTCACTGTCAGATGACACTAAATCTGTGTTGATGCCAGGAGGCCTTCTAAGAGTCTCTCTATAAAAATAACTTCTTTCATCTCAAAAAAAAAAAAATAAGAAAAGAAAAGAAAAAACTGTGGAGAAAACTATACCATGCTGAGCTGGTCTCGCAGACTCATTAACTTAGATATCATAAGCATCTCTGTGAAAGCATTCAACAGCTCTTACAGCTGTAGAACCCAGAAGAACCTCCACCCCACAGTGACTTATGAGACACTGCAAGCCCCGCCGACTCCACGATGCTCTCCCAAAAACTCATCATGACTTAAATCTTTTCTACCAAACTCGCTGCTTTAGGTAAAAGTGTTTCTCGTATGCATAATAAATAAATAAACCTTTTAGGGGCTGGAGAGATGGCTCAGAGGTGAAGAGCACTGGCTGCTCTTCCAGAGGTTCTGAGTTCAATTCCCACTACCAAGGTGGCTCACAATATCTATAATGAGATCTGGTTCCCTCTTCTCACATGCAGGCATACATGCAGGCAGAACACTGTATACATAATAAAAGTGTTTCTCCAGAGTGTGCTGTACTTTGCCTGAAAGATAGAAGAACAATCTGTCCTCAGATTTATTAGTCAGAATTCCCGGAATATGGTCTCTCTTCACTCTACAGTCAGTGCTAAGTTCTCATCGTAGCTTGATCACAAACCTGTAATGACCCCCAAATTACTGCCGCTAACATCACACTCAGACTCTCCCGGGCTAGAATACCTTTATTCGGATCTCTTAAAAGCACTTACCAGTAATCGTTCCCAGACTAATCCCACGTGCATCCTACCCTGAGGTTTCCTGTCTCTATGACTAACCAGCTACCAAACCATATAAACCAGACTTGGGGAACAACTACATGGGTACATTTCCTTCATTTCCAACTCATTAGTCCTCCCAGTTGTATTCAGTGTGGTTCTCCATTCTCTCTGAATCTCCACTGGCACTTCCGAATGCAGTCCAGAATCATAATCAGATTTGGCAAACGCTACCTAAATGATAGGTCTTCAACCCCACTTTTCTCTGTGGCAGCCAAACCCATGAGAAGAAGAATCCATTCATGATCCTCTTCTGATTCGGATTATTTCACTAGCTTCATGTCTTGGTGATGAAGTCCAGATCCTTAATGAAGTATTAAGCCCTCTGGGATGGGAACTCCAAGATCTCTCCAACTGCATGGCTGTCACTCTGTCCTCTCCACATCTTTCAACTTACACAGAGCCCTGCTCCCTCTCACTTGGAGGCCTTTGAAAAGCTGTCCTCCTAGATGGAAATGCTATCTTTGACCTTATTTCTCTTTATAAAACTAGTTCCTGACCTTGAGGACATTATCCTTGACCCCTAATATGATCAGATCAGGTTTAGGGTATACAGTCATTGGAAGATTAATCAGAATAATCTGAAT
Source organism: Microtus oregoni (assembly GCF_018167655.1). NCBI lineage: Eukaryota > Metazoa > Chordata > Mammalia > Rodentia > Cricetidae > Microtus > Microtus oregoni. The sequence goes on along the minus strand of NW_024543833.1, from coordinate 3,343,387 downwards.
TTGTCAATATATATGTGCTTCCCAACTCTGCCCCAAATTCCCCTCCTTTCACTCTCTTCCTCTTCTCCCACTCTCATCTCTCTCCCTCCCTCCTTTCCTTCTCCACATCCACCAGATTCTCATTTGATACAAGTATTCCACTTAAGACATTGTAATTATTGTTACTGGCCATTATAATAAATGGCAGTAAGACTAAATCCCAGACACTTGGAATTAAAAAAGTACTAAGAGCTACTCCTATGGGCAGCCTTTAAGATGGCTCCTGGCCCTCCAACCTGTGATTCCCTTATATGATGAATATTATACTAGAATGAATTACATCAACACAAAGTAGGGCTACAGTTTTCAAACAAAATACAGGGCACCAGTTAAAGTGTAGCCAAAGAAATTGTCTGTTGTTTATCTAGACCTCAAGTTTAGGGTAGTAGTCTACCAGGACTGCCATAAAATCTCGTGGAATGGTGGCATAAACAGCAGACTCTTCCTCACCATCCTGGAGGCAGAACATCCAACAAGAAATCAACAGTCTGAGATCCTGCCAAGGGAATTTTTTGACTTGGAGATGGACACTTTCTCCCATGCTCAGTGGCCTCTTCTCTGTACACACACACACACACACACACACACACACACACACACACACTCATGCTCACACCTTCAGTTTTTATCTTTTCTAATTTCTCTCTGTATAAAGACACCAGCAATGTTAGACTAGGGCCCAACAACTGTGACCTCATGTAATCTCAATTACCTCCTTCCTCAGCTCATTTCCAATCATAATTACATTGGATGTTATGGTTTCAACATATAAATTCAGGAGGTTACAATTAAGATCATAAAAATGCATGTGGTACTTTACCCTGAATGTATTTTGCATATTATGTGTGTATGTGGTATGTGTATGAATAAGAACCCATGCCAGGAGGCTGCTCATGATCATGTGAGTGCATGCTTGTGGAGACCCAAGATTGATACTGGGTATATTCCTCCATCACCCTCCACCTTATATGTGGAGGCAGTCCCTAGATGAACCCAGAGCTTGCCAATTCAGTCACGAGAACCGATCTCCGTCTTCTTTGGGTTGGGATTGCAGGTGGCTGCTCCATCCCTAACTTTTTACATACTTGTGAGCCAAGGGCTTTATCCTCTGAGCTTTCTCCCCAGCCTCTCTTAATATTTCTTTATAGTACACAAAATAGCTTTGTTTATGGACACAGATATGTAGTAAGATATAAAGTCTTTGATGAGAACAAAGGAACTTCAGGGTGAGAGTTCTTTCTGGAAAAAAGTGGGGAGGAGCAGGATGGTGAAGAGAAGCTACCAGTGCACTGTTTCTCTTTAATTTGTAAAGAAATATCTGAGGCGAGTCTTATAAAATATTACCCATTAAGTCTACATGATAGATAAATGGCATATCATTCTCTGTACCTTCCTGTATGGTTGGCATTGTCATGTTTTCTTTTTATTAAATTATTACATTTAAAACAAGAGTGGGATAACCCGATTCTAGCTTGAAAAATAACAAAGCAAGAAGAAAGTAATTTCAGCAGCACTGTGGAAGATGAACTGAGAATATCAAATTGAATCACTGAAGGAGGATGCAGAGCCACCCTTCTTCTGACCCCCAGCAAGTGTTCACGGGATCTCCCTATGTAAAAGGCACTGTAATGGACCTTTTAGTAAAGGCAAGCACATGTAAAACAATCCAGGAAAACAAAAATAAATTATAATCTGGATGAACTATCTTAGAAAGTAATTATACTATTCACTTGTGTGTCTGCTGGCTGCATTTTAAGCCCCAAGGAAAATATCCCCATAGAGGAATACAGAACTTATCAACAGTGATTAAGTTCTTAAGTTGGTCTCAAAAGGCCTATTTGCTCCAAAATATAAAATTATTGAATTCCAAAGTTGGAGAGGATTAGAATGTAATTGAAATTCTGCACATCGGTCATGAGAAATGGTAGAAAAGAGCATGTTTTGAGACTGGTAATGAAATGGCACAGAAAGACAATAGAGTTGAATAAGAAATGCCTTAATTATTTTTTCCATTATCTTGAATGCTGGCATTCGAGCAAAAGGAGAACTAATTAAGGAAGTTAGCAATAGAAGCTTAGCAGGGCACTCTGGGCTGGAGTGATGGCGCGGCATCCTGGGGTCCTTCTGTAGTAGACACCTCTGACTCTTCCATCACTGAGTTTCCACACTTAGTTTTAGACAAACAGTTTTTATTTCACATACTAGATGATCAAGCCATTTCCGGCCATCTTTGATCCATTTAACCAGCATAACTCATGACTCACTGGAGTAAGAGCCAGAAAAGACCTGCCTCAGTTAGACAGATTTTCTTGCGGGACTAAGCTAAGCTCTGAATAGGTCAGCACAAACCAAGTGCATTGTGGGTCTCTAGCAATACTCACCACAAGAACCATAGACTAACAAACCCCACCAGAACCAGGCATGAAAAATCTTTCGGATGGTTGACGCAGGAAGTCTGAGTGAGTCCTAAAACAATACAGATGATTAAAGTAGCTCCTGCTTGCCTCTCGGGGGTTTCAGGTGGACCCCTCTTGCTGAAGACAATGAGGACACATTCCGGTCAGATCTGACCTGAAAGCCTCGTTCCTGTGGTTGAGCTTTCATGGGACCAGAAAATACTATGAAAGACACCAAGGGAAGGAAGAAATGAATAGTCCTCCTCAGCTGTGACACCAGGAAACACAGCTGCATTTTGCTATTACCCTCCCAAGCTCTAGCTCCTTTATGGTCTCCTGGTTTCTGTGTTTACTCCATGTTGTAGTATGCGTGGATCTGAGGATTGATCTAGGAACCTCAGATGAGAGAACAGATGGCATTTCTCTTTCTGATTCTGCGTTCCCTCACTCAATACAACCGTTTCTAAGTCCACCTGTTTACCAGCAAACAGCATTGTTTCATTTTCCTTTGCAACTGAATGGTGTTCCATTGTGTATTTGTACCGGATTTTCATCATTGACTCAGCAGGTGAAGGACGTTAAGGTTGTTTCCATTTCCTAGCTATCACCATTGCAAATAGAACAGCCATGAACATGGCTAAGCCAGTGTCTGTGGACGAGGAAGTTAAGTCTTCGGGCACTTGCCAAATGATATAACTGAGTCATACAGTAGATTTGTTGTAGTGTTTGAGGGGTCTCCATGCTGATTTCCAGAGTGGCTGCACCAGTCTGCGGTCTCAGAAGTTAATGAGGTGCCCTCCCTTCACGACCTCGCCCGTGATGTCAGCTCTTTCTCTGAAAAGCCCCTCCGGCTGGTGTGCGATGTAATCTCAAGGTGGTTTTAATTTGCATTTCTCTAACAGCCAAGAATTATGAAAAAAAAATTATGTACTAAATTAAATCTTAGCCATTTTTATCTCTTCTTTTGGAAACTTTCTGTGTTTAGATCTGTAGGTCCCTTTTTAGTTGGGTCATTTCTTCCCTGGGTGCTCTCTTAGTGTCCTCATTGTCGTATAAGAGTAATCTTAATCATGGTATCTCTTCACAGAAATAGAAAACGACTAAGACAAACAGTTTTAATGTTTCAAACTGAGATATTTGATCCGTTTAAATCTAATTTTTGCACAGGATGATAGACATGAATTCAGTTTCATTTTTCTGCCTGTGAACATCCACTTCTCCAGTATCATTTATTGAAGATGTTGTCTTTTCTCCAGTGTACATTTTTTTTTTAATCTTTTTGTCAACTAGCTTGTTGCCGTAGTTATGAGCATGTATGTTTGGGTCTCCTACTGTATTCCATTGGTCTACATGTATGTATTTGTACCAGTGCTGTGTTGTTTTTAATATCATAGCTTTATACTATATTTTAAAATACGGACTATAAATTCCCCCAGTTTTGCTCTTCTTGCTCATGATTGCTTTGGATATCTGAGGTCTCTTATGATTCCATATGAATTTTAGGATTTTTTTCTATTACTGTTAAGAATATTGTAGATATTTTGATTGGATTACATTGATTTATAATTTGCTTTTGGTGAGGTGGTCATTTTCACCATATTAATTTTACCAACCCATGAACACAGGATATCTTCCCACTTGATAGTGTCTTTTTTAACCTTTTCCTTCATATCTGATGTTTTCATTAAATAAGTTTTTTTATTTCCTTGGTTAGACTTGTTCCAAGATATTTTATTGTCTTTGATTTTATTATAAATGGGCTTGTGTCCATGCTCTCCTTAGGAAGACTGTAGGTTTTTGTAAGTTGATTTTTTTTGCCACTTTACTGAAATTTTTTATTGTTTCTAGAAGCTTTCCAGTGGAATTTTTGGTATCTCTAGTTTATAATATCATGATATATGCCAATAAGGATAAATTTACTTATTTCTTACTTGTATTCCATTAACACCTTATTGCTCTGGCTATTGCTTTCAGCACTATATTGAAATGGAATGAGCAGACCAGTCTTGTTTCTTATTTTAATGGAACAAGTTTTTTTTTTCCATTTAGGATAATTTTGGGTGTTGGCTTTTTGTACATTGCCTTTATTATGTTGAGGTATTTTTCCTCCAGTCCTATTCCCCTAGGACTTTTATCATGAAAACATGTTGGATTCTGTCAGACTTTTTCTGTATCTATTGAGATGATCACATGATATTTAAGTTAATATATGTAAATTATCATATTTATTGATTTATATATGTTGAAACCACTCTGCTTTTCTGGAATAAAGTCAACATGATTATAATGGATGATGTTCATGTTATATATTTGCATTTGATTTGTTGGTATGTTATTAAGTTTTTATCCTCTCTATGTTCATCAGGGATATTGGTCTGTAGTTTTGTTGTTGTTGCTGTGGTTGTGGTGGTAGTGGTGGTGGTGGTGGTGGTGGTATCTTTACCTGGTTTAGGTATGAGAGTAATAGTAGTTTCAGAGAACAAGTTTTGGGATGATCCTTCCATTATTTTTTTGAAGAGTTTAAGAAGGTTTGAAATATCTTTATTTCTAGTCCATTCATTTCTGCTTTGATTTTTATAATTTCTTGCCCTCCACTAGGTTGGGGTTTGATTTGTTCCTGTTTTTCCAAATTCTTGAGTCACGTCATTAAGTCATTTATTGGTGTTCTTTCTTAAGTGTCTAAGAGGTACTTAGGGCTATAAAATTCCCTTTTTAGACTTGTGTTAATGTGTCCCAGGGGTTGTGTTGATTTGTATTTTTGCTTAGTTCCAGGAATACTTTGATTTCTTCTTTAATCCATTTATCATTCAATAATGAGTTGTTTGATCTCCATGAGTTTACTTTTACCCGAGTTTTGTTTGTGATTAATTTTAAGTTTTATTGCACAATTGTCAAATAGGATATGTGGGATTATTTCAGTCTTTCTATATTTGTTTGAATTTGTGTTCCAATATGTGGTCAGTTTTAGAGAAGCTGCCGTGTTCTGCTGAGTAGAACGAATAATCATTGGAATTTGGATGAAATATTCTGTAGATATCTGCTAGACACATTTGATGTAAGATGTCATTTAATTCTGAGGTTTGTCTGTTTTGTCGTCCAGACGACCTATCTATTGGAGAAAGTGGAGTGCTGAAGCTGCTTGCTGTTATTAGGTTTGCGTTCATCTCTGTTTTTAATTCCATTAGTATGCTTTTTATAAAATTAAGTGCACCAGTTTTGCTGCTTATCTGTTAAGTGTTGTAATATTTCCCTTATTAATTGGTTCCTTGAATAGAATGAAGTGTTCTTTGTCTTTTCTGATTAGTTTTAATTTGAAAAAATGTCTTGTTAACTAATAGAATCTCAGTGCCTGCTTGATTCTTGATCCAACCTGCTTGGAATACTTTTCTCCAGGCATGATGGTGGTGCCTACTTTTAAAGCTAAGCTGAGTTTCTTAGAAGTAGACAGTAGATAGACAGATTTTGTTTCTCAATCCATTCAGCTAACTAGACTCTGTCTTTTGATCATAGAGTTGAGATCTTTCTAGAGTATGACTGAAAAGTGACGGTAGATTGGAATCATTTTGTTGTTTTTTGTTGTTTTGTGTTCTTAGTTGTGGCTTATTTTTCATTAACTTCTGGCTTCATTTGCTTTCTTTCAAGAGTCTCATGGCTGAACTTATTTCCCTCTTCAACTGAAAGTATTGCTTCACCGTTCTGCTTAGCATTTTGTTGTTATGGTTGTTGTAGAACGTGAATTTTTTTAGGTTGCTTGGATCATAGAAAGTTTTACTTTCTCTTTCAACTATGACAGATAATTTTGCAGGGTACACTTGGAAGTCATGGTCTTTTAGAGCTTAGAGTTTATTACTCTAGGCTCTTCTGGTTTTCAGAGTTTCCACTGAGAAATCGGGTACTTTTCTGATGGATTTTTGCTTGTTTGTGACTTACATTTGTTTTCCTGCAGCACTATTTCTTAGTTTTGAGTATTTAGTGTTTTGACTATGCTATGCCACGGGATGCTTCTCTTTTCATCTTTCTAGTTAGGGTTCCATGTGCTTCCTACATTTGTATGTGTGTGTGTCTTTCCTTAGTTGGAGGAAGTTTTTTTTTTTTTCTTTTCTTGTTGAAGATCTAGTCTAAGACCATTGACCTGGGATTCTTCTTCCTCCTCTATGTATATAGTTTGAAGATTTGGTTTTTTGATGGTATCCCACCTTTCCTTCAAACTCCTTTCCTATGTTCTTTCTTTCTTCCTTCCTTTCTCCCTTTTCTTATTTCATCTAGATCCTTTAGTTTATCCTTGAATCCTCATATTATATCTTCTGCTCCACTCTTTTTACTTGTAAAGCTTTCCCTCAAGTTTTCTATTTGAGGTATTGAAATTTTCATTTCCATCTCATTTTAGCTTCTGTTCTCTTTAGTGTTTCTGTCCATTGAATTCAATTTTAAAATATTGAATACGTCATGGTTTTATCCAGTCGTCTATTTGTATTTCCTTGGACATCACTCAAGCATCTATTGTTATCCTGCTCAAGTTCAATGAACTGTTTGCCCATGTCCTCTTTAAATTCCATCAATTATTTTACAAAGGTTAAGATTAATTATTCCTTTAAATTCTGTTTCCTGGCATTCACCTAGATAGTTCTGTTAAAGAATACTTGTATAGGACTTGTATAGGATGGAGACATGCTGTTTTGACCATTCATATTATTTTTGCTTTTTGTGATTTGAAGGGGGCATGTGGACTTCTTTCCTTGGTTATGTGTCTGATGTGATAATTCGTCCTTCCTTAGACTGGGCCAGTGCAGAAGATGCACAACCTAAGCTACAGCAGGCAAAGAGATAGATGAATTATTTAACTCGACCAGGGAAGGATGTCCCCCAAACCACAGGTCTATAGCTAGGCTAGGCAAAAGGAACTGGCGAATAAACAGTTTTCATGGCCCCAGGTCCAGAGCTAGGCTGGTAGGTTTGCAAATTGGGAAGGGCAAGCTAAACAATGGATTTTTCAATGTAAATTTCACTGCAAGAAGAGTGATACTTGGGCATGCAGAATGGCTTCAAGAAAGATAAAACATGGAGTATAGAAAAACATGTCATAATAAAGATAATGAGTTAATTCCGAGAAACCATGTTTTAAAAAAAACACCTTAGTGTGGACTTGATATCAGAGCATCAGAAAGGGAGAGATGAGCACCTCTCTAGGGCTTAAAGGCTAGCCTGCTTAGTGAGTACCAGGACAATGAAAGTGTCTGCCTCAAAATAAGGTAGATGGCGCCAGAATAAAAACACTCAAGGTTATATTCTGACCTCTATATACACACACATACAAGCACACAAACGTGCACGTATATACACACAAGATGAATGAGTGAATGAATGAACAGGAGTTAGAGAATGGACTTAGGAACTGCAGAGCTTCACCACTGCTACGTCCGGTCCTGATGATGCCTCTGGTTAGCACTTAGTGCCTATGGATCAGATATTCTCAGGAAAAGACCTCTCACCGCCACCTCCCCTGCTGACACAAAGGTCACGTGGGAAAGTAGTCATTATCGCGCCCACCCCTGATATTCTGAAGTGTCATAGTCACTGAAGCAACATGGTCACTTAGTGTTTGCAGAAAGAATTATGCAAATAAACAACTCTGTAACCTTGTGATTCACTATCCTTTAAAACTCAGATGGTGATAAAGAAACCTGTTTCGAGAAATGGGTTGTAATTGAAAACAAATGCTACAGATGATAAGCCCTCATGTCTCAAGGTCAGGGATGTTGGTGTAGCTTGGAGGTTTTGCGTAGGTGAGAAAGGTGAGTTGAACCCTAGCCCAGCCTCCATTCCATTTCAATATTATCAGTCATCTACACTGTGAGTATTTGACGGTCACTCCACAATAAATATGACCCACTTTGCAATAGTTGATATTCCACCGCATGCTCAAGGCCCTTTGACTTTATTTGCAAAGATTCCCTTCTGTCCTATGATTCTGTTGTTAAACAAATTCATGCATATGTTAATTCTGTCCTATGATTCTGTTGTTAAACAAATTCATGCATATGTTAGTTCTGTGAGTATCAATCTTTTTGGAACTGCATCTTCTTTCTCTTTAAAACTGTCTGTAATCATTCTCCACTCTGAAAGTGACTTTAGTAAATAAACTTTTTTTTTTTTTAAAGAAAAAACTACTATGGCCTCACATTAAATGTTCTTAGTGTTCCAGATCTGGCAAATACTTAACAACTTAAAGCATTTGGTCAGTAAATATGTGTGTAATGAAAATAAGACCTTGAATTAAATCAGCTTCTAAATGGTGTCTCACATCTCCACTGAGAGATACAGACAGACAGACGAACAGGCAGACAGACAGAGACAGGGTGGGAGAATGAGAACTTTCTTTTGCTACAGAGTGTTAGAATAGCTGCCTATAGAATGAGCAAAAGTAACCAAGCAAGATCAGACAGCTGCCCAAGGTCATTCCAGAAGTTGTAACTGGTGGTGAGGAAGGACCCAGGCCTCCAGGCCACTGGCTCAATGCATCTTTCTGGGAACCATAAATTACAAGACTGTTTAAATCTCTAGATTCTCCAGATGTTGCTTTCTCCTCCATGTCCTTGTGCTACCGCCCAATGCATTCACATTTTTTATTGAGTTAGATGAAAGTCTCCCTCCTCCTGACAGCTTTATTGCACCAGGAACCCATTATCTCCTCCTAACTCGGAAAGTTAGACTCAGATGTTGGTGCAGTAACCAAACAGGAGTCAAAGACATTTGTATGATCGATGTTCCCTTCAGAGGAAAACAGCTAAAAATATGACTGCCTGGATAGTCCCATTTTTTTCTAGGTCTAAAGGTTAATAAGTTGACAATGTTATACAGAAAAACTATTTTAAAAAGTCCAACAACAAAGGGACTGTGTAAGTTGGATAACTCTTCTCAGGCCAAGAATAATGAACCCAGAAGTGTCCAGAAATATGAAAAAACTGGCAGATTTAAGTGCTGTTATATCACGAATGAGTTGGGAATCCTAACATGCCCAAAAGACACTGTTTTACAACCATCTTCTGCAGTCTTTGACTATATGGTGCTTCTGTGCACTCTTCTGCATTGCTTCTGAGGGATACAGGTATGATACAGATGTCACAATAGAAGTGAGCATCCACAAACACTTATCATCTGTACTCTGACCAGGTCAGGTATGAGTCTCTAAATTAACTGCCATCCACTACAAAGAGAAGTTTCTATGATTAGGATTGAGAGCTGAGCTACATATGGGTATAATGAAAAGTGTTTAAGAGGCAGTTTCATACTGTGTTCATTTAGTAAAAAAATAAAAACAAACTCTTCTAGGGTTTTCTGTATGGAAAACACAATAGTCAACATATGATTGCCTCAGCCATGGATTTTTAGCCAAGCTTAATACCTGGCATGAATTCCCTTTTTTGGAACAAGACTTAAATCTAACTTGAAAAATGGTTTGTTGCACTCATAACATCCATGCCACTATTGCATCGGTGAACATAGCTTGCTGTGGAGTGACTTTTGTAGCTCACAGAGTTCACATCTGGGTAAAACTGTTGATGACTTTTCTTCCCCAGCAGCCTACATAGCACCTTCTGGCATTAGAAAAGCTAGCCGGAGGGTTTTGATGTGTGGTTTCCATGTGTGTCTTTTCATTTGTTTCTAAAACTTCTGCACAGTAGACAACATCACCCCAACTTAATAAATTAGGTTCAAATACCAAAGATCAGAAGGTTAAAATAATATAAAGTAGACTCAAATATTTCCTTCTTCCATTTTCACACTGGACCCCGGGGGAAAACTGTATTACCATATCAAGAGGCATTATTTATGGAAAACCTCTAGTAATATGATATAAAGAACCCCAAAGCCTTCATTGCAGATTCTGTACAAATTCTACCTCCAAATAAATAAATAATGAAAGAAAGATGGCAGGAATACCTAATCTTCAACTATGAAGAGACTATGTATGTATTTCACTGTTTGTAGAAAGAAAAGCCCATGAAAACACACCTATGTAACCAATAACACCATCATTAAAGTAAGTGAAATGTCATCAGCATATGTCAGGTACATGATGGAGTAAGTGATGACCCAGGAAGATGACAGTGGAGACCCAGAGAGAGAAAGAGATCCTGGGGGTTCTAGGAGCCAAACTAAGGAACAGGAATCTTGTTCTCCATGAGCAAGGAAGTCAGGACCTTGAGGGGTGCGTCCATGTTGAAGTAGGAGCAGCGGGCTGCGTCCCCGGCACCCAGCCTCCCCCACGGCTAGCTTTACCCGAAATAATTACATGGAAACTGTATTCTTTTAAACACTGCTTGGCCCATTTCTATCTAGCTTCTTCTAGGCTAATTCTCACATATTAATTTAGCCCATTTCCAATCATCTGTGTTGCACCCCAAGGTGCGCTTACCGGGAAGATTCTAGCCTATGTCCATCCTGGGTTGGAGCTGAATCGCATCTGTCTGCCCAGGAGAGGAGAGGATGGCGTCTCTGAGCTCACTTCCTCTTCCTCCCAGCATTCTGTTCTGTTTTCTCCACCCACCTGTGTTCTAACCTATGAGGGCCAGCCAAGCAGTTTCTTTATTTTTTTAACCAATGACCTTCCTCCATCATTTCCCCTTTTTCTGTTTAAACAAAAACAAAGGCTTCAACTTTAACATAGCATAATTACATATGACAAAACAGTTATCAAGTAAAAATTACAATAATCTTTATCATAACTAAGGAAAACTATAACTAACTATTCTTAACTCCATCAAAGACTCCAGAAAGATACAATATTACCTAAGCAAACAAGAAAAAAGCAACTTTCAAACTCTAGAAATGACAGAGACATCTCACTGCCTGGACAGTCACCCAAAGTTCCTCTGTACCGTTGGGGCATCCATCTTCGGCCTACAGGCCCATGATATCCAGAGACATTTCCATGAAGCAGAACAATTCAAAGTCAGTTCAGTCACTATCTGTTGTGTCCTGCAGAATGTCTCGCAGACTCTTTCACGAATCAGGAACCCCGAAAGATCATCTCACCTTTAGGCAAGTTCAGTAGTCCTCTCTCTGAGGGTTCTCTGTGTCCAGTTTATGCAATAGTCCAGGCAAGAACAGTTTCTTGCCCAAATGGCTATCAAACTCCATAAGGATCCTCTTCGATGCCCATCTTCTTCTTGAAGTACATTGGTGCTGCCAGGAGCAGAGTGTCTCATTGTCATGAAAAGTCCTAAGTTATTAAAACATTTAAAATGCCATATTCTATAAGTTTTGAAAGATATGAAGAATGCCTATCTAAAATATATCTATGTACATCTAGAAAATATTAACTAACATGACTACAAACTTGACTATTATGATTATCTATTAACTACCTATATACATTACATTTTTAAATGAACTACACAATCATAATACCTTAATCAATATCAGAAATACATATACATATAATAAAATTGACATTAAATCTCTATCAATAAAGCAAAATCTATACTAATACAAATTATTCATATCTATATCATATTTCCCCTTTAAATGTAAAAGAACGTTTATAAGCCATATTTGGGAACATGGGCGCAGTTTTTTCTCTCCAAACTGCTTCCTGCTGAATGGGGGTGTCGTTAATTAGGTCTTTCATGGTATAACCTGTGTGCTAGTTTCATCTCAGTTGTCAGTTGAGCGAAGCAATTTTCTGAAGATGTTCACAGCAACCCTTCAGGAGGGCGTGGTCCATCATACCATATCGAAATAGAAGAAATGAACAGGGTCTCATCCTCTGTGAAAACAAAATAAGAAACTCCTTTCCAAAGAATCATGTCCTTAGATCCAAATTTCAAATTCAAGGCATTTTCAAAATATCTATGTTGGATTAGTTCAGCAGCATTTATAAACAAATATCTTTTGGCATCTGTTGCTCCTTCCTCAGCATTCAAACAATTCAAAGAGAGCATAATAGCATACAGTATCAAAATTCTCTGTGTATTTTTCATCTTTGTACGGCTTTGTTTTAACCTCTATTTCATTTATTTTTACTTTTAACTTTTTGCTTTTTGAGACAGGTTCTCTGTATCTTTGACCTAGAATAACTCTGTAGACCAGGCTGTCCTTGAACTCTCAGAGATCCGCCTGTCTCTGCCTCCCAGGCATTGGGATTAAAGGTGTCTGCTACTACACCTTGAACTCACAGAGATCTGATTGTCTTTGCCTTCTAGGCACTGGGATTAAAGGCGTGTGCTACCACACCTTGAAGTCACAGAGGTCAATCTCCCTCTACCTCCCAAGTGTTGGGATTAAAGGTGTATACTACCACACCCAACTACCCTCTTTTTTTTCATTTTTTTTTACTTTAAGAACTTTAACTTTTAGTCTGCATATATTTTTAACACACTTTAAACCATTTAGAATTTTTTTTGTCTTTGAATCTCTCTTTATTGTATATCTCTCTTTTTTTGACCACACGAGCCTTCAATTTACCAAGCAATATCCGTAGGACTAAAGCCGTGGCTTTGCCAGCTAGATCCAGTCCATTACTTAGCTTTCCAGCCTCATGGCTGAGGTACTGGCTGTAGCCATGTTTACTGCCAACACTCTATGGCATTTCAAGGTCCCTGCCAGCAAGCGAGCTTCAGCAGCCTGTGCTTGCAAACCGCACGAACCGCCTGCATAAAAGAGTCAGAGTTTGCCCTGGCAAGACAGCCCAGAAAGCTGGCATTTTTAAACGGCGCAGCGTTTTTCCTGCTACGGCTAAAAACTGAAAAGCATGCATTCAGCTTTTCGTCAACACCTTTTAAGTGTTTCATGGCAGGACCTCTTAATGAGCTGCAGGGTTTTGCAGCTAAAGCTGAGTCAGGAAAGCCTCTCTTAGATGAGAGCACTTGCTTGCCTCTAGCAAGCAGAGCAGACCCAAGAAATTGCCACAAGAAACATGCTTTACTCTATTCTTTTCCAAGCTTTCTCAGGCTTTCTGTGGACTCAGCCACACATCTGGGCGCCACATCCACCCACTCAGACGGTGGGGCTGATCTAATAGGAGCTCACCAAAGCAAGCTGGACTGGGACTGATGGAGCATATGATCAAACCAGACTCTCTGAACATGTCGGACAAGGAGGGCTAACTGAGAAGCCAAGGACAATGGCACTGGGTTTTGATCCTACTGTACGTACTGGCTTTGCGGAAGCCTAGTCTGTCTGGATGCTCATCTGCTAGACCTGGATGGAGGGGAAAGGACCTTGGACTTCCCACAGGGCAGGGAACCCTGACTGCTCTTTGGACTGAAAAGGGAGGGAGAGAGGGGTATGGGGGAGGGGAGGGAAATGGGAGGAGGGGAGGAAGTGGAAATCTTTAAGTAAAAATAAATAAAAAAAAAAGAAATCTTGTTCTCATGGCAATTATCTTCAGTTTAAAGATGGAGGTAAGGTTTAAAAATGACACAATCAAAATTGCTTTAGAAAAAAATAAGCCTTGCAGCAATGCAGAGCAAAGAGGTTTGTATGGAATAAAACACAGATGTGGGAAGATAAATTGAGAGAAAAGTCAAGAGAGTAAAACAGACTGGACAATATGGAGGTAGGGGATGGAGACATCCAGCTAGGTGGATGGTGCTGACATTCACAAGACAGAGAAGAAGCAGGATCAGTGAGATGGCTCAGTACAGAAAGACACCTGACAGCACAAAATCAATCCCTGGAACCTGCATGATTGTAGAAGAGCACCTACAAGTGTCCTGCCACCTCCACACATATACCATGTTACACACACAAACATGATAGATAGATAGATAGATAGATAGATAGATAGATAGATAGATAAACAGATAATGTGTAATAAACATTTTAAGCAAACTGAACTTTAAGCAACTGCAAATGTACCAGAACATAACCAGTAAAAGGAAACAAATACGGCCCTGGAGATGAAGCACCAACTTTCTCTTCTTCTACATGAGTATACCTATAATAAAGTAAAACTTATAGCTTAAGCACAGCAAAAGACCAAAACTGATAGCTAATGAAATAGAACACTCATAACAATAAATTAATAAAATTAAGAGGATATCTCTTGAAAAAGGAAAGATAAATTTTAATATTTTTTCATTGCAGTCAACCACAAATGAATCTATGGGAAACAAGACTCAGGATAAGGAGGGTTTCTGTACCCTCAACAAGTACTGTTTCGATGTTTCCTAGTTTGTCCCAGTGACACTAAAATCACCTTAAAGCAACATTCTTCCTTTACTCCCTACACTGATGACGTCACACTGAGGGGAAAGGGGGTGTTCCCAGGACCCAGCTAGTTCACCTGTTCAGACACCAGCTGAGTCTCCTGTAAGTGGATTTGACTTTGATAATAACAGCTCAGAGGTAGCACTAAGCCCCAGGATTAAGAACTTAGTCGCCTAAGACAAACGTCCAGCTCCAGAAGCCGCTTGCCAACATGAGCCACTCATTCTTCTGATTAGCCAGGGATTGCATTACTCTTTCCTCACAGTCGATGATTTGCTAGAATGACTCCCAGAAGCTGGGGAAACATTCACTGACTTCTAGCAAGAGGCATTACAAAATATCTCAAATGAGCTGCCAGATGAAGGAGCTTGCTAGTGTGCTTTGAAAGGTGCCAAGCACAAGAGTTCCAATTTCCTCAGAGCTGAGCTAGATCATTTTGCAGCATGTATACACTTTCTCCACCCCAGAAGCTCTCTGAACACTGTAGCTCAGGGATTCTGATGGAAGTTTTAGCCTGGAAGCACCAAAGATTAGTAAAGGGCTCTCCACCCGTTTACTCCCCAAAGGTTTAAGTTTCTAATACTAGTTTGGTCTTTCTGATGGCCAGGCTCCTCCTGGGGATCTCCAGGATCCCTACAAAGTCACCTCAAAGAATCAATGCTCCTAGCACCAGGCTTAGGAATTCTGAGTAGAAGCGCTCATATCGATTAATGGGAAATTACAGACATTTTACAAGTTTTATGTCAGGAACGAGAGAATAAAAACCAAACATGTCTTTCTCCTTATAACTCTTATAAATGAAAATTCTGAATCAAAGGGAAAAGAAAGAAATGTTAAGTCCAATGTAGAAAGCACATGGTATTAAAGAAACAAATGCAAAAATTGTCATCATGGGATTTATGGGATAGAAAAGATGAGGGACTGACATTTCATTTCAAAGTCCAACTTAATAAATCCAATTTTCAAATAAATTATTTAATACCAAATACAAGGCAAAGTTCTTGTGTGATATTCAAAAGTGGATCTACTATCAGAATCATGTAAGTCATTTGTTCAAAGTGAAAAGTCACCCCTGGTCCAGGTGATTTTACAAAAATCACAAAACTTTATACTTAGTCCTCCACTGACCTGTCTGCCCTCAAGAGTTGAGAGATAGAGGCGTGACACCTGAACATATAATTTCCACTCAAGCTGTTATCTGTGATGATCAAGACCATCTGCTTTGGAAATCTGGAAGGAATAACTGAGGCTGGCGAGCTGAGGAATATGTCCTAATCAGATATGCATCACCTCTGCTGGGTCTAGAAGCCTATGGGCAGTTATCTGAGAGAAGCAGAGTGGGCGCAAGGGTGGAAATATGATTGCTTCATGAAGCATAACCCCGGAAACCAGCTTTTGCATCCCCTAAGAGCTTTTTAATGTGACGATTCTCAAGGCCTTCCCCAGACCTACCGAATCCAAATTCCTAACTGCAATGCCAAGTAGTCTGTGATTTCCTGCACTCCAGAGGACTCTGCAGGTGCTCAAGTTAGATAACCTCTACTCTTGGCTAGCAGGGGGCAGCGGAGTGGAGTATTGTAGAGCCAAGCTGCCTGGTCCCAGCTCTTGGGTTCGCAACTTGAGAGCTAGGCAACCATCACTGTGCTGGGCCTGAGTGTCATCATTTCTAAAATAACAGCACTTAACATGACTGTGTGGGAGACGCTCATAACAGAGCCTGGCACATAATGAGAGCTGCATAAGTGTCCACTTGTATTAGGGAAAGGAAGTCGGTGTGGCGCATGGGCAGCTCTGACGTCTGCGCATCAGACATGAGAGGTGCAGGCTGCGGCATGAGTGCTAGACAGATCCACAAGGGAAGATTTTGTATCCTATAAGTTCCACGTTCAGAAAAAAAAGGGAGGAGTGCAGTTTTACTGACTCTTCCTGCTAAGTGCAATTAAAATCCCTGGACATTTTGCAAAAGAAGTTGAGAGAAGGCAGGACAGCAAGGGCCTGAGGAACGAAAGAGTGACTTTTCCTCACACAGGCCAGACATAGAGCTCAGACAACCACAAGCTAGAAGCACCATCAAGTGCAAACAGCTCGTTAAATGTGACAGCAGACATTCAGACAGACAAATGCTACTTCTAGCCTCCAACAGAGAAGCTTCTTATTGCAATACACAGCAGTGGATGCAGAGCCTCGTGGCTGCCCTACTCTTAAGAGCAAGCATTGGCTGAGGGCTCAGTTCTATGCAGGACACTTAGTTACTCATTCTAAGGCCTGGGAAGCACTGAAAAGAGGGACCAAAATAGTATTATGGGATTAACCGACAAGTTCTTAACTGGATTTAAGGTCCATTCCATGAAATGGAACCCATACTTAACACTGCTAAAGTGGCCAAGAATCTGAGATGAGATAGGTCATGAGCCTGAGGGAAATCTACTATTCTGCTAAAAAGACACAGCAATAAAATGACCCATATGACAACTTTTTATAGCCATATATTGGTGCCTAACTCAACCGTCAACAGAGAAGCTTCTTTGGGGAGGAGGGAAAGGAGAGGGCTTATCTTACTCAGAGTTTCATACAATGGTTCATCATCCAAAACAGGAACTCAAGCAGAACAGGAATCTAGAGGCAAGAGATACCGCAGAGGCCATGGAGGAGTGCTGCTTATTGGCTTGGAGAAGCTGCTTCTTGCAGTAGATGGGATTTCAGAGACCCACAATTGGGCGATATGCAGAGAATGAGAGACTTTGGAGCACTCAGTCCTAAATGGGATACCTTCATCAAATTCTTCCCCTCAGCGTGCAGAGATCTATGTGGAAGAGGAGCAGGAAGATCAGAGAGTCAGAAGTGGTAGACTCCTCCAGGGAAACAGGGTCTTCTAGACACAATAGGACTGAATCCCATATAAACCCACAGAGATGGCGGCAGCACGCTTAAGATCTGCACCAGTGCTGGGCGGTGGTGGCTCACGCCTTTAATCCCAGCACGGGAGGCAGAGGCAGGCAGATCTCTGTGAGTTCGAGACCAGCCTGGTCTACAAGAGCTAGTTCCAGGACAGGCTCCAAAACCACAGAGAAACCCTGTCTCGAAAAAACCAAAAAAAAAAAAAAAAAAAAAAAGATCTGCACCAGTTCAAGCCAGATGGGTTCTAGTACTGAGAAAAGGAAATGGACACTGGTCCCACCTCTAACAAGAAGCTATCTGCAACAACCACTGGCAAAGGGAAAATTGGTTTTCTCTAATTCTCCAAGTGTCACTGGGCATATCAAGCATACTCCAGGGCAGACCCCATGCCCAGGAGTAGTTAGCCAACAGAGAACAAATGCCATAATTTTATTTTGTGGGGGAGAGGCTGAAAAAGAGAGAGAAAACAAAGTTGGGTGGGGAGGGAAGGAGAGAAGGAAATTTGGGAGGAACTGGTGGAGATAAAAATCATGATCAAAATATATTGCATGAAAAAGACAAATTTTTAATTATAAAGAAAAAACAAATTATTTTTAAATTAAAAAATGACAGTAGTCAGAATAGCATTCACACTGACCTAAAAGCACATACCTTGGCCAATGAAACAGGGCAGAAACTTCAGACATAAATAAATGCATTCATGCTTAAAGCAAAACAAAAATGTCCTGCAAAAACTTGCTCTGTCTAGCAAAATGAGCAGGAGTGGGCAGCCTAGAAAAATGGTAAGAAAATAAACCAAGAGCAATCTAATTTAAAAACCAAAGCTACTGATTCAGGGCTTACTAAAACAAGGGTTTCAACCACAGTTGCTGCTCCCTGACAAAGACTCAAAGGCAAACAAAGAAGAAGGGATGCCTCACAGCGGAGAAGGTGCATGGCTTCAGGATGCCTTGATCTGGGGACTACCTGCATGGCACAGCAGAAACTGGGTTAACTAGCACTGAGCAGGGTGTCCTTTGTAAGAGGTTCACAGTTGGCTTTTTCTAGCTGATGCCACTGGCATCGAGGGCCAAAATTACGGAAGCTGTTTGTTAGTACTGAAGACCTGGCCATAAGGAGCAGACAAATGGAAGTTTTCACTAAGCTTTCTGGGTTGTCAATGGGGCTGGAGGGCGGGCTTCCTGCAAGTCTAACTAGTAGCAGGTGCTTATTGGGAATAAGAGGCTTTCTGGGCAGGGTGATGCAGACCAAAGCTCTCTTTGACAGACAGACTGACTTCTGTTAGTTCATATTCTTTACTAATCAGGCATGAAGCATGGTGCAAGTAAGATGAGAAAGGCCAGTAAGATGAGTTGTTCATGTTTGAAAACAACAACACCTGGGAATTTCCACCTTGATAAAGGAATAGTATGCTCCCCTATTTCTCCGGATGAGCCACCTAAAGTTTCATGATTGTTATAAGTAAGAAGACTTGAAAGTGTTCAGACAAAAAGGCAAAATGATGATAGGCACAGGACCTCAAGTAACAACATAGCAATGAGTGCCTGGATTTTCCTATGGCCTCCTGTGTCTCTGAATTGTTGATGTACCTGGCAACTTAGAAATGCCAATGACCATTACATAAGAGCCCAGAAAACTCAGTTCTGGTCAAAAGTTCAGGAGAGAGACAGCCTAGAAATAAAACTTCAAGAGATTAACTGCTCTACCCAAATACTGCAAGCAACATTTGACCTCAAAACACCACACACACACATACATACCTGCAAGGGCCAATAATGATCCCACCCTGGCTAGTCTACAGCAAAGTATCCTAAACCCCACACCAAATAGGGCCAGACAGGCCGCAGGGAACGAGGACAATCACCTCCACACAGCAATAATGACTTTCTCCACGTGGTCAGTGGAATCTATGTGGAAACTCAGAGCACCACGCCCATCCAGTGGCAATGAGAAGACCTCAAGCATCGTGCAGACTAAGTGGAAGGCTTGGCTGCCTCTCTCTTCCCACTCTACAAGTCACAAATATCCAGCGCAAAGACTGTGTTCTAATTTTGCAATAATAGCTATGGGAAGAGGAGTGGGTTTTAGAAAGCAGTACCACACCCAAGCTTTTGCTGCATTATTTCTTAGCACTGCCTTTACATCTATAATGTTCTCAAAATAAAGACTTTAGTCTTAAAAATAATAAAGGAATAAGAAATCCAAACTGACTCACATGACAAAGGAGAGCTACAGCTTTTGGCAGAGTGACAGATTTAGATCGGTTCCATCATCTGCCTTTGTGACTAGACAAAGGGCATGACCGTGGCAGCCACTGAAAGTCACCCAAGAAGGGCCTGTGGCAGGTTGTAGGCTACCTGCTCTTGACAAGGAGCCTTCTACTTGGCATGAACAGAATTCTTGATGGGTCATCTTTGTCATAAACGGCAATAGCCATCGGGCATCCAAAAGGATTTGGGCTGTGTTGCTGGGGTGATAAGCTCAAAGCCTATGGGAAGCCTGGAGGACAACAAGTGGGAGATTTATGGATAATATCACTTATAGAGAATAAAAGAGTTTAATTCAAGAGGCTCTTGATTCTGGCAAATGTCTGTGTGAACCCCCTCTGCTAGATCGAAGAGGAAGCGGAAATCCCAGAGGATAAAAACATGTCAGTATGATCGGTGACAAAAGGAGACAGCAGAGTTTTTGATGTGCAACTTTCAGTGGCTCCCTGTGTAACCAAGTGCTTTCCACGTGCGCCACACCAAGCTCAGCACCCCGTTCACCTCCCTGTGTTGCTGCTCTCCCAAGTAGAGACAGCAGTGGTGTCTCCTCGGGGTGTTCACTCTGGGACGCTCTTGGGGAATCTGTTTTAGGTTCTGCAGCACATTTATCTTCCACAGTCTCCAAAGCCAGCTCTCTTTCCTCCCTTCACCCATGGGTGCTCCTCCTCAGCACTGCCGGTCTCTGTCCAGCTCACCATGCTTAAAGCAGCAGAGTCCAGGAAGGGACGGAAGTCCCTCCCTGGCAGCTACCAATGACTTCAACCTCTTAGGCAGCATAGGTGGAGGAAGGCACCCATTGGAGGGCTTTCCTGGCTACTTCTCTGCAGATTTTTGTGGATTTCATTTTGGCTTCCTTTCTGCTCTCCTCTTTTTCTCATAGAAATATTCTGTTCCTTCTTATTCTGACATTTCTCCTTCATTGGGTTAACATGTAGGCAGCTTCAAATCCACCATCTCACCTGGTCCTTATAAAGACCCACCCAGGTCATCTAGAAAGCCAATCTCAACCTGTGGGTCATGACCCAGTTGGGGGTCACATATCAGGTATCTTGCATACCAGATATTTGTATTACAATTCAATAACTAGCAAAATTACAGTTATGAAGTAGCAATGGAATAATTTTATGGTTTGGGATGACCACAACATAAAGGGTCACAGCATTAGGAAGGTGGAGATTCACTGATATAAGATTATCTTTCCTTGTAGAGATCTTTCCTAAATCTCATCACCAAAGTCTCTTTTACTGTGTAAACCAATACAGTCACAAGTTCTAGGACAAGGATGTGGTCATCACTGGGTCATTATTCAGTCTACTATGGGCTCTTACCACAACTTAAGTGACAATGAGTTAACTTTGCCTTTCTATTGTATGCAGCATGTACCAGACTAAATTCCATGAGTGAAAGAATTATGATTGTCTTACAATCTGCAGTCATGGTGTTCATTAGATACTTAGCAAATGAATGTTTAACAGAAAAATGTAAAATTCAGGAGCATGAGCAAAGATGTCTTCTTTGAAAGATGGACATAAATATCCATCCTATGCCAGAATTCACTAGAAAATAATAGAAAGCCAGTCAGCCTGTGCAAGATGACTTCCTTCCTCTGCTCTGCAGTGTATATCAGCCCTGGAGTAAGACTCAACTGGCTGAGTTGGTTCCAGTGCCCACCTTATATACTAATACCTGTGACTATAAAAATAAGATGATGTAATTGTCATAACCACAACAGCTAGTAGGCCAGAGGGAAGAAGGCTGCCCACAGAAATAAACAGAAACGGAGTGGACATACTGCCACCAGATGAAAAGAATGTTGGGTAGACAAGGTTGAATCATTCTCTGCCCAATGACACACTAATAGTTACTATTAATAAAAGCTGTCACTTAAATGATCTCAAATCATTTATCCTTCTTTCTTTTTATCTGTATGTGTCTGTAATACTTAGATTTCTGAATTTAAATTAAGGCCATTCTCTCTAACTTTTATCTTTGCTATTTTTCTTTCCTCCAATACACGTCTGGCATAGAAAACTAAACTACTTATCTAAAAATTTTATGCCTCTTAAATAATTCTTGGTATTCCTAAATCTTAATTTTACAGTAAGATGAGTTAGATTATTACACGCTGAAAGGTGGAGGGAAGAGACTGGTTGGTGAGATAGTTGGAGCTCTGAGAGCTGCTGCTAATTCTCCAATTAGCAGGGGAAATAGACAAAGCATTAACCAATGCTCAGCTTTAAATTTCTTTCTCATAAATAAATTGTTCTAAATGTCTGCTAAAATTATCAACACCTCTAAGATTTTGATAAGCAAATGTGGAAAAATGTAACAAGAGGAAAATTGTCCATAATCAGGAAGATTTTATATATACATACATATATATATATACATATATATACATACATACATACATATATACTTACATACTTTTGTTTTGTTCTTAGGAACCTTTACCACATAATAATAACAATAATACTGTACCATATTTCTTGAATTCGGTCAACTCAGTTACTGTGCTGTAAGGAAGTCTAAGCTGTGTACTGTTGAGGAGATTCAGATGGAAAAGCACTTCAAGATGAGATATGGAGGGGGAGATAGAGGGGAAGGGAGGGTCAGAGGAAGGAGGAGGGAGCAGGATCTAGCTTCTGGAACCTTCTAGCCAATTTGTCAGCAAATTCTGTATAACTGGATGAGAGACCCCAAAGTAAACTGGCCAACTCCCCAAACTCCTGGAAAAGAACAAATCCTTACTGTTTTATAGTACTTGGTTTGAGAATTGCACATTACACAGAATCATATATGTGAAGTTGAGGGAATAAACTCTTTCCCACCCTTTAGGTGCCTTGGACAGTAGAAACAAAGATGTGAGTTACCTGATACAAGTTAGTTATCTGCAGGAGATGATGATCTAGGCCAAAACAGAGGCGTAGAATACAGTTCTACCAGGAACAAGGGAGTTGAGCCTGGAGTAAAATGGCACTATTATTTGGTCTTATCTATGTGTGCATATTAGACAGACAGCAACAAAAGTGTGTGGTTGCACTTGGATGTCTCTACCATCCAAACATACTGACATGTGGTCACTCAAGTACTGCAGTAGGAATCTATCACAAATGTAAAACAGTGCCCTGTCCTAACTACAGACTCAACAGCCAACCATATTCACCTTCTATTCTATTAGGACCTTGGCACCTTCCAGACCACGTGACTGTGGGTGACAGATGGCAATCACAGTCATCTATACACGACAGGAAACTGCATCATACCCCAGGATTCGCTAGACTAGGTTTATTTTCCAGCTGCTCTCAACTCCTAAATTCTCTAGGTAAAGATCTGCTCTTCCCCACACTGTGAATGAGTTTCCCTGACTTGGACATTTGAGTAATCCCTTCACTTCTATCCATCTGATCTTTAAAGTTGAGCAAGAACATTCAGGGCTCTGGTTCCAACCCTACAGCTTCTGAGTTGCTGCACAAGCCACCCCATCTGCCTATAAACATCCTGAATACCCACGGAGCTCAACAGAGCTTTAGATTTACACCCACCATCAGGGTCCTACAAACTAAAGGAGTTCTGTTTACTTCTCCATGAAGAGGATTGGAACCCACTTCAGAAATATTCTGTCTGGCAAGTAGAAAGTTACACCTCATACATGGATCCAATTCATGGAGAATTGAGTAATTATAAAATATACCTGACACCAAAGTTATACCTCACAGATGTCGGTCACTTTCTGAGGGTCCACAAGGCCTTTCAGGATCTCACAGAGCATCTAGAATACCATTGTGAATATCAGTCACTCTCCTGGCAGAGCAAATAAGTGAAAATTGGCAGGGATGCTCAATGGATAGAAAGCTAGCAGACCTACTCTCACTGGAAGGGAAGGAAAGGGAAGAGCAAAACAGAGAAATGAGCAGAAATCAGAAAACGGGGGGGAGGGGAGAAGCCATTTCTAGCAAATGTAAGTTTTGACCTGTCTCACTCTCCCGCCCAGAGCAAAGCTCACCAGAACCTCAAAATGGCATGGGGCTCTGGGAAGACTCTTTCTGCTTTTTTAGTCTGGAACAAACACTGGTCTATTTGGAAAACATCAAGTCTTTCTCATATCTTAAGAGGGGTCTAAAAAGGGCGATTACTGAAAAGGGATTTATATTTCAGGGTTGGAAATACAAAAGCCACTCCGAGGAGAAGGGAAGTGTTTGCAATGCAACCCACGCTGAATCGTTAGTGACTCCCAAATGAGTTCTGGAATTATGGTTTAAAGAAATGTCCAAAAACTGCAGTGAGGAATTCGTCTTGCAAGAGAATTATTTAAGTCCTTTAATTTGCCGAGAAAGAAATTACCGGCTCAAGACTTTGCAAGGCTTCAGTAATTAAACCAACAAATTATAAGTACATCTATCTGATAAAAGCTATTCATCACCCAGGGCTGTGGGACTGCCATATTCCACGTGGTCAGCATCTGCCATTTTTCTCATCAGGTACCTCTGCTGTGGGACTAGTTTGCTAAGAGAGAAGCCTGGATTTAGTTCTGCAGTTTTATATCTTGAGTGACAGGCCACAGAGAAAGCTTCAGGTCTCAGGGAACAGAGAGGAGGAGAGGAGGTCCGATCCATATTAATACCTGAAACTGCGGGAAATTAAATCTTCTAGGCAAGGCTCTGTGACGCACATACGATATGAGAGGAAATACGAAGTGTGGGAAGGTCAAAGACTTATTTTTCTTGTTCACCTTCAGGCGATTTATTGGGGAACCAGCATATCATTACTCAAAAAAATAGAAGTGAGACGATTACAGTTTCTTTTCCTTTACTGGCTGAGTCAAACTGCATTTCAGAGCATTCCGCATGCCAAGGGTGCAAGCGTTTATGCTGCCAGGTTTACCCAGGGGTGGCAGTAAAAAAATGATTAAATCTGAGTGCCCTGTCTATACTCCTAGTCAATGATTTGCATTTTATTTAGTGATGTCACCAGCAAACCCAACAGGACCACTTACTAGTCCATCACCCTGATCACTAAAGATATTTTTTTTTTAAGAAATCTTAAATCAGAGTTTCCACTAAATGTGTCCTTTGGGTTGACCTAGAGCAGTGGTTTTCAACCTTCTGATTGCTGCAACCCTTTAATATAATTCCTCATATGTGTGACCCCAACCATAAAAAAGCTTTCATTGCTACTTCATAACTGTAATTTTGCTACTGTCAACTGCAATGTGAGTATCTGTGTTTTTCAACGGTCTTAGGTGACCCCCGTGAAAGGGCCGTTCCATCCCCCCAAGTGTGTCAGTTGAGAGCCACTGATCTAGAGTCTTGGAAGGTTCTTTTTTAGATTAAAATTTTGCTATCAGTTCTCTGCCCTGTCTTATGTTAGTCTGAGACCTGATGGTTTGGAAACAAGAATGCAGTAGAGTAACTGTTCTGCACGCCTTATCAGATTGCTATACAGATTAAATGTAGGCATACAGAAAGCTGTGGGGAAGTGCCTGGCACATGGTAACACATCTTATACATTCTTACATCTTATGATATTGGTAATTAATATGGGTTTTCAGCATTTGTAACCTGGTGATAAAATGTAGTATAAAAGATTCTCTTAGAAGTCTCCAGCAGACAGCTCAGTTTCTGGCCCACCCAGGACCTCTTTCTCACTAGTTGAGCATCATTTCTGGTGGGAAACCTATTCTGAATGGCTTGTTGGACATGACCAATGACCTCCAGAGTAAAGTAACCAGGTCTAGCCAATCAGAGTTTCTCATTCCTTAGTTACAGGTCTGAGTCCCTAGTAATGCCATCCAAATCCTTTGTGAGAAGTTGACTTAGGGATTCTAGAAGGGACAAGCCTGTTCCTTCTCTAGCCTGGGAACAGAAATTACAATATGAGCATGTAGAAGCTCCAAGAGCAAGTCTTTATGAAAAAGAAGGAAGAACCAGCAAGAGCAGAAGAACTCATGCCCAGGAGACCATGACCCAGCTGGACTACAATGATAGGTACTTCGTATGGCGTAATAATCTCCCTATGCTCACGGAAGCAGGTAATGTTGGCTCCTAACTTTTGCACCCAGGAGTTGTAATTCAGCACAATGATGGCTGAGTTGGAACTGCCTGGCAGCCTGAGCACCAAGGCAGACTCACTCTGTCTGGAACAAAGTCACACATCACTAAAAGGTTAAGGAAGAATGTTGCATCCCAGCCCCATCCTGATAGATTCTACAAGCAAAAGCAGAAGGAAAAGGAAAATGCAGCTGTTATTTGAAAGGACAGAAATGAAAGTATACCTGGATTTTTCATTACTTTTTTCCTCTAAGATGCATCTAACTTGACCTGCTCTCATACTTTTCTACTTTAGAAGAAGCAAATTGATCTGAGTGTGGTCCGGGATTTGGTGTTAACTAAAGAGGATGAACACCTCTTTCCTCCCTCCATCTCCAAGCCTTGTAAATGCTGAAGGCACCAAAGCCTGAGCCTTTCCTACCCACAGGTGCTTTGCTGCTGAAATTCAAAGCTCTGCTACCGGGCCATTGTCCTCCCTACAGCCCGTCAAGACCTGTACAACAAACACAAAGGACCTGCAGGCTGGAAGAATAAAGGATTTGGGCCGGGATCAACGCAAATAGGAAGTTGCCAAATGAAAGAGATCCTGTGTTAAAATCTAGAGTCTTTGCTCTTGTCTGATAAATATCTTCCCTGGGAAGTCAGGGTAGCAAGCTAGAAGAGAAACCCTGGGGAAGATACTACATAAAAGCCATGAAGTCCTGATGCTGGCCACTGACAAAGGGATGCTCTCTATTCTATTGTTCTTGGAAAGTGGAGCATCACTTAGGCAGCCTCCAGGAACTCATCAGTAGTCCCCATCCACTATGATATGCAGCTGAGCTCAGCCCTGTGTTGAGTCTTTTTGAGGCCAAGTAACAAAGTGATGGTGATGATCCTTCCCAAGGACAGAACTTACGTAACTTTCGGGGCTGTGGGGAGGAGGATACTACAGAAAGGAATACCCATAACAGTGTTTTGGTCATGCTAGGACCTCAAGCTGTGCAGAATGGGGACATTAGAGTGGGCAGCTAATCATCAGATGATTACTGCTAAGCAAAAGACACTTAAAGGACACCCAGGAGGAAATTAGCAACCCACAGCCCTGGGCTCTCGTGCTGGTTTGTTACCCAAAGTCATAGGTTCCAAACTTCTGTAACGGAAAATCCACTCAACAAAGAATTGATATAATCAGTCCCTAATGATACAGATTTGCCTAGCCATGAATTGCGTACCTGAGTTATTGTTCTAAAATATCATGTATGTTATAAAATACATAAAAGCAGGTGTCTTAAATGTCAGAGGTATACATTGGTGGTAGAGTGCTTGCCTTCCATGTATAAAACTCTGACTTCAATCTTTAGTACTCTTTTTAAAACATACTCTTTAAATATGTAATAAAAATTAAATAATATATCTACTAATTACCATATATTATTACCCTGTTTGTACATTCATTTAACATTAGTAACAGGGGATATGAACTCATATTTAAAATAAATGTCTTGTGATGGATGATGATCTCACACTGTGTTTGTCTCAAGAGACACTTGACAGAGAACTTGCACAGGAGCAGAAATTTGGTCCCCACTTGCCTCTGCAGTTTCCTGTCTGTGCTAAGTGCCATCTTCAATCCCAAGCTGCATCTCGGAACCCTTTAGGCCATTTGCCCATTTCGTGCATGTTGAGTGAGACATAACTGTAGTAATATAATCTGCAAATCCACTTAATCAGGCAAATGTTCAGAAAACAGCACACTCGAAACCAGCAGAGCAGGGCTCCTGCTGTTAGCCACCAGGAAGCCTCTGTTCATGCCTCAGGATGGTTAAGCTCTGTGTGACAAATGGACCATGATATGGACTGTGGGGGGCGGGGGCATGAATGTAGCTTCCCTCCAGATAAACTCCAGTGAATGTTTTATTCACTTTTAGGTTATAAATAAATAAAAGAAATTTTACTGTTTTCTACCATCTGACAGCTCATTTGGCATGACTCCACTCCTCCTAGAGGCCCGGCGATAGATACCAATGGCCTACACTCTGGCAGTAGCTGGGTTCCCTGGCACTTTTCCCCTCCCATCTCCTTACAGCTAGAGAAGCTGAGCTCCAGTTCTCAGTCTCTCTGCTGCCTGAGCAACAGAGTCCAGACTGCTGAGCATGATGCAGAGACCTTGACACCACACTCCTGCATCTTCCCAACTTTATCCCTTTATCCTTTCTCTCTCTCTCTCTCTCTCTCTCTCTCTCTCTCTCTCTCTTTCTCTCTCTTGCAAAATCCTCACCTCTCCCCATCTCCTTCCCCCCTCGCCCGCACACAAGCACTGCTCCACCAGGCCAGAGTCGTTCAGGTCTTCGTAGTTTCTCTGGTCTCTGCAGGGACTGTCTTAGTTTCATGCTGCCTTCCTGGAAGTCTACAAGTCTTCCTCCTAACCTTCAATCAAATCCTCCCACTCTGTAGCCCAACTTCCACCAACTCAAGATAAAATGGCAGTCACCACTTCTCTTGCCAGCCAACTATCTCAACACTCACCTTTCCCTTGAGACTTCACCACAACCTGGAAATATCTTCCAATGAATCAAAAGGGCTTTACACACTCTGGAAGCATCAACCCACTGCCTAGTCAAGCATAGTGATGTAGAGTCAGATTTTCCCTTCTGTCACAGCTCCTGGCCTTGTTCCACTATCTGAAACCTTGAGCATTCACCACTGAGTACACAGTTGATAGCCCCATGAAAACAGGTACACTCTGCTGAGATGCTCAGACTGGTCCAAGAGGTGCCACAGGTACCACACGTGGACTCCAGTCCTTCTAATGTCTATACACAACTTAATTCCTCAAGGGCTGGTGTTCCCAAAAGACTTCCCAGTTTAGTCGCACCACAGCTCAAACCACATAATCGTCAAAAATGCGTGGCTGAAATCTGATCAATGGGATAATGGTTCATTTAGCTGTTCTTGCTAGCACTGCTGCTTTCCTGACCACCACAGATTCTCCAGCAACCCACCACATCCACTCTGCTAAGTCACCAAAGAGCACTGATCATCTTTAAGACTGATGGGGGCTCTTGATTGCATCAGACTGGGCTTCCAAACAAAATGGAAGAGTGGTCAGCTTAATAACAGGAATATGCTTCCTCACATTCGGAAGGTGAGGAGCTCAACACTGTGGTTGACTCTCTGTCTGTAGAGACACGTACACATGGACTCTTCTCTGGGCATATAGAGAGCAGTCTCTGGGATCTCTTCCTCTCAGAAGAACAGCAGTTTTATCAGATTAGGGCTTTGCCCTGCTCATGTCATTGAGTTCTTCTTTCCTAAAAGCTCCAATTCTACATATGCTTATTCTGAGGATCAAAGTCTCAACATAAGAAGGGAGACAATCCAAGCCTAGCAGCCATCAGTAGCTTCATCAAGTTCTGCTTACACTGAGAGCAAATTCAGCTCACTAGACTGAAGTCAAAGTCCTCCAGAGGTCCGCAGGCCCACCTCAAGAGCATAAGCTCCCCTGGACACCCTCACCATGCAACCCATGAGGAATTAGATGGTAAGTTTCCATTTGGCCATAGCATTTATTTCACACTGTAGCCTTCACTGCATACCCACAAAAGTTCATGCTGGCCTGGTCCTGACCCAAAAGCATCAAAGTACAAATGGTGTTTTTTTTCCCCTTGGGAAATGAGGCTTTCATGAAGATAATCAAGTTATAGCAAGACCATGTGAGTGGGTCTTAGTCCAATATGACTAGTGTCCCTAGAAAAGGAAGTAAGATGGACACAGGTGTGGACAGGGCCAAAACAAACGGTGGCACCGGGAGAAGACAGTCATCTGGAAGCAGGAAGAGAGATGACGTGAACCTGGCAATACCTCGATCTCAAGTTTCAAGCTTCCAAAGCTGTAGGGGGGAAAAGCTGCACTGTAAGGGGAAAAGCCATCTAAACTATGTCACATACTTAATGCAACCTTAGAAAAACAGATCAATCCTTTAGGGAGTGCCTGTAATAATGGGTATCACTCAGTGTTAGACTTACACTTAGATTGTTCTAAGTGTTCCTGGCATCTGTTGATGAAGCAGGGAACAAAGCAAGGGATGGGCAGAGGGGAGGAGAATTGGTGGAACTCTTCCTTGTTCCCAGAACTTGTCATCTTTTAAGTCTATCTTCTGGGTTTTTAAAGCTACACTCAACTCTTGCTAGAAGGAAATTCTTGGAAATTTCTGTCATCATGTTTCATCTTTAGCTTCTAGTGATGATTTAAATAAGGTGATCAGAGCTTGCTGAGGGCTTGCTTGGAGAACTGTAGAGAGGGTCAGTGACAGTCTGGGTCTAGGTTCAGTGTCCTACAGAAACATAGCACAACTTAATATTCCTGACAGTCACAGTGGACTTATTTAAGAAGAAACAGATGAAATTATTTTAGTAATGCATATTTTATTTCACAGTTTCAATATATTAAAAAAAATCTTAGGTATTTTACACTGTTTAGCAGACTGTCTTCAAAATCAAATGTATATAATGTAGTTCGGACTGGCCTCACTTTAACTGTTCACTGATGACATGTCACTAGAGGCTGCTGTATTGAACAGCTCCGGTGCTGCTGCTTCATGATTTTGGAATTAGGAGGACATGAGTTTGTGTCTTGGCCCATCAATGATTTGCTTCCGGTCTGCATTTCTCTAATGTTGGCAATGCTACTGTCTCCCAAGCCTAACACGAAGGTCCAATAAAATTTTCCAGACAAAGTGTCTGACACTTTGGCAGCACAATCACCAGGTGCCAAGCTCTGTGTCACGTGACTTACGTCGTAAATACTCGGCAAATTGTAGCATACATTTTAAACAATCAGAACTGACACAGTTTCTGCCTGATAAATAATATTCTTCTAGGTCATCTTTTTAAGCTATAAAATGAGAAAATGAAAGGGTCCCCCACTAAAAATAAAAATAATCTTCTGGTTAATTTGCATGATGCCTCAGAATAGCCATGTCACTTTGGCTTATAGCATAGACCACAGCAGTAAAGACAGAGGACCTCAGCCTTCTCTCACTTGCATGTGCTTTCTGAATACTGACTTCAGCACTCCCCTTGGCAGAGAAATCGTTCTGAGCATCCAAATTCCCAAGCTGCCTGAGCCCTATGCCGCCTTTTATTTTTTTAAGAGGGAGAAGATTCTCCAGATTCATTTAGCCACTATTTCTAAATTATGAGTTCATAAAGAGATACACCTTTTCTGTGAGATCTCATAATTCACCCTCATATAACACAGGCAATAAATGAGAGAGGATGGCTCCCTGTAAAATATGTGCAATAGATATATTACTGTACCTACTATATCCTTCCATTTTGGCATGCAATGAGCTCCCCTGCACCTGCTGATAGTAAATTATATAACCTTAGCCATATCAGAACATTAAATAACAAGGAACAAATTGTTGTCACAATATGTGATGCTTTATAACGCTTTTCAGCTTGGGATCTCAAAGCCCTTTACAAAAACAACATGATTAGCTCAATATTTGTATGTTAGAAACCATACACGATGCTTAATTCTAAACATCAACTTGATAAGTTCTAAAATTCAAAAAAAAATGAGCTTCTGGGAATGTCTACGAGAGATTATCTAAACCAGGTTAACTGAACAGGGAACACCCATCCTAAATGTGGGCAGCAATCACAGACAACAAAGATTCAATGGGCTGAGACCATAGACAGCACAGAATGAGGCTACTTGAGAAGCAATACTCATCTTTTCCTGCTTCCAGACGGCAGATGCAATAGATAAATTATGTCAAGCTTCTGCTACCATGGACCCAGGATCCATGGGCCAAAATCAGTCCTTCTCCCTTAAGTGACTGTTGTTGAGTATTTTATCACAGATATGGGGAAAGCAACTAATACATTATAGCACAAATGTCAGGTAATTTGTCATTCACAGTCATTGTCTTCAAGATTCAAAGCCTTGTAGGGTTAAGACAGCCCCTTTAGGGGGCGGGGTTTGCCTCGGACGAATGCCTACAGATAAATGGGCGTGCGGGAGGCGGCTCCGCCCTTTCCTTCCTACCTCCTGTCCCACGCGGGAACTTCGGTTCTGTAAGTTTATCATTAAAGTGTAAATATTCTTTAATATCTGCATTGCATTTATTTATGCTGATACAAAGCCTGGGAAACAGTGGCTCTCAATAGGAAGAGACCAGGTTTGTCTGAGTATACTTCATCTACAGATATCCTTGACAGACACGACTAGAGAAGAGAACAACAGCACTGTCCTCTCCTGGGTATAGACCAGGGCTGCTGGTAAGCATTCTCCAGGGACCAGGATAGCATGCTTAAAGAAAAATTACATGGTACAAAAGGCCAATAGTGCCAATTTCAAGAAACCCTACTCCAAAGAAAAATGTCCCTCCTCCAGGGAGGGCTGGGGCTATCTTTGTTTTCCACTTTGCTGAAGGTATTTCCCCAATGCATAAGCAAAATAAAGAAAAGTGAACTTCCGCCTCCGTTCCTACTGAGAAGAAACCTAATCAGATCAAAGTGTCGACTCATTAACTAGGACGTGATGATTGCAAAGAGCTAACATGTGCAGATAGCAAGTCCCTGGATAAAACGATCCCAAAATCAGCAAGTAAAGGAGGGAATACTTCTCTTTCCCACACTGTTCACTAGCACCCCAGAAAGAAAGAAAGAAAGAAAGAAAGAAAGAAAGAAAGAAAGAAAGAAACTGTGACTCCTTGACTCCACCTAGGGAATAGGTTCACTCCTCTTCCATGTGGCATCCCTGAGAACAGTCAAAGATCTCAAAATGTGTGTGGGTGTCATGTGAAAATGAGTGACAGCGGTTGGGCGGGGCTGATGTAGGACTAGCAAGTCTTCGCCAAAGTCCTGACCCCTGGGAGGCCTCTAGTTTGCACAGTGGGGAGTGTTGATACGGATGTGGATGTCTGTGTGCGTGCGTGTATGAGCTTCTGATTTCTTCCTGTGTGTCAGATTTGCTCAACATCCTGCTAGAGGATGTGAAAGTTTCTTTCTCATGTAGTAGCAAATCACCCACCTCCCACGCGCTTTTCAGCATTCCTCTTTGATTACATGAGGAAATGCATGACTTGCTTTGGAAGCAGACTGTAAAGAAAAAAGACAGTAGTAGCAGGAGACGTCAGTTATTTAGAAAATGGAAACCTTTCTGAAATAAAAAACAGAGTATGTGTCAACTGCGGTGGCACATGATTTTAATCCTAGTACTTGGGAGGCAGAGGCAGGTGGATCTCTATGAGTTTGAGGCTGTCATGGTCTACAGAGTGAGTTTAAGGACAGCTAGGGCTGTTACACAGAGAAACCACGTCTCAAATATACATATATATATATATATTTGTTTATCATTTATTACTCTGAAGATAAGTGAAACTACTAAAGAAACATCTATCCTGAACTGAATTTTGGCCAATAAATAAATAGAAAGTAGTTGGCAGAAAATATGGGTGGTACTTCAGTGCTGGGGAAATTATCCTATCTAGTATACATATACAGAATTAGAAGGTAGGACCCACACATGAGAAAGAGCATATGCTATCTGTCTTTCTGATCCAAAGCTTTATCATTTAATCTATTTTCCAGCCCCATCCGTTTCCCTGCAAACTTTATAATTTCATCTTTTCTTTAGAGCTGAATAAAATTACATTGTATGAAAATAATTTTAAATGTCGATAATGGAATATTACACAGTTTTAATTTGTAAGGAATTAAGGTAAGTATATCTCAGAACCGATATGGAGCAAAAAAAAAAAAGGAAAAGGTGAGTAAATAAGATTTCATCCAAATTAAAAGCTTTGGGATCCAATAATTCCACTAATGTGTATATGTCCAAAAGAAATGAAATCGGCTTGTCACCTACCTGTATGCCCATTCTTAGAGCAGAGCGATAGATAGATAGATAGATAGATAGATAGATAGATAGATATGGTGCTGACTAGTTTTATGTCAAATTGACACAAGCTAGAAAGTCCATTGAGGAGGGAGCATCAACTAAGAAAATGCCTCCATAAGATCAGGCTGCAGGGCATTTTCAGAAAAACGAAAATCAAAATTATAATGGCATTACCATTTCATGTGCTCTACACCAGTTCTAATAAAAAGTCAGAGAGCAAATACTGGCATGGATATTGAAAAGTTGAACCCCTTCCACACTGTTGATAAGAAACTCAGATGGCAACTCCTTATAAACAAAGCATCCAAGAGACCCAGCAATTCCACTCCTATATACGTACTAAAGAAGAGTAAGAACACACATTTGTACAAAAACCTACACTGTGTGGCCCTAGGAATGTAAATTACCACACCGAACACAGACACCACCATCTATCAACTCATAGTGACCAATGCAGCAAAGAGCCATCCAATCACAAAAAGAGTGAATTATTAATCTATGATACAAGATAATCCTAAAACCATTAGGACGGGTGAAGATAATTACAAAAGTCAGCATAGCATATGATCCTCTCCATATGTATAACCCTACATGGGCAAATCTATACAGGCAAAATAGCTGCACGGAGCAAGGGAAAAAATGGGACCGGATTGCCAATCACAACAGAATTAGAGAATCTTTAGAGAGTAATAATCTGTTCTAAAGTTGATTGTAAATACATAAGAACCACTGAGTCAATTGAAAGATGTGCAACACATCTCAAAACACAGAGAGAAACAACTTAGCTAAATACAATGTGGTTTATATCTTGGTTGAATCCCAAAACAGAAAAGGAACATTACTGGGGAAAAGAGCAAACTGTAAATAAAACCTGAAAATTAATGAGTAGTAATAATAGTTTGTGTCTTGGCTTTGACAAATATGCACAATAATGTAAGCTGGAAACAGTTAAAAGAAATCAACTAAATGTTAAATCAGTTCAAAATAAACATTTTAACACTAAGTAAAAGAACATAGTGATAATTCCATCATAATAACGTTGAAGAGATGTTTATAAACACAGAAAACCACAATGTCTTATTCATAGCACGTGCAAGCAATGGGGTAAGAAAATATTCCTGAGCAGGATAAACCAAACTGGGGACAGTAACCATCTCTGGGAAGGAAGAGAGTGGGAGGGAAGTAGAAATCACTGTAATAGATGCCTTTCCAATTAAATTCTCAAGCAATACAGCAAAATGCTAACATGAGCTAAACTAGTCACGCAAAGTCCAGATATTTAGTGCTGTTGTCACGTGGCTTAGTATGTTAGAAATCTTTTTATTTTGTAGGACAGTATGGATTAGGAAACATCTGAACACGTTTATACCTCAAGTAGCAATGTCTGTGGAGTATAAGGCATGCTAAAACTTTTGGTTCTGTGGTCAAGGCAATATGCATAACTAAGATTTGTTTAAGCGAGATGGCACTTGACTACCACTGCCAGAGTGGTCACTCACTGACAGGAAGCGTAGGGGGAGTTTTTCGTCAATACCCCGGTCAGCTCTCTCCTGCCAGTCACTCCCAAATAACCACACAGAGACTTAATATTAATGATAAATGCTCTGCTGATAGCTTAGGTTTGTTACTAACTAGCTCACGCAACTTAAACTAACCCATATTTCTTATGCACACTCTGCCACATGGTGGTACCTTTTTTTTCGACATGGCAAGTTCATCTTGTTTCTCTCTTGTGACTCCTGAGCTCCTCCCTCCTTCCCATGCTCTCTTTTTGTCTGCACATCCTGCCTAACCTCTACCTGTCTAGCTATTGGCCAATCAGCTCTTTTAATAACCAATGAGAGTAATACATATTCACGGTGTACATGGATAGCTCCACAGCAAGGGAGAGCATGGAATTTGTCATAACAGAGCACTTAGCTGTTTGGTTAGCCATCAGTGCTTAAACTTCTATTATCTTGGCCAGAACAGCAAACCTCTTTACCTTTAATTATTCATAGTGACTAAATAGATCACCGCGTTTGAACTCCACTGTGTGATCTATTAGACTAACAATGCACCCTTCTGAGGATATCTGGCAACATCTGGACATATCTGGGGTTACCACACTTTGAAGAACAGGGCTGTCTCCGACATCTAATAAGCAGAGATCAAAGATACTGCTGAACATTTTACAACCCCCACCCCCAAGAAAGAATTGCTCTTTTGTTCATCACTCTGTGGGTAAGAAGCCCTAACATGAAACCTTTAACACGACACCTGGTGCTCAGACAGCACTGGGAAGTTGGCTATGATGTTACTGTTTTCATTAAGGTCGGAATGTAAGACCGGGAGAGAGCAAACTATACTGCACCTAGGCTGATCTCCTTCTGCCTTCTTAGTTAAGTGTTTAAGCAGGCCCAATACAGTGTGTATAGTAGCCAAATGGCTTGAGTGTTTTTAAAACAGACAAGATGCTTTCTCTCTTTTGCTTCTGGCTCTAAGCAGCTAGCTCTTCCCTTCCTCTCTGTGGCCATTTCTTATTTCTCCTGTGTAGCTAGCTGTGTTAATTAACCCTAGGACGATTTCAGGCACCAGTGATAGAGAAGGGCATACGCCTTCAAAGATAAAGCTATATCCTTATCAAGCCTCCCTGCATAGCCCAAGAAAAGACCCTTCACAAGAAGCCACTCTGGGCAAATGCAGCAAATTATCCATTCTTAACCTTGAGTTGCTCTCAAAAAAAAAAAAAAAAAAGTTGAAAAGGAAAGAAAGGCAGAGACAAAATCAAGATAAGCCAGGTAAATTCTGTGCCCACTTACAAGGTCAGCACATAAGTGTGTCCTCTTTCACGCCCTGCATCCGAACTGCTGAGCTGTACACAGTAAGACTACCAAACATCACATTTAAAGGGTGTGGAGGTAGGGATTCAGAATCAAATGACTCCACTATTTTTAGAAAGAGAAATTCTTTTATATAAAGCAACAAGTCTTACAAACACCTTTATAAACCAAAAAGGACAGGCCAGGTGGGGTGATGCATACCTGCAATCCCATAGTGGCGATCCAGAACTCAGGTAGCTGAGCCCAGAGACTGCAAGTTCAAGAGCAGCTGGAGCTGAGTACCCACATAGAGAAGGCGTTATGATAAAAATGAAAAGATTCAAAATCCTAAGAGAAAATGTCCATCTCTTGCTCCCTGCCTTCTCTCACAGACCACAGCAAGAACCTGCCCACCAGGCTTGAGTCTATGAATTTTGATTAAGTAATGTTCCACTAAGACAGACACATTCATAAAATATGCATTTTAAAGACAAGCTGCAGGATCACCTTCATGTGAAGAATCTTTGGATTCCGTGACATACACTCTGTATGTTTCCCTTCTCATCTCTAGAGCTGGGTGCTGGGAAAGGACCCCTGGAGAAAGGCCACGTCAACTGTGACTCTGGTGGACCAGGAGAACAGCATTTCCAATGAGTATGCACAGGGCAGAGGTTGGCTACACACAGAAAGGGGAACTCCACAATTCTACTCACAATGAGAAAAGTAGAGAAGGGTGGAGTGGGGAATGTGATGGCGCTGAGGTCAAGTGTAAGGTGAGCACTGTTAACTGCTTCTGTCCAGCTACAAGTTTTCCTGTGCCCTTCCCCACTCTCTGAAGTGAAGGCAAGCTGGTGACCTTGGGGTGTTTGTTAGGTTGTATCAAGATTGCCATCCAGTATGCTGGGAAACAGAGAGTCAACCTGCTGTGACAATAATGGATTGAACCTCTGAATCTGTAAGCTGCCACCTCAATTAAATGTTTTCTTTTAGAGCCACTGTTCCTGGCTTGGGATTTGAAGCCCTAGAGCCTGCCCTGAGTGACATACTTCCTCCAACAAAGTCACACCTACTCCAAGAAGGTCACATCTCCAAATCCTTCCTAAAAAGTTCCACAAACCCGAGGACCAAATATTCACATATATGAGCCCATGGAAACTGTTCCCATTCAACCCACCACATTCTACTCCCTGACCCTCACAGGTCTGTGCTCATACCATAATGCAAAATTTCTTTAACCTAATTTCAAAAGTGAGGAAATACTGGACCAATGCAAAACCTGTAGTTACAGATAGTTGTGAGATACCCTACATGAATGCCGGAAACTGAACTAGGGTCATCTGGGAGAGCAGTCAGTGTTCTCAACTCCTCTTGAGGGATCTCTTCATCCTCTTGAACTTTTATTGAAACAAGAAATTATACATGTTCCTGGGAAGATGCTTAAACATCAATCCATGTACATGCATCATTAGGTGTGTCCTCATGATTCTTTCCTTTGAGATATTGTGTGGCTATGATGCCAATATGATAAAAAACCCTAGGATACAGAAAAAAAATGTTTTCTTTTATAAGAGTTGCTGTGGTCTTGTAGTCTCTTCACAGCAATAAAAACCCTAACTAAGATAGTTAAAAACACACACACAAATACACATGAAATTGGGCAGAAGAGGGGGAAGGATAGGAAAGGACTAGGAAGAAGGAATCAAGATTTGATCAAAAGATTCATTATATGAATGTATGAAATTCTCAAACAGTAAAAAAAAATATTGCCATCAAATCAAGCAAGTCAGAGGTTGCTCCTTACTTCTGGAGTAAGATTAGAAGAGACTCATGATGCCTGCATTCCTCTCTCTACCGACTCATGAATATCTTAGATATATCTGATGATCCCAGATCTCCTGTCTGCTGCCCACCTCAGATCTCTCCCTCCTGGCTTCTCTCTTCCATAAAACCTCTATAACTATTACTTGAGCCAACACCTCCAAGCACTGCCTCCTTCCAATACCCAGCAGGTTATACTAACAAATTATACTGCCACAAGCCAAAGAATTCACATAGTCTTAAGAAGCAAAAAAAACAAAAAAAAAACAAAAAACAAAAAAAAAAAAAACACCAAAGGTAGATTTGCCCCGAGAGCAGTGTTTCTCATCCTATGGGTCATAACCCTTTGGTGGTCAAATGACCATCAGAAAACACAGATATTTGAGTTACAATTAATAACAGTAGCAAAAGTTATGAAGTAGCAACAAAAATAATTTTATAGTTGGCAGTCACCACATAAAGAGGAACTGAATTAAAGGGTCACAGCATCAGGAAGGCTGAGAATCACTACCCTAAAGCCTCCAGGAGAAACCAGCCCTACCTACTCCAGGAGTTTAGCCCAGTGAGATCAGGAGACTTCTATCTCCTGCCCTGTTAGATGACTTTGTGTTGTTTCAAATGCCATTCTTACCATTATCTGTAAGAAACCACCACATTCACCATGTCCAATTCTGACCTCAAGAAGCCAGACAAGTATAGAACATGATTCTAAATATGGGACCATCTGCACAGTGGGCATTTGATACACCCAACTGTTAGGCCTCATCTGGGGCCCTTTGGGTTCCTCTAATTGGAGTGTCTGAAACATGGTACCTCCAGTTGTCGCTCATGAGTCTTATGGAAGGTAGGAAACACAGGCTGAGAGAGAGTGCCTGGAAGACAGTAGACATGCCTCTAACCAGCTATAGTGCCTGTCTTCACAGTTCCAACAGTCTAATCCATGACGTCCTCCTTCCCTTCCCTTTTCTTCTTTCTGTTGAGGAAGGTTTGTTTTCATTTGTCTTATTTTGAGACAAAGCCTCCCTGTATATATCAGGTGACCTCAAACTCCAAGTCCTCTCGGCCCAACCTCCTTAGCGCTAGAACTGCAGCCAAAACCTCTTTTTTTTTTTTTATTGAGAAAAGAAAAAAAAAAAAACAAATTTCCTCCTCCTCCCAGCCTCCCATTTCCCTCCCCCTCCTCACACCCTTCTCCCCCTCCCCCCCCCTCCCTCTCCAGCCCAAAGAGCAGTCAGATTTCCCTGCCCTGTGGTAAGTCCTAGGTCCTCCCCCCTCCGTGCATTTCTAGGAAGGTGAACATTCAAACTGGCTAGGCTCCCACAAAGCCAGCACATTACGTAGGTTCAAAACCCCGTGCCATTGTCCTTGGCTTCTCATCAGCCCTCATTGTTCGCCATGTTCAGAGAGTCCGGTTTTATCCCATGCTTTTTCAGTCACAGTCCAGCTGGCCTTGGTGAGCTCCCAATAGATCAGCTCCACTGTCTCAGTGGGTGCGTGCACCCCTCGTGGTCCCGACTTCTTTGCTCATGTTCTCCCTCCTTCTGCTCCTCATCGGGACCTTGGGAGCTCAGTCCAGTGCTCCAGTGTGGGTCTCTGTCTCTATCTCCATCCATCACCAGATGAAGGTTCTATGATGATATGCAAGATATTCGTCATTATTGCTCTAGGA
The DNA here is from genome assembly GCF_018167655.1 of Microtus oregoni. Classification (NCBI taxonomy): domain Eukaryota; kingdom Metazoa; phylum Chordata; class Mammalia; order Rodentia; family Cricetidae; genus Microtus; species Microtus oregoni. The sequence continues at coordinate 3,303,343 of NW_024543833.1, read as the reverse complement.
TAGGGTCATTTCAGGTTCCCCATCCTCAGCTGCCCAAGGAACTAACTGGGGACCTCGGCCTGGGTATCTGGGAGCCACTCTAGGTTCAAGTCTCTTGCCAACCCTAAGGTGGCTCCCTTAACTAAGAACCGCCAAAACCTCTTTTACGGCACTGATTTAATATTTCTTTAAGTTGCCTCTTCTTGGTCACGTTTGGAACTATGGTTCCAAATCTAGTAAAGTGTAGGCCACATCACACACACACACACACACACACACACACGCACACACACACACACACACACACACACACACACTGCTCATTTAAATCATTGGGGGAATGCAAATCAAAACCTCAGAGAACTACTGCTTTGTGCCCATTAAGATAGTATAGTGGCTTTTCTTGGGTACCAACTTGATTACATCTGAAATTAATTCAAAGGCAAATAACTGGTCTCACCTGTGAGGGGCTTGTAGTAAGGAGGGAGCTGCTTGTTTGCACTGACCTTTTCTTTTCTTTTTTTGTTGTTTGCTTGCTTGCTTGTTTTTGTTTTTGTTTTTAGAGGCAGGGTTTCTCTGTGTAACAGCCCTGTCTGTCCTAGAACTAGCTTTTGTAGATCAGGCTGGCCTTGAACTCACAGAGATCGCCTGCCTCTTCCTCCTGTATGCTGAGATTAAAGGCATGTACCACCACTGCCTGGCATGATTGGGGTTTTCTTAATTAAATTATTTGAAGTGGGAAGAAGCACTTCTAATCCAGATCTTGGAGGTATAAGATACACTTTCATCCAAATTTTTTGAGGTGGGAAGATCCAGCTTTAATCTGGGCCACACCTTGTGCTGCAGTCTACATAAAGGACATGGAAGAAGGAAGATTGCTTTTTCTTTGCCTGTTTGTTCTTACTCTCACTACCAAGTCCACTCCTTCACTGGTATTAGAGCCTAATTTTTTAGGATTTTGGTTCATACTAAAGACAAGCTGAGACATCTAACCTCATGGACCAAACAACTACTGGATTCTTGGATCTTTCATTGGTAGACAGTCATTGTTGAACCACAGCCTGTAAGCCATTCTAATAAATCCCATATAAACTGGAACCCTGTGTTCCATTAGTGGGACTATAAAATCATGAATGCCCCTAGAAACTATGGTAACTCCACTAACAATAAAACCAAAATATTACATTATCCATCAATTCCTCTTCTGGATATCTACACAAAAGAATTAAAGCAGGAAAATAAACACACATTGAATGTCATTCACAATAATCAGTAACCCAAGTGTGTTCACCAAAAGATATATAAACAATGTATATGAAAGAACAGGGCATTGTTTAGGAAGAAGGAGAAGAAGAAGAAGAAGAAGGAGAAGGAGAAGGAGAAGGAGAAGAAGAAGAAGAAGAAGAAGAAGAAGAAGAAGAAGAAGAAGAAAAGTAATGATGATGATTCTGATGATTCTGATATAAAACGTGGCATGGATGAACCACAAAGACAATGTGCTAAGTGAAACAGGCCAGTGGTAGATGTATGGCTCTGCTAAGACCATATTCATGGTCTACGGTGACCACATTCATGGGGACAGATGTAGAATGGCAGTTGCCAGAAGTCAAAGATGGAGAAACAGATAATTTTTGTATAGTGGGCAGAGGAATTCAGCTCTACAAGGTGAAAGGAGCTCTGGTATACTCTTAACAGCCTAGCAATGTGACTGTCCTTAGTACCGTGAAATTTTGACTTCATGGTCAAAATGACAAAGCTCTTACCCTATGTTTTTTATCACAATTGTAAAGGGTTTTTAGAGCTGGGGAGGTGTCCCAGTGGGTAGAGCACTTGCCACACTCAAGACCAGCAGAGTCCTGACACCCAGAGCCTGCACATAAAATCCCAACATAATATAAGCTGCTATAATCCCTGCACCTACAGGAAATGAAAGGCAAAGGCCTAAGATCCAGAAGTTCCCAGGTCAGCCAGCCTGGCATACACCAGCAGCTAAGAGATCATCTCGAACAAGACAGAAAGCAGAGTACCCCAAGTTTCCTCTGCCCTCCACCTGTGCCCCACAGTGAGAGAGTGCACGTGTGCTCACACACAGATTCTGAGTCACAGACATAGGAAAAGTTGTTAGTTGAGTAATAATTCAAAGTGATAGAAGATACAGCAAGTCTCAAGTCATCCATCCTGTCCTTGTGTCACTACCATCGCCCAAAGTCAAGGACAAGTGTCCTGTGTCTCTTGTCACCCTCCTCATTCAGCTGAGTTGTGAGCTATTGTCTTCTCCAGGAGCAAGTGTTCCTCACTGCAGCCTCCTTCTGCGTAGACACCGCAAGCTTGTGAGAAGCCTGTGACCTTCAGAAGCATCAGACACCCTGAGGAAGTGTAGGGCACTGCACTGAGGATGCCATTACCTTTGCATTCACCCAAGTGCACACTTGTAGACTCCTACCTCCTGCTTTCCAATTAACCTCTTAACCTGCCGAAGTTAGGGGACAAATTTACTCAAGCTCCGGGTAGAGAATGATACACCTGTTTAATTGGACATTTTTATCTATTGCCTCCAGTGAGTTTATCCCGGCGGGGAAGAGCTGTTAACCTAGTCACATTTCCCCGATCACAACCACACACAGAATTTAAGTGGTTTGGGCATGTAAACCTAAGGAAAAGGGGAAATCTAATCTGTAAGTCACAGATCTATAAATACCCACTGTTCGGTTCAATCAGCAAAGCAGGGAAGGGACACAAGGTCAGCTGAGCTACTGCTGCCAGGTCATGCTTAGAGTGACAGGGTTTGTGACATTCTCCCCCAGCACACTCCACACTCTCCTTCCTTAGCCTGTGCCCTGCTGCTGTATTCCTACACAATGTCTGAGCACTGAGACAGTTGGAACCCTCCCTAGACTCTGTTGTTGTCAGAGGGGCCCTTGCAGACACTCTCTGCACTGGTGAGGGGAAGGCCAGAAGCAGCCTCTCCTTTTCAAAAAGCCAGACACACTCATCACCATACTGGGGCCAGGATGCAGAGACACAGTGAATACCCAGCATCATCTTCTGCCTCACAGTCCACCCCCTTACCATACATCCCACCCTTCTCCTGTGTACGTCCAAGAGCATCTAATAATAGTCCCCTGTGTGAACCAATCCACAACGAGCAGCTGGTCCACTCACTACCATATTAATGACTTTCTTCTCAGCCATTGGCCTGGCTGCTTGTTTCTAGATCTTACTGGACTCACAAATACGTTCCCACCTTTGAAGTAATAAGAGTGGCGGGGCTGCGTTCCCAGCACCCCGGCCGCCTGCTCAGCTAGCTTATGCCCCAAAATAACAACACACAAACTGTATTCATTTAATCACTGCTTGGCCCTTTAGCCCTAGCCCTTACTGGCTAATTCTCACATCCCGATCAACCCATCTCTAATAATCTGTGAGAACCGGTCTTACCGGGAAGATTCTAGCCTAGTCCATCCTGGGTCGGAGCTTCATGCCGGGAGCGGGGCATACATTTAATGCTTCATTTTCAGTTCCCCCTTAGTCGATTAACTGTGCAGCTTAAAGGAGATGAGTGGAACTTGGGAGATTAAACCTGATGCAGTCGGCTAGCAAAGCTTTCAGAAGTTTAATAGGATGATCATAGGAAGTAAACTGGCCTATGTAAAGCCAGGCTATACCAAGCCTGTGTGGTTCAAAGCATGCAGCATGTCAGACTCCGGGGACACGGTACTTTTAGAAAACCACTGCACTGTGCCGCACTCTCTTCTCACTATACGGTCAGCTTTCCCAGAGCCTCCCAGAGTTCCTCATGTTTCTGATGTGGGGCTATGTGCTTGCTTGTTCCTGGCTTTACTTTGGCGGAGCAACTTTCAAGACTGGCTTTTCCTCTCTCAAATCACTTCACGTTTGTCTGGCTCATTCTTTCTAAACTAGCAAACAGGTAATTCTCGGTGAGAGAACTAATTTTTTTTTAAGTGAGTCATTTGTGAACGACCTTTAATCTTGGAATGGTGCAGAGGACCAGTATCAAAGACATGGATTCCCTTTCAACTGCCCATCTTACAGGCCGAACATCTTGTAAGAAGTTACTTAACTGAAGTCAAATTATGCAGTCAGTCATGCGGCAAATGTTCAGTGCACACCTGGCATAGCAAAGAAGGCCGGACTAGGTAGGTGTCACATGGGAGGGCACACAGCTCTACAAAACAGAGTCCCCATGGAGACCAAAGTGCAGAGCTCAGTGTCTGATACGTTCTCAAAGTCAAAGACAAGTAAAGTACAGCAGAACCTCGAGGAGAAATCTCTTAGATGAAGATAGATTCCCAAAGGACCTATTGAAGGCAGCCCAGTTTGAGCAGGACTTTGAAGGATACATGGATTATACATAGGGCAGCAAAGGAGGGGAAGACCAAAGGGAAGCCTCCAGCAAGATGGCATAAGATAAAACACCTTCAGGAAGTGCAGGCCCATCTGACAGGCTAACTGCCCAGCAGGAAAGCTCTCAGACTCAGGTTGAGAGGCTGAGGTCATTCTCCCAGCAGGTCTCTGCTCTCCAGGAGAACACACAAGTCAGGGCATGGTGGAGCAAGCTTCTAGTCCCAGAATTCAGAAGGCTGAGGCAGGAGGACTATGAATTCAAGGCTACCTTGGCCTACATAGTGAGACACTGTCTCAAACAAACAAAGCAAGCAAAACGAGGCAAATAAGAGGAGACCTGGCAGAAGGCTAAAATATAACATAGCATCGTGACTGTATGGAGGAGGCAGCTGACTGAAACAAGAACATAACGTGTTTATGGAGCATAAACAAAAGAAATTTCCCACTTGAGATTAAAGAAGCTATTAGAGATGTCTGGGCTGCCACAAAGGTATCGAGGATGGTGACAATAAAGACCTTAAGAGCTCAAGGTCTACTCTGCACAGTGGAACATGTCTGTAAACCCAGCACTTGGAACACAAAGGCACAAGAATCAGGAGGTCAAGGTCATCCTTGTGCAAGTTTGTAGGCAGTCTCAAAGCAGAAAGAAAAGATGAGGAGAGGGAATTCAGATCTAAACCAGTGGGAGATTATTAGTCTAATAGGCACAGAGACCTACGTTCAATCCCCAGGGCAGCGAAGCCTACAAATAAAGCTGAAATAAAAACTAAAATTATAAAGATTCTACAAGAAATCTTTTTTTAAAAAAAAAAAGTTCTAAAGCCCTACATGGTGGCACACATCCTGTGCTCTAGCCCTTGGGAGAATGTCCAGACACGTGGCAACCAAAGGCCCAGGTGGATGTGAGCAGGTGTGCAGATTCCCAGAGACTCTCACACTCAGGACTGGAGAGATGGCTCAGTCTCACAAGCGCCAAGACCTGAGTTTCAATCCTCAGCCCCCACGTGAAAGCTTCGTGGAGCAGTGCATGAGGACAAGCAGATGCCAGGAGCACGCGACCAGTGAGTCTCGCAGGTTGGTGAGCTCCAGCTTCACTGACAAGACCGTCAGTGAGGAGAAAAGTAAGGTGGAAATTCATAGAGGAAGACACCTGCCCTTGACCTTTGGCCTTCGCATACCTGCACAAGAGTAACTTGGCAGACTCTGACTTGCTACACACAGCACACACGTGTGCACACTGGAAACATACTGCACTGTGCTGTCGCATGTCATTCTCCTCTGTTTCTCCTTGAGGTAGGAAATTTGTGTGGTGTCGTGTGTGTGTGTGTGTGTGTGTGTGTGTGTGTGTGTGTGTGTGTGCTTGCTTTGTGTTCGTTCTGAGAAAAGCAAGCTTTGGGTGAGACAAACATCTCCTAAACTACCTAGATGATGTCTATATAGTTGTAAGACGTTGTTCCAGAGAAGCTAGCTGAAACAAAGACGGGGTTTGTGTGTTCTTGAATCTCCAGGAAATCAGCATACTGCATGTCCCAAACATATCCCACAAATCCCAAAACACTTCAGCAGATGAGCTATGCTTTAGAGCTGTTCTATAGCTCAGCTGGTTCGTACCCGAAGACTTGATTGGCGTAGGTAGCTTTAACCCTTGAGAATGTTTTCCTTTGAAATAAATCTATTTAACCTCGCCATGATAACTGATGGAAATGACACCGAATTTACAGATTTGTTTTCCTGTCAGAGAGGAGTTCCATTTTTCCTAACACAGACCTAGAAATGAGGCAGGCGTTCAACCAAGGAAGCCTACAGTGTCTGAGCATCTGATACTCGCCGAGCACCTTGGGATAGCCTTGGGATAATGGCACCTTATCGTCACAACCAGTTCCCTGAGAGAGACACTGTGCTCTGCATGGAACCACTTTGGTACAGAAAGAGAGACCTCATCTCTCAGGGCCTCTGTGTTCCCAAATGTAAAATGAGATCATGTTACCAGAGAGGCTCCCCAGGAGATGGGGGTGAGGGTGAGGAAAGCAACGACCTCTAAAAACCAAGTTCCCACTTTTCTAGGATGAATACAAGAGTGCACATGTGCTGAGCCTCCAAGAAAAGAACAGTAAGACCACAGCTGGAATCTTGGATCTGCTCCTCCACCACCTACAGCTGTGTGTGAGCGTGTGAGCCCCTATATGCCTCCAAACTCACTGCACAATAGAGAAACTGCCTACATTAGACAGCTACCTAAGAGCTCACAATGGTTTCAACATGGAGAGTGAGTGTAAAACTTGGATAGGATCAATTCTTTACAAAGTCAAGTTGCGGGGCTGGGGGGGGGGGGGGTGTGGATGTAAATTCAAATTCTAAGAGAATCTTAGAAAATGAGTGTGAATTCTTTATTTAAAAAAAAAAAATCAAATGGCAAAAGTTGCTCTGACCTGGGATTCAGAGGGAATTTCAGAGATAAATCGTACTTTTGCTCTTGGATTAGACCATGCCCATGACTTTTCCATCAGGCTCACAGATACGTGAAAGGAAGTCCCCCATTGGTTCAAGAAGAACAGGCTGCTGAGATGTTAGGCATGAGCCCCGTGTACAGCTTGGCAGCTGGAAGCACACAGCACATGACCTCTAGACAGCCCCCAGTGGCAGTGCAGATGAAGAAGACGGATAAACACGATGGTGGGTTCTGTCATTGAGTACCTGAATTTGGGTATATACCAGGTAGCGTTATGGAGCTTAGCCTGATTCAGAGAATTCACTCAGTGACCACTGGCTACTGGTACTTATTTCCTAAGTATGTACTGAGCCCTAGATTTAAAAAGGTGAGCCCTTCAGGTAAAAAAGCACACACCACGTTGAGGAGCCCCCTTGGTATTGTAAACTTAAACTTTCTTGGGTTTAGGCCAGTAGTCCTAAAGAGAATTGCCAGGCTACCATGGGAGTACTTATCTCCTATAGAGGCAGTTTTATAAATGTGGGTTTCATCTCTAGAAAACAATTTAAGCCACAGAAAAATAACATTCATATCAGCATATGTACTGTGAAGTATGAAATCAAAATGCTTCATAAGAATTCCTCTTGGAAATGTGCTCTTGGGAGAACTTTTCAACAGACCGAATAAAGCATTTTAAATTAAGAGGGTGTGGTGGCTTTTATTGGTTGCCAACTTAACTACATCTGGAATTAACTAAAATCCAAGCAGCTGGGTGGGTACACTTGTGAGGGATCCTTTTTCTTCATTAAATATTTTGAAGTGGGAAGATCGCCTTTAATCCAGATCTTCTGAGTTTGGAAGATCCATCTTTAATCTGGGCCACACCTCCTGCTGGAAGCCTACATGAAGGACATGGAAGAACGAAGCTTGCTCCTGTTGCCTGCTTTCCCTCATTCTTACTGGCAAGTCCATCCCTCCACTGGCATCAGAGCCTACTTTTTCAGGATTCCAGTGTATGCTGAAGTCCAGCTGAGACACTCAGCCTCATGGGTTGAACAACTACTGTGTTCTTCGACTTTTGTTGGTAGACCACCATTGTTGGACTAACTGGACCACAACCTGTTAGACATTCTAATAAATTCCGTGTGTGTGTGTGTGTGTGTGTGTGTGTGTGTGTGCATCTATGAATCCATGCTTAATCGTCAGCATCGCAGAAAATAAATAACTGGAAGGTTTGGAAAATACACTAAAATTCAAACAAAAGATAGCTTGGGTTTTTTCCTGGAAAATCTCTCTGAAGTAACAACAAGTCTATGCTACTCATTGTTTTCAGGATTTTCAAACTGTTCAAAATTCCCATGTTTCTGCCAACGTAGACAGGGAAGGTCCACAAGGCCTCAGCCCTACACAGAGAGCTACAGACTACCAAGACGTGATGAGAGTTGGAGAGACAGTCTTCTCCGGGGAAGAGCAAACCAGTTGGTTATCCAATACCAAGTGATTAGCCCTGAGGATGTGGGTGCCATTGGCATTCTTCAGACTGAGCCAGTTATACTTGAAAATATATGTGTTTAAATATATACACATATGCATGTGCCAAAATTAAAATTCATCAAGTCATAAATTTGAAAGTGAGCAAGTTGGGGTATATGGGGTGGTTTGGAGAGAGGAAAAGGAGGGGATAATGATGTGATTATGTTCTATTATAAAATAAAATGGCAGTGGAAGAAAGTCAGATGTCTCAAAAATGTTTACTCGAAATTTTGATGTTTACAAATACCATGGAAAGTCTGTGGATTGTACAATCTGGGGAGAAGCCTCTTCCTTGATGGCTGCCCTCAGTGAGCTATTGTTCTTTTCATCAGTCTCAATGGATAGGTCTAGTATCTGGATAATTTTTTCCCCTATAAAATGGTAATGACGAATAGTAATTACTAATAATTCTAGGACAGATGAAGATGTTATATTCAATATTCGAAGCAATGCCCTGAGAGCAAGTGCTTAATAAATCTTACTTAATGATCATTATTGCTATAATTATCATTGTTATTATAAAGTCTTCTTAATTTCTTGTATCCGAATGTCACTTCCTTGATATACTGTGAAAGACCAATGAGTTCCGTTTGTTAGATTAAACAAACCATGTTTTCCTTACTTCTATGGAAAACACATTTTCCTGATCTCTTACAAATTTACTCATAAACATTTTTAAGAAATAATATCATTCTACCAAAGCATTTGCTTGCTCTAAAAAAGAATATGAAATGTTCTCCCTCATGAACTGACTCAATACATTTTTATTACCAGTGGTTGCACTAAAATAGAAAGAACTCTTATTGGGTCTGAAAGAAAGATACAGGAAAATCAGAAGCAATAAGTTCAAGATCAAGAAGTCAGTCCATCCAGGACAAAGCAACTAAAGGGGTCAGTGACTGACAAGCCAGAAGGATCCCACAGAACATCCCAAATCCTGGCTGCTTCAAAGGTAGTCTGTGGACCAGAAACATTAATATAACCTGCAAAGGTGCTAGAAATGCAGAAGACACTCAAACTTGACCTCTCGTTACAACCCATGCATACACATGCATGCATCCCCTCCCCCCACATGTATAAAATAAATGTTAAAATGCAGAATCTGAGGCCCCTGAGATCCATGGAATCACTCAATGATCCCAATGCATATCAAAGTTTACAAAGCACCAATGTGAACAACTTTTTAACATACCAGTACTTGGATCCTGACATCCCGTGCTCACCCATCGTCCCAAGTATCCAGTATGCTGAAGAAGGACCCCTTGAGCCCAGGAATTAGGAGCCACCAGCTGAACATAATGAGATCCTATGTGAAAGAATAAACTGATGTCCAGGGGCTGGGGAGATGACTCAGTGGGTAAAGCACTTGTCACACAACCTTGAGAACCTGAGGTCTCCCAGACTGAACATATGTTAAAATGGATCAAGTTGTCACTTTGAAATGTATATGGGTTTTATATATGCTAACTATACTTAATAAAGTTGTCTAAAAGAAATTAAGAAGAATATGATATGCCAGGTTCTGAGTTCAGTCTCTAGTACCATGGGGGAAGAAAAACAAATAGCAAAACCAAAATGAATTACCAAGTTATAGCGGACTATCCAGGAAGCGTCACCAGAGGTAGAAACGCTCTGGAATAATAAAGGGGTTTAAAGGTCAGAGTGGAACTAGACAGCAGTGCAAGCATGCACAGGACCTAGGGTTCGATGTCCAGCACTGGTCCCCAAAAGGAAAAAACGAGAGCATGACAAGGCAAACAGAAAGGAAAGTACACTTGAGGGCTAGTGTTCCTGAGATATTAACATTCCGTGTCTGTGGACATTTTATTGTCCTTGTTAGGTGGTAATAAGAGAGCCATAAATATTTAACTATGAAATGGATTTCACAGTAAAATTCTTGTAAAGATCAAATGAAACGAAGTATATGTTATCAATTTGAAAGGCATACTATGCTAGATCAATGTAAGTGGCCATTAATAATGGAAAATGTTATCTCTGATTAACTCAGAGTTCCCCAGCAGACACCTTCTTCCTTTCATATGTAGCTGTCGGGCAGTGGTGGCGCACGCCTTTAATCCCAGCACTCGGGAGGCAGAGGCAGGCAGATCTTGTGAGTTCGAGACCAGCCTGGTCTACAAGAGCTAGTTCCAGGACAGGCTCCAAAACCACAGAGAAACCCTGTCTCGAAAAAAACCAATAAAAAGAATAGGCTTGCTGAAGACAGGAAGGGAGGGAAGGAGGGAGGCAGAGAGGGAGGGAGGGAGGGAAGGAGGGAGAGAAGGAGGCAGGGAGGGAGGGAAGGAGGGAGGGGGGGGGAGGGAGGGAGGGAGGGAGGGAGGAAAAATGAGAGGAAGAAAGGGAAAGGGATTTTTATAATTCTTACTAATCTTTCTCTTTTTCCTGCTGGGGACAAAATGAAACAGCCATTTTGCAATCAAGAGGACAAAAGTTCCTTGTCATCCATGCAGGGAAAAGATGAAGTCTGCATCCAAATACCATTGTGGATACATTGTATCACTTTCAAGCTGCCTCCTGACAGACTTTCTTTTGCATGATTAAAAAAAAAAAAGTCTTCCTCTGGTCATCACCATCAGGTTTCTGTTTTATCTGGCAGATGTAATTACAACAGATGAATCCAAACCCCAGCTGGGTAAGTGCACACAAGCTCTCCTGGAAACCAGTCCGCAAAGAGGAAAATAGCAGCAATGTTCTCCTGAGGGTGCACTCACAGGAAGGGGAGCTGTTATTCTGGATTGTGGTTTCCCATCCTCATGAGTAAGTGGGTAAATACGAAGCTAGACAAGACAGTTAGACACTCCTTAGCTGTGATGGAGGAAGGTCATTGGCTAATAAAGGAACTGCCTTGGCCCATTTTATTGGTTAGAAGATAGGTGGGAAGAGTAAACAGAACAGAACGCTGGGAGGAACAGGAAGTGAGCTCAGACTCCACAGCTCTCCTCTCGGGAGCAGATGCCTCAGAGAGACCCCATGCCCCGCTCCTGGGCAGACACACGCCATGAAGCTCCGACCCAGGATGGACTAGGCTAGAATCTTCCCTGTAAGACCGGTTCTCACAGATTATTAGAGATGGGTTGATCGGGATGTGAGAATTAGCCTGTAAGTGCTAGAGCTAAAGGGCCAAGCAGTGTTTAAAAGAATACAATGTCCATGTAATTATTTCGGGGCATAAGATAGCCGAGCAGCCAGCCGGGGTGCTGGGGACGCAGCCCCGCCGCTCTTATTACTACATAGCTGTCCCTAAAAACATGGTCATGGAGTCAGGCGTGCATCTGTCTGACAACAAGAGTCCCACTTGGTGGGGTAGAGCTGGTGGCTACACGTGCAAAAGGAGGACAGATTTTCAGGGAGGAACTGAGAAAAAAAAAACACGTATTAGAACCACCAGACAGACACCCGACAGACTGGCAGCTATGCTTCAGACTCTGTCAATGGGGCAAAATGGGAAGATGATGGCGAGAGATGGTGGACCGCCATGAGCTATGACCAGGAGCCTCCGTGTTCCAGCAATAACTTCCAGCATAGAGACAAAGTAAGATCAGCAGCAGTTACTGAACATGAAGGACAATACTCTCAGGGCACTGGCCTGGTGTTTGGAGAACCAGACGTCCAGGAAATACGGCAAGAACTCACGCTTCCTAGCAAACACATATACATCCCATGCTTCTTTGATACTTCTCGCAGAAGAGCCCACCATCCACTATGGAAGCGAAAGGGACAACTCCCACTTTCCTGCCTTCCCTTCACTTGGGAATGAACATATAACCTTGCCACACCAACTCCAGTATCGTCTGTGTGACATGACATATGTCATTATGCCGGACAGGAGCTACATGTCCTATGGAACTAGGCTTCCTGGAGGTCAATGGCAGACAGCCCAGTATTGGCCACCCTTGGGGCATAGACGGGTTTCTCGATTAGCTGGCTATGCGGGATATGGGCTTTGTACAATCTCTTTTATAATAATGATATTCTTCATATCTACAATACAAGGATCATCTCTTCAGGAACAGCTCTGGGATAGGGAAGCACAGTATGGGAATGTATAAGACTACATATACGGGGTGTATGATGAGCAAGGGAATAGTTGGGTTAATGTTGATGGACAAAGACTGTTATATTATACTTTGAACTTTATGGATAGGCTGCTAGATTCCCAACCCCCATGGTGTCTGCTGCATAAGAAAGTACTAAAAAGTATATTTCAACAGGTGCAGAGTGCTGATTAGGCATATTTGGTCACTAGATGAGATTTTAAAAAAAAGGTTTAGAAAGAGGAAGGGTCATGATAGTGATAATGAGATAGAAACTTTCTATTCATAAGGTGAAACCACTGTCTGAGGTTTACGTTCCCAAGGTCAAGATTTCCTCTTCTAAGGATGTTTATGTCTAACACCTGTTCCTGATAATATGCTTTCTTAAATATCGCTGATGTGACTAAAAGAAGCTTTCATACTGTGCCAACCAGTGATATGTGACCTTCTGATTTGTTCTTTGTTTGAATACCATATAATGAAAACACGAATTCAGTAAAATCGCAGCAGATTCCAACCACTCTCTTGTGTGTTGTGCCTTCCTGTTACCAAGACCCTGCTTCTCCCACAGTCTGAGTGGCTCCCCTGAGCCGGTCCGTGGCATAACCTAGTCGCTGCCTATGCAGAATAAGGAGCAGTCTGAACCCGGCATTGTTGCTTGATAGAGAAATGTGAACAACTGGTACCTGGACCAGTTAGAACATTGTTGTTGTTGGGGGGAAAAAAAACTGCTTACAGGAGGAAAGATTTTTGGCTCAATTCAGAGCCCATGGTACCTTGTGTCCATTACTTTGGGCCTGGAGTAAGACAGAACACAACAGGACTGAGGCGTGTGACAGAGGCCGTGACACTTCATGGGGGCAAAGAAGCTGAGAACCCAACAAAGACAAAGTCCATCTCTCCAGGGCATGCCTCCAATAACCGGCTTCTTCCAAATGAGGCCTCACCTCTTGAGGTTCCCACCACCACCCAAAATAACACCCCCCTCTGGGGATCAAGGAACACACGAGCCTGTGGGGGGCATTGCATATCTAAGCTGTAACAATATCCCAGATCATGCTGTGTGCACTTGTGATTATAAAGGGAGATTGCTAAAATACAGAGGAAGAGAGAACGGGCAAATGGGCTGTCCTTGGATCCTAACGATACGGTGGAGCCACTGCACCAAATCTGAAACTACCTGCCTCCTCATACCGCTCTAAATAAAATAATAAGTGTCTTTAGGTCCTGTCACTTCTAGTTGCCACCAGAAAGCATCTTTGCTGATACAGAGGAGATGGAAGAGAGCCCCGGGGTCCCCGACCCCCTTAGGAGGGAGTGGAGATTGACTCTCGCCTTCTCCTTCTCAGGTTCACACACTTAGAAACCTAGAAAGAGCCATCCGTGTCCAGAAATTGAAGGCTTTCTTCCTTTAATGATACACCACCATAGACCAATCTATCACTTTCCCAGTCCCTTTTCTGCGGCTGTCAAGAACACAAGCAATGTAAAAATGGCAACAGCACCTCAGGCACATTCACCAGAGAGGATTCACTCAGCGCCACGGTCCAAGGATCCTGAGACAGTTTCCCTGGGAGCTACAGGGAGAGGGAATGTCAGCGGTGTCTCTGCATTAAACACGCACAGCAGATCTCAGTAGGAAAATTAGCATGCATCTGGTTACGTTTCAAACCCAGGACAAACAGCTGAGGTGCCTATTTAACGTATCAAAGTAGACCTAGTCACCCATTTCTCCCAGCATCCCTCTGTCCCAATCTGTTACAGGGTGTGGTGTGGCTGGCATGCCCCGCCCTCTACCCCCAAACTCTCCATGCTCAGGGGCTGGGCTTTCTTCCCCCAGAGGCTCTTCCTTGTGTAATCCAGATATTATGTTCACCCACCCCTTTTGTACCTTTGGCCTCCTGGCTGCTGTACCTGGTCCCCCTCTCCTCACAGGGCTCAGCTAAGCTGGGTCATGTCCACTCTGGGCTCCCCCAGATGTCTCTGGCCATGCCTCTACCTACATTCTCCCTTTTATCTTCCACCATACCGAAAAGCAGTCATGCCCTTTCCTTTCTTTTTTTAATTTTTTTCATTCACATTTGAAAAGTAACATTCTATAAGTAGACTTCCCAGAGGGCTCTACTGAGCATCTCTTTGCTCTGCTGCGGGAAATTCGCAGAAGGACTTTCCTAATATGTGTGCCTTCTCTGCATAAACCTCAAATCTCTTTTGTGAAGATAAGACCTTCTACCCGAAAGGGTTAAAGGCTGGGTGGGGGGCTCATATCCAGAGAGCAGCCCAGAAGTGAGAGACTGCTGAGCTTCCTCCCCACGAGTTTGGTGGACACTCTGCACTCAGGGACTGAAGTTACTCACAGTCCGTGATACTTGATCTTAATCATCAACTTATCTCTGGGTGTGTCTCTAAGGGTATTTCCAGAAGGGTTTAACTCAGGACATAAGACTCATCTGGAATGTGGATGGTACCATTTCTTTGACTGGGGTTCCCAGCCTGAATAAAATGGAGAAAGTGGAATGAGCACCAGCATTCAATGTCCTCTTTTCCTAACAACGAAGGCAATGTGGCAGCTTGTCTCAGGATCTTACTGTGGTGCCTGCCATACCATGATGGATTATGCCCTCAAAATGGAAGCCAAAGTAAGCTGTCTCTTTTTTTAAGCTAATTTTATCTGGTCTATTTTTGTTGCTGGAACAATGGCAAGCGTAACTAACAAACCATTACAAGGCCCGTTCACCATCTTCACTCATGCAGTCCTTCACACCCGAGTCTCCTTCTCCAAGGCCGCTTACTCTTGATATTCCTAGGAAATGCAGCCAGAATGAATGACTCCTTCCCCAGACACTTGCTGTGAGCCACTTAGCCCTAGAAACAGGAGTTTCTGGGGGTTTTATGGGGAGAAGAAGAAATGAGAGCAGAAGTACCTGCAGCTCATTGATTTCATTACATCAGAAAGATACATTTTATGTTTAAAAAAGGAAAGATTTAAATATTCAAAACACAAATAAAAATTACTGCATTGTTACCCTGGGAAGTGAGATGTGTCAATGTCTTGTTAGGCTTCATGTTAGATGTTGTCTACAAGTACGTATAAAGATGCAAATTTAGATATAGGTACGGTTATAAATGCAATAGGCCATGTGATCCAGCTGCCCCTCCCCTGGACTCCCAGACACTAGAAGACTGAGTCAGAAAACACGAGTGGGCCACAACTCTGTGAATCTATGGAAGTGACCAGACGCTTTCCAGAATGAACCTTTGAGCAACCAAGCCCTGACCTCGTGATGTTAGACACATCAAGATTTTAAAAGAAAAGATGTGGCTCTCATCCTCAAGAAAACGACAAAGGAGCAGAGAAGACCACCACACTTTCAGATAACAAATTTGGCAAAGCAGCATTTTGTTTTGTAAAACTTATAACTCAAGTAAAGCCATAGGAACAAGATGGAAATGTTCAGAGTAATTCATGGAGGAGTTGACTTCAAAGCCAAAGAAGATGGAGGAGTGACAGTCCATCCAGGAAGGAACAAAGCCTACAGAAAGTTCTGGAGATGGGACCAAGTGTATTCAGGAACTGCTGAGTCTTGTTTGGCTAAGAGCAAAATGTTCACAATGGACTGAATCCCCTTAAATTCCTAGATTGAAACCCTAATCCCAACCCTATATTGAAACCCTGGAAGCAGAGCTGTCAGGGGATAATTAATGAAGACAGAGCTCTCATGATCAATTCATGTCATTATAAGAAGAAATGAGTGATCTGGTTTACTCCTTTTCTGCCATGTGCCCACTCAACAAGAGGATGGTTATGAATGGGTATGCCACTTGTTCCAGGAAATTGGCTAGGTTTCTAGTATGAGATATGATTTCTTCCCTGTTGAGTAGGCTTTAAATCTACTAGACAGCTCTTGGTCCCCACCAAGACACAGTGCCGTTTGCGGCACCTTTCCTGACATCTTGCTGTGCTGATCATTGTTGTGGCTCATACAAGTAACAGCTGAGTAGGACTGTTAACCGCCTCTCTCCCTTAGCATCGTGCATAGTGTTTTCTGGGCTCATGGAAGCTCGACAGCAGGAAGGAGACTCTCAGGTCAGATCCAGCTCAACTAACTTGAGTCCTTTGTCCTAAGGGTGCCATGTCTTCAGTATTCAGTAGAATAAAGAATGATCCTATTGAAAAGCAAGCAAAGTCTACATCAATGGGCTATATTCAGATCCTACATATCCTTCTCCTGGGTCTAGCCCGGGAAATGGATGGAACTAGAAAAGACTATGTTGAGTGAGGTAAGCCAGACTCAGAAAGACAAATGTTCCAAAACCACAGAGAAACCCTGTCTCGAAAAAAACCAAAAAAAAAAAAAAAGGCCTGTACTAGAAAGACAAATGTTGCAGGTTCTCTCTCATCGGAGGCTTCCATCTCTGAACCTTAAGAAGTGACAACACATCCTGGAATAAGTGTAGAAATCAGGAAAGGAAAAAGGTGCCATTGCCAGGGTGCAGGGAGCACTAGAGGTGGGACTAGCAAGGGACAAGTGATCTGAGAGGAAGAATGGAAGAGTAGAGGGCTCTAACTATGGAGGAGGAGAGAGATAAATCAGAAAAAGAGGGACGAGGGTAAAATAACAGTAAGAATGTTTGAAAAGGTTAGAAGGAATCATACTTTTAACTATTTACCTAAAATGCTTAGAAAACACGTCAGTATATGAATACAAACAGAGAGGTAGAAAATAAAATTGTCCCATCTGAGCTGACACTGCTCCCTCCAAGAGCCAAAGACCATCTAACAAAAACCCTAAAACCAAGCATGAAAAGTCCTCTTTTGAGTTGCTGGTAAGGGTTGTCCCAAAGACTCCCAAAATACTACAGGCTATAGCCATTGCCGCTGGTTTTCCTCTCCCCAGCCCCAGCCCCTTATTCTGGTAGAAGATAAATCTCTGTTGCTGAAGACACTATGAACTTCAGGCTCAGAACAAAGAGGCCTCCTATGCTGGAAATAACCTGAAAGTCTCCTCACTGGACTAGTTTTCATGGCACCAGAATACATGATGCAAGTTTCCAAAGGGGAAAGCAGTCAACATCCCTATCCAGTTATGATGCTTATGAAACCACCAAAATGACCAGCACGTCATAGCAATTCTAAGGGTGCAGGAGTGGCAGGCACCATGACAGTAATCAACAGTTCTCTAGTTGGACTTTAGACCTTCTCAGCTAGAGGGAAATCATGCATGGTATCAGAAACGTAGTCAACTATCATTACCCAAGGCTAATGAAGTCATAGATCTTGGAGGAGAACTAACCACCACCACTTTACGAAGCCAACGTAATTACTAAATAGTTGTCCTTACACCCAGAGGTAAGTGTAGTCCCCATCACTCACCAAAAAAACTTCTCTTTGTAATACAGAAAACCAAAGCCAATAGAGAGGCTGAGTTAAGGGTCTCGTTCCCAAGGCTGCATCTACAATACAACTCCTACACCTAAGGCTCAGGGAACACTTAGGAAGAGGGACATAAAGGATTTTAAGAGCCAGAGGATCAGGAGTTAGCTTGTGTCTCCTAGAAATATTGGAAACTATACCAATAAAATCTTATCAATCTTATCAATATGACCACCCAAACATTAACTGAACAAGGACAACCCAGGGAGCAGTAGAAAGCCTACCAGGCTTCAGCCCTACACCAAAAATTACAGGCAACTAAGAAACGTTGAGGGTGGAAGAAATAGTCTTTCCCAGGGAAGAGCACACCAATCGATTATCCAGTACCAAATGGGCCACCCTGAAAACATACACATGAGCACTATTGTACAGACTGAGAAGGTTGTGGTTATGTATGTAGGAATAGGCATGTATATGCATGTATGTATGCAACACAATTAATGAAAAAAGAGGACATGGTTTTGAAAAAGGCAAGAATGTAAATGGGAGAGTTTGGAGGAAAGAAAGGGAAGAGGAAATGTGATTATATAAGAAATGTAAAAAGTAAAACAAATAATTTTCAATAGTCTCTGTTATTTTGGAAGTCACTTGAACCACCCTGACCAACCATTCATTCTAAACGATATTTCTCATGCCTGACAGTGGGATTTGTGATAGTCTACAGTCTTTATGAGCAGCATTGTCAGCCTAGGTGGCATAACTTCCTTTCATATATATTATATGTACTCTATATAATTTTAGCTAAATATAAAGTTATATGTTTGATTGAGGTTTTATTTGGTCCTCCTCCTTCTGTATTTCTTTTTCCTCCCTCCCCAGATTCCTCATTTTCCCATTTCCCAGTTCATATCACCTGTATCCTGCTATTCACCTGTCACCACACACACACTCACACACACACTCACTCTCTCTCACACACACACACTCACACTCTTACACACTCTCACACACACCCTCACTCTCTCACACACACATACACACACTCTCGTCTTTCTCTCTCTCTCTCTCTCTCTCTCTCACACACACACACACACACACACACACACACTCTGACACACACAGTCACTCTCTCTCTCACACACACACACACTGTCACACACACTCTCTCTCTCACACACACACACTCTGTCTCTCTCTCTCTCTCTCTCTCTCTCTCTCTCTCTCTCTCTCTCTCTGTCACACACACACACACACTCCGATGGTCCCTTTCTAGTCTCCTGGTGTTATCACTCCGGGCTGTATGCTCACACTGAGGATCTGAAAGCTTGGAACCACAGGGAAGAGAGAGCATTCCATTGTGTTGCTATTCTCCCTCTTTCTATTTCTTCTGTTTCTACTCTCTCCAATTTTCTTTTTTCTGTCTCATTCTGTTTCTACCCAAAAACAAAATAGAAACAAAAGATTTCTCTTTTAAACACGGTGTGTAACTTCATAATAGAGATGGCCAACTTCCTAAGAATTTGATAAACAGACTTTAACTCTCAATCCAGAAACATACACCGAGGGTTGTGTCTAAGATTCTGGAAACCCAACCTGAGCCCCTCAGAGCTTCCTGTCCCAGGTCTCTTCCTCATTACCCTCACCATTTGACCTGGATCAAGAGGGTTTTCACTCTCACTATGCCTCTATGTCAGTAAGGGAATTTACTTTTTTATCTCAATATAGCTTTTATTTCTGAGATTATAATACAATTAAAACATTTCTCCCTTCACTTTCCTCCATCCTAACCTTCCCATATATCCATCCTTGCTCTCTTTCAAATTTATGACCTCTTTTTAAACCAATTCTTATTACATGCATATGCATGTATATATATATAATTAGGAATATATATGCATATATATTCCTAAATATAACCTGCCCAACCTGTATAAAATTACTCATAGATGTTTTCAGGGACAGCCATTTGGTATTTATTAGATAACTAATGGGTATAGTCTCCCCTGAGAAAGACTCTTTCTACAGCTCTCAACAATCCTTGCTTGTCTGTAGCTCTTGATAGGGTTGAGACCTCATGAGCTCTTTCCCCTGTCCATGTTAAATTGTCTGCTGTTATTGTCTTTGCTCAGCTCATGCCTAAGGAGTCATCATCTTGGCAAGACTATAACGGGTGTACCTTCTGACGTCACTGGGAGATGTACTCCTACAGCAAAATCTTTTGTCTTCTGGCTCTTCCAATCTTTCTGCCCCCTAGAGATTTTGGTACAAGGTATGTAAATGTGTAATTAGATTCCATGTAAAAGAGTCTAAGGAAGCAGTGGCAGCTAGTGAGCCCCTCAGACTCTGACATCACTTAAGCCTAGTCCATGAGTTATAAAGCAGCGCAAAAGATGTGAGAAAAGATTCCCCTTAGCAAAATGAGTTGTGCACTAGTCTAGAAAGCTGGGCATGGAGGCACACTGGGAGGCTGAGATGGGAGAATCTCCAGTTCAAAGCCAGCATGGGTTACACACTCAGACTCTGTCTCAAAATTCAAAATGACGGTAAAAAGGTTAACATGGTTGCTAAGATGATTGCACAGATTTTAAATAAATAAGTAAACCAGACACAGAAGAAAAACGTAGTAAAACTCTTTTTGTATGGGGTACCTGGATACTCAATTCACAGAAAAGGAAAGTGTTGATAGAATGGGAACTGCCTGGGGCTGGAAGTGAGGAGAATGGCGAGTTTCTGTTTCTTGAGCTTAGAGTTTCATTTTGGGGAGGTGAGCACTCTGGAGTGAAAGGTGGGGATGGTTTGTAGCCCGGTAAATGTGCTTACTGCCACATACACATCAGAGTGGGAGGATGATATGCTTTGTGTTAGGTATATTTTGCTCTCATTAAAAAAAAATGCTAGCTCTCCATGCCTACACAGAGATGTGTAAGAATCAGGTAACTCTTCTGACTTCTGCCGCCAGCACTGCATATATGTGTAGTGATAAGAGCGGCGGGGCTGCGTCCCCAACACCCCAGCCGCCTGCTAGTTTATGCCCGAAATAACAACACACAAACTGTATTCATTTAAACACTGCTTGGCCCATTTCTATCTAGCCTCTTCTAGGCTAACTCTCGCACCTGGACTAGCCCATTTCTAATATTCTATGTAGCACAGCTAGGTGTGCTTACCAGGAAAATTCTAGCCTACATCCATCCTGGGTCGGAGCTACGTCGCGTGTGTCTGCCAGGGAGCAGGCAGCATGGCATCTCTGCTGAGGCGTCTGCTCCCAAGAGGAGAGCTGTCGAGTCTGAGCTCACTTCCTCTTCCTCCCAGCATTCTGTTCTGTTTACTCCTCCCACCTATGTTTTAACCTATGAGGGCCAGCCAAGCAGTTTCTTTATTGCTTAACCAATGAAATCAACAGATTGATATATGACACTCCCACATCATATATGCAGGGCATAAACATCCATGAAGGGCATAGACACGCATGCAGGGCACAGATACACATGCAGGCAAGACACTTAGACAGCATATTAATAGATACATTTTTAAAAAGAGAGAGTGACTCAGGCAATCCCATGCCTAATACCTTTGTGGAAAGGGACCCCTCACACTTTAGCGACTCCAACACACACCTTGTGTGGATATTTCAAGTCCATGTGAGTATAATGTCTATGACAGCTATGACGGCCAAGCAGGGCTCAGGGGTGGAACTTAAAGATCATCAGAAATCTTGACATACATTGAGGTAACACTTATGACACACAAGAAAGAGACCTCCTCTAATATTATGGGACACATCATATGACTGGTTTATTTCTGAATCTGGCAAACCTTGTCAAAGACTGGGTTTCATTGTAACACCCACTAGGATCCAGGTTACATAGGAATTCCCCACCCTAGTGGCCACAGGCTACAAGTCTCTGACTCAAAGAGCCTGATAATTATCGAACAGGCCCAATTTGCCTAAGCCACTCATCAAGCTGTGAAAAAAAGCTAGGGCTTGGCCTCCAGCCCAGAATTACAGCAAACAGACAGTAGCTCAGGCCTCTGCCCTGGCCCCAGCAGAGCAGACAGCTGCCAAGGGCTCACACACACAGAGAATGGTTGTGACAACTGACCAAGGACACACACACATGTGTACATACATACACACACACACACACACAAAAAATGGTTTTGACTTTGAGAAAAGCCACAAAGTTGATGTGGAAGATGATGTATGCTGTGAATACGTTTTCTTGCCATTGGTTAATGAATAAAGAATCTGCCTTAGCCTGTAATAGGGTAGAGTAGAGCTAGGTGGGGAAAACTAAACTGAATGCTGGAAAAAAGAAGGCGGAGTCAAGAAGATGATGTCATGTAGACACCACCAGAGACTGAAGCACTGGAACCTTGCTGGTAGGCTACAAGCCTCGTGATAAATATAAAATAATAGAAATGTGTTAAATTAAGATGTAAGAGTTAGCCAATAAGAAGCTAGAGCTAATGGGCCAAGCAGTGATTTAATTAATACAATTTCTGTGTGGTTATTTCAGAGCTGAGTAACCGGGAACAAATAAGCAGCCTCCCACTACACAGAGTTAATAGAGTCCCTCTTTGCTCTCCACCCAGATTCAATAAAGGAAACTGTAGTCACATCAAACCAGCTGCTGGGGCTATGGAAAAAAGTAACAGCTGTTTAGGATATGTACACAAGCAAGGCAAATGTATACCACAGTATGAATCAATATATTCCTTAGAGACAAGGAGAATCATAAAGTTGCCTATCCTCACATTTCTAGAGTATTATCTCCTAGGAGAGCAAGTTGTGACATTTCAGTTGTCAACACCATTCCAATGGCTCAAATGCACTCCAGATACTAGTTAGCTCTTGCTGCTTCTGGGAAAAGTTTAATATATTCACTGTACTAGACAATGAATTCCAGGAGCACACGAAAATGAGGGTGTCATGGTCATTTCTGTTGTCATTGTTGTTCTCTGTAGGAATTCATAACTACTAAAAGGATAGCAGAAACAAAAAAAAATGATGGTTGAAATGGTTTTCATCCAGTGAAACTTTTAACAGACAGCAATTAATTAGAAGAAATTCCCACACTGAGGACAAATTCAAAGACGCCAATAGGTATCCTACAGTTCATCTCAACTGCGGTGTCCTAGCTGCAGACAGCATCAGACACCACATACTTAAGGACTCAGTCCTACAAGACTGCCTCTACCTCAGGTGCCAGTTACACATAGATTTCCGGGTCACCTACATTTAGCTATGAAGTTATAGGTTCCCTGCTTCATTGGGTTAAATAATTTGCCAGAGTTGACTTAGGTAGTCAGTTAGTACCTTACTCATCTGAACTAACTTGTTTTCAAGACTAGAACTCAGAGAGGACCAAATAGAAGAGATATATCTGAACCTCCCTGTCCTCTCCAGAAGCACGCCCTCCAGAACTTCCTGTGTCACACATGTCTGGATTGTTCAGGTGTTTTCTGGAGCTTAATCCTCAGCCACCCACCTCTTCTTCCAAGAGATCCTGAGTGCATGTGTGTGTGTCTAAAAAAAAAAAATTCAGTCTTCTAATCACCTGGTCTTCTTGGTGACTAGCCCCATCCTGAGATTACCTGGGTCCCTATCCTAAGTTACTTCATTAGCATAAACCAAAGTGTAATGGAAAAGTACTTGCTATAAGAAATTTTTTAAAAGGCATAAAACAAACAAATAAATACTTATCACTTAGGGAATTCCAAGGATTTTAGGAGCTCTGTGCCAGAGACAAAGAAGTTGTTGTTGTTGTTGTTATACCACAGTAGTAGAAAAATCAAGATGAGACCCAGGTTGAGACAAAAGAGGTAACATGTAAGAAAAGTCCTCAGTCAGGAGACCATGACTGAGTCTTGGAAGACAACAGTTGTCCACTGGAGAAACAGCATGAGAAATGGCAAAGGGACAAAGGACAAGAGAGTCCAGAACACTCCACTAAGGAATGCAGAGCTCACAAAACTTCTTCAGGAACTCCTGATTGGTCCCTGGTTCTTCTGTGTATCCATCCTTCACTCAATGATACAAGAATTATTTTTAAATATTCAACAAATCTAAACACCTTTCTCCTCTAGCCCTCTGAAAGCTCCCTACCCAACATAAATTTATTTCAAATTCTCTGGTTGGTCCACAAGGCTCTGCCTAATGCATCTACCTGTGCACTTACTTCTCTAATAAGATAACACTGCCCTATTATGGTGGCTTCATTCAGATAGTGCTCCATGACTGTCCCTCAGGCACACCACACTCCTCTTTATCTCTGGGTCTTGTTGCCTGGGATGTCTGTGGTTTACAACAGAGTTCCTTGTAGACAGTGCAGGGAAGTTTAGAGGAAGCATAATAAAAGGGTTAACAGTGTGGTCTCTGGTGTCAGATTGCCTCAGTCCAAGATTTTCCTCTTGTTATCTGAGATAAATCATAATTCCCTGAGAGTCATTTTCCTCAGGTAAGATGAGGGCACTAAACAAAAAAAGTGCTTCTATCACAGGATTATTGAGAGAGTCACACAGGTTCCTTTATACAAGCAGACAATATACTGTTGGCACATGGTACCACGGTGAGAGTTCTTCCTTTTTTGTAAGGAGGAACGCTATGAGGGAGTAAGAGAGTAAGAAAATCAAGTTTCCCTTTGACCAAATCTGTGATCAGAGGTGAAGGGGTCACAGGATAGGACCTGACTAGCGAGGAGATTTTTATAATCCTTTATTCAGCAGACTTCAATAGCAGACAGTGTGCTAGTTAGTGAGAAAGTGATTGCTACTGCCTGTGTTTGGGTTTAACTTCAAGAGCCCAGCTTGAGCTTTGGCTTGACAATTAGAAGAGCCATCCATTCAAAATCTTCCCCTTTAAGAAGAACTGGCCCAATTCCAAGCCTGAGTCTTTCTTAATTACATAGTGAGTTGAAAAGAATTGAAAATAAGGTTTGTCACACATTTCCTGGTGACTGCATCTGTATATATACATAAAGGAGAAAGCTATAAACCAAAAGTCAAACCCTTTCTCCCTCACTCCACCAAGTCTCCTCTCTCCAAATGTAGTCCTTTTTAACAGATTATATGTTATTTCTTTTTTTTTTTTTTTTTTTTTTTTTTTTTTTTATTTATTGATTTATTATGTATACAATATTCTGTCTGTGTGTATGCATGAAGGCCAGAAGAGGGCACCAGACCTCATCACAGATGGTTGAGCCACCATGTGGTTGCTGGGAATTGAACTCAGGACCTTTGGAAGAGCAGGTAATGCTCTTAACCTCTGAGCCATCTCTCCAGCCCCCTATATGTTATTTCTTTAAAAAAAAAAAAAAAAAAAAAAAAAAAAAAAATAAAACTAAAACTTATCTTGCACATATCTCCACATTGCATATGTGTGCCTTTATAAGGTTATACAAATGAGATCATGAAAGTTTTTAATTGTTCACCCTTAATCCTTTGACACTCATCCTAAAAGATTTATAGTCTAAACGATCTTCCCTTAGATATGCACCGTTCACTATTAACTCAGGTCCAAACTCAATATGGTAGAAACAGTGTTACACCAACTACTTAGCCAGGACTTAGGAAACTGGGAGGTTTATTGCCTGCATTTTGAGATACTTGTTCTTGGAACCCCGCCACTATGCCATGAGGAAGCCAAACAGCCATATAAAGAGAACATATCCAAACCAAAAGTCAACATCAGCTGCCAAACACGAGGTGAAAAGCCTTCAGATGTGTCCAGCCCCAGACATCAGGTCACCTTCAGGCTTGAGGTAATCCTAAGTGACTCAGGTGTGACAGATACAAACTGTCCCTGCCAAGTTCTTACATCTTGCAGCTGTGTGAGGAGAAATTAATGAGTGCCATAATTTGAAGTCACTGAATCTGAGTGCTCTTTATATAGCCACAGGTATTACTTTTGTATTTTAGCAAAGCATTTTTAAGATCATCTATAACATATTAAAATCTAAATTTTAAGAGCCTAGCCCTCCGAATTATGAATGTGTCCTTTCAAATCAACCAACAACACACTGATGGACATTTAAATTGTTTCCAGTCTTTTGCCAGTGCAAATAACAGTTAATCACTTTAGTGTGCTTTAGAATCAAAAAGCAAGAAGAATTTTGAAAATAGCACAGAATTAGATATTGCTCAACGAAACAATAAAGGTTGCATTGACTTCTATTCCTGCCTATTTTCTACATATTCAACACTGAGTCTTTAAGAATTATATACTTGACCAGGGGGTGATGGTGCATGCTTTTGATCCCAGAACTTGGGAGACAAAAGTAGGCAGATCTCTGTGAGTTTGAGGCCAACCTGGTTGACAAAGTGAGTTCTAGAACAGCCAGGATTGTTACACAGAAAAACCCTGTCTCTTTTGGCAATCTGGATGATTATATTTCAAGATCTCTAATGTTTTGTTTATAGTCCTTCAATTGTAATTAAAAGTGTTCTAGTTGAAATTTTCTGTATATTGGACTAGTGAGGTGGTTAAGTGGGTAAAGGCAATTGCCTCTAAGACTGATGGCTTTTGTTTTCTTTTTTGGTTTTTCGAGACAGGGTTTCTCTGTAGCTTTGGAGCCTGTCCTGGAACTAGCTCTTGTAGACCAGGCTGGCCACGAACTCACAAAAATCTGTCTGTCTCTGCCTCCTGAGTGCTGGGATTAAAGGTGTGTGCCACCACCACCCAGCAACTGATGGCTTGAGTTCAATCCCAAGAACCAACATGGTGGGTATAGAAAGCTGACTTAGGAAGTTCACTCTCTGATGCTCACATATGCACTACGGTGCATGCACACTCCCACACATACATATACATGCAATCAAAACTTAAGTGCTAAACAATTTAAATTCTCT
The DNA here is from genome assembly GCF_018167655.1 of Microtus oregoni. Lineage (NCBI taxonomy): Eukaryota > Metazoa > Chordata > Mammalia > Rodentia > Cricetidae > Microtus > Microtus oregoni. The sequence goes on along the minus strand of NW_024543833.1, from coordinate 3,276,762 downwards.
ATAAAAGCACAAAACTGTAGGGTTAAGACAGCCACTTTAGAGGGCGGGTTTTGCCTCTGGCGAATGCCTGCCAATAAATGGGCGCACGGAGAGGCGGCTCGGCCCTTTTTTCCTCCCTACCTCCTGTACTACGCTGGAACTTCGGTTCTGTAAGTTTATCATTAAAGTGGTAAATATTCTTTGATATCTGCATTGCATTTATTTTGCGCGGATACATTTGGCGCCCTCCCTGTGGGGCTTTCACAGACCCGGCCCAGGCCCAAATCGGAGTCTCTGGAGGCCCCCTGCCGGGCCACGGCAGTGGTCTCCCTGGGCGCGGAAGCAGCTGAGATTCTGAGCAACTCGATTTTCCCTGCTGCTTGCTAAAGAATCAAGCAGCGGGTTTGAAATCGACAGAGCCTTTTTAACAGTGTAATAAGTCTCTGTTCCCCGCCACCCTTGCTGCCGCCTAAGTCTCTGTTCCCCTCCCACCTCCGCCGGCACTCGGGTCACGTGACAGCGGGCCTGCGAGCCCAGCGCCCCAGCACAAAAACGCCGGCATCCCTTTGATTTGTTTACTTTGCTGGCTTTTCTTTATTCCCTTTCTGGCCCAATTGCTACTTATCAGTCTGGTGTCTGTTTCAATTTTGTTTTTGAGTCATTTTATTTCAGATTTAGGACACGTGGATTCAACTGGACTCTTTCGCCACCACTGGCAGGAACCAGTCATTACAGGTAAGAGAATTTTTTCTTTTATAAATAATGTCTGAGAACGTGACAATTTCAGATTTCAACAGCTTTTTTGAGTGCACCATTTGGGAGATCTTACAAGAGGTGTCTACCACCCCACATCTATGGATATTCCTGGGATTCTTAATTTTCCTTAGCACTATTTGGTTTGATAATAGGAAAATGATCAAATCTCTTAAGGCAGAGGGTGAACGTTTAAAAACAATTGAGAATGATAACAATCTTCTCAAGAATCAGTTTGAAGTTCTCCAGGAACAAAACAGATCTTTGTTTAACATGACTTGGTTAACTGAGCAAAATCTAGAAAAGGTACAGGCTGATGTTAAGGAGAAATTCATTACTATGGAAGAAGGAACAGTTGAATTAGATCGTAAGTTCCAGCAGTCCCTTTCTGTAGGAACTGAAATATTAACTGAGAGAATCAAAACTGTTGAATGTGACAATCGAATTTTGTCTAAAGCTTATGACAGATTGGCGGAAAGATTATCAATACAAGAAGGCACGGTTTATGCCATAAAACTTATGTCCAAAGATGACAAGTTATCTCTACTGGACAAATTTCATACTTTAGAATCCTCAATGAAGGCTTTAGAACATAATTCTGGGCAGGAGATTCAGACATTACAAAAAGCAATGGTGAATAGAATTGAAAAGATTGAGGAATTTCTAAATTCTGATGAAGAAGAGCAAAGGGTAGAAAGGCAAATTTTAACTACATCTGTGGATAAATCCCTCTGGGACAATTCCCACAAAGCTCTACCTACAGCTCTACATGCCTTTCCAGTAAGAACAACAGAAAAGGTGATTGGTTCCAGAAACCCTAGGGTCATCAAGGAAGATACATGGGAGCCTGTCCGTATGAATGATCTCAAAGAAATTAAACAGGCCATCATGACTTTTGGGATGCATGCCTCTTTTGTTAAAGAGATGCTAAAATCTTGGGCCACAACAAGCAGAGCAACCCCCTCGGACTGGCTCCAGCTGAGCTCCGCGGTACTTGAGAGTGGACCGCAATTAAAATGGAAATGCTTATTCAGGCAAGAGGCTAGACTTTTAGAACAGCAGGAAAAGGCGAAGGGAATTGACATTTCCCTAGATAAAATTCTAGGTGAAGGGCTCTTTTCCGACCCTCAGGAACAAGCTAATTTGGATGAAAACATACTCTCCATGTGTACTACAGCAGCCTTAAGGGCTTGGGACAGAGTACAAGACCCAGGACAGAGAATGGAATCATTTGTCACAGTTAAACAGGGTCAGAGAGAACCCTTTAGTTACTTTTTACAAAGATTAACTGAGGCTGTACAAATAGGGATATCTGACCCAGAAGCAAGATGTATAATAATTGAGTCTTTGGCTTATGAAAATGCAAATGTGGAATGCAAAAAGATCTTGGGGCCTTTAAAGTTCAGATCAGCGTCCTTGGAAGAATGGGTCTTGCATACACTAAATGTTGACACATTTGACTATGGCACTGAAGCATGGGTAGAAGAAGCAATTTCCAATGGTAAAAGGAGACACCAGAATACCAAATGTTTTAATTGTGGCAAAATGGGTCATATGAAAAGGAATTGTAAACAACGGATTTTCAGAAATAATAATAATGCATCTTCTAGAAATAACAGGAATAGAAGGACTCAGCCTTCAGGTTTATGTAGAAGATGTGGAAAAGGTAGGCATTGGACGAATGAATGCAGGTCTACAAGGGATAGACAAGGCAATCTGATAGAGATGGGAAACGTGAGAGGGGGGCCTCACAGGCCCCCATGGCAAACATGGTTCAGTCATTTCCAGTTTCTGCAGAGAACATGCCTCGTCAGGACAATTAGAAAGCCACATGCCTACTGTTGCAAGCAATACTAATCAGAAAGATGAGTTACGTGTGTTTTGGCAAACTTCTATTAATGATCAAAGACCTAAGCTGAGAGTGTGTGTAAATGGCATTTTTATTACTGGCCTGCTGGACACCGGTGCTGATGTAAGTATCATTACCCCAGAATCTTGGCATCCATATTGGCCTCTTCAGAATGTAAATGTTCAGCTCCTGGGAATTGGAACCCTATCTCAAATAAGGCAGAGCACGAGATGGGTTGAATGTATAGGGCCTGAGGGACCAATAGGAAAATTAAGGCCATATGTAGCCAATATTGCAATGAATTTATGGGGTCGTGACCTATTACAACAATGGAATACCCAAATTAACATTCCTGCTACTTCTAGAGCCCATTTTTCTAAAAATAATATTAAAAGTTATTACAAATGGAGAAAACCGGCCATTAGGGCTATGCAAGAACATGCAATTGATGTCCCTTCAGAGATACCAACAGCCTTGCCTCTAAAATGGTTGACTGAGAAACCAATATGGACAAAGCAATGGCCTTTAGCTGAGGAAAAGTTACAGGCTTTAGAACAGCTGGTACAAGAACAACTAGATGCTGGACATATAAAAGAATCTACCAGCCCTTGGAATTCTCCTGTTTTTGTGGTTAAGAAAAAATCAGGTAAATGGAGAATGGTGACAGATCTCAGGGCCATCAACAAGGTTATTCAACCTATGGGCCCTCTGCAATCTGGAATTCCTATGCCCTCTTTATTACCAAAAGGATGGCCTCTCATAGTTATTGATTTAAAGGATTGTTTTTTCACTATACCTTTGCAAAAAGGAGATAGAGAAAAATTTGCCTTCACAGTGCCTACTTATAACAATTCTCAACCTTCGAGGAGGTACCACTGGACCGTTCTCCCCCAGGGTATGTTAAATAGCCCCTCCCTGTGCCAATATTTCGTGAACCAACCATTGCAAATAATACGCAAGAAATTTCCCAAATCTATAGTATACCATTACATGGACGACATATTGTTATCAGATTCAATCATAGATACCTTGAACAGACTGTTTGAAGAAATATAGATACTGTTACCTGAATGGGGATTGCAAATTGCTCCTGAAAAGATTCAGAAGGGAGATTCTGTTAATTATTTAGGTTATAGAATAGGTTTGCAAAAAATTAAGACACAGAAGGCACAAATTCGGAGAGATCGCCTACGGACTCTTAATGACTTTCAAAGACTGTTAGGAGACATTTCCAGTTTACGACCAGCTATTGGGATAACACCTGATCTAATAATTCATTTGAACAAGACCTTTGATGGTGATAAAGATTTAAACAGTCCCAGAAAATTAACAGCTGAAGCAGAAAAGGAACTGACAATGATTGAGGAGAAATTACAACAGGCACATGTGGACAGAGTGAATCCAGAGCTCGATTGTATTCTCGTCATATTACCATCAAAAATTTCTCCTACAGGAATTTTAATGCAGAGAGATGATATTATCTTGGAATGGATCTTTTTGCCACATAAACCAAGTAAGAAACTGAAAACTTATGTGGAAAAAGTCTCTGAGTTAATTATAAAAGGCAGGCAGAGACTTCGTCAACTAGCAGGCATAGACCCAGCAGAAATTATAGTGCCTTTCACTGCTGATGAACTAAAGAAATTATGGGAAGATAATGAACCATGGCAAAGAGCTTGTGCTAATTTTTTGGGAGACATTAATAACAACTATCCAAAAAGCAAGCAGCTCAACTTCATAAAGAGAACTTCTTGGATCCTTTCTCGAATAGTCCATGATGCTCCAATAACTGGAGCCCGTACATTCTATACTGATGCCAATAAATCAGGGAAGGCAGGTTACAAATCAGAAGACTTGGGTAAGGTGGAACAAAGTCCTTATGATTCTGTCCAGAAGGCAGAATTATATGCCATTCTTATGGTACTAAGAGATTTTAAAGAACCTATTAATATAGTTACTGATTCACAATACGCAGAAAGAGTTATTTTACATATTGAAACTGCTGAATTTATACCTGATGATACAGAACTAACCTCATTGTTTATCCAGGTTCAAGATTTGATCAGGAACAGGCTTTGCCCTATGTACATAACATACATCCAATCCCATACGGGTCTGCCAGGTCCTCTAGCACAAGGTAATGCAGAAATTGATCAATTATTGATTGGTAGTGTGCTACAAGCCTCTGAATTTCATTAAAAACATCATGTTAATAGCAAAGGTTTGAAGAAAAAGTTTTCTATTACATGGCAACAAGCTAAGGAGATTGTGAAGAAATGCCCTACCTGCTCTTTCTATAACCAAATGCCACTGCCAGCAGGGGCTAATCCAAAGGGCACCCACAGGAATGAAATCTGGAGGATGGATCTGTTCCACTTTGCAGAATTTGGCAAATTGAAGTATGTTCATCACACCATTGACACTTATTCAGGCTTTCAGTGGGCAACTGCTTTAAGTTCAGAAAAAGCTGATTCAGTAATCACTCATTTATTAGAAGTCATGGCTATCATGGGTATACCTACACAAATAAAGACAGATAATGGTCCTGCTTATGTCTCTAGGAAAATGAAATGGTTTTTTGATTATTACAATATCAAACATGTTACAGGTATACCATACAATCCTACAGGTCAAGCAGTCATGAACCATGGCAAAGAGCTTGTGCTAATTTGAAAGATCAAATTGAACTATAAAGGATATGTTGAACAAACAGAAAGGGGTGGAAAACACCCCCAGAAATAGGTTACATAATGCTTTGTTAACCTTGAATTTTCTCAACGCTAATGAGAAGGGAACGACGGCTGCAGAAAGACATTGGATAATGGAAAAGTCTGCTGAACTAAATCAACCAGTTTATTTCAAGGATGTGCTGACCTCACAATGGAAGCCAGGAGATGTACTGCATTGGGGAAGGGGTTTTGCTCTTATCTCCACAGGTGTGGAAAAATTATGGATACCGTCAAAATTAAAAAAGGTTCGGTTTGAAGAAGAGAAGTCACTTGGAAAAGATAAATAACAATTCATTCACAAGGATGACGGGCATTCTGATGGTAAGGATTACAGATAGGTTGGGGGCAGGGTTCTTTTCTTATCTCCACAGGAAAATACTAATCTTCAAAGAATTTAAGAGACCCTGAATATTTAATTACTGATGGATGGAAAATAGTTACAACCCACTAAGTATCTATACATACTGTAAGTATTGATTTTTATATATATATATATATATTTATATGTTTTATTGAACACTTCCTTATAAATGTGTAGAGCTGGTTTTGGAGTTGGACTATGGCTCAGTCCCTCTTCAATTCCAACCCTGTTGATAAGAGATATTTCAGAGTTTCTGTCTCAGGTCAGGAGCCATGAAATGGGACAGAATAAGAATAATTTTATACTTGATAAACTTTCTTTGCCTTCCCTCACATCTGTGTCTTTCTTTATATGTCAGTATATGTCCTTGTTGTTAATGTTTAAATTTCCCATAACAAGCAACATATTTTCCTACAGTAATCTTTGAAGTTTCCAGGGTGAAGATGGGGCCCCACAACATCAACTCAATCTGGTTTTTATGACGTCATGATTTTTTTTTTTAAGCACTAATTTTAGACCTGTTTTTTGGTACCAACTGCAAGAGACAATTTCGTATGATGCACATTTTTGACAACACTCTGGCCGGACCTTCTCAAAACACTCAGAGACTAGTTATAATTTTCTTAAGTCAAAGGTTAATTTGGGAATTTTACCATCATTTGCTTTCACAGGGGTCCCCAAGAAGAACGTCGCCCCCATGTCAGCTAGAAGCAATCTAAGAGGACGACGTCCCCTCTCCCAACAGAGTTTGCCCACAGGGTTAGGGACATCTTTTAGTGGTTGGTTTAGGGTTGAGGGGATGGGGATATATTGTATGGATTTAGGGGTATATTCAAAAAAAAAGAGGGGGATTAACTGGTTTGATGAGATGATTGGTATTTGTGACTTACTGTTTTTAGAAAATTATATTGGTACTGTTTCTTGTATATTGATATATTGAATATTGAATGTGAGTGTTCCTACCTCTATTTTTGTATAAGAGTATGCTTATATTGTATGGATACATCTATCATATCACAATGTACATTTCTACCTCTGGTACTATTTATGTAATAACATTGTTTACATTTTGATATGTAATGACATTGTTTACAGGTGAAGAGCATTGTCTTCATATATTGCACAATTGTTTATTCTCTTAGTTTTCAAATTAGATAGGTATTGAGAATTATATGTTTGTCATATTATTTTTAGGTTAATCAGGTCTTTTAAATACATAGAGATTATTTTTAGTATAGATAGTATAATCTTCAGCCTCTTTGAAGAGCTGTAGAAAATGGCCTTTAATCTAACCTAGAATTCTGTGCCATCGAGACACAATTACTCGTGGCAACACCACTCTACTCCCGAGAGCACGTTGAGCACCAAAGACACTCCACTGGGAGCTTGTCTTCTTGGCAGAACTGGCCTTTGGGTTAAGAAAAACCCATACCTCAACTACTGACTAAGATATGAAACAGGATTGTCTTATCTTGCCAAGACAGGGTAGGATAATTCTAAGAAAGTTCCTTGCATTTGATAATGGTATGTCAGTTATGTTAGGCCTTAGCCAAAGTTGGTTGACTCAACATTGCAAACGAGATTTTGGGTGATTGCCCAGGTAGTCAGTTGTCTCTGTCATTTGTTGCACATTTTGGATATCTCTCATTTGTTAAGTAATATTTACTCCCTTCTCAGACCTTTGATGGAGCTGAAGATTATTTAATTGTAGTTACTCTCTAGCAAAACTTTTGTTCTCAATATTGTTTGTTATACTTATCATTTGTTATTATTGTTTATAGTTATATTTGGTTTAGTTCTGTCTTATTTAGACAAAAGGGGGAGATGTAGGGTTAAGACAGCCCCTTTAGGGGGCGGGGTTTGCCTCTGGCGAATGCCTGCCAATAAATGGGCTCGTGGAGAGGCGGCTCGGCCCTTTTTTCCTCCCTACCTCCTGTACTACGCTGGAACTTCAGTTCTGTAAGTTTATCATTAAAGTGGTAAATATTCTTTGATATCTGCATTGCATTTATTTTGTGCAGATACACAAAACAAATTCAGTTTTAATCATGGAAGAGAAAATCCAATATCACATAGATAGGATATTTTAGTGGGCCCCCCCCAAATAATTGTGGATATTCTCTTCCAATACTACACCAAAACTTCATACCAAATATATTCTTTGGGACATGTGGCTCTTAAATCATGGACAACTTTTGTGTGTCTCTGTGTGGTACTGGGGGCTAAACCCGGAACCTCGTCCATACTAGGCTCAGCCACTGAGCTACATCCCCAACTCACAACAATGTGTTCAGTCATGCTCAAAGTGACTGAAGATGCAAGGTCAAGCTACCAGCATGGCTGGTCTCTGGTAAAGGCTCTTTCTGTTTAGTGGATCACAAGGCACCTTCTCGTTATGGCATTACATGGGTTTCCCTCTGAGCAAATCAGAAAGCAAAAGAGAGAAAAGGGACATATCTTTAAGGATTGCTGCTGATGTTGAACCCGAAATCCAAATCACTAAACGTTCACAATTGTTATATCAATATCCACTAAACTATTGTGAGCTTTAAAAGGATCCTTTATGCACACGTGATGTTGTAAGACTATGATTTGTTCATTCAAAACAATGTTTCCAAATCTGTATGAATCATTTAACATTAACATGCTTCATTACATACAAACACATGCATGTGTGCACATGTGTGTGTACACACACATTCATTTAGATGATTCCCATTTTAACCATAAAAGTCTTTTAAGTCTGTTGAGGTTGTTAATATCACTATGGCATCTGAGAGATTTTTTAAATTCTGATTGTTGCTTAGGATTCAAATTTTATAATGACAAAAAAAAAAGACTGTTTTCTTCTGCCAATAAATTTTGTGTGTGTGTGTGTATGTATTTATAAGTAGTTATATGTACTGTGTGTGTATATATATACTGTGTATTGTCGAGGACCGGCCTAGACAAAAATTACCTCTTGCCGGGGTAGAAGAGTAGGAATTGAAGAAATATAAGTAAAGAATATAAAAGAAGCATAAAAATAATAAAACAGAAAACATAGAAAGTATCAGGAGGGCATTACATTGACTGAAATCTTGAAATTCACCCAGGTTCATTTTTCCACAGCTTTTATACCCAACATAAATTGGGGGGGGGAGGGGGAGAAGGTAATAAAAGACTTTATTAACATGAAAAAAGGATAACTCACACAGTCAATGGCTTTATCACTCTGAGACATCAAATCATTAGCATTCTGTTGTCTAGGTCGCAAAGGTGCTCTAGGGCACATATTCTGAAGACTACCCTTCCCTAGGTGACCTCACAGTTACAAAAGGAGCAGCAGTACATCTGCATATCCTGACCACCTGTCAGGAGGGCATAAACTTATTAGAATGAGCTATCTTAATTTCAAAAGAACCAAGCAATGCCCTCCTGAGTTAAGACTTGTCAAATCTCCAAACTCTCTGACCAGTCTGACAAGGTAAAAATGGGCCTGCATTTTTCAGCGTCCACAGTTCCTCCCTTTTAATTAATTTTAATAAAGCCTGTGCTTCTGCAACAGGAAAAATTATCACATCTGCTTTAGGTGAACACTTTCCCTTTTCCCAGACTTACCTGTCTTCGGTACATGTATTATAAGCATACATGTCCATGTCTTAGGAGTCTGGGAGGAGAAAGGATCAAACCCATCAATGACTGATGACCTCTGTAAACAAAGGATTAATGGATAAAAATACTCTGGGCTCTCTGTCTCTGAGCCAATTTTTTGTCAAAGGGGTTCATCAGAAATTAGATAATGCTTGTGAATAATTATGCTCCTAATGTTTACAGTCTCCTAACTAAAGAAGAGGAAGATCACCAGGGTTGGGAATGTCCTCTTCAGTTGGTCTAGAGTGCTTCTTAACAATTTTTTACTGTATCAAAATCTAAATTTTTTATCAAATATGTTAAATCCAAGTACTCATAGGCAATGTCAAACTTTTCTTAACAACTTATGATGAACTAAAGCAGTTACAAATATTAAACAGTCAGTGCCATAAATTCTAGAATGGAAATTAATGATAAACCCACAATTTGTCATATCACAAACCTCTTAAATCCTTTCTAATCAAAAGACATGAAAAGGTTTTACTGCTGGGTGAGAGTCCAACAGCATTTCTGCTTTTTTTTTTTTTTTAATATTTATTTATTTATTGATTTATGCAATATTCTTTCTGTGTGTATGCCTGAAGTGTCTAGTCTCTGAACAGTGGCAAAAAAAAAACCTTAGGCTGCCATCCTCATATTTGAAGAGGACTTCACCCTCCTTGTAATGAATCATTTTTCCCCTGACAGGAAAGTCTAGGTCTCCATTCTCAGGTCCAATATTTCAACAGTAGATTGAATACCATACTGTCAAAATGAGTTCTGTGTCCCAAAGAGTAAAATAGTCATATGTTCAGTATGTGTTTCTGGTCCAGCTCCAAGGTAAACAAGACTCACTAGGTCTGGAAGTCTGTGCAGCAAGTCCATCAAGAGGCTGGAAAACATCAGTCATCACCACAGTCTTCTTTCCCTTGTCAGACTGCAGCAAGCTGTTGTGAGGAACATTGGTTCAGGTAACCCTTTCCTTAGCCTGCAGCATGGTGGTATGAAAAGTCAGGATCGTGGGATCAGGAACCTCTTTCCACTTCTCGGATGAAGTTATCAGTAGATGCAATGACATCAGGACTGGTACTCCTCTGTGGGGGAGTTAGCAGCTATGATGTCGTTGGGGGATGGCTCACCTCTGCTGTATATGCAGTCATCTCACCCAGCTCTATTTTTTTCCTACAAAAAAAGCACAACACATCCTCGACCCCAAATTTGTAATAGGAGCGGCGGGTTGCATCCCGCCACCCAGCTAACTGACCTATTAGGCCAAGCAGTTTTCTTTATTAATTAACCAATGAAACAACAGATAGATAGAAGAGCCACCCACATCACAAATTAATATAGAGATGGGTCTTTTCCACAATCCAGTGATGTGGGATTCCCCTCTGTATGCTGTGAATACCATTGGTAAATAAAGAAACTGCCTTGGCCTGTTGATAGGCAAAACTTGGGTAGGCAGGGAAAACTAAACTGAACGCTGGGAGAAAGGAGGCAGAGGCAGAGAGAAGCCATGTAGCCCCACCAGAGACAGACACAGGAACTTTATTCAGTAAGCCACAGCCACATGGCAATACACAGATTAATAGAGATGAGTTAGTTTAGGATATGAGTTAGCCAGAAACACGCTTAAGCTATTGGCCAAACAGTATTGCAAATAATATGGTTTCTGTGGGATTATTTCAGGGCTGAGCAGTTGGAAAACAAGCAAGCAGCTCTCCTTACAACAATCTAGTGCAAGGGTTTATTCCCTTGCCTTAGCAAAAGTAACCTTGGTGCCATTATGCCAAAACCTGTCCACAGCAGATTGCTTACGGGCATCCATAGAAGGTGCATGACTTAAGGCATTATGTGGTGATGTTTAGTTCTCCTGTTTTTGTCCTTTTAAGTTGTTTTCAAGGAGATATGGGCAAGATCCATAATTCCTTTTCACTTTTTCACCTTAACAACATATGCAGCTCTTCCGTGGGAAGAACCATCTGTAAAATTTAACAAAACATCCTTTAAGGGATCTTTTGCTACAACTTCAGGAAAAATAAAGGAAATGGATGTAAAACTCTACAGTGTTTACTGGGTGTGTTTATATACAGTTAAAACAGATATCACTGAAAAGTTTCTGTGCCCCGATAAACCTCTCCACTGATGCAATAATCCAAATCAGACCAAATCAAACCGAATTAGAAAAAGCCCGGGTTTAATGAGTACCAACATTCCTGAATGGCCTTCCAGGCCCCCAGAAAGAGGAGACTGGGAAGGAAGACCAGAAAACCACATGTTTGTCCTCTGGCAGCAGTTTAAATACCCTGTGGGAGTGGTCTTGAGCATCTCTGAGGAGCAGTCATCACTTGGTGGGTTTTCTTGGAAGTAGAGTCTAGACTGAGGCAACTCCCAGGGGAGAGGGCTTGGGATTGAACTTCCACTCAGACATTCCAGATTTTTTGGATATATGGATGCCAGGGGCTGGGGTGACACTTTTAACCAAACAATCACTGTGAAACAATCAATATCTGTATCATCTCAATAATTACCTCCTATATTTTGGATGAGCAACAAAACCTAAAAGCCATGTTAAAGACTTTTCCCCAGCTTGTCTTTGGGAGGTGGTGGAAACTCAAAGGTGGGGACTAGTGAGAGCTCTTTAAATATTGGAAGTGTTCCAAAGTGAGACTATGAAGGTGTGGTCTCCTCGTCCTCTTCTCTTCCCCTTCCCAGCTAGGAGGTGAGCAGTTTTGTTCTACCCAGTGTTTGCCACCATTGCCATTGGGCAGCCCAATAAGGGCCCTGAAAACAATGGGCCCACCTGATCACTCACTGTTGACATGGGTAACATGTATCCTCTTCTCCTTCCTAGGCCAAGAGTAAATATCATCATTTAGGAAAATGTTTAATATGAACCTCACATTGTACATCATCCTGCACCTCTGCTACTGTAGACCCTTTGGCCTACATCCTTCTCCACTCCCTTCTCCCACCCAAGTTGCCCCTGATAACCACCATTTTATTCTTTATCTCTTTCTGTATGCTTGACTGGGTTTCAGAGTCCATGAGGTCATGTAAATCCTTCTCTTCTTGTCTGGTTTATTTCATTTAGCATCACTTCTTCTAGGCTTATACAAGTTGTAGCAAATGGCAGAGTATCCTCCCATTTTCGGTTGAATAACACTTACTCTACTCACCAATTCCATCTTTTCTAATGGGAGACAGAAAAGGAGAGGATCCAGAAGAGAGAGAGGGTAGGGGGAGCTAGGAGTAGAGAAAGGGGAAACTGTGTTCAGATTATAATGCATAAGAAAATGATCTATGTTTAATAAAAAATGGAAAAAGCTGAAGTTATACTTGATGTAGCTTTATCAACCAGTCCTCACTGTAGTAATCTCAAACAAATTTCAAATTGTGATGTTGAAAAAAAACAATAAAATAAAATACCACAAACAAGGGTAACTTAAGGAAAAATGAGTTTATTTGTACTTTTGCTTTCATAGAGAGAGTCTATAATGGTGGAGAGACGTAGCAAGAGTTGACCAGGCGAGAAGCTGAAAGATCACATGTCAACCCTTCAAAGGAAGCAGAAAGAGCAAACGAGAAGTGGAGGGAGGTTAAGAATTCTCAAAGCAAGCCCACAGTTGCCTATTTCCTCCAGCATGCCTCCAAGTCCTAAACGTTCTATAACCTCCCCCAAACAGTGCCACCAAGTAGGGAATAAATGTGCAAGTACATGAACATACGGGGGGGGGGGGAACCTTTCTTATTCAGACCATCACAGCCTGCCCTCGGGGACCTGGGAAAGAGATAACCCAATCTAGATGTATATAAACCACCTGTCCAACTTTCGGTTGCTGTGAGTATCCCGATGTAACTCCTGTGCAGTCATATCTGAGTTCTGTTCGCCTTCCTGCTATGAGCAATAAGCAGTTTTGCCTTTTGTATGAAAGGGGGAGGACAGAGAGGAAGCCTGTGTGATTCTACTATTTTCTCAGAAGTAGTCAAGACTCACAGGAGCAAAGAGTAGAATGGTATCTGATGAGGAACTGTGAGAAAAGGTTGGGAGCCCTGAGCTTCAGTTATGCAGGATAAAACTCTTCCAGGGATCAGCTGGACAACAATACACCTAGAGTTAATGGGACTGCAGTGGAACTGTGCTGCACACTTCAAATTTTATCCATAGAGCACACCTCATGTTCTGGTTTTCTTTAACCACAGGAAAAATGCACATAGTCAAGCACTGGGGCTCTGATATCCCTCTATTTCCTTCTCACTGGCTTCTGTCTGGAAGTTTCCAGTGTATGATTAATGACAGCCTGGGAAATACTGGTCCCAAACCCCAGACCTCATTTATAAAGCTCAGGTAACCACAAAGCTGCCAATACATAAATAACTTCTACATTCAGTATTAATTATCATGAAAGACCCATATGTTCAAATAAAAGTACAAATCTCATTTCTTATAAAAAAAAATACCTAGGTTTCAGGAATGCCATAGACCATCAAGGCCTGGAGATCAAATTGACCAAGTCCTTCTTAGAGATAAAGGCCAAGACGTTGTAATTTTCCCAGGGTCACCCAGCCAGTGAAAGACAAAAACACAGGCCTTTTAAACTCAAGGCCAAGGCCTCCTCTGCATTACCTCATTGCCTTCCTGCACCCCAAGAACCTCAGCTTCCCACTGGCTCAAGTGGATTATTGTAACATCATTGCCATCTCAGAGAGAAGCGAACAAAAACCTAGATGAGGGAATGGAAGACGGGTATCAACGAAGACAGATATGTCATGAGAAATGAAAAAGAAAAAGTCAAAAGAGAACAAAATAGAAAAATCATTCAAAATAGACACTTGCAGAGGTAAGCTTCCGGCTATGTTAGAGCCGTGAGTAGCTCATGGGTGGCTTCCAAAATTGCTTTGGGCCTGGATGGAGAGCAGAAACTATTTTCTTTATCTGTGGAAAGTGAAATCATGTTTTAGGTTAGGAATCAATGGTTCTGATTAAGTCGGTAAAAAATATTAAGAAACAGCAATGTTGGTCAAAGTCAGCCCGCCTATTTGGGGCAACTCAGGAAATGGAGATTAAAAAGAATATCTAGAATTTACTAGATTTACTCATTGATAACTGTGTTTATTTATTTGGAGGTACATGAAGGTCATCATTTTTACGTCACTTCTAAATAAGACTCCTGTCACCCTCCCGCCTTCCTCCATGTGATGAGCACATCCATGCCTAAGTTCCTTTAGCTTTGGGCTTTTACAAACACCCCAATTCTTGGTTTCCCCTTTTCTTTCAGTCATTCAGCTTTATTCACCATCCAAGATAAAATGAACTAGAAAATCCTGTTTCCACCTCACATCCGTTTTCCTCATTGGTTTGATGGAGGAAGGTCATTGGTTAAGTAATAAAGAAACTGCTTGGCCTCATAGGTTAAAACATAGGTGGGAGGAGTAAAGAGAACAGAATGCTGGGAGAAAGAGGAAGTGAGCTCAGACTCGACAGCTCTGCTCTCTGGAGCAGAGACACCATGCTCCACGCTCCCGGGCAGACAGACCCAGGATGGACATAGGCTAGAATCTCCCTGGTAAGCCACCTCGTGGGCTACACAGATTACTAGAAATGGGCTAGTCCAGGTGCGAGAGTTAGCCGAGAAGAGGCTAGATATAATGGGCCAAGCAGTGTTTAAAAGAATATAGTGTCCATGTAATTATTTCGGGGCATAAGCTAGCCTGGCGGCGGGGGTGCCGGGGACACAGCCCCACTGCTCCTATTACAACATTGGTTGATGTATTTTTTCTGCTGCCCTGGCTACACGCAAGTACAAGCCCAGGTATGTACAGCTATTCACATATATGATAATGTATTTATTATTTCCTACTGCAAGCTCTGAGAAAGCACAACCAGGAACATAAAATATTGCTGACAGGATTGCCCTGGACCCTGCATCTCCTATCAGGAAGGATAAGAAGAGTCCCAAACTGTAGTCCCTTGAGTCTGCCAAGCAGTAGGGAGACCCACGTGCACAACCCCAAAGCAGGCTAGTGTGACATACACATGACTGGTACAGATTTTGCAGACTTCTACAAGTGGTGGAATTCAAGAAGACTCAGGGGCAGGAATGGGTGAGGATTCATGAATTAATCATATAAGAGCTTTTCAAGGATGGGAAAGATTGTAGGACGTGTTAATAGGAGAGAAAGTCTCCTTTTGTCATATACACGTAAATTAGATGGGTTGTAATACAGTTGGTCCCTCTAGGAATAGACAGGGATAAGGATGGTAATGTCTATTTCCATCCATGAAAAGCCAGTGCAAATTGGGAGAGTTCCTGATGGAAACTCAAGCAACCCAAGGTACTGAGTGAGGAAACAGAATATGTAGAAGCTACGTCCCTGTTGCAGAGACCCCAGAGTCTGTTGAACCTGCTTTGCTAGATTGAAAAAAACAGAGAGTAAGAAGCAGCGTGATTGCCTGGAGGGTATAGAATCAGATGGAGTGATTGGTAGCCTGGTGAAGAGTAGCTACTTGCCACAGCAGGAACCAGGAGCAAGGAGGGCAAGGAAGGCTGATAGTTTTAATGTCAGTCCTAATTCCTGGGCTTGCTGGGGGAGATAAGGAGCTATTGGTTCTTCTAAGATTGGGTTTGACCAAAGAATACCTACAGTATCTATCAGAGTGCTTGTATTGCATGATCTAAGGAAGTGTGAATTTCTAAGTTTATCTTATAATTATTTGTTATGTTATGTATATGTTAAGACCCCTGTGTCTTATGTAACAATCGGATAAGCATCCAAAGCTGCTCCAGAGTTGGCTGCTTGCAGTGATGTCTGGCCTGTGGGTCAGCTCCTTTATGATTCTTCAGCCATATCCTTTAGAAGTACAAGACAGATGGCTACAACGGCTTCAGGTACCACGTGGTCACATGACATCATTCAAAAAAAAAATATGAAAGTGCCTCTACCTGTCTTGGAAAAAGAAAACTTTATGAGAGCTACCTTTTATCCTCACTTCCAAGTCATCTTCCTACCAGCCATAGCTGGTTCACAAGCTGACATCAGACCCGCAACTGACATCAGAACAGGGCTCCAGGGCTGAGCAAGGCGCTGAAAGGGACTGAGTTTTAGAAAAATAATTCTGGAGGCAAAGGTCGGAAAAGTCTTAAAAAATTATTGGGCGGTTTAGTTTAGAACATGGATTGTGCTGTTAGAGATACTTTGGGGACTCTAAGGACATCATTAGTCTAACCACAATATAGGAACATCTAATCAGAACATCAAAAACAAGCAGTATTCACCTAGTCCTTGACAATGAGTCAAAAAAAAAAAAAAGTAGATTCAAGACGAGCTTTTGTATTAACTGGCTGCAGCACACAAACTCACCATCCTTCCCTGAACCTCCATTTCCTCACCTGAAAAACAACGTTCCTGGAGCATGACAGCCCCCTCCACAAGCCTCCCTCCTCCATCAAACAAGAGTAGCTCTTTGAGAGGATGTCTGCTCAAGCAGATGCTGTCTACGGGCACTTTAAGTGGAGAGGGCTGGCTGAGTCATCTCCACTTTGCTACCAGCTGAGTATGGCTGTTTTCCCTCAAACATCTGCACCATTATTAGGAGTGTCTATCTTTCCAAACACAATGAGCTTTATTATAATTAATGATGATTGTCGCTATTGAACCTGACAACGTTTGTCTCATACCGATTATTTGTTTAATGTCTCATCAGCTCTCTTTCTCACAACACATATCCATTTATCTTTAAAATCGAGAAAGAAGGCACCATACTGAGAGTAAGGCCCTCAGAATACTAGTGCCATCCGGCGTCATGATGGGCAAATCACTTTCCATGTCTGCATCTCGGAGTGGACAAAAGAGTAGATTCAGTTGTATTTATAGTTCTCAGCTATGAATGACCCTTAAAATCACATGGGGCTCTTCAAAAGTAGATCCAAGAACTCCTGTCTGAACCTAGGAAACCTGCATGTCTTGGGGTAGGGTAGACAATGTATACATTGAAAGCTATATAGGAGACTTTAGTGAGCCCACTAAATTTTCTTTATTTTTAGCCAATTATGTATGTATTCAAGACCTACTGAAGTACATAGAAATGAAATTTTTCTTCCCAGCCTTACAATGTCTAACACTGGCAAGGAAACATAAACCTGAAAACAGACACTCACTATTCATCTATTCTCAAAAGCAGCTTTGGAACTTTCCAGTTTGCCTGTGGATACCTACTCATAACATAATATCTCTCTCTATCTCTCTCTCTCTCTCTCTCTCTCTCTGGAAGAGGACTCCCAGGGGGCATTTTGTCAGACCCCCAATTTCAAGCAGTAGGCAAAATAGCTGTGCAAAGCCAAAGCTAGAAACTAATAAAACAAAATGACTGAATAGTTTTCAACCAGAGTCTTTCTCTTCAGGCTCCCACCCTGGGAAAGCCATGAATTGCATCACTGTAGCACTAATTCCCCTGCTCCTTGGAGCTACAAATTCTGTAATTCAGGAAAAATGACCATAGACCTCCCTGTATCGCCAAGTAGACAAAGAGAGCCCAGGAAAGCCCTGTGAGAGGATCACCCAGGTACAGTTGTCCAGACTTGCAGGAGCTAGGAGTTGGGGACCAGAATTTAAACTACCATCATGCTGAAGATGAAAAGACCAGATGTAAAAGGCTACTGGACAGATTTCAGGATAGTTACTGACAGGATAGTAGAGTCAGAAGTATGTGGAAGCAAAGTTGAGAAAGGTAGGTAAAAGGGTATCAGTCAACTGTTGGGAATGAAAATATAAAATTGCTGCCCAAGGTGGGTCACTGGGATCAGTCTGAAGACCTGGAGATGGCAACATGAGGACAGGAGTCCATGTAAGGGACCAGGGAACAGAACACAGATGAAAGAGAGCTCAGGGTTAAGAGTCTAGAGCTCCATTGTCTGCCCCCCCCCCCCCCCGTCATGACTGCAGAACACAGCTCTGATAAGGGACCAGACTGCGTGAAGGAAGGATTTGGTGAAGCCAGGGTTAAGAGCCCAAAAAATCCTTATCTGTAGCTGGCTACACCTTCTATTGGAGGCAATTTATTTCAGTTTTGTTCTTTTTATTTTGTTTCACTTTTTTTAAGGCCCTTCAACAGGTCCAGGCTGCTCTACCATTTGGACCATATGGTCCAGTAGACCTCATGCTACCTGAGGTGTCAGTGAGTGACAGGGATGCTGTTTAGAGCCTTTGCTAGGGCCCCATAGGTAAATCAGAAAAGAGAACTTGGAATTTTGGAGCAAGGCTCTACCATCATCTGCAGACAACCATTCTTCCCTCTAGAGACAACTCTTGGCCTGCTACTGGGCCTTAGTGGAAACTGAACATTTGACAACAGGTCACAAAGTTACCATAAGTTGCCCAACATGATCTGGGTGTTGTCTGACCCACTAAGTCATAAAATACGACATGCAGAGCAGCAATCCATTGTCAGATGGAGGTGGTATATAAGGGATCAGGCCTGCATGGTTCTGAAGGCACAAACAAGTTACACGAAGATGTTGATCAAATGACAGCATGCACCAATAGCCTCATGGGTGGGCCCTGTGACCCGATAGCTGAGGAGAAGACTAAGGACTGGTTTATTGATGGTTCTGCACATTATGCAGATACCACCCTGAAGTGGAGAGCTGTAATACTATAGTATTTTACAACTCCTTTCACAAAGAACCCTGAAAGACACCAGCGAGGGGACCTCTTCACAGTGGGCAAACGTCAGGCAGATATTTTGGTCATATATTTTGTTTGGAAGGAGAAATGGCCAGAAGTGCAATTGTTCACTGATTCATGAGCTATAGCCAATGGGTTGGCTAGATGGGTCAGGGATTTGGAAAGAGCATCACTGAATTGATGAGAAATATATTTGGAGAAGAAGTACATGAATAGATCTCTCCAAATGGGCAAAGGATGTGAAGATACTTAGGTCCCATGTAAATGCTCATCAAAAGGTACCTTCAGCAGAAGAGGGGTTTTTGCAGACAGTCCATGCCTCTCCCTAGTCATCCCTGCATTGTACAATATACCCATGAACAAAGTGGCCATGGTGGCAGAGATGGAGGTTATGCATGGGCATGAAGACCACATGGAGAGCCGGGCGGTAGTGGTGCACACCTTTAATCCCAGCACTCGGGAGGCTGAGGCAGGCGGATCTCTGTGAGTTCGAGACCAGCCAGGACAGGCTCCAAAGCTACAGAGAAACCCTGTCTCGAAAAACCAAGGGGAAAAAAAAAAGAGAGACAACATGGACTTCCACTTGCCAAAGCTGACCTGGGTAACTTTTGCTGAGTGCCAGATCTGCCAACAACAGAGACAAACACCAAGCCCCAGATACGGCACGATTTTCTGAGGTGACCAGCTAGCGACCTGGTGGCAGGTTAGCTACACTGAACCACTTCCTCCATGGAAGGGATAACACTTTGTCCTTACTAAAGTATATACTTACTGTAGGTATGGATTTGCCTTTTCTACACATAATGCTTCTGCCAAAACTTATAGAATGAACTTGCAAAATGCCTTGTCTACCATCTGGTATTTCACACAGTATTGCTTCTGAACAAGGAACTCACTTCACAGATAGAGAAGCGTGACAGTGGGCCCACGGTCATGGAATCAACTGCTCTTACTGTGTCCCCACCATCCTCAAGAAGCTGGTCTGATAGAAGGATGAAATGGCCCTTTAAAGACACAGTTATCACACCAATTAGGTGGCAGTAGCCTGCAGGGCTGGGGCGGAGTTCTCCAGAAGGTAGTATATACTTTGAATCAGTATCCAACATATGGTATAGTTTCTCCCGCAGCCAGGGTCCATGGGTCCAGGAATCAAGGACTGGAAAAGGCAATAGTTCCACCCATTATCACCCCTTGTGGCCCACTAGGAACATTTTTGCTTCCTGATCCTCCAACTTTAAGCTCTACTGGCCTATAAGTTGTGGTTCCAGAGGTGAAGCCCTCCAGACCAGAGACACTACAAGCATCCCACTGAACTAGAAGCTCATACTTCGCCTGACCACTGAGGCCATTAAGCCAACAGTCTAAGAAAGGAATAACAGTGTGAAGATGGGGGTTGCTTCAGACTGACTACCAATGGGAAATTGGAGTGTCTCTCCACAATGTAGGTAAACAGGATTATGTCTGGAGTGTGGGGGATCCTTTAGGTTGTCTGTGACCTTTGTCATCCTGCATAGATTAGGCTGTTCTAGTTTGACATTGCTTTTAATCACAGGACATGTTATAATTCTGTCATATTAATTTAAAAGGTGTTTGTATACAGATATTTGGGCTTTCTTTCCTCAATTTCTTTATCATATAATATAACATCAATTAAGAGAATATCAGTGGTTATCATATTTAAGTTCTGAGATACAAAACAATGTCCCTTAAGGAACATTGCTGCCTTCTCTAAACACGTTTGTGTTTACATACAGTTATAATGTGTTGGAAATTGTACGTGGGATGGTTTTATCATGTGAGGCATATTTATTTCTTTTTGAAATTAAGCGTGACATAAGGAGATGTGATTGCATGTGTCAAATTGACCAGGGGTGGACTTGTGATTGCTATTTTTTGTTACCAACTTGACTACATCTGGGATTAACTCAAACCCAAGTGTCTGGATATATGTGAGGAATTTTTCTTGATTAAATCATTTGAGGTGGGAGGATCTGCTGTAGGAGGGAAGTCTTACAGCCAGTGGTTGCCCGCCCATGGGGCATGGCCTCTTCTACTGTATAAGCCAATATAGAGCATGTGTCTGTCTCTTTTTTCCAGCCCCTCTGTTCCGGCTGCAGGATTTGGTTTCTGATCACTGTTCAAGCAGAGGATTCTGATTTGTGAGTCTACCCCTAAATAAATAACCATCTATTTCTCAATTCTGCGCTAGTATGGGATTTCTTTGAAGCATCCTTCTTCACAGATCCAACTTTTAATCCAGATCTTTTGAGTAAAAGGATCCACCTTCAATTCAGATCTTTTGAGATAGGAAGATACACCCTAATCTGGACCACATCCTCTTTTGATATCCTATATAAAGGGCGTGGAAGAAAGAAGCTTGTTCTTCTTACCTGCTTGTTCTCCCTCTCACTAGCAAGTCCATTCGTCCACTGGCACCAGAGCCTACTTCTTCAGGTCTATGATGAAGAGCAGCTGAGATGTCAAGCCTCATGGACTAAACAACTCCTGGATTCTTGAGCTTCTGTTGGTAGATAGCCATTGTTGGGAATAGTCGGGCCACAGTTTGTAAGTATATGTATGTGTGTGAGTTATTAGACTATATGTTTATTATATATATTGATAGCCCAGCCTGACTCCATCTTAAGATTAAAAGCCGTCTTGTTTCAAGATCAAAATAAGTTCATTCCTGTTTTCTGTAAAAATTGGATTTTACCAGGTCTTGACCTATTTTCTAGAATTTGACATGTTCCACACCCTATACCCTAACCTCCACCCTGATAAGATGCTCTAACAAGTAATTTTGAAAAGTTCAGCTAAATTCCTATGTAACCAAACTTCCTCTGAAAATCCCCCAATCCTTGCAGTTTCGGGGATTATAAAAACCCCATTGTCTCCTATGTTAGCTGCTATTTTCTCAATACCCACCTTTAGGGAGATAGCTCTGTCTGACAAAAAAACAAAGCTTGCATAATTTGACTAAAGAATTTAAGTAATGGTCTTTACTTTCGCCCAAGGGATTAACAATATATATTTTATAAGTTCTTTTTCTCTAGAGAACAATTTCTGGGTTCTTGGATTTTTGTTGGTAGACCACTACTGTTGGACTAGCTAGACCACAGCCTATATGCCATTCTAATAAATCCCCTTTATATACATATACATCATATACACACATGAACACACACAGATATGTGTATGTGTAGAGATAGAGAGAGAGAGAGAGAGAGAGAGAGAGATTAATTATATCAGTTCTGTTCCTCTAAAGAACACTTACTAATACAGGCATAAATAATATGAGAAAATAAGCTACCTTATAATTAGATCTAAAGCCCACTCCACAGGATGTATGCCTGGTACTGTAAACTCTGGCCAAGAACCTATAATTGGGGAGCTCACAAGCCCCAGGGATAGATCTACTGCTATTTTGTTGTTGCTATTGTTAAATGAACATCCTTTCAAACTGCCCTCTAAATTAATACCATCTCTATGCAGCTTTCAATCTTCATCAGAGAGGCGTCTTTGTCAGCATCTGGTGGTTGATGCAGAAACTCATAACTGACTCAGTGCATAGAGAAAGTGTCAGTGGAGTGCTCAGCCATAAATTAGTATCATCTTAAACTTCATGTACTATCTCAGAAGAAGGGACAGAAACACTTTAAGAGATAGAAGTCAGAGAGAGCCACTGCAAAACAGTGTCTTTTGGGCATGACTGAACCATCGCACTCATGAACTCAGGGCAGCATACCCCAGACATTCACAAAACCAAGGTGATCACCACTGTAACACAGAAGAGGGAACGACTCGTGAGCCTACATCTCTAACTGAGGAGCTATCGCAGCTTATGGCTCCTGAAGAAGAGTCAGTGTTCTTTCAGGGTGTGGCTCCTAGGTCAAACATACTCCAGTGAATGGCCCCACACCCATGAGTATATTATGAGCACATACTAGACTTGCTGGATTTTATTTTAAAAAAAAAACAAACAGGAAGTTGAGAGGGAGTAAGGAGGTGAAGATGGATCTTGAAGGAGTTAGGGAAAAGAATAGGGATGAATATGATCAAAATATATTGTTTGAAATTCTCAAATAATTAATTAAAAATATTGTATTTTTCACAATAAAGAAAAAAGCTGATATTTTGATTGAGATTAGATTCACTATCTATAAATCATATATAGTATCATACGAGTTTCCCAGTCCATGAATATTATAATTCAATTGTATTGTCTTCAATCTTCTCAGTTATGTAGGAATAAGTCCCGCCCCTTAGGGGGCATGTTCGCCTCGGGCTAATGTTGGCCTATAAATTTGGCAAGCATGCTCCCAGCCGCCCCTTTCTGCTTTCCTGGTCTCCGCAGGAACAGTGGTTCTGTAAGTCTATTTCGCCATTAAAGCTATATATATATTTTTACAATCTGTCTGCATTCGTTTACGCCGTTACACAGTTACACATGTTAGTTCTAACATTGTTATAATATACATGTCTTAAGTAAGAATTAAAGACAGAGGGTCTGGAGAGATGGCTCAGTGGTTAAGAGCACTGATTACCCTTCCAGATGACCCATGTTCAACTCCCAGCACCCACATGGCAACTCACACCTGTCTGTTGTAGGGGATCTGACACCCTCATACCAATGCACATAAAATAAGTTAAATAATTTAAAAAAAATGAAAGACAGAAAGATAGTCAGCCATATTCAACAGAGTAGGATTTAGGAAGACAGCCATGCAATGCCACCCATCCAGGTGTTGGCATGGCAGGGAAGGGGTTGTCTATGATTTCGAGCATACTGGCTCACCTAACTGAGAGGGCCAAAGCAACAAAAGCATTATCATGGTGAGTTCAATTGCTCCGATTACCCCTCCAGTGAGAGACGGTGCACAGGAAGCACCTGGAGCGCCAGTTCCATCAGCAGTCACTAGACCCTCGCAGGCCTGTGGGGTCAGGATGTGGACAACAGCACTTGTCTTGTTCTACTTCACAGCACTGCCAAGAAATGAGGGTACATCAAAGGAAAAAATTAAAACAAGGAGGAGAGACACCTGGGCTTGGGCCTCAGTTTCTCTCGACACCTCTTCTCCCCAGGAGACCACTTATTTTACTTATTTTCCTCATTGCCGTAAATGAATATCTGACAAGAAACAAGGAAGCAGGCGGAGGCTGTGGACGCGCAGTTTGAGGGCACAGCTTATCCCCGTGGGAAAGGCTGGGCAGCAAGGGCAGGGGGCGATGGTTGCACGCACTGTATCCGGGTCATGCTCAGCTCACTTTCTCCTTCTCAGTCAGTTTTAGATCATAGCCTATGATAGGGCACCACCCACACATACAGTGGGGTCTTCCACTTCACTTAGCCCAGCCTAGAAACTCCTTCATAGGCAAACTCAGAGACATGTCTCCTAGGAAATTCTACATCCTGTCCAGCAAACAAAAAATAGTAACTGTCACACTAACCTCCCACCAGTATCTGTCCCGTCATTTCCATGATGCTGACTTCCATACTTCAATCTGGTCTTCTTTCCTGCTCCACAAACATCCTATATGAATCACACCGCTAACTTTAAATGAATGAACTCACCAACTAGACTGGGAGCAGCCTGAGGGCAAATCCCATATTAATGCTTGCCGTTCGTTGTCTCTTCAAAGCCACAATAAAGATAGCTAATACCTGTGAAGTGCTAACTGTTTTGAGCATTCAGGAAGCACATAGGATATCTTATTAACTTAATTATTCCTCAAAACAACCATAAAAATGGTAAGTACCATTATTATCCCTATTTTATAAATGAGAAAATTACAGTTAATACTAGAAAGCAGACCTATGTGGGCTGGTTTCAAAGCCTCCACTCTGCTGTAGGTGGCACTCTAGGTACTGCCTAGCTTGGCTGCCCTCTTGAAGATACTCAGTAAATTATTCTTCTTCTTAAAGAAATGAAATCTATACTCTCATAACTCACAACACTAGCAGATAGCTGTGCTGAATGGTTTTATATCAACTTGACACAAGCTAGAGTCATCAGAGAGGAAGGAGGCTCAGTTGAGGAAATGCCTCCATGAGATCCAGCTGTAAGGCATTTCTCAATTAGTGATCAATGCCAGAGGGCCCAGGCCATTGTAGGTGGTGCCATCCCTGGGCTGGTGGTTCTGGGTTCTATAAGAAAGCAGGCTGAGCCAGTCATGTGGAGCAAGCCAGTAAGCAGCACTCTCCATGGCCTCTGCATGAGCTCCTGCCTCCAAGTTCTTGCTCTGCTTGAGTTCCTGCCCTGACTTTCTTCAGTGACCAAAAGTGATAGAAAAATGTAAGCCTAATAAACCATTTCTTCCCTGGCTTGTTTCATGGCAGCAACAGAAACCCTAAGTAAGACAACAGTCAATAAATAAATGAGTCAATGCGATTACAACTCAGTAAGAATATCAAGACATACCAACACTGCTTGTACCCTTAAAGACAGACCAAGTGGAAAGGCTGAAGGAGGAGAATCTGTGGCCTTTGCCCTAGTCAGAACAAAGAACAAATCCAATAGGTTACTAAGTGGGGAGGGGCAGGCACTCATCTTACTCATCTTAACAAACTGACTCTTGTGATTTTCCTTCGATGGCAAGTCCAGAATCGACAGGGCAGGCCCACAGACTGGATACCTGGGGAGGAGATGATGTCCTGCGTCTTGGATGCAGACTTTCTTCCTTCCTAGATCTCAGATTTTTAAGGCTCTCAACTGCTTAAATGAGACCTATCCACCTCTACCAGGAAAATCTTTATTCCTTGTGTGCTGGTTTAAATGGGAATTGTATATCAAAAATACCTTCATGGAAAATATCTAAACTGTTGTTTGAACCAACAAAGGAATCGTCTACCCAGGTTGACAGGTAAAGGTGACTATCACAGATGGCAAATCCAGGCCAGGTAAGAACTGGCCTATTCTATTGAAATCACTCCCTCTCTGCACTCAATAATAATAATTACCCCACCCATCTGAGACAAGTTATACAGTGACCTGCTTTCTTGTTTACCTTTGATTTCCACATGTCCCGTCTCCCTCATTACAGTGACAACTCTGCCAGGCAGGGAGCATGTTTTGTTTTTGTTTTTGTTAACTCTTTTTGTCCCCTTCCCCTTCCTCAGTAGTAAGCACTGGGCAGTCACCACACGTGGAGTTAAAGATCAGGCCTGAGAACTAACGAGATAAAGAGGGGAAATTCCCGGGGTCAATGACTCGATGGTGTTAGTGAACAAGCCTTGGTCGATGGCAGAGGTTCTTTATTTTAAGCATAAAACTAAATATGACCTTCTCCCGCCCACACCTGGGTGTAAACTTCCCTTTCTGATTAGGACTTTGAACACCGTCAAAGGCGTGTCTGCGTCTAGAGGGTCTGAGAGAAGAGCCATCTTGAATGGAGCAGCAAACTGCAGGCAGTTTCCAGAACACAGCAATCAGAAACCTGAAGTGCTGAAGAGGATAGAGACCGCTAGCTACAGAGCTCTCGGTTCATCACTGGCTCCCTGGGAATGAGAATGTTTTTAAGCCGGTGTGATGAACATAAAGCATCTGAATTCAGGGAATGGCAAACCCAAAACAGAACCCTTCCTGCCCTGCCTCCACATCTAAAATTCCCCATTGTCACACTGAGCACCATTCTTCCCAGTTTTTGTTGTTGTTGTTGTTGTTTTGGTCTTTTGTTTATTTAATTTTTCTCTCTCTTTATATCTTCATACTATGTGGCAGTTATGTTTGCTTGTCCGGGTCTTTTTCTAAACATTAGATGAAGCTTGTTCATCTTTGAATCTCCTAACAGTGCTTCTCAACCTTCCCAACACTGTGATCCTTTAATGCAGTTAGTTCCTCATGTTGTAGCAACCCCAAACTATAAAATTATTTTCATTGCTACTTCATAACTGTAATTTTGCTACTGTGATGAATCATAATGTAAATATCTGATGTGCAGGATATCTGATACGTGACACTTGTGAAAGGGTCATTCAACTCCGAAGGGGCTGCTGCGACCCCTCAGGTTAAGAACTGCTGTCCTAATCTCAGGCAGTGGCTTGCACATTCTTGGTTTTTTTTTTTGTTGTTGTTGTTTTTTGTTTTTTGTTTTTTTTAGTTTTTCGAGACAGGGTTTCTCTGTAGCTTTGGAGCCTGTCCTGGCACTAGCTCTTGTAGACCAGGCTGGCCTCGAACTCACAGAGATCCACCTGCCTCTGCCTCCCGAGTGCTGGGATTAAAGGCGTGCGCCACCACCGCCCGGCTGGCTTGCACATTCTTGACACTTAACCTTTGTGAGAGAAAATCTTGGGAGGGAAGAACAGGACATGTGAGCCTTGAGAGCCAAGGGAGGGAAGCGGTGCTGGGCTGCAAAGAGCTGTAGGACTGACTCCTGTGAGGATGAAGCAGGAGATGAGCGCTGGCGGAGCCTCTGTTTCAACACCAGAAGAAAACAAGTGTGTGCTTTAGAATTCTGTGCCCCTTCAAGGACTATACCTGGTTCTGGCCTTAAGGCTGTTTTTGTTTGACTGTTTGTTTAAGCATGCTTGTGCAATAAATTGAGGGCTGGGAGTGCAGGTGAGTAACAGATGCCTTGCCTACTGTGTGCAAGGCCCTGGAATCAACCCTCCAGCACTGTACAAAATAATTTAATTTTTGCCAAAAGGTAAATCTAGATCAAATATTGATTACTTAATGAAAAGGAAAGAAAGAAAAGAGGGAGGAAGGGAGGAGGAGCCACGGCAATGCTATTACGGTTTGGATCTGAAATGCCCCCCAAAGGCCACATGTTAAAAGTTTGGTTGTCGATGAATAGGCTTTTGGCTAGATCACAAGGGCTCGAATTTCATCAATGGATCAATCGACTGATGGGTTTTTAATGTAATGGACCACTGGGAGCATCTTAGGGTTTCTAATGCTGTAAAGAGACACCATGAACCATGACAACTCTTATAAAGGAAAACATTTCATTGAGGGCAGTTTACAGTCTCAGAGGTTCAGTCCATAACATCATGGTGGGACATGGCAGTGTGCAGTCAGACACATGCTGGAGAATGCTGAGAGTCCTACAGCTTACAGGCAATGGGAAGTGGTCTGTGACACTGCGTGAGAACTTGAGCATGTATGAGACCTCAAAGTCCGCCCCCACCGTGCCACACTTCCTCCAACAAGACCATACCTACTTCACAAGAGCACACCTCCCAATAGTGCCACTCCCTTTGGAGGCCAATTTCTTTCAAAGCATCACAGTGACACCGAAGAAACTTAAGAGGCGTGACCCTATTGAAGGAGTCGCTTGTAGTTGTAATTTTTTTCTTTTACTCTTTACTCTTAGCTCTTTCGGGGCCTAACAGGTTTCAGATACAACCTCAGAGGTTCAGAATTTTCAAATTTCCTCTAATTGTCCTCTAAAATGGTCATGACTTCACACCTACAATCATAGCCTTTTGCTCTGACACCAAGATATAAACCTGTTCAGATGTCTTACAGACACCTGTAAGTTCCTGGGAGAACTTTTGCTGCTGTATCAAGTCTTGTCTGGTGAAAACTATCAGTGCCCAAAGCCTATTTGACCCTACCCATGTTCAAGCATATTTTGCAGGTCATTCCTGCTGCCTGGGTCGAGGCCAGCCTGCAGAGGGTTCTCCAGAAAATGCAAGCACCTGCACCAGATCCTGGGACTCCACCATTGCTACCTCCTCTCCAGGCTCAAACGGCACCTATCCATCAACTGAAATCTGGATTTAAAAGGCATATCTGCTCTCATGTCTCAATCATTCACCCTTGCCTCTCCTGTGCAACCAGGGTGCTTCTCCGGTCCTTTCTGGCTAGCCCCGTTCATAGACCCAATGAAAACAATCTATTTTTCTCCTATCAACCTGCCTTCTCAGTTTTCTCAAGGAACAGATGTCTGAGGTCTCCAGGATGTCAGTTAATGGGATGCCTCTCCACCCATACCTCCTGCTAAATGTGAGCCCACCAACTCCCAAATCTCCCCCTACCCATATCATCCCATGTCCACAGGAAGTAGCAAGACTTGAACCCGTGTCCATATACCCTAAGAGTCTGGGATGTTCTGGTGAAAGACTTGCCCAGCCCCTGGCATCCATATATCCAAAGAATCTGGAATATTTGGGTGGGGATCCACCTCAACCCCCTCTGCAGGAGTTGTCTCAGCCCAGACTTTGGCCACCACAGAGAGCACAGGGTATTAAAAGCCCCCACCTTGTGGTTTCCTCTCGTGGTCTCCTCAACTTCCCCTGGCACCACCCAGGAATGCTGTGCTCAGAATAAATCTGGATTTATTGATTCAGTTTGATTGGCTTATTACATCAGCAGTGGCAGATTGCCATTTACCAGGAATTAAACTTAACAGGGCCCACCACCCAGATCCCAAATAACCACACACAGAAACTTAGTCTTTCTCATGAATGCCTGACCTTAGCTTGGCTTGTTTCTAGTCAGCTTTTCTTAGTCTGTCTACCTTTTGCCTCTGGGCTTTTATCGTTTTCTGTGTGTGTATATCTTTTCTTTACTTCTTACTCTGTGTCTGGCTTTGTGGCTGGCCCCTGATGTCCTCCTCCTTCTCTTGCTCCTCAATCTTCCTTCCCAGATTTCTCCTCCAATTTATTCTCTGTGCCTGCCAACCCCACCTAGCCTTTCTCCTACCTCAACATTCAGCTCATTATTAGACCAATCAGGTGTTTTAAACAAAGTAACACAGCTTCACAGAGTTAAACAAATGTAGCATAAAAGAATGTAACACATCTTCACATCATTAACCAAATGTTCCACAGCATATACAAATGTAACACATCTTAAAATAATATTTCACAACAATAGTTCATTGTGGATGTGGCATTCAAGACTGACTCTTATCGCCAATCTCTCCCTTCTCCTCTCACTCCCTCCCTCCCTCCTTCCTGTCCACCATGAAGTGAGTAGCCTTCCTCTGTCATAACCTTTCCCATGATATTTCTGACTCCCCATAAGTGTGAATGCAATGTAGCCAGCTGACAGCAAATAGACCTCTGAAACCATGAGGAAAGATAAATATGTCCTCTTTTAAGTTGATTTGTTCAAGTATTTTGCCATATCATGAAAAGCTAGCATGAACGTTAACTCAAACTTACTAATTAGCATTGGCTTTAAAAGAATACAAGATATAGAAAGTTTTTCTTATGTGCAAAACATTACATCCATAATACAATGCATATGAAAATATGAAATTTAAAGACCCAGCTATAATACTGAGAATTGACAAGCTACCATATTTCAAAGAAAAAGGCAATAATATTTGAACTATTCTAGAGCATTTTAAAAGTGGAGTAGGGAGAATTCTCAATTACTTTTTGAAGTTAATGTTCCAGTGATGACAAAGGCTTCTCAATTGATAACAATGGCTTCTGGTAGGTCAACAACACTTTCATGGAAGGACACACATCTAAGACTATCAGAGCAGCAAAAACTGTACCTGATGGAGTTGTTGTTGTTGTTTTTAATGGAAGGTTACATGAAGTGGGGTGAGCAAGAAAAGAAAGATAGATGGATCTGGAAGGATTTGGGGAGCTGAGGGAGGAAAATGAATATAATCAAAATATATTGAATATAATTATCAAAGAATAATAAAAGCAATGAATTTAGTTTTGTAACTTATGAAAAACACAGGCCTAACTCCATTTTCCTGTTAGGAAATTTAATAAATACCTCACCATGACTAGAAATGAAAAGAGAAGATGATTTTCATATATAATTACTTACATGGGTGATAAAAAGATAGTCAGGGCTTGATTTTTTTTTCAATGTAATTCTACTCTTAATAAAAAAATCTTTTAGATATATGGTTTCTTCAATTCAAATTAATCAAATACTTGTCGGACATTTATTATCTGCCAGAGGGAATTCTGGGTACTTGGAAGAAGGCAGCGAATAAAACAGAAATCCCTGAACTCCTGTGCGCACTTTAGCAGTGAGGACAGATGATAAATAGCAAGCATCACAATTAAGTGAATTATTAATTATGTAAAAACATAGGGAGCTGTGTGAAAGACGGAGAGGGGAAGGAAAGTGGGGAAGCTCCGTGGGGGCATCGAGTTTATTCTTATTCACCCTCCACTTGCTGTAAGGATAGGTATGTGATGATGAGCCACACTGTCCAGCTTCATGAGTGACACTAAGATAGGCCCAATAAGAAAGTAGGAAGCTGACACTGGGCCAGTAGAGGGAGGAGATGAGGAAATGAGGCGTGGGGAAATGGGTTGGGTTGAATAAGCAGCAAACAGACCAAGCACAACTGGAATTTATTTTAGTACAAAGCATGACATTTTAGGTCTTGGCAACAGAACCCTCACAAAGCCACATCAAAGAGCAGAAATGACAAGGTCTTATCCCAACTTTCAAGACAGAAGGAATGCCTGAAGCACCATACTGGACTTCATCAAACTGTTAGCATTTCACAAATTAGTCCACACTTAATACAACCCCTAACTTCTAACCAAGACCAAAATGTGCTTTTAATGTGTTTGCTGACTCTCAGCTTCCCAGAGGAGAAAAAAATAAGCACAAATAAACACAAAAATACCAAGAGAGAAGCATACACAAAGGAAAAACACCTCGTGGGCTATAAAAGCACTGGATGTTAGGTCCCTACCTCACACTTTAAGCTACAATTAATTCTAAGTTGACAAAAAGGGAAGAGACTTAAGTGGTTGGAGACAATTATGGATAGGAAACTAATTTTTCACTGCAAACCCTTTGTGTACTTTAACTTTTGAAATCTTAGTATTGAAGCTTTAATCAAGCAACAGAGTACAGGAAAGACACAACCTGAGAATCTAGCTTTCTTCCAGCAACCTTGCCCTGTTGTGGTTGGTCTGTAACCTCAGGCAACCCATTTCGTATTGGTTTAGATGGATTTTAGGATCTCTGGATGCAAAAAGTTTTTAGCACTATATGCTTAAGCTTACCCTCTGGTCTACAAATGCTCTCTACAAATCGACTCTCACTAGTTTTGACGGTAATTCTAAGATACATAACTGTTATGGTGGGATTAAAACAACAGAGTGCATCCAGGCCTGGCAACAGTTTCTGGGTTGTTGGTCAAGGAGTCAGATGGAACTCCACATCATGCAAGAAGATAGAAGGATTGGCTCACAGGATGGGACCCTAGGATGCAGAGGCCTGTGGCCCATGTGAGGGTTAGCCAAAGGGACTCCAAGGTATAAGCTGGAAGCCTCTGATTCAAAGGCACATTTTCTGTTTGGGGATCTACTCAGATATTTGAGCTCTTTTATGCACCACCTACCAATATCTCCAGACAAAAAGGGAAAGGAAACAAAGACACATCAATCTGACTGCTTGTTGATGAACAAACTAAGTAATAACAGTTATTAATTAACATATAAATGGCTAAGGTATCTCAGCCATCAGCTAGAGAAAACCAGTCACTGAGAAATAGAGGAGTCTTAAGGTAGACCAGCCAAATCCTGACAAATCCAAGGCAAAATAAAGGTGTTTTGGCACTTGGTTGTGATGTGGGATGTCCTTCTGTATACACGTTGCTTTTATTGGTTAATGAATAAAGCTCTTAGCAGAAAAAAGCCAGGTGGGAAATCTGAGCAGATATACAGAGAAAAAGAAGGCAGAGTCAGGTCAGATACCAGCCATATGCTGAGGAAACAAGACATGTAGAAAATGAGGTAACACCACAGCCACATGACAATGCAAAGACTCATAGAAATGGGTTCATTTAAGATGTAAGAGCTAGCTAGGGATACACCTGAGCCATTGGCCAAACAGTGTTGTAATTAGTATAGTTTCTGTGTGATTGTTTGGGTCTGGGCAGCCGAGAAACACAAGTGCAGTCTTGGTCTACTTGGTTGAAAGCTGTTTCCACCTGTCATCTTTTGGCATTAAGTGGTTTTTGCAAACTCTGCTGCCATTTATGCATTTATCAATAATTGAGTGTGGTGCTGGTGACAGCGGGGGTTTCTGATAATGCTTTAGCTGTGATATCACCTACCTGGGCCTCTATCTTCTTCAGATCTGCGGCTGTGGGCATAGAGGTGTTAGGTGGAATACTGATAGCAGGAACTAAATGCAGATGGAAACTCTACGTGGAGCTGCTCTTGAGAAGCTGTTTCTGACCCAGCCTTCCCCACATCGTCACCTCCCCCAAGAACACCCTACCGTCTAACAGTTCCCTCTTAACAATTCTGTCCCCACTTTTACACTTCCCTCTCCAGCCAAAACAATTCTTAGAGTTCACAGGCTTCTTTCTGACACGTACCTAACCAATTTCTACACTGGAAATAAGTGCCAGAACATTTCCATGGGGGTTTGTGGTTCCCTTTAGCTTAAGTAGGTCACTGCACTAAAGATAGCAGAAAGACAGGATGAATGAAAATAAGCCCTGGATTTGGCTGGGTTTTGATCTGTGAAAAACACAGAAGGGCAGAGTGGCCAGACTGGGAGTGCCAGGGAAGTCCCCATGATCCTTCCGATGACTCAGCCCTCACAGAGTTACTAGTCAGACAGGCAGGGTGAACACTAGAAAGACTTCAGCTCTAAAGATGTGAAGTCACTGCTGGACTATGTCTGTGTGTGTCTGAATGTACACTCCCTGTGGAGAGAGAGACTCAATAAACAACAGGAGACACTACAGGGAAGGATGGGGTGCTTGGGGCTGAAGAGGTGGAAAAGGGGGATCTGAAATGCAGCTGTCTTAATAACATGCCTGACTTCCAACAAAAATAATTATTAATTAATAATAGAGCAGGGTAGGTAGCACAGCAGTTAATATCAGCGCTAGGGAGAGTGAAGCGCCAATCATGAGTTTGTCAGCCTGGACTGTGTAAAATGATCCTGTCAGAGGTGAGGGAAAAAGGTCTGTTTCTCACTGCAAACCAAAGTACAAATGGCAAAGGCAACCTTGCTGGGGAAAGGAGGGCTGAGTCACCAAGAGGAAAGATGGCATCACAGGGAATAAACATGGTTAGCAGGTAGCAGCATAGAGACATGCAGCCTAGAGTACATGGAGACATTGTTGGTCTTCATCTCTCAAAATCACCCAAAAGTTTTTTGCTTACCAACTAAGGAAAGCTACCCTTCTGTGGCCAGGACATCTCTAGCCTAATCACAGGATACGGTCTGTGCTATGGTTTAGGTATGATTACCAGATCTACTAAGCTTAAATATTTTAACTTCCAAGAGATGAAAATACATTGGAACCTTGTTGGCCTCGCTACTTTAGTGGTATTGTTCCTGAGATTTTTTTACTCTAAAGACAGATTGGTCTGGGCGTGTAGCTCCGTGATAGAACCTTGCCTAGCAAAAACAAGGCCCTGGGTTGATCCCTGCCCCTGAAAAAAAGATAAAGATAAGAAATACAGCAACAAGACATATGGCTCTCTAGGTGAAGCTGCTCCTGCTGTGTTGGAATGAATTTTATCCACTCACCTATGTGCTAAGCATTTGTGGGCATCTAGGAAGCAGCAGGTGCTGTAAGGAAAGACGCAGGGTGAGAAAACTGCCCAATTCCAACTCATACCCAACTCTGAAGACATACTGATCCATAGCGGTGATAATGTGGGCCACACATGGAATTCTAGGCTTTCTCATGGTCATATTTTAAAAAATAAAAATAGGTGAAAGTGAAACGAACCCTCGAAGTGTATTTTATCTGGTTTGGTAGATCCCAACATTATTGTCTTAACCTGTAATCAACATTTTTACTTTTTAAGATGGTTTCATTCATTCTTTAGCAATTTCTCATTGATATGACAAGATGCATAACAAGAAGCAATTCATGGGGGAAAGGGTGTGTTTTGTTCATGATTTGAGGATGCAGTCCATCACACTGGGAAAGGCACGGTAGCCAGAGCAGCTCTCATGTGAGGCAGTAGATCATGTTGTTTGCACAGTCCAGAAGCAGAGAAAAATGAATGCTGGCACTCAGCTCACTTTCTATTCCCTCTTTATTCAGCCCTGGACCTCAGCCCACAGGATGGCACCATCCACATTCACGGTGAGGCTCCCCTCAGTTAAATCTCTTCGGAAAACTCAGAGGCATGCCAGCAGGTGCATCTCCAAGGTGATGCCAAACTCATCCAAGTTGACAGTGAAAATTACTGTAATGATGGCAACACACTTAAATCAGGTTATTCTGGAGGACAAAGGATATTATTTTAAACATGCTGAATTTGAAGTAGCTCTAAGATAATTAAGTAAAAATGTTAAAATAGCAATTTCGTGAAATATGCATTTTTAAAATGCAGCTTTGAGGAGAGGCTTGTTCCATAGATTCAGAGGGCAGCTGACACCAGGCAACATTTAACAGGATCAGAATCCTTACAAGGAGGCCTTCACATGCCATTGCATGATGCTATAAAGGCAAACCCAAAGTTTCAGTGGAAAACTCAGGATTTTGGAGTTACCAGAACCATAGGATATCTACTGAGGGAAACTGTGGGTACGGAGTGGAGCTATTTCAGGAGAGATGTGTGCTACAGGCAGCAGAATCAAGGAATGGAAGTCAACCTTTTAAGCAAATGAAACCAAAAAAAAACAAACAAACAAACTGGTACAGCTAGTCTTAAAGTAATCTTTGCAGGTGGAGTATTCCTGTGCCAGCAGCTGCTCCCAAATAATCTTTCAGAAACTTAATATTTACAATTTACAATTGTATATGTATTTACAATTATGTAAACTCTCAACTGATAGCTCAGGCTTATTACTAGCTAACTCTTACATTTATGTTGCCCTATACTTCTTATCTATGCTTTGCTACGTGGCTCTCTCAGTACCTTTTCTCAATATGGCAGGCCCATCTTGCTTTTCTCTGCAACTGCTGGCAATTCATCAGACTCTGCCCTTCTTCCTCCCAGCATTCTCAGTTTGGCCCTCCCACCTAACCTTATTCTGTTCAGCTATTGGCCAGTCAACTTCTTCATTAAACCAATCACAGTGACATATATTCACATAGTATAAAGGAATATTCCACAAAACTTCAATCAAAATTATTCAGAAGGAATAATAAAGGCCACTACGTATTGATAAAATGAATAATTCACCAAGGATATTTAAAACTGTAAATATATAATTACAAAATTTGGGGGCTCCTGGTTTTATAAAACAAACACTAAAAATCTATAAAACACTGAAAAGTCATACAGGTACCCCAAATAATAACAGCAATAGTGAGAAACTTTACCACCCCACTTCCATCTCTAGATAGGTTTTCCAAACAAAAAATCGACAACAAAACTTGAGAGTTTATCAAATAAATCAGTTGGATTTAACATTTACCTACAGAGTACTCCATCTAACATGGAGAACTTAGTACTACCGTTTTGCTAAATAGACCTCTGGACAGACTGCCTTCTAAACACTCATATGGATATCCATATATTAGTGCTGCTTTCAATCTTCATCAGACATGTGATCTAGATCTAATTTCCTAAGGCTTCACTCTCCTGCTGTGGAGACTCATCAGGTTGATCTGACCTCAGCAATAATTGAGAACAGTTGCCCTCAAACCCCCAAGTGGTGGCTGGAATGAGGAGCTATTTGAGGAAGTACTGCAGCCTTGGAGGAAGTTCATTACTAGTGGTGAGCTGTCAAAAGCCTAGCACCATTCCCAGTGTCTGCCTGTCTGTCTGCACCCCCCCTCTCTCTCTAAGTGTGTGTGTGTGTTTCATAGTCATGCTTGTGATGTGAAATACCATATCTGCTATCTCCTGCCACACTGTCCCCACCATTATAAATTCTCACTCCCTGGAACCATAACTCCCCCCCCCTCAAAAAAAAACGTATTTCTTCCGTAAGTTGCCTTAGTCATAGTGTTTTATTATAGCAACAGAAAAGTGACTAATATACCCCATAAGAATAAAAAAATAGTTTCTCTCTCTCTCTCTCTCTCTCTCTCTCTCTCTCTCTCTCTCTCCTACTCCCAGATTCTCTTCCCTACTGAACTCTAATCCTACAACCACCTGTTGTTTGTTACCGCCTTAAGCACCAAGAACTGGCACAAGTCTTTTGGAACATACTGAAAGCAAGAACATTACAATATTTAGAAGCTGAGCTAAAAGACCTCCTAGCAATTTGCACCCTTCCTGTGTGTGTCTGTGTCTGTGTCTGTGCGTATACACAAGTGTGTGCTAGACAACTGTCTGGAATACAATTTTTCTATTTGCCTAAAAGAGGTAGGTAGATTGCCTAGAACTGATAAGTGTCCATTTGATCCGAATTCTACCTGGAGTTCTAAGAGTGCTATAGAACCTACCTAACAGTATAACATGGTTTCTATGGAGAAGTGAGTTCTGAATTCCAGTAAAGCACATCCCTTTGCCATTGCCACCACAGGAACAGACAAGCTCTCGCCTTCCTTCTACTGCCTGCCAACCCAATGGTAGGGAACCACCCAAATCACGAGTGCTTTGCTATCTGAGAAGAAGTGGGTGTGAGAGGAGAGCAACACTAGTTTGTGGAGAGAAGGGGGGCGGGCACAAGAGCCTAACTACCTCTGAGTCTTAGGCTCCTCCAGAGATAGACTGCTCTTCCTGCCAAAGCCTGGCCTTGGTGTTGCGAAGTCTACCTCAGCCTTGATGTTGTATAAAATAATAGAATTGGGGGATCTGATAAAAGAGGAGCACAGACTAAAGAAAAATCTGTTAAACCTAGGGATGGCTTTCTATGTACGGTCAAATGTGAGTTAAAATATTGGAAATCTAAAGTCACATTGGTTTTTATGGCCAGTACTGTTAAATGTTGATGGGGTCAAATCCAATCTTTGCACTGTATCATGTGTGTCTGAAGTAGGTAGCTCACAGTCCGTCCTATTAAATATGGCTTGTCTTTTGAATTAGAAAGAATCCCTTGGCCCCTGTCAATAACTAAGCTCTCTCTCTCTCTCTCTCTCTCTCTCTCTCTCTCTCTCTCTCTTCCACTCTGCACTTTAATTGATACTTAGCTTGTGTAGAGGAAGGATGTATTTATATTTATTTTACAAAATTAAGTGTACAAAGGAACAGGAGTCTCTGTTTGATCTCCCTGGATCTTCTCATAAATGTCAAGCAAAGAGTATTTTCCAAGATGGCAGATGACAGAATGTGATAAGTTCCCTGCTTGTTTATTACATTTATTCTATACGTGTGTGTGTGTGCATACACATATATATGAAGGCATGCATATGCCACAGTCTATATGTGCAGGTCAGTGGACAAATTGTGGAAACCTGTTCTCTTCTATCACGTGGGTCTAGAGATCAAACCGAGGTCATCAGGCCTGGCAGCAGGTGGCCCCTCCCATATGTTTTTGTTTTTGATTTAGTAAGCTTGTTTGGATATTCAAGAAGAATTTTTAAATGATAATAATAATATAAAAATGTTTCTTTTTATTGTAAGTGCAAGTTGATTTAAATTTGGATGGTTCTCTTTTTATCAAAATCTATGTTATTCTACTTAAGATATTATAATGCCAAATTACTTTTACATACCTTAACATAAAGTTAAGAAATAAAACACGATCTAGAAGATTTAACAGATTTAGAAAAGGAATGGGGACCAACTTAAGTTTCAGAAACCTAGTAGCTTTGGTATTGAATTATCAGATTGAACAATTCATGGAAATTAATTAGGTGCAATCAATTCAATGATAGTTTATGATCATGTCCTAAACAATATAGTATAGAACATAAGAATATGCACACAAAACAGCCAACAAGTCCCATCATTCATGGACACACAAACACACACAAAAGGAAGAATGAACCCAAGGTGAGCTTCTGAAAGTGTCAACAATTTAAATAGATGAGAAAATTAGCAGAGTCCAAGTAGTGTCCCTTGTTCTTTGATAAGAGACTATGAAGAAATTGGCTTCACCCAAGTTAAAGGGGTATTTTGGAACAACTGGGGAGAGTTGAAAAGTAAGGAGAACCCATTTTAAGAAGACGGCCCTATTGATGAAATAGACCTCGATAGGCAGAATGTATATCAATTATGAGGTCACATAAAGGAGGGTTACAGACAACACAGTATGGAAACATGAAGAGGGATAAAGACAAAAGGTGCTCTAACAGAAATACAAATACAAAGAGCCGCTCATTAGACATAAGTAGGAGACAATTCTCTTTCCTCTGGAACTTTTGATCTGGGTTCTTTTATTCCTGGGGTCATTTTTTTTTTATTATAACGTAATTACATTTCTCCCTTCTATTTCCTCCCTCCAAACCCTCCCATATATAGATCTCCAGTCTCCTTTAAAGTCATGGCCTCTTTTTCTACTAATAGTTATTGCATGTATATATGCATACTATATACATATATATTCCTAAATATAACCTGTTCAATCCATAAAATGTTACGTGTATGTATGTTTTCAGGGCTGACTATCGGGCCCTGACCAACCAATTGGTGTGCTCTTGCCTGGCGAAGGATACCTCTCCCAACTTTCCTCTATTGCCTATGGTTCTTTGTGTAGGGTTAAGGCCCTGTGGGCTTTTCCCTGTCCAGTTTGACATGTTCATCGGTGTCATCTTTGTTCAACTTATGTTTGGTTAGTCATATTGATGAGAGTTTATGAACTGTAGTTTCTGACATTACTAGGAGACATAATCTCACATTAAACTTCCTGATCTTCTGGCTCTTACAATTTTTCTATCCCTTCCTCTGCAACATTCCCTGAACCTTAGGTACAGGAGCGTTTTGTAGGTGTATCCATTGGGACTGGACTTTACAACTCTGTATTTGATTGGTTGTAGTTTTTTGTAGTGGTCACCATCTGTTGCAATGAAAAGTTTACTCAGTAAGGGATGAAGACTACTCTTGTTTGTGGGTATAAGGAGTAATGTTTAGATAGTTGTTAGGGATTATGCAGGCTTAGTAAATTAGAGGTTGAAGATTCTCCTTTGTAAACCATGACTTCTCTAACACTGAATAGTTAGGTTTTCAGTAGCAGGCATGGTTTCCCTCTTGGTACTGAGTCTTAAAATCATGGTTCTGTTTCTTTTTTTTTTTTTTTTTTTTTTTGGCTTTTCAAGACAGGTTTTCTTTGTGTAAGTCTGGCTGTCCTGGAACTCATTCTGTAAACCAGGCTGACCTTCAACTCAGAGGTCTGCCTGCTTCTGTCTCCCAAGTGCTGGGATTAAAAGAGGGCACCACCACCACCACACAGCTCGTGGCTCCATTTTTATATACCTTTCATTTGTATCTTGTTTTATCATTTAATTCTGTCTCATTTTGATTTGGTTTTCTTTACTTGTCTTTGTTTTGGTGTGGTAATGCTTCTTGTTTTGTTGTAAAAAATGTATATACTTATTTTGGACATGAATAATAGACATAAAAATGTAAAGGGGCATTAAAAGCACCTGTATTCTCATCACCCAGAGATGGCTGTAGATCTCTTTATGTGTAAGTCTTTCAGATCCTGGTGCATATTTCTAGGAGCAGTGTTAACAGGATGGGACTGGTGAGGAAAAGAGGAGGCTTGATTACACACATGCCCACTGACTGACTGCCTTCAGGCACGAGTCATCACTCCCCAGTCCCACATACATGAGTCTCCCATCAAACATGCACTACCCGTCATTGCCCCAAATCCTCAGCCCTTAACTGTAGGCAGACCCTATAGCCGCCTTCTCTTTGAGGTACGGGAACTGCTTGCTGTGCAAACATTAGCAAATTCAGACTTAAGTTCAAGGCAAAACTGTACTTTCTGAGTCTAGATCTGTATGAAGCTCAGGGACCTAAAGTGGAGAGGTCATGCATTCTCCTCATCCCACCTCTCTCTCCCATGGGAAAACGCACACAATGTCACCCAGGAGTAACAGTGATGGCTCTTCCTACTGCCACCCCTAACTCCCACCTCCATTATAAACATCACCAGTCAACTTCCCATCTTCAGATACCTCCGGTGCCATCAGGACCAGGGTCCATGCTATACAGCGCTCTACTTCTACAAATTAGCTACTAATGAACCTTTTTCTAGGGGGGGATCTCTTCGGCAGCCTTCTGCTAGTAGTCTTAATGGTGGTCACTGAACTTTTTCTTTCATTTGTAGTGAATACTATGGAGCTATATCTAACCCCTTTGTTGAGAATATGGCTGTGCTTCCGCTCACTGTCATAGCTCCACTTCCAGTTTAATGAAACGCATCTCCCAGTCCTCCCTCTGTTGCCCCCAATCCTCTGAGCTTCTTTTTTGTCTTTGTAACTTTTCTTGTGGTACTTAAAATCACTGTGGCTTTCACCCTCCAAGTACATACACTACTCTTTAGTCACTCAGGATTCATCAAAGTCATGGGAATGACTGTCATAGTATCATAGTGCCTACATTCATGTGACCTTCATTTTACTTAATAGATAAACCAAAACAGAAGAATGGGGATACTGACTGTTATATCTTGCAATGATATTATAATAACTGATCTACTTATTAGTCATTGTTAGTCTTTTGTAGTAATAGGAGCGGCGGGGCTGCGTCCCCAGCACCCCAGCTGCCTGGCTACCTTATGCCCGAAATAACAACACACAAACTGTATTCATTTAATCACTGCTTGGCCCATTTCTATCTAGCCTCTTCTAGGCTAATTCTCACATATTAATTTAGCCCATTTCTAATCATCTGTGTAGCACCCCTAGGTGCGCTTACCGGGAAGATTCTAGCCTATGTCCATCCTGGGTCGGAGCTTTATCGCATGCGTCTGCCTGGGACCTGGGAGCATGGCGTCTCTCTGAGGCGTCTGCTCCCGAGAGGAGAGCTGTGGAGTCTGAGCTCACTTCCTCTTCCTCTCAGCGTTCTGTTCTGTTTACTCCTCCCACCTATCTTCTAACCAATGAGGGCCAAGCAGTTTCTTTTTATTTAACCAATGACCTTCCTCCATCATTTCCCCTTTTTCGGTTTAAACAAAAAAAAAAAAGGCTTTAACTTTAACATAGCAAAATTACATATAACGAAACAGTTATCAAGCAAAAGTTACAATAATCTTTATCATAACTAAGGAAAACTATAACTAACTATTCTTAACTCCATCAAAGACTCCAGAAAGATACAATACTACCTAAGCAAACAAGAAAAAAGCAACTTTTAAAACTCTAGAAATGACAGAGACATCTCGCTGCCTAGACAGTCACCCAAAGTTCCTCTGTACCGTTGGGGCATCCATCTTCAGCCTTCAGGCCCATGGTATTCAGCAGACATTTCCATAAAGCAGGAAAATTCAAAGTCAGTTCAGTCACTATCTGTTGTGTCCTGCAGAATGTCTCGCAGACTCTTTCATGAATCAGGAACGCCGAAAGATCATCTCACCTTAGGCAAGTTCAGTAGTCCTCTCTCTGCGGGTTCTCTGTGTCCAGTTTATGCAATAGTCCAGGCAAGAGCAGTTTCTTGCCCAAATGGCTATCAAACTCCATAAGGTGCCTCTTCAATGCCCATCTTCCTCTTGAAGTACATTGGTGCTGCCAGGAGCAGAGTGTCTCATTGTCATGAAAAGTCCTCAGTTATTAAAACATTAAATGTCCTATTCTGTAATCTTTGAAAGACATGAAGAATGTCTATCTTAAATATATCTCTATATATCTAGAAAATCTAACTAACATGACTACAAGCTTTACTATTATCGATGATTATCCATTAACAACCTATATTTCTTAATTACACAGTACATATTTAAATGAACTACACAATCACAATACCTTAATCAAAATCAAAAACACTTATACATATAACAAAATTGACCTTAAATCTCTATGAATAAAGCAAAATCTATACTAATGTAAATTATTCATATCTCTATCATATCCCCCTTTAAATGTAAAAGGATGTTTATAAACCATATTTGGGAACATGGGCGCAGTTTTTTCTCTCCAAACTGCTTCCTGCTGAATGGGGCGTCGTTAATTAGGTCTTTCATGGTATAACCTGTGTGCTGGTTTCATCTCAGTTGGCAGTTGAGCGAAGCAATTTCCTGAAGGTGTTCACACCAACCCTCAGGAGGACGTGGTCCATCATACCAAATCAGAATAGAAGAAATGAACAGGGTCTCATCCTCTGTGAAAACAAAATAAGAAACTCCTTTCCAAAGCATCATATCCTTAGATCCAAATTTCAAAGTCAAGGCATCAAAATATCTATGTTGGATTAGTTCAGCAGCATTTATAAATAAATATCTTTTAGCATCTGTTGCTCCTTCCTCAGTATTTAAACAATTCAAAGAGAGCATAATAGCATACAGTATCAAAATTCTCTGTGTATTTTCCATCTTTGTGCACTTTATTTTAACCTCTATTTTGTTTATTTTCATTTTTTGCTTTTTTTTTTTTTGATTTTTGAGACAGGGTTTCTCCGTAGCTTTTGGTTCCTGTCCTGGAAATAGCTCTTGTAACCAGGCTGGCCTCGAACTCACAGAGATCTGCCTGCCTCTGCCTCCCAAGTGCTGGGATTAAAGGCGTGAGCCACCACCACCGGGCTATTTTTTGTTTTTTGAGACAGGTTCTCTGTATCTTTGACCTAGAATAGCTCTATAGACCAGGCTGTCCTTGAATTCACAGAGATCTGTTTGTCTCTGCCTTCTAGGCACTGGGATTAAAGGCGTGTGCTACCACACCTTGAAGTCACAGAGGTCAATCTCCCTCTGCCTCCCAAGTGTTGGGATTAAAGGTGTGTCCTACCACACCCAACTACTCTCTTTCTTCCTTATTTTTGTTTTTTACTTTAAGAACTTCAACTTTTAGCTTGCATATATTTTTAACACACTGTAAACCATTTAGAAATTTTCTTTGTCTTTGAATCTCTCTTTACTGTATATCTCTCTTTTTCTGACCACATGATTCTTTAATTTACCAAGCAATATTGGTAGGACTAAAGCCGTGGCTTTGACGGCTGGATCCAGCCCATTCCTTAGCTTTCCAGCCTCA
This sequence comes from Microtus oregoni, assembly GCF_018167655.1. Taxonomy (NCBI): domain Eukaryota; kingdom Metazoa; phylum Chordata; class Mammalia; order Rodentia; family Cricetidae; genus Microtus; species Microtus oregoni. The sequence continues at coordinate 3,232,910 of NW_024543833.1, read as the reverse complement.
TGGCTGAGGTACTGGCTGTAGCCATGTTTACTGCCACAACGCTATGGCATTTCAAGGTCCCTGCCAGCAAGCAAGCTTCAGCAGCCTGTGCTTGCAAACCACATGAACCGCCTGCATAAAAGAGTCAGAGTTTGCCCTGGCAGGACAGCCCAGAAAGCTGGCATTTTTAAAAGGCGCAGCTTTTTTCCTGCTACGGCTGAAAACCGAAAAGCATGCGTTCAGCTTTTCGTCAACACCATTTAAGTGTTTCGTGGCAGGACCTCTTAAAAGAGCTGCAAGGTTTGCAGCTAAAGCTGAGTCAGGAAGCCTCTCTTAGATGAGAGCACTTGCTTGCCTCTAGCAAGCAGAGCAGACCCAAGAAATTGCCACAAGAAACATGCTTTACTCTATTCTTTTCCAAGCTTTCTCAGGCTTTCTGTGGACTCAGTTATCCACACGTCTGGGCGCCATTTGTAGTAATAGGAGCGGCAGGGCTGCGTCCTCAGCACCCCGGCTGCCTGGCTAGCTTATGCCCGAAATAACAACACACAAACTGTATTCATTTAATCACTTCTTGGCCCATTTCTATCTAGCCTCTTCTAGGCTAATTCTCACATATTAATTTAGCCCATTTCTAATCATCTGTGTAGCGCCCCTAGGTGCGCTTACGGGGAAGATTCTAGCCTATGTCCATCCTGGGTCGGAGCTTCATCACGTGTGTCTGCCTGGGACCTGGGAGCACGGCGTCTCTCTGAGGCGTCTGCTCCCGAGAGGAGAGCTGTGGAGTCTGAGCTCACTTCCTCTTCCTCCCAGCGTTCTGTTCTGTTTACTCCTCCCACCTATCTTCTAACCAATGAGGGCCAAGCAGTTTCTTTTTATTTAACCAATGACCTTCCTCCATCAGTCTTTGACTGTCCCTAATTTATAAGTTAAATTTAATCATTGATATGTTTAGGAAAAATACATAATACACAGGGTTTTGGCATCTATTGGGATCTTGGAATGCATCCCCATGAATAAAGGGGACTACTGTTATTTAGAGTTCACCCCACCCCCTCTTCATTTTTCATTCAAATTTCACTTTTCCTATAAAGTCTTTGCATCTCAGAAAATAGTGTTTCTTCTTAGAAAACCTAAAACATATTTATCTGACGGCACTTACAAAATTTATAGTGTTTTACATTCCTACCTACCTGCCAACTAGATTTTGAATCTCTTGTGGCCTACTCATGACTTGTATTTTTTATTCTCCATATGCTTAGCTCAGAGACTTAGAAGGTATGCAGTGCTCACTGACCCACATTCTTCTCAAGAGTGCTTTACTGAGTCATAACAACTCAGAGTCAGCCATCCCTGGATTAGTGATTTTTAGGAATAAAGGTAATAATTGTCATAAAATTCTAAGATTAAAGATAACATTGGGAAGTTCTCACTACATGAATTCAATTTGCCTTGTAATAGACATGCTAATGAACATGGAGAGGGGGTTTATTACTAAATTTCCCTACATAGGAGGTTTGGGTAATACACTTTTAAATAGTTCATATGATCTAAATAGATGGGAAATCAATTTTACAGGACATTATTATAAGCTTTTTACCCACTACAATTCACTTTCGGGTAGACTTTACAATATTTTATACAATAAATACAAGTTACAGGAAAACAAATGGTTCTGGAAAGTGTGGATGAAGCATCCACACAGCAATTTGTATGGAGTTTAGGTTGGAGCTTCTTTTTCAACTGACATTGTTTTGAAAATTGCATGAAATGTTGGAGATGATGAATGTTTACAATTTGCATCCATAGTGTTGCTAACACAATAGCCTGTTAAATCCCTAGCCAGGAATATGAGCAGACTGCAGGCCATCCACATTATTTATCAAGAGGGGAAAATACATTATTCACCAATTTTAATTGCTCCTATGGCACTACCATCCTGAAAATGAAACATAAGAATGTGGCCTTGGGGAAGTTTTGCTGGCAATGACTTCAATGCAAACCTGACCAGGGGGACTATTGTCTGTTTCACAGCTACCCAAGGACCTGAATAAAATAAGGTAATAGTTTCAGCTCAGGTCCTAGTGGACAGTGGTATGTTTTAAAACTCATTTTATCCACAAAGGATTCAATGACTTCTACGTGTGACCCAAAACAAATAAGCCAGAGACTAGATTGACACAGAAATAAAATTATATATTCTCATCCTTAAGAGAAGTTTTAAACCAGGTCAAGGTTCAAATATTTAACAAAACACTGGAAGAAGAAATGTTTTCACATTTCTCCTACCTAGAGAAATGAATCCTCCAATATTCCAAAATCATCTTCAGATTTGCTTCCAAAAAGTAAATTACTATAAAACATTAAGTTTTCATTTATTTTTATTTATGCAAATGCATGTGTATATGTGTATGTACACCTGTGTGCAGCTGTCCGCAAAGGCCAGAAGGAGACCTAGGGTCCCTTGGTGCTGCAGTTACAGGTCCTGTGAGCCCCTCAACATGGGTTCTGAGAACCAAACTCTGACACTCTGTAAGAGCAGCAAGGATTCCTAACCATTCTCAACTGGAGCCATCTCTCCAGTCCCCAAACACAACTTTTATGGAGAAAAAAAGAAAAAGAAACATTCATTTGAAGAAAAAGCACAAGTTCATTTTTCAGATAAGAATCACACATTCTCTCAAAGACAAGCCTTGAGGGACAATTTTGGGGAGGGAGATTGCCAAAATTAGCCTGGCCTTCCTGCCCAAAAAGTCGGAAAGGAGAAATGGGGAACTGGGAACACAGATGGTGAGAAATACCAAATCAGAGAAGATATCTTTGAATTCAAACAACAGACGAAGGGCACCAATTCTCATGAAACTCATGAAACCATAGAAATACTTGGTCCTGAATCAGGGTGCCTGCAGCCCCTCAAACTCATAGCAATGCTGCCCTTCCAGTTGATCAGGCAATCTTGTTGTCACATGGCTGTCTTCAAAAATGTGTCCTACCCATTGAGCCTATAATTCGCGATCCTAGAGAAGCTAAATAAGAAGGTGAACCCAAAGAAAAACATATAGGCATCCTCTTGAATATTAACCTTCATCAGGCAATGAAAGGAGACAGAGACAGAGACCCACATTGGAGCACCCGACATAAATCTCAAGTTCCAAATCAGGAGCAGAAGGAGAGAGAGCACGAGCAAGGAACTCAGGATAGCGAGGGGTGCACCCACACACTGAGACAATGGGGATGTTCTATCAAAAATCACCAAGGCCAGCTGGCCTGGGTCTGAAAAAGCATGGGATAAAACAGGACTCGCTGAACATAGCGGACAATGAGGACTACTGAGAACTCAAGAACAATGGCAATGGGTTTCTGATCCTACTGCACGTACTGGCTTTGTGGGAGCCTAGGCAGTTTGGATGCTCACCTTACTGGACCTGGATGGAGGTGGGTGGTCCTTGGACTTTCCACAGGTCAGGGAACCCTGATTGCTCTTCGGACTGATGAGGGAGGGGGACTTGATTGGGGGAGGGGGAGGGAAATGGGAGGCGGTGGTGGGGAGGAGGCAGAAATCTTTAATAAATAAATAAATTAAATTAAAAAAAAGAAAGAGAAAAAAAGAAAGAAGAAAAAAAATGTGTCCTACCATCCATAGTCTTTTTGCAGGGGCTTTTAGTACAACAGGATCTTTCTTGTCCAGCCGTGATTTTCCCAGAGACCTGAAGTGCAAGACACTCTTTGGTCACCAAAAGTCAACCTAAACCCATGACTCTGAGTTCCTTGCCTCAAACCAATGAAGACTAAACATAGACTTTTGTGCAGGAGCTTTACAGAAAAAGTGAGGAATTGAGAAAAAAAAGTAAGAATTTAAGGAAAAGTGAGAGAAATTCCTGAAAGTTGGAAGGATTCCCAAAAGAGAAGAAAAGCCCCCAAATTCTTTACATGCAGAAACTGAACAAAGGCTGTAGTGATCTCTATTTGAGATTGTTTACTTCCCTGGGTTATCAAGAGCCATTCCAATGGAAGGCATACAAAACTCTGTGGCTGTCCCCTAGACCAAACATGTGTTGCCCGTGTGCAGTGCTCCAGTCAGGGGTGAAGACTCCCCCACTCCCTCACCCCCACTCCTCCTCCATCTCCGACTGTGCTTTGTTGGCTGTTGGCCTTGACTCTCTAAGCTGTTAGTCATTGGCTGGTGTTGCTATCTCTGGCCTTGCAGGTGTCCCAAGAGCTGTGAAATACACTTAGCTCTCTGCATTTTCACAGCTACTTGGAAGTATCTGGATTGTTCCTAGAGTTCCTGGCTACAGGATGCTCTGTGGTCTCGTCCATGGGACAGGTGAAGGCTTTTCGTTAGAAGCCATCCTTCCCTACACCACTCTGTAACAGTTGGCTTCAGTAGAAGCAGGAATATATGAAAAGACAACGGTACTTTATACTTGCTCCTTTGGGGCTTGGGGAAGAGGGGAGACAGCTGTAGTGCTGTCCTGGGCCCCACGTCCTGTCCCTCCTCTGAGCTGCTCAGTCTGATTATCTCATATTCAGCCACAAGCTCCTTATTTATCTGCTCAGTGCTCTACACGCTGCTTTGGTCCCTCCTTTAACTCCGGCTTCTGGTCTCACAGCAACATATGTAACTTGCAGCTTTGACCTAGGGACAACTAGCTACTGAGCCTACTTCTTGTCCTCTGCTCTGATTCTTACTTCCTACAGTCAGTGCTCAACACCTTTGTGACATCAACCGAAGACTCCAAGATGGCGTCTCCTCTCACAAAGACTGAATCTAAAACCGTCCAAATGGCCTACAGTGCCACCCTTATATTCTCCAGCCAGCCACTTGACTGAATTTCCTCACTGTCAAACCTATACGACGCAGGCACCACCTCCTCAGGGTCACCATGCTTAGAAACGCAGCCTGCCAAAGCCGCTGTAGCTGGTGCTCTCCTTCCTCTATCACACTCTTAATTTTTTGGTTGGAAATACCTGTGTCTGCATCTATATATCACCTCCTAATCCAACAACTATTCACTGGTTAGTGTCTTCCTTATAGAATGCCATAAGATAAGGGAGCTCTTCTTTATTCACTAGTTTATTCTAAATTTTTTTTTTTTTTTTTTTTTTTTTTTTTTTGGTTTTTCAAGACAGGGTTTCTCTGTGGCTTTGGAGCCTGTCCTGGAACTAGCTCTTGTTGACCAGGCTGGCCTTGAACTTACAGAGATCCACCTGCCTCTGCCTCTCAAGTGCTGGGATTAAAAGGCCTATGCCACCACCTCCTGGCTCTAAATTCTTTAAAAAAAAAAAAAAAAAAAAAAGCAACTAGGACATAGCAAAGGCTAAAAACAAATCAGCTGGATAAATAAATGAGGCACAGACCAGGTAAGTGATTCATCAAGCTAATGTTTCAAATTCCATAAGAGGTAGCCAATTCCCATAGGTTAATCTTCTCAGAATGGTCTCAGAAATATATATGGATTAGGTTATTCTACAAACTGATAAGTTGGTAAAAAGGCTGCGTTGGTAAGCTGAATTGACAAGCCTCAGAAGTTGAAAAAAAAAAGGTGAAAAACTTACTTAATATGGTGATGGCTTTGGAAGATGAAGGCAGGAGGACCAGGAGTTGAAGGATATCCTCAGCTACACAGTGAGTTCAAGGCTAGCCTTGACTATATGTGACTGTCTAAAAAAGAAAGAAACTGTATTATTTCACAATGGTTGAATATTAAATATTCAAGGAGATAACCAGAAGAGGAGAATACAGGAGAGTAAAGATCTCAAGCCCGCTAATAGGATCCAAAAGAAAACAGATTAAAGAAAGTAATATTACATTTGTCTTGATAGGCAAAGTTTCTTTAGTGTAATCTACTATTTTTTAATGTAAGTTTAAAATGTATCATATTTATTTGTCACATCTCCTTTGAAGACATTTTTCTTGGCTCTCCACCAACTACTATTTATTTATATTCAAGACTGATTTCGCTATTTTTCTCCTTCCTTGCTTCTCAAAATCTTCATGCTAATTTTTGTTCTTTTATACATTTGTATGTATTGTTTGCCATTACTTATTTCTATTTCAACAGACTTCACGACTTATTTAGACAATTTTCTACTTTTCTTGACATTTCTGTGAGTATACATTGCTTCATTTTACAGTATTTTTATATTTTAATAACTAATCATTTAATTTAGTATTAAATAAGTTCCCTTCAAATTGATAATCAATTGTACTAATTTTTCCTTTTATCTCAAAATTTTAACTTTTGAAATTAAGATTGTCTTTCCCATTAGATTCTCAGTTAAATTTCTACATATATTAGAAAACTCCATCTAAAGTAGTAGTATTCTCATTCCAATTTGTACACCTATTTCTTTCCTTGCATCCTTACTAAAACTCCTCATGCAATGTCAGTGAGAGTGGTAAGGATACATACCTTTTTGCCAGGTCCCATTTTTAATAAGAAAGTATTCTCCACTCTTAGCAACAGTATTATTGGCTGTGGATCTTTGTGGCCTGCAGGGGGGAGTATATAACGTGTGTTAGTTAAGTTTCTATTGCTATTATGAAGCATTACGACCACAAGCAACTTGGAAGGAAAGGGTTTATTTGGCTTACACTTCCATATCACAGTCCAACATCAAAGGAAGTCAGGACAGGTACCTGGAAGCAGGCGTTGCTACAGAGACCACAGAGGGGTGCTGCTTACTAGTTTGTATCACATAGTTTGCTTTCTTAGAGAACCCCAGACCACCAGCTCAGTCGTGACCCCCACCCACAATGGCCTGGGCCCTCATCTACTAATTAAGAAAATACCCTACAGACTTTCCTTGGGTACAGCCTGATCTTATGGAGGCATTTTTTTTTTCAACTGAGAGTCCCTCCTCTCAAATGACTTTAGCTTGTGTTGACATAAAACTAACCAGTACAGAATGTATGCATGTATGTGTGTATCTGTGTATGTGGAGGTCAGAGGACAACCACAGGTATTGTTCTTCAAACTTTGTCCAACTTTTTGAGACAGTGTCTCTTACTGGTCTGGAACACAGCCAAGTAGGCTAGGCTGGTTGGCCAGAATTCCAAGGCCCTGACTGTCTCCTCAGCACTGGGATTACAAGTACCCACAACCATCCCTAGCCATTTTTACATGCATTCCATGAATCAAACCCAGGGCCTCAAGCTTGCAAGACAGAGGCTTTACAAACTGAGCTATCTCCCTAGCCCTATTGGGTACTTTTGTAGATAATCTCAATCATCATGAAATTCCCTTCTACGCCAAGTCTGAAAGATTTTATGAATGGATTTCATCACATGGTTTTTCCTGTATCAATTGATATATATGGCTTCCTCTTTAGACTGCTGATTATATTGATTGGCCTCATTATATTTTTAATTTAGTCTCCACTCTCCTCTGCTCTCTGTCTCTGTCTGTCTGTCTGCCTATCTGTGTATGTAGTATGTTTACATGCACATGTGTGCATATATGTCAAAGGACAACATCTAGAAGTCCATTTTCTCCCTCTATCATTCGAGTCCCAGGTATTAAACTCAGGTCACCAGATATGGCAACAAATGCCTTTACCAGCTAAACTATCTGGCTTGCCGCCGCCCCCCCATTGACTGACTTTTTAAGCCACAATTCACTTATAATTCATCCTATTAAGGTGTATAATTCTGTACTTCAGTGTATTTACAAGGTTTGGAACCATCAATTCTAGAACATAGCCATTGTCCAAAAGAACTTTGTACCTAAGAGCAGTTACTCCCTGTATTCCTCCTCCCCAGCCTTGGGATGTACTCATGTTCTGATTCCATTTACCTACTGTAAAATTTGATAGAAACGGAATACCAATGGGTGGCCTTTTATGACTTATTTCACTTATCAAAGTGTGTGTCATATCTATAAAAGTATTTCATTTTTTATAAATAATATTCTACTAGATGAATATGCCAGTTTATTCATCTATTAGTTTTTATTCATTTATTAGACTTTTGATTTGTTTTTGCTTTTTAACTACTATAAATATTGCTGTGATGAACATTCCTGTACATTTTTTCTTTTCTTTTGGTGGATGTGTGTGTGTGTGTGTGTGTGTGTGTGTGTGTGTGTGGTCTGGGTGTAGAGATTAAACCCAGAATCTTGTGAACGCTAAGCACTCTACCACTGGACATCCTCAGCCCTCTATATTTTAATTTTGAAAGAGGATCTTGTGAAGATCCCTGGTTACTCTCAAACTTGTGGTCCTCCTGCCTCAATCTCTCAAGTAGCTACTAGCATCATAGAGATACTCTGCCCCACTTGGTACCATTGATGAACTTTTACCTATTAGGTAAGCTTCAAATATCTGAAATAAACTCTCTTCTTTCATTTGGTAATATTTTGTTGAGATTTCTATTTTTGCATGATTTGTAATTTTGTCTTTGGTTTTGCTATAGGTACCAGGTTCATAAAATAGAAAGTGTTCTTTCTTCTCTTTTCTATGAGAGACTATAAAATTGGTATTAACTTTTCTTTAAATAATTAATAATGGGCTGGAGAGATGGTTCAGAGGTTAAGAGCACTGGTTGCTCTTCCAGAGGTCCTGAGTTCAATTCCCAGCAACCACATGGTGGCTCATAACCATTTATAATGAGATATGGTGCCCTCTTCTGGTCTGCTTGGATAAATGCAGACAGAACACCGTAAACAGAATAGAATATAAATAAATCTTAAAAAAAATAAAAATAAATGCCCAGCTTTAGCTTGGCTTGTTTCTGGCCAGCTTTTTAAAATAATAATAAGTAACCTTCTCCAGCGAAACTTGAAGTCAATTTTTGTGGGAGCTTTTCAGTTATGAGTTCCATTTCATCAGATTTTATGTTTCATCTTACTTGAATTTTGGCAGTTTATAGATTGCAAGGGAAAGGTCTACATCTTCCTGGTTGTGGAAATTAAGAACTAAGTTTTCCATGGTATTCTCCTTTCAATTCTTTAATGGCTGCAGAATCTATGCAGACTACCTCCATTTCAGTGTTGATACTGGCAATTTGTGTCTCCTCTTTGGCAAGTCTTGATAAAGGTTTGCCAATTTTATTAATTTTTTTCTAAGAAATATTGGTATTGATACTCTGTTGTTTTCTTCGTTTTGAACTTCATTTATTTCTGCTTTTTATTAGTTCCTTCTATCTGATCTTGTGGGTTGATTTTGCTGTTCATGTTCCAGTTTTTGTTTTTTGTTTTTTTGTTTTTTTGAGACCTCTTTTCTCTAACAGATTTGGTGCCACAAACTTGGAAGCTCTGATGCACACATACAGGTTTTGCTTCCTGTTCCTGTGATAATACACCCTGACAAAAGCACCTTAAAGGAGAAAAGGTTCATTTGGTCATGATTCATGTTCCAGTCCATCATTTCAGGGAAGCAAAGAGACAGGAACTCAGCAGCTAAGTCATAGCTAAGTCAAGAGCAGAGAAAGAATTCATATGTCCATGATACCCAGTTCACAGTTCACTTCTCCTCTATAGTCCAGGACCCAAACCCAAGGAATAGGACCACCCAATTTTAGGCCAGGTATTTCCACATAGGTCAACATAAGACAGCCCCTCACAGACATGCCTATTGGCCAACCTACTCCAAACAATCCCTCCCTGAGACCTGAGTCCCAGGTGTTCTAGACTGTTAATTCACAATTAAAACTAACTTTCCGAGCTATGTTTTTATTTCTGTACAAATTAATGTGTTTTTTTATTTCCCATGAGACATCTTAATGACCTATGGGTTACTACTATAAATGTACTCCATAATTTATATGTGTTTAGTATTTTCATATTCTCTTTCCATTATTGAGTTCTAACTTGATCTTATTAGAGCCAGCTAATATTCCACATAATTTTGACTCTTAGGTTTATTGAGGTTCATGTTTATAATTCAGATAAGGTTTACATACGTGAATTTAACAATGGGTACTTGAATTTATATCCTACTGTTAGTGAAGCGGTATGTAAACATCAATTAAACCTGTTGGCTGGTTGTATAGCTTAATTAGTTTTGTCAATATTATTCATCTGTGTGTTTTAATAGTAATTTTACTAATTATTGAGATAGTCATGCTCAAGTCCTCAACTACAATTATGGATTTATTTCTCCTTTCAATATTTCTCCTTTGTCACATTTTCATGTACGTTTTGAAGTCTGTTAGGTGAATTCATACACTATCTCTGAAGTAGGTCTATAGATTATTTTTGTAGCTCTGTGTTATTAAACTAGTCTAGAGAGATGTGCAGAAACTCTATTTTCTGCTCACTTCATTTTTAAAGCAGTTACAGAAACCCAGGAAGAGTGAGCAGAAAACAGTTTCCACACATCTCTCTAGAGTATTCCACTGCCATAGAAATCCATTGTGCTCCACCTATTCGGTCCTCTTTCTGCCATAATCCTCAGAAATCACTAATATATATGTTCACTCTCTTTGTACAAGTGAGGGGTTTTTAGCCTGGTATATTAGGTAGGATAACGGCTATAACAAATGTATAAAAAAAAAGAGTTACACTATTTCAAGCTAGAAGATTGCATCCAGTTTTTTCGTTTGTTTTGGTTTGGTTTTTCCTGCTGTGACAAATATCTGGGAGAGCTAAGAATTGTCACTTAAGAATCTTGGGAATGGAGCAAATGATTTATGTGGAAAGGATGGAATAAGCAGAATGTAAACCTAAGGGAGATTCTGAATGCATACTAAAATGTCATGTGACCTTCAAAGCAACCCAAGGCACGCTGTGGAAACAGGAACAAAAACAGAAGAATGGAGAAATGCTTTGGGGAAAGTGAAAAAATTATGAAGTACTGAAGGAGGAGATTAAATTCCGTGGGGTAAAAGCACTCACTGAGGGGGAAGGTGGCTCGGTTAATAGATGCTTATCTACACACAAAGCCCTTGGTACCTGCCCAGCGTGGTTTCTGCATAAACCGGGTGTGGCGCATGATTGTACTCTTAGCACTCACAGAGGGGGAGGAGGAGGGTAAGGGATTCAAAGTCATCCTGGGCTACTGAACAAGTTCGAGGCCATTCTGTGCTTCATGGGGTGGGGGGACAAAACAAACAAACAAAAACAAACGTAAGGATCTGGTAAAAAGTCGTTCCAGGGAAGCATCAGGAGTCAAGGCTAGACTGCAGTGTGCAGTGAAGGAGCAGACACTGAGTACAAACAGCCTATTGGAGTAAGGTGGAGACAGTGCGGGAAGAGGAGTGTGGCATCAGAGTTTCTGTAATCCACAGAGCTTTGAGCAACTGCAGAGAGCCTGAAATCCAAGATAGAATAAGCCATCTCCAGGAAATGTGACTCTACGCACCAACTGACTATTATATTCTTATATTTGATACTATTCAAGGAAGCATACACCCCACAGGTTAAGGACTCCTCCTTCAGGGGAAGCTCTTGGAGCCACTGATCCCTGTCCTACAGAAACTCATCCTGCCTTTAAATAAATTAAAAAAAAAAAAAAAAGGTATGTTTAGTTTAGGCTGCCAGGAAAGCCAGTCTCCGTGTCAGCAATGCTCTGGTAGGGTCCTCAAACTTCTTGTCAGCTGCTTTCCAGCAAGGACAGACGTCTCGAGTTTTGTTTGGTTTGTAATTGACTCAGTCTTAATACCAAAACTAGATTAGATTTAAAAGGCTAGGTTCAACAATCAGTCTGCTATTGGGTAAACAGGGAATTCTATAGTTTCAAAGAGCCCATTATATCAAATTGCATCCTAACCAGCAGCTAAGCAATAAAAGGGAAATCATATTCAAATGCAAAATTAATGTCATGCACTGCTGCAGAAGGGCAGAAAGGACTGGCTTGCTTGGTGAACTTAAATGAAAAGTCCAGTCATATATTTATAGCAAAAGAAAATCTAGAAGTTGCTTCATAAGCAAGATTTAATACAAGACAATAACTTTAGGCCCAAATGGGAAGGTTGGTAAATTTCAATATCTCCTGCCTTGTTCATAAATCACAATATTGATCACGTATAAATTAACGCATGAACGTATGTATTTGTGTATGGAAACACACGAAACCTCATTTATTATATGAAAATGAAATAGAAAGCAATTTTTATATCATGAACACCTAAATTAAACCGTTTAGCATCTCTTTAAAAAATCTTGAATGAAGAAAAAAATCTTAAGTGAACCTTATCATTGTGGACTTAATGTCCATGAATCTGTCCTTTCCGCCTCTCAGTGGTGGACCAGCACTCCTGCCACAGCTTCCGCCGTGGGTCCTGAGGAAGAGGATTTAAGACAATGCACCAGTTTCTTTACTTGAAAAGGAAGGATGCATATATATGTGTGTATATATGAGAAGACCAAGAAAACTTGGTCTAATGTTAAAGATCTTCTATTGGGAGCTTACTAGCAGTTTATCAAATAATAAAGCAACAAGAATTCCTATTTTTTGTCCTTAATCACTTTGGGCAAAATATAGTCAGTTAAAATAGTTATGTTAGTTGTTACATATAAAGAACTGGATATTTTTTCACTGTTTCTAATCTTTAGAGACTTCTGAGAAGAGAGTGCAATCTACAATGTCTTTATACTGTAATGATGCTGTCTGAACTGTGTGACATTGTAGATTTTGACTCCAAGGAATTACTTCTGGTATGCTAGGATCTAATAAGCTTTGCACATTGTCCCCAAAGTAATCACAATTAATAAAAACTATTCCAGTAGTTGTATTGAGATTTCATCAGTGTTAATATACACCCTTTAAATATGTATAATTTTTTTCACAGCAGAGAAGTTATAAGTAAACTATGTATCTAATATTCATTTTGAGTGATTTGGGTATTCAACTGATAAAAAATAAAGGGAAAATCAAAAAAAAAAAAAAAAGAAGAGAGGCTGCCAACGGTTTCTATTTGCAGACTACTATATGTTCCTTTCCCGTGACCAAAATATAGCGACTGCAGGCTTTATTTGGCTTTCTCCCTTGGTATACTTGACACGAATTGTAAAAAAAAAAAAAAAAAAAAAAAAATCTGCCCAAATAAATTGGAAACATCAGGCAGTAAACAGTGGATATTACACAAGTGAATGACTAGACATTGCTATTTACCAATGTTTTCAAAGACTCAATCCCTTTAGGACGCTGTGAAATATGCCCTTGAGGACATACCAGTGAAGAGTCTACCTAATTGGAAAAGTCGGTAAGATCATATTTCATAAAATTAAGACTGCTGTAAACCCACTGAAACTCCAGAACAGTGTTTTCGATCCTACTGCAACTGGAGAACAACCTGTTTGACTTTTAGAAATAGATCCAGTTCGGGATCAACTTACCCCTGGACCCAGCAATACCACTCTTGGGAATATACCCAAGAGAGGCCTTATCATACAACAAAAATATATGATCTACTATGTTCATAGCAGCATTGTTTGTAATAGCCAGAACCTGGAAACAACCTAGATGCCCTTCAACGGAAGAATGGATGAAGAAAGTATGGAATATATACATATTAAAGTATTACTCAGCAGTAAAAAACAAGGACTTCTTGAATTTTGCATACAAATGGATGGAAATAGAAAACACCACCCTGAGTGAGGTAAGCCAGACCCAAAAAGAGGAACATGGGTTGTACTCACTCATATTTGGTTTCTAGCCATAAACAAAGGACATTGAGCCTATAGTTAGTGATCCTAGAGAAGCTAAATAAGGAGAACCCAAAGAAAAACATATAGGCATCCTCTTGAATATTAACCTTCATCAGGCGATGAAAGGAGACAGAGACAGAGACCCACATTGGAGCACCCGACATAAATCTCAAGGTCCAAATCAGGAGCAGAAGGAGAGAGAGCACGAGCAAGGAACTCAGGACCGCAAGGGGTGCACTCACACACTGAGACAATGGGGATGTTCTATTGGGAACTCACCAAGGCCAGCTGGCCTGGGTCTGAAAAAGCCTGGGATAAAACAGGACTCGCTGAACTTGGCGGACAATGAGGACTACTGAGAACTCAAGAACAATGGCAATGGGTTTCTGATCCTACTGCACGTACTGGCTTTGTAGGAGCCTAGGCAGTTTGGATGCTCACCTTACTGGACCTGGATGGAGGTGGGGGTTCCTTGGACTTTCCACAGGGCAGGGAACCCTGATTGCTCTTCGGGCTGAGGAGGGAGGGGGACTTGATTGGGGGAGGGGGAGGGAAATAGGAGGCGGTGGCGGGGAAGAGACAGAAATCTTTAATAAATAAATAAATTTAAAAAAGAAAAGAAAGAAATAGATCCAGGACCCCAACCCAGGTGTACTAGATCAAACTATTCAGAGTATGCCTCTTCCTGTCTGCGGTAGTGGTCACCATGTTGAAAAACTTGGCTAGAATCTGAGAGCATTGGTTGCCGGTTTGTGCCTCCCTGCGGGTACTGTTTCTGTCACACCTTTATTTACAGCCAGGACTGGGAATCATACCACAGCCTTGGCTATCAACGAGCATCCACGAAAGCGAGTTTGAACAAACAAGGAAGGTTTAACAACAGCTAGGATTCAACAGCTCTTCGGACTAGAAGAGATGGTGTTTCTACAAATGGCTATTTAGGCACAAAATGGTTTGTGGAAGCCATAGCCGAGCTTTCTTTTGTACTGTTGCTGTGATAGGGGACAAGAGTACTACAGTGACATTCTAACAAACTTTAGGTAACTTAAGACAGAGGGGTTGAAGTTACATTTCAAAACTCAAGAGATTTGGAAGTTTTCGTGGCAAAATGGGCCTGAAACGTGGCCAGTGTGAAGCAAAATGAATCCATGTATGCTATAGGTGGAAAATGCAACATCGACAAAGATTTAGCATGGGAGGGGGGTGTAAAAAAATACTGTAATTGTATATTGCTTACATGCTGAAATGGCAATAATTGGGACGCACTGAAATGGGTTTTCTATTAAAACTGTTTCTTTCTACTTTAATGGGGCCACTAGAAACTTAGGATTCCGTTGTTGCTCGAGGTCTCTCGCTGGGACCACGCGGGAGGTTAAGGCGAACCTGGAAAGGCCTAACTGGAACTCAAGGGGGAAGAGCATCCATCAGGACACACCCAACTAATTTCCTTTCAAAAGCTCCGAGGACTTATAAACTCAGCCCTCCAGGCCCGACCTTAAGGAACTAGCACCGTTGGGGAAGATCAGCCGGCCGGGCGTGGGCGGCCACCCCGAGGGAGGAGCAGTCCCGGAGAGAAGCAGGGAAGGCTCCGGAGCCACGCGGCTCAGGAAGCCACCCCCGCGAGTGGCTAGGACACTCCGGCCCCGCCCCCCGCCGGCAGTCGCTTCCGCACAGCGGCCCACGCCTGCAGCCCCAGAGCCGGGCTTCTCCTCCAGCGCCTTCCCGAACACCGCCCCGGGACGGCCACGGAGCACAGAGAAGAACCCCAGCGAGCACTAAGCCCGCGCGCGCCTGCGCATACCCCACTCGGGGCCCTCTCCTCCTCCGCTCCCGCGCCTTCCTCCCGCCTCTTTCCCCGGGCACCTCGCTACGTCACAAAGAGTGACGTACCCATCGAGCAATCACAGTCGCTTCCCTCGCGAGCCCTGGGGCAAGAGGAGGGCGGGGCGTGGGGAGGGGGACGGAAAGAGCCGGCTTCGAGGGCGGGCTCGTTGTCGTCATCCAATCAGAGCGGTCTGGGGCGCGGCGGGGCGGGGCCCGAGAAGAGGGCGGGGGTGGGGCCGAGGGAAAGGAACTAGAAGGCTGCGGGACGAGAGGGCGGGCTCCCGGAGATTAAAAGCAGCCAATCAGAGCGCGCCGGCTTCCTTCGGAGAACGGCGTGGGGCGTCGCCACCGCCGCCGCGCGCGCCGGGGGCTGGTTAAGGCCATGAAACAAAAGAAACCCTGAGAGGGGAGCCGCTGCCGTCCCCACCCACCCACCTAGTTACCTACCTCGGCTCCGTCCCCGGCCCCGCCACCCCGCCCTCGCGCGCTCCGGCGGCCCTGGCGCTCCTCAGCCCGGGGCGCGGGCACCGCCGCCGCCTCCCCCGAGGAAAGGTGTTTGCGCGCTGAGCAGGGCCCGGGCCCCGTCCGCCATGGGGCCCGCCGCCCGCCGCGCCTGACGCGCCCGCCGCCGCCGCCGCCATTGACAGCGCGCCGCCGCGATGCCGAGCGGCAGCTCCGCGGCCCTGGCCCTGGCGGCGGCCCCGGCCCCCCTGCCGCAGCCGCCTCCGCTGCCGCCGCCCGCGGGAGGCCCGGAGCTCGAGGGGGACGGGCTGCTGCTAAGGGAACGCCTGGCCGCGCTCGGCCTCGACGACCCCAGCCCAGCGGAGCCCGGCGCCCCGGCGCTCAGGGCCGCGGCGGTGGCGGCGGCGCAGTGCCAGGCCCGGCGGGCGGCCGCGCTGGCTCCGGAGGAGTCCGCTCCGCCCGGCCGCCCGGCGACCTCCGAGACGGCGGAGCTGGAGCTGGAGGAGGACGAGGAGGAGGGGGAGGAAGCGGAGCTGGACGGAGACCTGCTGGAGGAGGAGGAGCTGGAGGAGGCTGAGGAGGAGGACCGGCCGTCGTTGCTGCTGCTGTCGCCGCCCGCGGCCACCGCCTCCCAGACCCAGGCGATCCCGGGCGGGCCCCTGGGGTCGGTGCTGTTGCCGCCCGCGGGGTTCGATGCCCGGGAGGCGGCGGCCGCGGCGGCGGGGGTGCTGTACGGAGGGGACGATGCCCAGGGCATGATGGCGGCGATGCTGTCCCACGCCTACGGCCCCGGCGGTGGCGGGGCCGCCGCTGCCGCGCTGAACGGGGAGCAAGCGGCCCTGCTGCGGAGGAAGAGCGTCAACACCACCGAGTGCGTCCCGGTGCCCAGTTCCGAGCACGTCGCCGAGATTGTCGGACGCCAGGGTGAGTGCGCCGAGGTTCCTCTGGGCACGGCCCTGGGCGTGGGTGGGAGAGGAAAAAGACGGGCGTACGGCGGAAGAGCGAGCCCGAAGGGTCCCCCCGGGTCCACCGAGAAGGGGTCTGGGAGGGAGCGCGGGGTCGCCTAGGAGGGGATGGGTCACCTTGGCGAAAACCCACGCCTGTCGGCCGCTTCAGCCTGATAAAGTGTTAAGTTTCCCGGGCCGCCCAGCCTAGTAGTCTTTACTCGGTGTCTTCGTGGAACCCCAGGCTGGCATGGCACCAAAAACCTCAGCACGGTGGTAAGAGGTCAGGTCAGAAGTTGTAGGTACGGTACGGTTTCCCGAAAGCTTCGAGGTGGCAAGGGTGTGTAGCCGCGTGGCCGGTAAGAATCGCCATCCTTGCCTCGACCAGCTTGTGCAGATGAGAGCGGACCGACATGGAGGCTGCGTGTCCAAGGACCTACTCGGGAGGGAAGCGGTGTTCACAGGCGACCGCTTCGCCGCCTCCCTCCTCCGCTATTCAGAAACTTGGCTTTAGGAGAGCACCCCAACTCTGTTGGTCTTAGGTACTCGGTAGACACTTTTCTCAAAAAGGGGGGACTATCAGTCTCTTAGAACACATTAGCGTGTACGATGAAGGGAAAGCTGGACGGTTAGGTAATTAAAGAACTTTATGCATTTGTGCAGTTTTCGACCAGTTTTCTTCTTCACTTGCCAGCACACCCGTTCTGCAGACAGACTCCTCCCACATTGTTCAGACAAAGGACCTATGTCTCACATTCCAGGAGTAGGGTTTGTGAAGGTGGGGGAAGGGGATGCGCAGAGTACCTTTGTAGCCGACATTTTTAGGGAAGGTTCTGTATGCTGGAGTGCAGCTTGTGCCTCTTTTACAAGGGGTCGTACTACCTGCTGCTGCCGTGATACAACGTGGTGCAGCCTGGTGGAGACGTGCCTCTGGCTGAGGTCAGAGAGAGGATGGTTCTGCTGCTTGATGATCTCATTTTCCCAAGTGGTTCTAAAGTACACATAAATAAGAGATTGTCGAAACGGAGACTTCACACGTAAGAGACGGCTTACTTCTTTGCTGTGATTTTGGTAAGGAAAGCTTATGTGATATGTGGACACCAAATAGCTTATAAAATAGCTTCTTCAAGATTGTCTAATCAGTTTCACATGCCTTACTCGCCAGTTGTAGGAACTAGTCAGGGTAACAGGCAATGAGAAAACTTCTCTGCGTATGAAATAAAAATGCATTTTATTTATAGATACAGAATGTGATGGCTTTTCGTTTAAAATCATTGAATGCTTGATTTTGCCCAATAATGAGTTTATGATAATGCAAATTTGCGGCTGATTCAGACTTTCTACTTTTCATTAGAAACTAACAATTCAGTAGAACATCTCTAAAGTACTGTGACCGTAGGCAGACAAATGACACACCTGAGAAACATGACCCTTAGTTTAGAAAACAAAGATGCAAGTATTCGACATGTAAGGAAACCGGAAGGGTAGTACCTGCCCGATGGTGATGAGAAAATCGCCCAAATTTTTTTAGCAATTAGGATCTGGTAAAGTGGAGTGATGGAAGGGATCTGGGAAGTGATTGTTTAAGCTGTGGAATATAGAGATTTGAATGGCATACCGGGAAAACACCTCAACACAACTTAATTTGGTGTTCATGTGCTTGTCTGAGGTAGCAAAGAAAAAACATTGGCTTGCTAGTTTTACCACATGACAATAATATATCTTGGTAAGTTTAGTTTAACATGAGCTTTTGTTCTTTACATCTTTAAGCATCTTAACTGTAAACTGGCACTACTTATACAAATTTAAGTAGCACGTTTTTATTTTGTGCTATTACATGATAACTGCCTTAGTTTTCCTTCTTAGGGCTGTGCTTATTGGTTAATAAGGAAATATGACTTAGAACATGGAGACAGATTGCTGACTGTTCTTGCACTTAGTATTCCCAGAGTTGACGGTACTATTAAAAGTATGTCATCTTCCTCTATCTTATCTTAAGGGCAGAAAGTCTTGCCCTTTTCCTGTTTTGCACCATTCAACTAGTGGATCATTGACCCCTTTACCACCCACACACCCCAATAGCATGGTAATAAAACTTGTATTTGCTCTCTCCTATAGAAAACTAAGTAGCTTTTAATATTCATATCCTTTTACTGTGGGAAACTTTCTCCTTGTGAGAGTACCTGTCCCGAGTGAATTTTTTTAAAAAATGAGATTTTTTTAAAATGATAAATCACTTTGAGTTTTTTGTTTACTTTGGAAGAGCTAAATGTTCATCCTTAAGAATTAGCCATTCCTGCCATCTTATTCATTACCTGAAGTCATAATTTTCTATTTGACATCTCTTAATTGGTTTTGGAAATAATTATGTCACATATGGAGACATTTATAACTTTGGCTCTGAAGCAAAGAGTATAGTATAGGATAGATGGGGTTCTGAGCCGTACATAACTAGCAGCACTTGCAAATAGCCCTTAGTTCCATACATTGCATTTATTTTGTTTTTGTTAGTGATAGGTTTTAATCATAACCTGGCTGCTGGGCTCACAAACATGTGCCTCTACACCAATCCCCCGACCAATTTTTGTTGTTGTTGTTGTTTTTATGTTTATGAGTGTTTTGCCTTTGTGTGTATATGAGCACCACATGTGTGCCTGGTGCCCAAAGAGGTTAGAAGAGGGAACTCAGGTCCTTTGCAACTGAGTGCTCTTAACTGTTGAACCATCTCTCCAACCCCAAGACTGTTTCTTTTTTAATGATATGTCTGTATATGTACGTGAGAGCAAGTGCTTGCAGAGACTAGAGTCAGATCTCCCTGGAGTTGGAGCCCCAGCCACCAGACAGGTGCTGAGAACTGAACTGGAGAGTCCTCTAAAAGAACAGTATGTGCTCTTAACCACTGAGCCATCTCTTTTTATCCCTCTTCTCCCCAGACCACTTAAAAATGGCAGAGCATTTGACCTCCTATCTTAGTTTATGGCCTTTGTACATATTAAATTGGTCTTGTTGTTACTATTATGTTTTTTAAGTGTTGCATTTTGTGAAATTAATAATACTATTAATATTGTAATTAAATTTATTTATTATATCCAGTAAATTATGTTAAAATAAGATAAATTCAGAACTGGAAAGGTATATTAATAATAAAAATTTTTTAAATATAGACATCAAAGTAACTCTAAAGCTGAGAAGATGGCTCAGAGGGTCAAATACTCCACAGCATGAAGTTGTGACTCAGATCCCAAAAAGCTGGACCTGGTGCCATGTAGCTAGAATCCCAGCTCTATAAGACTGACAGGAGGACTTGCTTGCCAACAAGTCTGACCAATCACCGGGCTCCAGGTTCAGCAAAAGACCCTGTCTCAAACAAGGTGGAAAATTATAAAGGAAGACACGAGACATAAACCTCCAGCCTCCATGTGGGAATTTGTGGTTATGCACAGATATACACATACTAAAATATTATTAAATCTAGTTTTATAAATACAGAATACCTCTGTTTTTAAGTGTGGTGCCTGCAAGACATTAATAATGGTTGACAGGTTTGTTTGAAGTCAACAGGTTTTATTCTAGTTTCTGCAGTTGTTATTCTCCAGTAAGGGTAAATTACAATAGAACTCTAGATTCTTTTTTGGTTTTTCAAGACAGGGTTTCCCTGTATAGCCCTAGCTGTCCTGGAACTCATTTTGTAGACCAGGCTGCCTTGAACTCAGAAATCTCTCTGCCCTGCCTCCCAAGTGCTGGGATTAAAGACATACATCACCACTGCCTAGTTTGGTTCCATTTTCCTACACCATCAATTAATATTAAATGCTGTAAATTGAGCTTAAGATCAGTGTTCATTTTGAGCTACTTTTAACAATGACTTTAATTCTTATTATATGTTATTTAACCTTATAGGTCTAGAAAAGTCATTTTTAATTGTACACTCTTAACAAATTTTGTACCCCAAATATACAATTTATACACGGTAATGTATAAATAATGTATGCTAAAATAATGTACACCATACAAAAATTTTAACTAGTAAAGTAAAATGAAAATGAGTTCTTTGTTTTTATCTGTTTGCTGGTATTCTTATACCCTAGATGTCACTAAGTTAGACCACTTAAAAAGTTCCCTCATTGATTGGATTATTTTGTTACCGCTGATTTCCAGTGACAGTGTGTATTGGTGTGTGGAGGAGACTTCCCATTGTTCCAATTTTTTTTTAAATTTTTTATGGTTTATTTAACTTTATTTTATGTGCATTGGTGTGAAGGTGTCAGATCCCCTGCAACTGGATCTTTAGACAGTTGTGAGCTGCCATGTGGGTGCTGGGAATTGAACCCAGGTCCTCTGGAAGAGCAGTCAGCGCTCTTAACCACTGAGCCATCTCTCCAGCCCCTTGTTCCAAATTTTTGTCAGTAGTATTTGATCAAGAGAAATAGGTTTCCATCCAATCCATCCAAAAGTATTTCACTAAAGAATTTCAGAACAGCACTGAAATCATGGTATCTTCCCATGTATATAATATTGCTGGAGAAAGGCAGTTTAGATGCTCACGTTACTAGAACTGGATGGAGGTGGGTGGTCCTTGGACTTCCCACAGGGCAGGGAACCCTGATTGCTCTTTGGGCTGATGGGGGAGGGGGAGGGAAATGAGAGGCAGTGGCGGGGAAGAGACAGAAATCTTTAATAAATAAATAAATTAATTTTTTAAGAAAAGAAGTAAGTCCAGGCTAGCCTCAAATCAAACTCAGATCTCTGCCCCCTGCCTTATGAGTGCTGGGATTACAGGCATATTATCACACCCAGCTAGTAATTTTCTAGTACTAGAATTACCAAACCCAACTAAATTAAATATATGCATATCATAATAGTTTGAATCTGTGACCGATTTTGAGAATTTTATGTTATTCTTCAGTAACTAGAATATCTCATGCCAGTGTTTGAATTTAGGGCCGTTGAGTATGGTTATTGTATGATTATTGCCTTTGTCTAATTATCAGAAGACTACAAATCATTCCATGTAAGGAAAACCTTATTTGACCAAACACAGTAGCATGAACTAGTAAGACTTAGCTTTAAAATAATAGAGAATTTGTTACTGACAATTGTAGGTACAGTTGAAATTAGGAACAAAGGATTTAGTCATGAACATTGTTCCCTCTGTACCACTGTTCACCTTTGCCTTTTCCTCTATCGCTTTTCCTCATCGCTGTTACCAATTACTGGGACAAATCATTTTCTTTAAGCCTCTGTTTTATCTCTTTGGAGAAAACCTATTCCATGTTCTGTTGTGACTTCCCCAAAACCTTGTGAGGGTAAAGTTTAAGATATCACCATGTAAACTCAGTATGCAATTTAAAGCACAGGGTAATAAATTCTATAAGGAGTAAGGTAAAATTAATAAACTTTTAGCTATAAGTATCTCTATATTGCTCGGGCTGACCTTGAACTACTGGGACCGTGCCAGCTATGCCCTACTTATAAAATTTTTATAGTTAATAAGTTTGTTTTACATTCTATACAAATTCTGGATAAAATCTAAAATTGTCATTTTAGTGTTTTATCTAATCTTTGAAGTTTGTAGTATGTACTTCTAACAAAGAGTAAGCTAGATGAAAAGAATCTTTTACAGATAGCTGGTTCCACCTGGTTTTATTTTGGTGTACTAGTGGTGCTGGAGGGCCAACCCAGGAACTCACAAATGCTAGTTAAGTTCTTTACCACTGAACTACATCTCTACTCTGGTAATTCTGAGAATCCTATTAATCGTTTCTAAAGGGGCTAAACTTGTAAGATCTAGTAAGGAAAACTATGTTTCCTGTCTAATTGACATCTTCTGGCAACTGTAACAGCTTTAATAAAAGGCCAAATGTAACTTTTTTCATTAAATATTTGAACTTCTCTAACATACTTACGGGTGAATTTTAGAATCACTAGTTTGGAAGTGGAAAGATGGCTCAGCAGATAAGAGTACTTGCTGCTATAATGAGGACCAGGGTGAAAATCCTAGCACCCACATTGAACAACTCACAAATACCTGTAATTCCAGCTCCTAGACGTCCTTCTGGCCTCCTTGAACACGAATATATGTATATGCTCACACATAAATAATAAAAAAAAAACTTCTAAAAAAATTACCAGTTTATAACTTTGAGCAGTTTGGGGGGGTGTCATTGTTTTTTTTTAATTATTTATTTATTATGTATACAATATTCTGTCTGTATGTATGCCTGCAGGCCAGAAAAGGGCGCCAGACCCCATTACAGATGGTTGTGAGCCACCATGTGGTTGCTGGGAATTGAACTCAGGACCTTGGGAAGAGCAGGCAGCGCTCTTAACCACTGAGCCATCTCTCCAGCCCCCATTGTTTTTTTTTTTTAACTTCAGATAATTCTAAGTTGTTTTCTTAATGTGTAAAACTAGATGATATCATAGAGCCCATAACCTCAACTTTGTCCAAAAGAGCCCCTAAATCATGTAGAAGTAAATTACCAGTTAGATTGACTGCACATTTTGTCCTGACTTTGCAGTTTGAAATACCTTAACATTTTTATAACCTGATAGGTGTCTCTAAGAGTTAGGGATGTGTGCGTGTGTGTGTGCGTGTGCGTGCGCAGAAGCCACAGAAGGATCTTAGGTGTCTTCTCCTGTCAGCTCTTCATTTTTATAAGACAGAGTCTTCTACTGAACCTGAAGCTCCCTGTTTTGGTTAGAATGGCTCACTTAAGAGTAAGCTCCTGGGATCCACCTGGCTCCACTCCACAGCACTGAGTTATGTGCACAGGCTATCATACCTGACTTTTGTAAATGCTGCGGATTTGACTTCAGTTCGTCTTGCAGGTGGATCGATCTCTCTCTCTCTCCACTCACTCACTCTCAAGTGCATGTGCAGACCCTCTTAGGACTTGTTTACCAGACTTTGAAAATATAATGCTGAAATTGAGTTTTTACATGTGAATGGAGCTTTTGATATAAAATCAAATGATATGACTTTCCTTGTTAAATGTACTATATTATGAAACATGTGAAAGAGTGTTGTATTTATTTATTTATTTTTTGGTTTTTTGAGACAGGGTTTCTCTGTGGCTTTGGAGCCTGTCCTGGAACTAGCTCTGTAGACCAGGCTGGTCTCGAACTCACAGAGATCCGCCTGCCTCTGCCTCCCGAGTGCTGGGATTAAAGGCGTGCGCCACCACCACCCGGCAAGAGTGTTGTTTTTAGAGGAAAAGAGTATGAAACTTTTAAGACAGTTTGAGATCTAACATAGCTGAGACATCCCTAAAGTTCTTTCCCACCTGCCCTAAAACACTCTACGGTGAGGAATAAGTGAAAATGTGTCTAGAAGAGAGGTTTTCGAAGCTGGAGTGCTCTCCAAATCATTATTAAAGCCAGTTCCAGTCTCTCTGTTATTAGCTGAGTTTACTCGGGGTGAGAAATAATGGAGGAATGCTGAATGGTTCTAAATGCCAAAACAGGAGTTAGGGTTAGTTTCCAGAGGGAAGGTGGTGGGAATGACCCCAAGGCCTTGGACGTGACAAGCATATGCTTTACCATTTAGCTATATAACCCATCCCAGTAAGCTTTTACTTTTTGGAAGGGGGGGACATGGTTTCGAGACGGTTTCTCTGTAGCTTTGGGATCTGTCCTGGAACTCACTCTGTAGGCCAGGCTGGTCTCAAACTCAGAGATCCATCTGCCTCCCAAGTGCTGGGATTAAAGGTGTGCACTGCCCCCTCCCCCAGTAAGCTTTTTTTATATGATATTTTGTTTAATTTTCCTTGCAACTAAATGAGGAAACTATCTTTAATACTACTAGTTCCTCTCACACAACAAAAAGGTAGATAGAGACTTAATGACTTTAAGTTCATTGATTCATGATAGTTTGTCCACACATTCTTCCATTTTCAATCTTCACTAACTCTTGAAGAAAGACAACATGCACACATGTGAAGTGTGGTTGGTATCTGATTGTCCCAGTCTTTTTAGACTTTAGAAAATGATGAAGGTATTTCATTTCCTATAGTAAGAATTTGATGCAAAACGAAAGCATTATTGGGAATTTTGTTGCTTGTATTTTTGGTGTAGGAGGTCCTTCTTTTTCTGTGTTGCTTTCATTGGTTGAACAAAGAAACTGCCTTTGCCTTTTGATAGGGCAGAACTTAGGTAGGCAGAGAAGACAGAACTGAATTCTGGGAGAAAGAAAGAAACAGAGGGAGAGAGCCACCATGGAGCTGCCAGGTCACACATCTGAATCTTTTCCAGTAAGCCACGACCTCATGGTGACATAGAGATTATTAGAAATGGGTTAAATCAAGATGTGAGAGTTAGCCAATAAGAGGCTAGAGATAATGGGCCAGGCACTGATTTAATTAATACAATTTCTGTGTGATTATTTCTGGTGTAAGCTAGCCGGACGGGATGAACAAAGGGCCTGCAATCCTGTTACATATTTTCTTTGAACTAGAAAGTGTGGTAGCTATGATACTGAGTTAATTCATTGTTTATGTGGGGTGTTTCGTGTTAGTGAACGTCCTTGTAAAGGCCAAAGGTCAGCCATGGATACTATTCCTCAGGAACATTAACTTTGGTTTGGTTTGACTTTGAAGATACATTTTTATATTATTTATTAGTGTGTGTGTGTGTGTGTGTGTGTGTGTGTGTGTCTCTGTCTGTCTGTGTGCCTGTGTTTATATCTGCTAAGGCTGGAAGAATATCAAATCCCACGGAAGTAGAATTACAGTTAGTTACAAATGCCTAATATGAGTGCTAGGAAACACTAGGGTCCTCTGGGACAGCTGCAGACACATCTTAATCATGGTCCTAGCTCTTCAGTCCCCCACCTTGTTTTTTGATCCCATCTCTCATTGGCCTGGAGTTTGCTGTTGAGATGGCTGGCTGGACAGCAGCCCCTAGGTATCTATCTCTGAGATTCCAAGTACACACCAACACATCTGGCTTTTTATGTAGGTGTTGAGGACTGAGCTTAGTTCTCTTGTTTGCACTTTACCAATAGCTGTCTTCCCACCCCTGTTTGTGAAATTTAGTTCATAAGACCATACACACAGTTTCTACTTGTCAAAGTTCCATTGTGTTCATTGCAGGGAGAAAGTTTGGTGTGTATGCAAGGCAGGTATCCTAAGTTATTTAAGAAAGGATATGTACAGAAATGGAACAGCACACGTTTATAGGAGAAGAGAGGGTGAAAAGAATTAGTTTTTACCATTTAATGTTAGGAGGAAAACGAATTTACATTAAGACTGAGGAGTTGCTCAAGTTTAACCCTCTTCACATTTTTATTAAACAATGTATGCATAATTTCCTAGTATTTGTAGATTATCAGAAATGAAAATGGGCCTGGTTCTGAGGTTTGTTCTTAAGGGATAAGTTTTCTTAAATCACTATATACATACACTAATTTATTAAATAATTGGAAAATACAGTAATTACTACAAAACAAACTCATCTTTCCTTTTATAAAAATTCAGGAACACCATATACACAAGATACCAGAAT
Organism: Microtus oregoni; assembly: GCF_018167655.1. NCBI lineage: Eukaryota > Metazoa > Chordata > Mammalia > Rodentia > Cricetidae > Microtus > Microtus oregoni. The sequence continues at coordinate 3,206,605 of NW_024543833.1, read as the reverse complement.
GCAAATAGTTCTACCAGGCCTGTCTTGCATGGTATCATTTTCTCCTTTTTCTGCTGCTTATTGTGATAACTTTTCATTCCAGAAAAGTCTTCCCCTCGGGTTCTATAACTATGTCTTCCCCCAAATCTTTTGTCCATGTAAGATTAAGTCTCTTATCTGACACCGAAAACTTCTCCCTCTTCGTTTTAGTCACCTGAAGCTCTCAATCCTGAACTAGCTTTAAGTCTCCGCTGTACTCCTGTGCACTCCCAGGTTCCTGCTTTTGCACTTCCTCTTTTGGCAAAACCACTTTCTTCAAGCCTGTTTTCAGACTGTCTTTGAAATTCACCTGTGCGTGTGTGTTGAGGTCAGAGGTCAATGAAGGTTTTTGTCTTCAGTTGCTCTCTCCCTTATCTTTTGCAACAGACAAGATCTCTCAGTGAACCTGGAGTTCACTGATCCGTCTAGATTAGCTTGCTAGCTAGCCTCAGGGGTACTGCTGAGGTTCTTGTGCTCATGTAGCAAGTTCTTCACCATCTACCTCCTGGGCCCTTGAAGCCTTCTTTCATGTGTTTTAACAAAATAAAACTAATCTGTGTCTTCCCCCGCTGTTTTGTAAGCCTCTGTTTATTAAAGCAACTATTGTATGTATCCCTTAGGATATGAGCTCCTTGAAGTCAGAAATGACCAAGTTTCTCATACTACTGGAAATAGACCCTGTACTTTAGGGGGAGTTTAACATTTGAATTGATAAACGTAGCATTAAGCTGAACTAAAGTTCAGGATTAATAAAAGGTTCTTAGAGCTCAAGAATTGGTTTAGCTAGGAACACTTTGACTGGCACAGATCCAGAGAAGAGCTTTTGTTTATCTCCCATAGCTACTTACCTATATATCTTATCAATAGTTAACTTATAGTATGCTTCTTTTCTTCCTGTTTGATTAATACACTATTCCTTCAGTGTTTTATTAATCTCCCAACTTCTCCCTGGCCAGTAGAGACCATTTGATTAGTTGGAAGAAAGGAAGGGGTACTATAATTAGCAGAGTAACCCCACACACATCCAAAGGTTCTTAACCCTAACCGACCATCACCGAAGACACTTGTTTACTTCACTTGGTGTGTTGCAAATAAACTTAAGGACATGGACGTAGCTGAGTGAAGGGTGTTTGACACCACAGCAACTTAAGGACTTCATTGTGTGTGTGTGTGTGTGTGTGTGTGTGTGTGTGTGTGTGCGTGCGCGCATAATCATAGTCATTGCTTTAGTGTGCAACTTTATTGTCTCCATTTCTTTATGTCCAGAATCTGAATGTGGTGTTTCAGGTCCTGCTGGGCTGAAGTAGGGTGTTTAGCCAGGAGTAAAGTATCCTCATCATGGAGTGCATGTCTTCTCCTTCCTAAGTTTACAGGTTGCTGGCAGAATTTAGCTGGAAAATGGGGGTCTTTATTTTATTTCCAGGTCTCTGTTCCAGAAGCCACTACAGTGCTTGGCACGGACACCATAGGCAGTTCACAACATGATAGTTTGCTTTCTTCCAGATAATTTAGAATTCTAACTTCCTTCTCTAAGACAAGCTGAAAAAAACTTTTTTTTAAAGAACTAAAGGTTAGGTCAGAACCTCCCTGGTAATCAGAGCAATCTCTATTTAAAAGTAAATTGAGCTGGACTGGTGTCTCTGCCTCAAGATTCCTAGCCCTTGGCCAGGTTTGGCAGTGCACACCTTTAATACCAGCATTCTGAAAACAGAAATAAGTGGATCCCTGTGTGTTCTAGACCAGTCTGGTCTATATAGTTAGTTCCAGGACAGTCAATTTGATTTGAGTATACAAAAAGGGAGGGAGGGAGGGAGGGAAAAAAAGACTTATTTAAAGCATAATTGCATTTATAAAATCTCTTTCCAAGAGTACCTAAATTTGTATTTAAATTAGGCCAGAAGTTTCTTTTGTTAAGATAGGAACTTGTTATGTAGTCGAAGCTTGCCTCAAACTCAACAAATCCACCTACTTCTTCTAAAATGTTAGGATTAAAGGCATGCAGCACTACATCTGGCCTTGGGCCAGGAATCTTGAAGGTGAGGGTCATCATAAATTCTATCTGCCAGTAAAGCATGTGGCACACATCTGTCTAAGCACTCCAGAGACTGAGTTTGAGGCTAGGCTTGACTGTGTACTAGAATGTTCCATCAGAAACAAAACTTATGCTTACTACACTGATTACAAATGCATTGAATCTAGTTGTGAATTGGTTTATATGACCATAGAGCAGAACTACAATGTCTATTTGATCTGGAAAGTTCCATCTGCAAATGGGATCTTGAACCTTGCTCCTCTCAGTGATTCCTTCCACTTCACACCAATTCTTTTGTTAGCAAGTATATCCTATATTTTTTGGAACTAGAAGGTGGTCTTCAAAATAATCAAATCTGGAGGCTTTATGTTTTAATGATGGTAACCCATGACAAAAAATATTTTACATTGCAGCCCATTGTACACGTGTTCCACAGAAACATTGGGAGCACACAAAAGTCATGGTTTTATGGGTTAGTTTTAAATGCTACCTGCAACACAACAAAATTGATTAATGCAACTCACAGTTTGAAAACTGAGTTTCCTTCTCTTCCTTTCAACTCCAATCCCAACAACAGAGAGCTGCCTTTCTTTGGTAGAGGTCTCTTAACCTTGAGAAGTATAAGATAGAATATAGAATGTTTTGCTCTAACAAGGAGGGAGGAGACAAGTTGTGGCTGAAGTTGGAGGGTTTTAGCCTGAAACCGCCCTAGCAACAATGATAGAAAGGAGGAAAGGGTTCATGTGCTAACAAAGTAAACTAAAGACTTTATTGCAGGGAATTTACTTCAAATTAAGTTGAAGTTACAGCTCTGAAATTTGTTAGTACTCTAATTGTTGACCCATAAACTTCTGGTCCAAGTTTCCACCCTGTAAACTACCTTCAATAAAACTTTGATACGTGCTAGTTTTATCTATAGCTATAAGAAAACAAGTAGTAGTCGGTACATTTAAGAGTGGCAAAACTGAGTTTGACTTTGAGATTATGGTATCATTTATCCTGCTGATGTAACTTAAAATAATCACAGCAATACAATGCTAGCTAAAAGTAGTAAAATAGTATTCATGTATTCTAATCATATTTATTTGATTTGAGTATACAGTGAAGTCTCTCTTACCCTGTCCCTCCAAGTCAACCAATTTTATGAATACGTTATATTCTATTCTACAGCTGTCTTAGCCTCATGCTTATACAAACAATAAGTAACAAAATACTGAGAGCATCTTGCACTTACACCAGTATTACTGCAGGATTGTCTTTTCCAATGGGCATATAGGGGCACAAGATCATTTGATATACAAACTGCCCTCTACAAATTGTCCACCGTGACCAACTAAATATGGTCTCCTCATCCCACATGTACTGTCAGTATTATAATTGCCATTGACAGCTGTAAGTGGGAAAATTCACATGGTTACTGCAGAAGTAAGAATTTCCATCTAGCCAGGCAGTGGTGCCATACACCTTTAATCCCAGCACTTGGGGCTGCAGAGGCAGGCAGATGAATCTCTGAGTTCAGAGCCATCCTGGTCTGCATAGCAGAGTTCCTCCATAATTTCTTTAAAGTATCTCAATTTTCAAACAGAAATTCAAGATTAAATACTCCAGAAAGCTCTCACGTTTCCTCTCTATCTACAAAAAAGTTTTTAATTTGTTTCATCTCCTTAAGTTAATGTCACTTTTTGAAAACTACTTATTCAAGTAGTCCCCACCTGCACAATATGATTGTAGAAATGATGTTGTTTGTAACTCAGCATCTTTATGCCATAGAAGCCATGTTGTGATGAGTGAGGGTTCCTGCAGTCTTTGTTGAACTGCCACAAATTTAGGGAGAGAGAAGTGCTTGCTTCTGTGTTTATTGATGGTACCTTAAAGAGCTCGGTCTTGCTCCCTTTTTTTTGGTTTTTTTGTTTGTTTGGTTTTGGTTTTTGGTTTTTCGAGACAGGGTTTCTCTGTAGCTTTGGAGCCTGTCCTGGCACTCGCTCTGAGACCAGGCTGGCCTCGAACTCACAGAGGATCCACCTGCCCCTGCCTCCCAAGTGCTGGGATTAAAGGCGTGTGCCACCACCGCCCAGCCTGCTCCCTTTCTTTGTTTGACCTCCTCTTGCTATACAAAATCCAAGTACAGGGGCTGGAGAGATGGCTCAGAGGTTAAGAGCATTGCCTGCTCTTCCAAAGGTCCTGAGTTCAATTCCCAGCAACCACATGGTGGCTCACAACCATCTGTAATGAGGTCTGGTGCACTCTTCTGGCCTTCAGGCATATACACAAGACAATATTATATGCATAATAAATAAATAAATATTTCAAAAACAAAAACAAAATCCAAGTATATTACCCTTTGTGGGACAATGGCTTTTCTATCTCAGAAGAGATTCACAGTTAAAATATTCCATTTTTCCCACTGACTGACTACACATTAAACACCTGTTTTTTAGTACCAACCATAGATGAAATAAGTGTTTTATATATATGTACTTGTAAGCTAGAACTGAGTTACTTAATTACTGTGTCACTGGGTTTTTTGGGTTTTTGTTTTGTTGTTGTTGTTGGTTGGAGTGTGCTGTGTAGTGCTAAGGATTGAAGCTAAGGTCTCCTGCGTGCTGGGCAAGCACTGAACCTCTAAGCCAGGCTCCCAGCCCTCGGCAGTAGTTAATTAGAAACGGTCTTAGTTTTCTGGTTGATACAAGGAAAGAACAAAAGGAGACAAACTTATATTCTAAAAATACTTGTATTTAATAGAAATTGCCCATGTTTTTCTGCGGGATGAACCAGGATTGCCTGTTACTGGGAACAAGGTTTTATTTTTCAATGTGTGTATTATTGTCAAGTTGGGAGCCTAGGCCCCAACTATCCCAGTCCCCAGGCCTGGTCTGAACTCCAAATCCCTGCAGGCAAGATCCTGACCCCTCACCAGGGTATTTAAATGAGCTCCCAAAAGGACACGTGGTCTCCCTTTCTTCCTCCTGGTGGTCACGTTTGCCATGGCTTCCCTGTTCCCCCGTGGGGCCACCCGAGAGCACAGAACTCCATTAAACCTGGATATTTCTTGATTTGACTTGAGGGAGCTAGCGTTAGGAAATTTTTCTAACAATTATATATTCGTGTGTTCAGGAGCCTTATTCCTTGAGACAGAATCTCTTTACTAAACCTGGAGCTAGGCTCATAACCAACAAACTCCAGAGATCCTCCTGTTGCCACCCTCCATTAGCACTGGGGTTATTAGCACCTGTGGTGACTTCACATGACACTGGGATTTGAACTTAGGTCTTCATGCTTGTGCAGCAAAGGACTCTTACCCACTAAGCCATGTCTGCAGCCTAGGAAAGAGATTTTAGGAGGCTGCCTGCTGATCAAGTTGTAGCCCAGAGTATAAACTCATTTAACTGAATTGTACTCCGAGTATAGAGTATAACCAGCTAGTGTTTTGCCTTTCAAAATTTTCTTAGGCATCTCCGTGGGTAGCATGTCGTTCAAGGGATGTGATCTCAATTCTCAATCCCAGGAATCACCTATCAGGAAGGTTTGACTGTGTAGAGACAAGATTTGTTAATGATCATCCGGTTCATTTTACTATACAGTAAAAACAAATCTAACACATCTTTTACTCCAAAGTAACCATCTCCTATTTGGTTTTAATATTATTAGTATTATTAATAATTGATTGTAGATGTAGTCCTACCATTAGTACTTAGAAAAGTTGCCATGTTTCACAGTAATATGTTTTACTTGTGAGTTTTTGATAGATCCCACCAAACTATCTCTTCCCTTAGACCTACTGTAAATAATGCTTTCAGAGAACTTGAGTCTGGGTTTTCATGGTAATGTATCTGTAGGACCCAGAGTGAAAAGGCAGCCATTTCTTTGTAAGCTCTACCGTTGTTAGAAGGAAGAACAGGACCTTGATTAAGTTGTGCTTAGGTTTCAGAAGTTCCATACTAGGTTAAGGTGTTTTAAATATGCTGTAATTTATAATTTGCATGGACTCTCCTTTCACTATGGATGATTAGCAAGCAATATGGGACTAGAAGGTGAAAATCTTGAAAGCCAGGAATTAAAGGGGATTTTTGGGGTCCAAAATAACATTAAGAAAGGCCCAGTGTACTAATGCAGAAAATTAGCAACCTTCCTTTCCACAAATACTACATGGCACCCAGTAGTATATAAGGATATTCAATTTCCCAGTGTTTTGGTAATTTAGAAGGCAGGTCCATAGGAGAAAGGGGGCATCATTGAGGACAAGGTACCTAAACCAAAGCCAGATGGTTAGTAAAAGTTGAACAGTGCAGATCTAGGACTCAAGAAGCAGAGGGGGAAGATTTCAGTCGCAGAAACAAGGAAGCATGAAGGTTGAAATATACTCTAGAGCTTAAAAGAGTAGAGACATGGATAGGTGTAAGAGGAATGATGTTAACAAGTCAGGAACCCACTGAAGCATAAGTGCTTTGTGTACCGCATTGTTTGGACTTCAGGAACCAGTAAAATACTCTGTGCAAAGAAGTGACCATAGAATCCATGCTGTATTGAAAAAGCATCATATTAATTAGAGTATATAGAATTAACTGGTGTAAGGTAAAATTGGAGACATAGGCATGTGGGCTCAATATTGTATATCTAATTATAAAGTCTTAGTGTTACTCAATAATGACTTGTCAAGGACAAGATAGGAAAAGAAAAAAGCCTGCCCAAATTGTGGCTCCTGTCTTCAATAGCACCACCTTCTTTACTTTTTTTGAGGAAATAATTGTATGATGCAATCATGGGAATAAATTTATTCTGGGAATATGTTTATTAATTTCTTTGAAAACTAACTCCAGAGATTTAAGCCATAGTTGTATATTTGACAGTTTTGGAGACTTGTGTAACCTGTATTTTGGCACTGAAATTCTGTGATCACTCAGAAACAATTGATTTAAAGTTAAGAATTAAGAAAAATATGTCTTCCCTGTTTTTATTTTAACTTAGGTACACTTGTAGTACACTTGTAGTTTGGGACCAAAGCTTTTAGTTTGGGTTTGGAGCTGGTGTTCCTCCAGCCATTTTCCATGAGTCTTTAATATTTGTTTCTCTAAAGGGATCAAGAACTTTACAGCAGGCATAAAATCATTTTGCATTACTTTTTCAGTACTGCATCTTTATGGTTGTCTCCCCAGTATATTAAAAAAAAAAAACAGCTTTTTTCCACATGTCACTCCTCATTAAATTTTTTAAATGTTTAGATTAGTTTTTAATTTAAAAACTTAATTTGCTTTAGTACAGCTGTCATAAACTAGACGGCAATAAATAATTGTTAGTTAGTAAGCATAGAATTTAACTGGGATCTGAAGGGAGATAGCCACTAGCCATAAATATTGCTTCAATAGAATTTTATAAAGATGTTGTGTTCAAACAATAAAATAATCAAGTGAAAGTCAGAGTATTTGAAAATTAAAATTCTTGAAGTAATGAAAAGGCCATAGATTTGTACACCACACAGCTCAGCTCTGGCTTTGCCACTGATGTGTGAACATAAACAAGTTATACAATTTTTCTGAGCTTCAGTTTTGTTTCCTTAGTAAAGTAAAATGAGGTGATAGTCCAGAACCAAAGAGCTCTAAGAGGGGGCTGGAGAGATGGCTCAGTGGTTAAGAGCATTGCCTGCTCTTCCAAAGGTCCTGAGTTCAATTCCCAGCAACCACATGGTAGCTCACAACCATCTGTAAAGAGGTCTGGCGCCCTCTTCTGGCCTTCAGGCATACACACAGAATATTGTATACATAATATATAAATAAATAAATTTTAAAAAAAAAAGAGTTCTAAGAGGGTTAAATAAGACACTGAGTTCAGTTAGTACCAGACAGTGTTAACCATCTCAATTACATTTGATATTTTTCTTGCCGCTGACATCTTTGCAAACTAGAAAATCATTAGTATTATAAAACTCAGTCTTACTGATGGTATAGTTAGCTTTGTAACAAAGAAACTCTTAAGAACTATACACTAATGGGCATTTAGTTTAAAAAGAACGTTTCGTGGTTTGCCTTTACACTTTTAAAGTAGATCCTGATTCTGAAATATTTTCTTTTAACAGGTTGTAAAATTAAAGCACTGAGAGCCAAGACAAACACGTATATCAAGACGCCTGTTCGTGGTGAAGAGCCCATTTTTGTTGTCACTGGACGGAAAGAAGATGTTGCCATGGCCAAAAGAGAAATCCTCTCGGCTGCAGAGCACTTCTCTATGATTCGTGCATCTCGAAACAAAAATGGCCCTGCGCTGGGAGGGTTATCCTGTAGTCCTAATCTGCCTGGTCAAACTACGGTCCAAGTCAGGGTCCCCTATCGTGTGGTAGGGCTAGTAGTTGGACCAAAAGGAGCAACAATTAAGAGAATTCAGCAACAGACCCACACATACATAGTAACTCCAAGCAGAGATAAGGAGCCAGTCTTTGAAGTGACAGGGATGCCCGAAAATGTTGATCGAGCACGGGAAGAAATAGAAATGCATATCGCCATGCGTACAGGAAACTACATAGAGCTCAATGAAGAAAATGATTTCCATTATAACGGTACCGACGTGAGCTTTGAAGGTGGCACTCTTGGCTCTGCATGGCTCTCTTCCAATCCAGTTCCTCCTAGCCGTGCAAGAATGATGTCCAACTATCGAAATGATAGTTCTAGTTCTCTAGGAAGTGGTTCTACTGATTCCTATTTTGGAAGCAATAGGCTGGCTGACTTTAGTCCAACGAGCCCATTTAGCACAGGAAACTTTTGGTTTGGAGATACACTACCGTCTGTAGGCTCAGAAGATCTTACAGTAGACTCTCCTGCCTTTGACTCTTTACCAACATCTGCTCAAACTATCTGGACTCCATTTGAACCAGTTAACCCACTCTCTGGCTTTGGGAGTGATCCTTCTGGTAACATGAAGACTCAGCGAAGAGGAAGTCAGCCATCAACTCCTCGTCTGTCTCCTACATTTCCTGAGAGCATAGAACACCCACTTGCTCGGAGGGTTAGGAGCGACCCACCTAGTACAGGCAACCATGTTGGCCTTCCAATATACATCCCTGCTTTTTCTAATGGTACCAATAGTTACTCCTCTTCCAATGGTGGTTCCACTTCTAGCTCACCTCCAGAATCAAGAAGAAAGCACGACTGTGTGATTTGCTTTGAGAATGAAGTTATTGCTGCCCTAGTTCCATGTGGCCACAACCTCTTCTGTATGGAATGTGCCAACAAGATCTGTGAAAAGAGAACGCCATCATGTCCAGTTTGCCAGACAGCTGTTACTCAGGCAATCCAAATTCACTCTTAACTATATATATATACATAAATACTATATCTCTATATGGACTCATAAAGGCATGGGTATCATGGTACCCCCAGAAAACTTCCTAATGAATTCTTATGACTGTTATCAGGCTTTATTGGGATTAGGCTAAAGTTGTTAGTACACTTATAAATGGCTGCTATGGTAACACTAAACCTGAGTGGTCTCTTGTCTATTAGTTTGGTTTGAATTATTAATGCTATCTTGTAGACTCAGAGACATAGTTTGTATAAGAGTTTTTAAAGCTGAAGTTCTACTTGGCTGTGTAACCTAGGAGCAAAATGTATCCACCTGAGACTATAGCAGTGGGTCCCAAAGCCTAGCCACATTCAGAGTTTATGGAGGGTGCCTGGCATTACAGATGACTGACACTCCCAGTGCTGCCTTCTTTACACTGCCAGTTTTGACAAAACAGGTTTGTTTTTTATTTTACAACAACTTCTGCCTAATTCTGCAGGATTGCAAGTAACTTTTTAAAGCATTGTGATTACTTATAGTAATAATAGGGCTGATGGCAGTTTACTAGATCACTGGTTATAATTTGGGACAAAAACTGCTACATTGACTTTCATCTCGCCCAGAGTGCTCAAGGCTGGTGTGTTCAGTGGATCAGGAATACAATTGTCTTGGATTGTAAATTCCTACCCATTGCCTCCCTTGGTGAATGTGGAAATAGTCACCTGCATTTTCCCATTTCAGGACGGGCTTTGGGATACACCTATATTGGCTGAAAAATTGGAAAATGAGAACATTCCATTCATTAGTCTGATCAAGCTATTAATATTTAGACTGTAGATCAAAATGTGAAACATTTTATGTTTAATCCATATTTGTCTTGCACATTATAAATATATTTTTATTTTTTAGTAATGTAGGGGATGGGGAGGGAGATAATAATGCCCTTGGCATAATTCATGAAAGCAGCTGTGACAACCTCCAATCAGTTTACTTCATTTCAAACCTATTTCCAATCACAAAGAAAGATTTCTTTAAAACACACTTGTACATTTCACCTGTGGATGTTTTAACTTCATCCTCAGTATGTCCCCAATTTTGCTGGCATTGAAAGGACAAAACATTATACTGGTGGGTTTTTCTACTAATTATTTTTTTGAAGCGTTATTTTCCCAACACAAAAGAGCTTTTTTTCTCAGTATAACAAAAATTGAAATCTTCTGTGTATTCAATAGCAAATAGACAAATTTTATTTTTTATTTCCACTTGAAGAGTTACATTTCGTATAAAGTTTACAAATAACGGTTTTTATTTTGATTTTTCAGTATAAAAAAGTTGCCTTGATGGCATATTATGATGTAATGCTAATTGCTTGTAGGATAGTTAATTGTCAGTATTGAAACCTAATCTCTAGCTGCCGTCTTGTAGATATGGACGAATGTCACCAAGCATGTGTTTTATATTTTGTTGCATCGTACACTGCAACTAATAAGCCAAGGAATCGACATATATTAGGTGCGTGTACTGTTTCTAAAAACCACAAACTAAGAATGATAAATTATCAATATAGTTTAGTATTTGCTAATTTTACTACACTCTTTTGTTATGTATATGTAGGGAAGTCATAGGGATTATAAATTCAATTTGAGTAAAGTTTAAAACCATATATTTTATGATAAAGGGCCTTTAACTTAAGATGGCCAAAGCACTGATATTATATATTTGCTGTAAAGAGAATTATAAGAGTTTTATTTTTCTGATATTAAAAGTTACTTAATAAAGACTTGTTTCCATTAACTTGAATGTATTCTCCTTGGTGTTTTTTTTTTTTATATAACTTATCATTTAGTCTTAGACTGGGGAAACTACTTAACAATATGATTTTTTACCAAATTTTCCCTCTCTGATGCTCTTGGTTGTAGTGTCATGAGAGAGAAGAGAGAGAGAGTGTGTGTGTGTGTGAGAGAGAGAGAGAGAGAGAGAGAGAGGAGAAAGAGTCCATCAGTTAGTGTTTGCATGCACACATGCTCCTGGTATTAAATATGCCATTTCTAGTCTACATTTACTCTTCTGTCATTGTCTACCTTACTTTATAAGACGGTGTCTCTTACTCAACCTGGAGCTCTGATTCTGGTAGACTGGCTGGCCATAGAGCTCCAGGAATCCACCTGTCTGGGCCTGCGCATTCCACCCCCAGAACTGGCATTGTGAATACATGCTGCTGCTCATGGCTTTTACATGGGGTCTTCATTCTTGCACAGCCCAGCCCTTAACCAGCTGGTCATCTCCCCAGCCTAAAAGTTCAGGTTCTAAATTTTTTATTAAAACTACCTTCTGAAAGGCCTCATAAATGGTTGACAAAAATATTAAACCATTTCCAATCAGAGTCAATTTTTGCCATTTGGGTAAAAAGAATAAAGGAATCTGTAAAGTTGATTTAAAGTAATTAAATTCTACTCAATCTGCAGAGGTTTAACCCCACCATAGTCTCTTCATTGTAGGGTTTTGACAGAGACTGCTGGAAGACTAGAATGTGTAGATTGATGGGCAAGAACAGACTGTATAAGAATAGAGGCTTTTGGGGCTGGAGATATGGCTCAGTGGTTAAGAGCACTGACTGCTCTTCCAGAGGACCCGGGTTCAATTCCCAGCACCCACATGGCACCTCACAACTGTCTGAAGATCCAGTTGAAGGGGATCTGACACCTTCACACCAATGCACATAAAATAAAGTTAAATAAAGCAAAAAATATTTAAAAAAAAAAAAAAAGAATAGAGGCTTTTCGTACCAGGGTTAGTTTAACTGGTTAGAACCAGTGTCAGCAAAACTGATGAGTACTGAGGAAGAGAGGCTCCAGGAACTCTCTCTTACTGTGTAACAAGGGATTTTCACCTCACTTTGGATAGTTTGCAGCATGAACAATCAGGCAGCCAGCAAACCTTGTTGAGAACTTTATTTCCATTTACACAGCCTGGGCAGGAAGAAGCTAAACAAGTACACACTTCTGTCAAGATTTTATCAACAACCTCTATGCAAAGTAAGTATTTAGCAAAAGTGGAAAAGACTAGAATAATTGGATTTAGAAAGTAAACCATTAGTGTAGAAACTAAGTTATTCTGAGGGATTTTCATCCAGAACTACACACTGCTCCATCTGCTACCTGCCCTCCTCCCCCTTAAATTTCTGTGTTTCTCATTCAGAAACCTTAGAAACCTCAAGGAGTTAAAAGTAGTTAATCTGTTGTATGTTTTCCATGTCAATGTATATCTACAATTTAATGGTTGCAGTAATACTATTCCATACCTCAGCCATGTACTGTTGGTCACTAAGTAACTGGGAAGTGGAACGTTGAAAGATGTAGGACATTGGAAAGCCTAATGAGATTACATTTAATACATACTAAGAATACATTCCCATTTGAGTATCTCTTAGTAACTTTCTATTTAAGCTGGCCGTGTGGAATTAACAAAAGTTAAAGGTAATTGAATTGTCCTGCCATTGAAGTTTCTGCTACAGGACTCTGGTGGTACACACTTTAATTTCAGCGTCTGGGAGGATCTCTGAGTTCCAGGCCAGCCGGGGCTACATAGAGATCTCTGCTGCTTATAACTTATTTTCTCTCAGTTTTAAAGGATACCATCGTTCAGTGCCAGAGCACTTCAGTAAGGAAGAAAGCGATCAGAGATTTAAAATATCTAAATTCATTGATCAAAGATGGAGGTCATTAAGGAAAAGAAAATATGAAAAGAAACCACACATCCCTAGGCCCTCATGACTTTAGATCCCCATTCCTATCTCCTGGTAAATGGGTGTTTGTAACCCAGGGAAAAAGGAATTACAGAATTAGTTTTCCAGCTGCCTTTGGATACTCTTAAAATTATAAATCTCATATGTGTCCGAGCACTGTGAATACCTTTTTTACTATAGACTCGAGAAATACTGAGCTAGACTCACTAGAGCAAACTAAAAACTGACTTAGTAACTTAGTTCCTTAAATGGTAGAGCTAAGAGGTAGAGCACTGGGCCTAGGAGGTGTAAGGCCCTAGGTTCAAGTCCCAACAATATTGGAACCATCTACAGTCACCATCTTTTCATTTTTTTTTTTTTAATGTTTACTGGTGTTTGTTTTACCTGTGGAAGGGTGTTGAGTGCCCTGGAACTGTAGTTACGAGTAGTTGGGAGTGGCCATGTGAGTGCTGGCATTGAACCTGGGTCCTCTACAAGAGCAGTTAGTGCTTTCAACCTCTGAGCAATCTCCAGTCCCTCAGTCACATCATCCTAAAGGTTGACTAAATCCTTAAAATGTAAGACAATTTTGATGGAGTTTTGTTAATTATAATATTCTTAGACAAGAATTACGTATTCAAAAGTTAAACTTTGAGTTTCTTTATGTTATCCTAACATAAGATAATAATGTTAGTAAGAGAATAACTAAACTGGAAATTAAATTGTAGAAATTCCCATTTTAAAGCATCAAGGCTCATAACTTTGTGACATTTTGCAAGATGAGAGTCCGTGAAACTTTGACCTGATTTGCCCCCCACAATTTTAAGGAAATTACCAAGACACAAATGAGTTAGTTTCAGGTCTACTTTGAGTCAGATGTGCTACGGGGTATTGCAGATAAAAGCAATTTAAAATAGAAGCGATGTCAAGGATTGAAAGGATTCCTGATAATCTTATAGTTAGCCAATTCTAATAAACATTTCTAAGTTATCTCAATTGAAAGTCTTAAGTTTATTAGGTAATACGGTATAATTGTTTGAAATTATATGACCTCAATATATGCTTTAGCTATACCCTTTCCATCTCTAAGCAACGGTAAATAGCCCATACTTGCTAAGAAACTATTTACAAGGTAAAATTTTCTGGAAGGCTCCTTCACCACAAGAAAAAGTAGATAAACTCTTTATTCCTTGTTGACAACATAATTTGTTGTCAAAAAAAATTAAGTGGTCATGTGGGTATTCGAAATGACTCTTAGGTTACTCTATCTCCACTTTTTCCTTTTTTTCTCTGTGTAGCCCTGGCTGTCCTAGAACTCCCTCTGTAGACCAGGCTGGCCTTGAACTCACAGAGATCCCCACTCCTCCCCCCAGACATGGTTTCTCCGTAGCTTTTTTTTTTTTTTTTTTTTTTTGGTTCCTGTCCTGGAACTAGCTCTTCTAGACCACGCTGGCCTTGATTTCACAGAGATCTCCTACCTCTGCCTACCGAGTGCTGGGATTAAAGGTGTGTGCCACCACCGCCCGGCTCCCACCCCTTTTTTGAAGCAAGATCTTGTTTTGCATAACATAAGCTGGCCTCAAACTCAGACTCCTCCAGGCTCTTGAGTACTGGGAATTTATGTGTCCCTTTGGTTTGGTTTCATATGATCATGGGAATGGGCCCATATATATTAGGCAGGTGCTACCACCAAATTCTGCCCCATCCTGTAAAGCTACGAACTTAAAATAGCCTTTGCTGCCTAAGGACTTTGTTTCTAGACTACAAGAAAACCAAGACTGGGCCCTGAATGAGGCTTTATGAAATTAAATGGCAACAACCAGGCTGACATTCCACACGTTTGTCTCCTCTCCAGTGGAAATGCACACTGGAATGCTGGAGGGTCTTCCCTAGACGCTAGACAGCTCCTTATCCGTCTAGGGTTAGCATTGAGCGGAAGGATGAAGGTTCACCAAATTCTTATTTTGAGAGCTGCAGTCATTTGAATTTGAGAACACCATCTCCAAAAACATGCTTTGGCTGGACTGTCCTCGGTAGCCTTTCTTGACTGCATTTAAACCAGAGAGATAAGGTCCCGTTCTCAAGATGAGAGACTGGCAATGAGAATATATAGCCATCTTTTCCCAAGCAGGAGATTCCTAGTTCTTTGGATGTTGATGGATAATGCCTTGACAGGGCACAAAGGCATACAGGCCTCCACATAGGATAATGTATTTCTGGTTATGGGGCAGAGTCAGGAAAGAGTGGACAAATCACTAAGTCAGACAATGGAAACACAAGGGGAAACACAAGGGTTGGCCTAGAGGTAAGGAAGAAATAAGAAGCCAGGCACCAGATGCAAAGAGTCTGGGGGTCTTGGAAAGAGTCTTTACGAGCAGTTGCAAACATCAGTCTGGCTGTAGATAAGGACAAGGGAATAATCACAATGCCATGTGATTGTTTGGAGAAGCCTAGGCCAAAGGAGAGGGTGGGACCATCAAGATTGGCAGCTGGAAAACAGAGCCTGTGATCCCAGGGAGCAGAGAGCCTTAAAAAAAGAACTAAACAATCCTATCAACAGTGGAGAAAAGACTGGTCAAAAAGAAAGGGAGGGAGGGAGGGAGGGAGGGAGGGTGAAAAGGAAATAGGAAAAGCTGTCTGCCGGATTTGGTGATGAACAGGTGATTCTAGAAGAAGCAGCTGTGAGAGCTGTGGTCACAGGGAGCCATCCAGGCAGTGAGTGGCAGCTGGGAGACTTGAAATGAGCAATGAAAACGAAGAGGGATCTGGCCAGGAAACCGGAAAGACACGCAGTGGTGTTGGAAGCTTATGTGGGACAGACTCAGGGCAGCGCCTTCTTCACGTCAGAGCTTATAATCAAGGTTTGCACAGAGTGAACAGCCCTTTCTGGATGTTCCTTTCATTTCTCAACCTTTGAAGCGTTTTCAGGTCCTGCCCTTTGTGTAATCTGTCTCCTAGGAAGTGGGTTTTAAAACCTTCCTCAGGAATAGCGCCTATGGGTGTCCCTTCTACCAGCACTGCTGTTTGGACGCACTTCGATGTGACCCTCTCTAAGCAGAAGACAGAACCACTTCCACTACGTCTCTGTCACTCAGTCAGGTGTTTAATTTGAAGTTGACCAGCAAAGAGGGTTGTCCCACCTTCTGGAGTACATCTGAGCTCTTAGTCATTCCCCATTCTTTTCAAGTCCTGAGGATTGTGCCTAGGTTGCTTCTGAGCTAGGCCTGCAAATCTCCTAAGACACAGTGATGGGGTTTCATCCCTTGTAGTTCAGGATTCCTTTTTCCCTGCCTTCCTTATCTGCTTCCCTGTCTTGCTGACTCTATACTTTGGGTATTGTTTTGTCTATCTGTGAATTCAAATACCTCTAGAGACTATGCAAAGCACAAAAGAATCCCAGAGTTGCTAAGAAGTAGCTAATTTGGTCTCCTACCTAGCTACCTCCTGGTTCTGGTTCTCTGTAAAGTGCAGCAGGATTCTGTCCCAAGGAACAGTAGCGTGAAGGAAAAGCTTGAGTTTTGGGAACTGCCCCTAGCCGGGCGATGGTGGCGCATGCCTTTAATCCCAGCACTCGGGAGGCAGAGGCAGGCGGATCTCTGTGAGTTCGAGACCGGCCTGGTCTACAGAGCTAGTTCCAGGACAGGCTCCAAAGCCACAGAGAAACCCTGTCTCTGCCACAAGCCATGTGGCCATCATAACACAGCCTCCTGTGCATTATCTTTTTGAATCAACCGTGGTCCTAAGAGTTTAGGCGCTGTTATCTCCATTTTACGGAGAATGAAGCTGTGATAAGAATTTAAGTAATTGGCTTAAAGTAAAAATTTAAATCTGAAAAAAATAAAATCCCTGAAGTCAAAGTGCATCTTCAAAAGATTCCATTGACAATGTCTCCTTTATTGCTAAACTAAGTATTTTTCATTTTAATTCTTAACTTAATTCCTAGAAACAGCAATCAAAAGATTAGCAACATACTTCAATACGATACAGTTAATTTGTAGTCTCAAGACATTAATGACCACGAAGGGTTTGGCCTACATTGAGGGACCAAATCTTGTTTCAGAGTTAATTTGTAAACTCACTAGTTATTAAAGTGAAATGTCAGAATCAGCCAAAACTGGTGGGATGTGTATTTTTGTTTTGTTTTGTTTTGTTTTTCGAGACAGGGTTTCTCTGTGGCTTTGGAGCCTGTCCTGGAACTAGCTCTTGTAGACCAGGCTGGTCTCGAACTCACAGAGATCCGCCTGCCTCTGCCTCCCGAGTGCTGGGATTAAAGGCGTGCGCCACCATCGCCCAGCTGGGATGTGTATTTTTCTTTACTTCATCTTTAAAATATACATGAGCAAATTGTGGCCTAGGCAGATGACCTTGTTGTCTTTTTTCAGCGCTGTGCAAGCTTCCACTTCGAACTTTCCTCATCCCAGGGAGGAATTCGCACGTGAGGAGTGGGCTCACGCTGCGATGATGCCCGTTTTCCCCAGAGGCATTTCGGTCCCTACTGTTCCTATTTCATCCTCCCGTTTCCATTGTTCTTCACGTCCATGTTAATGCAGTTTTGGTTTCGGTGACAAAGTTCCTGCCGTAGGGGCTGAAGAGATGATGTATTGGTGAAGAGCACTGGCTGCTCTTCCAGAGGCCAAGTTCAATTCCCAGTACCCACATCTAGTACTAGGGCTCACGACATCCTGTATTCCATTTCCAGAAGCTGTGATGCTCTCTCTGGCCTCCAAGAGCAACAGAACACAGCATGGCTGTAGACACACATGCAGGCAAAACACCCAGACACATAAAATTATGTTCTAAAACTACCTGAGGTAACGTAGGAAGAAAGATGTGTTCGATTCAGGGCCAGAGATCTCCTTCGCTTGGTTCCATTAGGACCCTGAGTTGAGCAGAATATCATTGGCAGATGGATGAGGTGAGGGAAATTGGCTCCCCTCATTAGTGGACAGGAAGTACTGTTTCAAAGGCACACTCCAAATGCTCCCCCCTGCCCTGCGCCTCACCTTTAACAGACCTTTCAGCCATGAACTCACCAACTAATAGGTTTTATCCGCTGGTGAAGTTAGTGTCCGCACGTCCATTTGCCTCAGTAGTAGTAGCGGGAGACCAAGCCTTCAATACGTAAACCTTCAGGGACATTTTATATCTAAACCTTCTATTTCCAAACTAGAACATCGCGGGGCGGTGGTGGCGCACGCCTTTAATCCCAGCACTTGGGAGGCAGAGGCAGGCAGATCTCTGTGAGTTCGAGACCAGCCTGGTCTACAAGAGCTAGTTCCAGGACAGGCTCCAAAACCACAGAGAAACCCTGTCTCTAAAAACCAAAAAAAAAAAAAAAAAAAAACCAAACAAACTAGAACATCATGTGGCCTAAAGCCTACTTCAGTCCATCCAGTGAGGAGTGGTCAGTCTTGAGTCTCCTGCCTTTAATGTGCCCTTGAATTTCCTCGGATTATCCTGAAAGGCCTTTGATGGCTGATGGTGTCTTCAGATGCTGCCAGAGCCCACACTTATGAGGCTGTTTGCTTCCACTTCCGGCACTGGTCAAAGCCCGAATTCTCTCTTTAGGTCCAGGTTTCCGCTTTATCGTTATCACTGTTTGAGGCTGGCTACTTTGTCAGGGAGGCAGTGAGCAGAACTCTCCCGTACAGTGTTTACTGCCTTCTACCCACTAGGTGTCAGTAGTACATAGACACTCTTGACTTCTGACATTGCCAGCTCCACCCTGGAGGGTAAATGTGTCCCTTTGTACTAACCTTTGCTTGAATCAAATGGAAAATGGAAACCTCACTTGACCTGTTGTCCTGAACAAGTCCTAGGTAGTAGGGCAAGCTAGGGAAGAGGTTTCCCATGAGCTAAAATGCCTGCCACTCTAAGGATTTGAATTAAGCATGCCACTAAATGTTTCATATGCAGCCACACCTAATCAGACTCTGGAAGGGAAGTAGTATCCCTGACAGAAGAGAAGGCTCAAAGTCGTGAGCTTTCCTACTGCCACACAGTATGGGAGTTTAGGTCCGTACCTGTGCGATTCTGATGCGCGTCACCTTCACAGGCTCACAGGCTTCCACACTGCTGCCTGCCCTGGACAGCTTCCCTTCCTGACACGCTGCAAGTCAGTAAACCTGAGCCTGAGGTCTGCTTTACCATCTGTCTCTCTCCTGTCCCAGGTGCCCAAGAGCAGCTTAGCTGCTGGGATGCCTGGCCGCGGTGCAGGGATCAGGGGACACGCCTTACAGTCACAGACGGACACCATCTGGAAGACTCCATCCTAGCAGCACCTAGTCCCCTAATCTGTTTGGTAAAAGGTGGTTCATTGCTTACAGAGCAAACAAGAATTAAGCACACCACTAAATGTTTATATGTGAATCTATTCCCATGAATCTATTTTCCTTAGATCACAAGATTTTATTTAAAAACGTGGGACACCTGCCCTTCTCCAGGATGTCTCCGTTCTTTCCCGGTAAGAGCCACCACCTCTTGGGCTCAGTAAGTACTGGGAGTGTTTGTTGTCATGTGGGGCTTTAAGATTCCTCCTCTCAGTTAAGTTCTTCCTCAGTGACTTACTCTGGCATCCTTCGTTTGTTCTTCTTTGTCAAAGGATGGAAAGAGACCCTTGAATGAGAGTCTTAACAGTGCCAAGACTGGACCTAAACCCTATGGGTTTACCCCCGAGGGTTTCGAGCTTAACGGAGGAGTGATCCGATCCGGCAGAGTTCCCCAGAGCCTTTGCCTCTGTCATTCCGATCTTGAGGAACTCAATGGATCTTACCGGGAAAGACCCAAAGCTGAGGGAGTGCTCAGCCTCGACTTACAACAGCAAACCCTCCCCTGAGACGTGTTGCCCAATATCCCTGAGCCCTGGAGTCACCTGGGAATACTTGAGACTGATTGGCTTTTGCCTTCAGAGGGCTCAACCAGAGCTCCGCTGCATTGTGGGAAAGGCGGTTCACCTCTCCCAGCCCGCTTTCAGCCGAGAGCCTGAAATGGCTCAGAAGGTATGTGTTCTTCAGTCACAAAGAACTATTCTCAGAACGTTTTTTAAATATAAGACTGCCTCTAACTGCTTGACTCCCCACACACCCTTTCGAGAGGAAAGCAATCCCGGAGAAGATGTTCCCACCCCTCCTGTGTTACTACTCTCCGACTGGGACAGGCTCTCAAAAAGCCCTCCTACGGTTTCCTCTAGCTGCTGGGTCATGGGAGGACACTGGCCAGCTTCGCGGGAATGACAGTTGTTTGTCTAGGGCTCTGGCTGCCCAGTGTGGGAATCAATAGATCAGGTTCCTTTAGCTCCAGGGCCAGTTGCTTCTAGAAACAAGTACAAAAGGACCGGGAGGCACTCTCCTGAAACATTCTGTTTCGACTGGAAAGGCAGCACAAACGGAGACCCTGCCAGTCATCAGCAGGAGCTGGTAAGGCCCACAGAGGAGGGGATGGGGGTGGGGGAGACCCTTCTCCAACTCAGTTCTCAGGCCTGGTGCTCCTGGGGGTAAAGGTTCTACCCTGGGCGGTATTAACAGGGACCGTCCTGCCAATCCATGAGAGCAGTCACCGCACTTTAAAGATGGGGTGGGGAGAAGACTGAGACATTTCTAGAACTGAGACCCCCAAAACTAGAACAGTAAGTACGAGCCAAGGCCAGAGTCACCCTCAGAACTGCCTTATTGTTTTTGGGTTTTTTAGAACATTTCAGCATTTAATTCTGAGACCACGGCTTATATTAAATACAGTTCAACAAAGGCCCTTGGATATGAAGTAACTCATTCACAAAATGCCATCTGTAATGTTGTTCATTATAACCAGACTCCAGAATGTTCGTCCCTGTCATCCTCCATCCCTGAGCCCCTCCTGTGTGCTGTGGCTTATCTGGAACACTCTGCATGGTCCCCTTAGCAGGATCAAAACAGGGATGGGGGTGTCTTTTAGGGTGGTCTTGGTCCCACAGCAGCGCCACCAGGAGACACCCTATGTGTAGGGATAAGTCTCGCCCCTTAGGGGGGGTGTTCGCCTCGGGCTAATGTTGGCCTATAAATTTGGCAAGTGTGCTCCCAGCCGTCTCTTTCTGCTTTCCTGGTCTCAGCAGGAACTGTGGTTCTGTAAGTCTATTTCGCCATTAAAGCTATATATATTTTTACAATCTGTCTGCATTTGTTTACGCCGTTACACCTATGCTTTGTCACCCTCAAGGCTCTCCAAGGGGTTTGGTCAGGCGACACACATTCTGACTAACTGGCCTAAGGGGGAAACAGACTCTAAACAGCTCAGACCTGGGTGGTCATCGGCTTCTAAACAGCTCAGGGACTGTGTTAGTCTCGTACAGGGAGCCAGTCTAAGCCTGTGCTGAGGGTGGAACTGCGGGCCTTTTCAGAGGAGGGAATGGAAACATAGTAAATCTGGAGAGTAACCAGGGAGAGGAAGCAGAGAAAAAGGGCAATCCTCAGCCCCCAGTTCAGACACTTAGCTGCAAGGACCAATAATGAGAATGGTTTAGCCAAATGTATTTTCTGGCCTGGGCTGGAAATTCTGGCAGGGATGGGGTACTAGCTGGTCTCACCTGCAGCCCTCACCAGGGCCAACCAAATGGTTTTCAGGCCCTCAGAAAACCCATCCAGCAGTGGCTCCTTCTCCGGGTTCCCCTCCATTCTCCCCACCCCCACCTCCTCATCACCAGGGAATACTTTGTTCATTAAATCAGGACTTTTAGTTGGGGCCTGATCTGTCTCATTGCATCGGTGGAGAGACCCACTACCAAGATTTCCAAATACTTATCACAGACCTTGCTTGAACAGACAGGTGGGACCGGGGGATGGTAGCTGGCTGACAGCTCTCATCCCAGTACCCTCAGAAAAGTCCTTCGCCAGCCACCTCACCTCATCCAGGCCTCACCTAGCCATCCAGTCACGTGAAAGAACAACACATGACTCCATCTTCAGCTACAGGGGTCCTCACTGCCCACCCAGCTCTCCTCAGGAAAAAGTCTTCCATGCATCCTGCTGATGGATATTGAATCCCAGCCTGCTGGGCAGCTGGGGAATACTGGAGTGAGGGGACGGAGCAGGAGAGGGTTCTGAACGGACACAGGTGGCCCGTTTGCACAGCCAATATAGGTCATTATAAACAATGAAAACTCTAAGTGATGCGATTTGTTGCAACAGCTATGGCGTGGGCTCAGATGTGGGTTTGTGTTTTTAGGAGCAGGCATGCTCTGTGCGTAAAGCAGAAACAGAACAAAGTGCCATTTCTAAAGCCGCTTGCTGCATGCTTTGGAACTGCTGCAGGGGTGCAGTTGCCATTCACACTGCAACACTTTGCTGTCCAGGTTATGCAATTGCTGTCTTTCTCGGGGCCCTGGTCTTCTCAGGTGACTTGTGGACACTGGGTACCTGATGTGGGAGTGTCATATATTAATCTGTTGATTTCATTGGTTAAGCAATAAAGAAACTGCTTGGCCCTGATAGGTTAAAACATAGGTAGGAGGAGTAAACAGAACAGAATGCTGGGAGGAAAAGGAAGTGAGCTCAGACTCGACAGCTCTCCTCTCAGGGGCAGACGCCTCAGAGAGACGCCATGCTCCCCTCTCCTGGGCAGACGCACCCGATGAAGCTCCGACCCAGGATGGACATAGGCTAGAATCTTCCCGGTAAGCGCACCTAGCAGTGCTACACAGATGATTAGAAATGGGCTAAATTAATATGTGAGAATTAGCCTAGAAGAGGCTACATAGAAATGGGCCAAGCAGTGTTTAAATGAATACAGTTTGTGTGTTGTTATTTTGGGGCATAAGCTAGCCAGGCGGCCAGGGTGCCGGGGATGCAGCCCCACCACTCCTACTACAACAGAATGGCGCCCGACGTGATAGCAGCAATTTCTTGGGTCTGCTCTGCTTGCTAGAGGCAAGCAAGTGCCTCATCTAAGAGAGGCTTCCTGACTCAGTTTCAGCTGCAAAACCCTGCAGCTCATTAAGAGGTACTGCCACAAAACACTTAAACGGTGTTGATGAAAAGCTGAACGCATGCTTTTCGGTTTTCAGCCGTAGCAGAAAAAAAGCTGCGCCGTTTAAAAATGCGGGCTTTCTGGGCTGTCCTGCCAGGGCAAACTCTGACCCTTTTAAGCAGGCGGTTCGTGCGGTTTGCAAGCACAGGCTGCAGCTCGCTTGCTGGCAGGGACCTTGAAATGCCATAGAGTTGTGGCAGTAAACATGGCTACAGCCAGTACCTCAGCCATGAGGCTGGAAAGCTAAGGAATGGGCTGGATCCAGCTACCAAAGCAACAGCTTTAGTCCTACCAATATTGCTTGGTAAATTAAAGACTCACGTGGCCAAAGAAGAGACATATACAGTAAAAGAAAGATTCAAAGTCAAAGAAAATGTTTAAATGATTTACAGTGTGTTAAAAATATATGCAAACTAAAAGTTAAAGTTCTTAAAAGTAAAAAATGAAAGAGAATAGTTGGGTGTGGTAGTACACACCTTTAATCCCAACACTTGGGAGGCAGAGGGAGATTAATCTCTGTGACTTCAAGGTGTGATAGCACATGCCTTTAATCCCAATGCCTGGGAGGCAGAGATGGACGGATTTCTGAGAGTTCAAGGACAGCCTGGTCTACAGAGTTATTCCAGGTCAAAGATACAGAGAACCTGTCTCAAAAAGCAAAAAATAAAAGTAAAAAATAAACAAAATAGAGGTTAAAATAAAGCGCACAAAGATGGAAAATACACAGAGAATTTTGATACTGTATGCTATTATGCTCTCTTTGAATTATTTGAATGCTGAGGAAAGAGCAACAGCTGCTAAAAGATATTTGTTTATAAATGCTGCTGAACTATTCCAACATAGATATTTTGAAAATGCCTTGACTTTGAAATTTGGATCTAAGGACACCATGCTTTGGAAAGGAATTTCTTATTTTGTTTTCACAGAGGATGAGACCCTGTTCATTTCTTCTATTCCGATTTGGTATGATGGACCACGCCCTCCTGAAGGGTTGGTGTGAACATCTTCAGAAAATTGCTTCGCTCAACTGCCAACTGAGATGAAACTAGCACATAGGTTATACCATGAAAGACCTAATTAACGACGCCCCATTCAGCAGGAAGCAGTTTGGAGAGAAAAAACTGCGCCCATATTCCCAAATATTGTTTATAAATGTTCTTTTACATTTAAAGGGGGATGTGTATAGATATGAATAATTTGCATTGATAGGGATTTTGCTTTAGTGATTTAAATTTAACGTCAATTTTGTTATATGTATATGTATTTCTAATCTTTATCAAGGTATTGTGATTGTGTAGTTCACTTAAAAATGTAATGTATATAGGTAGTTAATAGGTAATTATAATAGTCAAGTTTGTAGTCATGTTAGTTAAGATTTTCTAGATGTACATAGATATATTTTAGATAGGCATTCTTCACATTTTTCAAAGATTATAGAATATGGCATTTTAAATGTTTTAATAACTTAGGACTTTTCATGACAATGAGACACTCTGCTCCTGGCAGCATCAATGTACTTCAAGAGGAAGATGGGCATCGAAGAGGATCCTTATGGAGTTTGATAGCCATTTGGGCAAGAAACTGCTCTTGCCTAGACTATTGCATAAACTGGACACAGAGAACACAGAGAGAGGACTACTGAACTTGCCTAAGGTGAGATGATCTTTCGGGGTTCCTGATTCATGAAGGAGTCTGCAAGACATTCTGCAGGACACAACAGATAGTGACTGAACTGACTTTGAAATGTCCTGCTTCATGGAAATGTCTCTGGATACTATGGGTCTGTAGGCTGAAGATAGATGCCCCAACAATACAAAGGAACTTTGGGTGACTGTCCAGGCAGTGAGATGTCTCTGTCATTTCTAGAGTTTTGGATTTCTTGTTTACTTAGGTAATATTATATTCTTCTGGAGTCTTTGATAAACTTGAAGAATGGTTAGTTATAGTTATAGTTTTCCATTGTTATGATGAAAGATAAGGTAGATATAAATATTGTAACTGTAATTCTTGCTTAATAACTGTTTTGTTATATGTAATTTTGCTATGTTAAAGTTAAAGCCTTTCTTTTTTTTTGTTTAAACAGAAAAAGGGGAAGTGATGTGGGAGTGTCATATATCAATCTGTTGATTTCATTGGTTAAGCAATAAAGAAACTGCTTGGCCCTGATAGGTTAAAACATAGGTAGGAGGAGTAAACAGAACAGAATGCTGGGAGGAAAAGGAAGTGAGCTCAGACTCGACAGCTCTCCTCTCAGGGGCAGACGCCTCAGAGAGACGCCATGCTCCCCTCTTCTGGGCAGACGCACCCGATGAAGCTCCGACCCAGGATGGACATAGGCTAGAATCTTCCCGGTAAGCGCACCTACCAGTGCTACACAGATGATTAGAAATGGGCTAAATTAATATGTGAGAATTAGCCTAGAAGAGGCTACATAGAAATGGGCCAAGCAGTGTTTAAATGAATACAGTTTGTGTGTTGTTATTTTGGGGCATAAGCTAGCCAGGCGGCCGGGGTGCCGGGGATGCAGCCCCGCCACTCCTACTACAACAGGTACCACTAGAAGCTGTGGTTTCTAGAAGCCGTAAAAACAAGCAACCCTCACAGTTAAAGACATGGTGGTTTCTAGAAATGGCCCCTGTATGCCAGAGTTCCTGATTGTTAGTAAAGAAAGTCAATCATTGTCATTTGTGACTGACCCTCCTCAGACTTTCAAGGGGACCAGCACGGGGAAGGAACACAGACACTTTATTTACAAAGATGGTTTAGACAGTGTGTAGGTGCTGTGTCTGTCATAAGCAGGGAAGGTCAGCTAGCTGCCCTGAGGTGACGAAGAGCCATGCCTGGCTTTACTGGAGTATGAGGAAACAACCAGTGATGTAAGTCACCAGGTAAAAAGCCTTAGAATCACTTCTCGCTTCTCTTGCACAAATGCAAAGGTCTCCAATTTGTCAAACTGAAAACTGGAGCGAGGAGCCAACCTTTAGCAGAATGCGGTAGAATTGGCCAATCTTCATGTCAGAGCGGTCCTTTCTGTCTCAAAGCATTTCCAAGCTATTGTCTTCCTTTGTGAAATCGGGAGTGCAGATCTTGGGTGGCACTTGCTTCGAGTTCATTGTTAGTCAGCTGGAGCTGAAGTTAGAAGCTGGGACCCTGTGTGCTCTCCTCGAAGGGGGGCCCCAAGGAAGCTTTGACCCTCTGAAAGGCAGGGTATCTGGAACTCAGGGACAAGCAGATATTTTTCTCACAAAAGAGGGAAGCATAAATAGTCTGTGTGACACCAAATGGCTGCAGCCTGCAAGGCAGGCGAGTGGCACTGGCCTGTGACTGTAGTGAGATGTCTGTAGCTCACAAATTCCTGAGGGTTTCCGGAGACTTCTAAGTAAAAAATTAGCACTGTCATGAAGGCCAGAACTTACTTAGTTTGTAAGGCCATGCATAAACAGGCGCTGGCCAGGTTTGGACCTTGGGCCATAGCTCTAGTGTCTTCTACCGGGAGCTGTGCTTTGAGAGTAAAAATTGAAAAGACAGAATAGGAGGGGAAACTGAGAAGGAAAAGAAAACACACACACTCTCTCTACAGGGTGCCCCAGACAGGGTGGTGGAAGATATTGACTGGCTACAGGTACAGGTACTGTGCCCCGGGACTGTCTAGAGGGCAGTGGCAGCCCACTGTGCCATTTTTGCAGCTACTGAATTTGAGGTACTCCCGGAAGCCATCAGACCTCTTGAGAACAGAGGCCCTGATGTAGGCCCCTGTGGATCAGCTGACTAGGAGCCAGATGCTATCTCCTGCCTGCTCCTGGCTGCAGCACTCACCCCTCCTCCCCACACAAGCTTGTGAGGATCCTTCCTTAACCACAAGGAGGCTGAGAGGCCAGAATGTTCCACATCGCCGCAATATTTGGGGTATTTGAACCATGACACGCTGCAAGTTTCAGGTTTTGAAGTGTTTAGATTTCAGAGTTTCAAGTGAATGACACACAGCTAAGAAGGTCTATGGAAATATTCTAGAACCCCCAAACTGGGTGTCTGGGCTACGCCTATTCTTCTAGTTCTAGATAAGAGACACTCATTCACATTTCATGCAGTCGCCCCGATATTATCACCACTTTACAGGTGGGAAAGAAACCTAAGGCTCAAAAACTAAAGTAACTCACTCAAGGCAGAGCAGAGGTCCATCCATGTCTAACTTCAAATTCCTTTTCTTTTTCTTTTCTTTTTTTCTCTCCATGTAGTCCTGGCTCTCCTGTAGTTTGCAGTCTCTGTAGCTTGTTTATGTAGACCAGGCTGGCCTCAAACTCACAAGAGAGCCGCCTGCCTCTGCTTCCTGGGTGCTGGGATTAAAGGCCAGCACCACACCCAGGTAACTTTCTGATTCATCTTCCCAGCAGTTTGGTGTCCATGGAAACCACCAGAGATATGTCCTTCTAGATGAAGAACCGCAGGTAAGTCTGCATTTATATGTGTTTATTCATTAGTGGTATGTGTCAGAGGGATGGATAACTTTGTTAATGCCAATTCACTCACCAGATGCCCCCCAGTTTAACTTGCAGTGGACAACCTACGAAGGTTTTCTGGAGTGTGGTCACATCGGATCAGCACACCATAAGTGTGCAGGGTGTGTACAATGGGCATGGCTCTTTTACACATTTGCCCCCAGGTTCATGACCATCTGTAGTCAGCTGCATCTTACACTGTGTGAGGATATATCACCGTGATTGGCTTATTGAAAAACTAAATGGCCAGTAGTTAGGCAGGATTTTTCAGGACAGTGGTTCTCAGGCCAGTCAGTGGGCTCCTCATCACTGCTCCCAGCAACCCTGCTCAGACTCATTCATGGTGTTCCTATGCTAATCCTGCCCTTCCTACAGACAGCGTCATGGCCACATGCAAAGCCAAGGAGTCTGCCTCTGACAGGAAGGCTGGACACTGGTCTTTTCCTTCCAGCCGGTGACTATCCGACCTCTCCACCTGTTTCTGTTGCTGCCATTCAGGCTGTGATCGTTTCCAGACAGCCGAAGCATCTCTTCGGAACTTATTTTTAAAAGCGTAAATGCTCACATCCCGCCCAGCGGTGAGCAAGAGGAAGGAGTCTCCTGTTGACTCCAAGTCACCTGAAGCCAGAAACCCACGGCGTTGGATTGGGTCCTTCAGCTAGAAGGTTGAGACAGAGATGAACCCGGATTCAACACCTTGTCCATCTCTCATGGCACCTTATTAACCCATGCTTTGGTTAGGGGTGCCATAAGTGACCCCATTTTTATCCTGACAACTTTTTTCACATTCAGCAGTTATGGGACCATATTTCAGTGGTCTTGAATTAATTCAGCTTTTTGACCAAGTCCCCACCTTCACAGCTGATTGAGGAGCCACTGTTTTTACGGCCTGCCATTTGGGGCCTGGGCACTGTAGCAGTGTTCTCTTTAGTTCAAGCCCAGCTTCAACATTGCTTTATTTGTTTGGGCTTATATTATTTTTTTTTGTTTGGTTAGTTTTGGGTTTTTTGAGACAGGGTTACTTTCTGAGTCCTGGCTGTCCTGTAATTCCCTCTGTAAGACCAGGCTGACCTCAGACTCAAAGGTCCACCTGCCTCTGCCTCCTGAGTGCTGGGATTAAAAGTGTGAGCCACCACTGTAATGAGGGCTGGCTTGTTGGGGTTTCTGTCCCGCCCGGTACCCTACAGCTGGCAAGCCCCAAAGAATCACACAGAGATCTCCGTAAGTTATAAAACTGATTGGCCCATTAGCTCAGTCTTCTTATTAGCTCTTGCAGCTTATATTAACCCATTATTCTTATCTATATTAGCCATGTGGCTCAGTACCTTTCTCAGTCAGACAGGTTACGTCTTGCCGTTTGGTGGTCTGGGCAGGCATGGGAGGAATGGGCTTCCTCCTTTCCAGCATTCTCATGTTCTCATCTCCCCGCCTCTACTTCCTGTCTGGTTGACCCACCTATACTTCCTGCCTGGCCAATCAGCGTTTTTATTAAAATACATGATTGACAGAATACAGACAATTCTCCCACACCATGCCACGGCCTTGCTAAGAGAGTTGGTTTATTTAAAAGTAGATAACGAAATCTCAGATCCCCTTCGTGGGAACATTTAAGTTGCAGTGTGCTCACCCAACCATGTACATACAGTGCCCTCCTCCCCAGAAGCGTTCACCCACGTGACAATTTAGAACTCCAGGGGTGCAGGACTTTCTCAGCCTTGCAGTGAAACACTAGTCCATGATCTTGAAAATCATTTGCCGTACCTCTGCTGCCTACTGAAACTGCACCTCTCTCTTTCCCCTAAAAACCACGGAGGAACCCCTAAAGAGATATGTTTTATCGAGACGATAAAGCCATAAACGATGGCATAGTTACAAAGAAGGTTGCTGGGTTCAGGGTTCTGGGAGGTCTTATTCAGCTGGAACTCCCAGCTGTGAAAGCCCCATTCCTGCCTCTCCAAACCCCGCCCTCTCAGAAAAACTGCCAAGCCCAGGTTTCTCCCCTGAAGCGGCCAGCTCCACAACCCCCACCTAAAAGCGTTGTAATTGGGCACAAACGCAGCTTCTGGAGGACGTGCCATTGCCTGCGCCTACAGGGTGTTTAAGCCCTCTACATTAGACCCCCAAATAAACCTGTCTTTTACTTTTTAACTGGGCTTGATCTTGCCTACTGCGTCGGTGAAGAAACTTTTTATCGGGGTTCAGAAACCTATCACGCATGTCCCTTTCTCCTCTGTGACTAGGTCTTTACCGGTGAAAGTTGAACCCAGGAGTATGGAGTCTTGCCTGAAGCAGGCATACATAAGCAGCTCCTGGACCCTTGCCAGAGGCATCAGCCTTGTTTCCCACCGGTGGCCCAGGAGTCAGTTTGGAACTGAGATGTGGAGGAAGTACAGGGCCTATACTTCACCAGACTCTTGTGGCATTTCTGAAATCCTATTTCCTGTCACAATCCCAAAGCAGGTGCTTTTGCTGAATACATCTTCGGTTGCTATGCCAGTGCTTTGAGTTGCTAGTTTCTTTCAAAGGCTGCTATTTTTTTTTTCCTCAGGTGGAGTCACTGTGAGCAACCAGGAACAGCTGAGGAGTTGTGGCCCCTCCCATTTCACCCCCAAGCTACTGGGAGATAGCCACAGACTAGCTGCTTGCTCCACCAGGAGCCACCCTTCAGCAGGCCCTTTGTTTTGGGGGTTCACTTGGGCAGGGTGTGTAGGCCCAGCCCCACCCAGGAAATGCAAAACAAAAACAGGCCTGTGCTCCACAGGGGACCTCGGCTCCCTTGGGTGTTGAGAGTAACAGGGACAGGCCCAGCAGAAAGCAGCCAAAGCAGTTCCCACGGGGAAAGCCAGAAAAACACACAAGTGTACAGATGGGGTCTACACACTCTGAGAAAGGCCACACAGCCTCTGTGACAATTTCAGTTTTATTCAAAAGAAAATCTTAAAAACCAATGCAAACATGTTCACATCACGAGTAAAAACATCTCGCAAACTACTTCCAGAGATTTCAGGACCACGTAGTACTCATCTTTGAAAAGTACTAAGGGATTCAGGTTCTCCCAGATACTGGGGAGTCTGAGGCAAAAAGGATTGTGTGATCCTAGTTCAAGATCAGCCTAGACACCGCATTCAGATCCTCACTTCTTTAATTCAGTTGATTCTAAAGAATAGAGCAGGGCTACTTCACTTAGAAACACCAGCAGGTGTCATTCTCTGGTGAAGTCCTAGTAAGGATGGACATCATCCCTTCAGGGTGACATCTTCACAGAGCTTAGATTCGGAAAACAGCGGAATAGCTCTCATGAAGGTGCTGACGAGGCTGGGCTGTTTTGGGGGGCCTTGGTTAGTCATTTCTATACTTACTGGGGTTTGGGTTACATAAGAGCTGTAGAAGGACGCTGCTTGCATGACTTTATGTGGGGCTGATGTCCTATGTGTTTATATAAAATACTGCTTGCATGACTTTATGTGGGGCTGATGTCCTATGTGTTTATATAAAATACTGTTTGTGTTTAGCATGATAGGCAAAAAATACATCAAGTCCAGAGCTCTGGTTTCCTCTGTTAAAAGTACTGTATATGACTCAGGTTTAGAGACCACGACTTCTGTACTTGAATCACATGTCTACAGTCGTGGACAGCAGAGGTAGCAGCTGGAAGGATTAGAAGTGGTTGGGAGCTGAGAACCAGCAGAGGGGAGGGCGCTAGGGAGGAGTGCTGCCACTGCGCGCTTGCCAGGAGCTGCGGTGAAGCAGATGGAGAGGGCGAGGGTGGAAACAGGCAAAGCAGTCCTTAGGGAAGCAGCGGCTGGTGGGCCTGGAGGGGGCTTGTCTAGCACTGTACTGTCTCTGATCATCCTGTCTGATTGAGGCGCTCTGATTCTACTACTGTGGTCAATAAAGACAAAGTGAATTTCATGTATGTGTACTAACTAATGACTGATATTTATATGTGAACACACATGCACTCACATAACACATGCATATGTGAGACTGCACACATGCATATGTGCGCGCACACACACACACACAGGTTTCCGTAGAAAGCAACTGTAAATACCCGAAAGGTACCATAAACTGGTGAGGTCATTGCCTCGGCAGCAAGAAAGCCTCCCTGACTGTGAAGGTTTGGATGTGAATGGCCCCACAGGCTCACAGATTTGAATACTTGGTCTCCAGGAAGAGGCACTGTTTGAAAGGATTGTTGGAATACGTGTGGCCTTGTTGGAGGACGTGTGTCACTAGAGTGGACTTTGAGGTTTCAAAACCCAAGCTAGTCCCAGTGACTCTCTCTCCTCCTGCCTGTGGGTCCGGATTGGAACTCTCAGCTACCTCTCCAGCACCTGTCTGCCTGCAGGCCGCCATGCTGCCCACCAGGATAATGGACTGAACCTCTGAACTGTAAGCGAGCCTCCAGTCAAATGCTTCTTTTTCAGAGTTGCCATGGCCATGGTGTGCTGAAGACACCGCACATCTGGGTTGCATACTGAAGAGAAAGCAACCTAACATGAGTCTGAAGCCCCCCTCTACCAACCAGCTTTCACAGTTTCAGAGGAGATAGGGAGAGGGCGGGAGGGGAGGAGAAAGTGGTCCTACCCAGCTTTGAGCCCTATAAACTTACAATACCCATCTGTCAGGCAGGATGTGGCCCCGGTACAATAGTTGCACTATTGTGGGGATAAGCCACCCGTGATTAGATCTGAGACCCACTTAAAAGGAGGAAACCTATACCTAATACTGTAAACCTGATCAATGTATAATATCAGCACTAAGGCATAGAGAACATTTCAGAAGAGGGCGAAACAAACGTGAGAGCTGGAGATTAGACAGGGCTGTGGGTCGCTGTCTTCTGGGAGAGACACAACTACGGCGATCACACAGCAGCTACAGACAACTGCACTAGGTTTGCACAAGAGTGGACCCGTCAACAGTCAGGCAGTGGTGGAGGAGAGGCCTAGGGGACAACTCTTCACTATTAAACTATTGAGTACTGACAGGTTCGGGGATAAGGACAGTCATGGCCTTCAGTTGTGTACCCAGTGATGATCCCACTGGGCTCCAGCAAATAGTTCCAACCCCAACAGGCATATGGCCCTGGTTAAACTAAACTGATTGAAATGAAACCAAGAGTCATGGAACTGGGAAAAAGGGATTTGTAGGTGTGAGAGGGAGACAAGAGTAGGAGTGGATGGGAGGAGAATAATCAGAATATATTATATACATAAGAAATTTTCAAAGAACAAACAACTAACAAAACATGAAGACTAGCAAAACTCAAATTACAAAAAAGATTTAGCAATGTAATGCCTAAAGGAATTTGAAAGAATTCTAGTAATATCCGAAAAAAATACCTTAAGGTATTTTTAA
The DNA here is from genome assembly GCF_018167655.1 of Microtus oregoni. Classification (NCBI taxonomy): domain Eukaryota; kingdom Metazoa; phylum Chordata; class Mammalia; order Rodentia; family Cricetidae; genus Microtus; species Microtus oregoni. Next base: position 3,173,709 of record NW_024543833.1, on the reverse strand, counting down.
GGTGATGGAAACATCACCATAGGTAAAGAAGTATTATAAAATAATAAAAGATCTATTCATTTGAAAGACCTAACAAATATAAATCTATATCTAATAACAGCCTCAAAAACACAGAAAGCAAAAATTGATAGAACTAAGAGCAAAAATTTAGACAAATCCATAGTTACAGTGAGGAGACAATTCTGCACTTCTCCTAAAATTCTTGGGAAAAGAACAAGTCTGAAAGGGGTTAATAGCATAAACTGGAAAAAAAAATTACCTAAGCATTCAAGGACTCTGTTGGTCAGTCCCTTAGCCCTACCCCCTTCTCCTCTGAGCTGCTTTCCCTGGGCACAACCCCAGCAGCCAGGTCCAGGTGCTGGTGGTATGTCCCCTCAGCCCCACCTCCCACACCGCCTGCCCCATACTTTCCTGAACCAACTACTCACATAGGCATCGGTACTTAGAAACCTTGGCCCCACCCTGTAGCCTCCCCAGAGACCTCCCCAAGTAAGCACCCAGCTACCTTGACCTCAGCTACCCCTGATAACCACAGAGTTGGTGTAACACCCGATTTTGTGTTACACCCTCAGTACAGTTCGCGCGCCACTGTACCTTACTTTGACCAAGAGATTGAAATATTGAAGAAAATCTAAGCTGAAATATATATATGGAAATGAAAATTTCAAAAACTCAGTTCTAAAAAAACTCAAGGGAAAGATGTACAATCAGGATGGATCATAAAGATGACAGAAGTCAGGGCTTTAAGACACGGCAAAAGACCTGGACCACTTAAAGAAAATGATTTTTTTAAAGAAACTATTTTTTATGTCTATAATTTTTTTATTAATAATTTACATTTTTGTGTTTCTATTGTTTTCTTTTGTTTTAAAGAATAGTCTCAGCAGCAATCTGTGGTCTCCCATGATCAAGCCTCACTCTGTCTCAGTTCACTTCCCATTTCCTGTGGATCAAGATGTAGAAATCTGGGGCTGGGGAGATGGCTCAGCGTTAAGACTGAAAATATAGATACCAAATCTCCAGACAACCCTTCATGTATCTATACCCAAATAGCTACATAATAGCTGGGAAGGCCAAGGGCAAGTGTTGGCGTGTCTTCCCACCGCCTGGAGAGATGGCTAGTCATGAACCAGCAGGCAGGCCAAGGTCCCGTAGAGGTCTGGATCTCAGGTCAACTAACTGGAAGTCAGAGCCCTTAAGCTGGCCCTTAGACCTGTTTGGGTTGGCTTTCGGTATTGGACCAATTATTTGAATCACTTGCCAACATTCAAACATTGGGAAACAGCAATGAAAATCCAGATTTCCGGTTTGCCTTGAAATCATAGATCTGGTGGCACGGGATTTGTTTTTCCTGCTGGCAGTGGCCTGTCGGACTCCTTGGCTGCTGTCTGCTCTGTCTGCCGCCTTCTGGCTGAGGCATCGTCCCTCTTCCCCACAGGCCAGCTGCTGGGCCGCTTCTCACAGAGTCCCCAGAGCAGTGGACAACTTTTAATGCCTGCTCATCTCTACCAAAAAGCTACAAAACTGAGTGGAAAGGATTTCCATGGTCTAGGGGGTACAGCTTAGATGGTAGGTGCTTGCTTAAAGAACAAGCAGCCCTGAATTTGATACACTGCATACACTGGATATGTGGGCAGGACATCTAGCACTCAGGACATGGAGGCAGGAGTAGCTGAAGTTCAATGCCATCATCAGCTGTATACCACGTTGAAGGCCAGCCTGATACACACAAAATACTGTTTCAAAACAAAAGACAGAGACGCCCCTGGAGAGAGCTCAGTCCTTAAACTCTCAAGTCAGAGGATATGTGTTCAATCCTCAACAGCCAAGAAATGAAAAGAGGGGAAGAAAGGAAGAGATGGGAGGGAGGGAGGGAGGGAGGGAGGGAGGGAGGGAGGGAGGGGCACAGGCTTGTAATTCTATAGCTCAATGACCATCTTTTACTCTACCCTATTTGGTAAGTTCCAGTTCAGTAAGAGACACTGTTTGAAAAAAAAATGGCGGATAACGCCCTCCTCACACATCCCCCAAGGCTTCACTTCCTAGGAGAAAAAAGAAAAGCTCCCTTTTCTTTCAGTCCTGCTGTTTCACTGTTGGCTCCGTGGAAGCACCTGATCCTAATTTCCCACGAGGAAACTGAGGCAGTGATAAGCAGCCACGCACTGATTACAAGGAGCTTCTTGGACCGTGATATCCCAGGGCTCCTGAGCTATGGAAATTCTTTGGGCCTTCTAGCCAGGGCTAAGGGTGTTTCTGTGGCAAAGACAATTAACACAAGCCCTGGAGACAAAGCCAGCACAGCCACAGTCTCCCTGAGTTTCGCTTAAAACATAAAGGAAAAGGACGCAGTTGTTTAAGAAGAAGAAACAGCCCGAGGAGCAGCGGCCTCTGGTGACTTGTGCTGCTTTCCCACTAACTGACCGCTTCTGCTGTCACCCCCGCTTCCATCTCTCTCCTGTTTATGGGATCTTCTCAGAACCGAAGTCCCTCTCCTCGACACTGAAGGGCTTCTCCATGGGCATGCCAGTCCGTTAGCGGCCCCTTGTGAGGTGTAAAGATGTACTGATTCTGGCCCAGGGACCTGAGACCTCAGGGTGCGACGGGCCTGACGCCCCTAGAGAGGCTGACTGCTTGCGCCAGATTCTGGGAGCACGAGGGCCTGGCTTGCTAGCTCCGCAAGAATGGTGTCCTTGTAGACCTCAAAACGACATTTCAGTGTTCTCTCCCTAGAAGTCCGGCAGCAGCTTTGCTTTCTGAAGGACAGGACAGACGCGCTCCAGCAGGCCTAGGCCTCTGACCAGGGCGCGGGCTGCTCTAAGCACGGGCGACAAATGGCGGGACCCGTTGTGCTTCTTTGGCGTGCCCTGGGCCAGGCAGGGCCGAGTCTGGGCAGCTACCGGTGAAGGAGCCGCCACAGACTGACACTGCTGCGCCTTTCGCGGGACAATGGCGACACCCAGTGGTGGCAGCAGGAACTGATAAGCACCCATGCACTGATTTCAAGGATCCTGGAGTGACACCTTCGAGGCTCTGGGATACCTGCTCCCATAACCTGATTCTCTACATGAACATCGCTCCTACTGTCTCCCATCCCGGCAGTCCCTGGGCAGCTGTGTGTGCAGAAGCGTCTTCCAGACAATCACTGCAACCTCTTCCTGGTCTCTTGGCGCAAGGTTTGCCTCATACCTACAATATGTCTGCCTGTTCCCAGAGTCCAGGCCACATCCCTCCTGAAAGTGCGTGGTTAGGCCCCTACCTCTTTTAAAAACCAGGCGACATTCCCAGCACGTTCTGGCTTTGCTTTACAGATCACCGAACGAAGGTGTCAGCTGGGGTTTGGTGCACCTTCCTAGGCACCAGGCCCACTGTTGAGAAGGTCAAGCACACCTCCAGGTGTCTGCCAGTTACTGCTCTGTGGGGAAATTACACGCTATAGCAGTGGGGATGTCGCTGGGGTGCTCCACTCCTGGAACCCTGTGATTCCCATCCCGTCATCATGTTCCCTGGTCATTTGTCCCTCTTGCCTTGGTGTTGGGGTCAGTCCCCTGCGATCCTCGGCTTGTGACTGCCCCCCCCCAATTCTGTCTCTATAACACTGTCTTCTTGGGTGTCAGTCTGTCTGACTCCTTTTCCTGTAAGGACACTAATCCTACCGAGCCCACCTAGCCACAATCACTGGCAAAGTCTCTCTTCATGAGCAACGTCACGTTCACAGGTACCAGAGAATAGGACACCGACATGCCCTTTGCGGAGACAAACAGACAACAGGGGATAGGACACCTATGCGTCCTTCACGGAGACAAGCAGAACTCATAACAATAACAAAGGGCAATTGGTTTGTGAGCAGGGCTCAGAGGGCCCCAGGAAAGGGCAGCGGGTTTATGAGTGTTGATTTGATACTTTACTCACTGCGGAGACGGGCTTTCTTCTCCCATGGGTCCTCCCTTTTATTGGTCCATCGGTGATGCTCTGTGGTCACAGTAATGACTGTGTTTACTCCAGGCTTAAGTGCCTGTGTTTCTCCCTCTCATATTAGGTATAAAATGGAATATTAACTTGGAATATGGCCTCTCCCTCTTGGGCAGTGGTGAGGCCATTAATGTCAGAATAAGTCAAGCCGACCTTGCCTTTCTGCAGAAGCTCACCCTCCTCTGCCTGTTCTTTAAGGCTCATCAGAGTCAGGCTTCAGCTCCTGGTTGTGGCTGCTCTTTCATTCTCAAACTCAGGAATCCCTGAGCTGTCAATCAAGCTTGATGCCCGTATCATGTCTGTGTTTAGTGGTTTCTAAAGCTGTCTTAAGTTCTAGATACTCCTTGTGAAAATTGAAAGGAAAAATTAATCTTACCTTGTGGATGCATGGGGAAATCTTAATCCATCTCATGCAATCTTTTGATAAACATGAAAATGCACCGAAGACACAGCTGTTAGCGGATGATGCTTGCCGTGGAGACATTAACTTTCTTTCTCATTCATAGAAATATCTGAAATCAGGGATAAGAGGACAATGGGGGGTGAATGTAATCAAGTACATACATTTGATGTATGAAACTGTGAAGGGAAAGGTTTGGAAACTGCCCACAACCTAGAACAAATAACTTCCCTCTTGTCATATGCATATTCTAAATAAATATGAAGTCACCCAGAACTAGAACGACAATAAAATGAGTGATCTCCAAGTGTTGCTGGGAGCCCGAGCTGTCGGGAAATGCGTCTTAGAACATGTGTTTCAGTATAGACTTCAAATAGGGCATTCCCAGCTGTGGATCTGATACAAGCATGGTTTCCAGGTGTGTCTGGAGATTGAGCAGATAAGGATGAGCCAGGAAAAGAAACAGGACCAGTGAAGAGGGAGAAAAGCCACGAGGGCCAAGTGTTTGTACAAAGAGGCGCGGCTAATGCTGTCACAGGCCTGTGGGAAATCTGATAAGGACGGTGAAGCACTGGTCACTCAATCTGACAAAATGTTATTGCTGACTAGCAGTGCCCAGCTGCAGAGGGGTAGCAAGACAGCAACAGGCTGGAGTGGTGCAGGGAAAGACAAATGGAGGGAAAAAGCAACACAGTAAAGAGCTTTACAAAGTTTCCTCCAAAAGGAAGTGTAGCAAAAGGGATGGAATGTGGGGGAAAGGAGGGGAGTCAAAAGGATGAGCTGGCAACATTGGGAGTGCTGCCACAGAGAGGGGAACCCCCCCAGAAGCAGGAGCAGTCTCCCAGGGGGTGTCCTCAAGAGGGGCATCGGTTCCAGAGTGTGCACCCACGTGGCAGCTTTGACAGAAACTGGATGAATCGTTTCTCAGGATGGAAAGAGGGTGGAGTGTGCAGAGTGGCCTGGACCTTGGGCTGGAGGGTGACAGTGTGAAGGTCTATGAACATTGTGACAGTCTCATTTGGGGGAGCAGGAAGTCAACATTTTGTATATATGGTGCAGACTTGAACATACAGCACGATGGACCTAAGTGTACATCCCGTTCCCACGAGCACATCTTGATCCTGTCACCGGTACCCACATTTCTGTGTGGTCCTTCAACTTCACTGTCCCCGTTCTCTCACTCCCAGGCCAGGCGAGTCTTGGTTCCGTGAAGCACTCCGTACATCCTGAACATTATTTACTGTCCCTTTCGTTTTTCCTCATTTAATTGATACTGTGTTTTATAAATTTTTAAAAATTAACTCTTTTACTGAACTCTCCATTCCCAAACAAATCTGATCACCCAACTTTAACCAGCTGTCTCCTCTTCCACGCGGGCAACAAAACATAACCTTGATAAAAACAAAGAATTTCTGCCCGATCCCATGTCACACAAACTGGAAACCGAAGGCAATCTTCTCTTTTCCCTGCCGGCTAAGGATATTAAGCACCTTCCTAATTGTTAGCCATTTGTATTTCTTCTTTTCAAACTAGTTTCGAAAGTTAACTAGTTTATTTATAATCCAATAATTTGAAGAGGGGGTTAGTGTTTACTTCTTGATTATCAACTCCCTGTCTGACACTGGCAAATATTTTCTTCATTCTGTAGGCTAGCTCTTCATCCTGTTGATTGTCAGTCAAAACCTCTTAACGTCAGATAATCCCGCCTGTCAACTCTTAGTGCTATTCTCTGCGCTAAAGCAGCCCTGCGCAGAAAACCCTTGTTATGCCTGCCCCTTGTGAGGATTTCCTCTATTTCCAAGTTTTAAATCTTATATGAAGGTCTATGATCCATTTTGAATTCATTTTCAAGGTGAGAGACATGGATATAGTTCCATTCTCCAAAATACAGAAATGCAATTTTCCTAGCACAACTGGATTAAAAGACTATCTTTCCAACAATGTGCATTTCTGACAGCTTTGCCAAGATCTCTGTGGTCAGAACTACCTATTTCTGGGTCTTCTGTGCTGCTCCCTGATGCACACATCTGTTCCGTGCTAGCACGTGTTGTTTTGTCGCTATAGCTCTGGAACGTAATTTGAGATCGGGGACTATGAAAGCTCTGGCATTGTTTTTTCTGCTACAGATTACATTCATAATTTGGGGGCATTTTGTGCTTCTATATGAATTTTAGGATTGTTTCTTTTGGGGGGGGTGGGGTTTCGAGACAGGGTTTCTCTGTGTAACAACCCTCGCTGTCCTGGGACTAGCTCTTGTAGACCAGGCTGGCCTTGAACTCACAGAGATCTGCCTGCCTCTGTTTCCTGAGTGCTGGGATTAAAGACGAGCGCCACCACCGCCTGGCTAGGATTGTTTCTTGTAACTCTGTTACAAGCATCTGCTAAGCCTGTTTAATATTACTTATGTGTGTGTTTCCAAGGCTGACCACTTGGTACTGGTCAGGGGCTGGTTAGGGGCTCCTCCTGGGAAAGACTAATAGTCCCTTCCTCAGTGGTTGTTAATTGCCTATAGCTCTTCATCTAGGGTTGGGCCCCATGGATTGGCTCCAATCACGCTGACATATCAACTAGTGTTGACATTGTTCACCTCTTGTTTTAACTTCCATATTGTTGAAATGGGAGGGGCTTTCCTGACATTTCTAGAAAAAATCCTGTATATCTGGAAAGCAATTGCTGCAGCAGACTTCCTTTCTGGATCTGAACATCTTTCTGCTCCCTTCCTCCACATTGGCCGAGTCTCAGGTGTTGTGCTGTAGATGTACTGATTGAGGTTGGGTACCCATCAGAATTTTGACCAGTTGAGGCTTTCTGTAATGATCTTCTGAAAAGAGGCTTCTTTGACACAGGTGAGAGCTACACTTGACTGTGGTGTAGCTACTCCCGCTACAGTTAGGGACTACACTGGCTTAGGAAGTGAAAGTGGTATCTGTGACTTCAGGAGCTGCAGGTAGTGGGCTGGGTTCGCAGTACCAGGCATGTTTGCCTCCTCTTGAGGAGGTCTTAAGTCCAATGAGACAGCTGTTGGTTTGGTTATTGCCAAGATGTAAGTGCCACTCTCGCACCTGAGGTGGCACCTGCCACTTTCATATTTAGTCTTCTTATCCATAAGCGTACGAGACTTTCTTTTACTATCTTTTTTCCCTTCGGAGTGATGAAGTTTTGCTGTAGATGTCTTTTACCTTCCTGGTTAGGTTTATTTCTCAGTTATTTGGGAACTGTGAGGCTATTGCGGATATTACCAACCTCCTACCCCAACATTCCTTCAATGAATCCACTACCACGAAGTGGAAAAGCTACTGGTTTTTTCTCTTGATTTTGTATCCTACTACTTTGCAGGTGTTTATAATGGATAGCTCTTTACAAACAGGACCGTGTCATCTGCAAACAAGCACAATTTGGTTTCTTCCTTTCCTGCTTGTCCTCTGACATTTTCATGCTCTAAAACTTCAAGCACTTTCTGGGTGAAGTGGCACACACCTTTAAACCCACCAGAAGGCAGAGGCAAGAGGATCTCTGTGAATTTGAGGCTAGCCTCTGTTACATATTGAGTTTCAGGACAGCCAGGGCTATTTAGAGAACCTGGTGTTAAATCAATCAAAGAAACAACAGAGCATGTTGTTCTGGATTTTCGGGAAATGCTGTTGTTTCCTTCCTACTTGGCGTAAGGTTGGCTACAAAACTATGGCGTATACAGCATCTGTCAAGCTGAGTTCTTTCATCTAGTTTCTTCAAGACTTTTTCAATTTTGTGTGTATGAGTGGTTTGCCTGCATGTATGGATACTTCAGAGGAGGGCATCGAATTCTCTAGAACTGGAGTTAGAAATGACTGTGAACCAACATGTGGATGGGGACACTGCACATACACGTGAAAATGCACATGTAGGGTAAGGACACAGGTCTTTTAGCTCAGGTGTCCTTTGGCGTAATACACCTTGAGACAGGGTCTCTTTCTAACCCAGAGTTTGCCAAATAGTGTGGCTGGCTGACCAGTGAGCCCCAGGAACCTACCCGTGTCTAACTCCCAGCCCTGGATTATAACATGTACTACCATGCCAAGCTTTTTAAAAAAAAAAAAAAAGATTTATTTACTTATTGTGTACAGTGTTCAGCCTCCTTGTATGCCAGCAGGCCAGAAAAGGGCACCAGATCTCATTACAGATGGTTGTGAGCCACCATATGGTTGCTGGGAATTGAACTCAGGACCTCCAAAAGATCAGCCAGTGCTCTTAACCTCTGAGCCATCTCTCCAGTCCATGCCAAACTTTTTCATGTGGGTTCTGGAAGCTGAGGTCAGGTCTTCATGCAAGCACTGGGCTAAATTAGCCCCAAAGTCCTTCATGTGTTCTTGAATTCAAATTGTAAGATTGTTATTGAAAACTCATGTTCATCATAAAAAAAAATCTATCATTTTAATTTTGTTATCCTTATCTGGTTCTGTTACCAAGTTGATGCTAGCAATTTAAAATGTATCTTTCTGAAGATGAGCATGGTAGCACATGTCTGTAACTCTGGCACTTGAAACATATACAAGAAGGATGCTCCAAGTTGAAGGTTAGCCTGGTCCTTTAGGCCACATAGTGGAACCTTCTCTCAAAAACATAAAAATAAATAAATAAAACAAAACAAAAAAAACAACAGAAAGAATAAAACCCAAAAGCTTGGCACAGTAATTTACATGGAAAGGGGGTAGGGTGTGACTTGTCAGTCATGCAAACAGCATGCCATGATCAAACAGGGTCACTGGCTATTACACCAGCCTTTACTTCTGTTATGAGTATTCAAAAACTCCTAGTTACTTATGCCTTTTGTCTAAGTACTTCTAAATCACTAGAAGTTAGCCCTTTTACCCAACTACACCCGTGACTTAAATTTTCTCCATTACCAGAAATGTATACGTTTTTCTTTGTTTTTTGCATGTATATTTTCCTAGAGTCATCAGGGAAGAGGGAACCAAAGCTGGGAAAAATGACCCCATCAGACTGCCCTGTAAGCCAGTATATAGAGCACTGTCTTCTTGACTTCCCTTCATAACGGACTGGGAGCTGTGAGGTGGGATAAGCCCCTTCCCCTTCAGTCTTTTTCACGGCGGCAGAAAGCTAAGACACGAGTGGCTTGGCCTACAAATGTCCATCAGACCCTGTTAGCTGCGAGTGCTGCTGTTCTCTGGGGTCTTTAATAAAAGGGTTGCTGAAGGCAGTCAGCACCTTTTGCTTCACGTATTTTGCAGGTCAACTTTTTGGTGCCCGCTGTCTAGGATTTCTGTCTCCTTAATGGACTGCCTCCAACTCCCTTCTGAGATGCTGCGTATGCCTGTACTTCTGGTATACAAGAGGCTGACATAGAAGGCTGGTAAGTTCAAAAGTCAGCCAAAATTATGCAGTGAGATCTCATCTCAAAAAGAAAAAAAAAAAAGAGCAAAGGCAGAAAAAAAATAGAACTTCCCCTTCTCCCAAAATGTGTTCCACAAAGGAATTTTTTTTCTCAGTAAGACTGACTGCCAATCTACTTCCTGCCTAAAATATTGCAAACTTCAGGTTAGCAAACAAGAACGAACAAGTCTCTTGGCCTGTTGAGCTTCTCTCAAACTTCATCAAGATGAAAAAGCTGATGTGGTCATACTAGCCATTACTGTAGAAACACTTACCTGCTATATACAGCCTTCTCGTCTCCGAGAGCTGGAAACCGAGAGGATAACAGCTTCCCTCAGCCCTTCTGCCTCCACTCCATGCCTCGTGCCCTCCCTCCCAGCACCCACCGCTCCCCAGAGGAGACAAAACTGAAGGCTGCTATTCCTGGGCTGTCTCTGGAATATCATTAATTCCCACCTCAAAATCACAAAGAAAGAAAAGGTCCATCTCAGGTGTGAAGATATTTAAAGTAATCAGGAACTCCTTCCAGAGCCAAGGCATCCCTGAGCTTAAGAAAAAGAATGAGCACATATGATTTAGTTGGCTTTCTCTTTTAATCAAAAACATACTTTGTTACAGAGTTCTCAAGAAAGTTTCAACTATTTTATTTTTAGCCACAGACTTCAACCAGGCAAAAGTATATAGAAAGGAAGTAACTGAGTCTGCGGGCTTCCCTAAGAGCACAAGCTCCGAGTAGCTCCCAGCGGGAGACAGAGCAGGGAGACCGCATCTGTCCATCTGTCCCGCATCTGTCCCGGCACCTCCGCCACGTCTCTCACACGGACTGCAGCAACGCCAGTTTTCATCACTATAGGCAGTCATGCTTTTCTCCTAAGTCACATGTCCGATGCACTGAACAATAAACCCTCCACTTGGAGGAAGCTTGCAACTCCATAGTCAGCCTTTTAACCAATCCAAGCCCGTGAGTCCTTCTACCAATGACAAGCAGCCTTAGCAAGAGCAGCTGGTTTCGTCCCTTCTCCACCAGCTACCGCAGAGCTGGCCTCTACCAGGACTCCCCAACCCCCCACCCTTAGCCCACCCCCTAGAAAGGTTCCCAGGTCCTTAAAAATAACAAATTCAGTTATTATACTCATCCAAGCAGGTTGGAAGAGAACTCTCTGGAAAGAATGATCCAGCCAAAAGTTGTCTAATCAAAATGGATAGAAAAAGAGGCAAAACTGAAGTGAATAAGCATTCACTGATACTGGTTTTCATAGCATCAATTAAAATATTGATACAATTCTGGAGAACTTCCTGTTTTGAGCGTAGAAGAGTTAAGCAACTAAAGACCCAAAGAAAGGACCTCTGATATCAGCAGGCATTAACAGGATTTCCATCCATTTTAGGTGAAGAACTGCCAGCACTCAGGAAGACAGTGTCACACATACCAACTTGTGTCAGAACGCCACGACTCAGAAGAGCCGTTAGACAGGCTGTGAACACAGACAACGGGAAAAGGAAATGGAGGCTCCCCACCCCAGCTGTTTATGTTTTGCGGTGGACTCACTGCAGCCACTAAGGTGGTGCTAGGCCTTTGGTTAAAGTAAGTCATAAGGACAGATGTAACTACTTGTCCACAGAAGATCAACTAATGAAAGATCAAGCCTGTCTCACCAAATAACAAAGAAATAAACAAGAACCCCCCTCAAAGAGCAGAACAAACGGACAGAGCAAACACAAAGGGCTGCAAGGTGGGCAAGGTCACTTAAAAGCCAGAGCTGCAGGGCAGTCCCGGCCTCATTTCACAGGTGAGGCAGCGGTGGCCCAGGACACACTAAATCGTGAACCGTAAGTGCTACTGTCTGAGTCCAGAGCCATGTGTGTTTGGTTGAACAGGAACATGAACTCTGGACCAACTGAGAAAACATCTTAAACAAACTGTGTGAACACAGAGAAATGATTGTCTTCACCAAAATTCTCCTCAGTTCTTCCCACATTAAAAAAGGAATAAAAAGCTTCATTCACTCATTTTAAGTTTGATGCTAAAATCCCTGAAAACATCAGTCATTACATTAGCTACTCCTTGGGGCATGATATCAGACCCTCAATTCTCATAAAGGCACCTAAAGGTCAGAAGTATCTACAGAGGAAGGCGGCCAGAGTGGGGTTCGGAGGACACAAACAAGCAAGGACGCTTTCGGAAGAAGGCGTGTGCGGCTTGCTGATGTCTCTAGCAAACAGTACAGTTCTTAGGAGCAAATTGTGTGGAAACTAAATCTTTCCACACACTGGGGGAAAGGGAGGCTATGGGGCTATGAATATGACTTAATTCTCTCTGTATCGACCATATAAAACTCATCAAGAATCAGAGACCACCGGAAGCAATCGAATCAAAGCCAAACAGCAATGTCCCAAAGTCCTTTTCGATGCCAAGAGGAAAGTGTCCTGGGTGAACACTACTAATTTCCCTCAACTGCTTCCCTCAGCTAGGCAGTTAGGACCAATGAATTAGAACACAATGAGAACACTAAGGAGGCAGGCTGCCAACCACCCAAGAAGTAGTAGCTGTCAGAAAAGAAGATGAAGAGAATTCAAAATGAAAATATCCAAACTACAGCGGTCTTGGGCATTCAGAAAAGGCTACATAGTGCTGTCTGTCTCAGAGGCCCAGAGCCCACAGAGACAGGAGAGAAAAAGAGAAGAAACAGTATACCCAGACATCCGGATTTGTTAAATGGCTCCCACCAACAAATGGCTAATTTTTAAAAGGTTTTACTCTTTAATAAGGCAAGACGATGAAAACCTTCACTCCTCAGTAACACCAGATAAACAATCTCGCTGCACCAAAAGTGTAGGTCAGAGGTTCCGCCAAGGACACTGCTGTGGATAAGGCCACTGGCTTTTTACACACTTCTTAATGTATCACAAGAGAAGAAATTGCTTGGTTATTAAAAGGGAAAACTGGGAAGGCTTGAGCAGGAGTCTTTTCTTTACGATCATGCGGAGGAGGATTCCAGGGGCTATTTACAGATCGCTGTGTAGCGAGATGAGTTCGTCCACTGGGGAGGGGCATCCCCCACCCCGCACTGAGGTGCACACTGCTGGTCTCCAGGCCCCACCTATGAGAGCTGTTCCATGACTGGGCTCATGCTCACGTTCGCTGCAGTATCTAGCTCCCCTCTTCACCACTCTCTATCATGAAGTAAAATGACGGCAATGCAGACAGCAACCTACACAAACTACCAAAAGGAACTCTGGCCAACTCCAAATAAAACTGCTCCTTCCAAGAGGTCTCAATGGATGCAACAACAAATGGAAATTAAAAACAAACAAAACAACAATAACAAAAAACCCTAATGAGCGGCAATTAGCCAACTCGCAGCAGACCAGGGGCAAATATACTTCACTTCCACAGATACCTCACAAGTATTTCCGGAAGATTCCCTTCTCCAACCTGTAAAACCTCTGAGTTTACTTTGCCTTTAAAGTTGCCTACACAAACCACACCACTCCCTATAAAACTGGATTTTTAACTTTGAAATACAGCATAGTTAATCATGTGTTGCTGGATGTCCCAGGTATGTCCCCTACAGCGCCTCATTCTGTCTGTGAACCTGTACTGTTTATAGGAACTGTGGGTGTTTGTGAGAAGAAGCAAGTCATGGCAGTGGTTTATCATCATCTTTGTCCACAGGGGCAGTAAAGCAGAACAATTAAGGTAGACTCTATCCCACAAAAGAATCTACTTCCGAGCAAATAAAGGCAAATACCATTAAGGATTCCCTTTAACTATGCACAGAAAGGCACAAGACAAAAGTAGAATGGGTTTCAAACCGGGTGGGCCTACTTCATCTCTCACTCAGTTTCCAGTGAAATTGAATCTTAGGAGACTCTTGAGCTATGAATCAGAGACCAACACCCAGAACCACACCCACATCATAATCAGACTCTGAAAACTACAGAAACTGTATTATCCTAAAATGGACACAAAGTTTTGAAACTTAGGGAAGTTTTTTAAAGTCTTATTCATCAAAGATGGCAACTTCCAAGGAACAAAAAGAAACGGTTTACAAAAGCATAGGACGGTCACATTACAAGTATCATCAAGAACTAGGAGAAAATTCTATGGCTCTTAGTAAAAAAAACCAAGACAGGTGGCTTGGCTCTGAAGAGATACTTCTTAGCAAGTATTTCCCACATACTTTATGAAGATGATTAAACATGGAAACCTGTCCGTAAAGTAGAAAAGGAAGCATCAAGGTGTCCCACGGCATGGACAATGTTCTAGTCGGATGACCTGGACTCTTGAAAGTCTGTTACACTAAAACTCTCCCCTCTCACTCCTATACCCCAGTCATAGTAAAAGGGATCTAAAGACAAACTTTCTAGACAAGGTAGCATTTTTATATTCTGCCAATACAACGTTTTTAAAATATTACCTAAACTTATACAGATAATAATTAGGTCTGTAGCAAAAGTATTTATAAGTTCTTAGAAATGAACCAGTAAAGAAGCTTCTTAAAAAACAAGGTGTGTAAGGTGGGGTGAGATTTCCACTTCGTCACGGCAGCAGTCGGGGTGTCTGGCCGCAGGGACCTGTTCACTGCAGCACAAGGAAAACGCTGTGCAAGTGTTTCCAGAGCTCAGACGCCTGCCGCACCGCAAAATTCCCAGGAACTCTCAGAGCAATGCCTAAAAGCATCTTGGTGGTGATCCTGATTATATTCACACTATTAACCCCAGGTCTAGTTTCGCTACAGTAAAATAAAAATTCAGAAAATAACCAAGTCTACACATGATACATAATGTACACGGGAAAGTCCTGGTAGAGTGTGAGGAAACCAGAGCTGTACAAGCCAACTGGCTGTTGCCTGTCATTTAGTAGAAGGTGTCTTGCCACTGAGATTGGACTCAAAAGTGCAAAAGGAAAGCATTTTAAAAACAAAACCTAGAATTCAACTTTGTATATTGAGACTCAGTTTTATTTACGCTACTAACTAGGTAAAAAGTATACATGTGTCTGTGGTACAGTCAACGCATCTGCAGCTTCTCTAGTTCAGTCTCTATACAAAGTCACTGCCGACTCATTGATGATGTCAAACAAAGGGCTTAGAATAACCAAAAGGTATAAAAAAGTTTGCAGTCTTGCCCCAAGATACAAAAACTGAATTTTAAACAATGTCAAAACATACATGATTTAAACAGTATATGAAAAAAAGTCACACATCAAATCAAGTACAAAAATACCCAAACTACCTATTACGAACCGCAATGTTTCCATTATTCTGCACAGCATTTAACAGAGAATTTAGCAGTTTCCAAAATAGTCATTATTTTAGTTGAAGCGCTGCCACCTTGCAGAACAGTGAAGCATCAGGCAGAGCAACACTGTTTTTAGTGTTTTTATAAATACAAAACCTTCTCCCTGTGAATTAAGGGCAAAGAAATTCCCCCTAGGCTTTTTTATAACCAACCATATGCCTAGAAATATAGAAGAATTCATCTACTGTTTAACAGGGCAAAAGTACACATCTTGATAATGGTCATCCATTAGGGCTAAAAAAAAAATCTGCATGGCATTTCTTTGACCGGTAATTGTAAAGAACTGTCACTATGCACACAGATTAGTGTTTTGTCTTGGGGGGGAAAAACCCTGAAGTCTGCAAGACAGTATGAATTTAATTCACCTTCACTGTTTAACTTGCAAAAAACATTCTGGATAGAAGGTTGATAAAAGGTTTTTAAAACAGAGTGAAGTTGCTTTCAGTAAAACTGACTCGCCCATGTGGCACCTGAACACGGCGTGTCCAGCAATAACTTGCTCGCTAAGTAACAGGTGAGCTAACGTTGACAACTGCTCTGCAGAGGAACACACCAGTGTACTGAGCATGAGCAGCTCTCACACACGTCAAGGGCTGAGTTCCCAGTACTGGAGTGACTCCTTCATACATAACAACCAGAGAAGATTTAGTAAGGATTGGGTCTTCCTGATCTTCAAGCTCTGAGCCATGCCTGAAAAGTTTTAAAATAGAAAAAAAGTTTTAATTCAGTTTCTGTCTGCTAAGAGCAAGGCAGCAAACACATCTTCAACCCTTTATGAAAAGACAGAGCAGAACAAAAATGCAATAGATCTTCAGATTATAAACAGGATTATATTTCATAGTCCACCATCCTGAAAATGGCTAGGGCGTCCGTGGTGAGAGCTTTCAGTCTAAAGGCTGCGGGTCTGCAATGGGCATGGTGTGGAGCACTTCATCAAGGAGCTGGAGAGCGCGGTGGAGGTGAATCTCAATCCAGCACGGTGTTTCCTTGATGCTCTGTCTCGGGTAATCCGGGCCCCAGCCTTTCACAAAGCTCATCCTGAGTATGCACAAGCGACGGAGGTCATCTACCCCGATGCCGGCAGCAGCGGACAGACCTAACAGAAGAAGCGCGGAAGGTGTCAGGGAGCAGGGTCATCTCTCTCTGTCCTCCCCACACTCTGTCTTCTTTATGTGTTTTCCTCAGCATACAACTTCTCTGTCAAAGTGTCAAAGGGTAGCTGCAGGTCTAAACTTATCAAGGGGACTGAAAATCTGGTTAGGACAGTTTACATTCCACGTGTCTACTTCAACCACCAGAGACCACACAATTTCCACAATCCACCAACACTTCACTCGTTTTCCTCTTTAGAAGTTGGGATAGAGGAGGAAGAATTGACTTCATTTGTAAAAGTCAGAGCATGCCATGGTCCTAAGAACCTCGGTGTCTAAGTGGCCACACTAGAATAAGCCATGACTGATAGTCATGTACCTGGTCCCACTGAGACCCCTCAGTTGACTTGTGTCTGTCTCTCAGTTTTGAGATTATACATGGGGGGGGGAGATAGATAAAAATAAGAAATTCAATACTAGTCTGAATTCTTAAGGAAACAGAACATGTCTGTCTATAACATTAAAACTAGCAAATGTTTGGCTCCCTAATCTTTTTTAATTGAATTAGTGACTGTATCTTGTATATACCTAAACTGTATATACCTAAACTGTAAACTCCTGAACATATGTCACAACAGACTGTATCTAATTTTCCAGTCAGAACATACAATCATGTAGTCAGTCCGCATTTATCAATATTACCATGAGCCTAATGGGAGGAGTCTGTAATGAGCTGGGCAACTCCTGCAGGGCACTGCAGTTTCCTTAGCTCTGTGTTCAGCATACTGTTTCTCAATGAAGGTATCCAGTTCTGAACCTGCGGTAGCTGTTCCCAACAGCACAAAGTCAAGATCTCAGTGATTTAATCCCCTGGTGGATGAGGCATCACCCAAAGAGGAGAGACCGAAGAATGGCACCCCCTTTATTGCCTAATGCCAATAGGACCCTAACCCAGCAAAGTGAAGATTCTTACAAATTCCTGTTATAACCCAGTAAAAAATTTTAATTTCTATTATTATTTACACAATTGATCAAGTGAGTAAATCAAGATTAAAAGCCACTATTACACTTTGGACAGAAAAATATACGTACTGATTGCTGGAGCTATTCCACCTACAGACCCGGGACCGGGGATGTTTCCTGCCACAGCGGCTGCCTGGGCAGCAGCTGCAGCTTGAGCAGTCGCCGCCTGCTGCTGCATCTGCCGGTGACACTGCCGCAGATCGAAGACCTTTGTAAAACAGAAGTCTGAGTTTAATATGTAAGTGCACCACCCAAGATTACATTCATCAAAAGCCAACATGTAACAGACTAACACTCAGAGTTCCATTTGCCTCCTATAAGAAATGAGTTAATTATGAAGTTTTTCAATTTCAGGACTTTTCCAAAGTACGCAGTTTTGACAGCACCCACACGACAGCTCACAGCCATGTGTCTTCAGTCCCAGGGATAGGATGCCCTCTAAGGGCTACAGACAATCACGTGGTACAAAGACAAACATGAAGACAAAGCACCCGAACACATAAAATGATTTTTGAAAAGTTTTAAATGTTTTTAGGCAGACGGTACAGCGTAGAGACCAGCAAGAGGTACACTGCACTGTCTACAAGAACCTGTGTACAGGGGCCAGCGTCCCGAGCTTTCTGTATCAAATGAACAAGTAGGAAACTGCCCATCCTTCCAGAGCGAAACTATTGAGTTTTCTTTAGGCTAGAGAGGATAGCTTTGCCTTTCTGCCCAGATGCATTGTCGCTATATAGGAAAACAGATATAGTTTAGTTGTTATATTTCGATTTACTTTAGTGCGTGTGTGTTTCTGTATGTGTCTGTCTGGGTGCATGCAATGTGTATGCAGATGCCCAAGACAGCTAAAGAGGGTGTCTGATTCCCTGGAGCTAGAGTTACATGTAGTTGGGAGACACCTCATGTGGGTGCTCAGAACCCAGCCTTGCCCTCTGGAAGATCAACAAGTACTCTTAACCACGGAGTCCTCTCTCCCGGCTTCTCACCCACATCTTTAAAAGTATACTTTAGAACCCAGAACATAGTAATAAAACTAAGGCTTTCTTCAAATCTTCCAGAGAAGGAAATTTTTTTATAATAGTTAAGTGATGGTTATATGGAAATTCATGGAAATGGTTTCTATTTTCATGTTTGAAAATGTTTACAAATTTTTAAAGAGCCAGTTTTGTCCACCAATGAGTTACACGTGCTAAGTTCTTAACCTCCTCAGAGCCTAACCATAAAATAGGAATATTAAGTCCACATACTTTCATAGGGTAACTATACAGCTTGCTGTTAACAGATGTTACTTTAACATGCTTTAAGCCTTCCCGGTAGTCATCTTCCTTTCAAGAGGAATTAAGAAAGACCCGGTAAGTCATTTCTCATCAAAAAGAGAAGACAGACATAAAGAAGAAGGGCCAATGACACTTTATTCCCCCCCCTTTTTTAATTTGTATATCTTTTTTTTTATTGAAAGAAAAAAAAAAGAAATTCCTGCCTCCTCCCAGCCTCCCATTTCCCTCCCCCTCCTCCCATTCTTCTCCCCCTCCCCCCACTCCTCTCCCCCTCCCTCTCCAGTCCGAAGAGCAGTCAGGGTTCCCTGCCCTGTGGAAAAATCCAAGGTCCTCCCCCCTCCATCCAGGTCTAGGAAGGTGAACATCCATACTGGCTAGGCTCCCACAAAGCCAGAACATGAAGTAGGATCAAAACCCAGTGCCATTGTCTTTGGCTTCTCATCAGCCCTCATTGTCCGCCATGTTCAAAGAGTCTGGTTTTATCCCATGCTTTTTCAGAACTTCTGGAGGCATTACCATCCCTGACTTCAAACTCTATTACAGAGCTACAGTAATGAAAACAGTGTGGTACTGGCATAAAAACAGAGAAGTCGACCAATGGAATCGTATAGAAGACCCGGATTTTAACCCACAAACCTATGAACACCTCATTTTTGATAAAGGAGCTAAAAGCATACAATGGAAGAAAGAAAGCATCTTCAACAAATGGTGCTGGCACAACTGGATGTCAACCTGTAGAAGAATGAAAATAGACCCATATCTATCACCATGCACAAAACTCAAGTCCAAATGGATCAAAGACCTCAATATCAATCTGAACACACTGAACCTGATAGAAGAGAAAGTGGGAAGTACACTACAACATATGGGCACAGGAGATCGCTTCCTATGTATAACCCCAGCAGCACAGACATTAAGGGAAACATTGAATAAATGGGACCTCCTGAAACTGAGAATCTTCTGTAAAGCAAAGGACACTTTATCCCCTTTTTTATGTAAGGACTGGAATGTGATTTCAATAATCAAACACTTATGGGTAACAAATCACCTCATTATCTGAGAAAAACAACTACATTTTAAATTTTACTTCCCAAAATTCTCTTGGCATTTTAGTAAGCTGTGGGAGAGTCCACAGAAAGAGTACTAGGCTGTGAGAAGGGCAGGAGAGGCAGAAACAAGGCTATATACTGGATCACTTTAGCTTCTGAACTGTGTAACTTGACTCCTATTTAAAACATAACTAATTCTTTAAATTTGGAATGCAGATAACCCAAGTACATGCTACCCTATCACTGAAAACAAGAGAAATCAAAGTGTACATAATTTTCTACTCAGTAATAATAGGTATGAAACCAAGTCCATAAATTTTCTGACACTTACAATGTCTTAATCATGGTATTTAAACACTAACCATAAAGACATACAACAATAATACAATCTCTCCAAATAACAAACCATAATCCTATTTACTTATTCCTTAACTCGATACCCATTTTCTAAAAAAACAAGAAACAGAACATTTCTTAACTGGCACATCAGAAAACAAACCGAGAGCATCCTTCTCTTAGAGAGGCTATGAGTAGGAAGACTGGTCAACTACAAAGTCCTGAAAGACTCAAAGACGAACTTGACAAGTCCTAGGGATCAGAATTCCTCAATGCCTAGAACAGAAAAGCTACTTTCTGCAGCTCCCAACAGTTTTCTTAGACACTCAACTTTTCTACTGGGTTTGACCTTTAGAAGGTATTGTCTAGCACAGTCCAGCATATGGCAGAACCCTTTCCCATCTCAATAGCTCTGTACAAAGTGTCTTTTGTTTTGTTTTGTTTTTCAAGACAGGATTTCTCTGCGTAGTCCTTAGCTGTCCTGGGACTCGCTTTTATAGACCAGGCTGGCCTCAAATTCACAGAGATCCACCTGCCTCTGCCTCCCAAGTGCTGAGATTAAAGTCGTGCACCACCACACCAAAATCTCTACCTTACTTTTTGAAACAGGGTCTCACTGAGCCTGGAGCTATCGACCTACCTGCCCTAACAATGTTAGGGTTACAGGCCCACACTGCCACACTTGGCTTCTACACAGGTAGTGGGGATCTGACCGGAGATCCTAAAGCCTGTGGAGAAAGTACTTTGCCAACTGAGCCATTTTCCTAATCCCTACCCTATAAACTAATTTGGTTTTTTTTTTAGTTATTTTTGTTTTTTTATTTATTTATTAAAGATTTCTGCCTCCTCCCCGCCACTGCCTCCCATTTCCCTCCCCCTATAAACTAGTTTTAATGAAGCACAAATTACCAACTGTTTTTATAAATCAAGACTTTGATGTTTTGCTAAAGTTATCTAGGTTTAATCCTCATACCTTATAGGAATTTCATAGTTTTATGTTTTATATTACCTATATACAATCACTTTTTAAAAAACCATCACTAATCAGGTATAATATACATAATCCTTTTGGGGGGGTGTGTTTGAGGGAGGTTTCACTATATATTCCTGGCTAGCCTGGAAATCACTATGTAGGCTAGCCTAGAATTCAGAGCCCTTCCTGTCTCTGCCTCCCAAGAGCTGGACTAAAGGTATACAGCACCATGCCTAGCCCATACGTAATCTTATTATCTAAACATAGAATTAAAAAAAAATGCTTAACATTCCTCCCTGCCCATCATGAATCATGAAAATCAACCAAATAATCTTCACATATGGGGACAGTACAATTATGTTATAGAGTATCAAATACACAACTGAATGCATAGTACACTAGTGGCATATATGTCAAGAAACCCCAAAAATGAAAAATGATGACGTGATTCTGAGGATATATATGATGCACCAAACTTCATCAAACCTTTTCCAGTAGATCATTCATGTAACTACAATACTAAGACTGGAAAACAAAATTTCCAGTCGAGCTATACAACATTTATTGTGTCGCTTACTGGCTTCACACAGTAAATGGCTGACTATACACACAGCAGGTCTCTCTTAGTGAATGGTAAAATAAGTGCTACTGTTGAAATGGTACCATCTTCCATTCAGAATCATCTAAGTTGTTGATAGAAGCAATCCAAAGGAACCAAAGGTTGTAAATACTCCTTTTAGCATAGATCCAAAAAAGTATTTCTGACCCATCACTCCTAAGCTAATGAACAACTTAATCATACTTTCATTTATTTATTATCATGTTTTCTGTAGTTACTCTTGATTACAAACTCATTATACAACACATGTGAACATAACATTGCTTTAGTATATTATCTTTCAATCAAGAACCAAAATTTGATTTTTTTTCCTAAGGCTTAATTGAATTAACATCAGCCTGGAAGGCGAACACACAGTGGTATAGTATGTACAATGCTTGAATATTAAAACTGTACAAAGGATTTATTAAGTTACCTGACCTAAAGCTAAAGATCACAATATGGGGCTGGAAAATGGTGCAGTGCTTAAGAACACTTGTAATTCATGCAGAGGACTAAGGTATGAGTCCCAGTACCCACATGATTGCTGTGGGACAATGGTCTTGTACCCTGTAAAGATTTGTCACTTGTATTGGTTTAATAAAATGCAGGAAGTATAAGCGGGGCAACTAGAACAGGAGAATTCTGGGAAGAGGAAAAAGGTTCCGTCTACAGACACGGCGGAAGCAAGACGAGAATGCCTCACGGATAAAAGGTACCAAGCCACGTGGCTAACACAGACAAGAATTATGGGTTAATGTAAGTTATAAGAGTTAATAAGAAGCCTGAGCTAATAGGCCAACCAGCTTATAATTCATGTAGACCTCTGTGTTTCTTTGGGACTGAATGGCTGTTGGACATGGTGGGACAGAAACCTCCACAACACATGGTAAGCTAACAACCACCTGCAAGCCCATTTCCAGGTGACTCAACACCCTCTTCTGACCTCTGCAAGTACTAGGCATACATGTAACATACATACATATGTTGGCAAAACACTTACACATAAAAAATAATAATAAATAAGCAGGGGGCTGGCGAGATGGCCCAGAGGATAAGAGCACTGGCTGCTCTTCCAGAGGTCCTGAGTTCAATTCCCAGCAACCACATGGTGGCTCACAACCATCTGTAATGAGATCTGGTGCCCTCTTCTGGCCCACAGGGATACATGCAGGCAGAATATTGTGTATATAATAAATAAATCTTAAAAACAATAAGCAGATGATGGGAATAAATTAAGCTTAATGGGTACATAACACTTTCAATCTACCTCCATATAAACAGCTTTTAGTTTTAAAAGCATCTCCTGCTTCTTTGCCCCAATATGTATATGTTCAAAATCAAATTGATTCAGTATCAGAAATGCTAACAGAACTGCTATGGGATTTCACTTCAGACCCACTAGTGCTGATGAAAAATAGGCAAATTGGAACCTTCACTCACACACACTCTAGTCGGAATATATGGTTTTCGTAAAATGGTCTAGCAGATTGTCCTAGCCAGGGTTACTATTGCTGTGATGAAACACCATGACCAAAGCAACTTGGGAAGAAAAGGTTTATTTCACTCACGGTTCCATATAACAGTTCATTATCAAAAACAATGAGGGCAAGAACACAAGCAGGGAAGGAACGTGGAGGCAGGAGCTGATTTAGAGACCATGAAGGGCGCTGCTTACTGGCTTGCTCCTCCCGCTTGCTCAGCCTGCTTTGAGAATCCAGGACTGCCAGCCAAGGGATGGTATCACCCCAGTGGGCTGACTCTACCCCACATCAATCACTAATTAAGAAAAGACCCTACAGGCTTGCTCTACAGTCTGATCTTATGAAGGCCTTTTCTCAACTGAGGTTCCCTTAATTAAAAGGATGACTCTAGCTTGTATCACATTGACATAGAAATGACCAGCACACAGATCTTTCAAAAGTAGAAGTTACTTTAAAATCTGGTGGTTCTTGGATGGTAGGTAAGACCTACCCTGGAGACAATGCATGCCTTGGTCACAGGACAGTGAAATCAAGCTAGAATTGGGCCAGGAGCTCTGTGTTAGAAGATGCCTGGCGGGCAACTGGAGGAGAACTGTCATCAACACTGTTACTCTGAGTACAATACTGCTGACACAAGACTGACCACACAGGCAAGACATACCTATTGCTGTAACAGTGGCAAGCTGGTTATGGAAGTAACCAACCACTTTCTCACTATGTTTGAGACAAGCTCCACAGGGGAATTCACGGCTGGTTCTATAAACCTGAACAAGATCCAGCAGCTGGGGAAGGCAGAGGCCCTAGCGGGGAAACCACTGCTGTTTTCTAAATGGACATGATGCCCATCAAACTGCCTTCTAAACACCCACATTTACACCTACACATTAGATGCTGCCGTCAGCTTCATTCAGAAAAGCTTTTAGCAGTAATCAGTGGCAACCACAGAGACCCATAACTGATCAAAGTGCTGAGAATTAAGTGAGTACTAGATGCTATTCATAACTGGACATCTATATTACCTTCTCCAGTCATCAGGGAACAATGTGAGAAAAAGGAGGAAGTGATGAGGAAGGCTACCTTTTGAGCACTGACATGGCTGATAAACCCACAAGAGCTGCAATCACCTGCATTGAGGAGGGAGAAAAGGGGCTCATGGGGCCTCAGTTTTACAAAGTTAATGCTTGTTGAGATATTTTTTCAATGATATAGCCACTGTTAAGGAACATATGCTTCTGTAAACTAATCCTAAACTATGTCACATCTAAAAAGATGAAAACAGATCACCTATATGTATGAAAATGTCACAGTTAAATACATTATTACATATAATTAGCATATTCTAAAAAATATGGGTCTTCTTTCTAGAATATTCTAAAATGGTTTGGTGATGACTATATAATTCTGTGAATACACTAAAAATTACTGAACTGAATACTTAAAATGGATGATTTGTATGACATATGAATTACACTTATCTCAATAAAGCTGTTGAAAACCAGAATTCCCAGGACTAAAACACAAAATATAACAGACCCTACACTTCTGGAGGTAAAAGGAAGATGACTGGAGAGATGGCTCCACGGCTAAGAGCACATACTGCTCTCACAGAACACCTCATGGCACATCCCAATCCCCTGTACTCCAGTTCCAGGGTATCTGATGCCCTCCCTCTTCTGACCTTTGCAGACACCAGGAACACATACACGCAGGCACTCATACACACATATAAAATAAAATAAAGAATAAAAAAAGTCCCCTCCTTAAAAGTGAAAAAACAAGACCGCATAAAAAAAAAAACTTGCTTCATTTAAATTTTAAAAGTAAGGTGTAGTGGAGCAAGCCTGTATCCCAGAGCCCACAATGTAGAAGCAGGATGATGAGGAGTTCAAGGCCATCTATTGTTACATAGCAAATTCAAGGCCAATATGGGATACAGAACCCAAAAACACTAATATTTGTTTACCTTGTTTTAATTCAAAGGGAAGTGTCTCTCTATGTGTGTTTCTCAGTGTGCAGGCACTTCTTCCAGGGGCTCACATTATCTACATAGGGTTCACTCTAGAAACAACATCCCTGGGGACAATCTAACTAGGCAACAGCACTGCTGCCAAATGAATTAGCAAATAAGAAAATATCAGTAGTTCAATTTAAGATTTATTTATACCCATCTAATAAGATTATTCTGAGGAGCATAAAATAGTTGCTAAAAAGAAAGAATTCTTGCCAGGTGTGGTGGCACACATCTTTAATCTCAGCACTCAGGAGGCAGAGGCAGGTGGATCTCTGTAGTTTGAGGCCAGCCTCGCCTACGTAGTGAGTTCTGGTATAGCCTGTCTCAATGTTGATGATGATAGTAATAACTTAGACAACTAAGAGGACAAAGTAGGATGTTGTTTTAGTGCCTAATATTCTGTCCCACAAGTTGTTTTCTACAGCTCATTGAAAAAAAAGAGAGAGGGAGGAAGGGAGGAAAGGAAGGAGGGAGAAGGAAGAAAGGAAAGGAGAGAGGGAAAGAGAGAGAGAGAACCTCACAGCAGACAGCTGAAACTGAAGACAAAACTCTCTCAGCCAAGATTGTAAGAGGGTAAAAGACAGAATCTGGCTATTTGCAGTATGAAAAGGGACAACAGTCAAAACTCTCAGGGACACAACTAGGCATCTGCCAATGAACCATACAAATAGTCTGACAATCAGTTCAGATATGCCCTTAAATGCAAATACTGCCCAAAGCAGAGGTATCAAAGAAATGAAGCCAATGGAATTTAATCCTGTGAATACCCAGAGATAAAAACTCAATTTCCCCAAAAGAAAAAGTCTCCCTACCTCCTATTTATAAAATCTGGTTTTAAAATGTGGATTCCAGTGACAGGCAAAATTGCCCTATAGGGAAAAGTAATGACAGGAAAAGTGGTTATTAGACTATAACTGGCCCCATAAGCTCATAGGGAGCCGGAATATTAGGAGGTGTGGCTTTGTCAGAGGAAGTGCATCACTGTAGAGTGGGCTTTAAGGTCTCCCATGATCAAGTGACACTTTCCTGTTGCCTAAAAATTAATATGCAGAACTCTCAGTTCCTTCTCCATCACCCTGTCTGCCTGAATGTCATAAACCATGATGATAAGGGACTGAACCTATGAAAACTGTAAGCCACCCAATTAATTAATAAGAGTTGCCATGGTCATGGTGTCTCTTCACCATGCAATAGAAATCCAAACTAAGACCATAGATAGAAAGATAGATAGATGATACATACATACATACATAGATACATAGACACACAGATAGATACATAGATTTAAAAAGTAATTCTTTCAAAACAAATTTGTCAACCAAACGAAATGAAGCATAAATCATATAAATCCAATGCCACTAACAGATCAGATAAAGCCCTGTGCGATCTAGCATCCCATTTACACTGGATGTAGTGTTTTATGTTTGTAATCCTGGGACTCAGGGAAGGGCAGGGCAGAGGGAAGATAATTATCAGTTCAAAACCAACTTTGGCTACTTAACAAGTGTAAGGCCAGCCTGGGCTACAAGAGACCAGTTAACAGGTATAAGTCCAGCCTGGGCTGCATGAGACCCTGCCTCAAAACAAAAACAAAGAGCAACACAAATGAACTATGAAAATTCCTTGTAGTAAAGGTTACAAATACAAATAAATTTCTAATGGAGTTTTCTATGAGCAAACTATATAATGATGCAACTGTTGTGAAATTATCCATGTCAAAATTTAATAAAGTAAGGAGAGATCTCCAGAAAATGTGCTTTATACTCAAAATACACGCATATTTTGTTATAGTGGTGCTTTTGAGATAGGGTATCATAATGCAGCCAAGGCTTATTCAAAATTCACAATATATACAGCCCAGAATGGCTTTGAGCTCATAATCCTCCTGTATCCTTCTATTGAATGTTCTCATGACAAGACTGTCTCACCACCTCTGACCAAAACAGGTTTCCATTCCTCACACCTCCATTTCCAGGCTTCAACAAAGCGGGTTTTAAGTCTAAAATATTCAAATATACATGTAACTGACCTTTATATATGCACTTGGGTAGATCTTATGAACAGCGTCACCAGGTGCTCGTCCAGCTTCTCTGTCCAGGTAGTAACTCTGCACAAAGACTGCATGGTCACTAAGGCACCTGACCCAAACATCACCTTCACCTTTACATTCCAACTGCACACCTTTGCCTATGTGTAACCTTAGGGAGGAAAGACACAATTACATTTCATCTTAGGTACAGGAAGTTTTAGTTTAGGTACATAGCAAGAATAAAAAATATAATACAATACACAAAATATTGCCACTGTAGGCATCTTTGGTATTTCCTTTTCGTATATATTAATCTCTATATAAACAGATACAGTACTTACTATATCAGAAGCACTTAACACAAATTTCACTTAACCCTCACAACTCAGTAAGGTAAATTCTTTACTTTTTAAAAAGATGTATGTGGGGAGCTGGAGAGATGGCTCAGCGGTTAAGAGCATTGCCTGCTCTTCCAGAGGTCCTGGTTCAATTCCCAGCAACTATATGGTGGCTCACAACCATCTGTGTTGAGATCTGGTGCCCCGTCATCATCAAATCCCTTGGAGCTAGTTAAAAGCAGTTGTGGGTGCTTGGAACTGAACTCCAGTCCTCTGGAAGAATAACAAACACTTTTAATGGCTGAGCCATCACTCCAGCCTCATAAAATTTCTATTTTTATAAGGAAACTGAGGCTTATGTGCTACACTGCCCAAATCAACAGCCACAACACACAGCTATTTAAAATACACTTAAAATCCAGCTATCAATCACATGAACCATATTTTAAGTTTTCAAAAGCCACATGTGGCTAATGGCTACTGAAGGGGATAGTACAGACAGAAATAATAAAAATATAAAAAACCTTGCTGTTATTTATAACTTTAAATTTAGTAAACACCTACAATTAAAGTGGAATGCTTACAAGTTCTGAATATTTAGAATGACCTTTATTCCATTATTTTTAACTCATACATAGAAAAATAATAATCTTGAAGAAAAGATAATGCACTATTTAATTATTTTTACTCTTTAAACGTACCTTGCTCTCTCAATAGCTTCTGTCCTGTGGACATTGGAGAGCTGACCCAAGCAAAAGCGGTCTCCTCCAGAAGGATCCACATATCCATCCACAGTTACAATAGGGCAGCTTGAAGGGACCTTAAATGTCTCTCCTACCTGAACATCCATTTCAAAGTAAGCAATGGAACACCAATACTCAGGAGCTATAGAAAATAAATGAAAAAGAACACTCATCCATGCTGCCAAGATATTAGAGGGGGAGAAGGTACTTTCATCCACAAAAATAAACCTAGACAAAGATGAAGGAAAGAGGAGTTAGAGAAGCACATAAAAGAATTGGATTAAAATAATGTAATACACTTGAAAAATAGTGATTTCATATTTTATCTGTAGCTAGTACTTACACCTTGATACTCCAAGGACCAAATCAACTAAAATTAAAGAACACAAGAAATCAGATCTAGCTGGGCGGTAATGACACACACCTTTAATCCCAGCACTCGGGAGGCAGATCTCTGTGAGTTCAAGACAAGTTTGGTCTACAGACTGAAAGGAGAGAGAGAGAGAGAGAGAGAGAGAGAGAGAGAGAGAGAGAGAGATCGTGCATGCACGAGAGGAGGCAAGGGAGGGAGGGAAGCAAACAAGCACATTCTAAAACAAACTTTTCTATCATGATAGTTCATTTGATTGCACATATGTTCTGTTGTCTGAACTTCGTTTTTGACAAGTACACTAATCCTAAAACATAGTCTATAGTATGTTTTTACAGACCCCTAATTAGGAGAAAGCACCTAAATCAGTCGACATACTCCTGCTCATACATAAGAACTTTGCAGAGCTGTTTTATACAGATTCGTAATTGTGTCTCAAAAATCAAAGGTCATTTGCCCAATGTACACATATCCCATTTTTAGAAGTCATTTTAGTGAACTAGTACAATATATTCATTTAAAACTATTATTTTAAATGACGAGCAGGGGTGGGGCTAGGAGAAGAAACAATACTTGGTTTGGACTGCAAATACAGAGAATTATTTCTGATTTTGTTTGCATTATTAAAGAAAGTTTGTATACATGTAATCTGCTTGGCTTTTCCTTCACAATTTATTTAATAGATATATGCGAGCATCTAGGGAATTTTCTTGGCACTGTATGCAAAGCAGCAAACAAAACCATTCACAGAGGTTCCTCAAGTGGGCAAATGAGCAAACAAATGAACATGGAGCCCAGGTCATGACAACACTGCAAAGGTAATCAGAATAAGAGGAGAAGGAAGAGAGGGAGTGGAGGATGGGGTGGAGGAGGAACGCTATGGAAAAGAAGGTGACTGGAAGGAACACGTCAGTTTACAAATTTGAAGGACATTCTGTCTGAAAACTCAAGACCTGAATGAAAGTCCTATACTGGCCCCAGAGGAAGAACTTCTGAGAGATTAGGGAGTAAGAGTTTTGTCTGCAGACTTATCTACATTACAATGTGTTATGAATTATGTATAATCTGAATCAAAACTTTCTGCACTCTGAAACAATACTTAGAACGACAAAAACCAGCCCAGACTTCAAGTTCCATCAGAAAAATGAAGTATTAACACTTAAAACTTAAAAAAAAATGATGTAAATAAGAGTACTCATAAATGAAATTCTCAAAAGAAAATTTTAATTGAGCCAGGAGTGGTGGACACACACCTTTAATCCCAGCACTCAGGAGGTGAAGGCAGGTGAATCTATGAGTTCAAGGCCAGCCTGATCTACATAGTGAGTTCCAGGACAGCTGGAGCTATATAGAGAAACTCTGTCTCAAAAAACCAAACGAAAAAAGAAAATTTTAATTAAAACCAAAGAAAATGAAAAAGAAAAACAACACTTTACAGGACTATGATGGCTAATACTAACTGTACACAGGATCTACAATCACCCAAGAGACAAAGCTCTGGGACTGTCTATGACAGTCTGAATCGGGCTAACCATGTATAATAGGAAGACCCAAGGCCACTTTGGGCTGAACAAATAAGAAAGCAGAGCACAGGTACTGTGGTTCCTGACTGCAGATGCAATGCAACCCACTCCTAACCCCTCTGCCACACAATAACATCCCAAATGTGACAAACTGTACCTCCTTCCCTTCTCATGTCACACATATTCTCTCATAGCAACAAGTAAAACAGAAACACAGGGTCACTGCTGTGATACATTTGACTGTGTGGTTCTTAAGCCTCTGGAACTAACAGGACTGCAGAAGTTTGAAACTCTGACCTAGAAAAGCACTAGAACAATGTAAATAAGAGCTTAAGGGGTCATTCTGGTATGCGTTTGGGCAAGCAGAATGCCAAGAGAAATGTAGACAGTGGAGGCCAGGCACTCTTTCCAAAACTGGGTAGAGGTCATTCCATATTATAGCTTGTCTAGACACTACCTGGATTATGCCTGTGTTCTGCAAAGTTTAGCGAGACCAAGCTTAAAAGTAATGGGGTAATGTGCTGGGTGGACGAAGTCTCCAAACAGAATATGTAATCTGCATAATATTTACTGCTCACAGCTCTCATCCAGGTGTACAGGAAGCACAAAAAGCAGAGTAGGAAAATATGAAAACATGCAATTGCAACAATGTTAGCTTGAACCTACAGACAAGTGGCAGCAGCAGTTAATAAAGAGATTAGTCACCCAATACTCTGCAGTGGTAAGCTATATTCTCACCTGTGAGTCAGAATAAACCCTTTCTCCCTTAAGTTGCTTTAAAAAAAAAAAAAGAGGTATTTTGCTATAGCGATAAGAGAAGTAGCTAATATATAAAGGTACCTAATTGCTGGGCAAAAACCTGTCAAGCAAAAGAGCACTTTCCAATGAGGAGTTAGTCAGGCACACACAGGCATGCCCATAACGCCAACATTCAGGGAGCTAACATAGGAAGAATGTGAATGAGGCCAGCATGGATTACACAGTGAGTTCTAGGCCAACCTAGACTATACAGAGACACCGTGTCTTAAAAAAAGAAAAAAGAATAGATTAACTCAAAAATGTTTAAAAACTTTGAAACATCAATCCAATAAATTCACTGCAAATATAATTCTTTAAATATGTTTGTTTATAAAATTATACCTAAATGATTGCTTAAACACCAGTTTTGAAATATTTGTGGATTTTCTTTTGATTTTTCGAGACAGAGTTTCTCAGAGATCTGTCTGCCTTGTCTTCTTAGAACTGGAATTGAAGGTGTGTGCCACCACTGTCTGCCGGTGAAGTTATTTTCTATAGTAAAAATCTTTTTTAAAAAAAGATTTATTTATTTGCATTTTGTGAGTATATGTGTCTGCATGTATGTATGTGTATCACATGTGTAGAGCACAAAGAAGCCAGAACAGTATGACAGACCCCCAGCACT
The DNA here is from genome assembly GCF_018167655.1 of Microtus oregoni. Lineage (NCBI taxonomy): Eukaryota > Metazoa > Chordata > Mammalia > Rodentia > Cricetidae > Microtus > Microtus oregoni. The sequence goes on along the minus strand of NW_024543833.1, from coordinate 3,142,398 downwards.
GCAGTTACAGATGGCTGAGAGCTGCAACATGGGTGCTGGGAGTCAAAGCAGATCTCAACTGCTGAACCATCTCTCCAGCCCCCATAAGTGAAACTCTTTAATGGAGATATCATATATCATGAACAGTAATAATCAGCAAACAAGCAGCAGTTACTGACTGAAGCTAAGACTGAGCAATTTTTAAATTACCCAATTTTCTGACAGTAATAAAAACTAGTAGCCCTTACAAGATCTTTGAGTAGGGAATGAAAACTTTGTTACAAATGAATATAATGCTGGGGGTGATATTTCCAAGTACAATGTATTTCCCAGTTTCTATGGAAGGCTAAAGCTTCATTATAGGCAAGTCAACTCAAAAAAAGAAAAAAAGGGTTCCTTTCAGTTTCCATGTTCAAGAAAAAATGTACTTTTATTATTACCAATTGAAATATCCGCAATGCACTAAACCTTTCATTACTTCCCTACCAGTAAGTCCCCACCTGCTTAATAACCCAGACATCACACTGCAACTCTTGAGTTTGAGGCTACTCTGGTCTAAATAGTAACTTTCTGGACAGCGGGAGCTAGAGGGAGAAGAATATTTAACTGATTTCTTTTCTATCTGTTCAATTAGGAAAGCAGACGTGTAAGCTGGTTACTGTAATTCAGTATGGCCAGCACTAGGTATGGGGCACAGACATGCTTAAACTACATTTAGGAAGGGAGAGTGAGGTGCATGACTCTAGCATGGTCTCAATTGTTTCTTGCCTCTTGATAAGTTACATCTTTGTTTACCTTTCTCTTGGAATTTCTATTGCTATGAAAACACACAACCAAAAACAACTTGGGGGAAAAAAGGATGTATTTCATCTTACAAGTGTCAAGTCATAATCCATCACTGAGGGAAGTTAAGGCAGAACTTACGTTGAGAACTGAAGCAGAGATCACAGAGGAACACTGCCAACTGGCTTGCTCCTCTTAGAGCACCCACGACCACCAACCCAGGGGTGGCACTGCCCACAGTGAGCTGGGCCCTCCCATATCAATCATCAAGCAAGACCTGAGTTCTAACCACTAAAAGTAAAAGTGCAGAATTAATCTTTTCCTCCTACAACCAACTGGACAAAAACCAAAACCAAAACAAAACAAAATAAAATAAAAAAAAACCCAAAACCAATAAAAAAAAAACACAAAAACCCTTTTAGGATGCATTCACCATTAAGACACATCTGTATTCTATTGAAAGACAGGAATCAATGTCAATACAGGCTGCTACAGATGCATCCTCATGTAATCAATACTATTCTCTAAACACTAGGGGCAATTCAGTCTCATCATCCATTCTACTGTGAGAAGATGGAAGCAAATTTATCAAGAGGTCAAAGGCAATTGCTGAACCTAAATCAAGTCTAGATGGTAGCTGACTGCCATATCTATTCTCACTATACATTCCATTCAATAATAAGTTCATCTGTCCATCCGTACTTTCTTCCTTTCTTCTTTTTCCCCCCAAGACAGGATTTCTCTGTGTAGCCCTGGCTGTCCTGGAGCTCACTCAGTGGACCAGGCTGACCTTTTCAAACTCAGAATCCAGCGGCCTCTGCCTCCCCAGTACTGGGATGAAAGGTGTGAAGCACCACCACCTCACCTAGTTTTTCTTCAGAATCAGACCATCCTTATTCCTGCAGACCAGCTCTACTAAGCCACACAAACACTAAAGGGATTTAAAACAAGTACTGACTCTCAAGAATGCTGCCTCAGAGTCAGCAGAAGTTCTCATTCTTGCAATTCCAAACATAAATTAAGATCTTGATACAATGTGTCCAAATATGAAATGTATTACAGCAAAATGCTCATTAAGAATTACATATACATTAATGAGCATCTTAAGACTGGCGCTGTTATGGTGTCAATAAAGTCATTCTCTCTCTTGATCTAGGAATTATTATTTATTAATTATAAAGTATGAGAAAAGCTGTATGCACACAGATCATCTACCCAATTACTTTTAGGCACGTAGGAAAAAAATCTGCAATCAACATAAGTAACAAGAACCCACTTAAACAACTCTATGACCTATCCTTTAACTATAGTTAAGGGTGATTGTAGCTATTTTTTTATGACTTTACCGAAAACAAACAGCTGTCCTATGTCCAAAAAGGGTGGTTCCAAAAGAGCCATCAGACATCAAAATCTGTAGACGCTCAGTCTCTTATGTAAAATGATGCCATATTTGCAAATAATATACAAAAAACATATGTAAATCAAGAGAATAACTACTACATGGTCTTATATAAAGGACTTGAGAATTCCTAGATCTGAATATAAGTACAGCTGAAGTGAAGAAAATCAGTTATAAAGTCAGAATTAGAGAAAGCTCTTGCTCCTATTGTCTGTGTTACAGAGGTGCTTTGGCATCTCAAGTTTTCAGGGGGTTTCTGTTTTCCTGCATCTATAATTTAACACAGTATTTTCTAAATTTCGGTCAGGATCTGCATCTTTCTTTTTTTGTTGTTGGTTTGTTTTCCAAGACATGGTTTCTCTGTGTGGCTTTGGAACCTGTCCTGGCACTCACTCTGTAGACCAGGCTGGCCTCAAACACACAGAGATCTGCCTGCCTCTGCCTCCCAAGTGCTAAAATTAAAGGTGTGCGCCACTACCACCCAGCTGATCTGCATCTCTCTTATAAAACAGTTCTTTACAATTACTTTTGGTTTTAACATCTATTTAAGATTCTTCTCTGACCTTTTAATTAAATTTAGTACTCTCCCTCCCTCCCTCTCTCCCCCCCCTTCACACACACACGACATAACATGTATGTGGAGGTCAGAGAACAACTCATGGAAGTCAGTCTCTCCTACCACATGGTCCAAGAGATCAAACTGTCTCATCAAACCTGGCAGCAAGCCACTTCACCCACTAAGCCATCTCACTAGCCTCTTCCCTGGTTTTTAAGCGATAGGTCTGATACTATTCTACTTAAGCTTAGTTTCATTCTGCTGCAATGCTAAAACCTGGAATTCTGTACTTAGTATCTGATTTCAAAACAGTTTTTACTTTTCTTTCAGACAGTTAAAATGAATTAAATATAGTCTATGTGTGACTATCAGCTACTCTTAAATTTCTGATTAAGTCATAACAAATATTACACTATGAGGTCAGTTACCCGTAAAATAATCACTGGCATACATGTTCCAATTATCATAATAAAAATCTACATACAGGGAATCAATACTGAAATATACTTACCAGGATGATTGGAAATGGGAGGCTGGAATGCAAGCTCATTGTGAACTGGCCCTAAAGAAAATATAATGAAAATCCCATTTTACTTATTAAAAGTTTCCCAATGCCAAAACTTTTAAAAAAAACTTTAAATATAAATATTATAAGTCTTAAGACTGGCTTAGATCAAGTTTATGCCATGCCCAAGAATTTAAAAGCTTATTTCCTAAATTTTTTTTGTGATACTAATAAGCTAACAATTTAAGTGCTATCTGACACACGCTATTTAACAATTTATAAAGTCACATATGCAATACTTAATGCAGGTTATAAATTAATTATTCAATTCACATATTAGTATAATTTATAATGCAATGTATAATGATTTAAATTGCTAATCTATTCTAAAAATAAGTGCTTTTATTTAGTAAATTAGGGACATTTATGTGATGTTCCAATAGCTATAACTGAAAGTTTACTAGTTAATACATTGTGCTAAAACCCTTACAGAAATACTAAATTCACTTCTTATAATGTTGTTTTAAGCAAATAAAATTACAGCCCTTGAGGCTTAATAAGTTTAAGTAAGTGACCAGCAATCATAGAGCAAACCCAATACCCTATGTACTGGTCCATTAGAAAACAGATTCTCTGAGCACTTGGAAAGACAGTAGTGTAACTGATACATAACAATATGCATATAGCATGACCCTTCCCCAAAAATACATATCATACACACAAACACACACACCATTTATATGACTGGAAGGAAGTAATACTAGAAGTGACTATGTCTAGGTTACATAAGATTTTAAGCAGTTTTATTATTTATGCCTTTTGTACTTTTCTAGTGTTTTTGGTACTATTGATCATAAAATGAGGAAAAGGGATTTTATATTTATGAAAGATATATATCCCTGATTTTTGCCCTTCATCCCTATACTCACGATTTTAAAATCAAATGAACAATGTTCCCATTCTGCCTGAAACTGGACTGTTTGTAGTGTCCCCTCCTAATCACAACTATATGGAGCACTGCTCAACACCTATGATCTACAGCATCTACTGCATTGATTCTATGGTGAGGGAAACCTTGAGATCATAGTACTCAAGGGCTCCAGTTGACTGTGGGCGATAACACTCAAGACCTAAAACCACATATAAAGCGAACAAACGAATGAAATCGATGTGGTGTTGATGAACCATCAGCACAGACAAATGAATGTACTCAGCGAACATCAGTGCAAAACAAATGTGTGAGAACCATTTAAAGGAACTCTTTACAAACAAATACTGAAAAAGTAAAAACACTTAACAGTTTAATGAAATTAAATTGTAAGATGAATAAAAGATGTAAAACCATTTTTTAAGAAAATAGAAATTAAAGTCCTAACTAGAAAAGAAAAAGGCCCTGCTTACAATGAAAACAAGAGCTTACAGTAATGTCCAGGATGGGGCGGCATAGGCGGGTGGTGCTGAAGATGGCCGTTTTGGTGGTGAGGCAAATTAGGTGTGTATGGTGCAGTCCTACTTCCAGTCCAGGTGGTAGTGCTGTCTAAAAATTAAGGCCCATATGCATTAATATGCTTTTATAAAGGCTGCCTAGTTTTTTTCTCAACTACTTAAAAGATTTTAAAAAGCATGTACATACTATGATGGTAAGTAGCTGGCTGACCAGTAAATCCATTCTGCTGCTGTCCTGGCTGAGGCCCTGAAGCTATCTGCAACAGTCCTTCACTATGGCTGCCTGCCAGAATACTGGCCGGCTGACCTAGAGAAACAAGAAGACATTAACACAGCATATGTATAGATGCAATTTCACGCTAGTATACAAAAATGAAGGTCTAATTATGTCTGGTAATCCACAATTCTAAAGGTGGGCCAAAAGTGGAACTTACCCATTGCCTATCAAATAAAAAGGCTAAAAGCATTTATAAAGGAAAACCTTCAGAAATTATTTAAAATGTCCTTTTCTTAAGAAATGTTTTCCTGGGGCTGGAGAGGTGGTTTGGCGGTTAAGAGGACCTGGCTTTGATTCTCATCACCCACATGGTGGCTCACAGCTATCTATAACTCCAGTTTCTGGAAATCTGATGCCCTCACACAGACATACATACATACATGCAGGTAAAACACCAGTGCACAATAAATGAAATAGGAAGGAAGGAAGGAAGGAAGGAAGGAAGGAAGATGTTTTCCTAACATTAGTGTCCTATTTCTTTACAGGCCCTCTTCAAATGCTAAGAAACACACGAAACATCTAGGTTACAGCAACAGCTTTAGAAGCACTTCACCAGATCATGCTGGACTTTCCTGATCTGAATCCCCAAAACCCAGGCAAGAAAATGTTGACAACAGAAAGTTAATTATCATGGCACTGGTGCTGATAATGGCAAGACAATGGCTTTAACAACAGCGAAAAGCACAGGAGGCAAGTGTTTTAAATGAATAGGGTGGCAAGGGTAAGAAAGTTAACATAAAGCACAACAAAACAACCTGCTCCACTGTCGAGCCAATACAGCATTTGGTAAAACAACAAAACTTGTTCATCAATTTTGAAACTTTTTCCACGTTCTCTTTAAAAAATCAGAATCATGTCAGTAAAGTCACTGTTGCATCAAATCAGTTGCTCCCTCTGTAATACACCAAGAAAATTATTTCATTTGACTCAAAATATATTCCATTATGTTTTATTATTTGCCATGTATAGGTTTTATTTTGTACGTGGAAAAGGCTATTTCTTAGAGCGAGCATTTGTCATGTTCACTGTATTTGGAGAACACTGCGGTGTTCTTACTGCTATGTGTCAGTGGCACTGGTTTTCTCTCCTCATAGTGGGTGCAGTCAGAGGAAGAAACTACAAGAGAAGGGACTTGCCAGGCAGAGTGGCATGGCTACAACTCCAGCAGGAGAAAAGCTAAGCTCAACAAACGCAAGGCCAGCTGGGCTATAACGTAAAACTCCTGTCTCAAAACCAGAAACAATGAACAAGGCACATTTCTCCTCCCTACACAGCATAATTCCTTAAAACTAGGACCTGCAAAATCACTGTACTCCTCTACACTGAGAATCACCACCACGAACCAAGTGTGTAAGATGTTAACAATGTGAAACCAGCTCGTGTAAAAACATTCCTCTATTTTTAATCTAATTTCTTTTCTTTCCTTTAACGCTATCAATCATTTTAGAAATAAGGAACTTTCACCGCAAATTCTAAAATATATAATATTTATATTTCAGTTATAAAAATATACTTTAAAAAGTATTAAGACAGAATTGGATATATTTCATTCACATCTTTTTTTGGCCTTCAAGCATAACTCTTCCTGCAGGGAGGGAAGGAAAAAGTCAAAATGAAGTCACTTTGGAAATAACTGAACAAAGCTCAGTCTCCAGAGAATGTACAGAAGTGCGTGCCTGACCCAGAAGTAATCTACACATAAGTGAATGCATCTATATTATTTTTCATCTCCACCATTGTCAACCATACTCCAAATAAGCAAATAAAGACAGGACAGTCAGAGATGCAAGCAAGGTCCTATACTGCATACACGTAATCCCAACATTTCAGAGGCTGAGACAAGGAAATCAGAAGTCCATAGCCAGCCTGGCTTATGAAGTGAAATCTTGTCCCAACCCTCCCCCCAAATGTATATACATACTCATATATATCAAATGTGCATAGAAATTATCTGTGCTAAGATTGTACCACTGAAAAAGACTGCTTTCAAGTGGTGAAATGGACTAATGAGAAATTCTGAAAACAATTACAGGGCCAGACACATAGTTCAGTGGTAAAGTGCTTGCTTATCATGCTTATCAGGGGTAACACAGTGGCTTGGATTCCCAGCACTAGGGAAAATGTCAGGGGGTGGGATGGAAGCAAAACAATTCAGAAATAAATCTGATTATCACAAAGATTAAAATTTCAATGTTGAGTCTAAACTGATATGAACATAGATACTCCATTGTTAGGTAATAACAAATATCCATCTATATCAGTCAACTATCCCTTGACAATCTAGGTTTAAAAACAATTCTCTTAGTAATCAAATTATTACTATTTGTATACTTGATAATATTTAAATTCAAAATAGCAGTAATAATTAGGGATAGAAAGATGTCTCAGCAGGTAAAGCACTTGCCCTGCAAGCATGCGGACCTCAGCTCTAACCTATAAACCTACAAACAACTGGACAGACACTATAGTGTGCATCACTAACTCCTCCTATGAGATGGGAGGTCAAGATAAGAAACCCCGCCCACTGGCCAGAGAGCCTGGCATGTGCAGCCGCAAACAGTAAGGGACCCTGACTCAAGCAGCTGGACAGAGAGGACAACAACAAAGGCAGTCTCCAACTCTGCATGTACACCACAACATGTGCCAGCACTCAAACAGACACAGTAACTCTTTTTTTCAATTTTTGAATTAAATAAGCAAATTACTCTACTATGCAAAGCAAAGTTCAACTTTTGGAATTGTAAAAGCAAATAACAATATAAACAAAACCAGATCACAGTGTCTTTATTAGAGTCCCAGAAAAGTTGAGCCTGGGCTGGGGGTACAGCTCAGTGGCCAAGGGTTTATCTGGCATGGTAGAGGTCCTAGCTTCAACTGATATGAGAAAGAAACAAAGACAGGTAAAGAAGGAAGACAACAAGAACAGAACGCAGACTGAGAACCCCCTATGACATCCTTTTCAAAGATGTGCATGTTAGCTTTATTCTGAGACTGGTTAAAATACTTGATGCCTTCTTGGGGCCACAAATAGTATAAGCAAGTCTTTTTAAGAGCCTTTTTCAAGTAGTCACAATAGGAAATTGAGAAACTATTATAAAGTTACCCTCTCAGACAAAATAATGGACTAAAAGAAAGGTTTTGATTGTAGATTTTTATAAACACCTTGGTTCAAAGCTATTTGCTGGGCCAGTGATAGAGATGGCTCAGTAAGGAATGAGTCTTGCTACACAAGCTCAGTGGCCTGAATTTGATACCAAGAATCCATGGAAAGATAGAAGGAGAAATGAATCCACCAAGTTTTCCTCGGATCCCCACAAACATACCATGGCCCACATGTACACACAAACATGGGCACACATATACACAAACAATCACACACTCATACTATAATTAGGAGACTTCTTACTTATGCAATGTAATAACAGTATAGTCAAAGTCATTACATTTGACTGTATATCAACATTAGAAATTCTAAATAAATTATGAACACCATTTTCTCCAGAATGAACTCAAATACCAATTCAACATATCTTCCTGTGGGCTGAGTGGTATGGCTCAGGAGTGAGAACCCATCTAGTTCGCATCTGGCCCTGACACCGTACCCAGCACCATAAAGACCACAAGTTTTTACTTACTTGGGGTTTCTCCAAGTGACTACACATAAATATTCAAGGATTAGGAAGACTTACGATTGTATTGAACTGCATAACTCACTTGTGGAAGCCACAGGAATGTTGGGAAAGTTGGTGGTACTGGTGGCATTAGACTCAGATGGGGCTAGCAGAGCTGGGGCACTGTATGTCTCCGTTGATGCACGATTACTTGGTGGATGTTGAATGGTTTGAATTGAATGTCCTTCAGTGGGCAAGGATGGCTGTCCCTCAAAGTCATGAACGTATTCATCCTTCACTAACATACTTGGTGGAGCTATGAGAAAAAAAAAACACAATTATATATTTTAGATTCTTCCATTTCCACAAAAACTATATACAAATAATATGACAAAATCTAAAATCAACTAAGTATAAATAATTCAAATTCAGAAAATTTTCATATATAAAAAAAGCATATTTTATCAGCTACAGTAACTTTAGAAATTTTTATCAATTATGACTCTCTGATATCTGAAGAATTATTCTTCAGTTTCCTGACAAACCTAGAAGTGCATAATCATCTAAATAAGTAAAAACCAAAGGCCTAGCAAACGTTCACTCAGCTGTGAAGATCATTTATTCCTCAAGACAAAATGAGACTACATACTTGGCTCTGCCTTTCTGAATGTCACAACGTACAGAGAGAGAAGTGGGATCTAAAAGGTACTCAACGCCAAGACCTGGACTTATTTATTATTTGAAACTGCTGTCCTAAAACAGCCCGTTAAAAAGTCAAATGAAAGCCCAATGCAGGGTGTTGGCCTGTAATTCAGCATTCAGGAGACAGGCCAGGAAGATCACGAGTCATCAAATTGAAATTTTCTTTTTGGAATCCCAATCTACATAAAAATGTTTGATGAGAACTGTCAATAATTAAAATTTTCAGACTTTAAGGAGCATAAGGAACATATCTAGTGTCCAGGTCATGTAAAGTAGTATCTTTAATAAACTAGGGGTCTATTTGCTTTGCTCTATTTTTTTTAAGAGAAACTGAACCGTGTTCCTATCAGTTCTCTGTTCGGAGCCTTCTCGTATGGTCTTGACCCACTATTTCGGGTTCTGCCATCTATAGGAAAATCATCTTTTCATGTTTCTGAACTAACACTTGTAGGTAACTCAAGTTTTATAATCAACTGAATACTAGTATTAGGTATCTTTTTTTTTTTTTGTGGTTTTTCGAGACAGGGTTTCTCTGTGGCTTTGGAGCCTGTCCTGGAACTAGCTCTTGTAGACCAGGCTGGTCTCGAACTCACAGAGATCCGCCTGCCTCTCCCTCCCGAGTGCTGGGATTAAAGGTGTGCGCCACATCTTCTTAGAGCTATCAAGGAAAGGCCACAAAGACATTCTCTTCAATTGAAAAACTAGTATATCACTTTCCTTATCTAGTTTTTTTTTGTGACTTCTAACAGTAGAAATATTCCATATTTGTTCAAGCTTCTGCATACAACCAACCTCTTTTTTTGACTTTTCAAACATGAAAACATTGTTATTTGTGAAACTCATATGTTGTAGTAGGGAGTGGAGAGATGGCTCAGTAGTTAAGAGAGCAACTTGTTTATACCGAGTTTGGTTCCCAGCACCCCATGTCAAATGGCTCATAACTTTCTATCACTCCAGTTCCACGGGAACCAATACACCTTTGGCCTCAAGGGCACTGGCACACATGTGCACACACCCACACAGAAACACAAAAATATATACATAATAAAGGAAAACAAAGTAACTTCTTTTTTAGAAAATATTTTTATTTATTATGTATACAATATTCTGTCTGTGTGTAAGCCTGCAGGCCAGAAGAGGGCACCAGACCTCATTACAGATGGTTGTGAGCCACCATGTGGTTGCTGGGAATTGAACTCAAGACCTTTGGAAGAGCAGGCAATGAATGCTCTTAACCTCTGAGCCATCTCTCCAGCCCCCCAAAGTAACTTCTAAGGGAACCAATACAATAATAAAAAGATGCTTAACACATTATCATGTATCAGTGGCACAAATGTTTTCAGAGTAAGCAATCATTTTTTAAAATTGGATTTAAGGCCCATTCCATGAGAGGGAACCCATACCTGACACTGTTAAGGTAGCCAAAAACCTGAGACCAGGTAGTTCATAGATCCTAGAGGAAAACTTAATACTATTCTTCTGCTACAAGAACACGGCAACAAAAGTACTCCTAATGGCATACTGCTATACTCATAGATCAATTAGTGCATCACTCAGCCCTTATCAGAGAAGCCTCTCCTGCAGTAGGTGGGAATTAACAGAGACTCACAACTGGACAATGTGCAGAGACTCAAATGAGCTGTCTAAATGAGGTAGGGAGGAGGGTAAGATGCAGGAGGAGTTAGGGAAGGAGAAATATTAAAAACAAAATATACTGTATGTAAAAAAGAACTTTAAATAAAAAAGTTGACCCTAAATACTCACTAATGTTGGGAAAATTATAATAAAAAAATTCCTGTTCAGAAAACACAGTGGTAGCCGGGCGGTGGTGGCGCACGCCTTTAATCCCAGCACTCGGGAGGCAGAGGCAGGCGGATCTCTGTGAGTTCGAGACCAGCCTGGTCTACAAGAGCTAGTTCCAGGACAGGCTCCAAAACCACAGAGAAACCCTGTCTTGAAAAACCAAAAAAAAAAAAAAAAAAAAAGAAAACACAGTGGTATAAATGGCTAAGCTTTTCCGTTTGCATGTTTGTTTTTATGATTAGTCTACTCAACAAAATTCTGGATTTTTCTTCATAAAGATCTTCGCAAGGGCTGGAGAGATGGCTCAAAGGTTAAGAGCTTTGGTTGTTCTTCCAGGGGTCCTGAGATCAATTTCCAACAACCACGTGGTGGCTCACAACCATCTGTAATGAGATCTGGTGCCCTCTTCTGGCATCCAAGCATACATGCAGACAGAAGACTGTACATAATAAATAGATTTAAATAAAGATTTATTTTAAAAAAAGATTCTTTAAAAAAAATCCTGGCAATATTGATTTAATTATTTATTTAACTTAATGGGCCATCTAATTAATGGCATCTCTATTCAATTTTTTTGTTGCTGAAGTGACTGAGATCCTTTAACCTGTTGGCATTACTAATACAAAAGAGAGCAGCTGTGAACTTGACAGCTGCATGGTTGACCGTGACATCACAAGAGTCAACTGCTGTGTACTTTAAATAGCTACACCTCCCAACGTTTCCTTCCCTTCACATGTCGACTAAACTTCCCTAAACAGAAGTTTGGAACGAGGATTTTTCAGCTTCTCAAGTCACCACCTACTTTGCAATGGATCTTTTCCTCCATCTGCCTACAGCGCTTGTGTTTCCTCACTCCCAATAAACACCTTTCTACACCTGCCGATTCTGTCTGCTGATGTCTGTGGAATTGAGATTTCTCCAATGCCATCTACTGCACTTGATCTTTCCTGTCTTTTAACTCTTTAACTGCCAGAGAAAAAGAACAAGACACCTAGAGTGTCCTTTTGGAACCTCATCTTGGGATTTCTTCTGAATATAACAACTCATCAAGAAAAAACATTAAGAAAAAGTTCCCAGTGCTGAGTTCCTCCATCTGTCCACATACATAGGCTATCTCTATCCCTTTCACTGAGTGAGGAAGAATCCTACCTCCCTGAGAACCAAGGTGCCTTGGTGTACATCACTCAGAACATCTTCACAGGCTCCCATGTTTAACCTTATCCTCAATTCCCTTGGAGACGACATTGCAGCCAGACTAACCTGAGATAATGCACCTCAGATTACACACCTCAGGAGTCTCTCATGATAACCAAGTCAGTCTAGGAGTACACACTCAGTCACCCAGTCTGACGTGGTCACCAACGAGTCTCCTCAATCTCCCACAAGTATGGCTCACTTGAAGCAATGGTGCAATTCTTGTGGTAAGATATCAGTAAGTAAAACCGCTGTCTTCATATGTTAACCATTGAGTTAGCTGAATTTAAGAGCCAACTTCCAGACAAGGGGTGCTTCATCCAAAATATCAAAACCATGACAGGAAGGATTAATCAACTTGTGTCTAATGTTGCCCAGCTGCTTGTTAAATGTGAGCATATAAAGGTCATCACAGGACCTGCAACATCAACACTAGGTGCTGCAGAGATACATTTCCAAAAACATAAACGTCCACCTCCAGGACTTATTTTGAGTGCATAAGAACAGCATGGAGCTATGGGTTTCAATAGTCCTGCTTTTTTCTATTCCTAGTTATGCAGAGGCTGCAGAGGCTACAGAGGCTGAACAGGAAGCCCCATGTCCTCATCAGGTAACAGGAGACCATTTTCAAGAAGAGCCAACACAAGTCTACCCCTGGTCAACCTAACACACAATCACATCTTCTTACATTATGCCTAATTTCCAAATAAAAACAATAAGCAGGTCATAATTTTGCCTAACATGATATACTATCCCACTTACAACCAAATGCATTATAGATTTTAGGAAAGGTGACAATTTTTTGAAGGACATTCTTGTAATATCTCTAATATGATTAAGCACTGAAATATTATCTTAGCTGAGGAGAATGCAATCATCCTCTATTACAGGATATACTATAGGGTAAAGAAATAAGAGAAAAGAAAACACAAATATCTGTACAAACATTCTTAACAAAATAAGACAGAAACACTGATGTCAATTATAAACTTCATTTCTACTACTGGTCACGTGGCCTTAGCTGCTATTTTTAACTACCTTCCTCTACCTTCAGCAAGCACCTCAACAAGTCTTGGCTCTTTTCCTGGGGAAGTGATCCATACCTTCATTCCTGAAGGGTCTATGCCCTTTGTCATTCTGCCTGTGAGTAGGTTGTTATAATTTCCCATTGCTTTTAATCACAGAACATGGTAACAGCAGCATGGTAACAGCAAAAGACCCCTTAAAGGATCTCCTGCACTCCACACATTATCCTGCTTACCTCCATTGTGGAGAAGCAATCCAGTTCCCTTTGGTAGTCTGGATCAATCACCCATCCTAACAATGTTATTCTTTTTTTTAGACGGTAGGTTTAAGGACATGAGAACGCAAGAGTGGCTAGGAGGAAGTCTGAGCTTACAGTTCAATAGAATGTTTTATCTCCTGGCAGGAGCACTCCCCACTCTGGGTCCAAAATTTCTAAGTCAGCAGAACAGGACAGGAAGCAAAACTTTTCCTAGTGGATCACTAGGGGTAACAGTGAGAAGAACTATTCCCTTTCCTATCCCCTTAAGACCTGGACCCATGAATCCTGGCTATGGGAAAAATACATCACATATTTGATGCTAATTCAAAAGATATGCTAATTTCTAGAGAACCCTGCCCCAGTCCTCTAGGCTACCGCCACCTAACTGGCATGTAACCATGTCTCAAAAGACTGATCCATCCTTCTATCAAGCCAGCTAATTCAGGATGGTGGGAAACAAGGCAAGACAAATGGATTCCATGACCACAGGCCCACTGTCACACTTAGAGAAGTGAGCTCCTTGGTCAGAAGCAATAGTGTATGGAATAACATGATGGTAGACAAGACATTCTTTAAGTCCATGGATGGTAGTGTTGGCAGAATCATTACAGGCTAGAAACAGAAATCCATAACCAGAACAAATATACATTCCAGTAAGAACAAAGTTTTGTCCTTTCCATGAAGCAATTCTGTTTCCCTAGGCTCATGAACTGTTATGAGTCAGAGTTCTCTAGAGAAAAAGAACTAACAGAATGACTGGAAAAAGAAGGAAGTGTGTGTGTGTGTGTGTGTACGCGCGCGCGGCTTTATTAGAGTAGCTTACAGGCTGTGGTCAAAAAGTCCAACAATGGCTGTCTTCCAAAGGAAAATCCAAGAATCTAGTAGGTGCTCAGCCGTAAGGCTCAGTGAGTTAACTGGTCTTCAGTACACATGACTGAAATCCTGAGTGGATGTAATACTAGTGAAGGAAAAAACTTCCAGTGAGAGCGAGGACAAACAAAGTAAAATCTTCCTTATTCCATGTTTTTTACAAATCTGTGGCCCAGGGTTAAGGTGACTCTTCCAACCTCAAATGGTACGGATTTAAGGTAGATTTTCCCACCGCAAATGAGCCAATTAACTGAAAGTCCTATAGGTGTGCCCAGCTGCTTGGGTTTTTAGAGAATTATAAATGTAGTTTATAATTATAAATATAATCATAAATAAAGGTTTGTATGAGAGGTAAATAGTGAATTCTCCATAGGTGAAAAGGACTAAGCTTAAGCCACTGGGCACTCTGCCACTGACCATTTACCCTCTAGCAAGCCACTCTCTGCTAACTTTCTCTTCCCTCCAAAAGACTCTGAACTCTGACTGGAAGAAACACACCACGTTTTTCTTAATATTCCTAAAGTTTAGCACAGTAACAGGCAATAATAAACTCACCAAATATTTGAACAATGAATACATGGGTCGGTGTGGTCACAGAGCTCCGTGACAGAGATGAGTTGTGCTGGACAACCACAAGATCCCAACTGACAAGTGAAGGAAGGGTTCTGTTTTTCTCAACTTTTCATTACCTGCTCTACTATTATTGTTCTGCCCAATTCAAAAATGAAATCTTGTTTTCCAAGCAAATAAGCCAGGCAAGATGGTCTAAAAAACTACCACTAGGGGGATCCACAAGGCTGACAATGCCCTTAGTGTCCCTGAAGAATATTAACTCCCACAACCCGGATGTGGAACCTCACAACTAATCCATATTGAAATTCTAAAATTATCACTACAGTTTCCTAAACCCTAATTTCCACTGAGTAAATGCATTAGATCGCAAAAACTATGGATGGAGAAGGGTGACAACTGCTGGGTGCTTGCTTACAACATCTCCTGTGCTGGCAGAGGCAGAGCTTCAGCAGCTCTAAAGCTACCATTCCTAGACGACCACAACTCCCGCTATTGCCAAGCAGTTTTCAGGAACCAGTAGCCACAATAGCCCTTTATTACCAGGCACATTTGACAATGTAAAGTCATGTGGTGTTTCTGGCCCACCTCTGGGAGTGTAAAGAATGAAACACCAGCAGAACAAGCATTCTGCTGCTTTAAGATAACAGTGGTTCTGTACCAGAACATCTCCACAAAGTATAGATTTTTTCAGAGATTTTAGTTTAATAGGTTCTAAGTTATTAGAACTAAAGATTTAGAGAAGTCCATTTCACCCCAAAATTAAAAACAAGAGGATTTTCACACCTCAAAACATTTTAACCTTTGATTTCACTGAAATACATTTTCAAAATATTAATATGCATAATTCAAAAACATCATCAGTATTTTCATTCATGAAAGTAAATTAGGGTGAAATGAAGAAAAACTAAAATAGATTATCTTGTAAGATATGGTACACACAATTCCAAATTACCACACATTATGGTCACTGATACCCATTTACACGTGTTTTTCTTACAAAGAACTATTCCTTTAACAATTAAAAATCTGTTCAAACTGACCATTAATTAGACTCATGTACTGGTGTATTCATCTATCACACCTAAGGAATTTTAACTCATGAATGGCAGTTCAAACTCAGAGAGCCAAAGCCAATTTAAATCTAGTATTACAGGGCTCCAGAGATGGTTCAGCCGCTAAGAGCACTTAGATGACCCAGGTTCAATTCCCAGCACCCACAGAAGTAGCTCACAACTACTTGTAACTCTAATTTCAGGAGATTTGATATCCCTTCTGGTCTCACAGACATCAGATACACACACACACACACACACACACACACACGGTAGATAAAAATACATGCAGGCATTCAGATGCATAAAATAAAAAAATTTAATAAGCCAAATTTTAAATGTTAATATATACCTCCCTACAAAATCTACATGTTCAGAGCAGCAACTTTTTTCTTGTTGGTGTTACTAGCTCCAACTCAAACCACTTGTTTGAACAAAAAATAAATTAAGACATGATACAAGAAAATAGAAAAAGTTACAGGAAACCAGTTACTTACCATTACTCTGCAGTGTTAATCCTGAGAGATCTTATTTTAGGGGAAAAAGAATGAAACATAAATCATTACTATGAACATATCTTCCATTACATATAGAACATAAATGTAAGCCAGAGATTACCAAACTTCATGAGCCATTTCAATTTAAAAGTAGGGCAGATTCTAAATTTTATACATATATATATAGTTATATATATATAAGCTAATATATAAATTTATAAATTTAAATTTATAATGTTTCCCATCTTCAACAACAATGTAAAAAGTAGGCAGAGTATCAATTTTATTTTTTCTTAAATATTTATTTATTTATTTGTTATGTATACAATATTCTGTCTGTTTGTATGTCTGCAGGCCAGAAGAGGGCACCAGACCTCATTACAGATGGTTGTGAGCCACATGTGGTTGCCGGGAATTGAACTCAGGACCTTTGGAAGAGCAGGCAATGCTCTTAACCACTGAACCATCTCTCCAGGCCCAGAGTATCAATTTTATATACTCAATTCTAGAAATCAAAACCACAAATTTAAGTATTTACATTTCATTTAAATTATCTGAATCTTAAGCCAAGCATAGTGGTGCATACCTCTAATTCCACTACTCAAGAGGTTGAAGCAGGAGATCAAGAGTTATCCTTGACTACATAGCCAGCTCTTGGCCAGCCTGGGATGAGACCTTGTCTAAAATAAAATTTTAATTATGATTCTTGAACTTTATTTGAAGTCTTAAGTAGTCCTCAAATACAAGCTTTAAACTAGGAAAATTAAAATACTGCTAGGATCTTTTCCCTTTATAGATCTATGAAGGTTGTGCAAAGACAGTCAACTTACCAATTCCAGGTGACACAACACGTTCATAGTGATAGGGGTTCACACAGACACTATCACATTTTAAGTCAAAAGCATACTGACAATATTTAACATGTTTTAATTCATTCTTGTGTAGATCAGGCCACCTCCATAGACGGGCATAGATCACATGAGGAAATCCTTTCCGACCAGCCACCTGGGAAAAGAAACCATCATTTATTAAGTATCAGTTTTGTATTATACATTACACAAGGGATTTAAAAAAATGTTCCTATTTAATCTTCAAACTCTACAAAGTCAGCATCTGTAATACTGTAAAACATACACATGGTTTTGCTCATATTTCCTTTCATAAAACTAAAATCTTAGGCTTCTAAAAATGATATCCTTCTGAGTGTATCCATGTGCTTAAAAAAATCTTTTTTTTTTTTTTTTTTTTTTGAGGTATGAGCTGACTGAAGGCTACAGCTCACAAGTACCATAAGGATGGGGGCTGATCAAAGAGAGAGGCAGAATAGGGAAGCTGGAACTTTAGGCCCAACCCCCGTGGAAGGGAAAGGGGCTATTATGTATGTAGAGTTGATCACAATCAATGACTAAAACCTGAACGGGGTTTAGACACTTTGGGTGGCTGAGCATGTGGAGGTCCTGGAGGTTGGTCTACCTTCAGAGGGCATGGCGGTTTACCGTGCCTATGCAGCTCTCAATCTGGGGCCTATGCAATACCCTTCATAATGATAAACAAGGTTCCCTCAGCCACAGGAGATGCTTGACTAAATTAACTGAACCATGGGAGGGACTGTGGGAACCCTTTATGGACAACGGAGAGAAGCACAGGTAAAACAAGCAGACGATTATGATTGGCATCTCCAAGTAGACCTTGTCAGAACTGAACTGAATTAGAGGAGGCAAGGTGCTACCCGCCTACGCGCTTATTTATCAAGATAAAAGAAACCTCACACCTGTGAAGGTCACAAAAGAGATAGGCTGGAGCTTACTTACAGTAGGGGAAACTGGTTTGAGAGTCCCACTCCCCATCCCACCTCCATTGCCAATGTCAGATTGTAACCATTCCTTCCTGAGAATCCAAAGCTCAAAATAACAAGAACAAAGGAGCACACATCTGCAATCTCAGCACTCAGAAGCTGAGGTGGGGATAAAAAACCCTCAAGTTCCAGGTTAGGCCAAGCTACAACAAATAAATGACCTAGTCAGGATCATGGAGAGAATTTGAAATAGTGTTCAATTTCAAGACTTGCACTCGGGTTTCTAAAATGCAAAAATATGAATTTGTCATAAACTATGCCTAAAATGCAGAAATAAAATTTTAAAAATCTAACATCACTTTTTTTTCTATACTTATTCATACAAATGATATTGCTTTACATGAAAAAAATGTGACCAGTGAATGTTTCACACCATGGAAAATGTAACATACCGAGGTTTCAGGATTCCAACACATCAGTTTGACCATCTACAATACCAAAAGAGGTTAGCAGATAGGGAGAGTGTGAACTGTAATGATGGATATTGAAGAGCTAAAGGTAGTTCTCAAAATACAGGGCTTCTCATTTATTTTTCAAATTTTCTTCACTGAATTACTTTGAATAAGAATATACTCTCATCACACACACTGGCAACAGATGCACAGTCTGCCAAGAGACAGAGCTATAGAACAAGAGATGGCCCAGCATTAAGAATACCTGATGCTCTATTATGAGGAGCAGAATTCAATCCCAGCATCTGGGGATGCTCTTTTCTGCCCTCTTCCCGTATCTATACATACACATGTGCAAACACACACACAAGTAATAAAAAGAAATCTATAAATACATAACATACAAATAATAATATACAAATAAATAAATATACAAAGAGATAAAGCTCACATTAAATTTGTAAGACCTTAAGAGGAAATTTAAAAACATCAATTACTCTGCTAGCACAGAAGACAGAAAGCTCTGCAGACCAACCTGAAGCCGTCCATCCAGTGTTCTCTGTATGGTGACACACTTGCTAGGATGAGCTCCATTTGTAGTTATAGCTGTTATTAAGGAATCCAATTCATCTTTTTTCTCTTTCAGCTTCTTTACCAAACTTTCAATTGCTCTTTTTGCAAACGTTTCGCTTTCTCCACCTTGTCTATGACACATCAAACTATGTACAATGCTCAGGCAGGCATCATTACTTGTTGGTGTATTAGTTATAGACATATTGTCCATTTGTTTAAGTTTTTTTCTTTTAAATCAAACTCTCCAATTTCTGGAGTAATTCTGATCTTGTGAAGGCAGTGAAAACCAATAGCCAATGTTGCAAGAAGAGCTGTCAGACATCTGGTGAGCAGGGTAATCTGAATGAGAGAGAGTGGGGAAAGAATATATTTTACAAGGTAGATATAATTACCTGGGGGAAAGAACTGTTCCACTTAAGTCAAGGGACTCAACACTCATAGTTCTAAAAAATGTTTAAAGTGTGAAACAGCTTAACTATAAAATGTAGCTAGTTTTGATATTCCAAAATCATTAAAAAAAAATCAGGCCCTCTCATCAATGCAAAGGCACACTAAGACAAGTTTTACCAAACGTAACATTACCCCAAATCTTTACTTAGTTATTTCTGCACCCTTTCTATTTTCTATGCCAGTGCTGCAATTTTGAGCCTTTTTAGAATTCATATAATCACTTCCTCTAAAGCAGTGGTTCTCAACCTTCCCAGTGCTGCGACCCTTTAATAGAATTCCTTGTGTTGTGGTAATCTCAATCATAAAATTATTTTTACTGCTACTTCATAATTGTAATTTTGCTACTATTGTGAATTGTAATGTAAATATCTGATATGCAGGCTATCTGATGTACAACCCCTGTGAAAGGGTCACTCAATCCAAAGGAGGTTGTGACCCACAGATTGAGAACCACTCTCTGGAGTCATTTCTTAAACGTCTTTCAATTTATGTCCTCACATAAAGAAGCAAATTTTCATGTGTATTAATAGTCATCACTTATCCATATGTATAAATACAAATAAATAAAAAGATAGGGAAAGGTTTGTTCTTGTTTTGTTGTTGTTTTCTGAGACAGGGTTTCTCTGTGTAATAGCCCTGGCTGTCCTGGAACTAGCTCTTATAGACAGGCTGGCCTCAACCTCACAGAAATCTGCTTGCCTCTGCCTCCCAAGTGCTGAGATTAAAGGCGTGTGCCACCACCGCTTGGCAGGTTTGTTTTGGAAACAAGGTTTTAGTCCGCAACCCAGGCTGGCCTGGAACCCACAGCAATACTCCTACATCAGCCTCCCAAATGCTGAGATCATACTCAGCTAATAAATAGTCACTGAAGGTACACTTTCCAAATAAAGAGTATTTGCACATGGGTGGATGGAATCAGAGACTGGAGGAGGATTCCAGTTAAACTAAGAAGTTGGGCAAAGAGTTACACTCTGAATCTGGAACTAAAAGGAGAACTCAAAGGAGACAAGGCAATACGAAGTATGCTGCATACAGCATTCAGTATGGCGTACCTACTGTCTGAATCCCAAGACATTTGTTTTTAAAGGATATTATCCCAAAACACATTATATATTTGTCTGCATTTTCTCCTAATAATACACACCATAGGAAATGTAAGAAGGCAATGACAGAGGTAAGCCACTACAGTTCAAAGGCATGCAGGAGGTTAAGTAAAAAGGACAGCTCACACCCACCTGAACTGGAAAACTATTATTTGCTCCCAGAAGTGGCACTTGCTACTAGACTGTGAACTTAAAAATGAAAAATGGCCATGTACTCAGTGTGCAAAGTCTTATTTTTAAGTAATGGTGATTTATTAATGGAGAAAAGAAAGAAGGGAAACGTAAAAGAAACTACTGTATGGTCAAAAAAGAAAAGGAAAACAAAACAGTAAGCATAAATCTAGGCTAGGCATAGTAGTGAACACCTGCAAACCCAGCTACTTTGGAGACTGAGACAAGATCATAAAATTCAATGACACACACCCCACACATACACCCCTCTTTCTTAAGGCTAGGATATAGCTGGGTAATACAGTGCCTGCTTAGCATGTAAACACGCAAGAGTCAATCTTCAGACTGGAGGAAGGGGAACCCTCCATCTGACCTGATATAGCTCACTGCCACAGTTTATTCCTGTATTACAAGATCTGTGGTAGAGGTCTGATGAATATGCCCCCATAGACTCACATATTTGAATGCTTCATCCACGGAGTGAATTAGGAGGTATAATCTCAATGGAGAAGTGTGTCACTGGGGGTGGACTTTGAGGTTTCAAAAGTCCATGTTATACACAGTCTGTCTGGAGCTCTCAGCTACCGCTTCAGCTCTATGAGGGCTACCATGTACCTGCTACGGTGATAATGGACTAACCCTCTGAACCGGTAAGCCAGCTCCAACTGAATGTTCTTTATAAGAATTGTCATGGTCATAATGTCTCATGGCAGCAATAAGACACTGACTGAGGCACCTGTAGACAGGTTAAGACTGAACTAGTCATCCTCACCAATCCTAGAACAGGTTAAGCCCCACATACTGCCCAACAGGTGCAATCCTGAGTTTCACATGCTTAATTCATAGTATTTCCTTGACCTAAAACATTTACCACCATTTTAGCCACTTAATAATAATTAAGCCCTAGGCTTCCTTTCAAATTATAGCCTAAATGTTTGAATTACCCTGAAGAGTTTCTTCCCCTTACTATGTTGCCACCTTGCCTCTCGATTCCAAAGAATTACTTGGTTCCTCTCTCTCTCAAATTTAAGGTACACCTTTATTATACTTTACATATTAAATTACAGTAATTTCACTATATGTCTCTCAGTTCTAGGAGTTCAAAATATAACGTATAAATTTAGAAGTTCAAGAAAAAAAAAGTTTCACCTTAGAAATTCCCAACACCATGCAGTTCCTGAGTGTGGTGGTTTGAATAAGAACGACCCAACCAGACAGACTCTTATGTGTGTATACTTGGTTCCCCAATGGTAGAACTGTTTGGTAAGGACCAGGAGGTATAACCTTGTTGGAGGAGGTGTGTCACTGGGGATGGGCCTTGAAGTTTCCACTTTATGTTCTCATGTTTGTGCCACAACTCCCCACCACCACCACCTTATGGCTGTTGTCTGAACGAGTACATTCTCGGCTATTATGAGTGCTTTGTCTGCCTGCATACTTCTCACCGCGATGGTCATGGACTCACCTGGAACTGCAGGCAAGCCCCCAATTAAATGCTTTCTTTTCTAAGAGGCTTTGGTCATGGTGCTCTGTCACAGCAGTAAAAAGTAACTAAGACACTGACATATACCAAGTATCTATGGACCAGCGAGACGATTTTTATTCTGTGGATCTGTCTTAAGACACATTTAGCTTGCAAATAAGCTTTTTTGTTTTCACAGTTAGTGAAAATTGTACCAATGTATAATTTATTTACAGCTATTTCTCCATGGTGTCAATATTAAAGGTCATCCTTTATTAAATAGGCTGCTTGGGGTCTGACAGTATTGCAAAGGCTGTCTTAATCATAAGTTTCTTTGAATACAGTAATAACTTTGTTTTCTTAAAAGCAGCCTTCTCATATCTTGGATTTTGTTGTATTTCTTGGATCATAAGGTTCTTAATTTAGAAGTTTCTTACAAGAAAACAATTATCAGCAGGGATATATAAATGTATTCCTATAGTATATGGCTTTGGATTATGGAAATGTGATAGACGTGAGAAAATACTGACATGATTTAAATAAAAACTGTATGTTCCAAATAAGGTTCTAGCAACATAATAACCTCTTAAAATGGTCCCATCTATACAATGGGCAGTATCTGTCCTGCCCACCCTACAGACTAACCAAGTAATAAAATGCAACAATGTATAGGAAAGCAAAGTAGGAGCCACATTGACCAAGGCAGCACAGCTATGCTTGCAGTCTGGACACAGACTAACAGGTTAAGTATGAGAAAGTATGCTCAGACCAAAACTCTGTATCTCTAACAACCTAGGACACCTCCTTTGATATCTTGAAATTAAAAATATAATCTATACATTTTGAAAAATTCAACTATCCTAACTTTAGATAAAGGAGGAAAAGACTCACATAGTAAAATCTGCATTTTGATGTATGGCACACCAATGAGAAAATACAAATACAGAAGTTAAGGGCCCAGAATGTAACTCAGCAGAATACTTTTATCATGGGTTAAACTCTGGAACCCAATTTTTTAAAAAGGAGTTAAGATGCTTGTACTTTCTGCAGCCTCATAAACACGATGGTTGCATGTCAAGACTTAAGACAAGCATTATGTCGGCACAGTTGGTAACACTGGTTTTTCTCAAACGGTGGACAAATAAAGCTCCAAAGAAAAAAAGCTTCAATTAAGAAAAATTTAATTGCTAGAAATGGACTAAATACTAATTATGTTTTCCTATGTGAGAGATGCTAAGATAACTCTTCACTGCCTGTTCGAGATGCTGTCCCTTAAACCCCACCTGCAAGGACCTCTCACAAAAGTCTACAAGAACTGCAGACACTGGCTGGCTGCAGCAGTACACACCATGAGTGGCCCCAGTTAAGACAGAAAACCACCTGCCCGTAGTTCCTCAACTGTAAATTATGAACCTATCTGGGGGAGGGAGGTCCTGTAATTAAAGGTGGAGGTCACAAAAACAAGCAACAGTAATAAAAGGTTTCTGAACTCACAAAAAATAAGTAATAAACCCAAGGAGTTTCTGGTGGTGCATCGTTTCCCCACACTCAAAGTGACTTCACTGCCGCGATTCCAGATTACTGTGTTATAAACTACAGTGTTCTTATTGCAGTCTCTTGCTAAAAGGTTTAATACAGAGGACAAAATTTAATATTTTCCTACCAGCATTCTTCAGCATGTATCAAGTTAGTGTAACTTTGGATTATGTTATTTTAGAATGTCTGATTTTAAGAACTGTAATTTGAGTAGCTGACCTGAATTTCATTTTCTTTTACTTGCTTAATGAATTTGGGTTTGGAATTAGGACTAAATTTCCAACAATTTTGAAATGGCCCTAAACATACTTCTTCCACCTGGTACTGTGTATGCATGGGATGTTCATGTAGTGTGTACGCACAGCATGTAATGTGTATACACAGGATGTAGTGTGTATACACGGGATATAGTGTGTATGCATGGGATGTACTGCATATGTATGGGATGTACATGTACTGTGTATGCATAAGAAGCAGGGTTCTCAGCACTGATGATGACAAAATGAAAACCCTGACCAATTATGGAAAATACTGAAGATGTGCTATAGCAGCAAATATGCAGCAAAGATTTAATTCTTTACGTAAAAATCAACAAATACATTCATCCTATTAGTGCTAATTTACTTTGATCTTCAATAAATGAGAAATTTTATCTACAGCAAAGAATTTTTAGATATTATTATACTTATTATCAGGAAATGTCTTACCTGCATACCTATTTTTTATATGCTTATACATAAGTCAAATAAAAATATCAGTAATACAAAAAGTTCAAAAAACCTGACCTGGGCAACACAGCAAGATTTCAACTCAGAAAATATTTTAAGGCTATTTTTTTTTTTTTTGTCTTTTTGTTTTGTTTTGGTTTCACTTTGGTTTTTAAGACAAATTTCTTTTAGCTGTCCTGGAAATCATTCTGCAGACCAGGTTGGCCTTGAACTCAAGAGACTCGCCTGTCTCTGCCTCCTCAGGGCTGGAATCTACAGTTTGAGGTAGTGGTGAAATATGTATCTATGTTGTATGAAGGCAATTTCTAAAGCATGTGTATGCATAACACATCTAGAAAACCCAAACATATTACCAAACTATTAAGAACTACAAAGAGGTATAAAAGTGAATGGAACAACACAGAAAGGTCCTATCTTGACATAATGTGTAAATCAAGTTAGAATGGGCTGTGTCACATTTATAACCAACTCCCCAAATACCTACAGTTAGAGATTGATTTTGTTTAAGTTCTTCATTCGTCACAGATCATCTGGCACTATCCATTGCTCAGCTACTTTAGAGACTGACAGAAGAACTATCTTCCCATGTTGAGAAGGAGGAGAAAAGAGAGGACAGCTCACACATTGTCTTTTAAAGGTTATTACTTATCCTTGCCTTTGATTGGCTAAACAATTGTTCAGGCTTATCACATGGCCATACCCGTGGTTTCCAACAGGGAATTAGTCTTATAAGGGATGTTTGGCAATGTCTACAGAAATGTTTGGCTTCTGATCATACCATCCTAAATGTGCCTGATATCTGATAGCAGAAGCCAAGCAGGGTCAGGTCTGGTGAGTATTAGTTGGGAGTAATTTTCCTTGGTCCCCAATGAAGGTGAAAAGAGCAAAACTATCCAATCCAAAATGACAAGTGTCTGAGCTGAGAACCCTAGGCTATCACAAATTTCAAGGAGGGGGATAACAAAAAAGGACAAGGAAGCTAATTTTACCACATGCCAGGTGATCCATCATCAGAATACTTGGTAGAACAGTGCAGTCTACACATATCAAAATGGAATTGCAAGGCTAAATGGGAATGGGGGAACACAGGAATAGGGCAAAGAAATAAATCAAATATTTTGTCTAGAGTAGGCTTACATTAGCAAAGAGGAGGAACGGTAGCAACAGACTGTAAAAAAGAGACTGTGTATGCAGGTCCATGGAAGAATCAGCACCAGGTTTGGGAGGAGAGGCAAGAAGGAACAAAGAGAACTGTATTACATATACCAAGCATATAATTTTCTAGAAGTTATGTGTTTTGGTAAGTGATTATAAAACTAATACTTAGTATGAAAGTATTTTTTTTAAAAAGATCAAGAGGTTTGGTTTTTTTCAGAGGAAGGGTGCTGGCTTAGTGAGTTGAGACTAGGAAAAAATTCTAACATAAGCTTCACAATCAAGTAAAACAATTGTTCAGGCTTATCTCCCTGCAACAAGTGGCAGTCCAGATGTTACACTGACGGTTGCGATACCTCTGAGGGTAGCTAGAGAACATCCAAAAGCATTAAGTATTACGAATGCAACCAATGCAACAAAAAGTATTTGTATAGTAACTTGTAGGGTGAACTATGAGAGACAATAGGGACATGTGCTTCTGCTTACTCAAATGCTTTTCATGAACCAGTATTAAATAACCTTAGTTTAAAACTAGCATATTTTAAAACTAGGCATAATGAATCATACGTATATGTAATCTCAGCATTTGGGAGATTGAGGAAGAAGGATTGCCATAAATTCAAAGCCAGTCTGGGCTACAAAATAAGCTCTTATCTCCAAAATTAAATAAAAATTTAAAAAAGTTAAAGTTGTAGTTCAACATGGTGGTCCACACCTATAATCCTATCCCTCAGGAGTTGAAGGCAAAAGCACTGCAGTCACAACCAACCTGGGCTACACAGAGAGAACCTGTTTAAATACAGTTTGAAAAGGATCAATAAATACTATGGCCGGCATATATTCTCCTTTTGCAACAAGTCTGGTTTTCCAGGGAAAAATCTTATTTAGGCAGGCAAGACAATTCCCAACCAGAGTACATAGAACCAAACCCTGGCCACACTATCACCCAAGAGATGAAAAGAACCCTAGCCAGTGGCTTAACTTCTGATAGACAATGGGGAGGGGATATTACAAAAGAAACTGAGTCCTTGTGAAGACTAGGGATGAGCTTCATCGATAGACTGCCTGCCTAGCAAGATGCCCTGGCTTCATCCCCAGGACCACATAAGCCAGGTATTGTAGCACGTGCCCCAAATCCTAACTCTGGCAAGCTGGAGACAAGTCACAAACCTGAAATCCATCTCTAAAAAATAGAAAGGGGAGTTCCTTTTATGCTGGACCTAAGCTGAAAATAATTAAGCTGAGGATTTAACAGAAAAGAACAGGAAATCAAACCTAAAAGGCAATGTTGACAACACTGGTTGAAATTCTGAAACCAGCAATCTAGGGTCAAGTCAATGAAGTACCTGAATATTGACTGTTATATGTTCCTGAAAACATAAGAACTGAAAAAAAAAATTACATGAGTTACCATCTCAGATAAGCCCAAACATATGAATAATATATCCCATTGGTAATCTAGTAAAAATACAGAACTAGCTACTTTAAAACTGTACCTGTCAAACTGTTTTCTGACTCCCTTTATTTATATATTTGACTATTTTCTGAAACTAATTTTTAAATATGGGTTCTATCAATATTTATCATATTCCAAGTAAAACTTTAAGTAAATTTTAATTCACTTTCAACAGGCCTAACCTAAATAACTTTTATAAAAAATAACCTTTTCTAGAAACAACACAAAAGTTAGTAGTAAGAGTGACACTATTCTACATCTGTGCAAGTTTCTTTACTGTCTGGATCAACACAGACAGCTGGACTCTCCTACTTTCTTTAGCATTCAATCTGCTGCACATTTGAAAGTACAGGAAGGAAATGTGACACAGAAATCTGTACAGTTGGAAAGAATATTTTTTTTGATAGTCTTCTCAGATAATAATGGGTATTCATCTTTTATTCAATGCCAAAACGCAACAAATGGAGATTAGTGCAGGTTACTAAGTAGAATCTAAATTCTCGGTTTGTTGCATAAAAATCCACTGGGTTGGGGTTAGGGAGGTAGTTCAGTCACTAACAAGCATGAGGATATGAGTCTGAGCCCCAAACCCATACAAACCCCCCCCCCAAAAAAACAAAAAACAAACAACAAAAAAGCTAGGCATGGTAGCTATGCTTCTAATCTCAATGTTGGGAAGTAAAAACAGATCTCTGGAGCTGATACAAAAACAAAACAAACTCAAGAAAACAAAAAATAAAGTGGACCACTCTTAATAAGCAGCAGCCAAGACAATCATCTACTTCCCCATGAGCCTACCTACATACAATACACAAGAGGACCTGCACATGCACACACACACACACACACAAACACAAACATACAATACACAGGAGCACCTGCACATGAGCGCGCACACGTGCACACAAACACAAATCTATCTACATCTTTCTCTGGAAAATTTTTATAACATTAAGAATTGAGGGCTGGAGAGATGGCTCAGAGGTTAAGAGCACTGCCTGCTCTTCCAAAGGTCCTGAGTTCAATTCCCAGCAACCACATGGTGGCTTACAACCATCTGTAATAGGGTCTGGCGCCCTCTTCTGGCCTGCAGGCATACACACAGACAGAATATTGTATACATAATAAATAAATAAATATTTTAAAAAAAACATTAAGAATTGATCATTTAGGAAAAAACATGTTTGGTGAGTTATTCATATTTTCCAAATGCTGAAGCAGTTATCTTCTTGCCTCCGTCTCCCACATGCTAAGATTACAGGCATAACACCATGTTCATGTAGAACAAATGTATTTTTAAAAAACACATTCATTCCTTGAAAATCACCAACAATCACACCAGAAACACGTACTGGGAAACTAGCAAATTCACGCCGACTGACTCTGGTTTTCCAAAACCTTAACTTCTTTCATGTGAAAGATTCAACTTTTTATCACTGACAAATAAGTTACTTTCCTTTAAGTGCCGGGTTCATCTCACTCATTTCACCACACACCTGGTCTAAATGACAGGAGTGTAGCCACAGGCATTCTGCGAAGTGAAAAAATGACACCACATTTCAAAAGCAGCTCAGTCACGAAGTGGTCTTCCTAGACACAAGCAGTTCACTTGAACATGCAAAAATGCTTCGCACACACTTCACATTTAATCACACAAAATAAAGACTATTTAAAAGCTAACACTGGCCGGGCAGTGGTGGCGCACGCCTTTAATCCCAGCACTCAGAAGGCAGAGGCAGGTTGATTTCTTTGAGTTCGAGGCCAGCCTGGTCTACAGAGCTTGTCCCAGGACAGGCTCCAAAGCTTCAGAGAAACCCTGTCTTGAAAAAACTGAAGAAACAAAACAAAACAAACAAAAAACTGTTTACTTAAACCCTCACAAAGGGCATTCTTAAGTGAAACTGGAGTTTTCTTTCAAATGCTGAACATATATCTGGATGTGAAAAGCACAAAGACACTGTCTTAATTAATACATGCCAAGGAGCCACCAGTCTGCACCACAGCACAACTGGACATTGGGAGAGAACAAATGTCTCCCCCTATTATGGAAATTATTTTGAGCTCATGACCTCTTTAATAAAAGGACTGTGGGACTTCCCAGAAGTCCACAGAGCACATTTTGGGAACCACTGTTTCAAAAGGTTAGAAAGGAAGTTGAATTTTAATACCTGGCCACTGGGAAGAGGACTGTATTGGAATTCCACGGGAGCTCAAAGTAGCTCCAGTATGCGAAGGCTAACCTTTAAAAGTACAAGTCTGAAATGCTCTCAATGCCACAAAGCACTGGTCTAATTTACAGATTACCAAAAATACAGAAAATGAATTAAAACACCATGAATACACCTAATTGAAAAGTCTAATAACAAAGTGGGCTTTTTTAATATAATTATCAGCATCATTTCAATACCTACATCCATAAAATTATTCTTTCAACTACGTTTATTGTTTTTGGGGGTTTTTCTGTTTGTTTGTTTGAAAAAGGATTTCACTATGCAGCCTTGGCTGGCCTGAAATTCAGAGCTATCCTCCTGCCTCTGCCTCTCAAATGTTGAGATTAAAGACTGCCACCATGCCAGTCTTCAACTGATCTTAACAAAGTCTATAACATTAGATGCATTTAGTGTCCTAACAATTCCTAGCTTCTCTCAGCTCATTACACTTTGTCAATCTTTCCCCCAAATGATTCAACTGATACGATGACTGTCCACCATATTACCTTCTCTAGAGTTAACTAGTCAGCCAATTACCACTAATAAATACCCTTAATTCAGTTCCAAATTTATGAATATATTTTGAAGCCAGGTGTAGGGCACAAATGTGTAATCTACGAGGCTGAGGGAAGATGTCCTGAAATTGAAGGCTACGTGGCAAGACCTTGTCTGAAAACACACACATGCACACAAATATACAAGCACAAGCACATGTATATACATACATTTAATCTGAGAAAGCCCAAACTATATAGATTCATCCATATGTATAGAAATCATATTAGGAGAGCAATTACTTATCAGTAATCCTTTCTGTTTAATCATAAGAACTTCATTCAAAACATGTAAATTAGGATTTGATAGGTTCTAAATAAAACACTCCAAAGTATTGATGGTCAAAAGGTATAAACAAATACAGAAATATTAGGCAATATAAATAACCAAAACAGGGCTTTTTCCCCTATAGTTACTCCCATGCCTCCTTCATCCTATTCCCATTCTGAATTGAATGTGTGTGTGTGTGTGTGCATGTGCGCACGCATGCGCTACAGTTCGAGAACAAAACAGTTTTATTGTTATAAATAGTTCTTCCAAAGACAAGAGATGCAGCTAACTCTATAGCCCAGCTCTGGAGCAATCTCAAGAGTACATAAGTAGAGGGGCTGCGGAGGAGCTCGGTGGCACAGCACTGGTCTAATTAACCAAACGTGAGGCCCTAAATTCAATCACCAGCACAGGGAAAAATAGGAAAAAGAGAACAGTGCCCAAATGATCTCTCCATAGAACTGCCAACTAGTTGGGCTAGTTGAGCAACTTTCTCACAATGCAAAAATTAAACCCCCAACTGTACAGGTTTAATCAATGCAACTTTCCTCTTTAGGCCCAGAATACTGTGACGATTCCAAGCACACTAACCCCTGAGGATGACAAAATTCCAGGGCTGAAGAAATGGTTACCCGGTTAAGAGAATGTACTGTTTCTTCTAGAGATATGGGGTTCGGTTCTCAGCACCCACTCTGGGCACGTGGTTTTAGTTACCTACAGAGAGGCACATACATATGTCTAGTTAAAAATTATTAAGGGGCTGGAGATGTGGCTCAGCAGTTAAAAGCGCTGGTTGTTCTTCCAGAGGACCTGGATTAAATTCCCAGCACCCACATAGTGGCTCACCACTATCTGTAACTCCAATTTTGGAAGATCTAGTGCCCTCTTCTTGGCCTCCACAGACACCAGGAATGCAAGTGGTGCTGGCATAGAAGTAGGTAAAACACCCATACATAGAAATATATTTTATAATTAATAAAAATAAATATTTTAAAAAGAAATAAAATTTCATTGGGTGTTTAGATGCTAATTTAGAGATCAATTTAATGATCATAAGAAATGTAGCTTCCTAAAACTTGTCATTAAATACAAATAAACTGAAAAAAAACGGGGGGGGGACAGAAAGAAGGGGATTGGGAAGAAGAGGAAGGCAGAGATTTAAGAGCAAAACAAACATGGCAATACCTTCAAAAGACCCATTAAATTAAATGTGCAATGGACCTTCTGTATGAATGTATCACTGCACTACAAAGAACATAAAGCAGAACTGAGTATGGGATCATAGGCTGTAATCACACTGCTCAGTAAGCTGAGGGGGGGAGTCAATCAAAGTTCAAAGTCAGCCATGTAGTGAGACCCTATCCCCAAAACAAACAAAAATGAGAGGGGGAGTTAAAATCAACAATGAAACAGGTTAAAAGGACCCTAAGGTTCAACTACTGCATTTTCCTGAGCTGGTTACACAGTCCAGCACAAACCAATCAAAACTTCTGTGGTTATTAATCAGGCATCGATGTTTCGTAAAGCTCTCCAAGAAATCTCAATGTTCAAGTAAGACTGAAAATCACTGTCCCAACCCTTGAGATTAAAAAAGCAGTGAAAAGAGCTAGGAGGGCACAGTGCAGAGGCAAGACACTCGCCTGCACTCATGAGGCCTAAGCTCTACCCCCACAACAGCGGAGGCCTAGAGCAATAAGTTTTCCAAACTGGGAAAAGAAAATCCTATTTAAGATATGAATTGTATTGAAAGAGATTTAGAATCAGCTTCAAATACAATCATCTCTAGTAAATGTTTGACCTATGGACTTTATCAATTATTAAAACCAAGCATCTGATCACCTACCATTCCAGTTTTACAGAAGTGAGTACCACCTAGTCCTTATCCATCCTAGTCCTCATTCACTTCCATATCGAAAATAAATCTTCCTCGATGCCAATTACACCATGTAACAGTGTCAAGGTGACACAATCTAAAATACCTCGTTTCTGAGAAGCTGGTATTCAGCCAAAATTTCCATTACCAAAACTACACAATTTAAAATAAAAGGGAAAAACTCCAACAATTCTAAATGACTCATTAGCATAAGCTGAGGATATTAAGATGCCCACAGCATCATAACCAAAGTAGCTCATATGCATGGTATCTATACATATTTATCAGTTATCTGAAGTCTCATCTTAAGTGAATCTTCATTTAACTAATGGACAAAAACAAAACAAAAAAATCTAAATAATTTAAGAAAGCTATACTGACATTCTAGTCTAAGACCCTTAACTTTCACTTAGCACAAAAAACAATGAAGCCATTTAGTCAGGTTAGTTTTATACATGATTAAGGGTTCACCTGAGTCACTCATCCTCATGGCTTGAACAAAACACAGTGGAGGGTGGGAGGTATATATACAACCATACAATGAAGCACTGAAAAAGTTATTACAAGATATTTAAAGAGCTATCCACTCTGGAAGAATGAGAAATGAAAAGAAAAACAAAAACCTTGGCATTAACTACATGGGGACAAAACAGAACTGAAATAAGTTAATATTTTAACACCAGAAAAAGAATGTATGTTCTCCCCAAAAGAGGCAAAATTTTCAACAAGCCCAAATATGCAATTAACCCTGCGGAGCTGATTGCCCTAGTAGTGGCCCCAGTCAAGAACAGCTCAATTAGAATAGTGAATGTCAGTATTACTATAACTCTGGCTCAATCAGGAAGAAAAATAGGTTCTAATTGAGCTGGGGTGTGACAGGGCTGCATAAATTAGTTTAATACTTCTTAATTCTCTCTCTCTCTCTCTCTCTCTCTCTCTCTCTCTCTCTGTGTGGGGGGGAGTGTAAACAAAGGGGAATTCAGATACAAAATTCACCAACAGAAATACTTCAAACTAGCATACAGCATAAACAAAACAGTGACTTTAGAAAAAAACAAGATCCTAACCCAGTATAAGCAGAACTGTTTCAAGGGCAAAGCCCTCAGGAAAGTGTAGGTCCATATAAAACATAACATAATCCCATATTACTTTCACTGACTTGTTTAGCGCAAATTTTCATTAACTCTGCAAACACAATTTTAATTCTCCCCCAACTTAAGATTTACAACAGAAGCATTTAATCAAAACTATTAATTACTTTTCAAACAAACAAACAAAAGTACATGTAATACGTCTTGAAAGCAAAGCAAAGTCACTCATATTACTGCAGTCAACTCTGTTAATTCTCTTCAGAAAGGTTTCATTTAAATTCCAGCAATTTAAGCCTACGAAATTCATCCCATCAAGATCTGAAGCCACTTGGAGCCGTGGGTATTAGTCTGCCTCTGTGCACGTTTCTAAGGAGTTCACCAAAGAAAACAGAAGCCTGAGCCTGGGGGCACCTTGTCCCAGTCCTGTATTTCAGCACTTGAGAGACCGAGAAAGGATGGTGAGAAGAGTATGAAGCCATACAAACTCATGACAGTATCATGGATGAAGCGTTAGGGAGAAATTGTATTCTTAAAATTAGTATACCAATCATTTACACCTCGAAATAGCATGTACTAATCCTATCAAGTCTTTCCAATAGAGACAAGAGCCCCCAACACTAGAGCAAAGTTACTTTAGAACATCCTAAGCTACGTTCCAACTGCAAATACTTCAGGTCCTAAAGACAAGGTCAATCAGGAGACCTATAAAAAAAAAATTCAAATGCAGTGCTTAAAATTTAACTACTTTGTGGAATTTATACATTTCCGTACTTTCAAGTAAGATTCCACACGGT
Source organism: Microtus oregoni (assembly GCF_018167655.1). NCBI lineage: Eukaryota > Metazoa > Chordata > Mammalia > Rodentia > Cricetidae > Microtus > Microtus oregoni. Next base: position 3,108,192 of record NW_024543833.1, on the reverse strand, counting down.
TTTGCCTTTCAGCATAAAATCCTGACCCTAATTCTTAAAACGTTCAAATAATCAAGATGCTACTTTGAGGAAAAGGATGCTAAATCCGACAGAAGTCAAAGATGGTTAAAAAAAAATTACCCGAGATTACAAGCCTGCAGAACATGAATTCAGGGCGTTTTCTATAACTCTTCTTTTATCTTGCTACTTTATTTCTAAGGAAGTGACAATCCCACCTTAAATTCCTTAAATTATCAAAACCTTATGACACTTTAAAAAGTAATTTAAAAATGAATTACCTAGAAAAAAATCAACTTTAAAAATTTTAAAGTTTACTCCAGCTTTCGTGGGGGCAGTTGGGAGGAGCTATCAATCAACAGCCTCCCTCCTCGCAAAGGAACCTTTCAAGTTAACTAAACACGCCCATGTCTTTGAAAAATCTGGCTTGAGAAATCATAACAGCAGTTTGGGGTGCTGAAGCCAACGCCCTCCACTCTCCACTAATTTCACGCTCTGTGCATGTAGCCCTAACAATAAAATAAACTACGCCTTTTATTAGAAGACACGTTTTATTAGGGGAGGGAGGTGGTGCAGTTAGGCGCTAAGAATGTTTCCCGCAAGCCGCCATCACCCACAATACCCAAAAAGTAAACAAATCAAAGCTACAAACGTAAACTGAAAGGACACAACCAGGAAGAGAAAGTGGGGACAAAGAGAAAAAAACAAACACTTGCTGCTGGGGGGAGGGGGGCCACGAGGACGGACGGACCCGGGGCACCCCGGACACAACGCACTCCCGAGCTGCCCGACGCCACGGCCCGGGCCGCGGCCAAACTCCTCCCGAACAACAAAGAGCGGCGGTGCAAACGGCGCTCGACTTCCCGGGACGGCGCGCCTCACCGCGAGTGGAGTTGGGGCCCCGGGACCCACGGGCGAGCACGCGGAGATGGGGCGCGCGGGGGGCGACCCACCCGAGCCTCGCCGGGCCCGCGGGAGCCCGCCCTGGGGCCCGGGCCAGGGGACGACCCGCGCGTTTACCTGGGCTCCGCACCGCCAAGCCGTCGCTTCCCGGGTCCCGCCCGCGGCGTCCGGGCCCAGGCGGCCCCTCTCCCCCGCCGCGCGCGCCGCGGACCGCGCGGGCCGGGCCGCTGGAGCTCCGGAGCCGCCCCGCCGCGGGGGGCCTCGCTCGCGGGCCGCCGGCTCCCGTCACGCGTTCCCGCCCCCCCGGGGGACGGCCGCGGAGCCGAGCGCGACGCGGGAAGGGCCTCCCGAGGACGGCCGGACCGACGGACGGAAGGCGGGCGGGCGCACGCACGGGCTCCGCCACCCGAGCCGCTCCGTTACCGCAGCGGCGACGACGACCAGGGCCGTGTTGTTGCTGCCAACTTGTCGGAAGGCCACTGAGCATGCGCGCGCGGGGACCACATCCGGGTAATTTCAGGGTTTGGCCCTTTTCCCCCCCGCAGCGCTCCTTTCTCCCGGCTGCCCCCGCCTCCCGCCCAGATCCGGGAGGGTCCCAGTGCGCAGGCGCCCGCGGGCAGCAGCGGGCTGCTCGCAACCCTAGCCCCGGCAGGGCCGGCCCAGGCTGAGCGCGCAGAGCAGAGCGGCGGCGGTGGCGGCGAGTTGTAGTTTCGCGGACTGTTTAAAGAGTACGCAAGCAGCGGCGGGACAGCTCAGGATGTGCAATGGGCAGGGCTGCCGGGTCGGGTTGGGACTTTGAAGACCTTGGTGGGCACGGCAGCGCTAACTGCAGGTGTTTGTAGCAGTTCACTTTGGAGGGGGCGAGGGGGGGGGGGGGCGGGGTGGAGTGTCTGTCCCTTTCTTCCCACCGACCCGGAATCGAGCTCAACTTGGTGGCGCGCGGTCAAGGAATCACGATCAGGGGCCTTGGCCCGTGTTGCCAAATGTGAGCAGTTGGAATTTCGAGTTGGAGGCGACCTTCCAGACCTACTGTACACCTGCTGGGTAGGTTGTGCAAGCTGGGACGTATAGCTCAGTTTCAAACTTAACACCTTACAAAGCAAAGTCAGAATTTTCTCCCATTCCCTAGGTGGCCGGATGGCTGAATATCTAAAACATCCAGGGCAACCTAAAGGGAAAATTCAAGATTTGATGTCTATGTACAAAGGCTGTTTCCTTCGCAGCACCACGCTACAAAAGTCAAAACAAAGGATAGTCATTTGGTGGCAAAAGACCCACTCTTGATTTTAACTTCGTAATTATTTTCTTTTCTAATTTTATGACTTTTGTACTCAGTGATTAGAACACAGGCCTACCACATGCTCCCTGGGTTTGATTCATAGAACACGCATGTAATCCTATCACTTGGGAGGCAGAGGCAGGGGGATCGCCAGCCTGCTAGGTCTACATAGCTAATTTCAGGCCAAGAACTAAAGAGTGAGACCCTATCTCTAAAATAATTAATTTAGACGTCCCAGAAAACATAAATTATTGGTGTCTTTTTAAATTTTTCACCAACCTGAAAATGCTTCCATCAGGATTCCTTTAAGACAAGCTATTAGACCAGTTAAGTCATTTCTTAAGCTCTTCTGGGTGAAACTTTACACGTGTTTTTCCACGTCTGACCATCCCAGCCTGGTCTAAACCTCTTCAACAAGAAAGCCCTGAGGTTTTCAGCTGAAACTGGTCTACTCCTGAGGTGTAGGAAGGCTTTTCAAGGCTATGCAGAGAATTCATTTCCAGACAGTGTGTGCTGTTTCTTCACCTCCAAAAGGCAGCTGAGGGCAGTGTTTCAAGACTGTCCTCATACCTTACAAAAGAAAGTCAAAATTCTCTCCCACTATTAAGGTGGCCCAATATGTAAAACCCTCAGGGCAAGCCAAAGGCACTTGGGATTTTTTTATCCACAGGGATCCAAAAATTGGTATCTGTGATGAGAAAATGCATTACTTAAATAATTCTATATTAAATTCCTTTGCAAATCCAATACTTTGTTGTCATCAAAATTGAAGGGTACAACAGTGACTGGACTTGGTGGGTTATAAAAAGAGGAGGAGATGAAGTTGGGAGGGTGTTGTATTATGAGCAGCAGGGCTGCATCCCCGGCACCCGGCCACCCACATGACTAGCTTATGCCCCGAAATAATTACACGGAAACTGTATTCTTTTAAACACTGCCTGGCCCATTAGTTCCAGCCTCTTATTGGCTAGCTCTTACATATTGATCTAACCCATTTCTAATAATCTGTGTAGCCCACGAGGTGGCTTACAAGGGAAGATCTTAACCTGTGTCTGTCTGGAGTGGGAGAATCATGGTGACTGCCTGACTCGGCTTCTTTCTCCCAGCATTCTGTCTGTCTACTCCACCTACCCAATTTTCTGTCCTATCAGGCCAAGCAGTTTTCTTTATTAGTTAACCAATGAAAGCAACAGATAAGATACAAGACCCACCTCCATCAGGAGGGGGATATGAGGGTTGGGAGAATTCAGGAGCTACTGTAGGGAAAGTGGAAAAGGTCTATACACAGTGTATACATGTATGAAACCCCACAATGAATACAATTGAAAGATGGAAGGAAGATCTGTCAGCTGGCAGATCATTAAAATTGATTGGTTGTGGATCAGTCTGTGAGTCCTTGGGAATATACTTCTGAAAGAAGTCTGTTAAAGTGGAATATCATTGCTAACATCGAACTTTTATGTCAGGTATCTGTGTCTATCTAATGCGTTACTACAAGTTAGAGGATTAAAGCAGTACGCTCTTATTCTCTGTTCCTGAGTCCAGGCATAGCTCAGCTAGGTCCTCTACAGGGCAATGCTCCCTACACCCCGGCCTCTTGGTTCCGTGGCCTTTGCCCTAACTCAACCATGCACTCCTATGGTGTTATTTATGGGAGTCGTATCAAACTCTACACCTTCATAATCAAAGTTTCAAACAGCTGATACACAGATCACTACCTCTTTTTTCCAGATCACTCTATCAACTACTCCAAGTTCTTAAGGAGTTCAACTCTCACCTCTGTCTTCTCAAATCCTTGCCTGGCTCTAGCTTCTGCCCAGCCGTGATAGTCACCCTTGCACATATCCTCAGCCCCTTGGTTTTCTCCCTTTTTCCTGAGTTCAGCAAAAACACAGTCCTGATTCAAGCTGGCTTAGACATTAGGACCCAAGCATCTGGTCCTAGACATTAGGACCCAAGCATCTGGATATAGCTATAGGAAAACACAATACTTGCTTTCATTTTATCACTGTGAATCTCAGGTTCCTACCTCCCCCTTCCATTCTTTCTAGATTTCATTCTTCCAACCTATACATCTTCCTCTTCAAGGAATTGCCCTGCTTTCTGTTTCGCTGAGGGCATTAAAGCAGTGAGACACAAACCACATCTACCCTCATCGACACACTGGCTCTGTCTCCACCTTGCCCCTCATGACACAGTTAGATTTCCGTGTGCCCAGCTATTGTGTGAGAGACTTTTTCTGGGGAGAAACGACTTACTTATCTACTCACTCCAGAAAGGTAACCCAGGAATGACCAAAGTAACTGTTGCACACAATCCAACATGGTGAAGCAATGAGTCTGTTACTAACTGGAGTGTGGATGAGTGATTACTGAATAGAGCAGTACTTTTTGAGCAATGACTCAAAAAACAGCTGCTTCTGGAAAAGCTCACCCCCAACACTGATGATGGCTCATGAAAGCTACAACCCCAGAACTCTGCACAGCTTGCAGGCATCTCCCCCAGATTTCCTCTCTGTATCTTGGCTGGTCAGAGTATCCTCCTCCGGTATTTGGATTCTTCTTCTGTGAAGCTGTGGAGGGGCCTTCAAGAATATTCCCATCAGGAAAGCTAAATATGACTGTGGGAAACACTAGGGAAGGGAAGAGCAGGATTTGTGTGATTTGAAGGAGACTGGAGAAAGAGGGGCAGGGCATTAACTGAGGAGGAAGGAAGTCAATACAGAAAGGGAGGGAAGAGGGCAATATAACACTAAGGGGCCTGAAAAAACCATAAGGAATCACCATTATTTATCTTGACATAAATGTACGTGTAAGTTTATGTGTATACATATAGAATGAAATTTTCCCACTTGAGTTGACAATGCTCCTCCCTGCAACTAAGAATCTTAAACTAACAAAAACTCTTAATGCCAGGCGTACAAAACCTCTCAAGTTGTTGGTCTAAGAGCTTCCCAAAGCAACAGACCATTGCTGTTGCCCTTGATTACCTCCCAGAGGGACTACTAAGTTATCACACACTTCAGGCACCAACACAGACGATCCAGGCTGAATTGATCTGAAAGCCTCTTCGCGAGGTCTAACTTTCATAGAACCAGGAGGTGCTGTGCAAGCTTCCAAGGGTGGGAAGCAACCCATACTTCTACGCAACTATGACTTCTATGAACCACAACACCAACCAGCATGGCAGGACAAACCAAGAGTGCAATAGTGGCATTCATGCCCTAGAGGTAAGTTACAGTTGTCTACTGTCCCTAAGACCTGATCAGCAGGAGAGAAACCATGCTTGAGACTGGAAACCCAGCCAATTACCCAGAGCCAGTGAGCTCATGGATCTTAGAGGAGAACCACATGTCAACAGTTTACCAAACCCTACCTACCATTCTAATATTTACTCTTATACCGAAAAATAAATGTAGCTCCCACCCCTCGTCAGAAACAAACAAACAAAAAACAAGCAAAAAACCCTCTTTGTAACAAAGACCATTACAGAAACCACAACCAATCAAAATGCAGAAAACAAGTGATCCTAGAATACTAGGCCCATTTGACATATCTATGACTTAACTCCTGAACCTAAGACTCAGGGAACATCAGAAAAGATGGGGAAGAAAGACGGCAAGTGCCAGAGGACCAGGAAGTCTGCTGTGAGATTGTTTCTCCTAGAAATGTCAGGGAAGCTTCACCAGTGATACCTCAATAATATGGCTGCCTAAGCAAGACCCAAACAAATGCAACACCGGTAGACATGCTCACACAAAAGGGAACATCTCACTGGGCCCCTGAAGAAAGAACTAATGGATGTTGAGACCAGGGAAACAGTCTTCCCCAGGGATGAGTGTCTTAACTGGTTATCCAATACTAAGTGGTCAGCCCTGAGATCATAACATTTAAGGAATACTAAATACTAACTAAAATCTGACCAAGTTGTAGTTATTTATTTAAATATATATATATGTGTGTATATATATATACACACACACACACATATATATATATATATATATATGCCATGAATTCAAGAGGGAACAAGAAAGGGCGTGTGAGAATAGTGGGAAGAAGAAAAGAGAAGGGCTAAATGATGTAATTTTATTTTAATTTTTTTAAAAAAGCAAATAAAAAAAATCTTCCAAGTTTCTACTTTCTCAGGCATGTGACCTTTATTTAACCAACTGAGTCTCATGAGCCCCTCCTCCCTCCTAGAGGAAGTGTTTGAATTCAGAGGAAGCTGCTATGAACTGGCTGATGCTAGCTCTCCGCTAAAGGTGGCAGGTGGGTCCTAATCCCTCTCACCTTCACTCTGACCATTCCCTGTTTTCTGTATTACCAGTGTTTCGCCTCTGCTGGTCACTCCAGATGCCCATCAACAGCCGTTATTTTTCTACTCCTGCTAAGCCTTCTCTTGTCCCCATTTGTTCTGTCAGCTATTTTCTCTGCTTCCTCTGCAGCAAAACTCCAATAGTGTTCTACATAATAATACTTTGTTCTTAGTTCTCCCATGCTAGGAACATGCATAGAATATCATACTGTTCCTAAAAAGTCCAAAAAGAAGTAACCTGTGTTCAGATGAACACCTATAAGCTGGGGAGACTCCTGAGAACCCAGCACCTACATAAAAAGCCAGCCATGGTTGTATCTTCTTGTAGTCCATCATGAGGAAGGGGGGGACAAAAATATCCCTAGGGCTCACTGATCAGGCAAACTAGCTTAATTGTTGATCCCCAGTCCTGGTTGAGAGACCCATTCTTCAAAAACAAGGACAATTCCTGAGGAAACTCACCAAGATTGACCTCTGGCCGCCACATACATACATGTTCACAAATGTATATACACATTGCTATATACACAAGACATCTGCAAACATGTGAATACACAGAAGACTGCACACATGAAGTCATAGATGCACCTTATTTTTGTCAGCCGAAATGGCAGGTCTTCCACTTCCCTAAAGCTCCTCCCATCATGCTTCACTCCTTACTACTTTACCGAAACAACTTTTGGCAAGGTTAACAATGAGCTTCATTTTGCTTACATCCAATGGTTAAGTCCCATCTTGACATGCTTTTTATGACAGCTGACACAGCTAATCACTGGGTTGGGAGACCTGCTTGGGGTTGTTTGTTTTAGGTTTTCTAACCTATTGATTTCCCCTGTCCCTCTTTCCCTGTCATTTTGCTTGTTCCACCTCTTCTCTCAAACTGTTTAGCCTTGCGCTGAGTGGCCCCAGGCTCATCCCTTAAATTTCACCTTTGCTTTTTAATCTATACATATTTTTTTCTCAGTGATCTCATCCAGTCTCTTGACTTTCAGTACCATCGCAGCTGTATGATGTCACCAGATGATGACAACTGTCAAATTTATATCACCAGCTCACACTTTCATCTGAATTCCATATTGTGCTTATCTGCCACATCTCAAACTCCACATGTCACAGACTGAACAATATACCTCCCTCACACCGTGACCTCATGCCATTCTCTGGTCTGTTCTTTCCCCTTCTCAATGAAATAGCTAGAAACACATCACCACCAGGCAAACATCCTGACATGTTCTCTATGGTCCCACCAGTCAGGAGGCTGGAAGCTTCATTCCAGCCTGAGTTAAATAGTGAGGCAGTCATGGAGAGAACAGGGCTGCTTCTGGGTGGGCAGCTCTGTGGTGAGGCACTTGCCTACCTTACACAAGGCCATAAGTTTGATCTTCAGTACCCAAATAAGTAACAGAACCTCAACTCATTTCTTCACTAATATTCCTCAGTTTGATCCGAGTAAAAATCTATACCCCTCTAACAGAGTTCCGTAGGATCGGCACGGGCAGGCCTGATCATTGTCTCCTTCCTCTCCCCTTTCATTCATCCATCAGTATGCTCCACCTGCTTGGTGGAAGACACCACACTTGCTCCCTCTGAGCAGGCTCTGTCCTCTGTCCGGTACACATTTCCGCCAGAGGCCTACATTTCTAACTTCTTCCCTCCTTTGGCCAAAGTCACCTTCTCAGTGGGGCCCACCAGAACCTTTCTAAAATTCGCAACCCATTCTTTTCTTTTATTTTTTTCTGGCAAGCTGGGGGTCGGGCCCAGAGCTTTGCAAACGCTAGGCGGGCACTTTATGGACCTATATCCCCAACCTCAACCCTGCTGTCACCCCGCTCTCTCGTCACATGTAGCGTTTACCTTGTTGTTTGGTTGTCGTCTATCATTCCTCCACACCAGAGTATAAACTCCATAAGGGCAGAGACTTACAGTAGTACTTGCTAGTGTTGCCAAGTGGGTTTGTTTCAGGGACATGCATGCTCATACCCACTACATGAGTATAGAACTCCGATATAGTTCAGGCTGTTGGGACTGGTGGTGAGTGTGCTGAATCACTGATCAATCTCTCCAGGAACTCTGTACTTAAAATTTAAGGGTATGTCAAAATTTATTCATCATGCATTGTAGCAGATGCCTGTAATCCTAGAATTCGGGAGGCTGACTCAGAAGTATTGTAAGTTCAAGGCCATCTTGAGCTACATCGTTAGTTCCATATCACAAAGAGAAACCCTGCTTTGTTTTTAAGTAGTATTTTACATTGTTTATATCAATTAGCTTCAATTAGCTATTAGTGGTGATTTGAATGATAAGTGTGCCCCAGAGACTTACATATTTGAACATTCCCTCTGTGGTTGGTGATGCTGTTTAGTGTTGGTGCTTTAGCTGATACAGCCTTGATGGAGGGAGTACATTACACTGGGCAAACTCTGTAGCCTCATCCCAGTTCCGGCTCACTCTGCTTCCTGTGTGGTTAAAGATGTGATCTCTCAGCTTCCTACTCTGGTGCTTGCTGCCATGCCTACCCCACCATTGTGAAGGTAACCCACTCCCAAAAAGCTCTCTTCTGTAAGTTGCTTTTCATGGTGATATTTACCACAGTGACAGAAAAGTAACATTGTACTCATTATACAATCAAGGTAAGTTTCCTTTCTGGGCAGAAAAGTAACATTGTACTTATTATACAACCAAGATAGGTTTCCTTTCTGGGTGCAGTGGGGCATGCCTTTGATCCCAGCACTTAACTAAGACACATTGTACTTGTAATACCTGCTATTGTGGTAGCCCATGCCTCTGAATCCCAGCACTTGGAAGACAGAGATGAGTGGGTCTCTGTGAGTTCAAGGTCAACCAGATCTGCATTAATTCCAGGCCAGCTGGGGGCTACAACGAGAGTCCCCTGTCTCAAGAAAGAAACAACAACAGGGGCTGGAGAGATGGCTCAGAGGTTAAGAGCATTGCCTGCTCTACCAAAGGTCCTGAGTTCAATTCCCAGCAACCACATGGTGGCTCACAACCATCTGTAATGGGGTCTGGTGCCCTCTTCTGGCCAGCAGGCATACACACACAGAATATTGTATACATAATAAATAAATAAATATTTAAAAAAAAAGAAACAACAACAAAAGGACAGATTTCCTTAATCTTAAGAGACACTGAGACTCCATTTTATAAATATTTTTAAATCATAGAGAAATATTATATGTGGATCAATAAAAAACTTTCCAGCCTAAAATATTACATTAAAATTCTCAGAAACAAGTGTAATGGAAAAACAAGATCAAAGACTGAAGAGTGATATAAAGTTTCTTTTAAAGAAAAGCTTGTTCGTGTATTTTTTGATGGATGAGAGATGCGTTATGATATGTAGATTCCCCTGGATATACTTAAGGAATGATGTAACAGTCTTATTTTAAAATGCCAATACTTACAATATGACAGAAATAATAAAGCTTGCCATCGTTTAAAGTTACGAGGAAACACTTTAAATATGACCTTTAAAAGTACCAGGAACACAGTTACTCAAATTTCTTTTATGAGTCCAGCAAGAAGTCATTTTGAGGACCACAGTCCCAGAGAACACACACAGGGAGCCAAGCCGCCCCTTTGCAGGGCTCTCCTGGGTGAGCCATCTCTGCTCTCACCCGCATCTCTGACCTGTGCAGAGAGAGACTTCAAAGCCTTCTGTTTCTGCTGTCATTTAAGGGGCCTGTACCTCCTAGGTGGAGATTTTCCAGGAGAGAAGATTGTGGACCTCCAGTCCCTCTATGAAGATAGAGACAAAGCCCCAGTAGTGGCACCCGGCAGGGGAAGGAGCAGAAGTGAACTGTGCCATGGAAACAACCTAGCAACTGCCAGCTTCAAGCACGTCACTGACATAGTTTAATGTTAGCTCAATTTTCTTTTTTTTTTTTTTTGAGACGGTCATGTTTGAAGCCCAGGCTGGCCCTGAGCTTAGAATCCTCCTGTCTCACTCTCACACATGCTGGGACAGTTAACCTGTACTACAGGCCCAGTCCTTTAAGCCGATGTCTTTTTAAACATTCAGCCCTTCAGTGGTTTGCCAGTGATTAGCCGAAATGGCAAGTGTTTTAGTAATCTTTGGCTTTGTGACCAGGAAAAGATTTTTGACGGTGACTTGGATACTCATTTGACCACCCAGCTATTGTTCTTTTTTAGTTGGAGAGGAGAAAAGAAACAGAGAAACGGATGGAGCAAAGGGTCCATCTTTACTGTTTTCAAAAGTCTGGAATGGCTGCTGTTCAAGCTGGATCCACTAGGACCTTCACAGGCAGCTGCGGACAGAATCCCAAGGGGGGAAAGAGGTGGAGCAGGAAGGAAGGAATTAGGAGGGGAGGGGAAAACCCACAGTCCATCTTTGTCTGGCAGCAACCCTCAAAATTCCCAAGAGGCCACCGACAGCGCTGACACAGAGAGGTGGCCGCACAACTCTGAGTGAGGGGACCCAGGCCCCTCACCAGTTCTTTGAATGTTGTACTTGGTGCCTACTATGTGTCAAATATTGGTGCCTACTATGTGTCAAATATTGGTGCCTACTATGTGTCAAATATTGGTGCCTACTATGTGTCAAATATTGGTGCCTACTATGTGTCAAATACCGAGCGATTCAGAGATAAATCTGCCAATCAGCATTCTGGAACAGCTCCCAGTCCTGTGGGTGACGGTGGAGTGTTGGATGATTCTGAAGGTGAGTTGGGACAGAACTGTAGAAGGCTTCAGAAAAAGCAATTCTTCTGCTGAGTTTTGTGAAGTGATCACTGGTTGACAGGGAAGAGTGGAGGTTTTCAAAGCAAAGGGAACAGACGTAGAAACAGGAAATTTGTTGTTACGTGTGTGTGGAATGATTTTTAAAACATCAGTATGTAGTGACATATACTCGCCCATGTAAAAATACAGCCAGAAAACTTGATAAAAGAGCACAAAATGGATTATTTGCTGTGGTAAATAGATACTAATGTTTATCAAAAAGAAATGATTTGAATAAATTAAGGTGCATCCAATAGAAAATGTCAGACTGTATATCCCAGGGGAATGATGCCCCCTAAAGGAGGGCTGATGATGAGAATATCGTGGTGGCATTTATGTTTTAAAGGAGGAGAAACAAGATAGTTACCACATTGTGGTGGTACCACATGGAATAAGAACAGAGATGACATTGAGGTGAGTGGGAGGACATTTTTCACTGTTTAATCTCTTTAGAAACCATGTAAATGTGTTACCTGGTTGAAAGCTTAGATTTAAACTTGAAATTCAACGTGACCAGAACCTAAACTCTCTGGGACTTGTCTCAATCCCTTCCTCTCATAAATCTCTAGGACCACACTGGTACTCCCCTTGCTATAGACAAACCAAGGTGTGAATTCCTCAGTTCCTATTACCAGCTTGAATACAACAAGTGCCCCACAGTGTCTGAGCACAGAGAGGGGAGATGTACCTAGGAAAAAAGATTTGAAGCAGAACATGAAAAAAGAGCATGTTCACGAACTAAACTCTTGGGGCCACATATGTTTGGATTTTTACAGTTTTGTTGAGATATGATGTAGATAGATATTTCTGTAGACATGTGTATCATTCAGCTAACACTTCCACAATCAAATTTTAAAACAGCAGATTCCTTTCAAAAGTCCACTGTGCCATCCTTACCCTCAGGTCCTTTTGATATCATGGGTTTTTCTGGAAGTTCACATAAGCAGAATTTCAGGCATGCAGCCTTTTATATCGGAATTCTTTCACTCAACGTGTTTTGAGATCCAAGGTATTGCTATGTGTGTGAAGGAACAATCGGGTCCTTTTCACTGTCCAGTATACTCCATTGCATGACTGAACAAAGCCAGAGATGCTAAGTCTGTTAATAGGTTAGTGCTCATCAGGCAAGGGGAGAGAGGGAGCCGAGAGGCATAGGGTCTCCTGCGGGGATGGTAGAAATGTTCTAGAATTAGAACATGCTGATGTTTACAGGGCATTGCAGATATACCAAGACGCTGAATTGGATACCCTAAAAGGGTTGAAGTGGTGAGTTCTCCATTATATAAATTTTATCTGAAAATTACATTTTAAGCAAGAACTGCATGAGTACTTACTAAGCAAATCATCTTTGGAGGTCAGCTGGCCTGGATTCAAGCAGGAATTTCATTTTAGACTAGCCTGAAGAACTCGGACAAAGGAGTCTCAGTCCCTTCTGAAATCCATCTCAGATTAGGCAGCATCTGCTGTGGTAAAACCCAGAGATAGAATTCAGGTAAGGCACGTCGCTTGACTAACAATGGCCTAGTCAGTGTTGGCTACTCATTCAACTGCCCACCCTTGCCACATGCCATGCTGTTACTTGGCTCAACACAAAGAAAGCTGTGTAGTCCACCAGCAAGTGATGAGACCAAGCAAAGTTAAGACGTAGGCCTGGCCTGGGGATACAGGCTTCTAATCCCAGCTACTTGGGAAGCTGAGGCAGGAACACCACAGATTTGAAGAATGGCTACAGACTAAGTCTAATGCAAGCCTACCATAGATATATGGAGTAAGATATCAAGACATTATATCAAAATGTAAAGCATAGGCGAGGGCCTGGCATAGTAGCACTCAGCTGTAATCACAGCATGTAGGAGACAGAGACAGGAGGTTAGTGTGACTCTGAGGCCAACCTGATCTACACATTGAGTTTGGACTCAGCTTGGTCTAGGCAACAAGTTCTAGGCAGCCAGGGCTACATAGCCCCACCTCAAAGACAGGCAAACCTGACTTGGATAAGGGCCTCCTCAGTTCGGTCTTCAGTGTTGCAAAGTTAAAATAACTTGTCTCCTTACTGAGGGATGTTCTGAGTGTTTTTTTTTTCTTTAAAAATACCAGTACTGTAAAAGACAAAGACCAAAGAAAAGGTGCCTGTACTACTAGATCTAGGAGGCTAATAGACATGCTCCCCCTTTTTTCTACAAAGGATATTACAGGATAGAGATTAAATAATAATATTGAACAAATTTTATGTGGTTTGTTTGCCTTTTTAATTTTTTTGAGACAGGGTTTCCCTGTGTAGCCTTGGCTGTCCTGGCACTCACTCTGTAGACCAGGATAGCCTTGAACTCATAGAGATCCATTTGCCTCTGCCTCCTGAATGCTGGGATTAAAAAAAAATGAGCCACCACCGCTTGGTGTTACACGTGTGTGCACACACATGCATGTGTGTGTATGTGTGTGGTGCTGAGGATTGGACTCAGAACTTCAATATGTACTGAACACACAGTAGCACTGTTCTACACACATCCTCAGCCCCAGACCTAGAATCTGAACCCTCTATAGCCCAGCCCTCTCCATAGTGTGTGTGTGTGTGTGTGTGTGTGTGTGTGTGTGTGTGTCGGGGGGTTCTAGCCTTCACTACTAATAGCTGTAGGCTGAAACCAGAGCCTTAGAGGCACTGGAAAGGGTCCTAAGAAACATTTCTGCATCTTTAACCTCAGCACACAAGCTTCGAGAATCTTAAGGAAGGGTGTGAACCAGTGACCGGGAGCTCAAGCTGAAGGAAGAGCTTCCTAACACACTAGTGAAGCTGATACTCTAGTCCCTGGACCACATAGTCAAGGAGCAAAAGTCCTATACTAGATGACCCAGACCTTCAGGGATTCAAACACAAACTTCACTGTGGGAACAGCAGAAGGGAAAGAAACACAAAAAGATTTAGCAAGTCATCCACAGTCATCAATCTAGCCACTCCAAATGCAATCTGGTAAATCATCCATCTAGCCACTCCAAACGCTGTCCGGGAAATTGAGCTGGTTTTCTTTCAAGCATGCTCTCCCTCATAGAACATGCAGAGTGTCCCGACTTTATGCTACATTTCGGAATTCAGAGCTGGACGGGTGAACATTAACTGAAACAGTTATCCTTCATCCATTCCATTCTCCTAGGAGACACCAAATCAGCCTCAAGTCTAAGCAGTGTTGAGTCCACCAGGTAAACTTGGTATCTAAGTCTCAATGTCACAGGCACAAGAGAGGATATTGCAGGAAAGGAGTTCCAGAAATGACAAATTTACCAAAAGCAGGAAAAAAATAAAACAAGAGTTGGCAGTCATACTGTGGTATCATTGGAGTTATAGAGGTCTCTTTTAATTAATATTTGTGTTATATATTTTTAGCTTTTGATCTTAAGGGGGTAGGTGTACTAGCTAAACAGTGCCAAATTCTTTTCATACTTAACATTTTCATTTTTAATTAACTGTATGAGTGTGTGTGTGTGTGTGTGTGTGTGTGTGTACATGTGAGAACATGAGCCGGAGGCACTGAATACCTCCGGAGCTGGAGTTGCAGGTGGTTGTGAACTCTGACACGGGTACTGTTGGTGTTCAAACTTGGGTCCTCTCCAAGAGCAGTACACATCCTTATCTACTTAACCATCTTTCCAGTTGTATTTGCCTCTTATTTTTCCAAACATTATTCTTGGAATTAGATACTCAAGGAAAATAGTCTGTTTTGCTTAGGATCCAAGTCAGTTACTGTTTTTCAAGGTCCCAGGTTAATGTGATGTCACTTTCGGAGGTGGGAATTCAGCTCAGCAGACAGGTGCTGGAGAGGAGATGCTCAGAATATTTGAGCAGATGGTGCCTTGTCTCCTCTGAAAGATGTGGGGGATGACAAATGCATCTAAGGCTCAGCCTCCTTCAAAGAGGTGACCTGCAGATCCCTCGCCTCCCTGAGGCCTCCTGGATACAACCACCCCTCCCGAGATTTTCCTGTCCCTTTATCTTTGCAAGTGCTGGCTGTCACCTGTCCACCTTTACCTCTTCTCTTTCCCATGGCTGACTTTGGTTTCCCTGGCACTTCCAACCAGTTTCAATCCAGTGACTGCCTGGGAACTACCCTCCCCCTTTTCTTCCTTGCCTCTGGTTGCTACTGCCCTCCCCATCCAGGTAGCTTCCTGGGCGAAATCCACATCTTCAAGACAGGAGACACCTCCAGACACCCTTCCACAGCAGCCTGAAAGCTGGTCCCCAGGTCATCTCCTACCTTGTTCAACAGTATCACTGATCCTCTTTCTAAAAGATGCCCTTAGAATCTGGGGAGATGGCTTAGTGGATAAAGCACTTGGGCATGAGTCCCATGTAATGCCAGATACAATAACACACCTCTGCAATCCCAGTACCCTACAGTCATATGGAGGTGGATAGAAGAATCTACAGGGAAGCTCATGGACCACTTAGCCTAACTGTAAAGTGATAAACAAGAGACCCTCTCTCAAACAAAATAGAAGGCAAGACACCTACGGTTGTACTGTTTCTGCAATCACCATGACATAAATACTCTGACTCATACACAAGAAAACACATGTACAACACACATTGCCTCCCCCATCCCCTGTTTTATTTTGTTTTTTTTTTTAAGAAGGAACTACACTGTAGGCAAAGTCTTGTCTGAGGCCTGGACCTCCTTGCTCAGCAGTCAGGCAAGTAGCACTGCCTGAGAATTGTGAAGTTCATCTGAACTTGCCTGAACTTGTCCAAAGCTAGACCAGTTGGTTAGAATGCGGTCAAGACTACAGTTAACCACAGTCCACTAAAGCTCTTTGGAAAATGTGCTCTCCTCAATGCTGTCCTGGGAAGGGAAACGTCAAACAGGATTGTTCAGCCAAGGCCAAGAACACAGCAGACAGTCTTTAGCCTATGAGGGTCTGGGGTGAGGCGGTGTGCCTCCCTCCCCATCTCTCCAAATAGCCTTTGTTCACAAGGCCTGGCCTGTCTCCTGCCAATGACTCCATTCCCACTGATCTCATCCAAACAGCCACCAGCCACTCTTCCTCCTGTGACTTTTACTGTCCTCTGTGTTTAGATCCTGCTTAATTAGGAGACAGCAGCACAACATCTTTGGGTTATAAATGGGCAAGGCATGAAAAATCCTCGCTCTGTACAGCTCTTCGCTCCTGGACAAGTTGCTAGGCATAACCGAACCTCAGTTAAATCATCTACACAAGAAGTATTGGAACACTTTTAATCTTTTCTCCTGAGAATGAAATGAAGGCTTACATCCAGTAGCAATCTACCCAGAGTTCACCATTTGTCAGGTACTGATGTGGGATTCCCCTCTGTATGCTGTGAATATGTTTTATTACCATTGATTAATGAATAAAGCTGTTTCAGCCAATGGCTTAGCAGAACAAAGCCAGGAGGAAAATCTGAGCAGAGATATATATAGAGAGGCAGAGTCAAAGAGATGCCATGTAGCTGCCAAAAGAGACAAATGCCGGATCCTTACCAGTAAGCCACAGCCTCATGCCAATACACAGATTAAGAGAAATGGGTTAATTTAAGATGTAAGAGTTAGTTAATAAGAAGACTGAGCTAATAGGCCAGGCAGTGTTGCAATTAATAAAGTTTCTGTGTGATTATTCATGTCTGGGCAGTCGGGAAACCAAAGAGCAGTTTCTTTTTACAAGGTATTGCACTAGATGGGAACATGATGGTGTCCAAGGCAAATTCTGTGCCCTCAAAGAGCTTGCATTCTAATGGGTGATACACGTGATAAGCATGTAACTGAAAGGGTGTTTAATTAAGCTGATATTTTTTATATGAGACAATCAGGAGATTCTCCAAGGGGCTGGCATTAGAGCAGGGAACTGAAGGACATCAAGCAGTGTGCTATAAACCGGGCACGGTGGTGCATGTCTTTATTCCCAGCCCTTGGTGGATGAAGGGAGGCAGACCTGTGGGAGCTCAAGGCTAGTCTAGCCCATGTATCAAGTTCCAGGCTAGCAAGGCTACATAGTGAGGCCCTGTCTCAAAACAAGACCAAACAGAAATCAAGTAAAAAACAGGAATACTAGAACAAGAAGTGAGCGGTGTGCAAATATGAGAAGAGTAGGTATAAAGATCCTGAAGCAGAAGGAAGCTCTGTGTATTCATAAAACAGGGCAAGGCAAGAAAGCTGGGACTCCTCAAATGAAACCAGAGGGATGGTGTTTGAAGAGGCTTGGAGTGTAGTAAAAGTACCGGAAAGGACAGCTCTGAGAGGGTATCTGCTTTCCTGCTGAAGCTTAGACTCTTGCTTTGACTCGTTTGTTTGTTTGTTTGTTTTGAGAAAATGTCTCCTTTGTTGCCTACCCAGACCTTGAACTTCCAGGCTGCGGTGGTCCTCCTGCCACAGCCTCCCAAGCAGCTGGGATGACAGACACACGCCCCTGGGACTGACCAAATGTTCTCTGAGTATGTCCATCTATTGAACAAATATGTACCGAGTGCCACCAGGTGCTCCAAGGTAAATACGTCCTAGTGAATAACACGGGTGTGAGAGAAGCTGAGTAGGGTGAGGCGACACGTTGGTGACTGCTAAGGCCATCTGTGGCAACTTTATGAGCTGGACACTGTGGCCCCCTGACACTTGCTATTCTGTAGCATAGCATTACCTCCAGACGTGCCCCAGGAGTCATTGCTTGAACGTTAGGAGATGGGAAGTTGGCAAGCAGGATGTGAAGGTGAGTCCTCAGAGTCAGCTTGACTGGATTCGGGATCAGCTAAAAGACACGCCTCGGGGCTTGTCTGTGAGGCTGTCTCCAGAGAAGTTAA
This sequence comes from Microtus oregoni, assembly GCF_018167655.1. Lineage (NCBI taxonomy): Eukaryota > Metazoa > Chordata > Mammalia > Rodentia > Cricetidae > Microtus > Microtus oregoni. Next base: position 3,090,142 of record NW_024543833.1, on the reverse strand, counting down.
CTGAGTCGGAGGAAAACCCACCCTGAATATGGGGGCACCATATGGCTGGAGTCACTCCCCAACCCACTCCCTTGCTCCCTCAAACATGTCCGCTTCTCCTGCCACTTTCATGACCGGTTCATTTTTTTTTTTTTAATAACCCGTGGACTCCAATTAGTGCTGCTTGCATGAGTCTGAACCTATAAGACTTTCCCTTTCCTGGTCCCTGACCCTCCGCTCTATTTAATGACAAAGAATTCTGACGAAAATTGCATCCCGTCCGAACACCCTGCAGGATTTCTTTTCTTCAAATTTCCACCCAGAGAATTGTTTCTGCTCCACCTCATGTGGGATTTCTTTCTCTGAGACAGGGTCTCACTACGTAGCCCCAGCTGGCCTGGAATTATCAGGGATCTGCCTGCCTCTGCCTTCAGAGTGCTGAGATCCAAGTCATACAACACCGTGTCTGGTTGTATAGCCGCCTTCAACTTGAAGTGAGGAACGGTTGAGTATTAACATGAAGGTTCTCCGCCACTATTCTAGTTACTTCAGCAATGGTTCTCCATTTTTATTTATTTATTTTGTTTGGGGAATGTGTGTGTGTGTGTTAGCTTTATTTATTTTCTTTGGGGAATATGTGTATGTGTGTTAGCTTGCTTGTGGAGATTAGAGACAGTCTGTGAAAACTGGTCCTCTCCTTCCACTGTGTGGGTCTGGGAATCGAACTTTGGCTCAGTAATTAATGGTTTACCAGAGAAGCCATCTCACCCACCCCCAGCCATGATTCTTGTTTGCCTTTCAGTTCTCAAGTTTCTCAGTTCCAGAATATGCAGTTAAACGCTACTACTGAAAAACACGCACACACTACAAATCCTCATGGCCGCGGGGGATGGGACTATCACATTTACAAGGTGAGACCAACCACACACTTTGCTAAAGGATGCCAACAGACGGCCATTGACAAGAACTTCCCAGTCTTTCCTAGAAAGCTGGTTAAACACAGTGAGAAGGTTGTGGGTGTTGCTTAGCGATATGGAGCTTGTCTGGCGTACATGTGGCCTTGGGTTCAGTTTCCAGCTTTCCCCAAATTAAACAATTAGGGCTGTCAAGGTGGTTCTGTCGGTGAAGGTGCCTAATCTGATGACCTGAGTTCAATCCTCAGGATCCACTTATGGAAGATGGGAATTGACTCATAAAATTGTTCTCAGAGTTCCACACAGGCAACCCCAACACATACACACATACACACACACACACACACACACACACACACACATACATACACTCTCAAAATTAAAAATACAATTTAAATTATTATTAAAACAAAAAATGATAGAAAGGGGGAACTTCTTATCATTAATCTCTATTAATAAGGTGGAGCAGGCGCTGGCGAGCAGCTGGACACTGAGTGTGGCGTTAGCTGCACCCTCTATTAGCCTTTAAGAAACTCAGGCAACCACTTCTTCACATGCCTTCATCTGTACAGAGAAGCCCGTGGTACACACCTTCCTGTCTCGTTGGCTGAGTGCTTGGAAGAATTAAGCAAAACAGACACAGGCAAGGTTTTATCATGCACAGTACAGATTGTCAGGTGAAGTTAGGACTGGAGATCGTTATTCAAACCTGAGACTGGGGGATCACAGCTATTCTACTTACCACGGTCGAGAAAGAGGACTGCAATGGATAAACCAACTTCTTCCATATCTATTATGTGTCGAGAATTATACAAGCCCACATACAGAGTAGTATCAAATTTGGAGTGTAAGTAAGGATGCTACTATATGCAAATGGTTAAAGATTCAGCGTATGGATGCACATAACGATGGGAACAGATGCTGCAGATTTCTGCAAAGCATGCCTACACTGATCCTCAGCAGATGCTTCCAAACTCTGCCTGAATTACAGCGTTTGCACAAGACAAAAAGCCCAATGGATCTGTACCAGAGATCGCCAACTTCCTCCACCCCCACAACTGTCTTTACTTAGTACTAAGTTTAGAGCAGATGGAGAAACCAGCAAATAAGACAATGCCTGCATCTGCTAATAAATTAATACTGCTGAACCCAGCGAGGGGAAAGCTTCAAGCGGTCTGTACGTATTAGCAGGGCTGTGAATAATGCATGCAAGGGTTCCTGATTTTGAGGAAGTCAACATTTACATTTAGACATGACACTTTTTGGTCACACTTACTAGGTACCGACTGTGTGCCTGGTCCTATGGTAAGCGCTTTAGTCTTACCAGCTCATTTGCTCTTTTTTTATTTTATTTTATTTTTTTTTTTATTTTTTGAGACAGGGTTTCTCTGTCCTGGTTCCTGTCCTGGAACTAGCTCTTGTAGACCAGGCTGGCCTCGAACTCGCAGAGATCCTCCTGCCTCTGCCTCCCGAGTGCTGGGATTAAAGGCGTGCACCACCACCGCCCAGCTCATTTGCTCTTTTTAATGGTCCCATGAAACAGACATTATCTAGTTTTCACAGAGGTTAATGACTTGGTCCAAGGGCACGTGGCTAAGCAGCCGAGTAGGGATTTCAAAGTCTGTGTTCCTAAATGTGATGCTAAACTACTCTTCTAGAAAGACACAGTAAAGAATAGAATAGCTTCTGACTTAAGTCATACTTACTGTATTTGTGGGATTTTAAAGATTCATTTTTAGTTATGTGTATGTGTGTATCTGTGTACATGTGTGCATGTGTGTGCAGGCACACCCATGGAGGCCAGAAGAGGGCACTGGGTCCCTTGAGCTGGAGTTAAAGAGCAGTTGTGAGCCGCTCCACCCCCTCTCACACCCTGCCTCCCTGTGACCAGAACTTTTCTTTCCCACAAATTCTCTCACCTTCATGTCCGTGTGTGTGCTTGACCAACCAAGTTTCATTAGGCCTGCTTGCATGAGCATTGATGGGAAATTATTTACTGAATGGGACATGGGCAACTTATTAGTGGCTAGACCACCCAAGAATGGGAGGCCCACCCCCACAGCAACACTAACGTTCAATAGCCCCCTAGGGAGCTGATCTTGTGCAGGTCTTGTATGACTACTGACAGCTGTAGTGACTTCATGAATACGAGGAACATGTCATATCCAGAAGACATATTGTTGCCATTTACCCCTTTGTCCTCTGGCTATTACGTTCTCTTCTCTCCTTCTTCTTTCCACGTTCCCCAAGCCTCAGAGGTGATGATGTATATGCCCCATTTAGGACCAAACACTCTGCCATCACTTATTCTCAGTTTGCCAGTCTACGTGTTTCTGCATTAACTACTATGGTCATTGCAACAAGAACCTTCTCTTATAAGAGTTGAGTGCAGTTTATATCTATGAATATAAACACAAGTATTTAGAAGGTAGTTTGACAACATGTCCATTTATAAAACAATAGTAATGGATTACCCATCTTGCCCCACTAGGGCCTGTGATTTTTCTAGCCAAGGGCTTTCAACTAGGTTTTCAAAACCAGGCATAAGTTTCTCCCTGTGGAGTAGGCCTCAGATTCAGCTATGAAGTTGTTGGTGAGCCCCACATCAGCTATGCCAGTATGGCACTGGTGGGCACGTCTTGATTAGCCGCTCATTACTGTAGCTCTCAGCTCACAGGTAAGATTGTTGATGACTTTTCTCTGCCTTCTGCCATGTGGGTCTCAGATATCAAAATCAGATTATCAGACTGGACACACTTCACTTCTTTATCCACTGAGCCATCTCACCAGCCCTTGAATGTTCTAGTCCAGGAAAGGGACAATGGAAAACTCTAAAGTGTCTGCTTGTATACTGCTTGCTGCTGAGAAGAGCAGGGAGGGGAAAGGGACTAGGGGTGCAGGTTGTTGCCCATGATAGCGCACATTCAGGAGATTCTAGATTCAAGCTCTAGCACCCCATGGGTGGGAAGGAAAGGAAGAAGTAGTGATAGATGGTGAAGTCCAAGCTGGCAAATTCAAGAAAGCTTCAGGAGCTACCAGAGACTAGGTCAAGGCTCATGAGAGCATTATTGAGATGAGAGAACTTGTTTCTCCATCAGGATGTCTGGTTGGTTGCCTCAAGACATATCAGAAGGCCAGGACCTAAAATTTGAAGAGTCCAGAAAACTATTGTGACTTATTAATTTGTTCAAATTAATTTGCTCAATTCACAGTCTGTATTGGTTGTAGATGGGGGAGGCAAGAGTTTGATCACTCACGCAAGATCTAGTCAAGATTGTTTCTGGTGAGTGCAGTGTGTATCAGTGGAGAATTCTAAGCAGAGTAGCGACATGACCTGAACCATGTCTTTCAAGGACTCCATTCTCATCTATATGATGTAAAGCAGCACTGTCCTGTTGAGATTCAAATGGCAATTGTGAATTTTCTTGTAGATACACTAGCGCCTAAAAAGCTGGGCATAGTACCCAATAATCCAACCACTTGGGAGGCCGAGGCATGATAATTCCAAGTTTAAGACAAGCCCGGCATCCATAGTGAAACCCTGCCCCAAATACAGCAAAACTGTACAAACACAGGTGAACTCAATAGCGTGTGTGTGTGTGTGTGTGTCTGTGTGTGTGTCTGTGTGTGTGTGTCTGTGTGTGTGTATGTGTGTTTGAATGCATGCATCCTGCACTCATGAGGAAGCCAGAGGAGGACATCAAGTATCTTCCTCCTCTGCCACTTTACACCTTATTCCTTGAGACGGTGTCTCAGTGAATTCAAGAAGCTCACCATTCCCACTGGTCAGAGAGCTCCCAGGATCTACTTGTCTCTGCCCCCAGCAGACAGCCTGTCTTTTACACAGGTGCTGGAGGACAGCAAACATCCGTACCCACTGAACCATCTTCCTAAGCCCAAAGCCAATATCAATACTATAACATAACCTAATATGGCTAAAATACCATTTTAACATATAGTCAATATAAAAATTGAATCATGTTACTTTCATAATGTCTTCGAAACCCAGTGATTATTGTCTGCTCCCATCATATCTTGGTATGGGCCAGCTGTAGCTCAGGCACTCAGTAGCCACATGTGGCTGGAGACATCAACACCTACGGGAAGCAATGTGTCCTTCACCTACCTCCTGCAGCTGTGGGGTTAGGTGCTGTCTCCCCATATTCCAGGCAGCTGCGGGGTTGTAGGTGCTGTCTCCCCATACTCCAGGGCAGGGGGAACTCTCCAAGGCAGCTTCCACAACTCCCTGAGAATGACCGGATAATACCCCAGGCTCCAAGGTGACAATGTTAGACCTGTGTGCAGCACTTCCTGTCCTAAGCACTCACCTTTCAGTCGGCATGACAACACACTCATTGGAACCCTGCTGCTGCCCCACACTGACAGACAAAGGAGCTGAGCCCCAGGAGAGATGAAGCAATTTCTCCACAGCCACACCCTTGTGTCAGAGACTGTGATTTCATCTGCTAACTGGTGACCCTTCAGGTTTTTGTTCAGATGTCCTCTGAAAGCTTTTGTAAATGCAGCCATCACTTTCCACTCTTAAGTCACGGCTGTTGCAAAGGGGCTTTCCCCTGTACGTTATAAATAAGCTTTCTTTTCTACATGTTAACTATGTTCATCAACCTGGCTAAATTAATTTATTAATCCTTCCCGGTTATCTGTTTAATTCTTTTGGACTTCCTACCCATGTAATTACATCACCTGCTAACAAAGACCATTTTATCTCTCTTTAATTTTCACTTGTTGGTTTGTTTGTTTACATGTCTTGCTTTATTGTACTGCTATGACATTTAAGGAAACATATTATGGTGTGCACCCAGGACCACGCAGCCACCAAAAGAAGAAAGCTACCCCACTTAGAGATGTGAACCACGTGGGGCTCCTGAGAGCTGTTTGTGCCCTGGTTTCTAGGTTTGGCAGTAGGCGGTACTGTGCATGTCTACAGGCCCAGAGGCAGAGTGTGTGCCGTGGGTTTTTCTGGAGGCCCTGTCTCTGAGTCCTTTGTGCAACGTTTATACCAGTCTTTCCTCATCATTTGCGATGAACACTGAGCCTGCGGCATCTGCTGGACCATCTACCAGGCTCTCATCCCCACAGCCCTGGGCCGACTCCCACCAGGCCTTGCTATAGCTTCTGCTCCCGTTGGAAGAGGACCAGCAGGCTCCCCGGGGCTCTGTAGAGCTGCAACATGGCAGCCTCCATGTGCAAATGGAGGAGTTGCATCCTCCTAGGCTACTGCTGCTGCCTTTTGTGATGGCAGGGAGACACTTGCCACACAGATGTGGATGAATGCAGTATTGAAGAGGCCAGTTGTTCCCAGCGCTTTGTCAATACTATGGGCAGTGGTGCCAGAGTTGGGAGCGGCAAATGGGATGGGATGCTCTGTTTGCTCAAGGAGGGAGGACCTCACTAGTGGCTCCAAACCCCACAGCAGGAGCGGATAGGCTGTGAGGGAGCAGGCGCACAGGCAGCAGTCCCAGGGTGACGTGTTGGAGCATAAACTGCAGTCACTGCTGGTACCACTGCACAGCCTGGCCTCTCGGGCCACAGAGCATGGACTGCGAGACCCTGGTGCACACCAAACAAAACCATCAACAAAAACATAGACCAAAACAATTCCTTTCAACAGCGGGTTCACGGAGTGAGCAGGGTCTCCTTGGAGTAGCAGCTGGGGTCCTATGCTTGCGGAAAAGATCTGTGAGAACATCTCTCATCCCTCAGGTTGTTCTAAGCTGTGGCCCCATACATTCCTTCAGCAAGAGTTCAGGTGCTCTCTGGTGGTGCCTGTGAGCAGAAGACCCTGCTTGTCTGTCCCTCTTTCTCAGAGGTTCCTAGGACTTTAGCATGGGGTTGTGTGTGACTCTCAAAGAAAGGTACAAGAGCTCCCTGTTCAGAGGTGAGGTGGGGATCGTCCCCATCTTTGTCATAATAAAACTGGGCAAAAAAAAAAGAAAGAAACAACAAACAAAAAAACCTATACTATTAATATGGTACTAAGTGGACATTCTTAAATGTTTCTTAGAGACAAAACTTTTATTACAAAAATATTACTAGGTATAACATTTACTGTATTTTTTTTTTTTTTTTTTTTTTTTTTAGAGCCTGTCCTGGAACTAGCTCTTGTAGACCAGGCTGGTCTCAAACTCACAGAGATCCGCCTGCCTCTGCCTCCCAAGTGCTGGGATTAAAGGCGTGCACCACCACTGCCCGACTTCATTTACTGTATTTTTAAGATATTACTTGTTAGAATAAAGGCATCTCCTTGTCTTAATATGATCAGAATTCTTACTATTATAAAAGAGTGTTAAGTTTTAGACAAAAATGTCTCTGTCTGGGAGATCATCTTGCCTCTCTTCTCCCATTTTTGTTGATGTGAATACCAATGCTTTTTCCAATGCTAACAAGCTTTGCATTCCTGGAATGAACTTCCCTCGTAAAGATGTCTTTTGTAATATATGTCATTGGATTCAATTAGCTAATTACTTTCCTCAGGGTTTTATGGAAGAGATTAGCATGTAACTGTCAGTTCTTTTTCTGTCCTTCCATTTCAACATCATCTAGATTATACTGGCCTCATAAAAGGCTTGGACAAATTCCCTTTTCTCAGCCTTCTAGAAGTGTCTGTGGAAGGAAGGTGTGTTTCTGTAGAATAATTCACTAATGGAAACCAGGGAAAAACTGAAAAATTTTTAGCCATAAATTAAACTTTTTAAAAATAATGGTCTTAAGAATGCTCTGAAAAGTTCATACTATGTATTTTCAAAAGTATTGTATAAGTTCTGGGAAACTGTGTTTTAGGTTTCTCTCTCTCTCTCTCTCTCTCTCTCTCTCTCTCTCTCTCCTTTGTAATCTTTGAGACAGGGTCTCAATATGTTGGCATAGGTAGCCTTAAACTCCCAGGTTCCAGACCTTCCCCAAGCACTGAGACTGTAGGGAAACAAAACCATATCTATCTAATGGTTGAGGAGGGGAGGAGTTTGTTTTGGTCCTCTTTGTTGATGGTTTGTTTGAGTTTTTTGTTTTGTTTTTTGAGACTGGAATTGACAGTGCAGCCCAAGATGGTCTGCTTCTGCTTCTTAAATGCCAGGAGGGCAGAGATGCTCAGCTCCTAGGTTTTGCTTTCTTAAAAAGTTGCTTTAGAAGTTTCACCTAATATTAATACTATTTATGACAATATTTTTGTCATATTAATGCTGATATCATGTGTACCAATATCTCCTTTCATATTCCTAATATAGGTATTTTATATAAAATATTTTAAAATAATCCATCCAATCTACTGAAGAATGGATAAATAAAATGAAGTATATCCATATAGTACTTAGCCATAAAAGGCCAATTCCTGATGGGACATATATTGAAAATATGCTGAGTGGAAGAAGTCATTTACAAAGACACTCATGCTGTACAATCTTATTCAGACACAATGATCAGAACTGAAAAATTGATAGATCCAGAAAACAGATTCCAGGCTCCCCAGGCTAGGGGGCTTGGAAAGAGTGGAAAGGAGTGGACTGGGAATGACTAGCTGCCGGCAGTGTGGGGTTTCTCTGGGGGATAATAAAAACACTCTAAAACCGTAGTAGTGATAGTTGCAATTGAATTGTAAACTATTTTAATTCGAGCTCAATAAAGTTTTTTATCTTTAAAATGTCACTATGAGTTTAATACCCAGCAAAGCCAAAACCAACTAACCAACCAAAAAGAAAAACAAAACAAAACAAAAACCCACACCTTATACTGTTGACAAACTACATCCTCCCTCAGTTTTTTTTAAACAACAAATTGGGAACTAGACCTGTGAAAGAATGTGTTAGCTAATCATTTAGCATTTGAGCCTTGATCAGTATGCCTATCTTCCTTGTCTTTGGTAACTTGGAGGGTCTTCATACTGACATCACCCTGGAGTACTAGCGTGACACTGGCTCTCCTAGGTTTCAGGAAGACCAAACGCTAGAAGTGTTTCATAAAAAAGTAGCCCATACATCTCAGGAAAGTCAGCTAGTTCCAAGACTGTTGTCCTAGGTGACGCTGCCTCACAGGCTAGGCAGGAGAGAAAGGGACTGTGTTCTAGTCCTGCTAGCTGTGTGGCAAAGTCCTGAGGTGGCGTTGGGTTGCTGGCCCAGACCTGGACATTGGGAAGGTCAGATCCAGTCCAGACATGGGAAAGAGAGAGAATCAGACTAACTCATCATCTCTGGAAGTCACAACAATGTAGGAAACCTGGACAAGATGACCTTGTTTTGCTGGGTTACACAGAACTAAATGCTGCTTAGTTCTGCTTGTGCTGTCTGAACAGCCCTGGCAGCTACAGAGATTTATACTGCTGAAAAACCTGATCCCTCGCTTTTCCCTTACACTTTTTTTTTTTGTGGGCGAATTTAATCTTTGTACCTGCCATGTCTGCTGAGTATATAATTAGCAGGCTGACATCTGAGCAGGGCTTCTCAGCTAGCTTTATTTAGGGGAATTTTTTTTTTTTTTGCTTTGGGTAAACTTAGGCACCCCAACTTCCTTATTAATCAGGATAATAAGGACAGCCTTATCCAACCCTCAGAATGCATCAAGAACACAGAACTATCTGAGTCTAGGTGTCAATTAGAGTCACCTTGCCCTTTAGATGTGACTGAAAATGGCTCTGTAACAGTCTGTGCCTCCTAGGCTTCTGGTCTTCTTGGAGGCAGTTCTGTGGTCACCTCTGACTACAGCGTCTGGAACTGTTCCCCGTGAGGGATTGTCCGCTGTCTGCCTGCTGCTGTCCCCCTTCCCCACAGGAGACTGTCATAGGATTCAGGCCTTGTTCTCCATTAGTGCTGTGTAGCACACAACACAGAAAGACTCCTCTAAGCATGGACCTCGCAGACCTCTATGTTTAGGACTAAGCAGGGACTCACTTCCGGGCCACAAGGCCAGTAATAAAACACATTATTCAAGGTAACCTGTATCAGCATCAGGTCACAGCTTCTCCTAATTGGTTCAGAATAAACTATTTTCTTATTTCTTTTAGGAAAAAAAAAGTTGAATAAAGAGGGGCAAGGGTGGCGCACACCTTTAATCTCAGCACTCGGGAGGCAGAGGCTGGCGATCTCTGTGAGTTCAAGGTCAGCCTGGTCTACAAAGCAAGTTCTTGGAGAGCTAGAGAAACCTTGTCTTGAAAAAACATAAAAAAAAAAAGTTGAAGAAGGTTCCCACGCCATTTTCTACACGTGTAAATCTGCAGACTACTGCCTAAGTCTCAGCCTCCCTGCTCCTTTCTTGCTTTGCTCCAACATCCTTACACAGCCAAAGCTGGTACCCAACTTAAGTAGAGAAAATCTTTCTCTAAACTTTTCCCCCGACTCTTGAGTTTTGCATGCATATTTTAAAACACCAAAATAGAGTTTCAGAATATTATTTGTAAGGATTTGCCCACTAACACCAAGCAAGAGTTCTGTTCCTCCTCCTCCGTGTCAGAGACTTGGTCTGTGCATTGTGTGTGTTTAACACGAATCAGGGGGAAAAATCCATTGGATGACACAGTACTAAACACTAACAAAATAACAGGACAAGAACATTTGATCCAGTCAACACTATTTATTGAGTGCCTTTGATGTTCTCGGCACTGAGTTAGTCAGTCATAAAGGGGAACAGAAGCAGACAGAGCTCTGCCCTTGTGTTGCTTACAGAGCTGCTGTGAGAGAAACATCACATACAGAGGCGAAGCGAAGCTGTGACAAGTGCGGGAAGATGGGGTAGGCGCTGGGAAAAACACACACTACCTAGCGGGAGCTGGGCAGGCCAAGTCCATGAGGCTGCAGAGCTGTGGCCTGCAGGTTCTCCAGGTTGATTTGGGGTCGGCAACGACATTTCAGGTGAAGGAAGCAGGCCACAGGAAGGCTCTGGAACACCAGAAGCCTTGGTGGAGGACGGAGAGGAGGCCCACATGGTTGGGGCTGCAAACTTGAGTAGCACTGAGAAGTGAGATTAAGTTAGAGAGAAATGAGTGAACCAGATCACTACGAAGTTTCACGTTAGGGAGAGATGGCAAAACTTTACATTTTGGGGGAAAAACCACTCCTCTAGCTACAGTACAGATGACAAACAGGAACATTACAAGGACTGGAGCTGAACTGTCAGCTCTGGAGTGCCCGTGTGGGGACGGCTAATTATTTAGAGAAGTGGTTTATCTCTATGAGTGCTATACGAAATGGATATATACATACAAACAGCCACAACATCTTCCGTACCGCTGACTCAAAAGTCAACAATAAAAGTGGTCTTTGCTCCCCAGACTTCCTGCCCCTCTGCCACGGCAGCTTTCTCCACTTAGAAAGTTATTAGCACATACTAATTATACAAAACAGTGTATTTATCACATTTTCATAATTCTTATACTTTTAACCATTTATATTCCCTCTCCTACCCCCTTGTTTTTCTTCAGGGAGGTGGTCAAGTGGGGGCACTGGGAATCAAACCCAATACCTTATTCAGGCTAACCACTTTCTACCCAAGCTATATTTGCAGATACTTTTCTTGCTTTTTAAAACATGATATCCTTAAATAGTTGTTTTTCATTTTTGCACACTGAAGGAAGAGAAGAAAAATCACACACTATAAACCCATAGCACTGCCTTAAACTTAGCTCTTTTCTGTCAAGAGAGGATAAAGTCACAGCTAGTGTTTCCTTTTAATATTCCCCTAAAAAAACAAAATAAACAAAAACTCCATGTATTTGGGCTTTGGGATGTAGCTCAGTTGGTAGGGTATTTGCTTTGCAGACACAAAGTCCTGGGTTCGATCCCCAGTACCACACAAGCCTGGTATGATGGCATCTGACTGTTACCCCTGCATTCTGAAGGTGGAAGCAGAAACATCAGAAGCTCAAGGTCATCCTTGGCTACATAGCAAGTTCAAGGTTAGCCTGGGCTACATAAGGCCCCATCTCAAAGGAAAAAAAAAAAGAAAGAGAAAGATGGGGTGGCAATGCTCCCACTGATTACTTCCTTAGTTTATCAGCCCTCAAATCTGCCAGTGACAGATCTCGTACACTTCACTATGAACATACACCTCTGTAAGATGAGAGAGTCACCCCTGTCTATCTGTGACAAACACACTGAAGAAGGATTTATATTTCATTAATAAAGGGAAAAGTAACAAAATTTCAAGCTGGCATCAGAATATGCATAGAAATAAGAGTTGAATTATATGTATTAACTTAAAGGCATAATAACGATATTTGCACTGGGAGGCAAAAATCTTCTTTCCTTTTTATACTACAGAATCAAACCCAGTGCCTCAGACATTCTATGCAAGTATTCTAACCACCAAGCTATACTCACAGCCTAAAAATTACAAACCTTAGTAAAGAAATATTCAAAACATTATGGTGAGATTACAAATGCATACTTAATAACGCCAGCTCTCAAGCAGGAGGACACACTGAGACTTGTTAAAAAAGGAGAGAGAAGACAGGAAGAGGGTGGGACTTGAGAGAGGGTTTTTAAATTGATGAAGTTGTATTTTCAATAGACTAATAAAACAGGCCACTCCTGTGTGGGCTTAGGAACATGAATGAATATTAAAATATATGTTATAAGTCAGATGTATTTCTGTCCTTTTTCTTTCTTTCCTTTCTTTTTTAATTTTTTTTAGGTTAAAGTCTTACTATGTAAGCCAGGCCCTCCTGGATTTTGAATTCTCCTGCCTTACCCTCACAAATGCAAATGAAACAGGCTTGTGCCACCATACCCAACAGAGAGATCAACTAGAAAGAAGGAATGACTTGGAGATACTTAAAGACCCCGTGTCAGCTTTATTTCTACTAACAGAAAGCAATCTCAGTGCTCCAAGACACAATTCTAAAATGAAATAAAATCACTAAGCTCATACTTTCAGAGACCACTTGATGCTACAGGAAATGCTCATGAGAAGAGTAGTTAAAGACTTGTCGTTAGCCAGCGCTTTATTTTGAAGCCCTACAGTCAGTGTTTCTCTACATCACTCAGCTACTTGCCCCTTTATGGCTTTCATTATTTTTATTCTGCCAAAAATAATGCCTCAGAGTTTCTTACAGAGGATTTTTGATAATAAACTCCTAGTTTTTGTTTGTCCAATAAAATATCTTTATTTAAGAAAATAGTGGAGGGAGACCAGCCTTCACGTAAAAATATGCATGAATAAACTATGCACATACACAAACATATGTATAAGAATCTATAAAATATCTCTCTATATATGTACCCTCAATTTAAGCACTTAGAAAAAAGACAGCCTTTTTCTCCGAGGCTAGTCCAGCGCTCGTGTCTTCCAGAGTCACCTAGGCAGCGCAGTGATGCAGCGGAGGGTCCACTCTGACTCCTGACTTCGTCCATGGATCCACCTGCACATTCAGCTCACAGCCCAGCTCCAGGGCTGCTGGCCCGGAAGGAGATCCTCTCCCCAGGTGGGGGATTCGTGGATACTTCTCCCCACAGTTCCAAGCTTCACTCGATGACTCATTTTTTCCAAATAATACTTGATGTGGCATTTTCATTCGACTATACTCATCCTTTACCATCTATTGGAAGATTTAGCTTGTCTATTAAATCAATCCATTACATCACCAATTTTGGCAAAGTATATTCACATTGGGAGTAGAGTTTTGTGTCTCCGAACAGGCCTAGAATATCAAGGTAATTGTTATGCAGAACTGTGCATAGCACACGGCATTCCTGACCCCCACTGACTGAGCTGCTGTGGAGCCACCATCTTCCTTAGTCACTGTGACAACCCAGGACCACGTGTTGAAAGAAACCGGGATGTTGAATAAAATGTTAAGCTTAACGCTAGTCCCAGCTGCACTGACTGTTCCAGTGAACTCCCACATGTTACCATCAAGATGGCCTCTACATTTATTTCCATCTTAGGACAAATTCTATACAAACTGACAAAATATCATTTTGTATCCAAGAGGACCCAGTCCTAGACACTTTGCCAATAATGGCAGTTAAGCTGGGCAGAGCTAACTCCAACACTGTGTGGAGTACTGGCTTCTATCTGTGGCGAGAGACACAAGAGCAATACCCCTGAAAAATCGATGATTTATTCCATCTGCACTTTAAGAAGGATGCTGGGTATTTTTTATCATTTAAAAATGATTTATTGTTCCCTCTCACTACTGAGTCACCTCAGCAATCCAGCTCCATCTTAAGGATTACTAAGGACAAAATAATTTTAAGGAAAAAAATCCAAAACATAAAGAAAAAAATCACTCACGACCAACAATAAAAGCCTGCAGTGCAGGTCTGGGAACCAGCCACAGCACGTCCATGTCTGCCTTCTGGAGCACCGCTCTCATTTCTTGATGGGAATGCCAATCACCATAAAGTCTTCTGCCAGCGTCACTTCTTGGAGATCTAACACTGACTCAGCTTGCCTTTTCAGCTCTGCAATGCCATCTGTCTCTCCTTCTCTAGCCAAAGCAATCGGTTTGTACCGCTGGCTGAAGTGAGTCAGGACCAGCCTCTTTGCACGGCACAGCTTCGCGAATGTCGCTGCCATCTGGGGTGTGCTGTGGCCATGCTCTTTCGCTTTGTCCATCTGAGAATCATCCAGAGTTGCCTCGTGGATCAACAGGTCTGCTTCAAAGCACAGCTTCACTCCTCCATCACCCACAACCCCGCAACAGTCACCCAATATGCAGATTTTTCTTCCAACCATAGGCTTTTTTAAGACATCTTGGGGAGAAATTGTAACTCCATTATCCAAAACAACTGAAATTCCATTTTTCAGCTTCCCATAGGCAGGACCTGGGGGCACACCTGATGATGCAGAAACCTTACATCAGGGACATGGAATTAGGATTTGTAAAGAAACAGCTTTAACAGCACAGCAAACAGCAAATAGCAAAGGCATCCAGGGGTCTGGATGCAGTTAAGAGCATTTGTTTCCCTTCCAAAGGACCTTAAGTCAATTCCTAGCACCCACATGACAGTTCACATATGTCTGTACCTCCAGTACCAGGGTGTCTGAGGATGGCAGACAGGTATATGGTACATACATAATGCACACAAAACATCCATACACATAAAATTTAAAAGTTAAAGACATCTGATCATTTCCAAAACTGGAAGAGATGCTTTCCTACTAGTAGACAACTGGGATATTTAAACATTTTAAAAGTTCAGTGTTGCTATTAACAATGGCTTTACGCTTTTCCTAGCACATGTGTGAGCTGACTTTTAAGCTCTGAAGTATCACTTAGGCCTTACTATACTCACGATACCAGCTCTGATTTTCTGCTTTGCATGAGAATAACAGTTTGGGGATCCTTTATTTACTACAACATCAAAGAGTACATCTAAATAATCATATAATCAATATCTCCAGTCAGAATAAGTATCTGCAAACAGACTAACTGAGTAAGAAACTTGGTAGAGAGGACTACTGGGATCCTAAGTGTGAGCCAGGGACCTTTCCAGCCAAGCCTAATGACCTCAGTTTGTTTCCTGAGACCCACACGGTGGAAGGAGAGAATCGACTTCCAAAAGTTATCCTCTGACCCCTGCCTGCACACCACGGCAAACACACATGCACACACACACACCAAGCAAAACCACCAAAAATAAGGTCATGGGGTATTTCAGGCAATCATACATGATTAATCTTCTTGGTAGATGGTAGTAGTTCCAGATTTCAAGCTTCAGTGTTATTTAATACAGACTAACACAGAGGTTAACACTTACAAAGAAATATATGGTCAATATTTCCAACAGTGATCATGTTTAAAGTTTCCAAATATAACTATTTACACAGAATTTATATGACAAGAATACCTTTGACCTACATCACTTTCCTCGTTATCTAGTATATTATTTCAGTTGGGGAAGGTAACTAAAATTTAGATGAATCACTATTGTTCTTTCAACAGGTGTCATGCCAGGCGTAGTGGTAAGGCTGGGCATAGGATGGACCTGACCTCCATTTCTTAAGGTCTCCTCACTTGTGCATCATGGCCTCACATGGAGAAAAGACAACTTCTTCAAGGCCCTTTTCCCATTTTTGTGTGTTTCCTTTCCACTATGGTGACTATGGTATATGTAGAACTAGTTAAGGTGCAATGTCCTGAACATCAAATTAATTCAGTCAGGCTGGAATGAGTAGGCAAGGTAGACAGAAAGGAAGTCTTGAGGTAGTTGGCTGCTGCTGTAAAGGCCCATGGCAAAAATCCTTGCACTAAAGACGGCACTGAAGGGCCAAGGAGATGCCTCAGTGGGTAAAGTGCGCGGAGGACCTGAGCTCAGATCCCAGCACCCATGTAAAAGCCAGGTGCAACCTTAGCACCAAGGTCTCACTGGGTAGCCAATCTAGCCAAAATAATGAGCTCTAGGTGCAGTGAGAGAGCCTGCATCAAAAAGGTGGACAGTAACTGAGGACTCTTCATGTTGACCTCTGACCTCTGTGTGCACATGCATGGATGACAGCACACACACACAGCTCACACACCTCACACAAAGACGTCATCAAAAACATACCTGAGGACTGTGCACACTTCCAGTTCCAAACAATCTTGAGGCAGAGGCTGGAGGATCATGAGTTTGAATTTGAGCTACATAGTGAGTTGTAGGCCAGGCTGGGCTACAGAGTGAACATCCTGTATCAAACAAGAATAAAAATAGAAACAGATTTAAAAAATGAAAATACAACTTCAAAAATAAAACATAAAGATTACAAGTATAGGTTAGTGGCAGAGCACATGGGCTTGAACCCTAGCATGACCAAAATAAAACAAAAAGGAAAGCACAAGGAAATAAAAATAAATCATGGACTTACCAGCCCAATTCAAACCACCTTGCCAACCAAGTCAGAGCTGGGCCTGGTCATACAGGCTGTATCCCAGCTTCTCAGAATGATCTCACATTCAAAGCCACCATGAGCAACTTAGTGAAACCATGGCTCAGGTAAAAAATAATAAACAAGTTGGAGATAGAGCTCAGTGCTTGTTTAGCTTGTGTCCTAGATTCAATCACCAGTGCAGCCAAAAAGGAAGAGAAAAGAATGTGAATCCAGGAAACTAATGAGAAAAGATTCATATATATTAAATATTCTAGTTCTGTTCTGAATAGTATCTTTAGACACCAAAGATTTTCCTTAATAAGCAAATTTTGGGCAAAGGAAGTGAGTGCTTACTGTGAGCACACAGGAAACAGGCTACCCTGGCACTCCCAGTGGCTTCCGGTAAGACAGTCAGATAAGGAAGGAAAGGCAAACTTACCGAGGTCCTTCAGCTTCTGTGCGTTGAGTTTGCCTGCACGTTTCTTTTCCACAACTGAAAAACCAAAGGATGGAATTCTGTGAAAGAGGCGAAATGCTTTTACAACAAACTGCTCATCATCAACCAGACAGTAGGAGTTTTCTTCTGTGTTTAACAAGATAGTTCGTCCCTGTCCTTTGGGAGGGCCGTCTGCTTCGTTCACATGTGAAAATCCTTTTAGTTCCTCCACAGGACACTGGTCAGCTGTAGGTACTATCTCATGGACCACATAAGGAAAAACCAGCTCTGTGTGGGAGAGCTCCATGGTTCTCCAGATGAAGTCCCGAAGCCCTACAGGGCCGTAGATCTCAATAGGCTGCCGCGTGACCACAGAGCCGCTCTGCAGGCTGATCGTGCAGAGGAGGCCCGGGAGGCCAAAGAAGTGGTCCCCATGAAGATGTGTGATGAAGATCTTGGTAATTCTCCCTTTTGATTGAGACAGAGAAAAGAATTAGGATGATTTTCAGAAATAAAAAACAAAACAAAACTATTTGACTCAACATCCTCAGCCCTCAGTGTGAAGCTGGATGTTAGCCTTGTGCACACAGGGCAGTTGCTCCGCCACTATGCTGCCACTAAGGAACAGCCTCAGTTCCACAGACAAAGCAATTTAAAACAAGCCTAAGAACTTACGTAAAAAGCAGTAAGCTGAAATTGGACGTTCTGTATGTTACCATCCACTTACTCATTCCTTTCATCCTGCTGCGTGACTCCAGAAATAGAGAGATAGGTTTTATGATGCTCTATGGTCTTGTTGGTTGGTTGGTTTTCTGTATGTTTGTGGGGTGTGCATGTGGTGTTGTGTGTGTAGTCTGTGCACATGAATAGGTAGCTATACATGCATGTGGAGACCAGAGGAGGTGTTTGGGTGACTTCTACTGCTCCCTACTTTCATCTTAAGATAGGCTCTCAGCCGGGCGGTGGTGGCACACGCCTTTAATCCCAGCACTCGGGAGGCAGAGGCAGGCGGATCTCTGTGAGTTCGAGACCAGCCTGGTCTACAAGAGCTAGTTCCAGGACAGGCTCCAAAATCACAGAGAAACCCTGTCTTGAAAAACCAAAAAAAAAAAAAAAAAAAAGACAGGCTCTCTTATAAACCAGAAGCTCACCATTTTGACCAGGCTGGATGATCAGTGAGTTCCCAGGCTCTGCTTCCCTCACCACCCACTAATGCTGGGGTTAAAGGCACCAGACATGTCCAACTCTTTACACAGATGTGGGGATTTGAACTCAGGACCTCGATCTCACTCTGTAGCCAATGCTAACGTGAAACTCACCATGTAATCCAGGCAGCCTTGAACTTGTGGCAATTCTCCTGCCTTAGCCTCCCAAGTGATAGGATTATAGGTCTAAACTACCAGGCCCAGTTCCACCAGATGGTTTAAACAGGATATTATTTTTTCTATGAAAATATTCAAATTACAATGCTTTGCAGCTTTCCAAGTGTTTTTCTACATATCCTTATTTTCCAAAGTGAAATATAAAAGTTCATCAAGAGGGGGCTGGAGAGATGGCTCAGTGGTTAAGAGCATTGCCTGCTCTTCCAAAAGTCCTGAGTTCAATTCCCAGCAACCACATGGTGGCTCACAACCATCTGGAATGAGGCCTGGTGCCCTCTTCTGGCCTGCAGACATACACACAGACAGAATATTGTATACATAATAAATAAATATTAAAAAAAAAGTTCATCAAGAGATCTGGAGAGATGTCTCAGAGGTAAGGAGCACTGACTGCCCTTTCAGAGGTCCTGAGTTCAATTCTCAGTAACCACATGGTGGCTCACAACCATCTGTAATGAGATCTGGTGCCCTCTTCTGGTGTGCAAACACACATGGAGGCAGAATGTTGTATATGTAATAAATAAATCTCAAAAACAAAACACTTGTAGGTCAACTGTTCACTTTAGAAAAAAAGTTCATCAAGATAACTAACTAGCCCTCAAGTGTCAAAGTATCTTTCAGCTACACCGTCCGCTGTCAGTCCTCTGAGACATACCAACAGCAAAGTGGAATGTTCTATGGTTCTAACTGACTGCATCAGTCCTAACCCCAAAACTGCCTTTTAAGGTCTCCTTCCTGGATAGGGTCACCAATGAAGACTGAACTATGTGTCCCAGTGAGGATGTGGAGGAAGGACAAAGTGGACAAGGACTGAGGAAGAAAGAAGAAGGAGGAAGAGTAAGATAACTAGAAGAGGAACAGGTGAGAGAAGAGGCGGGTCATGAACACCAGATGCCAGGCTGCAGACTGAAGGCAGATCCCTGAGCATACTACATGAGGGCACATGGACCCAGCTCCTGTTTCCAGTCTGCATCTACACAACAGCTTTGTCAGTGCACACTGGCTTAGTCATAACTTGATTTAGCTAATGGTAAACTGAATTTACTGCTGGTAAATGGCAGGATGCCACATCAGCATTTTCTGAGATGTACCATGGGCATTTTGAAAGTAACAATCACAAACAGCATATTTCCAGTAGAACAGGCTCAAGGGCCACCTATCTGAAGTATATGATACCATAAAAGTACAGGAGCAGTTTATTGATACCATAAAAGAACAGGAACAGTTTATCACACTGTGATTTGTTCTGACAGCAAATGCTCTCAAAGCAAGACTTCCCAGAAGGACTACGCCTAGGCTGCCTAGGCTGCAGTGGCCTAGAACAATAGCTGGCTCAGAGCTATTTTGTATGGTGCTGGGGCTTGAGGCTGGGGTGTCACACACATACTTGGCAAGTGCTCACTGAGCTATACTCCTGGGCCTCTTTTAGCCTTCATATTTTACTGCTTTTTCTTTTTTAAAAAAAAAAAACTTCAAATGAAAGGATAGTCCTTAAATTTCCCATTTTCCCTTTCCAGGCTGTCTCTTAATATGACCCAAGGACTCTAGAAACAAAAGAACTACAGCAGTTACCGAATCCGGATCCCATGTTGGCCTCAAAAGTGCCAACATCAGGCTTTCTAGGTCTTCTCACTATCTATTGCAAAACAAAGCCAACGCTGAACACAAAACAGCCTGGGAACCCAGAACAAGCGTGGCAAACAAAGTCAGAGAAAAACTGCTTCCCACGGTTATCAGTTTCAAGAAGGCCAGGCATTTCATTTTTGGGAAATGTGATTTCTGAGAGACAAGCAATGGCAACCACAGTTATGAAAGGTATGAGGAAGCCGACAGATGAAGAGTGAAGATCACACCCGATTCCCTTCCCCTAAGCCGAAGGAAGTGGTGAGGAAACACTGCCCACAGAGAGGCAGAACACTGCGCATCCTTAGGTGGACATGACGGTGCAATCAAATCTGCTGTTGTACAGTGTGTGATAAATACACTGCTCAGCCAAAAACATCGAACATAGTTAATCAAATCTGCTGTTGTACAGGATGTGATAAATACACTGCTCAGCCAAAAACATCGAACATAGTTAATGTCGAGTAACTTGTGGCTTCATTTAGGCAAACTACACGCACTTCTATACATATTCACACCATCACCACATCTGTAGTTATAGAATGTTCCTGTGGGAGCTAGGAACGTAGGTGCTGTGGGGGAGTGTTTGTCTATCATTCATGAAGTCCTGAGTTCACGCCCCAGTACTACAGGGGAAAAAAGGCAGGAGGGTTGATAATCAAAGTCATGGGCTACATAACAAGCTCAAAGCCTCATGATTACATGAAATCCTGCCTCCAAGAAAAGAGAGGTTTTGGGGGGTGTCTATGTGAGGAAGACTTGGGCTTTTCTTATTTACATACACTTTTTAGTTTTGTTTTATTTGAATTTCTTCAATAAAAATATGTATTCAAAAATGTTATAATTAAGAAGTTTTGTTCATTTGAAACAAGGTCTCATGTAGCTCAGGCTTTCCAAAAACAGAGGATAACCATGAACTCCTAATCCTCCTGCTTCTACCATCTAAGTACCGGGCTAACAGGAATGTACTACTAGAGCAGCCTCAGCAACGTGGTTTTCTTCCTTTCCTTCCTCCCTTCAGCTCCAGCTCTCTCTCTCTCTCTCTCTCTCTCTCTCTCTCTCTCTCTCTCTCTCACACACACACACACACACACACACACACACCCACACACACATGCCAGACCTGGTACCACAAGCCTACTGTTCCAACTACTGGGAAAGTTGAATCAGGAAGACCACAAATTCAAGGCCTTCCTGACTACTGAGTGAATTCAAGGACAGTCAATGGGTAACAGCAAATTCTTACCTCAAAATAAAAAGTACTAGGATATGGCTCAGTGGTAGAGCACTCAATTGCCAGTTCTCTCTCTCTCTCTCTCTTTCTCTCTCTCTCTCTCTCTCTCTCTCTCTCTCTCTCTCTCTCTCTCTCACACACACACACACACACACACACACACACACACACGTATATAAATATATAATTAATTTTTTTTAGTTTGGGGCTGAATCCTTGCAAATGGACCCATGTACAATGTTATCATTTGTGTTGTCGTTGTGCTATTGTAATACTTTTAGGAATCACCTAATACTCATTTCTTCTGCTTTGTTGGTTTTGGTTTCAATAATGGGGACTGGAACACGGTGGTACATATACTAAGCATACATTCTACCATAATTAGTGCTCCCTCTTTCATGCTGCAAGTATTTAAAAACACCTCCCTTTTTTTTCCTGTATCTACATGATTGATGGCTGCTGGTCCCTGGACACTAGAAGTACGTCTTTAAAGACCAAGTGCACACCCTCTGATGATCAGTGGCAACTATGATTTATCAAGACCTCAAGAGTGGGACCCTAAATGTCCACCTGTTCACCATGAACAGGAGCCTATCAGGCATTTACCAAGTGCACAAGTGTCAATAAACCTACCTACCTCCACATCAATGTGCAAGCACAAAAACTACTTAAATAGCATAGTTTCAGACACTAATGATGCTAAGAAGTTAATAAAGTCAATAAAATAAAGGAATGACTGGAGTAGGGGGAAGGTACTTAACCCAGGAGGTTCAGGAAACCCTGAGGAAATAGCCTTTGAGAAGAGATTTAAATGATGAAAACCTGATAATTGATAAGTTATTAGAAATTATTTTTAAAGATTTAAATGATGAGATAGAAGCAACCACGGAAGATATGAATTATTTAATATATGTAATTCCTTTAATTTTTTCTGAGACAAGGGCTCGCTGTGTAGCTCAGGCTATCCTCCTGAGTTCTAGGATTCCAAGCAAGTGCCACACACCCGGTTTATAGCATTTCTTTCAGGCAGTTCGTATCCCTGTTCTGATTAAGCCCTCTGCTCTGCTAAGGTCAAACTGGAAATACAACTGGGCCTAACACCCAGGTCTGCTGTTTCCAGGCTGAGAGCTTTCACCACTGGAATCCTCTGCTCCAGGTGCTGGTCTGGGCTCACTGTTCCATTCCCTCAAGCTGGACTTCCATTCTCCCCAGGCCAGGGAGTTTTCCTCTCTCAGCAATTCATAGATGAACTTGTCTGAGATGGCTACCATGATAGCAAGGGAGCATCCTCCATCTGTCCATTGACTGCCTGCCCTTTGCATTCTCCCATAATGCATATCTCCTGCAGGAGACCAGTTTGGTCACCAGCCCTGTTAGGGCAGGGTTCATCTGCTACACCTCTTGTGTCTCTCACTATCCGGCATGCTCAGGCCTTCATTAACCCTTCTCTCAACACTTGCAGGATGAGTGAGAAGCAAGTAAAGGCATATATGACATTCAGCAGGCATTGCTGGATGCCAGATGCTCTTCCAAGTCTTGCCAGACAGAGCCCTAGCTCTGAAGTGGATGCTACTTCAGGGCTGTTACACAACAAGAGGTTCCCTGAGAGCCAAGACATGAAACACAACCAAAGACAATCCAAGAAAGCTGGGTGCACACTAACCTGCTTTAAGTTGGCTTTTCATAAGCTGAGTCTGTGTTCCCTCCCCACAGTCAAAGAGCCAGCACTCGCCCTCACACCGAAGAACCACAGCGGAGGCACCCCGGGTTGGGGATGGATATGCTGCTCCTGTCCCAAGAAAGGTCACATCCATAGACATCTTTCAACCTGCAACAGAAATATTACCTGGGGGTTATTTTTAAAAAATTACTGCACCAAAACACATTCCTTTGAGCTTTACTGACTGATTGACTGATTAGTAGATTTTGGTGCGGGAACTGGACCTAGATCTCCACACTGGCTGAACATGAGTTCTCGGTGGAGCTATCCCTTCGACCCCTATTCATTCTCCGGCTAAAATGATTTGTTTGGTGGTTTAAGATGGTGCTGGCACTCTCACACTGAGCTATACCCCCAGTTCTAATTACATCTTTTTTTTTAATATTTATTTATTATGTATACAATGTTCTGCCTACATGTGTCCCTGCAGGCCAGAAGTTGGCATCAGATTTTTTTTTTATTACAGGTGGTTGTGAGCCACCATGTGGTTGCTGGGAATTGAACTCAGGACCTTTGGAAGAACAATCAGTGCTCTTAACCGCTGAGCCATCTCTCCAGCCCCCTCTAATTATATCTTAACTAGCTGAAACTACAAGCCATCAAACCTAATACAACTGCAGGCACACGTGCACATGCATGTGCGCGCACACACACAAAGCACTAAAGTTAAGCCACTTGCCACTACATCTGACAAACTGAATATGACCCCTGGAATCCACATGGTGGAGGGAACCTGTTCCTAGTTGTCCTCTTACCTCCACACTCCCTCCATACATAAATAAATCAATAAATATATATTTTTTAAAAACCTATAGTTGAAGGGTTCAATGGTAGAGCTCTTGCCTGGCACGTACTAGGCTCTGGGCTTGGTACTTGGCACTCTAAGTAAAACACTGTAGTTGAATTCCAACCCTATGATAATTTCAAAAAGACAAACTACAGAGACAGCAAAATAATGGGGGTTTGCTGGTGATGCCAGTGAAAGGATTAATAGGGGACACGCATTTCTAAGGAAACAAAACCATTCTATATGACGCAATCAAGTCAGCAATGTCGTTATATTGGAAATGGGGATGTAACTGGGGTAGAGTATGTATAAAGCTCTGGATTTGACCCCAGTACCACATATACAGACAAAGAAATTTTGTTATGTATCAGTGCACACACTGCACAACACAAAAATTCAAATAACATTTGTTAATAATTGACTATACTAGCTCATGAACTTACCAGACTCATGTTAGTAGAGAAGAAGTGTGGAGTAGAGGGTGAGAAGGCCTATGAGAAGGCGCCATACTTTACTAGTTCATGTTTTTTAAGTTCTAATAAAACTTGGATCTGGCTAAGGTTCTGAACAAGGGATAGTATTTGACCATGTTCACCGAGTGGCTGCTGTGGAAGATGGGGGACACCTGCAGATTTTTCGCAGCAGTGCGGATGGTGTCCTTCCCTCAAGGACAGAGTTCATGGCTGGTTTAGAGCACACCTTTGCCTTCTACCCCAAGTCCTGAGGCTCAAGCACAGGGCCTGGTGCACAGAGGAGCTACCGGGAGTGTGCCTCTAGCCGGGACTCTAGCTACTCTTCTCAGTGATCTGCGACCCAGCGGATGTAGATTTCTGCCTGCTCCTAGATCTAGGCACTGTGCCACCTTTGATCTCTGACTGTGATGGGATGTGTCACACACAATATATGAGGGCTAACTGAAACTTATGAATGACCAGTTCCACATGAGTTGGATATGCTTTAAAATTAGGAGGGTGCTGGGGATATAGTTCAATAGGTGAGCCTTTGTCTCATGCGGAAGAAGCTCTGCTTCCAGCCCCAGCACTGGGGTGGGGGTGGGGGAGCAGAAGAATATGTAACTTGGGAAGTAGAAAAGTCTTTCCTGCACAGGCAAGAAGCTCTGAAATTTAAAAACAATGTTACAGCATTTTGTAACATCTGTGTATCAAAAACTCTGTCAAATGACAGGAAAAAAGGTAAACATCCACAAAATCTCAGACTAAGGCAAATCTAAGAAGCAGCAGAAAGATTTTGTAAGGGCCAGATGACCAGGATGCCTGCTGCTAGACAGTGCCTTCTAAATATGACCGGGAAGCAACACACGTCAAGTCTCAACAGCATGGCTGCCTAAGCATGGGCTGCAAATGATAATACCAGTCCATGTGACCACCTGGATAGTGGAAATTTCAAAAGGTCCCACCCCTAGAGGAAGAGCTACAATCAAAGGGTGCTTAGGGAGGGAGAATCAGTTTTTTTCCAGGGACCAGTCACATGTCAGGTTATCTGCTGTGTCTACCCAGCCAGTCACATGACAGGTTATCTGCTGTGTCCACCCAGCCAGTCACATGACAGGTTGTCTGCTGTGTCCTGCACAGATCCAGGGACAGATGTGACTGTGGTGGCAAGGGAACGAAGAAAACACAAACATACACAGACAGCTGGAGTTGGATGGGCTGGGCTATCTGATGGACCAACCCAACATCCCAGAAGCTCAGCACTTTTATTCTAGAGAGTTGAACAGAGAGGACTACTGCACATAGCTGAATAAGGAGGCAGGGCTACTATTAAACAGGAAGGCAGGGATAGCTAACGTCAGCAGGAGCAGTCTCTGTAGGGGAGCAGGTGCTAAGGTGGACATCTTCTGCACACATTGTCAACACTCCCCAGGCAGGCTTTGCCACCCCTCTGAGTGAGACCCTGGGTGGGAAGGCATAGGCTTTGCCTTTTTCCCATGGGTCTGAGGCTGTGGTCCATGACATGGCTGTGTCCATATCAACAGCACACATTCACTCAGGGCTTCCTCCACTCCCTAGTTATCCAATCCCAGCTGGTCAGCCCTAAACATATGCACACATAAGCAACACTAAATGGATTCAGTAGGTCATATATATATGAGTATATATATATATGAATATCTGTGTGGAACAGTAGAAACTAAGGAAGAGGTCATGAATTTGAATGTGGTTATCTACACCCAAGCATTAAGGTTACTGTTAGCATCCCTTCCATGAGTTACTCTGCATTTTTACCTCTAAGACCAAGCTCACCTTTTAACAACTAAGTAATTTAGTGTCTGCAGGCTTACTGCATCTCTTCCTTGTTGCACTGCACTTTTCAGGAAGTGGAGGGATAACGTAGAAAGCTAACTTAAACGCAGAAGGAAGAACAGGGTGCTGTTGCTGGCGTTATGTTGTTTGCCACTGAGAAACTGGGAGACAGAACTGATGGAAGGAAGAGTTTCTTTACAGTTCTGGCCAAAACTGTGGAAAGAGAAGTTCCAATGTGTCTCCTCCTTACCAAGAGCAGTGCTACAGTTTATAGAAAAAGATGAATCAAAAGCCAGATGATATGTACATGTGAATTTAGCTGAATCCAAATATCAAAACTAAGAAGAGTCTCCATTCAGGGCTCTCGGGGATGGGCATTTTCATGCCCAAGCAGTGTTTACTAATCTCCTATCTGCGGCTCCTATCCCTACTTTACATAATCGGTTTGCAATCCCTAACAAAGAATGGATCTAGACAAGGGGTTGGAAAACTAAAAGCACATCATAATTACTCAGGGAGCTGTAAAACACCCATGATTGGGCCCATCCCAGAACAATTAACCAGGAAATTCTCTAAGGCACTTGATTAGCATTGTTTTTAAGAGGGTAGAGGGGTTGTTCCCCAGAATTCTAATACCAAATCACGCTTAGAAGTATTTAGTGAAGCAGGCTAGGTGGTGCACACCTGTGATCCAAGCACTCAGACTGTGGAGCTAAGAGGATCTGGGAGACCAAAATCCCCAGCTTCAGCTACATAGCAACTTTAAGGTCAGACTGAGCTACAAAAGATACTTTCAAAGTAGCCCAGGAAACAAACAAACAACAACGCCTTGGTAGGAAACTGTAGCTCAAGGATCACAGCCTGAAATCATCAGTCAACATTAAAATACGGTTTATTAGAAAACTATTCAGGTGGAGCATGGTTCTCAGAAGAGAGGCAGGCGGCTCTCTCTCTAAATGGTCTACATAGCAAGCTCCAGGCCACCTAAGGCTACACAGTAAGGACAACAAACCCAGGTTGAAACTTTTCAGAGGCTAGAGAAATATCTCAGCCAAATAAAGTGCCAGACACACAGCATGAGGTCTGCGTACAGATCCCCAGCACCCACATAAAAACCCTTGGTCTGGCAGGGGTGTCTGTAACCGCAGGGCTGGGGATGCAGACAAGCATATCCCTGGAACTCACTGGCCAGCCAGTCTAGACGACCTGTGAGTGAAAGACCTTAGCCTACCTCAAAAAACCAAGGTAGAGAGTGATCTGGAAGACATGCAACATTGACTTCTGGCCTCCACACGCATTGGCACACACGTGTGTAAGCGAGTGCGCACACATCAACACAAATTCCAACTGGGTGTGTTGGTGAACACCTCAGACCCTCGCATGACGAGAGGGTTAAGTAGAGAGATTTAGAGTTCGAGGTCAACCCGGCCTAGAGAAACCCTATCTTGAGACAAAAACAAAGAAAAGGAGAGATCTGAAACACACACAAAGTTAGACATGTCAGTTCAATACATTGCCACAGAGTATTCATGGAGCTTCAAATTCTCCCGGGCAACCTGGATTCCTCTCCAACCCAGCTGGGTAGGAGGGGCTTCCAACAGGACAGACACGTGTTAGAAATGCCCCCTTTTCTGCTGTTAACGTCTACAGATGATCACTGGCAAGATCCATTATGTCATTAGGGGTTGCCTCAAGGTGAGTAGCCCTTAGTTGTTCCCTACTCAATTATCTGCTTACCCTGAGGTGCGCTTTACATATTAAAGATCCTTGAAGAGAGGCAAGATCTTATCTAAGTCTCGATGGTGCAGTATAAAATGAATGGTAGGCCTCCATGAGGTTTTCTTGCCGAAAATAGAACCAGAACCAGAACAGGCTAAATACCATTTTACTAAGGAAGTCCATGGATGGAGATTTTATATATATATATATATATGTATGACAATATGCAGGAGGTAGGAAAATACACATAGGGCACGCGGCTTGGATTTTCAGCTAGTACAATACAAGGGAAAAAAAGAGAGGGGATTAGGAGAGCGAAAGAGATGGGAGAAATCTCTGTCTGTAATAATATGCAGCTTGTTTGGCTCCTGATTTGGATAAACTGGCAAGGGAAGAGACAAGAGGGAGAATGTAAACACTAATTGGATAATAGATGAGGGTATGAAATGCTCACTAGATGGATGATGACTTTATGTTCAGAAACATAAATGCTTATTGACAAGCATTTAGCAGATGGAATGGATACATTTCAGAATGGCGTTAAAACAACCGTGGGAAAGAGGGTAATGGGTGAAACAAGCTTGATCATGAATTGGGATTTTTTTTCCCCCATGTATGCTTGAAAATTTCTCCAGTACAAAGTTTAAAATTAGACTCAATAATCCAAACCCTCCCGGCAGGTCAGGTGGCAAACAGCAATTATTTAAGCAATGGTGGTTTGGTGACATGCATGTTTCTAGGTATTAGGAATTAAATGCTAGCAAACCACATTTGGTCCCTGTCTTCTTGGACAAAAAGCAGCTGCTGGCTTTCCCAAGACTGTCATCCACGTTCGAGAGCGTGCGTAGTAATTTCAGCCTTGACAATGCTGTCACTTGTCACAGCGGGCCTTACTGCAGATCACAATCTCTGCTCACCGTGGGGCCTCCCACAGCCCCTGGGTTACTAGTGGAGCCCAGCCGCTCCTCAGTTTCCAGAAAGGCAGTGTCAAGGCCTGGGGTGCAGGAGGGTGATGACGCCGCCCATCATTCTGGAGATGAAGGAGCTGTGTGGGCCTGAGAGTGAGTGGCCAGGCCTGTGGCCAGCTCCGGGCACCACTCGGCGCGTCCCGGGACCGCCCGCCCCCCTCGGGCGTCCTGCCCCACTCACCCTCTCTCCGAGGCCCGCCGGAGGCGAGGGAGGCACAGGCCGGCTCCGAGGCCCAGCAGTGCACGAGCAGAGACGCGCGGCCGGAAATGCGCCGCCCCGCGGTCCGCCGCTGCCGCTCTAGGCGCGTGGGAGGTGCGCGGGAGGTCCGCGCTCGGTGGCCCCCGCCGGCTTGCCTGCTCGGCCGGGCTGCAGAGCCTGCAGAGGGTCGGCGGGTCCCCACCTTCCAAGTCTCTAATGCGGTGGATGCGACTGCGACGCGTGCCGGCTGGAGCTGCTGACCCCGAAGGGAAAACGTTTACTCTTCCGCGTTTGGTTTGATTTTCATGCCCTGTTTTCCCAGACAACAATGTTTCTCCTGATTTTTTTTTTTTTTTTTTTTTTTTGGTGGTGGGGTATGTTTCCATGGAACAAATTGGATTATAAATTTTTTTTTCGTGTAAAGTAAAATGGTTAAATTAAAGTTGACAGATACCTTTTACTGGATCAAACAAAATAGAAAATCTTTAGCAGACTTGTACACGCCACAATACTATATTTGTGTTATTGCAGATATGAAGGTTGCCTTTAACGCACATACCGTATTTGTGTTAATGCAGATATATCTGCATTAACATATATATATAACATATATAACACACACACATACATACATATATATATATATATATATATACATTACCTTTAAAAGTTTGTGTTTTCAGAACAAAAGGACCAGATGCCAATGAAGACAAGTGGCCCAGGTGACCCAGCCTCTCAGGATGCCTCTCTTGCAGTTTCCTCAAAATTCTGGATCCGTAACAACTTCCAGGTGGCGAGCTGAGATGGTCCAGCCATCCAAGACTCCAGATAGGCCCTGCACTTACACAGAGAACAGACAACAAAAGATACAGCTAGCTCTCCCAGGATTTGACCATTATCACAATTTTCTCAGGGTTCCCTGAAGATGCTGCCACCCCCAGACAACAGGAAGCAATCTACAGAACATGAGGCCCACATTCCCAAGAGGTGGGGTAGGTGATTTTTGGACCTTCAGTGCATTATGGATGCTTATCATTATTTCTGGGGGCTGATTGTTGGTCATGGTCAGGAAAAAAAGCTCAACAAAGGAGATAAGAGTCAGGGATTTCTTTCTGAAGGGCAAAGGGGGAGGGACATAGTACAGAAATGATGCGATAAAAAAGTTGATTACTTTTGAACAACCACTAGACTCAAATATTTTGCATTGGTATGGATTTCAGTATATTGGTATAAATTTAAGGTTATTTTTGTTAATACACACACACATATATATGTATGTGTTTAAGGTATGGTGCCTACTCAGCTCATTTTAAAATGTAATGTGAATTTCTAGTTCTTGAAAGCTATTTAGGATAATAAAGACAGGTTAGTAGTTAGTCATCATAACAGTCTAATTTAGGTGTCTTTTCAAGATCAAACAGAGATATATTTTAACTAGATAGGTGGCCTTTAAACACTTCGGAGACCTACAGAATATGATATTTAAAACAGAAGAGGAGTGAATTGAGAGGGTTGAGTCAGATTTTTCCGTGGGCTGCCAACTCTCAAGTACTGACACAGAGACTTAATTATGAAAGCTCAGTCTTAGCCTTGGTTTATAACTCTTATAACTTAACCTGTTTTTATTTTTATTTTTTTAATATTTTATTTATTATGTATACAATATTCTGTCTGTGTGTATGTCTGCAGGCCAGAAGAGGGCACCAGGCCTCATTACAGATGGTTGTGAGCCACCATGTGGTTGCTGGGAATTGAACTCAGGACCTTTTTGGAAGAGCAGGCAATGCTCTTAACCTCTGAGCCATCTCTCCAGCCCCTTAACCTGTTTTTATTAATCTACATTTACCATTTGGTTTTTTACCTTTCTTTCATTTTGTATGTCCAACTCCCTCCTCTTCTGTTTCTCTTTAGAAAGGACCAGGTCTCTTATGGGTATAAAAATATTAAATACTTCATGAATTTGCATATCATCTTTATGCAGGAACCATGCTAGTCTTCTCTGTATTGTTCCAGTTTTAGTATATGTGCTGCCAAAGTGAGCATGCTTAATAACTTTTTAAAAAAATTTATCTCATGGGTATATGTAACATGAGGACCTGCTTGTTGGGGTTTATATCCTGACCAGTTCCCATAGCCAGTAAGCCCCCAAAGAAAATCACACATAGGTCTACATAAGTTATAAACTGATTGGCCCATTAGCTCAGGCTTCGTATTAGCTCTTATAACTTATATTAACCCATTATTCTTATCTATGTTAGCCACATGGTTCAGTACCTTTTTCAGTGGGGCAGGTTACATCCTGCTTCTTCAGTGTCTGGACAGGACTGGGAAGGAAGCTTCCTTCTTCCCAGAATATTCCTGTTCTCATTTCTTTGCCTCTACTTCCTGTCTGGTTGTCCTGCCTATACTTCCTGCCTGGCTACTGGCCAATCAGGGTTTATTTAAAACATAATTGACAGAATATAGATAATTCTCCTGCACTAGGTATGGGTGTTTTATTTGCATGAATGCCTGTGTACCACTTACATGCAGTGCCTTGATGGCTAGAAGGGGGCATCAGATCCTCTGCAACTGGAGTTACAGAGAGCTCTGAGCTACCATGTAGGTCCTGGGAACTGAACCCAGCTCTTCTGGAATGACAGCCAGTAATCTTAACTGCTGAGCCATCTCTCTAGCTCCTCTTAATAACCTCTTTAAGATGTAACCTGAAAGCCACCAAAATGGAACACACATCTAACACTAACACAGCAATGGCAGCTCTCCCTTGAGCCCACTTGACATTTAAGTATGAAATACGCTCTTTCTGATCAGTTCTTTCTCTTAGCCCTCATCTCATGCTTAGAACCTGTATTAAAATTCTCTCTCTCTCTCTCTCCCTCTCCCCCCTCCCTCTCCCTTCCTCCCTTCTTTTCCTTCCTTTCTTTCTTTTTGAGACAGGATTTTTCTATATAGCCCTGGCTGTTCTGGAATGTGCTATGTAGATCAAGCTGGCCGAGAATTCACAGAGATCTACCTACCTCTGCCTTCTGAGTTTTGAGATTAAAGGTGTACACTATCATACCCATACTGTATTAAAGTATCTAATAAAATCTCCAGTTCTGCTTCATACTGATGGGTTCTTAAATTCTTTTCTGTATTAAAGCCATAACTCTGTTTGGCCCGAGTCGAGGCTCCTAACAGATTATGGGAACTCTCCAGGCTTCTAACGGAAACAACACAGAGCTCAGCTCCTCCATCTAACTTCTGACAATGTCCAGCATCCCCTTTGGGCCTTGGATTGTCTTCTAAGGATAGGGGAGCTACTGTACAAGCCGGGAAGAAGACCCTCACCAGAAACCAACCAAGATGGTTTAGCTTCAGCCTTTAAACTATGAGAAAACAAATTCCTATCGTTTAATCATTCATCTCTGGTATTTTGCTATGACAACCCTGTAAAACCAAGGCAGACAAGTAATATAAGTCTGCTTGTAATAGAATATTTGCTTATTGAGTGTTTACATATGATAATTGTTTAAGACTTATTTTCATTAACTCCTCGTCATAATGAAGTAGAGGGTAGCTGAGCCTTCTCATCTACAGTTTTTTTGGTATTGTCATTAAATTTTAAGGGCCTAATTAAGAGCATGTTTGCAGACTGGCCGAGGTTATTTCATGGTATAAGCTGAAGTTGGGACAGTAAATCTGGGGGAAAATGGTATGTATTCAGAATGCAGAAATTCTAATTACCCCATCAATAGTTTCCATCATTTTAGTATTTCTTATCTGCAAATACATTTCCAGAATCATCTCCTGTGCTAGCCTTGGCCTTCCAAGAAACACACAAGATAAAATTAAACATGCAAGTAACATATTAGGAGAAATGTTTGTTCAAAGTAGGGAGGGAGCCAGCAAGGCTGTGAGAGCCTTCAAAACGTGATGGAGATGTGATCCAACGTGAAGAAGACAGATAGGGAAGACAGGTTTCAATAAGAAAGCACATTAGGTGGAAATACAGTTTTGTTCTGCAAGACCACTGGGAGGCCATGAACTGATGTTGCCCTCTAGAAGAAAGAGCTGGTCCTTGACTCTCAGGAAAGGGCCTGCCGTCCATACGCTGTGTGCTGCGGTTAAGTTGTTGGCTGAGAGAGTCCAAAGGCAGCACATCTTCCAAGTTCAAAGGGAACATGATTTCAAAGTGTAGCGCTTGTGGTTCATAATCCGACATGATGAAAGCATTCTCGTGGTTGCCACACCCAAGTCTCCAGATAGACAGTGAAAGAATTGAAACTGAGATCCTGAGGGCCGCACCATCGCTTGCTCGGGGGTGAAGGGAAATACACACACACCAGAGGTCAGGAGACTGCCCGGCGAGTGCTGTGGGAGAAACTCGGGTGTTTTTTGAAAACATGAAAGAGAAAAAAGCCCGGTTTTCATAGCATTCTTACTCAGGAGGGGAGAGACAAAGACATGAATGAAATAAGTATGATCACTGTACCAGATAGCGGAGAAAATTAGAGAGGGGGTGCTGGGGAGTCTCAGCTGCAGTCATTAGAGGGTGAGTCAGAGAAAGTCTTTGTGAAATGTCGTGGGCGAAAACCGAAGGAGGTGCAGATGCTGTGAACTCAAGAGTTCCAGGCAGAGGGTGCAGGGAGCGCGGAGGCCGCTCTGGATATCCAGCATCGTGCCTGCAAACCACTCTCAGTCATTCAGAAAATAACCTTTCTGTATACAGAGCGACAGAGGAGGAGAGAAGGAACGACGAGGCCAAATGTAAACAAATGTGCCCTGGAGCAAGGCTGGCAGTCCTTGCTCTGTCACTCGGACCATTTTCCGCCCCCCCCCCCCCCCCCCCCCCCCCCCCCGCCAAAACAAATAGAAAAGCCAGAAGAAATTACCTGTAGGCATGCATATGGGATTATAAGAATTTAAATTTGGCCTTTAATTAGCAGCGGAAGGATCTCTGAGCGTGAGATGGGTCTGAGGGCCTGGATGGGGGGCGCCAAGACAGCAGCCAAAGACTGGCGCTGTAGCTGGGTGGCAAAGCATTTGCTTAGCATGCGTGAGGTTAGGACTGCTGGAGCCTGGAAGGTGAGAACTGAGGCAAGGAACTAAATTTAAATGTCAAGGCTTGGGACAAAGGCCTTAACAACCATGGAACCATCTTGCTTTCACTTTGTGGGCTCATTTTTGCAGACGGGATGATAGATACTATGCCGTCCAGTCTGGCTTTGAACTTGAGGTCCTCCTGCCTCAGTGCTGGATCCAGGGTTGTATAAGCTTTCATCTTCAAAGGCATCAAACTATGACATATTTTGCTAAACATATTTCTGACTACTCATATGTTAAATTAGCCACCATATCTATCCATACTTAAAATGACAAAGCCATTTCAAGTCTGCTTCTTTTTGGGGTGGTCCTGTGAACTGACCCCCAAGGTCTGGTATACACTAAGCAGTCTTGGTATCAGAATTTTAAATCAATTTCTTTAAGCGGGAAGCTGAAAAGATCCTTTTCACCGACAGAGAACATACAGTATGTCCTGTGATATGTTAACTATGAACTGCTCTGTACTGCTACCATTCCAGGGTGAGCATCCTTAAGTTCTGGTCCTGAGCAGGGCATGGTGGTTTGTAACTATGATCTCAGCACTTGGAAGCAAGCCAGTAACACACCAGTGAGTTCCAGGCCACCTTGCTACAGTCTCATAACAAAAACGAGCGTTGTTCCTCAAAGCATCTAGACAGGCAAACATCACTGCCACACTGCTACTTCTCAAAATACTTCAGAGAGGTCCTTCAGCATCCCTGATATGTGACCTGTGAACACTGATGTCTTTACATAGCGTTTGCTATCTTCCTGGGATAAAAGTGGTATTTTCTGCCAGGTGGAGTGGTGCACACCTTTAATCCTAGCACTCTGCAGGTGGATCTCTGTGAGTTCTAAGCCAGCCTGGTCTACAGAGTTAGTTCT
This sequence comes from Microtus oregoni, assembly GCF_018167655.1. Taxonomy (NCBI): domain Eukaryota; kingdom Metazoa; phylum Chordata; class Mammalia; order Rodentia; family Cricetidae; genus Microtus; species Microtus oregoni. The sequence continues at coordinate 3,055,173 of NW_024543833.1, read as the reverse complement.
AGGACAGCCAGGGTTACACAATGAGACCCTGCCTCGAGAAAACAAAAGGCATTTCCTGGTCTAATTCTACTTTATTTATATCCACTGAGTTTCTCAGCAGAGAAAGATGTCACTACCAATACTCAAAGGAATGAGTCACAGGAGAATCCCAAATGACTGCAAAGAATATGGCAGAAAGAAAAAAAGGTATAGGTTGTATGTAGTCAAGTCCTTCAGATACGATTTCCAGATCACATGACATGAGTCATAAGCTGCTAGTCGGTGACACTCCCTCAACTAGACGTGAAGACAACGAAACTGTTTTCAGCATCAACAAACCTAGGTTTCTGTTTGATCAATAAGATAATGTAACTGAAACAATTAAATGTAAGGTATTACTTTTATTAAATAAGTAGTATTTATTTTTGTACAGTGTTGCAAGTGACTCTTCAGCTTGTCTAAAGGCAGCACTGGCTCCTCCCACTCATCTATAATGTTAGTTAGCCTTGATTGAGTTCCAGGAAATTGGGGAGATTTCTTCTTATTTCCCCAGATCTGTATACTACAAATGGATTTCAGAGCACGAACGTAAAATGTAAAGTAAAATAAAAGTAAAAATATATAAAAGAACAGTTCTAAGTACTGACAAGTTTTCTTTGGAATTAAGTAAATTTTGGCTTCTTCTCAATACTCTGTACCCAGATCCACAGCCCTGGAAGAGCTGAGTGGAGGTGGAGGATACATTCATGTAACAGCAAGATGACCGTAGCCAGCTCCAACAAGGGCACAATGGCGACAACCGTCAGGACCGACGCGGTCTCAGTACTGGACTGTGGGCACTGGTGGGCAGTAGCAGTACAGTCAACATGTCTGTCCCCAAGGAGAGAGATTCACAGAAAGAGATGCCAAGCAAGTGGTGTGGAGGAATAAAGCACAGGCTGCAACTCTGAGAAGATTATCTTTTTGTCTAAAAATAGTGGTTCTCTGAAGCACGGAATGTCTTGATGGGGCAGTTTCTATTCGGACATCTGAGGAGGCTTCAGTGAAGACTCCGGCCAATCGTACACGTCCGGGAGCAGGGAAACATAATCACTCCGCCATATTCTTTCTTTAACGTACTTGGCCTTGTCCTCAGGCTCTGGGTATCGGAAAGCCATTTTGTTAGCATACAGGTATTCTGCAACCTGGAAAATAAACAGCATTACCACTTAGGGTCTGAATGTTAACCTATCAGAGAAATAAATAGCATTAGAACACACAGACACAAATACAGAAAAATGGCACTTTTCTTTTTCCAAAATATAAAATAATATTACTTTGATTTGTTTCAAATTATTTTAAAACTATGTAAAGTTTGAAAGATATATTATCTGTCATTGGGCTGGAGAGATGGCTCAGCGGTTAAGAGCATTGCCTGCTCTTCCAAAGGTCCTGAGTTCAATTCCCAGCAACCACATGGTGGCTCACAACCATCTGTAATGGGGTCTGGTGCCCTCTTCTGGCCTGCAGGCATATACACAGACAGAATATTGTATACATAATAAATAAATAAATAAATAAATAAATAAATATTAAAAAAATTATCTGTCATCTCAAGATAACTCAGATGTTCTGGTCACTTTTTTTTAAAAAAAGATTTATTTACTTATTATGTATACAACATTCTGCCTCCATGTATGCCTGCAGGCCAAAGAGGGCGACAGATCTCATTACATGTGAGCCACCATGTGGTTGCTGGGAATTGAACTCAGGACCTCTGGAAGAGTAGCCAGCGCTCTTTAACCACTGAGCCATCATCTCTCCAGCCCTCTGGTCACCTTTCTTGATGTAGAAAAGAATTATGAGTATTTCTTTAAATTCAACAAGCGAATAGAAGTCTAGGTGGCTAATCTCCAGGCAGGTGATATTCCAGTCACCATTCCCATAGCCCTGCTGAAAGGCTGTATTGTTTAGGTGACTCTACCTCCTAATCAGAATGGCCTCAAAGAGCAATCACAACCTTAAATACATTAAGTGCCAAACAAGAATTGAACTGACAAAGAAGCAGACACACCCAGAAGCACAGCTTCATCAGCCACTGTCCTCAAGTATGTGAGGCTGACTCTACTTCAGTTGCTGTCTGCTGCCTTCAGAGAGAATCCTGACCCCCACCATGGTTTTCTGCAAATCTTTGTGTATGCAAGTCACCCTGCTTTAGCTTCTTGTTCTTGGTTCTGGACAGTTCCTCCTTCCTACACCACATGAGATATTGATGGAATACACAGGGCCAATGCTAATCACAGTCTTCAGACCGGGAGCATCAGCATCGTAGGTGAACTTGGAAATGCAAATCCTGGGTTCCACCTCAAATCTATAAAGCCTCGTATGACCACAGCCTGGTCCTACGGCCTGGACTCTGTCAACAAGCGTTTTCCTATTCGAGACATGCTGTCCAGTGCAATAAGCCGGTTCCTTGTAAACTCTAAACTTCTATTTTGTATTTTTAATGCCGTTCTCTTAAAGGGACAAAAATGCTCACTTTTGATTAAAATGTAAAACTGTGCAAAAAAAAATCTTAACAATAGTTGAGTAAAGGCCCATCCACTGAGATAACAATATAAGACAACAAAGAAATTCTGGGGTTCAGTAGTTAGGAACACTTGATGCTCTTGCCAATTATGGGGGCTTCAGTTCCCAGCACCTATATGGTGACTCGTGACTGCCCGTAATTTCAGTTCTAGGAGATCTGATACCCTCTCCTGGCCTTCTTGGGCACCACGATCATGTGGTACAGAGGGGCTTACCAATGAGTGCCAGACACAGTGGCACGTAGACAATACACCCATACCCATAAAAGTAACTTAAAAAAAGAAAGAAAAACTCCCATCAACAGGGGACAAAACTCTTTTTTTCTTTTTAAATATTTATTTATTTATTTATTTATTATGTGTACAGCATTCCTTCCATGTGTGCCCGCAAGCCAGAAGGGGGCGCCAGGTCTCATTACAGATGGCTGTGAGCCACCATGTGGTTGCTGGGAATTGAACTCAGGACCTCTGGAAGAGCAGTCAGTGCTCTTAACCACTGAGCCATCTCTCCAGCCCAGGACAAAACTCTTGAAGAGAAGGTGGGATGCTGTCTTAGCGTACAGGTAACAACGGGCAGCTAAAACCTTAAGGGAAAGTGGGATGGTTTCTAGAGTGCAGGGAACAGCGTGCGGGGTGCTGCCAAAGGGAATGTAAGCTTATGCTTTACCCTGAGATACAAGGCCCGGGCAGAGGAGTTCACAGTGGCACCCACACATCCTGCTGACAAAATGACTAAAAGTCAGCATTTAGATAAGAGCCCCAGCTGGTCATGCACGGATGCAGGGGTTACTGGCGGCAAACTGGGGAACACGCAATAGCCCAGACCTGATACAGAACTCTCCGGCCACTGGGCTATGAGGAGATGGTCAGGGGTTGCAGGCTCCTGTGGCTACAAAGCCATGCATATTTTCCTGACTTTTTTCTCTTAAAAAGGAAAGTCAACCTCTGAAGTGGCAGCAGATTCCCGTCCTTCCCAAGGGTGCAACCAGCCTGGGCTCAGTCTTACAGTAACTCATAGCGGTCTCCTTCACTGTCATACTGGACATAGCAGATGAGGCTACAATACTTCTTCTTAAATAAAAACATCCGAACATGGATCACATAAAATTTCCTTCTAAATATTAGGAACTTATGCACTTGTATGACTTGGACAAGAAAATGTCATTAGAGTTTATGTAAGATGAACAGATGACTTACTTTAATAGCAATGTTAACAGAAACTTCCTGGATGTTAGCAAGTGATGGGTACAGCCTCCCTTGGGCTAACTCTGCATCGGTCAACTGACTTGTCAGTGCCTGAAAGAAAAACCAGTACCATATTTTTGTTTAAACAGAAGAATCTAGTAAAATGAAAAAAAAAAAATTGGAAAACCAAAGTATTATAGACAAATAGAATTTTTATTTCTTGCAAGATTACACTAAACCAATGTAGAAATTAAAACCTCTCATCACAGCTGTACATGGTGGGACACACTAATCTCAGCACCCAGAGGCAGAAGCAAGTGACCTATGAGTTAGAGGCCAGCCTTGTCTACCCTGTGAGTTCTAGGCTAGCCAGGACTACACAGTGAGAGCCTGTCTTAAAAATTAAAGTCAAAAAGCCCCATTCAAACACAACAGAACCGAAACAACTCTGTTCACCACTAAGCAACCAATAAATAACCGGATCTAAAGACTTCATGGTATACTCTGCTTCTGCACACAAAGCTACACACAGTAACGGCTAGGAAGAAAAGACATCAGCACGAGCATTAACGCGAGGTCTTCAGAATCCCCGCTCGGATGTGGTGCTCCATGAGGAATGCGGAGGAGTTACGTTTTGTCTCTGCTGTCACAGCATCACCTTCAGATGCCAGACCACGTGAGACACAGGCACGAGTATCATAAATATGAGCTGATTCACAGCTTATGATCAGACATTTGAACAGTTATGATTTTAACAAGTAAACATAATACAAAAGCAGAAAAATAAAAGGCAATGGTTTGCTAACTTCCTTTTCATTCATAAGGATATTTAATCCACTCTGGTTCTAAGATTCATTCACCTCTATAACCCATACTTTATACATCAGCAATATTTAAACATTACCTTTGCAGCTTCCAAGAAAACACTGTCACTGATATGCCGGGTCTGACAGAGGATAACAGCTAAAGCCACACCTAGAATATACATTACATAGTTGATTTAATAAGGTCACTTTTCAAATTATGAAGGGTTCAATTCCTAAACTGAGAAAAATAAACAGTAATAAACTCCGACCGAAACAGTCCAAGAGAAAGCAAAACCAAACTAAAACGAAAGTAAATGATCTTTGTTAATGTCTACTTCTTATTTGTTAACAAAATCACCTTAGAATTAAGTGGCCTTCTCAATTTTTTTTTACCCTTTATCAGCATAGCAAATACTTCCAGGTTTGAGTCAGGGCCTACCTCAAATCCTAGTGCCAAAAAATGAGAGCAAGCAAAAGAGAGGCAGGGAAACACAGACACGCGGGGGAGGAGGCCGGGGGACTGGGCGGAGGAGCCCAGAAGAAACACCAATGTCACACAAAACTGTGCACTCTCTAACCTTTAAGGAAGGCAGCAAAAGACAAGGCAGGCCCAGGCCACCTCGGCCCGACAGGAGCAGCCGCTGCCAGCTCCTTCAGCTCATCACCTCACTATTCCTGAGCTTTAAAAACAGGCTTTAGAGAGCCGCAATTCCTCCCGACCAAACACAAGCATCCTGCCCCCTCCTATTTCCAGGCTTCTCTCTCTGGGTGTGGTCTACACTGTGATTTTATAAGTGTTGCTCAGTACCGGCCGTGTTCATGTCATACTGGGGCTACTTTCTCTTGGTATAAATTTCCCTTTCCCCACGTTTACCGTTCTGTTTGTCCCGTTACTGTGATCTTTAGTAATTAACATTATTTCTCCTTGGACCTCTTCTTCAGTTGTCCGATCTTGTATTCTAGCATCCCATTTATTTTCTGCACAAATCTTCGCAGCAGCCCTCTTAGCTCAGCTGATTCTCCACCCCATCATTTAAGGGCTGTGTTTCTTTGAGTCCATTTACAAAACCCCCTTTCCTAGTCTTTTGTTACTCTTTCTTCGAGCAGGACAGATTTTCCCCCAGTTGCTCTGAGAAACAACTGATGGGAAATACATTTTTTTGTTGTTGTTGAAACTCCACATTACTGAAAATATGTATGTTTACCTATTTCCACTCCTCTGGGCTTGGTTTGAAAACAGCACTGCATCTCCTGGCTTCCAGCTTTGGCCCAGGGTCTGTCTGTTTGGGCATTGTCTTTTCATCTCTGGAAGCATGGAGATCTTTGGTTCTGATTTTGTAACTGTGTCTTAGGTATGTTTCCAAACCCACTGGATCTGGCACTCATTGGTAAGCCCCTCTGAGCCCGCACCTTTCCACTTGGAGAAATGCTTGTCTTTGATGCCACACTCCCCACCCCTACCCTGGATTTTTTTTTTCCCTTTTGTTCGAAATTTCTATTTTCTGAACTCGTACCTCTAGAGATGACACCTAACTTTATTCTTTATTTGCTATCTCCTGTTCCAAATTCATTTTAAACAGGCTCCCTCAACTTTTTTTTACTGTAATTTTTCTGGTATCAACTTATTTTCAAGAATTTATTGTTTTCTAATTTGACATTCTATCTTGTTTTGAAATAAGTCTCCCTATGAGGATATTTATAGTTCTTTCAAAAACTTTCCCCACAGACCTGTTTTCTTCCAAGATGTCTGTTTTTGTTTAAACACTGCTTTGGTCTCTTATGACAGCAATCATTTTTAAAAAAATTTTTTTATGAGAGACTTTTCTTAGATAACTCTGAAAGAGCAGCCAGTGCTCTTAACTGCTGAGCCATCTCTAGGCCCCAAAGTTGAACGCCCTTCTCTCCCCCTTCCCTCTGTTAGAGGTCCAGCTCACTGTAATGTAGACATTTAAGCGTCTGAGGCTAAAGCTAGCGCTTTGTCTTGTATTTGTCTATGATTCCTTTTGCGTGTTTTGGTTCTGTTCTTTAACGGTTGCATTTTATCCCCCACTATTTCCTGTCTGGAAAGGGCAAGTTTCCTAGTATCCTGGTGACCATCCTCAAATTCACAGCATGTGTTCTCGCCACAAGTTTCCATTCATTTAAAATTTATCTTCCTGACAGACAAGGGAAATCCCTTCCCACAGGTCAGGTCTATTTAACTGAAAAAGCATCGTTGTCCACTGTGTCTCAACACATTTTCTGGAATACTGCGTCCCTGTCCTGTTGTCTGCCTGCCCATCCACAGCACGCTTTGTTCTTCTTCTTCCTATATCTCTGAGCTCCTGGGACAGTTCCCCACTGGTCTAAGGAACACGATTTTCTGTCCTTTGATTTCATACGAATAAGCAGGCAGTGAGTTTTCTGTACTACTGTAATGTCTCCATTTTGCCCTAATTCTTGTGAGAAACTGTCACCGTGTAATGAATTCTAGGCTGGCAAGTATTTCCAACAAGCAACAAGAAGAGATAACTCCTCTCCTCTTGGCCCTCGGCGATACTGAGAAATCAGATGTTGCTCCCACAGCTGCACCAGCTGCTGTCACAATTTCTCTTTCTTGGGCCTTTCCGACCCCTTACAGTGAGGGTCTTAGATATGCATGTCTTGTCTACCCCACAGAGGCTTTCCAGAGGTGTGCTGGAGACATCCTTGGCCATGCAGCCTGCATGCTGCTTCTGCTTCATTCCACTCTCACTGTCTTCCAGGGTTTGTTTAATAACGACAAAGGCCTAGTCCTTACTTTTCCGCATTTTCCCTTTTGCCTGCTTCATTTATAGTTTCTTCTGCGGTGCCCTCCAGTTATCTGCTTTGGTCTAATCTTCATTCATCCATTAGATTATTACTGTCACTCAATTCGAGAAGTGAATAATTTTGACTAAATTCGGAAGTTTTGCCTTTATTGCTATAAAATAACATGCATGTTTGTGTTTAGCACTTGTCTCCCTGTGGGCCCAAACATGTCATCTTGTCCTGTGGCATCTGCTGGTGTTTCAGGTATTTGCACAGGTCTCCTTTTTCCTTCTGAACAAGAGCTGCGTTTGTACATTTCCTTAGAAAAACAACTTGAGGGCTGATGTGTTTTCAGAGACATCTGTTTGCTTCTGCCAGGCACTGACAGTGCAGAGCAAAGGCTGAAGTTTTCTAGGCCACCCACGGTTATAAACCACAGTCGACTTCCAGGGGCAGTCCTGTATGAGTGGCCATTCAGTAGGGGAGGAGCCATACCCGGACAAGATGTCATTACTATCCTTTCCCTAGTGTTGGGGGATAGCCGATCACACTGTAAACCCCAAGTCTGCACTTGTATTAATTAAATATTAACCTTGGGTCAGAAGGCTGCATTATCAATAGTTGACAGGAAGTAATCACAGAGCATCAGAGACACACAGGAAGTAACAGGGAAGGATTTGGAGTGGTGCAGCCTTTTCCTGTGCACAGGTCTTCTGGATATGCCAGCAAGGACAGGGGGTTAGTTAGTTGATACTCAGCCTCTCTGAGCTCCCAGGTTTTCACTCCAGCCTTTGAATCTCTAATTTATTTATAAATAGAACGATAGAGATTTAGTAACAGCTACCTTTAACGGCAGTGACAGAGCTGGAGCTTAGGACAGAATTCCCGCCAGGCTGCAGTCACAGAAGCAGGCTGCTAACAGCGGAGTTGTAATTGCTGAAGATATAACAACACTCAAGGACAAGCACAACTTATCCCTTCGTTGTTTATTTCCTGATCAGGAAGGGTTTCTAGTGCTAAGGGGGCTACGAATTCTAGCCACCTCACCAAACTCTCTTCTCTTTAATCTTGACCCAGAATCTCACATCTTATCTATCAGTCAATACATTATTGGCTTCTGATCTTTGAAGGCTGTCTACTTACTATCTTTATCTGTCTTTTCTTAAAGACTTATTTTTATTTTATGTGTGCGGTATTGCTGATGGCTTGCAGAGGAAGTTCACATCTACAGAGGGTTTAGGAGAACCATGCTAAAGAGAAACACTTGATTGTATCCACCAGAAAAAGGACAAACCCAACAATCAGAGTGTGCTGAAAGCACCAACAGAGCTGAACACAGTAACCTCTGCTCCTCTGTGCTTTCCTGACACATGTACTACATCATCTCTGTCATAAAGTCTAACTGCAGGAACCACAGAAAACAGCAAGTTAGAATTACTGAATTCCTTGTTTCCCGGTAAATATCATATTTCTGTGAATACTATTGGTTATGTCAACCTTAAATTCTAAAGAATTCCATGAAAATGTTTACTATTATTATCATCACCATCATCATTATTATTTCATGTGTCTGGATATTTTGCCTGCATGTATGTCTCTGCACCACTTTCAAGCAATACTGGCAAAAGTCGGGTAAGGCCATCAGAACCCCAGAGCTGGAGCTACAAATAACCTTGAGTTTCTATATGGGTGCTGGGAATTGAACTAGGATTCTCTGAAAAAGCAGTCAGTGCTATCAGCCAGCATCCTGAAATTTGTTTTATGAAATTAACGATGTATCTATAACATTAGTCATGAGAGCATTTACCTGGGAAAATATACGCGTTGTTTCCTTGGCCCGGGGTGAAGACTCGTCCATCCTCGAGCTGCACTGGCTCAAACGGGCTGCCACTGGCAAACAAACACCTGCCCTGTTAAGATGAAATAATCTCATTTTTTCTGGCCACTTATTCAGGCAAATTCATGAAAGATTAAGTCTTACAGTGAAGTTAGACTACTAAATTACCTGGAAACAAGAAATCATTTGCTACATAATATAATCCTTTAACCTAAATTCTTTAATTAGAACGAGACTTGTTTTGTACATAGCATATAGGCAAATACAGTTGAAAAATATTCAGTTAACTCTTTAAACCCTAACACTCTACTTTCTTTATAAAATTAAAACTGGTAATAAAGAGCATCTCAGATAATAAAGACTGACATGCTCCTCATAATGAAGTGGGAAACAGCAGAATTAATTTGCTACCACTCACGGCCCATTAGTTCAGCTAGCTCTGAGCTTGGTGCCTTATGCACCACTCTGTTTACCTTTCCCTGAAAACCCGGTTTGCTTGTTACCATCTTCCACTCATTGATCAAAAGAACAAACAAGCAAAGCAAAAATTAAGGATTTGCCATTTTCAAGACTTTGTAAAGAGTGTGTATAAAATTTGTAGCAATTAAACTTGAATCCAAATTTTTAAAATCTAAACCCAATGTTTTTCTATTATGGCATGATACCCCCCCCTCCAAGTTTATAATGTGGGCGAATGATATAACCGCACTACTGTAAGAGAACAAACTTGCGTGCTGCCTCGTTAAGGAAAAGTAAGCCTCCACCTACTCTTTCTTTATCTGATGTTAGTACCATGTCTATAGAGACAAGTGATGCTAGTGGAACTCTGCATATGACTGAAAGGGGCTATACATTTAATTCACAAAAAATGTTTACAGTATTATTCCCTTTGTCCCACCAAAATCAAAGCGCAAAAGCCACACAATAGCACTCAAACAGGGCAACCTATCTTGGAATGTTCAAGAACAGCCAATGTTATCATGTTTAAACACCCAGCTAGGTTAGATTAAAGCACGATCCACAGAAAACTGAAATAGCATTCAACAGCTGTCTCCATCTCTAGAGTGGTAGGATTACAAGCACATATCACAACTCCTGGCTAAGGCAATACTGGGGATCTAATCAGCGGTTTCATGCATGTTAGGTAAGCACTGTACCAACGGGGCTATGCTCCCAAGCCCTAATACTAAGTCTTTATAGTAAATGTTGGTCAATATGAAGGGCTATGTTATATTGTTTTACTTTAGTGACACAATTTCAAAATGGTATAAATTCAAAATTTCATTACATGATACAAAGTTTAAGTGTGAGAGCAAGCTAACTATGATAAGGGCACAGGTAAGCATCTCGGATGTTCATTTTCATATGCTAAGTAATTTCCACTTATTCAGTTACAGATGCTCCTCATTCACAGCATAACGTGGTCAGATTTCATGACAGCCGCGGTCCAGTTTTAACTAGACAATTTCCTCCTGTAATCCCAGTCGCTTAGGTGGCAGATGAGAAGGTAACTAGCGCTGGCGGGCAGCCCAGACAACACTGAAGCCCCACTGCACGGAAAAGGAAGGATTCTTCTCTCTGAGCTGCAGAGGGCGTTAGAGCAACAAGTCTTTCTCCCCTAAGAGGAGGAGCACTAAAAACTTAAGAGGTAAATACAAAACTTAACACCACAGTTTTGTTTGACAATAAAAAAGAATTTATATGAGCTATGACTCATTCTCCTCTGGATGTCAAGTTTTTTTTGCTTGTTTACATGTTAAGGTAAACAGAGGATGTGTGAAAGTTTGTTCTCTCCTTCCACATAGGACATGCGAACTGAATTCGAAACACTAGTCTTGGTGGTAAGTGCCTTTACCTGCTAAGCCATCTCCCTGACCTAAAATCTGCATCTTAAAACTGACTGATTATAGTTTATCAAACTATTCTCTTTGGAGAATTTTGGTTCTTTCCAAAAATATGTATTAAGTTTAATAATATTATTCAAAGATAAAATTCTCAAATTTTATTAATTTGGCACTTTGTAAAACATTATATATATGTACATGTACACAACACACACACACACACACATATATATATATAATGTATATTTATTTTGAAAATGTAAGAGCTAATGATATATTAGATCTGAGCCTAATATTCATTGTATAAGAATGGCTTATTTTGGGGAACAACAGTCATCAATTTTACTCAAAACTGATAGATAAGATAAGCAAACAGGCTAACAATAATACTATATTTTGGTAAAAGATTAAGGAGAATAATTTCTTTAAAAATTTAAAATTTTATTTGTATGGGTGTTTTGTCTGCATGTATGTCTGTGTACCATGTGTATGCCTGGTGCTTGTGGAGGACAGAAAAGAGAGACCATTAAAAAAAAACAAAACAACAACAAAAAAACTTCTATACGTTGATTTGTGACTGATTGGAAAAGTAAAGGATTCAATCAGGTTTAAAATCATTCTATATACTAGAAACTGATGTCACAAGAACTATTTATTTTTATTTCTTCTAAACCAAATAGTGACACCAGCAGAATGAGCTGGGAGGACAACCACTGTAACAATGAGAAGAAGAAATGCTAAGTCCATCTGCAATGAAACTAAGTCCAAACAACTCAATAACTTCTGCTTTGTCAGTGATATTCCAGGTCATCCCACGATCATGTCCCCTTTGGTTACAGTAGTGACAGCTAAGAAGTTCGTCTTACAGAGTTTTAAAAGAAGCAGAGTAACCACAGCCATCAGTGGGAGGGAGGAAGAAGGCTCCCAGCATTCACAGCTTCACCTTCAAGGTGACTGCTGAACTCAACAGCGGAGCTGTGGCTGAGCTCCTGAGCAGCTCTGGGGACAATGCACCACATCAGGGGGCACAAAGACAGAGGCTCTAAGCAAACACCTCAGGGCCCAGTTTATACCCGAAGAGCAGCCCAGGAAGGAGTGAGGTCGGGATGGAGACCTAGACCTGACTGTGCCAGTGATTACGGTCATGAAGCCCAGCCTAACAGCCACTAGCAGAGAGGTAAAGGTACCTCAAACCTCAAGTGACCGTCACAGCCTGTCATCCATGCTACCCAGCATCAGACACACAAGCAAACAGCTAAGCTTACAAGAGAATTAAAAACTAGTTACCAAGGGGGAGAAGGGCTAATAAAAATGAATTTATAGAAAGGGAGATTTTGTTACAATCAGAAACTTTAACTATAATTTACAAATTAAAAAAATTAAATGCAAAGACAGAAACTTCATCAGTTAGATGTGGCTGTACAGTCCTGTAATCCAGGCACTGGGATATTAAGTTTCAGCCTGAACATAAGCCAGAAATTGCTTTAAAAATAACAAAAAGAAACAAAAATCACAAAGGGAGAAGATATTCAGTAGAAAGCTGAAAGATGCCAGAGGATAAAGTAAGTATTAAGATGACAACTGAGGGCCAGTGAGATGGCCCTGACCGCTTGAGACTGGATGATCCCCAGGACCCGCATGATACTGAAAACTGACCACCAAGCTGTCCTCTGACCAACACACACGATGTGGCATGTCTGTGCCCACATATATAAACACGAATAATTATGTTTTTAAATTTTTGAGACGGCACAGTACTATTTATAATATGGAACATTTATTTGTTTACTCGAGGGGTGTGCAAGCCCCTGTCTGGACTCACATAGAGAGGTCAGAGGACCACTTGTGGGAGTCAGTTCTCTTCTTCCACCTTGTGGTCCGGACACCGAACTCAGGTGGTCAGGGCCAGTAGCAAAGCCTTCACCCACTGAGCCATCTTAACCAGCACCTCTGTATCATTATTTTGTAAAGATTCTACTTCCAACAGATATGCTGCTTACAACTGATATTTAAGATCTTTAAAATCATCTGGGGAGATATGAAAGAAACAAAATCGCCAGTGAGTTATTAGTAATGAGAATGATAAAGACGTATTACAGTCTTTATTCTTAAGTATATAACCAAGCCAAGTAGTGGTGGTACAAGCCTTTAATCTCAGCACTCAGGAGGGAGAAGCGGGTGGTTTCTATGAGTTCAAGGCCAGCCTGGTCTACAGTGAAAATTCCACAACAGCCAAGGCAACACAGAAAAGCCTGTCTTGAAAAACACCACCACCACCGACCACCACCAAAAAACAAACGAAAAAACAACTGTAACCTAACAATTATATTCATGAACAGTCATATACTGAAGAAATTAAGTAAGAACTCGGCATATCAAGGCACAGAGGACTATACAGTGCACTCCTAGGGCCGAGGAATACAGCACAGTGGTAGCTTGCTGACCTAAACACACACATCCGCAAGGCTATAGGTTCATAAGACAGGACAAAAAGAAAAACAAAATAAAAGCTCTACTTCCTGGCGTCACGTTGATCCACAACAATGGAAGAAGTGATTACACAGTGGAGATTAAAACACCATCCCACAGAACACTAGGGGAAGCCCACTACATACATGCATATTTACATACACACCATATATGCACACATACATACATACATACATATATATATATATACGCTGTAACTGACACACAGTAAAACAATAGTGCCAAAGGCCCCAAAGAACAGACTCACTATCAATCTGGGTGAAAGGATGAAACCCAGTCCAGACAGCCATGAGTTTACAGAAAAGTAAAAGCCAGCCCCAGTAAAAAAGAAAACCATACCCTGGGGTCCATGTTCAAAGCCAGAGCACAATTGTCAAAAAACAATTCAGAAAATAACAAAATAAAAACAGAAAAAACCTGTTTTTAAAGCACTGAGATGCAGCAACTACCAACTGTTAATTCCATGTGGGGTGAAGATACCCTTCAAAAGTTCTTCTGGGAGGAGGAGCATGATCCCAGATAAAAGCAGACAGGCAGGAAGATGGCTATAAGGCAAAAAACTTTAAATGAACACAAATCAAAATGGACAGTTTCTATATAAAAAGAATAAAGAAAAAAAAAGAAGCATATTTGGTTTCAGAGTATCCAGAAGTACATGACGCACAGCAGGTGGGCGAATGAGTGGTAGGCGGAGTTATGACGTCACTGCTCTCAGAACTGATGTCAGACTTGGTGACCCACTACAATTGCCACTTAAATACTGATGAACCACACGTGTACAAACGTATAACTAATAAGCTAATGAAACACATACACAACGTGTGTGCTTTTCATTGATAATACCTCTGTGAGTGTATATGCTTCTTCTGCTGTGCACTCAGCCTGTGCTGTAGGATTACTTAATGCAAATATTATAGGCCTTTCATTGATAGAGGCCATGGCCGTGATTACGCCAGGAGTAAAAAGCCGGCCAGCACCTGCCACTCCTGCAATAAAGAAAGGAAAAGAGCCATCAGCACAGGCATATCAAACCGGTCCCTGCTAAGTTTCTATAGCACATTTACCGTAACAAAACCGCAGGTATCAGTACAAAGATAGATTCTGTATAATGATGAGAGAATACTATGGGGACAGTTTCAGATATGAAAAAAACAACGAAATGCTGACTGAAATTTTCACTTAAATATTTATTCTTTGGCATTCATAGTGAGCTCTAGGAAAAACTGTTAAACCTATGCTCGTGTCCTCCATTCTGACAGCACAGGAGACAGTGCTGAGAGAGTCTACTCCACCGAGGGCCCAGAAACAGACCGTTGGAGGTCAGACAGCAGCTGCCTGGGGAATGCCATGTCATTCAGTGGGCGTAGTTTCGGCTTCAGGGATCCTGACCCACAGGTTGAGAACCACTGCTCTAGAGAGAAACAATGAGTGGATACATTCTGGTTTCCATATTGGGTTTCGAGAGAAGTGAAGCAGAGAACCTTTTAAGATTTTTTCTCAAGCTAAAAAATAATGAGGGTTCTTATTAATAAAAAAGCATAGACATACTTTTCTGAGCGCAGGAACTCGTTGTGAAGATTTTACTTTTCAACATTAAACAGAATTCCTAAATGAACACTAGTAAAATACATGATTGTGAACTCCAATCTACAGCTATACAGGGAACAGCCTGTGTCTGTGCTGAGGATTCCTGGCTGTGTCAGCACAGATATCAGCTATATGAGCCTCACAAAACACCTGCAAAGTTTCACTTTGTTGCCAATGAAATGTCCACTCTGCACTGGATTTTCCTGGTACAGGCTGTCAAATGACCTTGGCCTTTTAAGGCTGCATTCACAGTCAGCAACAACTCTGAAAGTAAAACACTGTAAAGGGCCAGGCATGCCGTCCCAGTGCCTTGGGAGGCTCAGGCAAGACAATCACTGAAGCCCATGTGTTCAAAGTCAGCCTACAGGAGAGTAAAACAGCTTTGGCTTTGTTTTCAGTTGAAGTTAAAATGTAAATTTAAAATTACATTTATCTATTTTGTGTTTATATGTGTATTGAAGGGGCACCATGCCATGGACAATCTGCAGGCCGTGGTCCTCTCCTACTATATAGATCCTGGGGGCTCAATACACACTAAGAGATGTGTAGCAAGCCTTTACCTGTTGGGTCACCTTGCTGGCCCCCATTCCAGATTTTTAGATAATGTTTCAGTATGCAGCCTAAATTGGCCCTCAACTCATAATCTTGCCTCAGTCTCTACAGAGTGTCGAGAGCACAAATGCACATCAACATAACTAGCTGAGCTGCTTTTTTTTTTTTTTTTTTTTGGTTTTTCGAGACAGGGTTTCTCTGTGGCTTTGGAGCCTGTCCTGGAACTAGCTCTTGTAGACCAGGCTGATCTCGAACTCACAGAGATCCGCCTGCCTCTGCCTCCCGAGTGCTGGGATTAAAGGCGTGCGCCACCACCTCCTGGTTTTAGCGTGAGCTTCTGTCTCTTAAAATTTTTATGTCCTCGGCAGTAGTAGCACACGCCTTTAATCCCAATACTTGGGAGGTAGAGGTTAGGTGGATCTCTGTGAGTTCAAGGCCAGCATGGTCTAGAGTGACTTCCAAGACAGCCAAAGCTACACAGTGAAACCCTGTCTCAAATGAAAATAATAAAGTAAAATAAAATTTTTATCCACAGTCACCAAAAATATTACTTTGAGTCAGCTTTTTTTATGTGCAGGGTTCTGCATACACAGATTCAATTAAGGTACACTTTCAATGTAGGCTGGAAATGCCGAAGGAAATAGACTGAGCGTGTACTGAGCATGTGCAGACTTCTGTGTCTCACTATACAGCTGAAGAGCTCTTACACGGCATTTACACAGTTTAAGTGGGGTGTGTACAAGTTATGAACAAGTCCTGCATCTCTTAACATGGGGGATGTAGGTGCAGCAGGTTTGGGTTTGTCCAGTGGGCCTTGACACCAGTCCCCTAACCCACTAAGAGACCACTGCATATGCTAAGAACAAAGTAAAATACATCAACTTACTTTAGCAATCTTACGTGGCAGTTATGGCAGGCAGCTAAGTAACAGGATTATTTATCAACAGCTTCGCTTACCAATTATAACTGAAGGCTTAAGTTCATTTACTGCATCTTCAAAAGTTCCAGGTATGTTCCCTGGGACACAGTGAGCAAACGGTTCCTGGTTACTATCTATGCTAGCAGCCCGCCCCTGAATCAAAAGATAAAATACAATATCAGTAAGTGCATATTAAAGATAATCTGGACATGAGCTATCAATTAGATAAATTTTGTCATTTCTATTTATTTTTCTCTTCAACCTTTATTTTCTAATGTTAACTTCAGAGTCCAAAAACACAGCCCATCAAATTACATTAGAACATAATAAGCTTTGCTGTCTCTCTCAAAACCTCATTCCTTCTATGAATTCCTCCTAAATTCAATATTCACAATGAAGAATCTTTTGTATTTCAGAAATGTAATACAGCAATATAGCAAATATTGCAAATTTGCCCACCAAAAGGGGACACCACAGCCTATCAAATTTATGAACAATCACACCAAAAGAGTTTATTTTTGGTAGTAGGAACAGAACCCAGGGCTTTGAACATACTACTCAAATGCTCTACTGCTGGGGCAAACTCCCCAGCTCCCCTCCCCCTTTAAGACAGGGTCTTGTTTGGCCTAGCTTTGGCTGGTCTCACTCACTACATAGCTTAAGCCCTGCCCAGCCATCTCCAAGTAGCAAAGTTTAAGAGCCCAGAGTACAGGCTTCACTGCCTTGGCATCAACAGCTCTGGAGAGTGGCAGTTAGCAGGGAACGCACAGCGTAGCCAAATGGATGACAGGGTTAGGATCACTGGAAGAGACTGAAAACCCAAGACCCACAGGTCAAGCTACTTTATACATTCTAAAAAGCAAAACCAAAACAACAACAAAACACGCTTGAGGGTACAGGCGAGCAGGGAGTCTCTCCTGTGTGGAGGAAGCAATGCACTACCAACACTACGGTCACTTTAGACTCGGCTATACATGTATATGTACGTAAAGATAACATGCTTAGTACATGTAAATGGGAAAGAACTGTCCTGCCACTAGATTATGATGAAAACACGGGAAAATAAAGTAGTATTGTATACTGAATAGATGAAAATATGTCACATAATGTAAGACATACGATATCTATAGCTGATTAAAAACAGTACCCAATTTAAAGGAGTGCTGGCAAGCAGGCTCAGAGGTGCTAATATACGGGGAAGACCCTTACTATACATGAACTGACGCAGGGGATTATGACTTAAACGACATTACAACAAAACAGTTTCTGCTCAAATATTAGATGTATTTATTGCTAATAGTTTAAACAGAATGTTGGGTCCCAACTCAAAACTGAGCTTTAGTGTTAGGGGTGTAGCCCAATGACAGAATGATTATGCTCGCCTGGCATGCTTAAGGCCTTGGGATCAATCCCCAGCACCACAAACATTTTAGTTTAAGAGAGTCAAATACAATCAGATATAGTAACTATTCCATCTCTTAAGAGCTTGAGAACACAGCAAGAGAGAGCAAGTCTGGTTTCAGCAGACAGATTAAGATTTAAGTATGAAATAAGAGTCTTTATAGAAGACAGTGTCCGGTTAGCTGGAACTGCCAACTTCACACAGCAACCCAGAATCACTCGAGAAGAGTCTAAGTGAAGAGTATAAAGACCTAGTTGGCCTTTGGACATGCCTGGCAGGAGTTAGATGTGTGTGAAGGGTGTGTGTGTCTGCATGGATTGTCCGGACTGCCTCGAAGAAGAACGGAAACCTACCCTGAGTGTGGATGACTCCATGTCATGGGCTGGGCTTTGACAGTGCAGGGTAAGAGAAGCTAGCTGACAGCAAGCAAGCATGTTATTCTCTGCTCTCAACTGTGGCTGTGACACTTGACGTTTCTGCCTTGACTTCCTCACAGTAAAGGATTCTAACCTGCAGCTGTCAGCCAACGCTCCCCAATGTTGCTTTTCATTGGGGTTATTTTATTACAGCCACAAAAATGAAACCACGGCAGACAGCAGATGGGACAGTCTCTGTGGACAACACAGCAGAGGCTAGCTCCTGCACACTGCAGTAGGTAGTGAGATGCAAGACAACACCCCAGTCAGATGCCCTGTTGGTCCTCCAAGTTCTGCATCCTTACCTTAACTAGTAAGCCGTTCTTGTCGAACATCCAGACCTTCCTCCGTGCCTCCTCTTCTGAGAGGCCACTTTCCACCATAGACATGACTATAAGGTTTGCAATTCCAAGGGCGGCCTGTCCGGGAAGCACATGTTTAAAAGTCAAGCCTGGAGAATGAGGTGACGCTCAGCTGCTCTTTATGTAGGGATCACATTATTGGCCGTATCTGCGCTACCTTCCCTTAGAAATCCCAAGTCTCTCTGAACAAATGACTTCTGAGAGATCATGATTCACACCATTTCTGCAAGCTCTAAACTCACTGTGATTGCTGTGACCATCAGTAAGCACCAACATGCTGTCTTACTTTCCTGTTTTCTTTGAGACACTCTCTCTCTATAGTTCTAGCTCTCCTGGAACACACTCTGTAGACCAGGCTGGCCTCAAACTCAGAGATCCACCTGCCTCTGCCTCCCAAGTGCAATGGTATTAAAGGTGTGCGCCACCAGCTCTGGTCAGTCTTACTTTACAGAAGGAAACAGGGTACTGGTTTTAAATTATAAAAGCTTTAGAAACTTACCTCTCCTGCTCCAAGAAATAAGATTTTGTGTTCTGAGACTGGTTTATTAATAACTTTTTGGGTTGCGAGAAGGCCCGACAAAGCAACTGCAGCTGTCCCTGTGGGAAAACCCATGATATTTACAATGAAACAAACAAAAGACATATTATAAACACTTAAAAAGTAGGGGGAAGAATCATTTCATTTTTGATTTACCTTGAATGTCGTCATTGAAAGTACAGTATTTTTCTCGATATTTTCTTAAGAACCTGAAGGCATTATGATTCCCAAAGTCTTCAAACTGGATGAGTGTGTTTCGTCCATATCTAGAAACAGTAAACCCTTTGATAATTGTGTTAAAAGCACCACGATTAGACAGACTTCCTGCTTACTAGTTCTACAATTAGTATCTGAAAGAAGAGATTATACTAGCCCAAGGCCATGACTTTCAGAGCTTGTCAAAGCCTAGAGCCAAATTGCAGACATCCTTTTTAATGAACAGAGGCACAAACGGGCCTATGGCCATTCCCTGTGTAAATACTGACCAAGGCCCAGGAGGGTGTCCAGAGCATAGGAGCACTAAGTGACCCCCTCAAAGGGATTCTTTCTTGCATTTCAGAGTAGACCTTCGAAATGGATGAGCCCCTTAAATAGCAATGACTGACAGCACAGGAAGGTACACTAAGTAAGCACTGGGACAGTGTGTCAGGCGAGTTCATTTTGGAAGGCAGAGAAGCTAAGGCAGGGAGATCACAGGTTTAAGGCCAGTCTAGAAAACACAAGAAGACAGACTCAAACAAATTAACCAAGGAAAGAAAAAGGCAGAAAAGACTGGAAAGGGAACTGCACTGGGTCTTCATCTCAGAAATAACTAATAAGAAAGAAAAGTTAAACAAGGTACATTCTGGTGACCCTGAATTTTCAATGGCCAGAATATATGTTTCAGGGTTCACACTGCAGGACGAGGAGAAGCTGGCTCATGTTGAATCCCTGAAGGCTCTGGAGGATGAAGAACTCACAAAAGCCTCCATCTAGCAAAGGTAACCTACCAGAGGTGTGCGGCATGCTTGAGTGTGGGGACGTGAGAAAGACAGCAGCAGCTAGGAGTCCACAAAGACCCAGGAATCATGAAACAGATGCCATGGAAAACTAGAACAAACTGGAAAGTGTGAGGCAGCCCAGCGTCAAGGCCGTCTGGGTGAAGGAAGAAGGAACAGAGGGCAGGGTGTGGGCCGATAAGCAGTTCAGCTCTAAGTCTGTCAGCATCTTTGCCTCTTGGAAGGAATCCGAGTATCTCCGTGTGCCAGTTATTTTAAATGCTTAGCTAGAGTTTGGAAGATGGCTCTATGGGTAAAAGTGCTTGCCCAGCAAGTGTGAGGTCCTGAGTTCAAATACCAAGAACCCTCAAAAGAGTTGGACTCAGTGTGAGCATAAATAACCCAATACTTTACAGGGAGGCAGAAAGCAGGGGCAGGAGGGTCTCTGGGAGTCTGTGAACCGGCCACAGCATCAAAAGAGTGCCATATGAGAGATTGTATAGTAAAAAAACAAGGACCCTGCTTTATGGCTGAGGGTAAAGACAGACACCAAAGGTTGTCTTCTGATCTCCACACACGGTTGCCATTGTACACACACCAGTACACACACCAGTACACACACCAGTACACACACCAGTACACACACCAGTACACACACACACAGAGAGAGAGAGAGAGAGAGAGAGAGAGAGAGAGAAAGAGAACATGCTAGACCACAAAGATGAAGAATTTGGGTTTTAAGTTGTGGTAATAGAAAAACACTGAGAAATTTTCAGCAACAAAATATATAAGGCAATACACATTTTTACAAGATTAATCCTAATGTTAGATGGGCATGAACTAGAGAGAAACCTGCCGGAGAAGGATTTAGGGGAATCCAGGCAAGGCGAAAGAAGGCTGGGGCGACGAGAAACACACTAAAGAGGCATGCTGAATGTGAGCATGCTCTGACGGAAGGGCTGGTTGATGGAGGAGAGCCACAAACGGCACCAAGATTAAAGGTCTGGCAACGAGGTGAACGTTACTGCCAACGTTAGCAGTTAGGAATAGGGAAGGCAGGCTGTTTGCAAAGGGAAAGAGTTCAATCTGAGGTAGAACAGGATGCAATGACAGAATTTCTCAAGACAGGGTCCCCCAGCAGTTTGGTGTGCAGGGCCACACAGGTGGCTTCGTGAGTCACATGTATGGAGGACACACTTTACTGTATATGCAAGAACTGAGAGTCTAGCTCAGTCACACAGTGCTTGTCTAGTATGTTGTGAAGCCCTGAACTCATTCCCAGGACAGCCGTCCACAAGTATACGTGTGAACAGAGGATCCATTCAGGTGTAGTGCTTGCTAATCGGCTTGCAACCTGAGTTTAGCCCACAGAAAGGTAAACGAGAGACTCCTCAAAGGTGACCTCTGACCTCCATATGCACACAAAAACACATATGCACACACCCAGAAACAAACGAACTCCACAACTGAGCCCAAATAAGATGTCAAAGCTGAAGGAAGGCTCTGGCGGAGGGTGGGAATGAGCCCGGCCGTGGAAGGCTGAGGGAGGAACGCACGCTGTGAGAGCTTAGGAGAGGCGGAAGCAGACAGACTTCCTTCCAGATATCAGGTAATCCCAGCCAGCAATGCAGAACAGAGGTCCCACCTGTGCCAGCACATGTCAGTGGGCATGAAAGAGTTCCCACAACTTAACCCTTCCCTTACAAGCTCCCAGGACATAAAAGGAAAAAGCAGAATGGTGCCCCCCACCCTGCAATAAGAGGTTGTTTCATAGGATACCTGTCAGTAATCGCCTTCATAAACTCATCAATCAGGTCGTCATACAGTTGGGAACGATCTCGTTTCTGATACAAGCCCATATAAAAGGGATCTTTTAATAGTGCCTATATAAGAAAGCGAAGATTAAAAATAGTCTTTTATTATAATATTTATTTACATTAAGCATATAAAACTTTAATCATTTAAGAAACTTAATAGACTTGATCTAGTCTTATTTATATAAATATTAAAAGTTAAGTTTAAGACAAAGACTAACACCTAAAATGACAGGATCTCACCCCTTCAACAAACCATCTTCAAAGAGAGCTGTAGTTTTTTTTGTTTCTTTTAGAACAAGGGAGAATGGACGGGGTGTGTGTGGGGGTGCTACTCACTTTGTTATCAGTTCCCACGTCGATACACACAGGCAGGCATTTCTCGGGCTGTATTCCTGCACATGCTGTGTACAAACAAAGCTTCCCAACGGGGATCCCCATCCCATAGACACCCAGATCTCCAAGACCCAGAATTCTCTCTCCGTCAGTCACCACGACAGCCTTTGTTAGAAATAAAACAAAAAGCGCATCAGAAGCTGCCAAAGTGGGGCACGGAAGAAGTTCATCCTCAGAGAGGGTGGGCTCTTCTGCTCTATTCCACTCTCACTGCAGGAGCAGAATCCTTTCTATCTAATTCCAAACCTGACCCCATGGAGCAGGCTTGAGCTAGGACTTCTGCCTGTTATGAGGGATTAGAGGAGAGTTCCTAGACATGCTTCCCATCTGACTTTGTCCTGGGACTAGAATGAGGGGACAGAGGGATCAAGTATTCTTTGCATAGATTAAGTATTTTTTCCATAGACTGAAACATGGGAAAAGCAAATTAAAGTCCAAGATTACCAAAATAAAAAGTTTAAAAAATAAACAGCATGATCTATCAACCTAGGGCAATCAAGAAAAGCCTTTGCAAAGTAAAGGATAAAACAATCTAGATTTTAAAAAGTATATATAATATATATATATATATAAATACATATATTATGAATGTAAATCATATATACGGATACCTACATATAAGTGTATAAGATGATATTGTAAATTTAGTTATTTTACCGAATTTTTCCTAAATTATCTGAACTAATGATTTTGGAAGGATGGGGGAGGGGGAGGCAGTGTCAAATTTAGCACAAGCTGGCCTAGAATTCCCTATGTAGTAAAGGATGATCCAGTTCTTCTACTTTCACCTTGAAAGTGCAGAGACTGCGCAAGGCTGAACTCACGATTCGTCAGCGTTTACTCTGGTAAAGGAGACATTCACAATGAAGGCAGCGAGATGACCGCAGTGACAAGCACAGTGCTACCCACAGGTCTTTAAAGAAGCTGTCCAATTTGCTTCATGAAAGAGTTACACTGACCATGGCTCGTATTTGCTACATTTTAAAATTCTTTTGACAGTGCAGTACTTACCAAGGATCTAAATCTACCTTAGTCAAAAAAGAGACGGACGGACAGACAGACGGACGGACAGAGAGATACATAGAGAGAGAGAACACAAAATGCCCCTCTCCCAGAGCCGACATTCCTATGCTGTTGCCTTTCCTTTTCTGAGCCAGGCTCTCATGGGTCTGCCTGCCTTTTCCTTCTAGTGTGGGGATTACAGGATTACAGGTCTGCACCACCACACTTGGGTGAGCATTCGCTTTCTCTACCAAGAAACTAAAGCTATGACCAAGCTCACTCTTAACTGGTGCCAATGTCTCACTCAGAGCCAAGCACTGTCTCAGTGCCCCATCTCAGGACGGTTACGACCAGCACCTCCTCAGACACAGAGCAGACATCTGCACGTACATGTGTGTAAACAACTCAGAGCGACAAGGGGAACTTGTTCTTGGCAATCTAGAGTTAACTTACAAGGAAGAGAAGACATTGTGAGAAGGAGGGTGTGCTCTTAGTACCTTTACGTGGTTTTCTGGCCAGTTATCCACAATCGATCTGACATGACCTCTGTCTGAGATTGAAATAAACAACCCCCTGCAATAGGAAAACACACGACAGTTTTCTACGTTTTGTCCATGGGATAAAGACATTTTAATAGAGCACCAAGATATGGTTTAATTTCCAAGCGCTGATTTATTGCGAACATTCCAACTCTTTCAAATGATAATTATGTTGCTTATAGAATAACTGAACAAAGATTACTGTTAACTGATGTGACCCTTTTGCCAAAATGAAACATGTCCATATTGCATGGTCCAACCATCAAAGTGAAAAATAAAGTAAAAATTCCTCCATAGGCTACAATGAATTAATGATACAGCAACATGGAGAAGCCCTGCCCCGTGCTGTGACGACTCCCGTCAGTTCTCACCTGTGATGCACATGACAAACACAGAGGAGCTTCTATGACCTAGCTGACATGGGGTGAGGTCTGTCTAGGCAGTACACCTGCCAACCTTTTCTCCTTTAACCTGAGCTGAGAAACACTCTTCTAATAAGAAACCGCACATGTGACCAACTACTGGGTTATCTCCTAGAAATGTTTTAGATACTTTGGTAAAAGCACCATACAGGTTAGATTAAACTGCACTTCTCAGTGTCTGCGGTAGTGGCATTTCATTTGTATCTTAATAAATAAAGCTTGCCTGAAGATCAGAGAGTAAAACAACCCCACTGGTCAGCCTTACAGACCAGGTAGTGGTGATACACACCTTTAATCCCAGTAGCCACACTAGTTGTCACAGAAACTGGGTGGTGCATGCCTTTAACCCCAGGGGTGCACACCTTTAATCCCAGCCCTAGAGAGGATTATAACATGGGAGGAGACAGCTCTCAGTCACAGTCTCATTCTGAGATTCCTGGAGGCAGGATCGCCTTTGAAATGAGGTTGAGGTAAGAGCCAGGGGCTGGCCGCTGTTCTTTTCTGATCTTCAGATTGAACTCCAATTTCTGTCTTTGAGTTTATATTAATCATGCTTCATTCTGCCAGGGAATTTCTGTCCCATAAGCACAGAGGGTGCTCGCTAAGTTCAGGCTGCCAGATCTTCCTCCTCATCAGAAGCTTGTGGAGAGAGAGAAAGAGCTGGCATGGTTCAACCTTTTAAATAATTCAACAGGTGCTTCTTATAGACTCAAGTCTGAGAGAAGCCTTCAGACTAGATGCAGGGGTGGGGGAGTGGCTGAGAGATGCTCTCATTCCTGGTCTAAATGCCTACAGGGATATCAGTGTGTGAGCTGGGGGGACGGGACAAGGATTAAGGTAAACAATGGATCAGAAGGGACAGAAAAACTCAAATAAAAATAGTCTCAGACAGATCCAGCACATCAGCTTCCTCTTGGCAAGTCTTAACAGGTTCTTTCCCCATTAGACAGGCACCATGTGCTCACTCAAGGACTTGAGGTAATGGCCCATAGAGGGACTGACTCTTCCTACTAAATGTTTGATGGTGGTAGAATGGTCTGAAATTAAAATTCATCACAGCTAATTTTTCATTTTAAAGGGAAGACGGGTATCAGAAATTAAAGCTGGCAATCTGCAAACAGCCTTAATTACGGTCTGGGGCGGGGGAGAGAGGCACAGTGAATACACAGCCCCTCTAATAATGGCAATAGTATTAGGAGCTAGCTACTTCTACAAGGACAAAAGATATGAACATGCTGAGCTTGTATTAATATCAGTTAGGCTTTTAATACAAATTAGGATTTTGTGAGGTGAGAAACCTGACGGGGATAAGACCACAGTAACACACAGAAATCTAATTAGATGTTACAGATTGATACTTTCTTATACAATAATCAATTACATATTTGTATGTAAAAACAAGCCTTACTTAGGTCTTCTAAAAATGTGGCCATACTGGGAGCAGGCAAGACCAACTGTTGGTGTATATACAATTGGCATCAGACTTTCAATATCATCTTGCAGTATTCTATAAAACAGTTTCTCATTTCTTTCTTGTATGCCCATTATATAGATGTATCTGAAATTAAGCACACCAAATGTTTGAGTTAGCTTGCAGCACACTGAAAAACTTGATTTTTCAAATGTCTAAAACAGGGTCCTTCACATACATACATACATACATTTTCTCACACACACACACACACACACACACACACACACCTTATAGCCAAACACAGATGTACTTAAGTGGAAGATGATAACAAGAGAAACAACAGCTAATCCTTTGAACAAAGGCCTGGAAATGCTAAGGGATCAACAGGACACCCACATGTAAAGGAAGAAGCTGAAGGAAATGGTAGGCATCCAAATGCTCACCAAACACTGATGGCCCCAAGCACTGCTCTCAAGTCCAGGGACAAAGAAGCCACCAATGCTGAAGAGTTTATAATCCAGTTGTTTTAAGCATTATGAGGTACAAGGAGAGAAACAACACCAAGAAAACAAGATTCAAATTACAGGCCATTCTTAACTTCTGCTTTCTTTCTCTGAGACAATCTAGTAGATCACCGAGGCCCAACGTGAACACCTACAAGCATCCTTCAAATATGCCCACTTCTCCTCCCCACATCCGGTCTAAATCACTAACCAATCTTCATACAATTTTCCTTTCTTGCTCCAACCCATTCTTTTACAACACATTATCTGGGACCATTTCTAATTGTCCTTAAATGGATCCTAAATGCCAATAAAGTAAGGCGCAAACCCCCATGTACTTTCCGGCCTCATTTCCTCTATCCTGACTTACTTCATCTGCTCAGACAGGATGCACCCGATGGCCCATCTCACTATCTGCTAGGGACAGTTCCTTACTCAGGCCTCCCACTGTGGCTGAGGCCATTCCCCTCCAAGTGCACACATATGCTCGACTTTTCTGTGTTCTGCCCCCACTATATGGTGTGGGAAGTTCTGTATATGTGTTGCTTTTATTGGTTAATGAATAAAGAAGCTGCTTTGACTATATTAGGACAGACTAGAGCTAGGTGGAAAAACTAAACCGAATGCTGGGAGAAAATTAGGCGGAGTCAGTGAGACGCCATGAAGCCGCCAGAAGAGGAAGATGAAAGTAGTTGGGTGGAACCTTGCCGGTAGGCCACAAACCTTGTGGTAAAATATAAAATAATATAAATGGCTTAATTTAAGATATAAGAGTTAGCTAGAAATACACTTACACTATTGCCCAACCAGTATTGCAATTAATACAGATTTCTGTGTGATTACTTTGAGAGTCTGGGAAATGAACAAATGGCCTCCTCCAACAGCTATACCCTATTATTTCTTCTGTATTCAACTTCACATTGCTTTTGCACTGTTAAGGAAGTGATCACCTGTAAAAGGGAGGGTATATGTGGAGATTACATGCAAATACTCTCATGCTGGGCTGTTACAGTGAGCCACAGCTTCCAGGCAGACATACAATCAAAGCTCAGTAATTTGCTCTGAAATGGACTGTACTGTTGAGCTATGGTATTTGGTAGGTTGGACGTACTAAACACACCTTCACCTTATAATAGTTTCACTGTAAAAATGGTTTATTAGAGCTCCATCTTAGGCTGAGACTTCTCTATTTCTATATTTTATTTGGTGAATATGTAAGAAAACTATATGAATGGACTGTATTTTCTATAGAGCTACAGGGATGGAAATGACATCAATTGGTAGAAATTAAAGAGACGATTTCTCCTCACTCTAGGGAAATAATCAAAAGCAATCGGGCCATAAAATGGCAAGAGACGACAAGCATGTTAAGAAACAGGTGACCCCTCAGGCATGTGCACGGGGAGCTTCTCGGCCCCATCACTCCATCTTCATTTTGCTTTGGTCACTTCTGTTTGTCTCACACTGATCTCAGTCTCAACCAGGTCTCTTCAAACACAGGGGTGACAAATGCCCTGAATTCCACACTGATCACAACCCTATCCTCTTCCCTAACTATCCACCATTTGCCAAGTCACAGGTACATACATCTCCACCACTGCAAAACCCAACCAAAGTGTGTATGTCCCTGCTCACCAATTAGACAGTCAACTGCAGACAAACAGGCTGGACTTAACTTCAACATGAGAAGCCTAGACCAATGCCCCCAATCCTGGACCGATGCCACACCTCTCCTTCTCTGCAGAAACTAACACTGTCCATGTAGAACAGCACTACAAATGAGACCATCCCACAAGGCTCCCATACATTTGCTGTGTTTAGACAGGGTCTTACCATGTAGTCAAGGCTAGTCTTCAAGTTATGAACCTGCTCCTCTTCTGCATCACCACAATGCCAGGGTTGCTCTTTTTTGCCCATCTAACTTTGAGGGGCTTCACTTCATAATTGAGTGCCTCTTCCTAGCTGAACAGGCGTTCTCTGTCTGACCTTAGCCCTTCTATATTTTACCTGGGACACTCAAATCCTGTTTCATAAACAAAACCCAAGTCACCAGGCATGAGTCCAGAGCTATCACTAGCACACCTACCCTTACCAACATCTGTATTATGCTCCTCTGGATCAAAAGTCTTCCACCTCTGCACTGGACCCTAGGCCTTCCTCTGGAACCCTGCTGTAGCGGTTTCTCCTGAGGCTGCTCTGTTAACTATGAACACACTCAACTTGTGCCCCACACGAGAATTCTTAAACCAGAGTTTCACTTTATTTATGGCTCAAAGGCTTTCTTCCCCTGTTACTTGAACTTCTTCAGAGCAGAGTACACTTTCTTCCCACCCACTCACTTCCCAATACAACTATCTTTCTGTCCCATCGCATCAGCTGAACTGCTTCCACAGGTCAGCTGTGTTTCTATTTACCCCAACAGACATCCAGTCCTGAACTCAGACTACTCCCTGTGAGAACTTCCTTTCTCATTCTGTTGCAACTCATTAGTTGCAACCTGCTTTAAATTTCAGCCCAGAGAGGAAGTTTTATCTGATTCCCTAAGCTGAGCTAGATGCTCTCAGAATAGACCCCCCATGTGCAATTTTTCTACAACACACACTGAAGCAGACAGAGCACAGTCACAGTACAGTGTAGCTACTGGCTGCTAAACTCCTAGAAGGTGGGCTGTATGTTCCTGGGTTGGTCCCTGGGCTATCATGGGAGCAGGCTAGCTATCAGCACATGCAACATACTTATAAAAGCCAGTTAGCTCCCTCAATATTTGATGTTCCATGCAACTGCAAGGACCTACAGTTTCTACCAGCATGAAAGGGCTCCCATGGATTCTTGCACTTCCAAACCTAGCAGCAGAATGTCACACACACAGTGAGAGAGCAGTGAGAGCCATGGGGTAGAATGTGAGCAAATTAGACGGCACCTCCGTGACCAATGCTCTGATCACATGTGGAATGTGACTGCAAGTCATCCTCACTGCCAAACTCTGATGGAGGAAGGTCATTGGTTAAATAAAAAGAAACTGCTTGGCCCTCATTGGTTAGAAGATAGGTGGGAGAAGTAAACAGAACAGAACGCTGGGAGGAAGAGGAAGTGAGCTCAGACTCCACAGCTCTCCTTTCGGGAGCAGACGCCTCAGAGAGAGACGCCATGCTCCCGGCTCCTGGGCAGACACACGCAATGAAGCTCTGACCCAGGATGGACGTGGGCTAGAATCTTCCTGGTAAGACCGGTGCTCACAGATTATTAGAGATGGGTTGATCGGGATATCAGAATTAGCCAGTAAGGGCTAGAGCTAAAGGGCCAAACAGTATCTAAAAGAATACAGTTTGTGTGTTGTTATTTCGGGGCATAAGCTAGCCGAGCAGGCGGCCAGGGTGCTGGGAACACAGCCCCGCCGCCCCTATTTACTACAAAACTCTACAACAGTGAGCACTGGCAAGTGTGCCCTAAAGCAAAGAAGGCACAATCATCGTAGGAGGAGTTAACTGATAAAGAACAAACTTGGTTATGAGAGTGTTCTCATGCCATAAATAATCACACCATAATTCTAAAAATGACTGCCAACATAAAAACTAAACACCCAACCAACTCTTACTTTTCTAAAGGGCTAGTCATTTTTTTCAAGTTTCTATGGAATCGTAAGGCTTGAATATCTTGTGTCTCTATTTTGGGAGGCAAAAGTCCTTGAAGACCAAGCATTTGTCGTTCTTGTAATGTAAACGCCATCCCCTAAAGAAAAAAACAACAATAGAAATAAAGAATTAAAATTAGTACTAAATGCAGTAACAACAGCACCGTCCTTTAAAATACAAATTAAGTGAAAATTCTAAAAAGTAAAATACACATTCCAGGAACTTCGAAATGTTTCAAGATTGATGAATCACATATTGCTGACTATGTGGGAAGGGCTACTCTTAGAGGGGCTGCTGCTGGGCATGGAAGACAGCCTAAAGCACACCCATTCTTTGGATGCAGGGTTTCCGTGTGGCCCTGGCTGTCCTGAAACTTGCTCTAGAGACCTGGCAGGCCTCTGGCTCCCCTAGTGCTAGGATTAAAGGTGTGTGCTGCCACACCTTGCTGCACTCACAAACCTTAATGTGCACATCTTCTAATCACGCACTATGACCTGCCCACAGCCATTCCACACAGAGGTGTGTAACAGGGATCAGATCTAACAGTGCTCCTAGATCTCTTGGCTGTTACAAACTGAAGTTCATCATCTGTACTATAAGGAATTTATGGTACATCCATACAGTGTACAATAGAGTTCCCTATCAAAGCACACTATTAACCTATTTATGCTTAGAAAATGCACATAAAACTTCCTATTATATAGATGCATGTAACGTATAAATTAAATCAACAAAATAGAGCTAAAAATTAATCTATGTCAACATATTTAATTTCCAGTTTTTAGCTGTGGGATAAATTATACTAAAATGATCCCAGCACAAATGCTTAAGTATGGATTTCTGAAATTTTTTTTCCTCCATAAAAGAGGTAAGGGGTAAAAGCACTGGCCAAATATTTGGAATCAACTTTTTTCTTAGTTCTGCAAAGTTCTGAAGGCTTACAATGATCAGGGAGCATTAGAAAAGCAGCTGAGTTTAGCTTCAGAGAGCTGCTTGAAACATTGTATAACACCCATAGTAAACAACAGGCTGAACAAAAAGCTGCTAGGAAAAGGCTTAGGGAATAAGGCGTCCATAGGAGTGAGACATAGAAAAGCTCTGAGGTATTTGGGGAATACAACATCCAGAAAAGCCTTAAAAGCGCCAGAAGGTAACTGGCAGGTTCTGAGAGCACTTATAACTCCAGATCTAGAAGGTTCTGACACCTCTGCAGGCACAGACACACACACACATACATACACAATTTATAGGAAAAAAAGTAAATCCAACATGTTTACAAAATGGCTACTATGAGATATTAGAAAAGATACAAAGTAGATGAATAGTATTGGCCAAAGAAACAGGAAATAGTCTCAGAAAGATAAACTCAGGGAATCACGATTTTAAGACATGAAAAACAGCAGAAAAAGACAAAAGCTGGAATGGAATAAGAGCCGGGGCTGAACTGCTGCAGAGTTTCAGAGGCGGAGCAACCACCCTGCTCTGCTGGTGTGGAAAGGCCACTGGCTCTGCTTTGTTTTGCTCTGTAATGTTTCTAGGGTTTGAACCGGGTCTCCAAACATGCCATGGTGGTCTCTTTCATCACACTATGTCTCCAGCCCTGGATTAGGAATGAGGTACAGGTTAAGGAGCACATAAAATCTGGAGGCAGATGAAAACCAAGAAGGGGTCTTCTTCTTTAAGCATCTTTTAACCGCAGCTAACACGCTGAGATGTGGTAAACTCAGGGCATCTGCTATTCAGGCCTCAAACCCCTGTAAACATTACCATGCTAACCAGCTCATAGTTTTTTCTTATAATCGAAAAAAAATCAGATTTTTTTCTTTAGGGGATGGTGTTTATGCTACAAAATTTTTATGGCAAGTTTCTTTTAAAAAACAGATCACATCTTTAATCTCAACACAGCATTCCCCAAAAGACATACTTCATAAACTCTATGGATCTATCCTCTGGCAAGCTTTCTCCAAGTACTGTTTTATCAGAATTGCATTTTAAAAATATTTCATTCTCTTAGTTAGGGTTTCTATGGCTGCAAAAAACCATCATAACCAAAAAGCAAGCTGGGAGGAAAGGGTTCATCTGGCTCACACTTCCAGATTGGAGTCCATCATTGGAGGAAGTCAGGACAGAAACTCAAGCAGGGCAGGAACCTGGAGGCAGGAGCTGATGCAGAGACCATGGAGGGGTGCTGCTTGTCCCCCAAGGCTTGCTCAGCCTGCTATCTTACAGACCCCAGGACCACCAGCCCAGGGGTGGCACCACCCACTATGAGCTGGGCCCTCCCCCATTGATCATTAATTGAGAAAATACCTAGCTGGATATCAGAGACATTTCCTCAACAGAGTCTCCTTCCTCTCTGATGACTCTAGCTTGGGTCAAGTTGACACACACCAGATATATTCACCCAGAGTTACATTTCATGAATACCTTTTTATGGTGCTGAGGTCTGAATCTAGGAACGTGGTAAACATGCACTCTACCATGGAACTATTCCCCAACCGCTACTGACACGTCTTCACCACATGCCAGGCACTAAGCAAAGCATGTCAAAGCCTGTTTCAGCAAGCAGGGGCCACTGTTCTGCCATTTTTTTCAGATGACAACAGGTGAGTTGCCAAGGGGTCTTACTCAGATGCCAGTGTCATACAGTAAATAAAGGTGAGAATAAGTCAAAACCCAGGAGGCAGAGGCAGGTAAATCTCTGAGTTCGAGGCCAGTCTGTTCTACAGAGTGCGTTCTAGGACAGCCAGGGCTACACAGAGAAACCCTGTCTCAAAGCACAACATCAACCAACCATACAAAGAAACGAAACCCAGCTGAATGAGAAGGTCTGGTACAGAAAAAGCAACTCTCCCCAAAAGACCTTCGTTCTATAGCAATAGAGCTAGCAGATAAAACTTTCACGCCTTATCGGTCTAACAGCACACCTCCACCAGGAAGATAAATCACATTGGCATTAATGTCACTGACCTTGTTTGTTCGTGGGTTCAACATGAGTGGCTTGCCTTTCTCCTTCAGGTGCAAATGACGACATGTCAAAGTACAAGGAGTGACAACGGCTCTTACCCGGGAAAACATCTTTTCTCTCACCTGGGAAAAACAAAGTGCTCGTAAGAAACACACTGCACCAAAGCATCGCCTCATTTATTTCAAAGGCATACATGACGCTCACTGCACATTGGAAAATGCTTTAGTTTTAAAGGCTAAACTGAGGAGGCTGACAGAGAGAGAGAGAGATACACTACTGATGTTACATTTCCTGACCTTGGCAACTGAGCTACACCCGACTGGAACTAGAATCACCCAGGAGAGACACTTCGGGTGTCGGTGAGCACATTTCCAGAACAGTTTAGTGGGAAATGCCTACCCTGAATGTGGATGACACCATGCATGGACTGGGGTCCTGGGCTGAATGAAAAGGGGAAAAAAGAGCCACCACGTCCCTCTACCCCTTTGGTCCCAGCCATGAGCTCTTACTGTTATCATGCTCTCTGCCATTTTTTTTTGGGGGGGGTCAGGTTTTGATCACAGCAACCAAAAAGCAAATAAATATATATCATCCAGAGGTAAGATATTTCATTTTGAATGCATGTACAAAGTTGCCCTGGAAAGGGGATGCTAGATGTGTAAAATGCATCTTTTGAAATTATTTTAAAAAGAAATCTATGCAGTGGTTTTAAGTGTGCCAGCAAATGCTACAACAACATTTAATTTATTAAAGACCTCACGGAAGACTGCAATGGCATTCCATATAAAGCTGGACTATATAGCTACCTGGAACGCTGAAAATGCAGCTTCTGGTTGTCTACCTGCAGATGTTATGGACAGTCTTTTGGCTTCTCCACTTCTCTTTTCAACTTCCTGGTAAGCGGGAAGAACCTCTGCTAAGTAGAATTTCAAAGCCAAAGGATGCTAACTAAGCAATAAAGCAAAGAGCACAGCTTGACTGTTCAGTTGGGAGCAAAGCCCCAGTCTCTGGCCTGGGAGTTGCTTTGCTCTGGACTCCAAATCCTAGCATGCCAGGCCTGACCCCTCCCGGAGGAGGGGGGGGGCCCAGGACCACTCCCACAGGGAGTGAACTCCCAAAGGAGAAACAAGTGGGCTGCTTGGGCTTTCTGCTGTTCTGTCTCCCAGCCACGCACTCAGCCACCGGAGGGCGTCATTCTTAATGAAACGATGGGAATTTTGATTTGGTTTGATTTGACCTAGTTGGATTTTTTGTGCCGGCGGAGCTATTTTATTCTTATCATTGACCAACTAAAAACTTCCTAAGAGCAACCATAAAATATGACTTTTAAGTAAGCACTTGCTCCAGCTTCCACAGAAGTTACAGAGATAGTATGGACTTCTCAGATTTACTTCCTCTCAGTTTTTAGTTTCTCCTCAGCTTCCCCCAGCAGACAACACTGAAACAATGGGAATTCTCTAGAAAAGAAAACTGTGCACCACACTTTAAATTTTACCATCAAACAAGACACTAGTTTCAAAGTGTCTCAAGACTATACTGTTTTATGGGCAAGCAATACTGTTTTATGACAGTGTAGGTTAGCAATCAAAGAAACGGGTGTGTTTTTCTAAAAGCAACAGGCTATGGCCTATTTGTACATGGTCCTTGACCTAAAGAGTGGTTTTCAAATTTTTTATAGGGTTACAAAAACACAAATGTGAAATAAACACACAGAAGACAAAGAAAACACATGTGGCTTGGAGTGCCTAAACTATTTATTCATTAGTTCTTTACCTGAAAAAATGCTGCTGGCCTCTGCGGCAGAGGCCACGAATCCCTGCTCTGAAGGGCATAAAGTCTCCTGCCCAGGCTGCACTTGCACACACACCTTATGGGCCTGAAGTTAGCACTATTTCTCAATTATTTTCTGCAAATATTTCAATCCAGAGATCAGCAAATTCAAATAAGGCTAGTTTTCTTTTCTTTTCTTTTTTTTCAAGACAGGGTTTCTTTATGTAGCTTTGAGCCTGTCCTGGAACTTGTTCTGTAGATCAGGCTGGCTTCGAATTCACAGAGATCCACCTGCTTCCGTTTTCCCAGTGCTGGCATTAAAAGTGTGTGCCACCATGACCCCAAAAGGCTAGTTTTCAAAGTATTGCTGACCACATAGTCATAGACACTGAAATACTGCCGTCTACAAGTAATCTTCTGAAGCTGTTTTCTGCCACCCACCAGACATCAGAACAAAGGTGGGATACACTGTTTCAAAGGCATTTGCCTAAGGCTAGGAGCCCCACCAACACACCCACATCTGGAGGGTGAGGCTGATGCTAGATAAAACGCAGAGCTGAAGATTTGCAACACTGTCGCAGATGTCCCACTCAGCTTAGATAGCCATCCACACAAGTAACTTTAAAATAAAGCAGGAAGGGGAACGCAGTGACAGGAACAGCAATGAAACGTTTTCTACTCTTGAGGAGGGTAAAAATCACTGTACAAAAAGGGCCAAGACAGAGATGAATCTAACCAAAAATTTTAGAGCAGGAATTTAAGCAGTAAGTGTGTACCTTAAGAAAAGCTGAAAAGAAAGTAGGAAATGGTAAGAAGGAAAAGATGACTAAGGGAAAACTAACAAAGTCCTCACCAGCGACCTGTTCAAACCTATGATCCAATTCTAGGCAGCAATTAAAGTGCAGCTGGGATTTCTTTTAAGAGAAAAGATGCCAAAAATATTTAACAGAAGCAATGCTCTGTGTTTAGTGAAGATTGTACACATAAAACACGAATAACACAATAAACAAACTTGCCTCATAAATAAACACATACATGAAGATCTGGAGAGCCGAAAGGACAGAAGTGAATTTGGTTTTCAATTTTTACTTCATGCAGTTTTTGCCGTTCCTAGAATTTTTACTTATACACAACCTGAATATCCATAAAGATACCCAAATTTACTTTGGTGATCACAAAACCAGAAGATCTAAAAATCACAGAGCCTAATTTCTTCAGATTTACATTTAACTTCCATTTACATGTTGGAAACTTAAGACACAATGTTAAGGGACTAGTGAGGGTTCTGCTTTCCCTGCCATGCAGCTCCCCATTCCTCTAGAAACAAGTAATAGAACTTATATCCGGACCTAGTTAGTGATCTACTGCCTACAGAACAAGGAAGGAACAAAACTATTTATGTGTAAAGAGAAAGCTTTTTTACTCTCTTTCCACATTTCAGTCACCAATTCTGCGAGCTCAGCGCCTCCCTCCTTCTATGAGTTACAGCAAACGCCTGACCAGAACACCGGACTCGCTCCACACAACGGTACAGCAGACACCAAGGATGCCCTGATTCCCCTCACCTGTGACACTACACGGACGGTTAAGATGGTTAAGGACCCACTCGCCGGCCTGGCCTTGCTCTGGTTGCCGACTCTAAGTAACAGATTGTCACCTATACTCTCATCAAGCAGCTTCTCATGGGCGTGACAGTTTGCTAGAATGGGTCACAGTACTCAGAGAAAGATTTACTTTATTTACTGTTCAATTGCAAACGATATAGAAAGGCCGCAGATGAACTGCAGATAGATATGCTGGGCAAAGTGCAGGGAACGGGGTACACTGCCTCCCCTGCTCTTCAGCGTGATTGGCAACCCAGAAGCACATGAACTCCTCTAATTCGGGAGGCTTTATAGAGCTTAATGTCCAGTCCCACCCTTCCCAGAGGTCATGGGTGAGGCCGAGCCTCCAGTCCTCTGGTCCCTACAGTGCCAGCCCTATCCTGCAGCTCTCCCGGAGCTTTACCCAGTTACCTCCTTAGCAAAGCATGATCAACAAGCCTTATCAAGAACAAATGACATTCCTATCACGCAAGAAACTCTGCAACTTGTAGCTCTCAGCAAAGAACAGGACGAAGACCAAATACATTTCATATTCATAGAAAATGTAACTATGAGCCTGATTTTTTTTTCTTCCTTTTGGTCTTTTAAAAAAAAACAACTCTGTCATCCTATATATGTATATAATATGTATAGAATACATTCCCGTAACATATGCACACACCCCTTCCTCCTCCTATCCTGTGGCAGTCTCTTGACCTGTTGGGTCCCCCTCCCATTATCAAGTCTTCTGGATAGGAGTTTGTTTTGTTTGGTAATCCTTTTCCCCATGGGGATGGGAGGCAGGGATGCACTCTATAGCCCCAAATCAAGTAAATCTTCCTGCCTCAGCACCTGAGTCATGGAACTACAGGAATGAACCCCCACACCTAGCTCCTTGAGATGCCTGTGTAAAGCAGAAGATTACAGCTACTTAGACTAACTCCATAGCCCTAACGTTAACTATGCTCTCATTAGTGGATTTCCAGACTTAAGCAGATTTTCCTTGAATCACACCTACAGTTCCACCTACCTTAGACTTCTTAATTTGTTAAAAGCCATGAAAGCTCAGTGACAGGAACTAGCATGCGGTATTTCACCCAGCTTAGCCGCTGCTCCCTGGGCTCCTGCTCTGCTCTTCCTTTCATGTTTCAAAGTACAGCCCTTGAAACTTTCCTTCGGTTTTTTCCTTCAGTTTTTAATGTAGTTATTTCTTTTCTCTCTAAATCCCATATTTCCAACTAAAGCTACTAATGAAACAACTCTATCCTAAATTCTCATAGCTCTTTAACGATCCCTTTCTTTCTCTTTTTGAGACAAACCTCGTATCTCAGGCCTCGAGCTTTCCATCTTCCTGCCTCCACTGTGCAGGCATGCACCACGGTGCAGACATGTGCCACTGCCTGGCTAGTTCTCCTGCAGAGCTAGACAGCAAACCCAAGGCATTGTGCACATTAGGCAAGCACTCTCCCAACTAAACCACATTCCCAGCCCTACTTACCTATGTCTGATTGGCATTGTTTTCCACTTTATTTGTCTATATTTCTATCTGAACCTGTTGATATAATTTAAAATTCTGGTTTCATTATATATTTCCAAGACCTTTCCAAGACCTTCCAAATCACTCTAATGTCTTTGGTACCCATGTATAAATTTTGGTTTCTTTCATGGCGTCATTTTTATCTGAGGAAGCAGTAGAGATCTCTGCTAGTGGCCTGACATGTTTTATGTGCTCTAGAAGCCAACTTTTGGAGCCCACTCAGAGTTTGCTTCAGTGAGACCCAGGGTTTATTGCCTAAAACCAACTCTTAAATTAAATTGATTAAATGGATGCCTATCTCCAAACCCAGATTCAAGTGAGAGAGGTCTATGATCATACTTACGATGTGGGGTGACTAGCTTAACCTACCTCCATCCTAAGCAGGGCACAGACTTCCAGTCCCGCCTACGGGAAGGTCATTGTTCTCCTACTTCTCACTCAGTACATAAAATTCTGACTCCTAAGGGTAAATGGGGCCTAGGAAATCAATTTCCAGCTCCTGCAGAGCAATAAATACTTCACTTGTCCTTAATTCCCCACATAACCAGGGCCACCTACCCACTTCAACTCCAGGCCACTGCCGGGAGGGTCTTTCTTCATTCCTGCATATGAAGATTTCCCTTTCAAACTTGCCTCTGTGTTTGTTTCTACTTCATTAACCTCACTGTGCAGGAAGGGGAGGGTCTCTCAGGTGGGTGTTTCTATCTGCACACAGGTCTGTGTACCATGCCTAAGGAAGCCAAACGAGGGTGTCAGATCCTGTGGAACCAGAGTTACAGATGGCTGTGAGCTGTCATGTGGCTACTGGCAACTACACCCCAATCTGTGCAAAAACAAGTGCTCTTAACTGCTGTATTATCTCCCCAGCCCCTACCATGCAGTACTCTTTATATTCTACCATCCCTGAAATCCACAGCTTTCCTCTGCGGTGCCCTACTCCAGAGTTTCACAGATCCTGGGACATGCTCCAGGAAACTTCAAAGTTTCATGGATCCTGGTTCTCTGCTGGCATGGCCACTGCCACTCTCCCTGTCCCCTTTCAAGAGTAAGTAACAAGAGAAAGGAGTTCTTGAACTCTGAGGCTGTGGAACTCTCTGGGTGTTGTTTACAAACAGGGCTTCCAGTGTACTTCCAACAGGAACGTCAACTGTAAAGTCACACCATGCCCTGGGGACAGAAATGAGGTGGTCACCATCTGGAAAGGTTATCCACTGGAGACCAGCACCATGGAGACCAGTGCCACCGACTCTATTCAGAGGAGAGGAGAGGTCATGACTTGGAGTAATGAGTCCACTTAGCAGTTACAGACCTGAACTTGAATGTGTTAGGAAGAGATCCCAAACGGTCTTTGAATTGGCATAGGGGTTAGTCAGGTTTTCACTGGCCTGTGGCCACCTAAGGAGAGACTTGGGCAGTGTAATAATATAATTCTTAATAGTAAATGTATATTTATTTTTATGTTATTAATTATGACCTTCCCTTTTTGGCAGTTAAATCCTATCTTTTAGGACAGGACGGGGACAGTGGGCTTTGGAGGGTACTTCTGATGTGGTCTTAAAGATACCATTTTGCTATGCTCCAAAGGCTGGTCTTGAAGTCACTAATTAGAACAGGCTGCCCTCAAGATTACATACAGCAACCCTCCTGCCTTCCAAACAGCAGCATTTGCAGTAGGTTTTAAAAAGGTTCTTAACTTAGAAGTTGGCAGTTTCCTCTCTGGTCCCAAATACTCTCTACATATATACTTAAAAAACAAACGAAACAAACAAAAACTGTTCATGAAGTTTAATCTAGGAACCAACCACTCCATCAGAACACTCGTTTTTCTCAGGAAAGCGAGGGCTGGGGAGACGGTTCAATGAGTACAGTGCTTGCTTCACAACCATGAGGACTCACGTTTCAATCCCTAACACCCACACATAAAAAGCCAGTTATGTGGGTGTAACCACAGAGCTGAGGGTCGGGGGATTGAGATGGGCAAATGCTGCCAGCCAGTCTAGACAAAGGTCATCTCTAAGCTTAGTGAGAGATCACGTCTCTGAAGAAGACAGAGCAGCTGAGGACATCTGTGACGTCTGCATTAAGTGCGCACAAGCACAGCACACACAAAAGGAAAGGCAAACCCAAGTGACAAACTTACAGAATGATAGCGTATATGACGGCACATATGATGGCGTATGTGCACACACAGTAATCTCGTCACAGGCTCCACTGCCTGACTTGAAGGTTTTTCCAAGACAAAAGAGAGACCCTAAGGGCAAGCTATACAGCCAAACTGCCAGGACCTAAACCCTTGTTTCCTCACTTGCCGGCTCGACTAATTCATAGTTAAGTCACACCCTCGCTGAGTTTCAGTTCTCGTAGCTCACAACAAGAACTACTCAGAGGGCTTTCTTCGCTCCCTCAAGCTTTAAATTAAGACAGCTTAAATTTAAATTAGACTCCAAATGCTTATTGCAAGCTGTACAAATGCTCCTGATCCAGCACTTCTGCTGCTGGCTACCATGGCCAGAAGCTGATGGTCAGAACCTGCATTCTAAGCACCAGGGAGTTTCTGCATCAACACTTTTTAATGATTAAATTTAGAGGCTATGAGGATGATCGAAATTAACATTTAAAATACTTCCTTCTCTAGGTCGAGAAGGAGGCTATGAACAATAGCACAGAGACCCAGACGACAGAAAATACTCTACAATATCTACAGAAGTAATATGTTCTTCACTTTGAAATTTGTAAACACTGCTCAATTTCAGCTGTATAAGCAAAATGATCACCTTCAAATAAACTAGTTAACGTCCATAAAATAATTAAATTTTATTAAACCAAATATAACTTTGAACTCACATTTTGTTCCCTAAGATTAACAAATCTTAGTGGAGTTTTGTGTGTGTGTATCAAAATATAACTAGTTTGCTTCAAGTTCAATGAGTTATAATTTCAGTTTAACACAATATAAAATTTAGTATAGGTAAGAATTTTTAAAATGGAATTAAATGTAAATTAGGCATAATAACATCATGGAAGCTTTTAACTTAAAGACTACCACCTCCAAAATGAGCAGGGTATGGAGGCTCAGATGTGCATTTGGAGTCAAGGCAGGAGAATTCTGAATTCCACGCCTGCTGGGGCTATGTTGACCCTTTCTAAAAACCAACCAACCAAATAAAAGCACAACAACCCTGAAATGGTGAGCCCTTCATGACTCTGAAATGCACTTTTATAAGTACACTGAACTCCTTAGAAGGATGTGACTCAGATGCTTCTTCATTAGCAACTTTTGAGGAGAATGAATGAAGCTCTAATTAAAGCAAGGTCCAGCAAGCCTGACGACGACAGAGCAGCATGGCAGAATTCCTGGCCAGCAAACTTCCAAGCTTTCATAGCCGCACCAAAGAGCCAGTTTCAGCTTATAATCAATGCTCCAGGCTGACTCCTTAAAATCCAGTATTCAGAAAGTTAAACGGTTGTATTTTTGGAAACCGTGTAGCAGATGTATAAACCAGCTAACTGCAGCGGTTATACACAAGACACATTGATTTTTTTTTTAAAATTTATTCAGGGGATGTGACCAACAGTTTCTTCTCTAACTTCCAGAATATTTGGAAACTACAAATAAAACTTTGTATTACTTCGCAATCGCTCAACAACATAAACAACACTTAAGGAGTATGCACCGTTAAGGGAAGAAGAGCTATGACCATAGCTTGAGTTTGAATCCATTCCCTCGCTTACTTAAAGACTCAGGTCTTGAAATAGTTACTTAACCTTCCAAGGTATTTACTGGGAGATAAGAGCACAAACCTGAAAGGATTATTCTGGAGTAACGTGTTCAGAGAACAGCGCCCAGCCCATTTCTAACAACAGTGCTGCTACTGTTACCAACAATGCCGACACCAACAGAAATAAAACGTTATTAACTGCTTTGCTTAAAGTGACTGCCACAAGCATTTAAGAGGATAATTCCAGGGATCCAACGTTACTAGGGGTGCACTTCTGTTGAGGTCAGTTATTTTGATCATGCTTATCACCACAAGCAACACACATTTTCTAGAATGATCATTAGTACTCTCCAAAATAAGGTCGAACCTAAAGCCACAAACGCAACACCACACTCTGGGTTGGTTGTGAAGAGCGTCAGAGTCCTCGGCCAACCCCGGTGCACAGGTGCCATTACAGATGAATGGACGGAAACACGCCAATCTTAGAACTTTCTAGCTTGCAACAACTCATTCTTTTAAAATGAGGAACACACGCACAGCCTAACTCCTGTGCCTCCCCGAGCTCTGTTGAGAAAGAAATCTTGCCAGAGGGGTTTCGAACCACAAAGTATGTCTTTCCCCCAGCGCAGGAGGAAAAGAGACCGGGATGCTCGAGATCCAGAAGCCACCGAGCTGGATTCCTGGGAGGAAAGCGGGGTGTCCTGGCACCAGCGAGCCGGACCCCAAAAGAGTGCGGCGCCCCTCCCTCCGCCCGGCTACCCACCCGTCAGGCGGGCCGCACGCGCAGCTCCCGGGGCGGAAAGGCCCGCGCCCACCCCGCCCCACACCAGGCCGCCCGCTCCGCGCCTTACCAGACCCTGGCCCGCGCCAGGTGGTGCTGTAGGCAGAGAGGCCGCGGCGCTACAGCCCGTGATGCTCGACCCTGGCGCCGCCTCTCCCGGCCTCCCGTAAGCTCCCGGCAGCCGGCGCCAGCTCCGGCTTGCTCTGCCGGGGGGGACCGCCCCACACGCGCAGAGGTAGCGGAGAAAGAGGCGCGGGCCAGTGCCGGGCGGACGGACAGGCACACGAGCCAATGGGAGGCCGGGATCTGGCGCGAGGCGTGGACTCCGGCCTAGTCCCGCCTCCCGGCTCGGTTCCTCCGGGCGGCACCTTCCTGCGCCGGGTTCCTGGGTGTTAACTGCTGTGAGGTGGCGCGCACCAGTTCCTGTGCGGCCCCGACGGCGGGAGGAGGGATGTGCTTCGGGAGAGCAGGGTGGTACCCGGTTCCATGAGGACGCGGCGGGTGGCTTATGCCGGCCACCGGCCAGGCACTCCGGATGGGCAGGGAGTTGGCAGCCACCGCAGGGCGTTCACGCGAGAAGACGCTGTGCGCAGGCGCGGCGCGTGGTCTGCGGG
The DNA here is from genome assembly GCF_018167655.1 of Microtus oregoni. Classification (NCBI taxonomy): domain Eukaryota; kingdom Metazoa; phylum Chordata; class Mammalia; order Rodentia; family Cricetidae; genus Microtus; species Microtus oregoni. The sequence continues at coordinate 3,012,249 of NW_024543833.1, read as the reverse complement.
TACCACATCTCCTAGTCCACCAGACACGAGAAAGTTATGATGTGGGTTCTCGTGGAGGAGGGAAGAGATGAGTAGGAGAATGGCGAGTAGGGAGCACAAGAAACGCGAGCTCTGGCTGGTGTTGTATTTTTCTGAGCTGTATTTATTGGTGTATATAGGTCTTATGCAAAATTCTGTGCCATCCTACATGGCTGCTAGCCCAGTTACTGACCTACCGGGAATTTACTAATCATTAGTGATACCACCGTCACCATGAATTCAGTGTTCTTGGGAAAGCTCTGAAACTCTTAGTATCCTGGAAAGCAGCAAGGAACACACACACACCTTCCTGAATCTGTTACCGCCTACAGCTAGGAATTTTGGACGATATTTTTGTTTCAGAAGCTATAATCGCTAAAAATTATTCACTATAATGGATTCTTTATACGCTTAAGGGATAAAAATAGTAATGTTTAGAAGATAAAAGGGTAAATAAAGAGAAGATAAGAATTTTAAAGATGATGGAAATGTATAAGAAAAGTTTAAGGGAAGCCAGCGAGAGAAAAGTATGTTCCCCTCAAAGGCAGGCATTTCCACGGCCCTGAACACTGAAGGGTGGGGCACTTGAGGGAAACTACAGTTAGCAGACAAATAATAGGTATGGCTGTTGCAGTCACCACCGCTGTAAAGAGGAACTATAAATAAGTGTGGCCTGGCATAACCCTGCCTGCCAGAAGCTCAAGGTGTGGCAAGCTGGATGAAAGACGCTGCAAAAGAGCAGGTGTCATGGATTCTTCAGCAGTGAAGCTCTGTTGTCCTTGAAAGCCTGCCCTTTGTTTGGAATATTCCAGGTGGAAGGGTTGCCAAGTGCTATCGCGGTGGGATTTAGTTTGAGGTCAACAGAGTCCTCATTAAATGGAATATCTGCTAATGTCAAGAAGACAGCCACCCATTTGCCTGATTACTGATTTGCAGATTCTCCCAGTGAAAAGTAAACACGTCGTTATTAGAAAAACGAGCTCGTGTTTGTGCTGCTCCTCCTCTTCCTACCGCTGTTCTCCCCCTGCCCCTCCCCCCTGCACACACAGAGTCACCAGTGAATACTTCAGGCCTGGTTTAAAAATGTGTGTCAGCCACCTGTGTTTCCATGAATGACATCTGTCTCCGTGTCCTAAGATGATGGGCGAGGATGAAGGCTGATCCGTGAGCACCAAGAGTGTGAGGAGCTGTGCTTTCACCCCTATGGCACACACATGCATATGGGAAAAGCAAACATGGCAACTTGCTGTGCTCCTTTTGAGAAAGCATAGGAAAAAGCCCGATGTTTCTGCAAAATGTGGGTAATCATTAATGGTGACTTAATGCTTAAAATCCTCATTTCTGCTTTTTGTAGTCAAGAATTACATCAAAGGCTAAAACTCCTGAAATAGTAAAGTGGTCATTGCTTTGCAACTGACCAAGAGTGAAACAAATACACAAGCTTTAGAAAATTCTGTACTCTTCTGAATTTACTGATTAGCAAGTTCCTAATCTGTTCAGAATTGCTAGGATCAAGCAATTTTGTCTTCAAATGGTACTATTTTTGATTCAATAGTAGTTATAGCAAGACAACAATATACCTTTTTAATATTTGCATTTATTTGTGAATCTGGAAGGCATGGGCACACATGTATATGGAAGCCAGAGGGCAACCCATGGGGGAGTCGGTTCTTACCTTCCACAATGGGGAATTGAACTCAAGGAGTTAGGTTTTGCAGCAAGTGCCTTTACCTACCGAGCCATCTCTCCAGCCCTCGTTAGTTAATACTTAAAAGGCAGAAGATTATCCACTCTGGAGAGAACTAGAATATTAATATTTAAAAGGCCAAAGGAATCATACATCCCTGGTCCTTCTTTTACTTTTCATTCAAGACAAGGATCTCACAAGGATGCTCAGGTTGGCCTTGAACTCACTGTTGTGCGGCAATTTCCTCTGAGATACAGCCTTCCATATTAGAGAGGAGCTCTATCAAAACGTGCTGTTCTAAAGCAGTGGTTCTCAACCTGTGGGTCATGACCCCTTTAACAAATCTCTAGCTCCAAAAATACTTGTATTACAATTTTTACAGTAGCAAAAATATAGTTATGAAGTAGCAATGAAAATAATTTTAGGGTTGGGCATCACCCTAAAATGTATTAAAGGGTCTTAGCATTAGAAAGGTTGAGAACCGCTGTTCTAAAGGGAGGCAAAATATCCTGTCCTGCAAGGAAGCTCATTAAAAACTAGGAAATAAACAACTCAAAAGGCTCAGGAAATCCCTAAAGCAGAATAGCTACACTAGGTCCCTTCCTCCCCAAGTATATATAAGCAGTAAAGACTACTGAGAGAAACTCTCAGATAAGCCATCTGACTAGAAAACTCTCCCATAAACTCGACTGCTTAGAAGAGCCTCAGACCAACTGAACTGCCTGAAAAAAAAATTATTCTCCAACCTGTTGGGCTCCCTGCAGGCTTTGTGGTATACCCTAGGTCTCTAACTTTCATGACTTGTCATTTTTGCTGGTTGGGCTTTTGGTGACTCAACTGTCTGAGTCATTCTGTGTCTGTAGTAACGCTTGACTTATACTCTTGTAAGTAACCCTAATAAAACTCATAGGTTCACCAAGTTGGATTTGGTAGTTTCCTTACAGTGGTGGCGTGAGTGAGAAACGTCCCCATAGGCTCCTAGATCTGAATGCGCGGTTACCAGGGAGTAGTACTGTTTGAAAGGATTAGGAGACGTGGCCTTGTTGGAGGAAGTGTGATACTGGGGGTGGGTTTTGAGATTTCAAAATCCCATTCCAAGTCCCGAGACTCTCTTTCTACCTGCTGCCCGTAGATTCAAATGTAGAACTCCAGCACCATGTCTGCCTGCGTGGTACCATGGTTCCTGCGATGATGGAAATGGACTAAACCTCTGAAACTGTAAGCAATTTCCAATTAAAGGCTTTCTTTTATAAGTTGCCTTGGTTATGGTGTCTCTTCACAGTAATGGAAAAGTAACCAAGCAGAAGTTTGGATTTCGTGGTATCCTTACTTAGGCCAGTCATGAGCTCTCTGTCTGGAGTAGGTAGACATTTGTGCACATCTAGGAACAGTGTCACACATACCTCCCCTGAAGCCAGTATAGAATTCTAAAAATATTAATTAAAAAGTCTGCTGCCTGGCACAGTGGGTCAGAGGCACACAGAACAATGTATGATTATATTATGATTATTATATTCTTGCTACTAATAACTCTAATAACCTCAATTTTATCTAGTAAGTGTTATGATATATTCTATGGAAAGAATGATAATTATGGTTATAGGAGCAAGATTTTTTTTGTACATTTGATCAGTGACTGTTAGAAATGTTTTTTTTTTAGATCTTAAACCAGAAAATCTTAATATAATTGATTCATACAAATAGAGTATTATTTTTTAAAATAAGAAATTTAGAAGTAGGGCTTAAGGCTGCATATGGCTCAATCACTTTCTGAACGGTCCCTAAAAGAATGAAAGATTTTTTCCAAAGGAGGAGAATCCTTTGTAAATGGAGCTAGATGCTGTTTACCCTGGACCAGAAAGAAGCATGGTTCAACTCTAAGCAGAGTGTAGATGGAGATCCCATCACACATGTCCTAGGAAAGAGTCATTTGGATTCCTATGTGTCTGAATGTTGGGGTACGTGTGCAAATTTTCCTGGCAAATGCTTTGGTTGAGAGGTTTTTTTTTTTTTTTTTTTTTTTTTTTTTTTTTTTTAATTGCTTGCTTGTTTGCAACAGAAGGAAAGAGCACACTTTGGGAGTTTAGATATTTAAGTTCAGAGGCCCTCTCTCCCATGCAGTTTTTAAAACTGGCACCTAGAGTACCTCTTTGTCTCGGAGGTAGGTGTGGCTACACTTTTCCTACGTATCCTCAAAGGGCATTGGCAGAAGGATTTTTGTAAATCCTGCACGGAAATACAAATGCAAGCACAAAATTCTCACTTAGGCTCCCTACCTGACTCATAGGTGATGTTCAATAAATAGTAATTACTAACTATTATTTCATTGGGCAGTTAATTTTTGCTATACATTGCTTTTTAAAACCTCATTTACATACTAAAATTAGTTCACTGACTTAGTAAACACTCTGAGGTTGGCATAACTATCATTGTAGTTTGCTTATGGGAAAACTGGAGACTTGAAGAGTACCATGAATAGGAGAAAAGGGGGCACAAACTACACTGTAAAGCATTGGTTTTAGTATTTTTATAATTTAGTAATTTATAATAAACATGTAATTCCATGTGTTAAACTCAAGAGAGCATTTGGTGTATTATTACCCCTTCCCTACCTGGGAAGCCCTGCTCATCCTCAACAAGTACAGCAGAGAGTTCTATACTTTGTTAGAGAAATTAAATTTTCTGGGCCCCACCTGTACCTACTGAGGAAGAAACACCAAGTCTGGGGACAGAATCCCGAGCTCCAGGCATACCAGATAAGCCATCTACCACAGAGCTCCTGCCCTGGCAGGTAAGTGGAGTACAAGCTCAAGTTTGCTTTGTATCCATCAGGCACCATTTTCTCCTCAGAAGAGCTAAGTGGGGAAGAGTCATTATAAACAAAGTCCTTTTCTCAAGGCGTTCCTGACATAAGACAAAGAGAAAGCATTTACTCACACAGGCATCACGAGACAGTGTGTTGTTGAATGCATCTTCTCATATGCATATTATAAAGAGCAGTGTGGTGAGAAATGTTTGCAGGAGACTTATAAGATGGCAGTGTCCAGGTCAAGGAACCCTGATTGCTCTTCGAGCTGATGAGGGAGGAGGACTTGATCGGGGGAGGGGGAGGGAAATGGGAGGCGGTGGCGGGGAGGAGGCAGAAATCCTTAATAAATAAATAAATTTAAAAAAAAACAGATATCAAGCAAAAAAAAAAAGATGGCAGTGTCACTCTGGGGAAAATGGAGATGGACGAAATGATATTGTCAAGGTTGGTTGACATTTTTATGAGGGATTATTATACTTGAATTTCTCCTTTTGTGTGTAATTGAATATTTTATTTTGGACACGTGTTTTTATAAGGTGTGAAGAGAAAGTTCCAAGTGCGTCATTGTTCAAACAGGGCTGACCGGAGCAAGCTCTGTGGGGACACGGCACCAGGGTAAGCCTTGATCACTAGAAACATTCCTTAAACAATGTCCCATCTGCTATGACTCCACAAAATGTTATAGACAATCCTCAAGTCCAGATGTTTCAAAAAACTTTGGTAGTTTCGAAGTTTGTGACAATCAGAATGTGTCACAAGGTTCTCTTTAGTCCTTGTTTTCCCAGCATAATCTAAATAGTCACACATTTCTCTTCAGAAACGTGAGTGTTCGGTTGGTGAGATGCCTCTGGAGGTAAAGTACTTGCTGCCCCAGCTGACGATCTGTGTGTGCTCAGTTGCTGGGACCCACATGGTGGAACGAGAGCACTGTGGCACACTCCCGTGCGCACACACACACACAAACACAATAAATACATGTAATAAACATTTTTAAAAATATGGTGCATTTCTGAGTCACAGGCCCAGATCCCACTGTGAATATTGCATAACATGCACGACACACACACATTATAATATTTTTTTCTGAATCCAACAATTCCCAAATCCTCAATCCCAAGGCCTTGTCTATTAGTATGATTTAAAAAGAAAAAAAAGACTATCTTTCTCCCAGTGCTAGTAAGCGAGGAAAGGCTATGGGCAGTTCTTTCTATTTACTATGATGAAGCAGATAACTTACTATATTAAAACTGCTTATTTTAATTGCTTCTTTGCTTAGTGTTTATGCGCATGTGCACAGGTAGAAGTCAGGTCTCTCCAGGACTGCACTATCTTGCCAGCCCCAGGCTGTCTGTTATAAGGCTTTAAAGGTTAAGTTTACCGTGAATGAGAATCAATTATTTTGACATCTTACATGTTTTTCCGAGGGCAGAAGTACCTGCTCATTGAGTTATAAAATTTAGCCTCAATACTATGATGCTAAAGGTCAGTGGTGTGGTGTTAGTCTTAATGGGGTTCACTGAAAGGAGATGGAAAAGAAGCTCGTGGCAGCTAAAAACATTCCATAGCTCAGGATGAGCAATGGCTGCACAGGTATGGACTTCCTGAAATATGTCTCCCATACACACCCCTGAGCATGACTTTTCTATCTATACCCTGATATTTACACAAGATGACTCACATTAATGAACTTTTTCTTGTAGAGTAAGATAAGCTCCCTTTGATACTCTGGTGTAGATGTCCTTCCTGTCTTCCTTACCTGTTTCCTCATTGCTGTCCTCTGTTGGTTCCTCCAATAGAATGGAGAGAGCACTCTTGGTCTGTTCATCGCTAACGGGAGTGCAATTCACCTGGCCTTGTCAGGGTTCTCAAATGACCTCGCAGGCAAGCACGGTTAACACTGGGTCTAGAAGGAAGGCACAGGTTCCTCTTGTAAGAATCACGGAGTACGTCGGGTGGTGGTGGCGCACGCCTTTAATCCCAGCACTCGGGAGGCAGAGGCAGGCGGATCTCTGTGAGTTTGAGGCCAGCCTGGTCTACAAGAGCTAGTTCCAGGACAGGAACCAAAAAGCTATGGAGAAACCCTGTCTCGGAAAAAAAAAAAAAAAAAAAAAAAGAATCATGGATATTACGATATTACGAGACGCTAGGGTAAGGAGAAAAGGTAGCAAGACCCAAATCAACAGGAAGCATGAGGGAGGAAACGAGTGTGAGATGGGCCATTGAACCAACAGAAAAGGCTGTAGGTCCTGTTCAGTTTGTGTGAGCTCTGAACTGTTGTTGATTAGCTAGCCACCCCAGGCTTTGTTCCTTTTGCTCTGTATGCCTGTGAAATGGAAGGAGTTTTAAAAGGACAGGCAGCTGATTACATATCTGGTCACATGATTCCCTATAAAACTTTTCTTTTTCCTATAGGCCCATAGTATCTGGCAGACTTTTCCATGAAGCAAGAAAATTTTAGACAGTTCCACCTATATTGACAATTTGTCCCTTTTTTCTATGTCCTGTAGAATGTCTATCAGACTCTTTCATGAAGCAGGAACCCGAAAGGATCATCTCACCTTCTTTAGGCAAGTTCAGCAGTCCTCTCTCCATGGGTCTGCATGTCCAGTTCACACAGCATAACATCAAGCAGTCCAAGCAAGAGCAGTCTCTTGCTCAAATGGCCAACAAACTCCATAAGGAGCCTCTTCAATGCCCATCATCCTCTTGAAGTAGATGCCTCGTGATCCCAGGAGCAGATGTGTCTCATTGTCATGAAAATTCTATGTTCTTAAAACATTTTAAATACCATATTCTGAAGGTCTCTGAAAGATCTGAAGAATACCTAACTAACTGAAATATATCTCTATATATCTAGAAAACCTAACTAACATGACTACAAGCTAGGCTATTATAGATGATGATTTATTAACCTATATTTCTTAATTATACATTACATTTTTAAATGAGCAGCACAAACACAATACCTTAATCAAGAGCAAAAATATACATAAAATAAAATTGACCTTAATTTTTTATCAATAGAGCAAGAACCATACCAATGCAAATCTCTATAGCATATTCCCCTTTAAATGTAAAGAAACATTTATAAACAATATTTGGGAATTCGAGCATAGTTCTCTCCAAACTATTTTCTGCTGTTTATTGGACAAAGTAATTTTTGGGGTGTTCATGGAGTTTCAGGTGGTCTTGGTTCATTGAACCACAATAGTCTGGAAGAAACCCATAGGTTCTCATCTTCTGTGGAAACAAAACAACCTCTTTTCCAAAGCAACAAATCCTTAAACCCAAATTCTGAAGTCATTATACCTTTAAAATATATATGTTGGTTTATCTTAGCAGCCCGTACAATGAAATGTCTCTCTGCACTTAGCTTCTTCACAGTCAAAAAATTTAAAGAAAGCACAATAATATATATAATCCAGACTCTCTGTGTATTTTCCATCTTTATGTGACTTATTTTTCTTACTCTATTACTTTTCCTATAAGTTTAATATTTATTGTATTATCCTTACTCCTTTAATCTATGACTGTCTATACTCTTATATTACATTTACTGTCTCTTTACTCTCTTCTCTCTCCCAAGCCTTCGTACATTTTTTTAAACACACTGTGTCACATTTAGAGGTTGTTGGTTTTTTTTTTTTTTTATGTCTGAATCTGCCCTATTGTGTATCTATAATCATTTTCTGTCCTGGAGAGCTTTAAAAATGGTAAGCAGCTTGATCACAGAAGCCCTGGGTGCTGGTTCTGCCTCTCTCCACTTTTCAAACTGGTGGAGGTACCATTACCGTCTCTGGACCCACAAGGTAGGAGCCATGCTTACCACTTTAACTTTGGGAAGGAGCGTGCAGCACATAAACCCTTTTTATCTGAGTAATAGCTAAATTTGCCATGCATCACACTGCATGGCCTGGAAATATCTCTGTGTATGGCGGCAGGAATCTGCCATGCTCTCCTGCTTGTGCATGCCTAGTAGATCTGATTCTGCTGCCTGCTCATGAAGGGATCACTGAGCCATGGGCATGGTCTCAGCTACTTTCCTCCTGACCCAGAGTGGGCACACAAGCACCAGGGCCCACAAATGCCATTCAAGAACTTGGCCTCCTGAAAGAGCCAGAGCCAGAGGTTTGTGCTGCTGTTTTGAAACCATGTGGGTATTTCCCTTTTCTTTCTTTCTTTCTTTCTTTCTTTCTTTCTTTCTTTCTTTTCACTACTGCTGAATTAGGAAGACCCCTCTTAAAGGAGCCACCAGCAAACAGAGCAAGAAGCTGCATTAAAGACTGTTTTGTTTTTTTTTTTTTTTTAGAATTTCTTTTCAAACTTTCTCAGGTTTTATGTGGATTTAGCTGGCACACATTGGAGTGGCAATTTGTTGAAGGAGGCCAGCTGCCCAGACTCAAAATAACCACACTGAAACTATATTAATTAAATCACTGCGTGGCCTATTAGCTCTAGCTTCTTATTGGCTAACTCTTACATTTTAATTTAATCCATTTCTATTAATCTGTGTATTTCCACATGGCTATGGTTTAACAGCAAGGTTCTGGCTCTTCTGTCCCTGGTGGTTACATGGAATCTCATGATTCCACCTTCTTTCGCCCAGCATTCAGTTTAGTTTTCCTTGCCTATCTCTATTCTGCCATGTGCAGGCCCAAGATAGTTTCTTTATTCATTAGCCAATAAAAGCAACACATAGACAGAAGGACTTCCCACACCAGACACCAGGAAATTTGAAGGCAAATGAATGGAACTAGAAAAATATCATCCTGAGAGAAGTGACCCAGATTGAGAAAGATAAACATGGTACATGCTCATTCATAAGTCGATATTAACTGTAAGATAAAGGATAACTATGCCACAAATTACAGACCCAGAGAGACTAGGTAACAAGGAGGGTTCATGGGGGAATGCCCAGGTCTCCCTGTGATGTGGGAGTGATTTCTTATTAATAAAGAAACTGCCTAGACCCATTTGATAGGCCAACCCTGAGGTAGGTGGAGAAAACAGAACAGAATGCTGGGAGAAAGAGGCTGAATCAGAGGGTCACCATGATTCTCCCACTCCAGACAGACGCAGGTTAAGATCTTCCCTGGTAAGCCACCTCATGGGCTACACAAATTATTAGAAATGGGTTAGGTCAATATGTAAGAGCTAGCCAATAAGAGGCTGGAACTAATGGGCCAGGCAGTGTTTAAAAGAATACAGTTTCCGTGTAATTATTTCGGGTAAAGCTAGCCGTGCGGGCAGCCGGGTGCCAGGGACGCAGCCCACCACTCCTATTACAACATCCCTGGGAGGGGAAATAGAGGAGAGATTTTGTGAGTGGACCAAGGGTGGGTGGTGGTGGAGGGCAAGAGGGAGAGCACTGCAGAAGAGGGGAGAGAGGCTTGTAGCAGCCAAAGGGGCCAAGGATACCACAAGAAAACTCACCGAATCAACAAACCTGGGCTCATAGGGGCTCACAGAGACTGAACTGACAACCAGAGAGTCTGCATGGGACCAACCTAGGCACTTTGCATATATGTAACAGTTAAATAGCTTGGTCCTCCTGTGGGACTCCTAACAACAGGTTGGCTTTTGAGACCCCGCTCCTTATACTGGGTCACCTTGCCAGTATATGGGGAGGTGCTTAGTCTTACTGCAACTTGATACACCATGTTTTGTTGATACTCATGGGAGACCTGCTTTTTCCTAAACAGAAACCAAGGAGTGGGTTAGGGGGTGGGAACAGAAGGGGTGGAGTTGGGGAAGGGACTGGGAGGAGAAGAGGGAGGGGAATCTGCAGCTGGATGTAAAATACATATATGCGTACATGCATTTATCTAAAAAGAAAGAAGGGAAGGAAGGAAGGAAGGAAGGAAGGAAAGAAGGAAGGAAGGAAAGAAGGGGAGAGAAAGAAAGAAAGAAAGAAAGTGCTGTATTAATAGGACATGGAGAAGCATGCCTGTGATTCCAGCATTTGGGAGACAGAGGCAGGATGGTGAGTTTGAAGCCAGCCTGGACTAAGTTACAAAACCTGCCTAAAGAGAAGCAGCAGGAGTGTGCGTGTGTTCTAGTCAGCACAGGGGGTACACGCCAGTCAGTACAGGACAGTACATGCCACCCCTTGCCACCCTCCCCCTTTCAAAACTCAACGAGAATGCCTGAGAAGGCCTTCGTATCAGTCACCATGGAAATTAAGCAGCTTCACTCAATCCAAACACCCAGAAAGTGTTTCCTTAAGGAAACTTCATATTGAGTTTTCCAAGGATTCCAGAAGGTGATTTTCTTTGTAGTGGGGTTTGCATGAAGAGGGCAGTTGGTTTTAGGTCCCCTATGCTCTGTAGCACCAGCAGATACAGTCAGTGTGTGGACCACATCTTGAGATTTGTCTCAGAGTGGGAGGTGATTGTGATGAGTGTTGCCCGCGACACTGGGATTAAGTCTGCCACAGATTAGGAACAGTAAAAATAATGGAAACTCTTTAAGGATGGAAAGGAAGGACAGTCTCCAAAACTACAGAGAAACCCTGTCTGGGAAAACCTAAATAAATAAATAAATAGTAGAAAGTGAACGGTTCTTCTGAAGACCTTCATGTTCAAGGCTTCACAGAAACAAGTCTTCAGCCTTGTCTGCAAGTGATGTGCGAACACACTTTGCTGTATGTAGAAAGGACTTTTGTCATTCTTGTTTTCCGAGAGAGGGTTTCTGTGTACAACCCTGGGTGTCCTGAAACTCACTCTGTAGACCTAGCTGACCTCAAACTCACAGATCTATCTGCCTCTGCATCCTAAGTGCTGGGACTGTGGCTTGTGCATATTAGCATTTGAGAAGGATAGAGGACCTCTGACGTTCTAGATACTGGGAATGCACATTATTATGAACACATTCTTTTTATTGATATTTATTGAGCTCTACATTTTTCTCTGCTCCCCTCCCTGCCTCTCCCCTCCCCCCCCTCAAACCTCCCCCAAGGTCCCCATGCTCCCAATTTACTCAGGAGATCTTGTCTTTTCCTACTTTCTACTTCCCATGTACATTATATCTGTGTAAGTCTCTCTTAGTATCCTCATTGTTGTCTAAGTTCTCTGGGATTGTCGTTTGTAGGATGGTTTTCTTTGCTTTATTTTTAAAAATCACCTATGAGTGAGTACATGTGATAATTGTCTTTCTGTGTCTGGGTTACCTCACTCAAAATGATGTTTTCTAGCTCCATCCATTTTCCTACAAAATTCAAGCTGTTGTTATTTTTTCTGCTGTGTGTACTCCATTGTGTAAATGTACCACATTTTCCTTATCCATTCTTCTGTTGAGGGGCATTTAGGTTGTTTCCAGGTTCTGGCTATGACAAACAAAGCTGCTATGAACATAGTTGAGCACATGTCCTTGTGGCACAATTGACCATCCTTTGGATATATACCCAAAAGTAGTATTACTGGGTCTTAAGGAAGGTTGTTTCCTAATTTTCTGAGAAATCACCACAACTGACACCAAAAGGGGTTGTAACAGCTTGCACTCCCACCAGCAATGCAGAAGTGTTCCTTTTACCCCACAACCTGTCCAGCATAAGTTGTCATCAGTGTTTTTGATCTTGGCCATTCTTTCAGGTGTAAGATGGAATCTCAGAGTTGGTTTGATTTGCATTTCTCTGATGACTAAGGATGTTGAACGTTTCCTTAAGTGTCTTTCAGCCATTTTAGATTTCTCTGTTGAGAGTTCTCTGTTTAGGTATGTACTCCATTTTTTATTGGATTATGTGTATGAACAGATTCTTATTTCTGGATACTGTATAATGTAAAACCCATTAATATATATTACAATATATACATATATTATAAAATACCTTTAAGGGATGTTGGTAGAGTGCTTGTTTAGCATGCAAACGACCCTGGATTTCATCCTTAGCACTGTACAAGCTGGGTATTGTGGTACACAGAGGCAGGAGGACCAGAAGTTCAAGGTCATCTTCAGATATATAGTGAGTTCAAAGCCATCCTGGGAAATGTAAAAATTCCTTGTGGTGAGACAAACACATCTGCTCTTTTTCTTCAACGCACTAAGCATATGTTATGCTTAAACCACGGTCTTTATCTTGTTTGTTCACTGTGTGCAGTGAGTCACATTTCCTGGGAGAAAGTTTGCGCCAAATACAATGGATGCAAAGTCACTGGCTGATAGCTGAGGGGAAAAAATCCAAAGAATGTTTGACTTGATCATCCAAATAATGTTCTTGGCAGTTCGAACGTTTCTCTGTGTGAAACTGCAGCAGACCCGGCAGGTGTTGGAGCTCTTAAGTAACACTATAAGCTTTGAAATTCTATCTTTTGGGGGCAGCACAGGACCTTTTTTCTATAAAAAATTCAAGACAGTTGGCCAAGAAACCGCAACAACAGCTATAGTAGCTTAAGGGCACCAAAATGCACAAATTGGACTTGTTTACCTAATTCCTCTTCCTTCTAAGCAGTATGCGGTGAATCCTGTGCTGTGTGGGATGTCAGAAGACAACAAAACTCTTCTGACATAGTTACACCGACAAGATGGATTCAGATCACAGAAAGAACCTCCTAGGTGTAATTTTCCTCCCGATACTTTTGCTTGGGTTTTCAGATAGATTGCACTATGGTTCCCAGGATGGCCTTAAGCACAAGATTCTCCTGTTTTGGTCTCCTGAGTACTTGAACTATAGGTGGGTGCCACCACACTCAGCCCCCAGTAGTTTTTGATTTGAGATTTGCTGGAAGTCAAAACTACTTTCTGAAGCAAGCAACCCTTCATGTGTCAGCATTCTCCTGAGCAGGGAATTTCTTTCAGAGTTTCTCTCTATAAATAGTGGCTTCCTCAGGAATATTTCGAAGACTTCAAAGCTTTCCCTGAGATCTGGCTGAATGCAGTGGCTCATTTGAGAACTTAGTCATTTTGGGGCCTGACTAGGCCCAATGAGTAACAGGAGGATTCTGAGTATCCAAAAGGAAGTAGAATAGGATCCCTTTCTTACACTTGAACCAATATCAGACTTACATTGCACAGGATATGATTAAATGATTAATCCTATGAACATTACTTTAGTGAGCTCATGTCACAAAGGGCTGTGATGCTGAGGAAGGAGAATGTTCATGTTGTTAGCTGTCTGCTTTCTTTCCTCCTTCTCTTCCGTCTGGGTTGCTTGCCCCTGAGATGGCACCACTCACATTCAGGGTGGCTCATCCTCCCTCAACCCTTTGTGAAAAAACCTTCATAGACATACCTAGAATTGTATCTCATATCTTCTAGTTGTTTCTAAATCTAATCAATCTGACACTTAAGATGACTCATCATAGCTGGGAGTCTATCTCCATGGTAGAGCACTTGCCTAATATTCACGAGGCCCTAGGTTCAATACTTGGTACCATAAGAAGAAAGAGTGGTGTTGAGGATGGGCAATGTGTGTTAGGATGTTGTATGGGTGATGGAAGCAATATATGACCTGGTGAAGCATTGGGCCCTTATTATTGCTATTGTTCTGTTCTGTTTGTTTGTTTATTTGAGACAGAACTTACTATGTAGCCAGGCTGTTCTTGAACTCACAATCCTTTACCTCCCCAGTACTGGAATTACAGGTATGTACCATGATCCCCACCTACAACTGGGTCATATATGGTCCAATAGTGACTATGTAACTGGTAGCAGAGAAGCCTGGAGACCAGGGTCTTCAGGGTTGTTGACACCTTTGAATGCTTGTCACACTCTGTGACTTGAGTACCCTTTCTCTGAGTCCTGGGAATGGCTTTGTGGGCACATCTGACTTGAGAAAGGAGGCATGAGATAGCACCAACGAGGCTTAGAAGAGGAACAGTTTTCTACCCTGATGAAACACTGTGAGAAACAGTTTAGCCCAAACCATTCAGAACTGCTGGAACAGGGAACAGGGTAGAAGCAAGAAGTGGTGCTGGGGAAGATGGAAGGACAGGACAGTAAGAAATACCAATGGGGTCCAAGCAGATGAGGGATGCCGCCACTCTTGGATTTGAGAGTGATTCCTGGGGTGGCAGGGTGAGTTCGAGAGGAGTCCACATTGGATAGAGGGGTTTGGATAGTGTCAGCACAGTGTGGTTTCTAGAGCTTGCTAACAGGGAACACACCTAGGAAGTGTGTTTACAGAGAATAGTGGGGCCAGGATGAGACTTGGGCTGGTTATCTGTGTGATCTTCCAATTCCACATCTAGACCTGGCTCCTTGAGGAAAAGCCACCACAAATCTTGTGTCTGTCCAGAAGGGGATCTGGAATTAATCCCCCATCAAGACATATGTGCAGGGAGGCTTTTTACTCATCACCAGTAAAATATTACTGTTGGGAGCCTGAAATAGCTCACTCCCCAGCAGGTTAAACATGTTTGCTGTCCTTGTACTTCTCATCATTCTTGGCGAATACAGCGGGGCTGGGATGAGAGAGGAACACTTTGTTTCTCCTTCTTCCCACTCCCTTTCCTGGCCTGCCGTACTCCCTGTCGACTTCCCCTCTTCTGTGTTAAGGTCAGAGCTCACAGCCTGACTGACTCTCCAAGGAGGGATTCGATGAAGGATCAACTCTTTTCACCCACCAGGTTGATGACAATCATCTATCCACAGAGACCTATCCTCAGTGTCCTACGTGGGATGCTGGTCAGGTTTCACGGCTTGTTAGCCCGCCTGCTGTCTGCACAGATGACTCACTCTGAGAGCCCAGCACAAACACTCTCCGAGCCTTGCCAAACTGTAATCTAATCTCTGCCTTCCGTTGCTGAGACCTTGAATGTGTTGCCTAACCTTCTGAATGCCTTTCTTCCCCTAACTTCCAGGGAAGACAAAAGAACTGATTCTCACAGGGACATACCGAGAAATCCCTGCACGGTTTATCTGAAATCCAATTCACTTGGACTAATAATTAAAGCTCATCTCCTCATAGATTAACCTCTGGACTGAAAGATAACACGAGAAATCAGTAACACCACTTCTTGACACAACGTACCTACATTTTAAAAGTCTGAAGTTGAAGCAATTTAACTATGCTTTTAAATGATGAATAAAGGCACCACCGGTGGGTAAATGAATTAACTCATAATGTAGGAGACTATGCGAGGCACTCAAAGGGCTAGACAAGTCATTTCCTCGATTTTGTGGAGTTTGCAGCTCAGAAGAGCTAGGGTGTATACGTGAGTTACTCCTCTCCAAAGAGGTGTTGGGTACTCTAGGGGCGTTTCGCCAAAGTGCATGATAAACAGCTCAGCCTTTCAGGTAGAGGAAATAAAAAAAGCTGTATTAGTCACTGTGATCAAACAACGTACAGGCATCTATCTTGGCCCATGGTTTCAGAAGGTCACAGTTCACGCTAGCAGGTGAGGCACCGAAGACTTGGTTAGTGTGGAACATTGGAACGGTGTGGCAGCTGCTGACATTGGGTGACCTGAATGAGGAACTGAGCTAAAACCTTCAATGGTCCAGCCCCGCTGACTTACATCGGTCAGTCAGGTCACACCACCTACATGTCCCACAACCTTCCCCAAGTCGCACTGACGTGTGGGGAACACGCCTTCAGAGCAGGGGCCTGAGGGGCTATTTCACACTCACGTTGCGACAGAAGACTTGCACAGAGCTGCCCTTTTTAGCTCAGCCTTGGAAGATAGAGTTCTTTTTGTTCAGTTTTATTTTTTGTCTTTTAAAATTACCTGTATGTGTACATGGCACAGATGTTTGTGAAGGCCTCCCTGGAGCTGCAGTTACAGGCAGTTGTCGGTCACTAGACATGGATACTGGGGACCAACACTGGGGCCTCTGCTAGAGCAGGACATGAGCTTTTAACTGCCACGCCATTTCTCCAGCCCCATGCCTAAGTTCTGGAAAGTGGAAATCATTTGTGGATCAAAAGTTAAATGTGGACTCTTAGGATGTAGTCCATTAGGAGGAACATAGAATTGGAGACTGTAAGACTAGACCGGCAGGTTGGGGGTCAGAAGATGGAATTGCCTGATTGCTGTGGAATAATTTTGGGTTCTGTTCCGTGAGCAATGTAGTCACTGAAAGGTTTGTCAGTGGGGACAAGATGACAATACTGATAGGATGAAAACGTAACTCCGAGACATTCTGGAGTGATATGGGAACAGATGACCACTAGAGAAGATACAGACATGCTCTAGACCAGTAAAATCATGAAGACATCTAAACCAGGAGAACAGGAATGGGAGGAAGGGTGAGGGATTAGGGCTTTCCAAATTTAAGAGACTTTCCCCCTAGTTTTAAGACCCATGTAATGAGTCTCCACTATCAGTTCTACAGGACTTAGAATCACGCAGGAGACACAGCACTGCTGGGGAAGGCTCCCCAGAGAGGTTTACCGGAGGCGGGAAGACACATCCGGAATGTGGACCGCACAGTCCCAGACTGGATAAAAAGAGAGAATGAAAAGTGAGCTTGAGCACCTCTCTCTCTCTCTCTCTCTCTCTCTCTCTCTCTCTCTCCCTCTCTCTGCTCTGTTACTGCAGATGCAATGTAACCAGCCCCTCATGTTCCCACTGCTATTCCTTACCTACCATGATGGACTTTACCCCTCAAACCGTAAGCTGAAGGAAACCCTTCCTTACTTAAATATCTTTTATTAGGTATTTCATCACTGCAGTGAGAAAGTAACTGATACCAAAACTGATAATGAGGCCTCGGACCACTGCAGTGATAAAGACCATTTATCTTTATTGGACCATGCGGGCCAAGGCCTGTGGGACTCGCTCATGGGAGGAATGGAGAAGAGTTTGGATCTTCGGGCGAGCCGAGTCATAGAGCTCTGTAAGCAGAGACTATTGGGCCATTCTGGAGAGGGTGTGATGGACCCAAGTGTCAGTAGAGGGAAGATGATAAAGACTGAATTTGTGAAGTTTCAGAGGAAACCTGGACTTTATCAGGAACTGGGGTAAAGGCTGTTTGTGATAGATATATTCTGACAAAAAAAAAAAAGACTATACTCATGTGCTGGCGTCTTTTGTTGTTGTTTTGTTTTGTTTTGTTTTGTTTTCTGAGACAAGATTTCTCTGTAGCTTTGGAGCCTGTCCTGGAACTAGCTCTGTAGACCAGGCTGGCCTCAAACTCACAGAGATCCGCTTGCCTCTGCCTCCCAAGTGCTGGGACTAAAGGAGTGAGCCACCACAGGCCTGGCTACTGCTTGTATCTTGAAAAGCTGAACGAGACTCTGTTATAAGGTAAGACTGGGCCAGAGAGATGGCTCAGTGGTTAAGAGCTCCAGCTGGTCTTCCAGAAGACCTGGGTTCAGCACCTATATGGTAACTCTCAGCTGTCTGTAACTTCTAGGAGGTCCAATGCCCTCTCTGACTCCTGCCAGCCCCAGGCATACATGTAGTACACACATACACACACACACACACACACACACACATGCAGGGCAAAACACTCATACACATAAAAATAAGTAAATAATTTTTTAAAAAATATTTATTATGTATAGAGTATTCTGTCTGTGTGTATGCCCGCAAGTCAGAAGAGGGCGCCAGATCTCATTACAGATAGTTGTGAGCCACCATGTGGTTGCTGGGAATTGAACTTAGGACCTTTGGAAGAGCAGGCAATGCTCTTAACCTCTGAGCCATCTCTCCAGCCCCTAAATAATTTTTTTATTAGACAGGTAATGGGCTAGGCTGTTTAGTGGAGAAAAGTTTAAGTCATAGCATTCAAACTGAGGCATATTTACCTCTTATTGCATTCAGTCAGGCTTTTAGTTACAAAATGGAGAAAAAATTTTTAATTTGTACTTTGGCAAGAAAAGGAGCATAGGCAGGGTTGAAGTTGCAGATGTGGCGAGAGCGAAGCTGTAATTGTTAAATAAGTGATTTATTAAAGTGAAACCTGGTGCTCTTCAGACCAACAGTGAAGGAACTACAGAGGAGAGAACCTGAGCCGGGAATGCCACCGCGGGGGAGGAGAACAATGGCCTGCAGAAGTGTTGTCCTAGGTGTCTTAGTCACTTTCTCATGGCCTTGGAAAAATATCTTTCAAAGCCAGCTAAGAAACAAAGAGTTCATTTTTGGGCTGACACTTCTTGTGGGATAGAGTCCATCATGATAAGGAAGGCGTGTTATGGGCAGAAAGGCATGGTGGTCAGAGCAGGAGGCTGATGGGCTAAGGGAGAGTGAGAAAATAAAAGATAATGGGGCTGGAGAGCTGGCTTTGTGGTTAAGAGCACTTGTTTGTGCAAAGGACTTGGGGTTTGAGTCGCAGCGCCCTCACGGAGGCTCACCACGTCCGCAGACACCTGATACACGTGTTGCACTGACGTACATGCAGGCAACACATTCCAACACCCAAAATAAAAGAAATCTAAAAAAAATTAAAATATTTTAAAAGAGAAGAAAAATAAAAGGTGAGTTGGACATGGTCCCAAGTCATTTAGAACTTTAAGTCTGGGGCTGTGACTATGGTGTCTGTGCTACAGCACGTGCTGGCGTGGCGGTGGTCACAGGACAGCCTCCAGTGCTGGACGACTGACCCAGGAGCTTCCAGGGGTTTTCCTGTCTCCACCTCCCATCTTTCTTAGAGGTTTGCACTCTGCATCTGACCATTACACAGGTTATGAGGATTTGAACTCAGGTCCTCATGTTTGTATGGAGAATGATTTTGTGTACTGAGCTATCTCCACAACCAACAATTCACAGTTGAATTAATTTCCTGATTAAATTGATGGCTTTCCCCAGTGTAAGTAGCCATCATCCCCTTTGGGGACACATGTGTAACAAGAAGAGAGGAAAGCTCAATTCACTCTCTGACTGCCTCAACTGGGGCATCTACTTTCCATCCTTATTGCTTTTGGTTCTTAGGGCTTCAAGGCCTAACTGGAATCTAGACCATCAACTCTCCGACGTTGAGGACTCAAACTGGATCATGAAGTGGCCTAAGTTTCAAGGGAACCTCTCAGTCTCCACATTTATGAGAGTAAATGGTGTGTGTGTGTGTATGTGTTGTAGAATTTTTTTTTTTTTTAATTTTCGAGACAGGGTTTCTCTGTAGTTTTTGGTGCCTGTCCTGGAACTAGCTCTTGTAGACCAGGCTGGCCTCAAACTCACAGAGATCCGCCTGCCTCTGCCTCCCCAGTGCTGGGATTAAAGGCGTGCGCCACCACCGCCGGGCTTGTAGAATATTATTTTAAACTGTGTTACTTTTGTTTATGCTGTGGAACGTTTGTTTAACGATGTAAAGATGTGCTGGCTTTTGTTTATGCTGCATTTGTTTAACTCTGTGAAGCTGTGATTCCTTGCCTGTCTAAAACACCTGATGGTCTAATAAAGAGTGGAATGGCCTATAGCAGGGCAGGAGAAAGGATAGGTGGGGTTGGCAGGCAGAGAGGATAAACAGAAGAAGAAATCTGGGCGAGAGGAAGGAGGAGCAAGAACAAGGAGAGGAAGATGCTAGCGGCCATCCAGCCACACAGGCACCCACGGAGTCAAAGTGAAAGTAGGATACACAGAAGTAAGAAAAGGGAAAAGCCCAGAGGCAAAAAGGGGATAATTTAAGAAAAACTGGCAAGAAACAAGCCAGGCTAAGATTGGGCATTTAAAAGTAATAATAAGCCTTCGTGTGTGTGTGTATTTGGGAGCTGGGTGGTAGGCCTCCAAAAGACTAAAGGGTAAAAAGCAAACAATAACAATTATATAAAATTATAATTAAGTAGAAATAAGCAATATATGACCATATCTCTATTATGCCTGAATATGTAATATACTATATGGATGTTGTCTTAGTTACAGGTCTATTGCTGTGAAGAGACACCATTACCATGGCAACTCTTATAAGAGAAAGCATTTAATTGGAGGCCTGCTTATAGTTTCATAAGTTTAGTCAGTTTTCATGGTAGAGAACATGGCAGCACACAGGTAGACCTGGCGCTGGAGAAGGAACTGAGAGTTCTACGTCAGGATCTGCAGGAATCGGGACGAGAGGGACTCTTGGTGTTCTGGTCAGCTTTCTGCCAGCTTGACATAAGCTGAAGTCATCTGAAAGGAGGGAATTTCCCTTTGAAAAATGCCTTCCTAAGGTCCGGTGTAGGCAAGCCTGTAGGGTGTTTTCTTAATTAGTGTTTGATGGGGAGAGCCCAACCCATTATGGGTAGGGCCGTCCCTGGGCTGGTGGTCCTGGGTTCTAAAGAAAGCAGGTTGAGAGGGCTATGAGGATCAAACCAGTAGGCAGCACTCCATCATGGCCTCTGCATCAGCTCCAGGTTCCTGCCCTGTTTGAGTTCCTGTCCTGAACATCCTTTGATAATCTACAATGATACAGAAGCATAAGCCGTATAAAGCCTTTCCTCCCCAGCTTGCCTTTTGGTCATAATGTTTCATTATAGCAATAGAAACCCTTAACTAAGACACAGGACCTGGGTTGGCCACTCCCGGATGACTAAGCATCCAAATATATGAGCCTATGGAGGCCATTCTTATTCAACCACTGTAGATGCACAGTATAAACAAATATTATTAATACATGTGAAATAGAAGTCAACAGAATATATGGCTATATATTCTAGTGTAACCCTTTCTGCCCTTCTGTATCTCTCTCTCCACATGCACATACACACCCCATATGTAGGTGATTTCCAGGTTCTTGGCCTCTTATTCAAGAAATCAAAAATAGGACTGAGTGTGGTAGCTCTCAGGAGGCAGAGTCAGGTGGATCTCTGTGAGTTAAGGCCAGTCTTGTTCATATGTAGCAAATTTTAGGTCTGTTAGGGGCACAGTGAGACCTTGCCTCAAGAAATATTGAGCCTCATTCTAGAATTGGGTCCTGTAGAATACTCAGAGCCAAGTATGTGTCTGTAAGCCTTTCTCATCAATAGGCATTTGACTCTGGTAATTGGACTATATTTACCTTCGAAACCACAGGCAAGTCTGAGTTTACCATGTAATTCTGCAGCCCTGTAATGTTAGGGTTCCTCCATAGTTAAAGAAGAGATGACTACACATAGCCATGTTTATCACAGCGAAGGATCTTGTTATTAGCTTTTGAGGCCCATAAAAGATCTAGAAAACAGGGGTACACCCAAACCCATCAGCATACTTGAAAGTAACCAGCTTCCCTTTTTACCATCATCTGCCGTGCCACACCAAACGGCTAAGTAACTTTTTCCTGGTTAATTTTTGTCTCTTACCATTTATGTGTGTTAGGGAAAACCCACCACCTAAGAATAACTTTTTTGTTCCCTTTCATCTGAAAGCGTCCTGGGTGGTGAGCATCTTTTCAAACCATGCAGCTTTTTGGAAACTGCAAGCTGCAGCATGGTTTCCCAGTGCTGTGCCTGAGGTCACATTAGCAAGTGTGTGAAAGAGGAGGCCAGCAGGGAGGGTTGAGCCGGAGAGGAAGCCCTTCCTCCCTGCTCTCGGTCTCAAGTCTCCAAACCACAGAACTCGGTACATAATTGGCCTTGACTTTTCACACTGCCCTTTTAAATAAATAAAAAGAAATATTTCATCTCGTCCAAATGGGGATAATGCTACAGCATTTGTGAGCAGTATCTTGCCTTTTCCTCCCCTGAAGTTTATGTTGTGAGCTAGGCCTCGGGAGAGAGTGCAGCAGAGTGGTCCTTCACAGCTGAGCATACACAGCTGCCTGGAGTTAAGAGCACAGGTGCTGATGAACCAGGCTGGAAGTGGGACCGTCGTGGCTATGGGGTGTGCATGGGAAAAGCCTCACTTCATAATTTCACCCATGTACCTGGGTACTGAATTCTTATATTGGAACTTGAAACAAGACCAAGTACAACTTGCAGAGCACAATGCCTGTCTGCTACCATACAGTTCGCGAGCTTCCGAGCTTTGGGCAAGGGGCTGGAGGTTGAAACAGAGAGACAGAGACACAGACCTCTAGTCACTGGTAAGAAGCCCCTTATTCACTAGCACCACGGAGGCTTATATACCCAACAGTCAGGTGGGCCAACAGGTGAAAACCTTATCCTCTGATCCTCAAGGTCAAGGCAACACGTGCTTGTGAAGCAGAGCTGGTAAACAATTTTGACACAGCTTTCAGTAACTCAAATAAAAAGGGAAGTAAAGATCTCTAGCAGGGAAGCGCAGATGGAGGCCAGGACTCCAAATGGTCTCAACACAACTGAGTGAGAGACTTCTAGTTCTCCTTAGATGCCTCCTTGTGGGATTCATCTTCAGACAGGGGATTCTCAGGTTCTTGGAATCAAGGAATCAAAAACTGAGCTGGTTGTGGTGGCTGTCAGGAGGCAGAGGCAAGTGGATTTCTGTGAATTCAAGACCAATCTGGTCTATCTCTACATAGCAAACTTCACACCAGCTGGGGTTTCATAGTCAGATCCTCACTTAGAATAGAGAAAGACAGAGAAAGAGGGGGAAAAAGGCAGAGAGACAGACAGACATTGCAAGGGAACGGAAGCTACAGGCAGTGCTCTAGGGCCCCAGGTCTGAGGTCTTCTTAAAGTGGTTTAAAGGAAAAGGGAGCTAGTTTCTAAGGGCCTACTTTGAAAAAAGTCATTGAGTGTTCAGTGCTTGGTGAGTTCTTCCGTGGGAACTTGGAAGATAAGAATATTGAGAACTAGGCAGAATATGGAGGACTAGTTTACAAAGTTTCAGAGGGAACTTTAAAGACTCTATCTGGGCCATTTGTTCTGAGTTAAGGTTCTGTGGTTCTGGCTAGCTGGGGCTGAAGAATCAGCTATGATTAACAAGACCCCAGAACTATTGAAATGAAACCTTTGCTTTGCTGGGTTGCTCGATGCGGGTCGGCTGGAGCTGAGACATTAGCAATGAATAAGAGCAGCAAGGCTGAGGTGAAATCTGAAAGTGTTTCCTGAGGGTCAGAACACAGAAGCTGTGTTCCAGAGGTGACTAAGGTTGTACCATGTGCTGACAACTGAACTTGGTAGCATAAGTATTATCAGGTGGCACTAGTTTTGAAGGCATGAAGGGGTCACGGAGAGGAGCTGAGCTTGGCACTGTGAGAGGTCAGGAGAGGCCATTGGTGAAGGTGCAGCCTCAGTGGCAGCTGAAGGCCCAGGGCTGCAAGGGTCATGCAGAGAAGTTGAGGCTTGGCACCATGAAGAGAACTCATGGGAGGCTGTTGGTAACAGTGCAGCCCAGTTACAGCAGAGACCCTAGCATTGTAGAGATGCCAGGGCCATGGCATGGCCACTGAGCACGTGGCAGGTGTGGAGAGGAGCCAGCTGGAGCCTAGATGACAAGCCGTGTGTGCTGCAGAGGGCAGAGCTGGAGAAGAGACCCAAGCCCCTTGGCGGAGCCCAGATGGTGAGTGAATCCCAGACATTGGACGTGTGTTGTTTGCACAGTGAGAGTCTGATTTCTCTTTGATTTGGTTGTGACTCTTTCCTTCTTCGTCCCTCTTGAAGTAAGGATATATTTATTTTTGACTTTGCAGGAGCTCACAGTTTAGAGACTGAATTTTCAAAGAGATTTTAGGTTTTGAAAGAGACTTTGAATTAGCCTGGTGGTGGTGGCACACGCCTTTGATGAGCATTCGGGAAGAAGATGCAGGTGAATCTCTGAGCTTGAGGCCAGCCTGGTCTACACAGGGAGTTCCAGGATAGCCAAAGCTACACAGAGAAACCCTGTCTTGATAAGTGAGATAGAGAGAGAGACTTTGAATTAAAAAATACTGAATTTTGAAGTGTTTGTAAAGACTGTGAAACTTTTTTGTTTTTTTTTTTTTGAGACTGGACTTTTTAAGTTTGTAAAATGTCTTATGTTGTGATATTGATATTAATGCGTCATCTTGGGGATGAAAGAAAAAGTTGTGGATTAACAGTGATGTGTTTATGTGTCAAGATGACAAGGGATCAGTTGTGCTGGATGGTTTTATGTCAACTTGACATGGCTAAAGTCACCTGAAAGGAGGGAACCTCAGATGAGAAAATGCCTCCATAAGATCCAACTGTAGGAACGCCTGTAGGGCATTTTCTTAATTAGTGGTTGATGCGGGGGGGGGGGGGGGGGGGCAGCCTATCGTGGGTGGGGCCATCTCTGGGTTAGCGTCCAGGTTCCTTCTATGTTTGAGTTCCTGTCCTGACTTCTTTTGGTGATGTGGAAGTATAAGCAGAATAAGCCCTCTTCTTTCCAACGTGCTTCTTGGTCATGGTTTTTCATGGAAGCAACAGAAACCCTAACTAGGACAGGGTGGTTCTCTACTTCTGATTGATAGGTTAGGCTATATAGTCATTTTCCTGTTGCTCATGTCCTTCCCCACAATGCATTATAATGATTTCACACCCAATTATGCATAGGCATAAGAATTTAAACAAAGGATTCTTTGTAAAATTTACTTGAGGACACATTTTACCTTATTGTCCATGTGCCCCATACCAGTCAGGCTGTATCGACTTTCTCATTCTTTGTATCCAGGTATATTCGAATTTATTTGAATAGAATTTGTATAAATGTTATGGTCTTGGGGAGGGGGGCGAGAAAAACAGTAGTGTTCAGAGATGAGTGTCCATGAAGCCTGACGCAGCTGGGGTTGAAGAGTGAGGAGGCTGACATTACTAGAGCCATTGTTTAGAGAGCAGTGTGTGTCCATAACACAAAGAGGTAAGGGAGCTAAGCTGCTATGAGCATTATTTAGAGATGGAGGTGAGGTGGCC
Source organism: Microtus oregoni (assembly GCF_018167655.1). Lineage (NCBI taxonomy): Eukaryota > Metazoa > Chordata > Mammalia > Rodentia > Cricetidae > Microtus > Microtus oregoni. The sequence goes on along the minus strand of NW_024543833.1, from coordinate 2,987,133 downwards.
CAGCAGGTAAGGGTACTTGTTGCCCTTGCGGAGCACCCCGCTTGGTTTCAAGCACCCACATAAGACAGTTCACAATTCTCTGGACTCCAGTCTCACAGTAGCCAATGCCCTATCTGCGCCTCTGAATTCATCGGCACGCATGTGGTATACATACATGCCTCTAAGTGTACACATATGCACATAAAATTAAATCTTTACAAAAAGAAATGGGGTGGGTGGGTATGCATACCCTGTAGCCAATAAAGTCCCAGACTGTTAAACTATTATTCCTTACGTTTGCCTGCCTCAAAATTGGGATTTTTCTCAGCTGGATGCTAAGTGCACAGCCTCAGACCAATTTCTGGGTCTCGGTGCTTCAGTCTTGAAGAGAGCTGCAGATCTCCCCATCTCATTTGAATTGTTCATAAATAACTAAATGAATTCCATTATAGTTATGATAAGCTGCATGGTATGAAATATGCTCCCCCGAATTCATAACTAAGAGCTGCAGCCCTTCCTTCAGAGTGCAGCTGAGTTTTAAAGCCAGGTCTGTAAAGAGGCAACTGAACTACAATGAAGTCATTAGGGTGGGTCTTATTCAAATACGACTGGTGTCTTTATAAAAAGGGGAAGTTTGGGCACAGATGGACATTGACCATTTAAAGACATGGGGAGGAAGTGGTCACCTGTAAACTGAGGAGAGAAGTTTCAGATGAGCCCAGCCCTGCTGACACCATGACTGGACTGTTTACACTCTTGATGATAAGAGTCTGTTGTTTGAACCTCCTGTCTGTGTTAGCTGGTTATAACAGCCCATCATGACTAATGTTATCTATCAACTTATCTGCCTGAGGGCATCAAGACATTTGGTCAAACATTATTTGGGATGAGTCTGTAAATATGTCTTTTTTATGAGAGTCATGTTTAATCAGTGAAATTTGACTCAGGAAGGTTCCCACTTAAGTGGATGTTAGCCAGTCAGTTGAAGGCTTGAGTAGAATAAACAGTAACCTGCCATGGCCAAGAAGAAACTTGGGGGTAGTTTGTGGGGCCACTGGCAGTAGAACCAGTATTTATCCCTAGTGCATGAACTGGCTTTTTGGAGCCCATTCCCTATGGAGGGATACCTTGCTCAGCCTAGATACATGGGGGAGGGCCTTGGTCCTTCCTCAAGTGATGTGACAGACTTTGTTGACTCCCCAAGGGAGGCCTCACCCTTTCTGAGGAGTGATTGGGGGTAGGGTGGGGGGAAGGTGAAGGGAGCGGAAGGAGGGAAGGGAGAGGGAACTGGGATTAGCATATAAATAAAAAAGATTGTTTTTGAAAAATTAAATTAAGAAGAAGAAGGAAGAAGAAACTTGGATTTGAACTGCAGCTCTTTCTTGGTCTCCAGTATGCAAACTCACCCTACAGACTTTGACTTGGTCATTGACAATAATGTGAGCTATTTCCTAAACTAAATCTCTCCTCTTCCCCTCTCTTTCCCTTCCTTCCCTCTGATTTCCTTTCCATTATGATGATGATGATGATGATGCAGATGCACACACACATGTACATTTGTTATGGCGAATGTGTGAAGGTAAGAGGACACTTTTGGAAACAGAAGTCGTGAGCAGGAAAAATAGTAGTAGGCTCTCCCATAGGGCCTATGGCATGTCTAGTCACAGGTTCTTGGCTCAAAGACTGGTACCAGATACAGGTTTCAACTTGTGAAGCAGGATTAAGTTCAATCAGAAAGTGGTTAGTTCCTCTCATGACCTCATACACTATTGTACCAGTGGTCATGTCTTATCAGGGTGGTCATTTTTCTAGCGTACAGGATTCACAGTTGAACAAGATTGTCAATAAGACAAGTGAAGGAGATGAACATATTTAAAAATAGGAAAGGAAGAAGTCAAAGCATTCTTATTTTGCAGATGATATAATTCTGTACAAAAGAGACCCTAGAGACTCTCTAGCAGGGAGTCTTGAGCTAAAGGTTCACTATCTAGGGGTTTGGGTCCCTGTAAGCGGAGACTGCTCATTGTCCAATACAGCCTGTTTAGTAACCAATGGTAAGAAAACATATTCAAAGCATACAGAGGGGAATCCCACACCAGGTCCCTTCCAAGAGTGAACACAGAACTGGACACCCAGGACGAATGAAGCAAAGATTCAGAGAAAATGAAAGCATTTATTTAACCAACCGGAAAGTGCCCTTTGTAAGAGGTAGGGTCTCCAGAGCTAATAGACTACTGAGTGACCTCTGAGTAGATCTTTTTATAGGGGCTCTGGGTTCTCTCCTCCTCTTTCTCATTACTCATTCTCCTTGACCTGGATGGTTCTTGGTCCGAGGACACAACAAAGGGGAGTGAGGTTGCCTCCTAGCTGCAAGGCTGGGATGTTATCTTTCTTTAGAGGACAGTTGCTCCGTGGGAATTTCCCTATGACCTCGTCCCTGACTATTTCTGCTAACTCCTCACAGCTTCACCAGAAATGTTCTATAGATGATAAGCACATTCAGCAAAGCAACAGGATACATCTGTAGCCTCCTCCTATGCAAGTCACAAGCAAACCAAGAAAGAAATCAAACAATCCATCTCTCAATAGCTTTGAAAGTACATTGATATAAATCTAACTAAGTGAAAGACACTGAAAAGGAAGCCGAAGATCCATGAAGATGGAAAGGTCGCTCATGCTCATGGGTTGGAAGGGCTAATATTGTGAAAATGGCCTTCCTACCCAAACTAAATTACAGATTCAATATAATTGCCATAAAATTCCAATGTAACTCTTTATAGAAATTGAAAAACACAATCTTAAATTTTATATGAAAACACAAACAACCCAGGACAGACAAAATAATCCTGAACAATTACAACAATAACGAAACTGCTGAAGGTGTCATCATCGCAGGTTTCAAGATACACTAGAGAGCTATAGTACAACAGCATAGTACTGGGAGGGAAATGCGAATATTGGCTAATGGAATAGAATTTAGGATTCATGCATAAGCCCTCATGCCTACAGTCACCTGATTTTTGACAAAGAAGCTAACAGTACATGTTGGAGAAAAGGAAGAATCTTCAAAAAGTGGTTCTGGGTAGCTACATGTAGAAAAATGAAACCAAAACCTTGTCTCACATCTTATCCAAACTTTGAATCAATCAAGGGCTGTACATTATTGTCCTTTCTGTTGCACTGGTAAGGCACCATGACCAAAGCAGTTCTCTGATTCCTTTTCTAAAATTTCCCAACCAAGGCTGCTGTTGGAAGCTCCTCATTTGTTCCTGGCTCCCCAGACTCGAAATAACCACTCAGAAACTATATTATTTGAACCACTGTTTGGCCAATCGCTTAAGCATATTTTTAGCTAGCTCTTATATCCATCTCCATTAATCTGTGTATTGCCACGTGGCTGTGGTTTACCAAATGGCATCTGTCTCCCGCAGAGCTACATGGCTTCTCTCTGACTCCACCTTCTTTCTCCCAGCATTCAGTTTAGTTGTATGTCTCTGCCCCTTCCCCAGCCTAGCTCTATTCTGCCCTATCACAGGCCAAAACAGCTTCTTTATTCATTAACCAATAAAAGCAACATATATACAGAAGGACTTCCCACACCACAAGTCAACTTATAAAAGAAAGCATTTAGTTGGGAGTTCATGGTTCCAGAAGATTAGACCTTGATAGTCATGGCAGGTAACGTGGTGGCAGGCAGGCAGGCAGGCAGGCAGGATGGATGCTGGAGGAGAGAGAGAGAGAGAGAGAGAGAGAGAGAGAGAGAGAGAGAGCGCTAACAGGGAACTGCTAGGAATGGTATGGGCTTTTGAAACTTTAAAGTACATTGCTAGTGACACATCTTTCTCAACAAAGCCACACCTCCTAATCTTTTCCCAAAAAGTTCCACCAACTGGGGGCCAAGCATTAGCGTATAAGCCTGTGGGAGCTATTCTTATTCAAACCTCTACAGCAACTTACAGGAGAGTTTATTTGGGTTTATAGCTGCAGAGGCACAAAATGCAATCATGGCAGAGGCCCAGGGCTGCGAATGCAGGCATGGTGGCAGAGCACCTAGGATGTTGACGCTCTGGTTCTGACCACCAGCACTGTATAAACTGGGTGTGGTGTCACACACCTGTAGTCTCAGCACTGGGAAGGGAGAGGCAAGGGAAACAAGTTTGAGGCCATTGTTTGCTATATAACACGCTCAAGGCCAGCTTGGAAAACATGAAACACTTTTATAAAAGGCATTTAATACATTTCTGCTGTTTTTCTCAGTTTCAGTTATTCCTTGATTCAATTTTCTTGCAAACTTTTACTAAACACTTATTATATCCACAGATGGTTCTGGATCTCAAATATTTCAAAACACACAAGCAGACTCATTTCAATAATGAGGTGTTTACTGTAGCAGGGAGCTATTATGGTCCGTGTGGTGGGGGTTCTTAGAGAGTAGACTAAGAGCTGTGTGTGTTGATTGTTCCTGGACCAGAGGAGAAGAGTGGCGATGGCCCTGCCACTCATTACTTATTGCCGTCCTCATTTTAGACTTGAGCAAGCTGAGTCCCAGAGAGCTTATATAATTTGTCCAAATGACAGAAGAGGTAGAAGAAATAGATTTGAGCACATCTGACTCTGGAGTCCCCATTCCTAGCATGTTTATGTTTTGTTATTTAATGGTTTCTCAAGTAGCCAAGCAAAGAAGAGATCACATGACATAGTCTTTACATTTGCTTTGAAGTTGGGACCTAGATCACTGAATTCGGCTTCTCAATTCACTTTCCCTACAGTTCCAATAATTCCCCAGAATGCACTGCAATGATAGCAATAGTCAGTGTTTACTTCCTGTGTGATAGACGCTTGGTGCTTAGTACAGTTCTCCTGCAATCTTCATAGCTGAGGACATAGGCTGTGGTGTTGTCCCTATTTTATAGAAAGGCTTCATGAGTTAAGTCATATGCTGTTCGGTGGCAAAGCTGAGATTTGATACTACATCTAAATCCCAGACTATTTGTCTGTCTGTCTGCCTGGCTGCCTTTCTACCAATCTATCTACCTATATTTGTATGTGCATGTGTCTACCTGAGTTTATGGTTACCACCCACATGCAGGTACCGGTAGATGCCAGTAGAGGGCGTTGAATTATCTGACTGGAGTTACAGGCAGTTGTGAGTTGCTTAGTGAAGGTGTTGGGATCTGTACCTGGGTCCTCAGCTTGAGCCGTAAGTGCTCTTAACCTCTGAGGCACCTCTCCAGCCACTACCCCCAGCTTCCCAGAAAGTTTCAAAAACCATTTTGCTCTAGTACTTAGAGCTGGATAACAGCCTAAACACCCATCACTGAGTAGAGGTTTTCATTGGGAGAGAGAATCTGGCAAAGTAACCAGTCTTCCACATTGCATTCAAATGACCAGGACTTTTTCTTAGTCTTTGAAGGGGATCGTGTTTCCTCCTTAGTAAGTCTGAGTGATTCTGTTTCTTTTAGAATATTGCTGACTCGCCCCTCCTGAGTTATCTGCATTGAAGCTCTGAGACACAAACAATGGCGGGGTGGGACATTTGGAACCAAGAGTGCTCAGAGACAGCCCTTTGTAAACTCCCGCTAGCTAGTGGGCTCTAGTGTTCCATCGCACTGAAGCTGTGCAGAAAGGGAGGGCAGGAGGAGCTGCTGCATTTCCCTGGGAAATTCAGCCCTGATGGGTGACTACGGTGCTCTTTTATACTCCTGGGGCTTGGAATGAACTGGGGCAGACAGCAGAAGCAGTTTGTCTTTTAGTAATGATCCCTGGAACCGCCAGGTTCTGGGGAAATCGAGGCCCAGAGGAGGAAGCTGAGGCGACGAGGGAGAACAGCTATCAGAATGTCGACCACTTTCTGTGTGTGTGTTAACTCTTTGCCTGTTTGCTCAAGAATGCCAGAGAATGCCTGGTGCCTGGGCTTCCGCAGTGTGGCTCCAGTAGAACTTACCCAGTCATTTTTTTTTTTTTAAGATTTATTTATTTATTATGTAGACAGTGTTCTGCTTGCATGTATGCCTGCAGGCCGGAAGAGGGCACCAGATCTCATTACAGATGGTTGTGAGCCACCATGTGGTTGCTGGGAATTGAACTCAGGACCTCTGGAAGAGCAGCCAGCACTGTTAACCTCTGAGCTATCTCTCCAGCCCCCAGACTTACCCAATCTTCAGTAGAGGGCAAAGATATGCAAAGAATTCACTCTAAAAACAATGGCCTGTTGCAGAGGAGACTGTGAACACTGGGATGGCTGGTTCCTTGCTAATGCGGAGGGTGTCTCCTGTGGAGAAGAGAGGCTGAGACAGGAAAAGGGCCTCAGGAAGCTTTGCCCTCTTCACCCCAACATATCTTCAAAGCAGCACAGCAGGTGAGTGACAGCAGGACAAAGATGAGGTTTAGTCATTGCTGAATTCCTCAGCTGAATTCATGTCTCCACTTGGGCAGCAGGCAGAGAACTCTGAAGGAGAGATGGACGAGTAGATATTGAAGGGAGCTGTGGAGATGTCCTGGGCCCAGCCAGCTGCAGCTTCCTGGGGTACAGCACAAGATCTCTGGGGTACATTTGAGCACTAAGAACAGCAGTAATGTTAGGACATGGTGGCAAACACCTGTGTAATCTCAGCACCTAGGAAGCTAAGACAACGGGATTGCCACGAGTTCCAGCCAAGATGAGCTACCTCATAAACTCCAGGTCAGCTTCAGCTATCTTATCTTTAGAAAAATCAAAAGCAAACAAAACAAAATTCTATGGTGACTCTGGACAACAGGCAGCTATGTCCCAGGTGGAAAGAATGTGTCTCAGGGATGGACCTAGGTACTGTGTACGGCAGTGCAGCTGAAGGACATTACAAAGAAAGTGCACAGCGCTCCCAGGCAGAACGACCTATGATGCCATCTATGAGGAACAGAGGGCACAGTGCCCACAGGCTCTGATTGTGAGGAAAGATCTGGATCAGGAGTGGACCATTGTTACTGGAGTTGACAAGTGGGCTGATGGCTCCCTGCACCTCATGCTGCCCTGGGACCTTCTTTGTTTTGTTTTAGACGCCTGTATGGAGACCTCAGGATCCATTCCGTGTAGCAGGTGGGGTTTAAGATGGACGGAACATTAGGAAGCATTCCTAGTAAACAGGATGACTTGTCTCTGCGAAAGAACCGTTGACAGCCGGTGGCTGTCCTCCATTTATAATAAACCTAAATAAGAGATGCAAGGGTCAATATTGCAGATGCAATCTTAGTGTTTATTAAGTAAATTTGCAAACACACAATTCAAATGAACAAATATTTGCCAGATCGTTAATGAGTGCCTTTGTAGGAATTCACATTTAGTTCAGAGATTTAATCAGTAAAAGTTTTGATTGACACAAAACTGTACATTTCTAGGTTACCATGTGATATTTCAATAGACTTAATTTTTTGACTCTAAGAAATCTACTTTTTGTTAACTCTAAACACATATGCAAACTTGCGATACAACTTTCATGAAGCAATTTTTACCTCCCCAGGTAAAGCACGTTCTGCTATTTTCTTTGTTCTTGAGAGACTGAGTCACACTGTGCTGTCCAGGCTGACTTCGAACTTCTGGGCTCATGTGATCCTCTCAGCTCCTGAGAAGCTGGGACTGCACATGCATTGCATTACATCCACCAGCGGATCTTCTGTTCTGTCCTGTTCATCAAGAGAACAAGCAAAGCTGGCAAGGACAGAGGGGGTAAAGGAACTCATATGACCCTTGGTAGGAAAGCAAGTCCTTGAATTATTATGAGACTCACTGTAGATGGTCCCTGTAACACCGCAATAGGACAGCATGATGACCTAGCTACCCCATGGCTGGGACCAGTCTCTAGGGACCCTCTTCTTCCAGCAATCCTACTTCTTAAAATTGCCGTAACGTCTCAAAATAGTGTTAGGGATCGAGCGTCCAACAAGCTTGTGGGAGACATTTAATATTCAAATAATAACTGACCTGAATCAAAGTAACGTTTGGGAGGACAGGCAGCTTAGATCACAACAGAGGAGGAAAAGGTACAAAAAAAAAAGCAAAATTAAAAATGATTATCCTTAAATTACATGATATAAATACTGTGCCATTTTAGGGACAGAATTAATTTTATGTGTCAATTGGGTTCGTCAAGGACGCCTAGTGGGCTGGTCAAAAACTTTTTTTGAGGCAGGGTTTCTCTATATCTTTGAAGTCTGTCCTGGAACTCGCTCTGTAAACTAGCCTGGCCTTGAACTCACATAGATCTGCCTGTCTTTGCCCTCCGAGTGCTGGAATTAAAGACATGTGCCACCACTGCCCAGTAGGCCAAAATTATTTTAAACATTTATTTATTTATTTGCTGTGTTTTTGTAGATGGGGGATGTAGATAGCAGAACACATATATTGAAGTCAGAAGACAGCTTGAGGGAATTGGTTCTCTGCTTCTACTATGTGGGTTCTGAAGATGGATCTAAGGTCACAAGGCATGGCAACAGGCATCTTTACCACCCCACCCACTCCCAGACACCTGGCTGTTTTGGTCATCTGGCTGGATGTTTCTGTGGAGGTTCTTTGGGATGAGTTCAAATGGGTTGGACTTTGAGTGGCTCAGCGTATCCTCATCAATAATGCAGATGGTCTCTCACCCGGTCAGCAGAGTCTGAACAGAACAAAGAAACAAAGAGTGACTTCCTCTGTGCAAGAAGAAATTCTGCCAGCAAAAGCCCTTGATCTCAGAACACAGCTCAGTTCTCGGCCGCCAGCCTGTAAGCTAACTGCATGAGCTTTGGGGCTGGCCAAGTTTTAACTATGTGGACAGTCTCTTAAAATCTCCCCTCTCCCTTTCTCTCTATTTTAACCTGTCTTTCTTTTCACTTATATATAGGGTTTTGTGTATGTGTATCCAATAAATTATGGGTCAAAATTATTTAAGAAAAACCCATGCCTGTCTGGACATCATTCCCTAATGCAGTGTAACAACCATTTACACAACAGTTACAGGTGCTGAGCATTATAAGTCATCTAGAGATGACTTCAGGTATATGGGAGGTTTTGGGTACATTGTATGTAGACAAGAGACTCTGGCATCCAAGGAGTTTGGCTTCTGCAAAGATTCTGGAACCATCTCCCTTTTGTAACATGCCTCTTGGTCTTGTGTCTCTGGAGAGCGTTAATGAATATTCCATCACTAAAGAAGCTAAGAGCCTGTGTCATAGGTTTAGGTCCTGGTTCTGCTACTTAATGTCTAGAAAATTCTGTTCAGGGCACACAACCACTTTGAATCATCTTATGTAAAATGACACTTAAATGTTCTTCCAGCCTGTGAGACTGTTGTGTTCAGAACCAGGCCCAAGTTGAAACTGGAGCCCTAGAGTACAGACTGACTCTCGGGGACATACCCTGCAGTGAACCTAAGGGCAAATGCCTATTCAGGCTCTCTTGCTTCCCCATAGGCCTGTCTCATAGTAGAGAGCAAACAGAGCGAACATTGGACGAAATGTCTAAGTCTTTTAAGGATGGAACCATATAGTTTTTAATATTCTCTTTCTCTTTATTTTTCTTGGGTTCTAGTGCTGGGGCTGAGAACCAGGGACCTAGATGATTCCCAATAAAAGTTTAATGAAGGCATCATCAATATTTGTTTAATGATACAGACAGGGCAGTCCAGCAAAGATGATAAGCAAATAAATACTCTAAATAATCAGTCTTCCAACAGAAACTCTGCAGACTGAAGGAATATTTGTTGCCCTGCTGTGCAGAGAGAAGAGCTTGCCCTAGAAAGAGGTCAGGAAAACCTCTTTTGTAGGGTGTAGAAGAATGGAGTGTATGCAGTCGACACCGGACTGGTTATAATTTGTAGTCAAAGTCAAGGTCTGGCTCCTTGACATTGGAACAAATTCATGCTATAAAATGCAAAATCCAAAGTAGAAAACTGTTGTTTTTCTGACAAAGGGCCCTCCTTTGACATCCATTCCAGAAAGGAAAATAATTCTAAAGATTTATTTTCTTACTTTCTAGGTGTGTGTGTGTGTGTGTGTGTGTATCACTCTGCTGTTAGATTTGTGGCATAGACTGTGTCATAGCGAATTCACCTTTCCTTTTATTCTAATGGTGGCTTAAACTTCCGGGTCACACAGCTAGACATCCCCTCCTCTAGGGACCGGGTCAGAAGGGAGAAGGACAGCCTTCCCCTCCCCCACACTGGGGGACCGTGGGTGACTGGCCTGTCCAGTGGTGGGTGGGCCCTCTCGTGTTCTGCTTACACTCAGCTAGGATTGAATTCACGAGATACCTCTTCTGAAATCAATGTATGACTGTTTGTCACTTGTCAGCTTTGTTTCCAGAAGCCTACATCAAGGGGCAAATGGAAAGGGATCTGTCTCCCCCTTCATTGCTCAGAACGTGTGCCTTTTTTCTTTTTAGGGTGTATTCTATTGGGGGACGTAGAGTATGAAAAATAAATTTAAATTTTATTTCTATGCTAAAAGATATAAAGGGGAGAAGATCTAATTTGTCATTTTCTTACTCTAATAATCTTTATTATTTTATAAAAATGAAAATAACTACTTTTTAACAATAAAATCAAATAATACATGATTGTGTACATTTGAAGTTTTCTCCCTCACCCAATTGCTGCTGTCCCAGAGGTTCTTGTTAGTGATTTCTTTAATATCTTTTCAAGAAAAAAAAAAGGCATTCCAGTTTATCTTTCTTTTGTTTTAAAGAAGATTTATGTTTATTTAGGCTTATATCCATGTGTGTGCAGGTGCGGCAGACCTGGAGGGGCAGAAGAGGACATGAAAACCCTTGAGCTGCAGGCCTGGGCTGTCTGCACGGCCTGCAGGAGGCTCTGCAGTCTAAACGTCTTCTCTGAGTTTGCACCAGAGTTTCTTCCACCAGCAATTTGAAGGGGTATGTGATAAAGTGCCTTCCTCCAAGGAGATAGGTATGTCAATCAACCTTCCTTCAATGTACAAATCCAGAGATATTCAATTTATAACCATGGAAGTGTAGTGATGAGGAGCTGCAGGCAGGCCTGCTTTTCATCCCGCCCGGCTCCCACATGGTTGGCTTTACACCCGAAATAAAAACACACAAATTGTATTTTTTTTTTTTGTCACCCATGTTCGGGTGGGCTTTCCAGTGATAGAAATGTCTTTTCTCCCTTAGAGTCATTGATATACCTTATGCATAACCCTTCATCAATATTCCCAGTAGTAACCCCCATAAAACTTCATTGTCTCACCAAAAAAAAAAAAAAAAAAAAAAAAAAAACCTTGAGCTGGGGTTACAGGCAGTCATGAGCCAACCAAGATGGAAGGGCAGGCAGCACTTCTACCAGCTGAGCAGTCTCTCCAGCCCAGGCTTATTTGCCCCTGGATGTCTCTCCCATGCTACGGTTCACTGCTTCCTTGGGAGCACACAGAGATCTGACAGGTCCTTTTTATAATGCACCTAGTATTATGGCATCCAACAGTATCCTAGGCTGGGCTGTTCTCGCCTCCTGTGCTCGAGCTCTGGGTTCAGTCCCCAGCACCAAGAAAACCAGAAGCTGTGGATCTCGGGACGCCAGAATTTCAGAGTTTTCCTCAGCTACAAAGTAAACCCAAGGTCAGCCTGAGCGATATGAAACAGTTTCTAAGTAAATAAATACATGACGAAAGTATTCCAGTATATTTATTTAACCTGTTCCTTGCTGGCAGGCTTTTGCAGCATTTGTTTTGCTATTATAATAAATACCCTTCACCCAATAGTCTCTTATGACACCTTGCTGTCATTAACGACCAGGACTAATGCATACAGAGGCAGAAGCGGTACCCTGTACATAGTGGGCACCATTCACTGTAGATCTCATAACTTTAAGTACTTATTATGATTACTTGATGGCAGATGGACATAAAATCTTTTCTCGAAGGAGTTCCCTTTCCTAGTTTGCCCGATGCACCATGGCCTTGGATAGAGAACTCTGTAAGAACCACTGGTCTAAGGCCACTTACATCTGGACTTTTGACAGCTATTGTCCACTTTCCCTGCTAAAAGCTTGCATCAGTAGGCCTTGATTCTGCCTAGGGTAGAGCTTCGTTCCTAAAATCTAAATCTCAAGATGTTTTAAGTCATAATCAACTGTCACTTCCCTGAGTTTATAAAAAGAGACGAGAGAGAGAGAGAGAGAGAGAGAGAGAGAAAGGGGGAGAGAGAGAGAGAGAGAGAGAGAGAGAGAGAGAGAGAGAGAGAGTTGCACATCGCTGCCCTCCTGTTCTTCCCCGGCAATGACCAAAAATGAACCCCTGGAAGGAGTGTGCACCATCAGCCGATAAAGGATGCTTCTCTTGGTCCCAGGGTTCCTAGGATCCACGCCGTTGGTTCGTGAACACACACGTGTTGACAATGGCCTCCTTGGTTTTTTTTCGGGAGATCTCAAGTAACCAATCCTGGGGAAAGTGCCGCAGTGCTGTGATGGAGTTGTAGGGGGAGAGGGGCATTATGGGATTGAATATGGTGAGCTCAAGGATGCCTGTTTCGGGCTGCATAGAGGAATGCTGTCCTGTGGGCGTCTTCCTCTTACGGAAGGGTCCACGGCCTCAGTAAGAGGGTGGATGGGCAAGGACAACAGCACACTTTGTAAAACACTCTGGGTTCTGACTTAACTGCTTTCTTGGTCAAACAGCATCCGACATGGCTCTCCTGTCTCATGATATCTATGTTTGTGCCCATTTAAATGTGAAATCGAAAGGAACAGGACAGTCCTGGGGGTGCGGGGAGGTTACTTTAAGAAGGAGGATGTGAGGGAGTGGGAGGAAGAGTGCTCACCCTGGCCTTCCATAAGCCCTGGATTCAATCCCCACTACTGATAAAGGAACATTGTATTTTAAGGCCAGGTGCGGTGGTGCATACTTGTAACCCCAGTGCTTGGGAGATGGAGACAGGATGATCAGGAGGGTAATCTCAGTAGCTATACAGTGAGGTTGGGGCTAGCTTTGGCTACATGAGACCCTGTCTCCAAAAAAACAAAACCAGGCATGCAAAAAAAGAGGGGGGTGGTGGGTTAGCGGCTAAAAGTGGTTCAGTTGCTACCAAGCATGTTGATTTAAGTTCGATTTCCGGTGAAGGAGAAAACTGACTCCAAGGCTTCTGGCCCGACACATCCCCCAGTGAGTAAATAAATGATATAACTTTAAAATTTAAAAACAAAAAGGACATGTTAAGCACTGTTCAAAATAGACTTACTAGAGAAACAAGGAAGAAGATAGAGAAGGCTGTGAGAAAGACTCCGCCCTCGGCAGTGAACAGCTGGTCAAGGCAGAGGCCATGCTGAACCCCAAGATCCCAGCCCCATTAACCGACTTTGAAGCTTTGAGGGAGGCCACTACTCACAATGCCTCTGTTTCCCTACTTGTCCCACAGGCAGAGAATCACTCCCCCCCCCCCCCCCCTAGGCTGGAAGGTCAAAACCCTTTAGAATGCTAAGGTCAGAGGGGAACCTGCACGCAAAGGCTGAGGCTGCGGCAGGCTCTTTTCTGTTGGCACTGCTGATCTGCTTTCTGTTGATCCACACACAAGCACAGCAGCTTGCGGCCAGCTCAGGCAGCAAGGAAAACACACCACAGGAGTCTTCCGAGTGTGCAGAGCCACGTGCAGATATTGTATCTCCAGCATTAGCCGGGGGCAGAGAGTCTACAAAGGGCTCCTTTGTGTATCTGCCCAGTGTTTCCTCCTCAAGGACGAAATACAGCTCACTGTGCATTTTGGGTTTTCTTAAAGGATAGCGGTGTTCCTAGAGTTAGCGGCCCCCACCGTTCATCGGGATATACACAGAGGGAAAACCAGGCGCCCCGGGCTCCTCATTGCATAGCTCAGGTAAGGCCACTCCAACCAGTTTCTGGATTCCGTCTGTTCTGTTTGGTTTGTGGTACAACACAGGCTGTTGATCTGTATGGGTTTAACCAGAAGGACCAAAAAATGACTATGTAAATTCATGATTGCTTCTGGGAAACAGGAATACTGAGGATCCTCTGGGCGTGATGAACTAGAACTCCTCCCTCCTTCCCTCCCTCCCTCCCTGCCTCCTTCTTTCCCCCTCCCTTCCTTCTCTCCTTCTGCCTTCTCTGCTAGTCCTGGGGATCGAACTTAAGGCCTCCTGCATGACAGGTAAGTACTCTACCACTTGAGCTACGACCCCAGGACTCTCCTTTGAGGCCTGTCATTTACATTTATTATACACCAACTTTATTCCTGGGCCTCGTGTTCCTCTGGGATGTCCTTTGCTTCCATGTCACCTCCTCTTCTAGCACAGGAACAGTCTGTCCTTTTCAGCGAAGATCATCTCAATGGGGCAGCAGTGTCCACATACGAAGGGACGCTGGCCACAGGCTCTGTAAGGATGGGGCACACAGTGGGGGCTTTGTTTGCCTGGGTTTTCTCAGTACTGAAGACTCTGTAGTAGTTCCAGTGTGTGTCCTGGAGAGAGAGAGAGAGACAGAGATCTGTAGTAAGCCTGTGAGATCGCTGTCACTCTGCATCCTTACACAGCGACCTAGTGCTCTCTTGGGCTCCCGGAGTGCTGGGTTCTGTGCCAGCCGGGCTATCTGGCCTGCTGGCCTGCTGGCCTGCTGCACCTGTTCAGCGTGTTGTGATCGTAGGTGACAGGCTGGCTCTCGGGCATTTGTTGGATCGCTGGACATGAGTACTTTAGTGGCCTGGGCAGTTTCCAGTATTCTTAAGGGGGTGGTTTAAATTTCTCGGTACTTACGGCAGTGTGGGGTTTTCTAGGGCAAAGGCTATGCCAGTGCAGGACTGGGAGTTATTAACAATGATCATCAATCTAGCAAGGCAGGAGAGCAGAAGGGAGAGAAGAGGGACAAGGATGCAGCAGAGAGCGCTTCCTGTTTAGTTTGCAGAACTCTGTCTGCAGGAGCCCGGGCGGTTAGGGACTCCAGGGTCACTGTGCATGCTTGAAACTGAGGGTGAAGCCCAAGCATCTTTCTGTGGCCTGCATTTCAGTCCAGATCAGAAGAAACGGCCATCACTTTCTTACTAAAGCACACGCATACAGGGCATTGGGGAGGTGACAGAGGTCAGGTGGGCTGGGGGTGTGGAGACGAGCCACGGTTAGATACTTGCCTGGCTGGTATCGACTGGACTCCATCTTGGGCCTGCTTTTCCCCCGCCATGGTGCCCTCTTTCTGGCCAGTCTGGATGCAGGTGGCCTGTCTTTGCAGTGGATTTTCTGAGCCACTGCCCTTTGCCTCTCATGGTTCTTAATCAGCAACTTTTATGTCACTTTCCTTTGTGATTGGCAGGGACACCATATAGCCCATCTTCTGTCCTCTCCTGGTGGGCTCTCAGGGGGCAGAGTGAGCATTGCTTTCAGCTGCTGAACAGCCTGGTATAAAATAGGATCGAATAAACCCTTGATGGATGAATGGGAAGGCGACGAGGGCTCTGCCACCCAGCTCCACCCCGGCCCCTTCCCTCTTTTTAGGAGTGAAAGTCTTTGACAAGGCTTGGCCTAGCGTTTCCTGAAGTAAGATGAGAAGCAGAAAGCTCAAGTCCCTCCTTCTTTTAGATGCATTTCTGCCTGGACATCGCACACACGGACAGGAAGCTCTCCTGTCAACACTGAAAGAAAGAGAAGCCATTTTGACAGGTTGTTTGTCTCCCAAATGGAAAGTAAACTGTCTATTGATCTGATTTGCCTTCCTCTTGAGGGACGCGGGGGAAATAATGACTTTTGGTGGCTTGTTTTTCTAGTGGTGCCAGCCCCTGTGTATCCCTGACAAAACGAAAATGTCGATGGAGAACGAAAAGAGAGCTCTCAAATAATCAAATTAAATCGTTATCGTGTGCTGTTTCTTAAGGACAGCACGTTATCTGAATATCAATATGGGACAATCAAGTTACTGGACAGATTTTTCTAATTCCCAAAATCTTACGGTGGCGTAAGGCTCAGGGAGAGGAGTCTTGGGCTGTCTTGGACATTGCGTCTTGATAAACAGTCTTTACAAGTTGGCGCACCCTGTGTTGTGAACACGCGGATCCTAGTCCCACCCATGTTTCTGTGACCACGGTGGACAGGGGCCAGGGTCAGACCACTGCTGGCTTGCTTGGGGCTTCCAGTGACCGCTGCTAGTTTCAGCTCCGATTTCCCTGGTGGCTTTGAGCAGACAACGAAGCAATGCAGAAAGAGAGAGGACATTATACTCTATCAAATGTCTTTAATTTGGATACAGGGTAACAGCAGAAAGAAGAGATTCTTAACAGGGTACCAGCTGGGGCTGGAAGCATGGCTCAGTGGCAGAAGGCTTGCTAATCACAGGTGAGGACAGGGTTCCTCTGTGTCTGGGTGTGCAGGGGTGGAGATTTCTTTTCTGGTCTGCAATATGCGGTCACAGTGCACACAGCCCAGGCTCCCCTTCACTGCGTTCCTCTGCCCCTGGTATAATCCTGTCCAGTACTAAATGTCCAGCATCTGGACGATGCCTTTAAAAATCCATTCCTACTCTCGCAAATGTCTCTGAACAGATTAAAGTTAATTTGGAAGACCTGAACTTGCAAATCCACAGGATTTCTGATTTCATGTAGACATGCCTTGATTCCTGTGACTGCCTCCTAGGTTCAGGTGGGTGGGGGAGGAGGAGGCACCACTCTGCACCCCAGAGGTACCCCTCCCCCTGTGCCATCCACTCGACCTGTCCCTCCACATCCCCTGTGCTATTTCTATCCTTGCCCTATTGAAACTGCACCTCAAAGGTCAACTGTGGTATTCTCAAAGTCCAGTCCAGAGAGGGTTTTGTTTTATCTCCATTTTTCTTTACTCGGAACCATCGATTTTTCTTTCTCCCACTCTGATGTGCTTATGTGGTTTATATTTATCCCCCTATCTATCACCTAACTGGAATTTTTAAGCTGGTCCTTGGCATAGCAGCATCCCTGACGGGAATCCAAGCCCTAGGATGGGCATGCCTGTAGTGGGGTTCTCACTCTGCCACTAACTGTATAAAAATGAGGAGAACAGAAGGTATTGTTTCCTTGGTTTGGTGTCAAAATTAAATAGAATAATCGAAGTAATATTTACTTTAAGGCTTAGCATCAGGAAGTATCCATGAACGTTACCTGTTAGCAAAACAGGCCCTCAAATCTGTGTAAACAACCGCCTCCCTCTTAGCCCTGCCCCTTTAAGGCCATTTTGCACTCCTCATCCCACACAGGGCCAGTCAATAAGTATTTGCATCAATTAGAATCATGTACACGGTGGCAGAGTTCAGGGAAGGAGAAGCGATAACGTGGGAGGCTCCAGAAGGCTGCAGGAGTGGTAGAAGCCTCGTTGTTCAGTTTTTAACTAATAAATGATTTAAGTTGTTGAGTGTTTGAATCGCTCCTTTCCGGACATATGGCGTTATTGAGCAAGAGGTGGCATTAGCAGTTAAAATACTTGTTAGTGCAACAGTCAGTTACAAGTGTGCAAGATTAAATTCTGCTATAACTGGATTATGTGGGGAGAGGCGACCAGAGCCCTGGAAGCTTTGACTGAAAGAACGGTGCCATCTACTGGCGATATGGAGAAATGACCCCGGGTGGTGCGGGTCTTGGTTGGGGGTAAAAGTCCTCAGAATTGCCATTCTTTCTGCAGAAACTGTGGGCGGGACTGGACAGGAGGAATTAAAAAGGGCGGGCAAGCCGCATGTAAGAGATGCTTCTGTAATGTAGAGGCGGAAAGAGCACAGCACCTTGGGCGAGCGACAACCTTGTGGGTGGCATCATTGGAGAGCAGTCCCCTCCGCGTCTTGTCCGCCACCCCCTACGCCCAAGCCTCACCACCTCGTACTCACGGATCCCCTCTCCTATTGGTTTCACTTTCCTATTCTCTGCTGGCTCCAAATTCCAAGACGACCCTTCTTCACCTTCTGATTCCTCTTTTTGTATGGAAGGAAACTAGGACTGGGAAAATCGCGCTGAGTCACCACATTTGGCGGCCAGTCCAGAACAGCTGGAACAGAGTGCCTCCTGAGGGGCCACAGGCCAGCCTCCACCCCTCCAACAGCAAGTCCTCACGTGACAGCCACCCCAGGAGCCAGGTAAGGTGACTGCAGAGGTCTCAACCCTCCCTGAGCAGATGTGCAGGCGCCCTGGTTCCCACATCATCCTGGAATGTGCTCTGGCCACTGGCGTTGGAGGGAATTGAATCCCAAGAATGTTGCTACTAGTGATGTTTCCTTTGGAAGATGAAAATGGATCATAACACACCTGGAAGCCATTTATTATGTTTTTCTATTAAAAGACTATGCAAATCGGTCAGTAGCTGGGTTATAGAGCTTTGTGTTTTAGCAGGGTTTTAGTGCAGGAAGGCCTGAGGGAAAATATGGATGCTTCAGACGAAAGTGTCTGCACCCTCGGTCAGCTCACAGGGAGTTGGTTGTCTAGTTTTGAGGCTCTGATGGTGACTACCTATAGACTGTGAGCCAGCAGAGGTGCTGCACAGCCTTGGCCCCCAGATTCTGAGTGAGACTGGGACAGAACGGTTGCGAGTTCAAGGACAGTCAGGAAGTTAAAAAGCTAAAAAAAAAAAAAAAAAGAATTATTTTTTGTTTTTTTTTGAGAAAAAAGGAGTAGGGGTTTCAGAATTTTGAATTTAATTGCCAGTTGAGTTTGGATGAGCTATTTTGTCACATCCTGAGCCCCAGGGTTTTAGTTTTTTCTCTAAAAGGAAGAAAACGAAGCCTGCCTGTCAATAAAATGTGGAAATTAAATGAAATACAGTAAGAATTCTTTTATCTGAGCTGATGGGGCTGGATTTAGTTAATAAAGAAGTTGGTTAGAGACTCATGAAAGCTAATGCCGCCAATATGTTCCCTGAAGTACAAGCTTCCTACTAATTCAAGGTGTGGCCTTTTCTTTTAATATTGATCTACTAGCTGACTTTTTGAGTTGTTTTCTTATGTGGACCACACGTGTAATGCCATGCAATTCTTAGCTCTGATTTGTTTTACTCTAGCAAGAACTTAAACTTTCTAAGTTACCTGCAACATCATTTCAATTTAAAAAGTCACGCCAGTAGGCACGATTTTCCTCAAACTTTGTCTGTCTGTACACAGCGATATTTTAACCACTTCCCATCGTGAAGTTGTCCTAGATCATCTAACCTGGCTTTCAGGGAGCGATTTCCTCTCCTTGTATACTCGGCTGCTTTGAGGTGTTTGATCCCTTGCACGCCAATAAATAATTAAGTAAACGAATTAATTTCACGGTTGCTAATGGGTGCAGCTGTGAACTGCTTCTTGGAAGCACGCTTCCTCCATAGAGCAGCAGTAGTGAGCAGTGTCACCCCTGCAGTGGGTGACAAAGTTCGCATGGGGCCCAGAGAATCACAGTTAACCTTCAGCCCGTGTCAAACAGATGGATTTAGGACTTCCCCGCACTTAAAGTGCTTGACCTAATGCCTCGCCAACAGAAGCGCCTCTCCTACCGTCTGCAGCTATTTATCATAGCTAATGAGTTCGGAGTTCGAAGGGGAGTTCGAAATCTAGCAGTTTTCCCTATCATTTTATAGACGAGGAAAAAAAATACAACTGTAAACTGGGTCTTCATAAAATGCCTCGTGGCTTCAGTACGTGGACAGGTGTTCATCATGAAGCTAATGCTTGCCTCTCAGGGAGTTATGCTGGTGAAGGTGTTGGAACAGTGCTGGGAAGGCTTCTAGTTCCCCATCCTTGGCTTTTCTGTATGACTAGACAGAACCATGATGTTGATGGCCCCTTGGGGGTAGTGAAAACCTTGACCCTGGGTGTGGGCACACACCGGGGACACATCCGGAGGTGGTGGGCTGCATTAAGCCGTGTTTAAAAGGGATAAAACAAGTGTCAGCCAGACTCTTGTCTTCAGCTTGAGGTGTCCGGACCTCCTCCTCCTCCTCGGACCCCTAGCCCAGATCTCACTAAGCTCAATGGTGGAGCCTACCTCTAGCCGGCAATGGCTGTGAAGAGCAAAGTGACCAGGACTCTGTCCTGCATTCATTGGTAGTTTGTTTACCGTGTTCCTTTCAGACCGCTTGTGTTGTCTCAGGTGGAGATAACTCTTGGGTTTTGATTGAGTGGGGTGTAAAGGTCACAGCTCCTGGAAGGAAGCCACTGGCACCGAGGGCGCTGCTGACACCAGGGCTTGTGCGATGCCTTTAACTCTGAGTTTGCTTTGCTTACTTATCTGTCTTTAGTTTTTGAGGCAAGGGATTATTCTAGAGCCTAGACCTCTCTGGGACTAGTGGCCTTTCTGCTTTTGCCATCTGAAAGCTTCGAGGGTAAGTGTGCACCACCATACCCTGTTTGCTTCTTCTTATTTGTTCTTATTTCATTTGTTTTGAGACAGAGTCTCTCTGTGTAGCCTGGGATGGTGTCCTGGAGCTCACTTTGTAGTCTAGCCTGGCCTTGAACTTGCCCTCCTCCTGCCTCTGTCTCTTGAGGGCTGGGATTACAGATGTCGTTTTGCTTTTAAAGGAAATTTTAATAATGGCATTCTGCCTGGACAGGGTAACTCATACCATTAATCCCAGTACCAAGGAGAATGAGGTAGGGGGATCTCAAGTTTGAAGCTAGCTTGTACTACTTAGCTAGCTGAAGGCCAGCCTGAGCTATATCTTGAGACTTGCTTTTTAAAAACAGAGGGTTGGGGCTATAGGCCAGTGGTAGAATTCGTGTCCAGCATGTACAAACCCCTGCACTTGGTCTCCAGTATTGGGAGGGGAGAAAAAGCATCCTAGAATCTAAGATCACTGCATGCTAAGATCATGCTTTTTTTACTGGGCTACACCCTCAAGCCCCGGACTGATTTTAATTTTATCTTCACAGTTATCTTAGTTCATGTCTTTTGCTAATACCAAAGCACCAGAGACAGGATAAGTAATAGATTTGGGCTCTCCATTCTGGTTTACAATTAAAGGACCCCATCAATGGATCATTTTCTTACTGACAGGGTCCTGAAGCTTTGCAGAAACATCCCCGGTGAGAGATCAGCTCAACAAAACGGATTCTACAACAGACTCACCATTGTGATAAGTTTAACTCATTGGTCCTTTGATCACAGGAATGGTTTGCTAGTGAGGGCAGAGGCTGAGTCGGCTCATAGTGAGCGTTAAATTTCAGTGTGAGTCTGGAGTGGCTAAACCATGTTCAGACCATGGCAACTGTGAACTTCAGTGTGTAACACATGCTGCAATTCTTTACTTTCCTCAAGGATCAACTTTCCCCTCTCTCAGAACATGACCCAAGCCCTTCTGCAAATTCTGGGGTCTCTCCTGAGGTATGGCCTCCATTCCAGGGAGCATGCCAATCTTGGGGTTGTTAGTTCAGAGATTTGTGTACACTAGTGTTTGCTTAGTGATACCAAGAGTCTCGGACAGAAAATGTGACACTCAGGCCGTTGGCTGCCTGAGATGCTGGCCCAACAATTCTAAAGTGGGCCTTGGGTCTGACAAGCCCCAGAAATGCTGGTGCGGAAGGCTCCCCTATCAGTGCGGAAACCACTTTTAAGCTTGAATTCAAGATCAAGACACGCTCTGGATGGCGGTCTGCCTGCTGACAGGATATTGTAGCTCTGGTCTCATGAGGGGAAACAGGGAATACTGGAGAGGGTTTGCTAGAACAAGGGGCAAGCTAGGGCAGCACCTGTGAGTGCCTCTCTATGCACAGGTGCTGTGTCTTCCAGGAGCAGTCACACAACTTTCCTTCACTTTGCCCTGCTGGGGAACATTCCATGACTTTGAATTCTAGTCCTGCCTGTTAGGACCAGGGCTGCTGCTTGGTTTCTGAAGCTGGGGGAGGCCACCTTAGCTGGCTAGCGTCCTCTGTGTCCCAGTTGCTCTTGCAAAAAGAAGTTGTGCATAAGAAACAAGGAATAGCTTGTTTTCTTGTGCAGTGGAGAGTAGCCCAGTTATGCTTTATTTTGCCATGGGACACAGATGCCAACTACTCCACAATGAGGCTCATGGTCTCCTCACTGCACAGGCCCCAGCCTATCAGATTAGTGCTTTTTCAAGTTACCAGTAACCTGTCTTTGTCAGGAATCTGTTGACACTGACCCAGAGTGTTCTACCCAAGGAGAAACAGGGTCTAGTCAAACATAAAATTGCCTGGAGAAAACCCCATGGACAACCACACATTTCTTTTGTTGTTTTCTGCTTTGACTCAGTATGGTTCTGCAAGTCCTACATTCTGCAGGGACAGCCTTTCAATGCTGCGATTTCTTTCTTGCAGGATGGTGATTGTAGAGTGTGCGCCACCCCCCCCCCCCAAGGCCAGTGGTAGCTCAGTACCACCCGAGAGTTGACTAGAAATACAGATTACTAGGCTACCTGCCTGCTCCAGTGCACAAACTCTGAGGACTGCTCCTGGAATGTGTGTGTTCTAATAAGTTCCCCCAGGCAGTTCTGATGTATGCTCACGTGTGAGAACCACTGAGCAATGGGAAATCCTGGGTGTGTGTGGGGGGGTGTGTATATGTGTGGTGTGTGTGTGGTGTGTGTGTGGTGTGTGTGTGGTGTGTGTGTGGTGTGTGTGTGGTGTGTGTGTGGTGTGGTGTGGTGTGTGTGTGTGTGGTGTGTATGTGGTGTGTGGTGTGTGTGTGTGGTGTGTGTGGTGTATGTGGTGTGTGTATGGTGTGTGTGTGGTGTGGTGTGTGTGTGGTGTATGTGGTGTGTGTGTGTGTGTGGTGTGTGTGTGGTGTATGTGGTGTGTGTGGTGTATGTGGGTGTGTGTGTGTGTGTGTGGTGTGTGTGGTGTGTGTGTGGTGTATGTGGTGTGTGTGTGTGTGGTGTGTGTGGTGTATGTGGTGTGTGTGTGTGTGGTGTGTGTGGTGTGTGTGGTGTATGTGGTGTGTGTGGTGTGTGTGTGTGTGTGTGGTGTGTGTGGTGTATGTGGTGTGTGTGTGTGTGTGGTGTATGTGTGTGTGGTGTGTGTGGTGTATGTGGTGTGTGTGTGTGTGGTGTGTGTGTGTGTGGTGTGTGTGGTGTGTGTGTGTGTGGTGTGTGTGGTGTATGTGGTGTGTGTGTGGTGTATGGTGTGTGTGTTTGTGTGTGTGTGGTGTGTGTGGTGTGTGTGTGGTGTATGTGGTGTGTGTGTGTGTGTGGTGTGTGTGTGGTGTGTGTGGTGTATGTGGTGTATGTGGTGTGTGTGTGTGCGTGTGGTGTGTATGTGGTGTGTGTGTGTGTGGTGTGTGTGTGGTGTGTGTGTGGTGTATGTGGTGTGTGTGTGGTGTGTGTGTGTGTGTGTGTGTGTGTGGTGTACGCACGTGTGTGCGCATGCACGCCTGCCTGCCCGTGGAGGTCAGAAGTTGACATTAGGAATCTTCAGTTGCTTGCTATCTATTTTTTGAGACAGGGCTTTTCATTGAACTTGGAACTCACAATTCGGTTAAATTGGTTGGCTAGCTAGCCCCAGGGAATCCTCTTCTTTCTGCCTCCCAAATCCTGGGATGACAAGGGTGTTCTGCCATGCCTGGCTTTTCTGTGGGTGCTGGTATAACTAGAGGTTTCTCTCCTGCCTGTCAAGTCCTGAATAACTACTCTGAGGCTTAATATTAATTATAAACTACTTGGTTTATTAGCTCAGGCTTATTATTAACTAGCTCTTACAAATTAAGTTAACCCATTTCTATTAGTTTATATTTTAACACGAGATTCATGGCTTGTTACCTCACATCTTGCTTTCCCAGTGGCTGCTGGTGGCAGCCCAAGTCTGCCTTCTTTTTCCATTTATCTTTTTTTTTTTTTTTTGATTTCCTGCCTGGCTCTATTCTGCCTGTTTATTGGCCAAGTCAGTGTCTTTATTAACCAATGGTGATAAAACATATTCACAGCATACAGCAAGACACCCACATCAGATTCAAATGCGGCTCCACATCTTGTACAGCAAGCTCTTTCCTGACGGGACCATCTCCTCATCTCCATTTTTCTGTGTTTAACTTTAGTTCCTATTGTAGGGACACAGGGAGATCTGTTGACCGGTGATAAAGGCGAAATGGGGCCCAGAGCCTAGGGAGTGAAGAGGTGTTTTTGAGAACTGCATGTGCTGCGTGTCTACCTCCCCATCCCTCTCACCCCCTAACTCCTCTTGTGTTGTGGCCCCCACTGCCCCTCCAAAATCCATGCTCTCTTCTTTACTTATTATTGTTGCATGAATATACAATATGTACACATACATACAACTTACTGAGTCCACTTAATATTGCTCACGGACATGCATCCAGGGCTGACACGTATGTTTGTATTTTGGAAATGGATTGGACAACCCAATAGTAGCGAGTCCCTGACAGAAATAGCTTCTTTCTGATCAGAAGTATTGGCCACTGAAGCGATTACTTACATTGTTCTATTATTAAATAAGATCCAGGAGTCAGATATTGGGGTAAATACCGCATAGATCCAAAGAGCAATGGAGGAATGATCAGCTGACCCTGACTCTCCACGCTTCCCCAAATTGAAAAGGATTACACATCTTTTAAAAGCCCTCCCAGCTACTTCCTATATCCCCATATCTCTCTTCTCCAAAATCTCCATGGCTAATTCTGGTCAGCCAATTGATTCAAGATAAACTTTATTGGCAGTCTCTGAGTGTCAGTGTGAACAAATACCCCACAACAGGATACTGTGGTAGTTTGAATGTAATTGGTCCCCTATTCTCATGGGGAGTGGTACTATTAAGAGGTGTGGCTTTGTTGGAGTGGGTGTAGCTTTGTTGGAGTGGGTGTGGCTTTGTTGGAGTGGGTGTGGCTTTGTTGGAGGACGTGTGTCACAGCAGGGGTGGGCTTTGAGGTTTCCTATGTACAGGATACTGCCCAGTATCTCAGTAAACTTCCTGTTGCCTGTAAGATAAAGGATTCTCAGCTCCTCCAGCCTGCATGCCGCCATGCTCTCTGCCTTGATGATAATGGACTGAACCTCTGAAGCTGTAAGCTGCTTCCTCAATGAAATGTCTTCCTTCATGGTATCACTTGACAGCCATAGAAACCGTAACTAAGACAGGCACCGATCAGTAACTAGATGTGTTTTCATGACTTCCTGTTGCCTTCTGACCAAGAAAGCATGCTCAAAAACAAAAGACAGGGAAAACAAATCCCCACCTCCCTCTATGTTCAACCCAATCAGCTGGCCCAATGTGTTGCTGCTTAAGAGGGCTGGGATCTGTTGGGTGGGAATGTGATTGGCACTGACACTTCACACGCGTGTTTGTGAGTCATAACAGTGATTTTCTTTATATTTTTCCTTTCCTTTTAGCTTCATGGAACAGACACAGAGAGTCCTGAGCCGGCCCCCTCCTGTCTCCGCTTCCCAACCCAGGAAGAGAAGGACATTGGTGCGATCTTTCTTTTACAAGGTCAGGCACCAGTGTCCCTTCCCACCACGATGTCGCCACTGTGTAAGATGTGCACCTGCTTGCTCTGTGCTAGAACTGCTATGCCTGGGCTCCTTCTGAGGGCCGTGCAATGACTTCTTTCAACAGGGATAGAGGGTGCTTATAAGAAGTTGAAATGAGAAGGATTCAGCTTGCTGCTAACTCAAAAGTTTAAAAGAAAAAAAAGGAACTGTAATAAATACTCAGAAATAGCGATGCTGGAAAGTTACAAGGTCTTCTACACAGTGCTGAGCAAGCAGCCTGATCTGGACCTGGACCCTGCATCCATTCCTGCTTCCTTCCAGAGGATGGGGCTAGCTTTGTCTTTGGCATTCTCTCTTCTCTCTCTTCTTCTTCTTCTTCTTCTTTTTCTTCTTCTTCTTCTTCTTCTTCCTCTCTCTCTCTCTCTCTCTCTCTCTCTCTCTCTCTCTTTCTCCATCCCGGTATAAATGCAGGGGCTTTCTTGTCATGGTGCACATGTGGAGGTCAGAGGGTAATCTTGGATGTCTGTCCTCACCTTCCACCTCTTTTGAGACCAGGCCTCTCTTTTTGTTGCTTACCACACAGCAGTCATCTCACGCACCTTGAGATTCTCCTTCTCCCATCTTGCCATAGGAAATTTGGATTATAGACAGGCACCATTGTGCCTGGCTTTACCTGGGGATCAATCTCAGGTCTTTATGGTGGCATGGGAAGTGTCTTACTCATCATCTCTCTGGTCCCTAATTGGGAGCTTTCATTGTCTGGGGTCTGATTCTAATGTGGGCTGCCTAGTTCTGTGCCCTGAGGAACACTAGTGCCTCCTTGTCATTGGTGCTCATCTGTTCTCTAGGGGGCAGCTCATCTGATCATGAGAAAGGTAGCCTATATCTTGATCTATCTTCTATTTTATCTATATCTTATCTCTTGTCTTACAGTTACTTAGTGTTTAGTTTTAGAAGTATAGAATTTTGTGTAGAAGCACAGTGCTTCCCCATTGTGGCGTTTTCGCTTTTTCTGCTTCATCTAATGAATTCAGATGTTGGGACAACCTCCAAATGTCCTGAGATGTTTACATATGTGTAATTGATATTTGTTGAGATGTTGCCAATTGAGTCACATGTTGGTGAGGGGTTGGGGACAGTGACTATTGAGAAAGGTCTCTCAGGATTTATCATATTGCTGGATGGAGAGGCAGGGACATCAGCCCGATGGCAGAAGAATCAAGACAGAATTGGAAGAGAAGAACTGGAGAAAGTAGGTATCATACAAACATGTCATTCATTTTGTTTAGTTAAAAGGACAGCAGAGGATGAGAAGGACTTGGAGGAGGAAGAGGGTCAGAGAACTTTTCAGAGAGGAGAAATAACATAGCATATGCTAGAAAAGGGACCTGTGTCTCAATGATAGTCTCCTTTCCTCTTAGCCTCGGTCACACAGTTTACTACTGTGTATCTCCCCAGTGACACACACACACACACAGAGGGGGACACACGTGTTTACTTATCTTTAGTTTAGAAGAAAAGAAACTTGAATAGGCAAAATAGCATTTTCTTTAAAGAGAGATGTTTGGAACTGAGTTCAGAGTATGAGTCTGAGCCCTTTTGGATTGATTCTCTCTCTCTCTCTCTCTCTCTCTCTCTCTCTCTCTCTCTCTCTCTCTCGTGTGTGTGTGTGTGTGTGTGTGTGTGTAGCATGCTAGATGTCTCAACTTCAGGTGTCTTCTTCATTGTGCTCCACTCGCACTAGACTGGAGCTCACTGGTTTGGCTAGGCTGCCTGGCCAGAGAACTTCCGAGTTCTTTGTTTTTCTTAGTGCTGAGATTCTAGTCATGCACTGCTACACCCAGCGACTTATGAGGGTGCTCTGATCTTCATGTGTGTCGAGCAAGCACTTTACCGACTGGACCATCTTCCCAGCCTCTGAATTAACACACTTTTGACCCACCACCCAGGTCTCTTGGAAACTGAGGTTGCGGAAACAGGAACCTTTGAAGAATGTGTTTTTCATCTTGGCAGAAAGAGCCCAGGATCCTAATGCTAAAAAGCGTCATCTGGCAATGAGAGGCCTGGGCACCTTGGCCCGTGAAGCCCCTGACAAGGTAGGGGAGGTGGAATTGAGACAGCCTTCCTAAGACTCTGAGCCCTGAAGGCATGGAGTCCCCACAGCATGGATTGCTAACACTGTAACAACTCACACAGAGCTAGCAGTAAACAGTGCTATCTGTGTTGGGGGCCTGAGTATGAGCTGGATGCATAGCTCAGGATCTTGTAAACCACTGTTGGTTAGACTGTGGCTTCCAGAAGCTCAGGGTGCTTTTCCAAGAATGGCTTTTTGCAGAACTGGTTCTTCCAATGGTAGAACTGAGGTTTCTCTTCCCTTGCTGGCTGTCTGCTGGGGGCCACCCCCCTTTACCCAGGATCCACACTCTCAAAACATGCTAACCTCTCTCTTCAAGGTGTCTCTTGCTCCTGTCTACTCTATGGGAGTCTTGCATAATGTAGCTTAGCAACCAGGAGAGACATCTGGTCACTTTTGTCACTTCAGGCTAGAGGCAGGCCACTGGTTCTTTTTACAGAGGAGGACAGATTACGTAAGGATGTGACTCATTCTAGGTCGTCTCAAGCTGGCATACCTCAGTTCTGTCAGCCTTGGGAAATGAGCTACGGGACTGACTGACACAGGTTCATGCTGTTCTCCTTGAGAGTCTGAATGATTGTCTCAGAATGTTTGTGTAGTAAGAACCGCTCTCATATCCTGTCCCTAGCACCTGTCCACAGGGATATCATCTTATGTCCTCTCCATTACAAAGGCACCCAGCTCTCTGAAGGGCCCTAGAATACTCTTGTCCACCCTCTCTGCTCTTGAAGTACTACACCAGCTCCATGACCCAGAGGCCTTATTCCTGTTTGTCCTTTCTGTTCTTCGAAGAGCTAGGAGGGCTCTTGGGCTGGATTACTAGAAACATTTGTATTTGGACAAGAGTTGGTAGCAGATTCAGAAGAAAGTGTGAGCGCGTAGCATATATACATACACACACGTGGACGGCATGAACACAGAACTGCTTGTGAGGAAGGAGGGGAGCAGCAAGAAGAGTGGGGGAAGGGAGTGTCACAAGGAGCGGGGCCACATGTCTATCCCTGCCGCCCAGCTAGCTTAGCCCCTGAAATAACCACACAGAAACTGTATTAATTTAAACACTGCCTAGCCCATTAGCTCTAACTTCTTATTGACTAATTTTTACATCTTAATTTAACCCATCTCCATTAATCTGTGTATCACCACGTGACTGTGGCTTACTGGCAAGATTCTAACCAGTGTCCATCTCAGGCAGAAAATCCATGGTGTCTCTCACTCTGCCCTTCTTCCCAGCATCCAGTTCTGTCTTCTCTGACTACCTAAGTTCTGCCCTATCAGGCCCAAAGCAGTTTCTTTATTCATTAACCAATGACAACAACACATGAACAGAAGAACCTCCTACACCAAGGGAGGACGGGGAGGGTAGTGGGGGATGAACATGAGCGAACATGACCGAACAATGATATATATGTTAAAAAGTCATAATGAAACCCTGTATTCCTTTTTACCTTAACAAAAAATGTTAATTTAAAGAAGAAGGGAAAGATAGCCAGGCCCTCTCAGTCCCAACTTGGGGCTACTGGAAGATTAGGAACGGAGTTGTTTTTTAATTTGAATAGTGTGTGTGTGTGTGTGTGTGTGTGTGTGTGAGAGAGAGAGAGAGAGAGAGAGAGAGGTGTATAAGTGTGTGAGTGTATGAGAGTATGTGTGTATGAGTGTGTGTGAGAGAGTATGAGTGTGTGTTTGAGTGTGTGATACTAATTCTTTTCCAACCTCTGTAGCAGGTGAGAAAGTACAAGAAAGTTTTCCTTGCCCTCCTGGTACATGGGCTGTATGACCCCGTGAGTTCTGACGTTATCCACGAGAGCATGAAGACTCTGACCATCATGCTGGGCAAGATCCAGGGCCAACGCCTGGGCTCCTTCTTCGTAGATATCACTCTTCAGACCAGGGCTCTATTGGATGATGTAAGTGAGAAGGGTAAGCAGAAAATCCTGGGCTATGAAACTGTCCTGGGTTAGAAATGAGGATCCCAAGCCGTGTGGTGGTATTGCCTTTAACCCCAGCAGAGGCAGAGGCAAGCCGAGCAGAGGCCAATCTCTGTGACTTTGAGCTTTGCCTGGTCTTTGAGTTTCAGGACAGCCAGGACTACATTTTTTTTTTTAAAAAAAACTGTCTCAAAAACAAAAACAATTGGAAATGAGAACCTCAGGTAGTATGTTTCTTAAGAGCAATGTCTGCATCACTCACAATTTATGAATCAATTTTATTGAGAGGAGTTATGGGTAGGGTTATGGAGAACATAAGACATGCAGAACCCAGTCACTCCCTTTTGAGGAACTTTCATGTCAAGAGGGAAGTGAACATGTGCAGTAGTGATGACAACAGTGTCGATGGTGATGCCAGCCGGTGCTCAGTACTCCCTTCTCTGGTGATGCCAGCCGGCGCTCAGTACTCCCTTCTCTGGTGATGCCAGCCGGTGCTCAGTACTCCCTTCTTTGCAACAGGTTAGCATTTAGTGCGCCCTTCCTGTGTGTCATTCACAGTGCCGGGCAGTTGCCATGGATACTTATGCAGTCCTTACAACAATCCTCTTAAGTGGGTGTGACCGTGATCTTTATTATAAAATGAGAAAATTGAGGCACAGAAAGATCAGGATCTGCACACAGTTCACTGAGGCAGCACACACCCTGAATGCAGCCGACTGACTGCAGCCGCTGCCCTGTTAGCCCCCAGATAAAATGCACCAACCAGGAAGGGCTCAGGTGCAACCTGTGGTCTCAAGTGAAGACTCTTGCATGGCCAACTTGCAGGCTGACAAACAGCCTGCTACTGTCTCTCTATCAAAGACAACACCTGTCAGACATCCCTCAGACCTTTACTTAGCACAACCCAAAGCAACTTCCACCTGTCCCTGTCGCCTAAGTCCCAAGCTAAACAAGAGAAAAGGAGAGTCATGGAGCTCATAGAGCTCAGAACCTATATCAGAGTTACTGGCATGCTTGTCAACGTTCATCTTTCCTCCAAAAGAAGAGATGTTAGGATATTAGTGGAGATGGCCCATGCTGGCCCAGAACCCAATATATAACACAGGCTGGCCTTGATCTCATGGCAATCCTCCTGCCTCAGGTCCTGAGTGCTGAGGTTACAGGCATGAGCCCTGTCTAGATGTTTGCTATCGAATGTAAACCTATCTTGTCTGAGAAGGGGGTAGGATGATGTGTACATTACCACCCTAGGATGTCAGCACAAGTCTTGAGGACGTAGCCTTAAATCCTTCTGGTGCTGTTTAAACTTCAGTTGATTTTTATTCAACTACCTTGTCTTTCCCTTTCTTTTTTTTTTTTTAAATATTTTTTTCTTTTTTTTTAAATATTTATTTATTTATTATGTATACAATATTCTGTCTGTGTGTATGCCTGCAGGCCAGAAGAGGGCGCCAGACCCTATTACAGATGGTTGTGAGCCACCATGTGGTTGCTGGGAATTGAACTCAGGACCTTTGGAAGAGCAGGCAGTGCTCTTAACCTCTGAGCCATCTCTCCAGCCCCCTTCCCTTTCTTTTCTTTTAAGATTTACTTATTTATTATGTATAGTGTTCTGCCTGTATGTATACCTGCAAGCCAGAAGAGGGTGCCAGATCTCATAGTGTGAGTCACCACATAGTTGCTGGGACTTGAACTCAGGACCTCTGGAAGAGCAGCCAGTGTTCTTAACCTCTGAGCCATCTCTCCAGCTCCTCACCTACTTTTTAAACCCAGTTTACATGCCATTTTTTGGAGCAGAAACCTTGGTCATGTAGAAAAGGAAGGAAAAATCTTCTCATAGCACTGCCTATGGGCAGAATCTAGGCGAGAGTTACACTGTCGATATGGCCTGCTTCGTGCTGTGTTTGTTGGGGACATACCCCCACTAGACGATTGTCACACTCTTGGGAGACAGGTACCTGGCTTATACATTCCTGTACATAGTATCAGGGGATCATGGGGCAAGTTCTCAATGAGTCACATATGTTTAAATATATTTTTGGATATTTCACAAAATGATCAGTGCTGTCTCAGTCTTTGTGACCCAGTTCTAGATGTTTCTTTCCCTTTGGAGAGGGCCACTCTCTGTTCTCTCTGGTTTCCCTAGAACTTGGACAGGACTGTGAACTGCTGATACAAAAATCCATGTACCAGCAGGGTGGTGATGGCACACACCTTTGTTCCCAGCACTTGAGAGGCAGAGGCAGGTGAGACTCTGTGAGTTCCATAACAGCTAGGACTGTTACACAGAGAAACTTGGTCTTGATCAACCAAAACAAAACAAAAATCTGTGTACCAAGTAAGGAGGAGACTGGGCGCCTTCACTGGCTGCCTATCTCATGGTATGATGATGAACACATCCTGACAGTCTCTGAGCCTTGACATCCTTGCCTGAGAAGGCAGATGTGTGGAGCAAACAGTTTATGTAGGAGAGAAGAAGCGCATGGGCTCCCAAGGAAGAGCTAACTGTTGAGAGTAGAGGCAGGGAGAGCTGTGAGGGTGTGGGGGAAGAAACAAGATCTTTATTCCCTTGATCGGCAGGAGAGACTCAGGCAGTAGGGAGAGGAGATATGGCTGAAATGATGGGAGGGAGGAAGGGGGAGACAGGAAGAGAAAAAGAGGAAGGGAAAGGAGGGAGACATGGGAAAGGGAGGAAAGGGGAAAGGAGAAAAAGAAATGAGAAATGAAAGGAGGAAATTTTTAGCTAACAGCATGGAAGCAGCTCCTAGATAGACTGAAAGGAAACCCAAGGTGCCCACCACTGCTGGCATTTGTTCCCTGATGTCAGAAGGCACAGGGTCTTGAGTATGATGCCCCCATGTCTGTGCAACTCAGAGCGATGGTCGTGGTCTGTTCTGATGGAGGCCTGTTGACAGTGATCTGCTTTTTGTTGTTGATGGAAACCACAGGAGAACGACGGTGTGCGGTACTTGGCCTTTGTTCTGTTTGGGCAATTGGCTGCATTTGCTGGGCGGAAATGGAAGAAATTTTTCACTGACCAGGTTAACCAGACACAAGATTCCCTCCTGACCCATTTACAGGACAAAAGCCCTCAGGTGGCCAAGGTGAGACAACCATTCTTTGCTCATTTTGTGAAATCTTTACTGTCCATGGAGGGGGTGGTGGCAGCTCTGCTAAGTGGAGAAGCCAGGCCCTGGAGTTCCTGCCAGTTAGAATGTAAAGCAAAGGGTCCTCCAGGGTGCAATCTCCCCTACTTCCGCTTTGACCTGTCTCTGCCCAATCTAACACCTGCTGGTGCTAGCAAGATAGGGAAGGCCAAGCCCCCAGGGATGATGTGCAGAGAGTTCTACAAATTCATCTTGGGGGAGGGGAGGAAGAGAGTGTGGAGGAGTATAATTGTGAGCGAGGCTGTGCACATGGCAGAGCGGTGTCCTCTCTGTGTGCTACAGAACGAGCCATGGCCATTCTATGAACAGAAATCCTTCAAGTTTCACAAATGACCTGAAAATTACGTTCCCAGCCTTGGTGGCTCTGACCTGAGATTGGCTACAGTCCTTTGGGATCACCTTCCCTGCCCAGAACGCTAGAATTCCCTAATAGTTTAGGCAATTGGATGGCAATGTTATTTCCCTCAGGCTTGCAAAACGACTGTGCGAGCCTGTGTTCCGTATCTGAAACCCAGAAAAGAGCAGCGTTTCCAGAGTGAAGAAGATAAGCGCAACCCCAGACTTTCCCGGCAGCTGGTGAGTGGGTCAGGGAGGAGAGAGTTCTCCTGGGAGTCCCTCCCGTTCAGGCGCCGGAAGTGGCCCAGTGCAACAGGAAGTTGCCTCCTCCTACCTCCTAAAACAGCTCAGGCTGGCATGGCAGTTGCAAAGGATCCATAACGCCATGTAAAGGGCAGGATTCCTGGAAGATGACACAGTGTTACCATTCGCTCAGTTCTAGTCCTTGGCTGCTTCTACTCCTGTGGCTTCTCCTGGTGTCCTAACCGCAACCTCCCTCACATGTACGTTTTCTAATTTCTTCCAGAGCCATTATCATCCTGAGGTCCTGCTGTTCTTCTATGCCAATAAAATCCTCTAAGTCCAGAGCGGCAGAGAAAATGGCCCCATGTGAGTGCCCTGCTCCGGGCATCCCGTTCCCTCTGCTCTGTCTCACTGGGTACCTCTTTGACTCTGCTCATATGATAGTAACAAGAGAGGACGTCAGAGAGCTACTGAGGGCAAAAACAATCTCCTGGAAGTGTATCTCTGCACTCAAAGTAAAATTCTCCATTACTTTCACGGATCTCATTTCTTCCCTAAACAAACAAATTTGTTTAGAGGTATATGCTTCCTTTTCTAAATTGCGTGCATGCGTGTGTGTGTATGCCTGCACATAAATGTGCGTGATTGTAGAGGTGAGAACAACCTCAAATACTGTTCGTCAGGTATAGTCCACCTTTCCACTGAAAAAGGGTCCTCAAACAGCCTGGGGCTTGTAGATTAGGCTAGCCTTGATGGCTGGTAAGCCCCCATTATAACTACACTCTGGTAAACCCAGCTTTTTTTTTTAATTCTCTCATATATTATGT
Organism: Microtus oregoni; assembly: GCF_018167655.1. Taxonomy (NCBI): domain Eukaryota; kingdom Metazoa; phylum Chordata; class Mammalia; order Rodentia; family Cricetidae; genus Microtus; species Microtus oregoni. The sequence continues at coordinate 2,953,185 of NW_024543833.1, read as the reverse complement.
CGCTCATATATTATATCTCAACCACAGTTTCCCCTTCATCCATTCTTCTCAGTCCCTTCCTCCACCTCCTCTCTTCCCAAGATCCACTACTCCTCTGTTTTGAGAGAGAGAGAGAGAGAGAGAGAGAGAATATGAATGAATACAGGCCTCCCAGGGATTTCAACCAAACATAGCTTAACAAGTTACAATAAGCCCAGACACAAACTCTCATATCAAGACTGGATGAGGCAACACAGTTGTAGGAAAAGGGTCCCAAAAGCCACAAGGGTTGAGAACACAGCCCGCAGAATCAACCAAGCAGGGCTCATAGGGCCTCACAGACACTGAAGCTGCCAACACGGACCCTATGGGTCTGATAGGTCCTCTGCATATATGTTATGGTCATGTAGCTTGGTGTTCTTGTGGGACTCTCAATAGTGGGAATGGGGGGTGGAGTGGGGGCATCTCTGACTCTTTTCCCAACTCTTATTTTATTTTTATTTATTTATTTATTTTAATAAGGGTTCTGGGGTCAAATTTAGGCACTTGTAACAACTGGGCCATCTCCCTGGCCCAAGAGACGCACACTTCCTTAAAGACATTTAATATGCCAGGTGTTCCAAAGCACCTTTCTCTGCTCCTCTCTGTCAGGTGTAACATGCATTGCTAATATGTAACTTCTGAGATTTTGGAGAGTAACTGCTATTATAAACATTCTTAAAATTGTTTTTGATGGTTTGTTCTTTGCTGTTGACATCTTTTCTTGTCCAGATACAGAAAGGTAGTTTGCAAAGTTTCTTCACTTTCTCATGAACTTAAAATGTCATTATCTTCAAGATTATCTTTACAAAAACCAACAATAAAAAGAAATATTGCCAAAAATCCACAGGATGATGATAACTTACAGAATAAAAACAGTAACACTTATTGAGAGTGCTTACAACGTATTGGGTACTGTGGTGTTTGAATGAGAATGGACCCATAGGCTCATAGATTTAAATGCTTGGTTCCCAGTTAGTGGAACTGTTTGGGAAGGAAGGACTGGAGGACATGCCTTTGTTGGAGGAGCTGTATCACTGAAGGTGAACTTTGGATTTCAAAAGCGCACGCCAGGTCCAGTGTCTCTTTTTCTGCCTATTACCTGTGGGTGACGATGCGACATTCTCTACTGCTGCTCCAGCACCATGCCTGTCTACTTCCTGCCAGGATGATCATGGACTAACCCTCTGAAACTGTAAGCAAGCCCCCAACTAAATGCTTCTTTTCATAACAGCTGCCTTGGTTATGGTGTCTCTTCAGAGCAACAGAATAGTCTCTAATAAGACAGGCACTAATAAGTTTTTGAAAGTATCATATACAACAACTGTATACAGCAGGTGCTAATATTTATTTATTGGAATGGGCACATGTCACGGTGTCTATGGGGAAGTAGGAGGACAGCTTGAGGAGTCAATGCTCTCTTTCCACCATGGGGGTTCCAGGAGTCAAACTTAGGTGGTCAAACTTGGCAGTAAGCACCTTTGTGTGCTGAACCATCTCACTGGCCCCGAGAGAGGTGATATTACAGTTTTCATTACCTGGATGAGAAAACAGAGGAAATTAAGTAACTTGCACAAGATAAATAGTAGGACTAGACCTTAGAGTCATGTGATCAGATTTCTGGAATAAGAACTCAATTCTCCATCGCATCATTGGCGGGTGGCTAGAAATCCAATGGTCACTTCCACCCTCTTCTGCTCAGGCCAGGGTCATTTCTGAAGTTTGCCTGCTGCTGAAAGCCTAGTTTTCAGCATGTGTGAGAGACTGGAGAGAGGGTGTGGACCAGATAAGCTATGGGAACAGACACCCAGCCACACGAGAACTTTATCAGAGGGCCAAAGTTTAATTCTTCATTTTAGTTTTCTCTCTGGGGTTGTTCGTTTTACTCTGTTTTTTTTTTTTCCTCTGTTCTGTTTTTTTTTTTTTAAATCTTGTTTTAATTTTATTTTTTTCTTCCCAGTTGTTCTCCTTGTATATTTTTTTCGATATTATCCTTTTAACTCTTTTCAGATATCTTTTTTTTTCTATTGCTCTCCTGCTGGTTCCCTTCTATTTTTCCCAGATGTTTTTTTTTTTTTTTTTTTTTTTTTTTTTTTTTTTTTTTGGTTTTTCAAGACAGGGTTTCTCTGTGGTTTTGGAGCCTGTCCTGGAACTAGCTTTTGTAGACCAGGCTGGTCTCGAACTCACAGAGATCCACCTGCCTCTGCCTCCCAAGTGCTGGGATTAAAGGCGTGCGCCACCACCGCCCGGCTCAGATGTTTTTCTTCTACATCTTTCCTTCTCATTATGTCTCTTATTTTTTCCTTATCCCCTTTATACCTCCTAAGACAAAGATTTCTATGCAAGAAAATGTCACCTCACAGCCACAAGTTACATAATCTCCAGAGACAAAGTGATTTCTTTACACAGGAAGAAGAGGCATTAAGATTGCAAGCCCCAAGTTTTTCTTAGAAGTTCACAAGTAGTCAAACATTTTTCTTTATCCCAAATACATGATTATTTTATAATTGATTAACAAAGTTTTAAGCAAGCTAAATGTATTTCAGTCAGTTTTCTTTCTTTCTTTCTTTCTTTCTTTCTTTCTTTTTCTTTTCTTTTCTTTTTTTTTAAATTTGGGTACTGGCAGGCAACAGTGACGGTTTCAGTGTAATCAATTTCTACTCTTAATTTTACTCTAGAGAAACTATAGACAAGTGGTCAATTTGCCATCTATTTTCCTTTACACACAAAAGGGCCATTTAATTTCCTTTTACAACTTTGCTTTTTCAAGGTGAAAACTGGGGTCTGTGATTAATTCTGTAAGTTATATGAACCAGCCCCAACCTTGTGTGTAGAGACATAATTGTTCTCTTCAGTCATCAGCCTGTTTTCCTACAGGCAGAATTCCTGTGGGTCTACAATGTGTGAAAATTCTTTGTTCTTATTTTTTAATCCTCTTCAAATCTTATATCTAACAAATAATAAGGTTTTTTATAAGGATTTTTAGCTTATATTTGCCTTTTTTTGTATCTCTTATTAGAGCAATTGTTAGAACAACAAAAATCATGTCCTTAATCATCTTTACTAACTCTCCTAACCACCTGTATCTTTTGGACTATCTCAGAAAGTCCAATAAAATCATAGCTATAATTAATCATCATCGCTCTTATAAAAATCATCTTCACTATAACCTGCAAGTAAATTACCCAGTGAGGCATGGGATTAAAAAAAAAAAAAAAAAACAATCACACTCTACTAGATACAGTAGGATCCTTCCAAGTAGCAATCACACCATGCCAAACAGCAGGAACACGACAGCAGCAAACAGGAGGAAGCTCAGCAGAAGCAAGGGGCATTCTGGGACAATCCACCCAGGGCTTCACCTCTCCACGATGCACACAGAGTAGCTGTGCTAATCTCTGAGCTGTAAGCTCCATTGCTGACGTGGCCACCAGCACTCGTCTATCATTCCAAATCTATACTTACTTATTTGAACTAAATAATAGAATAATAAGTAATAATTAGTAAAAGTATATGCTTTTATTAATCATCATTGATTAATGTGCTGATGTTTTGGTGACCTATCCTTACTATCTGAAGGGTCTAATCACTCTTATAAGAATTATGTCCAGGTGCAGTGATGTGCATATTTCTAGTCCCGGCTGTTTGGAAGAATGAAGTGGAAAGATCACTTAATGGCATGAGTTCAAGACTAGCCTGGGCAGCATACTGTCTCCATCTCAAAACAAGTATCTTTCAAGAATGCATTGCTTTGTTGCTTCTTCCTACCAATCAGGGTCACTCCTGGAACATCGTGTTCAGTTCGAGAACTGGAAAGATCAACAAGGATAGAGAACACAAGAGGTTATCAAAACACTGAGGGGTCTGAAGAGTCATTCTCAGAACTGGGAGATCAGTTTCTATGTAGAGGTGAGAGTGTTTAGGAGTGTCCTGGGAGAGAAAGAATGCAGGCAGAGATGGCAGAAGTCATAGCAGGTACCAAGAAACAGTAGTATAGATAGAGGCCGCTTGCTCGTTTCCCAGCTGCCCTGACCAAAAATAATCACACAGAAACTGTATTAATTACAATACTGTCTGACCAATAGCTTAAGCATATTTCTAGCTAGTTCTTACATCTTAAATTAACCCCTTCCTATTATTTTATATTTACTTCAAAGCTTGTGGTTTACTGGTAAGGTTTTCAGGTATCTGTCTTCTTCAGCGGCTACATGGTGTTTCCCTGACTCCACCTACTCTCTCTGTATATCTCTGTTTAAATTTTCTGCCTGGTTTTACTCAGTTAAGCCATTGGCTGAAAGCAGCTTTTTTATTAACCAATGGTAATAAAACATATTAACAGCATATAGAGGGGAATTCCACATCATCTTCCTCTTTTCTGTCTAATTACAAAGAAAGGTTTTAACTTTAACATAGTAAAATTACATATAACAAAACAATTATCAAGCAACAATTATAGTTACAATATTTATATCTACTTTATATTTTATCATAACTAAGGAAAACTATAATTATAACATCTACTCTTCAACCCCATCAAAGACTCCAGAAGGATATAATATTACTTAAGTAAACAGGAAGTATATTGTAAAAAAACTTCCAAAACTCTAGGATTGGCAGAGACATCTTGCTGCCTATACAGTCTCCCAAAGTTCTTCTGTAACATTGGGGCATCCATATTCAGCCTACAGGCCCATAGTATCTGGCAGATTTTTTTCATGAGGCAGGCAAAGACCATTCTGCCAATGATGGCAGTTTGTCAGTCACTTTCTTCTGTGTACTGCAGAATGTCTAGCAGACTCTTTAATGAAGCAGGAACTTCTGAAGGACTGTCTTACCTTCTTTAGGCAATTTTAGCAATCATTTTTCTGTGGGTCCTGCATGTCCAGTTCATATAGCATACTATCAAGCAGTCCAGGCAAGAGTAGTTTCTTACTCAAATGGCTAAGAGACTCCATAAGGAGCCTCTTCGATGCCCATCTTCCTCTTGAAGTAGATTGGTGCTGCCAGGAGCAAATGTGTCTCATTGCCATGATAAATCCTAAGTTCTTAATACATTTTAAGCACCATATTCCAAAGGTCTCTGAAAGATTTGAAGAATACCTATTTAACTGAAATATATATCTATATATCTATAAAAACCTAACTAACAAGCTTGACTATTATAGATGACTATTAACCTGTATTAGTTAATTATACGTTACATTTTTACTTTTTTAAAATTTTAAAATTTTGTTTTTATTTTTTGAGACAAGGTTTCTCTGTAGCTTTGGAGACTGTCCCAGAACTAGCTCTTATAGGCCAGGCTGGCCTCCAACTCACAAAGATCCACCTGCCTCTGCCTCCCAAGTGCTGGGATTAAAGGCATGCGCCACCACTGCCTGGCTATGCATTACATTTTTAAATGAGCTGCACAAACACAATTCCTTAATCAAGAGCAGAAATATACATATAACAAAATTGGCCTTAAATTTGTGTCAAAAAACCAAGATCCATATTAATTTAAAGTATTCATCTCTAGCATATTCTTTTTTAATAAAATTTAACTGTGACCCTTACTCACGTACAATCAACCCCGTTTAAATGAAAACAATCATTTTTAACCAATATTTGGGAATTTGGGCATAGTTCTCTCCAAACTGCTTTCTTCTTTTTGTTGGGTAAAGTATTTTTAGGGTTCATGGAGACCTTTCAGGGGTCTTGTTGCATCAAACCACATTAGCCTGGAAAGAATCCATAGGTTTCATCTTCTATGGAAACAAAACAAACCTCTTTCCCAAAGACCCAAATTTTGCAGTCAAGATACCTTTAAAGTATATATGTTGGTTTAGCTTAGCAGCCCCCAGAATAAAATATCTCTCTGTACTTTGCTCATTTACAGTCAAAAAATTCAAAGAAATCACAATAATGTACATAATCTCTGTGTGTATTCCATCTTCACATGACTTAGTTTTCTTACCCTCCTTTACCTGTTTAATATTTATTTTATTATCTTTACTCCTTTAATCGATGACTGTACTCTTTTACATTATAACTACCTATAATCTTTTTCCTCCCTCTCTCAATACTATGTACATTTATCCAACACTGTGACCCATTTAGAGGTTTAGTTTTGTCTAAATCTGTCTCTATTGCATATCTATAATTCTTTTCTGACAAGTAGCATTTTAAAATGGTAAACAGTGTGGTTGCAGCAGCCCTAAATGCTTGCTCAGCCTCTCTTGGCCTTTTAATATAGTGGAGATAGGGTCCTCGTCTCTTTGAGCCATTCTCAGTGCCCCAACTCCAGGGATGCAGCAGATGCAGCAACTTGTAGCACACTGTTGACAGACCTCATTTAAATGCTGGGCCTCGGGCCTCCGGAAAGAGCCAGAGGTCATTCTACCAGCATGAACCAGGCAGCCTTTTTTTTTTTTTAAGAATCCATGCAGAGTGGGGGGAGTGGGAGGGAAATGGGACGTGGGGAGGCACCTTTTGCCACTAAAGCTGAGTCAGGAAACCCCTTTTAAAGGAGTCAAGATGCCTCTGCTTATTGTCTACAGAGTCCATCTGAAAAAAAAAATGTGGCTACCAAGAAGCTGCACTAAACTCTATTCTGTCTAGAATTTCTTTTCAAGCACTTTCAGGTTTTATGTGGATGTAGTCTGCCCATGTTGGCATGCCAATTTGTAGACAAAGGCTGCTCATTTGTTTCCTGGCTGCCATGACCCTAAATAGTCACACAGAAACTGTATTAATTATATTAATTACAATACTGTTTGGCCAATAGCTTAAGTATATTTCTAGCTAGCTCTTACATCTTAAATTAACTCATTCCTATTATTTTATATTTTACCACGAGGTTCGTGGTTTACTGGTAAGATTCCCAAGCATCTGTCTCCTTCAGCAGCTACATGGCCTCTTCATGACTCTGCCTACTCTCTGTGTAAATCTCTGTTTGAATTTGCTGCCTGGTTTCACTCTGTTAAGCCACTGCCTGAAAGCAGCTTCTTTATTAACCAATGCAATAAAACATTAACAGCACACAGAGGGGAGTCGCACATCACAGCAGGGCTTCCTCCTTCCAATCCTGTAGCTGGAAACAGTGACTTACATTGAACAGCATCTGAATGGTGAACTGTCCTCTTCCCCAGATACTGGATTGCTAAGCTAGACTCCCAGAGAGGGTTTGAATATGGTGCAGATCTGTTTAATGCTCTGCAAGTGGCATGAGAAACACCTGAGTTTTGGTGACTTTAAGAAATGGTGGCAGTAGGGCATGGCCTTAGCCTATGGAGTTTCATGCTCTGCGGTAGGAAAGACAATGAGACTAACGTCCCTCAGCTGATATTTGATGTTAAGTTTCTACGATAGTCCATTGTTAGTATACCCACTGAATCCCCTTCCTCGTAGTCATGCCCTGTGCAGCCTTCCGCTCTAAGTTCACATTGTGACATGCTTTACCCATCACAATGTGGTGAAAGTACACTATGCCCATTCTAGAGGCCCTGGCAGCTTCCTTTTTTCCATTCTAGGGGGAGGCCAACCTCTGCATCCATCACATTACCACGAATCCCCAAGATCACCTTAGGACAGATGGGAACCCACCCTACAGCAATGTCTGAGACCCAGAACCAGGACCCAAACTGATTGGTCTGTTCAGACCTTGTTCTTTGAGCTCTCTTGAGTGACACCACAGGGAGACAAGGAGCCATCTCCATCAGGCTTGTGCCTGTCATAGAGCTAAGAATGAGGAGTCGAATGATTGACAGTTCCAGTCTTTCATGGTGGGGATAGTTTGTCACATAGCAATGGAATTTGCCATTCATTTTGCCAGTTCTGTGACTTTCACGTCAGAGATGCTCAGAAAATAAATGATGATCAGGGAGGGAAAAAAATCATAACTCATTCTAGAGAGAGCCCATTTCAAATGAGGGTCATCACTCCCTTTACTACAGGGGTTCTCCAGGTTATCCCAAATGTCCCCTAGCTCACAAGAAGCCTATAACAGTTCCTTTTCACTGCCCACCTGACTGGGTTAGTGATCACCTAGAAAGCATACCCGTGTGGAAGTATTTCCAGACAAGGCTAACTGAGAAAATTCAGTCAGTGTCAGGGATCCCATCCCCTGGACCAAGATCCCAGATGAAATAAAAATGGGGGAGGGGAGGAAGCCAGCTCGGCATCAGCTTTTGTCTCTTCGTTTCCTGGCTCCCGTGAGGTAAGCAGCCTCCCTGACAGTGCACTGATACCACCGTGGTGTCGGCCTCACTCAGGCCCAAAGTGGAAGGGTCCTGTCTGAGAAGCCCCTGAAACTGTCCCTCCTTTGTTTGTCTCTGGTATTTTGTCACAGCCGAGGGAGGCACGACTAATGCAATGCCTATTGATTTGAGTGACAGCCTAAGGTTGTGTTTTGACGCGTTTCTTCCTTCTCTGCATTAGATACAGAGCAGCTGGAAAAATGAAGGGATATAGAATGCCAAGTTGCTATCACACTAAGTGCTACATAAACAGAGAGCTACGAGGAAATGCCGGTCCCTGCTTCAGGTTGGAAAGAAAGGACGCTTTTGTGAGTTGGGTCATCTTTTTTCCCCTACAGTCCAGGCCATGAATTTTTTGTACATCAGGCCATGAATTCATATGGAATGAACTCCGGCAGCTCAGGCTCCTTCCCCATTGGTCCTCACAAAGTGTGCTCCTCTGGATGGAGCAGGCTGGCACTTCAGCTGAACCCAGGTGCCCTTCTCTTTGGTTTACTTTGTCTTTTGGTCATTCTCCTTCACCCACTTCAGGAAGCTTAGAGTGCTTGATGTGTGCAAGCTGTACCGTAGGTCTCTTGGCAAGAGTCTTGTCCTTAACTTGCTTGTTTACAGGGATGCTGGGTGACATAATAAACTCTTCCAGTTTTGCTGTGGTAACTTTTATGGGACATTCCTTTTTGAACAGTCCCTATGCCCTTGATGTCCACAATATCACCCTTCTTGTAGATTTACATACATGTGGCCAAAGGAACAACTCCATGTTCTTAAAAGGCCTACAAAGCATATAGCAAGTACCCCACATCTTTCCCTTTGTGTGGTGAGTTATTGGAGGATGTCTGCCTTGGTTGTCCTAGCACTCTCTCTGTAGACCAGGCTGGCCTTGCACTCACAGAGATCTGCCTGCTCCTGCCTCCCAAGTGCTGGGATTAAAGGTGTGCACCACTGCCCGGCTGATATGGGTATTCTTAAAGAGAGTATGAGAGATTGCAAAGGAAGATGAGGACCTGATGGATGGATTTGTATGAATAGAAGCCTGTGGGACTCCAGGCAACAGGGTCACTAAACAGGAAGAAGCCTCACACTTTATTAAAACCAGTGTAGTGTGTGTCAAAAGGCAGCATGGGCTGTGCCTTAGTTAGGGTTTCCTACTGCTGTGAAGAGGTTGGCTGGTTAGTTAAGTTAGTTAAAGTGTGGATGCTATTGCTGTGAAGAGACACCATGACCACAGCAACTCTTATAAAGAAACATTTAATTTGGGTGACTCACTTATGGTTTCAGAGGTTCAATCCATTATCATCATGTCAAGGAGCATGGCTGTGTGAAGACAGATGTGCAAGCTTGGCTTTCAGGCAACAGGAAGTCAACTGAAACACTGGGTGGTATCTTGAGCATAGGCTACCTCAAAGCCTGCCCCCAGAGGGACACATTTCCTCCAACAAAGCCATACCTCCTCGTAGTGCCAGGAGATTATGAGATTATGGGTGCCAATTATATTCAAACCACCACAGGCTGCCGGGAATGATTAGGAACTAGTGATGTAAGATACTTATCTGAGCTTTTATTCAGTGTCCAGATTTTCCAAAGTAAATATGTATTGCTTTTATAATCATAAAATTCTTACAAAGATTTTACAATGAAAGACAATGGCTGTCCATGGAAGTCATGCTGGGGATGCCTGGGAAGGCCCTGGATGCCTAGCTCCTTCTATAACAGTTTGTTTTAATGAGTTTGTGACAAGAACCAATCAATGGCACACTTGGTCACGACAGAAAACTTGCAATCTATTCTCACGTTGTTGCCAACTCTGGAGCGTTTCAGTTTAGTCATCGTTGAGTCTTTTCTTCCTGAATTTATGTGTCAGATATTCCGAGAAAAGCCTTGCGTTCTAAAGCATGGTGTGGTAGTTTACACCTGAAATCTTAGTACTTGGGCAATAGAGGCTGGAGGACCAGGAGTTCAGGTCACCGTTGGACACACAGTGCCTTTGAGGCCTGTCTTGTCTACAAGAGACCTTGCCAGAGGAACAACAAAAAGCCCCAAACAAACCCTTGGGTTCTAGATGAAGCCATCACATCTCAATTCTCTGTGGAAAGATGCTCTGATATGCAAAGTGAAGCACAAATCCCAAGGCAGACATTTAATATTCTCTGCAGTGTGTGCCAACCTGTGAGATTTCCCTTTGTTCTTCCTAAATCCCCTGTGTGGACGGCTTTGCTGTCTAGTTCCTGTTCCATCCATCACTCTTCAGAGAGAGTGGATCTGGTGGGGTTGGGGACCTGGCTCTGTCACTTGCCCGCATGGCTATGGGGAAGTCAGCCATCTGTCACACCTCAGTTTTCTTGTCTGTTAAACACAGACAAGTAACCGTCTCCTAGAGCAGCTGAGCATCAAAGATTTCATCAAGCAACACTGAGTGCTTGTTATATTTCCTAGTAAGTGTGAGGAATTCCAAAATGGCCATTTTTGTCCCTAACTCTCATCCAGTTAGTCAGGCATTGTCTATTCCTGTCCTCAGAGAAGTCCATCATATGCTTTTGGGACTGTGGACCCTGAAGCAAGAATATGGATTGGAACTGGCCGTCGAGGGTGCTTCACAAAGACAAGTTGAATTGGTTAAATCAAAAAATGTTGGCACCTTAACCATGCATGTACCAGTCACCTGATGGGTTTTACAATATGTATGTGTGTTGTGTGTGCGTGTGTTTTGGGGGTATGTGTATTCACAGGTATGTGGTTGCACATGTGTCTGTGGTGGGTGGAGGAGGACAGAGGATAGCCTGGAGTGGTGACAACCTAGAAGCATCCACCCTGCTTATTGAGATGGATTCTCTCACTGGCCTGGAGCCCACCCAGAAGGCCAGGTACCACAGCCCAGTAGAGCCAGCTCCTGGGGTATGAGCAAGATCCACAGGGGGAAAAAAAAACTCCACGGAACCATGAAGTTCTGAGGGATTTCTGGGGGAAAGGAGCAGAAACATACACTTTCTTGATGGTAACACTCTTTGTTCTCTCGTGGTGGATTCAGCCTTTCTGCCATTCTGCCGGTTTCTTCTGCTCGCTCTTTGCCCTACACAGCTTATTAAGACCCTCAAAATCTTGCAGGCATTCATCTGAAAATCACATTCCATTTCTTAAGTAAATGATAAGAAACAGAGTCCTCTCGACAGTTCAAAGCAATAAATCAAGATTAATTGTCATATAGCAAAAGGAACACTTTTTTTCAGTTAACTCCCTAGTTGGTGGATTGCAAACCACAGCTTCAAAAGGAGAAGTCTTTTTGTTATCTCATCTATAGAGGGAGTCTTATAAAAACTAAACTATTAAGGAGACTAAGAGAAATAAAGAAATTGTGTGCTATATTCTATGCTTCTATGTGTAAAAACATTTTATATTTTTTAAATTTTTATTTTACATACCAACCACAGTTTCCCCTTTCTCCTTTCCTCTCATTCCCTACTCCCACCCCCTTCCTACCCACCCCATCCACTTCTCAGAAAGGTTAAGGCTTCCCATGGGAATCAACAAAGCATGGTATATCAAGTTGAGGCAAGACCAAGCTTCAAGTCACCCCCTGCATCGAGGGTGAGCAAGGCGTCCCACCATAGGGAATAGGTTCCAAAGAGTCAGCTCATGTGCCTGGGACAGATCCTGGTCACCCTGCTAGGGGTCCCACAAACAGTCTGAGCTACACAACTGTACCCCACATGCAGGGGGCCTAGTTCGGTCCCATGCAGGCTCCCTGGCTTTCAGTCTAGAGTCCTGTGCTTGGGTCATCTGATTTTTTTTTTAAAAAACAATTTGTGGTTAGTGGTCAAAAGGCCAGCCTTTCTTGGACTGGAGACTGTTTATAAAGAGGAATGTTCCTCAGATAGTGCTGAGCCAGCTGAGAAGCCCTTTGTAGCAGAAACTGTAAAGCAGGGGCAGGGGGCAGGGGCACTAGTGCAGTTGAGTTTGTAGGACACCCTCCAAAGCACAGTGACATTAAAAGCGTTTTAAATCTTAACATACATTTCTCTGTCCTGAGTGTAACCCTTGGCCACAGAAAGGGGAGCTTGTTACTCTTTCTTGGGGCTGTGGAGTTGGTTTTGTTTTTGTGGTGCTGGTCAGTTAGAGAAATTTTACCCATGATCGACCTTGAACGAGGGCCAATGATACTGAGGCTGAGAAGAAGTGCAAGGAGTTAACCACCGTTCCTGGCACTGCAATTAAGTTACTTCCTATGATTTACCTTGGCTCAACAAACCACACTGCTAGCTACGTGTCCTTGTAAATAAGATTATGTTTTTCCGTGAGTAGTTTAATCTTAAGATGCATTAGCAGGAGACCTGGTCTGATCTTAAGCTACCTTAAAGTTTCATGCCAGTTGATAGTATACTGTTATCTTGGCAGCTGAGGAAATACAGCTGTTTTCTTTAGCTGCGCTCTAAGGCTGTTCTTCTTCTTCTCCTTCTCCTTCTTCTTCTTCTTCTTCTTCTTCTTCTTCTTCTTCTTCTTCTTCTTCTCCTTCTCCTTCTCCTTCTCCTTCTCCTTCTCCTTCTCCTTCTCCTTCTCCTTCTCCTTCTTCTTCTTCTTCTTCTTCTTCTTCTTCTCCTATTTTTGAGACAGGGTTTCTCTGTAGCTTTGGTGCCTGTCCTGAAACTAGATCTTGTAGACTAGGCTGGCCTCGAACTCACAAAGATCCACCTGCCTATGCCTCCCAAGTGCTGGGATTAAAGGCGTGCACCACCACTGCCTGGCCTTTTTCTTTTCTAATGTATTTATTTATTTATTTATTTATTTATTTATTTATTTACTATGTATGCAGTGCTCTGTCAACATGTATCTCTGCAGGCCAGAATTGGGCACCAGATATCATTACAGATGGTTGTGAGCCGCCATGTGGTTGCTGGGAATTGAACTCAGGACCTCTGGAAGAGCAGCCAGTGCTCTTAACCTCTGAGCCATCTCTCCAGCCCTCTAATGCAATTCTTTTTTTTATTATGTATACAATGTTCTGTCTGTGTGTATGCCTACAGGCCAGAAGAGAACACCAGACCTCATTACAGATGGTTGTGAGCCACCATGTGGTTGCTGGGAATTGAACTCAGGACCTTTGGAAGAGCAGGCAATGCTCTTAACCACTGAGCCATCTCTCCAGCCCAATTCTTAATGGAAACTTATAACACCTGACTTGGGCAGCATCTCTCTGTATTTATTTATTTTTCATCAAAACTCAGTATAGGCTAACAATATTAATATTAATTGGACAATGCAACTAAAAAAGAGCTACCTTCTTGACAATCCACAGATAAAAATGCCTGGTAGATCAGGAGTAGTGTTCATGAAAAGCATACACACATTGTATACAGGCTGTGGTGAATTCCCCATAGCTGACAGGGAAAGCACACATATAAAACAGTCAAAAGCAACAGATAGTCTGCAGTCTGTAATATCTAGCAAGCTTTGCAAATACGACTTTCTCTCCATCAGAAATTGAATATCAATTGTTATGTTCTGTTTTTATTTTCATAACTCCCAAAGCCAGGCTGACTGGCAACTAAGCCTCAGGGGTCTACCTGTGTTTCCTCAGAATTAGGTCTACAATCATGTGTGATGGAACCACCCTTTCTCTGGGGTTCTGAGGACTGGACTCAGGTCCTCACGCTTGTGTGACAGGCACTCACCCTCACCTCTGGTTCTGCCATTTTAGCAAACATCATAATCATGGCCGAATGATACTAACAAGTTGTTTATTCTCCCTGAGCCCTTGTTGCAGATCTGTGAATGCCTGTAAGAGGTGCAATGCCTTTCTGTGCTCCGGGGCTCTGTTCATTTTAACTGAGTATTTACAAACGGCTCTGTTAATAATCCTATATTGTATCTTTGGGCGACGTCTTGTCAGTCATTAACACCCCACCTTCCTTTGCACAGTGGTGGCTGCAGTTATGTTCCTTTCCTGCTAATGAATTTCCTATAGCCGGGTGTAAATGTCAACCAGTTAATGGTTCGGTGTCTCCCTGCAAGAACAACATTCTTTTCAGGAATGTAGATCTGAGAGTTGGGATGTCATTTCCTACACCACACTCCTAGAGGCCACAGCAAAAATGGGGTGAGAGAAACCTAAGCTTTCCAGCCTGGCTGCTGGAACAGTAGGGACGCAGCCACGTTCTCAGATGGGTGTCATTCATGGTAAAGGGCGCTATGGCCACAGGCATGGCTGTATGTTCTCACTCTCCACCCCCCACCCCCCACCCCCCACCCCCCACCCCCCACCCCCCACCCCCGACATGTGAGGCCCGATGTCAATTCTAGGTGTCTTCCTCTGTCAAGAGTTACCTTATATTATATTCTGAGGGTCTCTCATTGAATCTCACTGTTTAGGCTAGTCTCAGCAGCCAGTGTGTCCTGCTCTCTGCTTCCCTAGTCCTGGGGTGACACAGACACACACGACACCCAACTTTCTATGTGGTATCCGAGGACTGGACTCAGGTCCCCCTGCTTGTGCAGCAGACGCACTAACTGAGCCATCTTCCTAGCCACATCCAGGACAATTACTCTTCCAGAGCCTCATGCTTCCCCTCTGAAACACGAGGCGAGCCCCCACATAAGATTCGTTTGCTTAGATGAGGAAGTCTGTGCAAATTGTGCTCTTTCCTAGGTAGCCACTCATTACTGGAGTCTCTTTATCCAAGAAACCGAAAGGAAAGCATGAGAAACAGCCTTAGTGCAGATCCATAAATCTAACAGGAAGAAAAAAGCCAGGCATGGCGGCACACACCTTTAACTCCAGCAGGCTAGAGGCAGAAGTGAGTGTGGACTACAGAGCGAGTTCTAGGACCACAGAGCTACATAGGGAGACCCTTCTTCACACCCTACACCCACACACATCTTACACGTACACATTGGGAGTGACAAGTTGTTTTACACAAAGTCGCTCTTCTGGCTGACAAATACCCCTTGCTCCTCAGGAATGGGATTGATGGGTAACTACCTACTTTGTGTAGTTTGGTTATATGCAGAGATGTTAGCACGAGAGGAAGAATAACACCAGGCTTCCCTGGGACAACTCCGACACCAGGGTCAAGTTAAACTCATAAATGATGATTAACACCATTTGGAGACAAGAAAATGTGTAATATGCTTGGGTTAAAGTTTGACAGAGAGGCTTTTTGTTTACTGTCCCTAAAAAAACCTAAGAGGAGACCGGTGGTGGTGGCGCATGCCTTTAATCCCAGCACTTGGGAGGCAGAGGCAGGTGGATCTCTGTAGGTTTGAAGCCAGCCTGGTCTCCAAGAGCTAGTTCCAGGACAGGCTCCAAAGCTTCAGAGAAATCCTGTCTTGAAAAACCAAAATCAAACAAAAACTAAAACAAAACAAAAAACCTAAGAGGAATAAACCCACGGATCTTTGATTTTTCTGACCGGCATGAAAACCTACGCAATGTGCAGAGTGGGGGACTGAACTGATCAAAAGCCAGAGAGTTTATTTACAGCTCAAGCGAACAAACCTGATTTCCTAATAAAAAATACTATTTCTTACAGGAACAAACAATGTCTTGTATTATACACATTTCACATATTTAACTATTGTTTTTATGCATTGATTCCTCCTGTGATCTCTGAGTAAACACATTGGGACGAATCTATTATCACTGTGGAGATGCATACTCAGGTAAGGCTGTTTCATCTTGAAAGGCCTGTGTGTTTATACCTGGACCCAGTGTTGACTAACTCAAGGAAGTAATGGCTGTTTTAGCCTTTTAGGTTTTACAAGGCTTTTTAAAATTAAATCTAATTTAGACTTGTTTATCAAAAACTTACATTCTGTCTGAGAAATCAAAGCCTGTAACATCTGGTTTTCCCAGCATGGACGTAAGACTGTTTCCAATAGGCTATGAAATTTCACTTCTTGGGCTGTAGAATGGGAGCTGGAAGGCTCAAGATGGGTCACTGTTCTAAGGAGCATCTCCTCATGTCTTGTGTTTCTGAGCGTGATGTTCTGAGCGTGAGGTGAGTGTGGCCAGTGTCTAGCAGCCCTGTAGTAATTGGAGTGGTGGGGCTGCATCCCCAGCACCCCGGCCGCCTGCTAGCTTATGCCCGAAATAACAACACACAAACTGTATTCATTTAAACACTGCTTGGCCCATTTCTATCTAGCCTCTTCTAGGCTAATTCTCACATATTAATTTAGCCCATTTCTAATCATCTGTGTGTAGCACCCCAAGGTGCGCTTACCGGGAAGATTCTAGCCTACGTCCATCCTGGGTCGGAGCTGAATCGCGTCTGCCTGGGAGAGCGGAGCATGGTGTCTCTGTCTGAGGCGTCTTACCTCACTTCCTCTTCCTCCCAGCATTCTGTTCTGTTTACTCCACCTACCTAAGTTCTAAGCTATGAGCCCAAGCAGTTTGTTTATTACTTAACCAATGAAATCAACAGATTGATATATGACACTCCCACATCACAGCCCCTACGACGGCTGAATGGGGAGCCTGCTGCTTCCACCTGCAAAGCTCAAGGAGTTCATACTAAACTTTTAGCAAGTAGTGGCCGTCTGCATCTTCTGTGGGTAGGCACAAAACAGTCTTTCAAAATAACCAGCCAATACCCTGGGGATATTGCTCAGTAATGGAGTCTTTACCTAGTATATGCTAGGCCCCGGGGTTCAGTCCCCTACACCACAGTAATAGACAATAAGCGAACAACAAACCAAGGAAAAGCCCCATGTCTTCTCTCTGGTTTGTTCTCTTTTCCCTTCCCCAGCTCTGCTGGTAGAACAACGGCACAGAGCACGAGAAGTGTGAGGTCCTGTAACAACGCTCCAAGGGAAGGTCTGTCTGGGATGGAATGTCTCTGGCATCTGATGAGGGGGTGCAGGTAAATTCTTGCTACGAAAGCATGACTGAGTTCCTGGTACTCAAGGAAAAAAAAAAAGCTTGGTGTACCTGTACTCCAGTGCTGGACAGGCTAAGAGAGAAGGATCACTGGGGTGGTTGGCCAGTCCGTCTGGCTGCATCAGGGAGTTCTGGGCTCAGGGAGTGAGTGACCCTGTCTCAAAAATTAAAGGGGAGCCCGGCGGTGGTGGCGCACGCCTTTAATCCCAGCACTCGGGAGGCAGAGGCAGGCGGATCTCTGTGAGTTCGAGATCAGCCTGGTCTACAAGAGCTAGTTCCAGGACAGGCTCCAAAAACCACAGAGAAACCCTGTCTTGAAAAAACAAAACAAAAAAAAATTAAAGGGGAGAGTATTAAAAGGAGACATCCAGTATTTATCTGTTTCTGGTTTTTCCATACACACAGAAACACATGCCACATGCCTACACATTTGTGCACATGCTTATGGTGTGTGTGTGTGTGTGTGTGTGTGTGTGTGTATGAGAGAGAGAGAGAGAGAGAGAGAGAGAGAGAGAGAGAGAGAAATGTTCACATATATGCACACATATTCTCTCTGTGAGCAATTTAGCCAGGGATCTTCTCAGTCTTCTCTCTCTTCCCTTCTCCTACTTTCTGAGGTGATAGCTTACAACTTGATAACTTAGTTCTAAAACCAAAAACCAAATACAAATGGCTAACAAGCAGATGCTGTTGGCCGACCTCTGTCAGCACCTCCAGTACCTGATACCGGAAGCATCCTGGTTGTCACACCCAACCTCCTACCCTCATCACTCCAGCCCTGACACTGGGCCAGGCCCCTTTCCCCAGCTTCTCTTTTCTGTATAACCCAGCCATTTTGGTTATGCTAGTCTCTTAATCTTCTGGCTCACCTCTGGCCTCTTAGCTCCTGGTTCCTGTCTCTCATCCCACCTACTTAGTGGCCTGGTTTACTTTGGACCGATGCCTCGGTGTGCCTGCCCTCACATCTACAGCAAACCTTTCCCTCAACCCATATCTAGGAGCAGTTTCGTTCTATAACTAACTTTTAGACTCTAAGGGTTTGGCCTCCTCTAATCCTTAAGTACATCTTGAGTATTTGGGGACTTAGATCAAGCCCTTGGCATTCTTTCTTTCCATTTGAGAAGATTCTCTATGTTAGGAATGCCTGCTTTTCTTAAAGGATCCCTGTTTGGAAACACTGCCTGAAAGATCCGCTTACACAGCTGCGACTTCCCTTCTGCTTTTCTTCGTTGGAAATTCCTTACCGCACAGGAGAGGGCTTCAGCCTGATAGGCACTCTCTGCAGCCCTTTTGATCCTTTGAACAACAGACCAGGTGAAATAGCTCCTTGTGCAGGGAGCCCCGGGCCAGAGTTAGGGTGGGAGAAGCCCCACGTGACCCTGGTCTTCTTAGCTTCGATTCAACCAAGCTGGAACCAAAAATCAACTCCTCTGTATCCTATTTTGAGTGGACCCTGTTCTCTATGGCATCCCAAGAGAGAGAGTTGTTGGATCATTACCTGTGAGCAGTGACTGTAGCAGTTTGAATGTAATTAGCCCTCATAAGCCCATAGGAAGTGGCACTAAATTGGTAGATGTGGCCTTGTTGAAGTAGGCGTGGCCTTGTTGACGGAAGTGTGCCACGATGGCGGCAGGCTTGAGGTCTCTTGCTTAAGCTTCGCTCAGTGTCACGGTCCTTCCTGTTGCCTTCCAATCAGGATGAAGCCAGCACCATGTCTACCCGCATGCCACCATGTTCCCTGCCTTGATGATAATAGACTGAACCTCTGAGACAGTAAGCAAGCCAGCCTGATTAGATGTTTTCCTTTATAAGAGTAGCCATGGTCATGGTGTCTTTTCACCACCATAGAATCCCTAACTAAGACAGTGGGATATTGCAACCTGGGCTTCTAGTGTGGGCTTAGTCCCAAAACCAAAGAGAACGCAAAGAGAAAAGGGAAAGATTTTTTTCGTAAGTCGTGGGACATAAGGGAAAGATTTTTCCTAAGTCATGGGATGTTCAGCATTCAACTGGGACAGCTGGTCAGCAGAGGGCAGCTACAACAAGAAAGCAAGCAGGGACTGCATGGCACAGAGAGGGAAAAGGGGCAAGAAGGCTGGCAGGGAAGGCCATTGATGAAGCAAGGAAGAACCCAAATCCTTTCTTCTTTCAGGCCCTGGGGCAGCAGGTGCTCCTGGCATGGCTGGTACAGGAAGGGCAGAGAGTACTCATTCACAGTCTCTCAGCGTCCTGCTGCTGTGTGGAGCCCACTAGGTGTGCTCCATCAAAGACAGGCTCCTCCCAGGGTCCCGGAGTCCTCCTCACGCTCCAGAGAGAGACCACAAGACAAAGTCTGTCCTTTCTCATAACCCTGTTCATAAACGGAATCATTCCAGAATCCAGATGATCACAGGGAATTGGAAATCTCCTCTGAAAAGTCTCCAAGCCCCGTCTGCTGAAATCACAACAGAAATTCTACTGTTTCTACCAGGTGCAGAGGGCCCTCCAGGCCTCTGGGCCCCTGCAGCTGGGTTGGTGACAGTGTCACTGGCTGGAACCCTGTCAGGGAGAGAGCGTCTCATGGGCTTCCCGGCAGCTCCAGTCTGACTCGGCTTCTTAGAAACCTCTTGGCAGCGGTGGTAAAAAGGGCTTATTCTTCAACATTCTGAATGAACCATCAGAGGCAGGGCATAGGAACCTGTGAATCTGGGCTGTGCAAAGTCCCCATCATGTCTGAAGCCCAGCTCGGGTTGAAAGCAGGCCTTGACGCTCCCGGGGGCGAGGAGGGAGTCTTGACAATTTACATGTCCAGCATGCACCACGGGCCTCCAAATTCAGACCGTTTTGGGTGAGTTTTAGGTGTCTTACAGTACTCCTCAAGGGCGGAAGATGCAGGATGCTAGTGAGAGAAGAGGAAGTGAGAGAGAGCAAAGAGCCCCTGTCTTCACAGCCAGGGCACCAGCCTCAGAAAGCCTCCAGACCTGCCCAGCATCCACAGCCAGGAGGGTTGCCTGTCTACCTTTGGTGGTCACAGACCAGCAAGTAGAATCAACGGATGGCCTAGGTCAGAGGGATAAAGTCACAACCATTTAGTGAGTGACCAGAGGAGGGCAGCAGCATTCCTGCCTTCTATCTTTGGATTCTCTCAATCCCAAAAGGTTTAGGATTCTCAGATAACCTTGGACTTCTCACAGCAAGAAAGGCAGGGGGCTGGTGTGTGTGTGTGTGTGTGTGTGTGTGTGTGTACGCACGCACATGTGGTGACCAGAGGTCAATTCTGGATATCTTTTATTACTTGCCGTCATATTTTCTGGCTTAGGTCTCTCCCTGAACAATTAAGCCCAGGGGTCCTGTTGCCTCCGCCTCCCCAGCTCTGGAATTACAGGGTCCCACCACCGCACCTGGCCTTTCATGTGGGTGCTCGGGATCTGATTACAGACCCTCACACTTGCGTGTCAAGCACTTTACTGACTGTGATTTTGATTTGCATTCCCATTTAATGGTTTTGAGCATCTTTTGACTTGTTTCTTGGTCACTTGGTCATCTGTATATCTTCTAGAGATGTCTTTGCTCAAGTTATTTTATAGTCTTAAGTTGATGATAGCAAGTGGTTTTTGTTATTTAATTAGAAAAGTTATTTATATATTGTCACTCTAGACCCTTATCAGACATATGAATTGCATATTTTCTTCCATTCTGTGGGTTACTTTTTTCATTTTCATGAAACGCCTTTGAATGTGCAAAAGTTTTAAGTGTTGGCTAAATTCAGTTTATATATATATATTTTTTTACTTGGGTTTTTACTTATTTTTATTGCTAAAATGAAGGCTGTAAAAACACGGATTTTTGGCTTTTCTTCCAAGACTTTCAGTTTTATTTCTTAAATTTTGACCTGTGAGGCACTTAAAGTTAACTTTTTTATAAGTAGTTTTTATTACATTTGTTTGCTTGTGTGTGGGTGCACACAATGAGGTCAGAGGACAGCCTGGGGGCGTGGGGGTGGGGCCAGTCCTTCCCTTCCTCTGTGTGGGTTCTTCAAGGTGCCAGGCTTGGAGACAGGTACTTTCACCCACTGACCATCTCGCCAACCCCAGGTTAATGTTCGTGTGTGGCGTGAGATGGGGGCTTTATGCTTTGTGTCATCCTCGTATCACTTGCTGCAGACAATGTTTTCCTCAATGAGCTGTCTCAGTGCTTAATGGAAATCACCCACTCAGTGTACAACTTCGGGATTTTCAGTTGTCTCCAGGTCTTTTTGTCTTTTAATGTCATCTGAGCCATTTGAGGCAAAAGCGACTTCTTTGTCTCTTCTTTCTCTCCATGTGTGTCTGTGCATGTGGACATATGTGTACTTGTATGTAGAGACCAGAGGCCAGTCAAATATCATTCTTTGCTTTTTGAGACTAGCTCTCTTAGTAGCCTAGACTAGCTGAGTCTGATCTGAAGCCTCAGGATCTGTCTTTACCTCCCCAGCACTGGGTTACACACTCTTGGCACCATCCCTGGTGGACCTTGCCTGCTGGGGCAATAAGACTCTGAAGTTTTCTTTCTCACCACCGCACTGTGATTTAACTGAATCACTATGATAAAAGTGTGTGTGTGTGTGTGTGTGTGTGTGTGTGTGTACACGCGCATGCGGGCTTGTGTTGCATTTTTCAGGCGATTGCTTGTCTTTATATGTGGAGGTCAGCAGTTGACGTCAGGTTATCTTCCTCAATGGCTTCTCCACTCTACATCTTTGAGACAGGGTTTTATACTGACCTTGGAACTCACCACTTAGACTTCTGGGCAGTGAGTCCTGGGAATCCTGTCTCTGTCCCCCAGGACCGGAAGTACAGATGTAACCACTGTAGGCACTGAGATCCAAACTCAGGGCTTCATGCTGGCACAGCTAAGCATTTAACCCACAGAGAGGTTTCTCCCGCTCCTTCTCTACCTAGTGATGGAGGATTGCATAGACTTAATACGTTAGAGATTCCTCACATGAAGAAGCCGGTTACTGAGCCTGACAGCGCTTGGCTGTTTGGTGTCACAAGTCCCTCTGGAAGAGGGCAGTAGAGAATGGAAACTGTTTACAACCCAGGAAGACAAATGGAAAACAAATTGCTTGCTAATTTGATTGATGCAAGGTCTCCAGAACGGCTGACCCTGTTCTGCGTGGAAGACATATTTCTTGACATTATGCTCCAACTCAAAGCCAAAGGAAAAGAACTGTTCACAGATGTTTTTCTCCCCAGAAGCATTGTTTACATATCTGAAACACAAAACTTCATAGCTTACATGTGTTTCGGGGTTTGTAAACTAGAAGTTAAGACGATTGTAGAAAGTGAAAACCTGGCTCCTGCAAGGGACAGTGGGGTCATTTTCTATTGCCATGTGACAAATTAGCACACATTTAGTAGCTTAAAGACACACTCACATTTATCACTTCAGTCTTCCTGTAGGTCAGGAGCTCAGGCACAATGTAGCAAGGTCTGTGGCTCAGGGCCACAAGGCAGTCCTGTGTGACCTGTGTCACCTCCTCATCCAGAGACTAAGTGGGGAAGAATCCATTCCAAGTTCACCCAAGACATTTGCTTGAATGGCATTACGCAAGCCTCAGGGTTTTGATTGCCAGAGGCCAACAGCATTATTGGCCCCCTTGAAATTCCTGGAAATTGCCTGCCATCCTCAGTTTCCTGACGTGGCTAGCACCTCTCTCACCAGTACCTCTGCCATGACCACTTCTTTTGCCCGTACTCTAGGGAAGGGCCTAGGGGACTGAAGAGCTGAGGACTGTTGGAGGAAAGGGATGGAGCTTGCATCCCAGCATGTTCTTGAGTTGTGTGTTCTCAGACAAATAACTGGAGGTCTCCTGCCTGCAATTTACTTATGTATAAAATGGGCCAATTGTCTTCACGTATTAATCAGGGTGTTTTCAACTGCAGATCAACGAGAAACAATGAAGAATCAAACCTTATTTTCATAGAGTACATCTGGAGATGGTACTTTAGGGACGGAAGCTATCAACGACTTTAAAGTCAGACATTTGTAGCGATGGTTTTATTTTGCTTCGTTCTCCCCACCCCCAAGGTGTCGAATTTTTCTCTAGCTTCATGCCTTCCTGGTTGTAGTTTGGATCCAGCAACTCTTAGTGTTCTGCCCTTGCAGCAAACAGCATTGTGAGCAGTCAAAGATGACTAGGCTTGGTGCCAGCCTATTTCCTTCCCTTCCCAGCCTTTTTTATTTAATAAGGTTTAATGTTTTATAAATGATAAGCTGTGACCTCCTCTCTCTTTGTGTGTGTATGTGTGTGGCTTATATTGTTTGCCTGTTTGTTTGCATTTTGCATGGGTGTGTACACGCGTGTGCTCATTCATGAGGAGGCCGACCAGTGATGTTGAGTGGCTTCTTTCATCATTCACTACTTTGTGTGTTAAGCTAAGGTCTCTGGTTCGAATCCAAAGCATGCCAGTTCTGCAAGTCTCGCCTTGCTGTCTCTGCCACCTACCTAAACACCGGGATTGCAGAGGCTGTCAGGCTTGCCTAGCATCGTATTGGTTTCTGCACCATGCCTTCCTTGCCATGGTAATGTGTCCATTTCCTCTGAAACTCTGAGTCAAAATTTTCCTCCCTTTCTCTGCCAGGTAAATTTTGATCACAGTGATGTGAAAGCAGCTAATACACGTTGGTGTGATGAGCTTTGACCAGGTGAACTTTGATTTCCCCTGGCCCCACTACTCCATTCTGTTCTTCTCGTCCCGTCCACATTCCTAATAAAATCAGCCTTCTTGGTTTGCTAGTTTTCATCTGGAAATTTCTTATGGCAGCAGTGAAAGTGAACACTGAATGACTGCCTTAAGAAAGCCACATGTGATAGTACGTGCTTCTACTCCCACTGCAGGGGAGGCAAAGACACGTGGAAATCCCTGAAGCATACCAGCCATCCTGCCTGGTCTACTTGATGACTTCCAAGCTGGTGCGCTGTGGAATATTATTTTAACTAGGCAAAGATGTGTTACTTTTGTTTATGCTGTGAGAGTTACTTTAACTGTGTAAAGGTGTGCTACTTTTGTTTATGCTGTGAGAGTTACTTTAACTGTGTAAAGGTGTGCTACTTTGGTTTATGCTGCATTTAATTATGTAAAGATGTGTTGCGTTAGGTTCACCTTGCCTGCCTAAGGCTCCTGAGTGGTCTCATAAACAGCCCAACAGCCAATAGCTAGCCAGGAGAAAGGATAGGTGGGGCTGGGGGGGGCAGAAAGTATAAATAGGAGTAGAACTGCAGGCTTGAGAAAGAGAAGAACAAGAGGAGAAGGAGGAGGACGAGAGAACAAGGGAACGGAGACACCGGGCCAGAAGTCAGGCAGTCGCCAGCTCGCAGACACCCCTGGAAGCAGTGAAAGAGAGAAGGTAAACAGTCCCGAGGCAAGCCATAGATAAAGAACAACAGGTTAATTATTTAAGTTAAAAGAACTAGCCAGGACATACATCCATAACTAATAATAAGTCTCTGTGTCATGATTTGGGAGTGGGTTGGTGGTCCAAAAGAAAAAGCCTGGCACACTAGTGAGAGACTTTGACTCAGAAAACAGAAAGGTGGATAGTTACTGAAGAATAACATTGAAGTTTGTTCTCTGGTCTCCCTGTGCACGCGAACACACACACACACACACACACACATACACACACACACACTTACACTTTGTAGTATAATAAAAAATTAATCAGAACCCATGAGTTGACTCCCAGCCTGGTTATGGATGAGGTATGAGGTCATTCTACTTAAGAATGAGGTGATCCACATCAACTCAATCTAATCATGGAGCACTGTGTAAAATTGCTGATTTAAAGCAGCAGAACCTGGCTGACGACTGTAGGCCGCAAGGAGAAATACCACCCTGATCCAGAGTCCCTGATGTTAATAAACCGTACTCAGCCCTTGTGGAAAGGTGGGGTTAATCTGAGCCAGATGAGTGATGTCACTAAGTTAATTTTTCACTGGGATTTCTGGGAAAAATCAACTCCCCATGTCAAATGGGACTCAGAGTTTTGATTTGAATAAACATTTTCTACTGTGAGCCTTCTCTCCCCAGTGCGAGCATTCTCCCCAGGAAACACTGGATTCACAGATAGTCAAGTTAAGATGAGGTCATCCGGGTGGGATGTAGTCTGTTATGAGCAGGAGGGGACGCATTTGGACGCAAACATAGGTGAAGACCTGGAGACACATGGAGAGGCAACCATGTGAAGCTGTAGGCCCAGGAAGGCTAAGGGTTGCCAGCTGCCCCAGAAGCCAGAGACTAGGAAGGATTCTCCTCAGGGTCCTACAGGGAGCAGGGCTGCTTTGACATCTTGATCTCAGACTTCTGACTGCTTGGAACTGCTTGAGAACTTGTTTCAGTTGTTTGAAGCCCCCCAGTTTAGAAGCTTTGTTATAGCAGCTCTTGTGGGCCCCCTTAAATCTGTGAACGGTTTGAAATGGGACTAGATTAAGAAGCAAATCAAATCTATATAGCATTATTACAGTGTAAAATCTTGGGGGAGGGGATTTGTGTGGATTAGCACGTGTCTCAGCCAAATACTTTGTACATGTTAGAACATCTGCATTCTCCTCAGAAAGCAGGGCCGGTCCACACTGTGTGGGCAGGTGGCTTGTTGTAATAAGGGTTCCCAAGCAATGGAAGCAAGCAATAAAACCGGGTGCATAGTTGAGTTGGTTGCTGTGGTGAACATCTGAGGTTCCAGCTGATTTTGTGTCTTTGAAGAGTTGTGTGAATGGGTCTCAGATTTTCGTTCATGAGAAACAGAAGAGGAGAGCCTATCTCCTGTGTCTCACCTGACTCCTCTTTCAGGATATCAAATCATTTTAACTTCTGGGCATGGATGAGTGTTGAGCACTTCCCAGAAGCCCTTTGCCTTGGTGCTGGGAAGCAAGCTGGGTCAAAAAGCAAATTGTTAACGATGAGAGTCACTTTCAGCTGTCCAAAACTGGTCACTGCAACTGTGGGTCAAATCCATAGCAAGTCTACTTTCGTTCAGGGGACGGGAACACAGAGCCAAACCCTCTTCATCACAGAAGTGACACGACATTGCCGTCCTGGTATTGTTTGTTCAGGGTTTTAACTTTTGCTTGTTTCCAGTCATGGTTTAAAGCATCCCTGTTCTTATTCCTCAAGGTCTTGTACTTACTCAGAGGTTTTGATGCCCTGGCCATCTTAATCTCGGGGACTTCTTAAGTTGAAATCAGCTCAGAACCCTGTAACTGGGCTTTGCTAGCCAGCATGCTGCTGCGAATGGCTTTCTCTACTTTAAACCAGCCTCTCTCTCTCTCTCTCTCTCTCTCTCTCTCTCTCTCTCTGTGTCTCTCTGTCTCTGTGTGTGTGTTTGTGTGTGTGTGTGTGTGTGAGAGAGAGAGAGAGAGAGAGAGCGAGCGAGAGAGCTTGGGCTCACAGTTAGAGATACTCATTAGTATACAATCTCACGGGATGAACATGCACAAAACAAGCGGAATACCGTGCATCACTTGTACAAGGAGAGCCCTAGGAAGCCAAGTATGGCTACATGAGGCTGTGGGATTCTGGATGTCACTGTACCAGACATAAATCTTAGCCCTCTGTGCCTCTTCCCCCGCTCTTCCCATCTTTTTCAATCAACCTTCTGGCTGTCCTTCCTCATGTCTCCTGAGGACATTTTCCCCCTTCCCCTAGGCCTAGCAAACTGGGCACAATCTTGGACCCTGATTGTGAAAAGAAGCTCTCTGCAGAGAATGATGGACAGCCTTCCAGCACTGTGGAGAGGGTGGACTGTCACGGGTTCGAGAGGCTAGTAACCTGGCCTCCAGAACAGTCGCTCCTTGCCCATCTCTGCCTGACTAGTCTGGTAGATAGAAACCTTCTAGAACCTATTAACCCAGCGGCCCACTGACTTCCACCAATCCCAAAGCTAAGAATGTCACCAGATCGTGTTTTGGGCTTAAACAAAAACCAAAAACCTTCCCCTCTCTTGCTGTTCCTGTCTCTGTGCTGTACCCGCCAATGTATTTTAAAGTTGCCTTGAGTTATAACATCCTTTGTACTGTAAAAATTTTCTGAAATTGCTTCCATGTTCCAACATGGAATTCAGGGTGATCCTAAATCTCTGTCCTCAGGCCTCTGTGGCCACTCAAAATAGCTCACGAACAAACTCTCTTATTTCCTTTAAGATGAGAGCTGTGTTTTTTTGAGCAGATAGCACATGCAAAGGTACTGATAACCCTACAGAGTGCTTTATTTTGTTAGTAGTTTAACGGTACATCAGAGGGGAAAGGGCTGTTTCTTGGGTAAGCAGGCTGCACCTGGAGGTCAGTATCAGTATCTGTGGGTGCAGCTGAGACCCACCTGACAGACAGAGATGGATGGCGCTTGATGCTGATGTTAGCCCAGCCCCCACACTCCTAGCCAAAAGTCAATTCCTGGGTTGCAGGCCCTGAATACAAATGCTAGACAGTCCTGATGGTCTGTGCACGTGAAAAGTTGTCATTCCCCCCCCCCTCCCCCCAGGCCTGCCACTCCAGGCAAGGCAGAAGCAGAAGCAGGTGAAGCAAGGCGCTGTTGGGAAGGCAGAGAGGTGATTGATTTTGGCCTGCAGCCAGCACAAAAGGGTGTGAAAAGAGAAGGGAAAACAGAAATTACACCAAGCAGCTTGGAAGTTTCCCAGCAAGCGGCCCGAGGTGTTAACAGCCAGCGGCTCTCTGTTTTCTCTGTCGGGCTCTGCTCTGCCACGAGGCTGGAGGTCCTGCCTTGAGATTTCAAAGCTGAGTAGTGTGCAGATGCCCAGAGCAGGCTGAGCAGCTGGGGGGCTGCAGGACAATCACCCTCACAGCCAGGCTCCGTCCACAGAACTTCAGCTGCAGGGAGCCTAATCCTCCAGCCCTAGCAAGCCTCCCACTTAAGTCAATAGACTTTCTTTCTAAAAAGCCAAGAACCCACCTCCTTCCCAGCAGGCACTCTGGCGAGGCCTGAGCTTGCTTGGATACCTGGTAGGGAGCATCCAGATGGGAGTCCATCTGCCTGAAGAGACAGAGCCCCTGACTCTGTCTAAGGGAAGAAAGTCTTGAAGCAGAAGGAGGAAGAGGGAGAGGCGGCGTGGCTAGGTTATGTCTGAGTGACCCTGCAAGGCACAGGAAAGGTTCTTCATTAAATCCCTTCAGCCATAACGTTAGGTTCTTAATGGCCTTTGAACCTCTCAGAGCATGAGCTGAAGAAAGGGGACAGGGTAGTCAGATGCCTCCCCTGGGGGCACAGTGAGGCTCCCTAGATAACTTCAGGAATCATTGGAGAAGAAATTGGCTATGGCTGAAAGTTAGGTAATATGTCAGCCAGCTGGCTGATACTGTAACAAGTATCTGAGATAATTAACTTACAGTTCTGGGGATTTCAGCCCATGATTAATTGACCTGATTCCTTTGGGGCCTGTGGCAAGGCAAGGGCTCCTGGCAGAGCACATGAACGGAGCAGAGCTATTTACTTCATGGAAAGGAAGGAAGGGGGAGGGAGCTGGGCTCCCAGAATCCCTTTAAAGGGTTAATTTCCCGGTGCCCTAAAACCCTCCCATGAAGGTCCTTCCCTTTCAGCCACCCCACCTCGCCTCCTAGAAGAACCTTTCTGGGGAGCAAGCCTTTACCATATGGATCTCTGAGGGACACAGGAAAGAGCCTGACTGTAGCAGCAAAGAGGAGGTGTTAGAGGAAATGCCACAGATAAACTTAGTAGGGTTTGTTTATACCAAAACCAATTCATGAACCAAAAGAGACTGAGAAGTAGGCTCTACACAGGAATAAATGGGAAGAGTGTGGAAGTACAGACATGTCTTCGTTGCCTACACTTGTCTTTTGTCAAATGTCAGTCTGTATCGATGTTAAATGTTTGGAAGATCATTTAAGATCATGTATTGTTTCATTGTTACCTTCAGTTTGCTTACATAGGACCCTAAGGTGCTTGATGTTCCGCTTAGCACCTTCCCAACTAAAAACTAACCAACCAAACAGCAACAGTTGCAGGATATTTGATTGTGCTGTGACATCCTGAGACTGTGTTTCTTATTCTTAAAAAATATCCCTGGGGTCTCCCGCCCCGCAGCAAACTCCTGCGGGTCCCAGCAGTGCCGGGCGCGGGCTCTAGGGTCTGGCACCCGAGCAAGCTTCTCACCAGCGGGAGGGCACGCACACGGCGGGTCAGACATATAAACACAGAAAATAGCCATAAATGTTTATTAAAAGGGGGGAGGGAGAGAGAGAGAGAGAGAGAGAGAGAGAGAGAGGAGAAAGAGAAAAAGGGAGAAAGAGGAGGAGAGAAGCAGAGCCCCGTGTACACCGGGGGAGAAAACAGAAAGAGGGAGCAATGGTGGGCGAGGTCAGAGGTTAAAAGGAGTGGGTGTGACCAGGGCAGGGACCAAAAGAATAACAGTGTCAATAACATTAACTTTGACTTGGGAGACAGAGCCAGTGACTAGCTGACTGGAATAAGTCATAGAGAAGTCAGGAATACAGATAAGAGAGAGGATGTACAGGAAGGAGTAGGGTGGGACTTAGAGATTTCCCGGTCTCTTTTTCCGTCTGGGAAATGTGGAGAAGACAGCTGGTCATTCCACTACTTCTTTGACCTATCAAACTTTTACCCCAATATCTGACTCCTGAGTCTTTATTGGTATTAGAACAGTAAGATAAAAACAACAAAGTGAGGACCAAAGACACACTATCTGCTTTGCTCTTAATTCCTGGGCTATTCTAAGCCTGGGAACTAAAAGACCGACTTAAGACCGACTTAGATGAAGGTGCCAGACAGCTCCAGGGATTGCACTAGCTGAGGCAGGGAGGGAATGAAGAAAGGCCATAAACAAGGACTCACAGAAAGGCTGGGTTCAGGTGGACCAGGCTCTGTCCTGGAGAAGACACAGCACTTCAGAAGCTCAGGGTGTTTGTTAGATACAGTTGTTTATTATATAGACGTGATCAGGAGCAGAGCTGGTTATTGCACACAGCTGAGCAAGGAGATGGGGTTTATGGGACAGATGAATATGGAGGGGCAGTTTCAGCAGAGGGGCAGTCTTCAGATGTAAACATCCAGGACAGAGAAAGCTAGGGTGGAGGTTGTTCTGCACAATCCATCAGCGTTCACACTCATACTAGAGGAAGGCTCTGCCCTTCCCATGAGTCCGAGGTGTTGGTGTCCTTGACATGGCTGTGCTCCTGTCAATGCTAAACATTCACTAGGACTTTACGCACGTCTTACAGAAAAGCTTTTGTGGTTTTTGCTTTGCTTTTGGTCAGGCCAACCGAGAGCGGCAGGATCTGCAGAATGACTACCCTCTGAGCTGTAGTCCAGATGAGGAGCCGCTCTCGGGCATGGATTGGTCCCATCACCATCTGTCTGTAGATTTAGTTTCCTGGCCAGAACTAGATTATCCTCTTTTGGAAGAGATGTGTGATTCTCTGTCCCAGAAAAAACAAAAACAACACAGCGACAGCAAAAGAAAACAGCTTTTCTCCCGAAGGCCATCCTCTGGAAATTCACTTCTTCATTCTCAATCCAACTCAGCTCCTTGTTCTGAGATCTATCATTGGTCCTTCCACGTTGTCACCATCTCTGTGCCCTAGAGGACTGTTATAGGTTCCCACATTTACTGCCCATGTCACCAAAACTTGTGTGGAGGTCATCACTTTCTGAGAAGGCTCTCAAGTTGAAGTGTGTTGTCCTTTTGAGGTGACCTAGTTGCATGGGATCTCCATGGAATTAACATGGTAGACAGAGGTTGAACATCCAGGGACAGACTGGACTTGGGGCGAGGCAGGAAAGAAGAGCTGATCTGTGCAGAGCTCAGATTGCTGCATTGGGAGGGACGTTGGCCACCCTTGGCAGAGTTGCAGCCTTGGCTGTCTGAGCCTGCTAGGTCTTTAAGGAATGCAATTTTATTCAGACAGTCCTGCAGACGTGAGCCAATATGCAGCCCTTCATGACTGTGAGTTCCTCTTGACCTCATTTAGCAAACTAAGGGACAAGTTGCCTGAGTGCGGCCATGAATGCGGCCATGCATGCCCCTCCCCACCCCACATTAAATTAGGGACCAGACTTTACAGCAGCTCCTCAACTTTTAGCACCAGGCTGAAATTTCCTCTGCACGCTCAGGGTAGACAGCTCTCTTTATCAAGCCTAATAAATAAATCACAGACCCATGAGACTCGAACATAAAATATAATGTCTGGTACCACTGGCTAAAATAAATCACCAATACTCTGGTAAGTGGGTCATCTTGATGCTGTGCCTAGACTTAGGGACCTCCATGGTGGATTGCATTAAACTCGGATGAAGCAGAAGGATGTTGTTCAGGTTCGGAGCTTTGAGTGGAATCAAAGCAGCTGGGATAAAACATTAGCCAACAGGCCCCTTTGCACGGGGACATGGAGACATGAGCCTTGGCTGTCTGCTCTCCAGGGGTTTCAGGACAGCTCTGAAGATCAGCCCCTCCCACTACTTCTTACCCTCTGCCTTTGACAGACACTGTTGTATCTGTCTGATAAACACTATTTTTTTTGGGGGGGGGGTGTTTAGTGGTGTTTCAGGGAGCCCAGGTTTGACTAGCTGCACCCATATAGTGGTTTTGAACCCATCAATAACTCTAGTTCCAGGGGCATCAAACCACAGACAAGGTACACAGTGAAGGCAGGTGGGTAGAGAAAGGCCTTAGTTTCTTCCTATTGTATGATCCGGCTTTAAGCCATGATGCCACGAATGGATTCATGGCATATAGCGGGGGGAGGGGAAGGGCGGGGCAAGGGTGATTTTAGAACCCTCCAGCAGGACCTGCCTGGTGTCCCTACTTTCTTCCCCTTCACTGAGCTACTCAGCCTTTGTTAAGTAGAAATAACAACGGGAAGTCAGGAGTGCAGGGCCCGATAGGGGCAGTTTTCCCTGGTAGTTCTCTTTTCTCTCCCAGAAAAGGATTTGGTTGAGGACTCAGCAGACATGGAGAATGAGCAAGACTTAGAGTTCAAGCAGAGGTTGGTTTTTGTTTTAATTCTGTTGGGATAATTTATTTTATGTGTACGAGCTTCTCTGTGCATGCATATATGTGCATCACATGTGTGTCTAGTGCCTGCAGAGCTCAGAAGAGGGAGGACATCAAATCTTTTGCAACTGGAGTTACAGTTATGAGTCACTATGTGGGTGCTGCAAACAGAACCTGGGTTCCCTGAAGGAGCAACACGTGCTATCAACTGGTAAGCTATCTCTTCAAACCCTGACCTTGTTCTCGTGTGGGCTAATCAAGTAGTCATCTCACAAAATAACCTAGAGAGATGGGATATCTAGAAAGCCCCATGTTAAGGACAGCATGGTTGGAAGAGAATCATTGGTTGCAGAAAGGTGAGGTATAGCATGTGGCTGTCAACAGCTTTAACAAGAGCGCAGACACTCAATGTATACGGTGGTTGGAATAAGAAATGTCCTCTGTACGCTCATATATTTGAACACTTGGTCCCTAGTTGGTAGTGCTGTTGGGAAAGGTCAGGAAACCTTTGGTCTGCACTTGTTGGAGGAAGTATGTCACTAGGGGGTGGGCTTTGAAGTCATTGCTTCACTCCACTTCTGGCTTAATTCATTCTGCCATTAGCATGTGGTGGAGATGTGATCTCTCAGTTTCCTGCCCCAGCCACCTGCGACCATGACCTCCCTACCATTATGGACCCATCTCCCTGGACCCAAAAGCCAAAATAAACTCTCTTCTATGAGTTGTTTCTGGTCATGGAATTCTATTGCAGCAACAGAAAAGTGTCTAATAT
This sequence comes from Microtus oregoni, assembly GCF_018167655.1. NCBI lineage: Eukaryota > Metazoa > Chordata > Mammalia > Rodentia > Cricetidae > Microtus > Microtus oregoni. The sequence goes on along the minus strand of NW_024543833.1, from coordinate 2,920,286 downwards.
ATCGTGTTTCAAAATTTTGCTCTTGGAATAAAAGGAATTTTTGCAGGTAACCTAGGCTTCAGTGGTGCAGAGGATGGAGAAGATAGGGAAGGAATCGGGAACTTGCAAATTATTAGCCCTGAGTTCACAGGGATGCCTTCAGATGCCAGTGAAAGAAACTGATGAAGGCTGGCTTTTGTCAAAAGGATAGTTATTGTCGTCTTGACAAAAACGTGTATATGGGTGCTTCAGGGGCTGTCTCAGCAACATTTATGATGTCACGATTGACTTGGGGCCTTTCCATCTCTTCTCCATTCCCTTGGTCTCTTTTGTTTATCATCCTTTGGGTTTATGCCTCATGATCTCAAGAAGGTTGCTGCCAGTCCGGCACATCACATGTATTTAAACAAGAAAAGCGATGGTAAAAGCTTTTCTTCTTGTGAGGCCCTTTTAGTTTGAGTGTTGAAAAGTTTCTCAGGAAGCATCTTTATATCTAGCTAAGCTGGGTCACATGCTGTGAATTGCTCCCAAGAAAGCAGAGAAAACCACTTTTTGGCTTCTAAGGAGGAGAGAGGCAAGAGAGGGGTAAAAAACTTGGCTTTTGGACAGCCAACCACAGTTAATGTCCCTAGTCCCAAGGGCAAGCATCATGCTGTAGAAAACAGAACACACAAAGGCCTTGACTTTGGACCTACAGCTTCCTATGGGACCTTGCTTCTGTCTCTACCTCTGTAAACCTGGGTGAGGGGATCTCTTTTACCTTCAACACCCCTAATTTTATTTTAAAGTTCTTTCAGGTGGTAAATGAGCTGTTCAGTGGTGTTTATTATTATTATTAATTATTTTGTTTTTTGAGACAAGGTCTCTTGTAGCTGTCTGTCTTGGAACTCACTGTGTAGACCAGGCTGGACTTGAACTCACAGAGGTCCACCTGACTTTGCCTCTTGAGTGCTAGAATTAAGGGCTTAAGTCACCACTCCTGGCTCTGTGATAGGATTTTTAATTTAAAGAAACTTAGTTGGTAAAGGCAACTGCGGCTCTTCTTTATTGAGGGATAAACCCTGTCCACAGACTGATGGAAAGTGACTTGTAAGGGCTGCCTCCTGGCTTTAGTTTGAGTTCTTTTCCCTGTGAGAACAATAGGCTCAAAATATTGAAGAAAAAGACCATTTGTCTGAGCTAGGCTGACAGAACTCCTCTTAAAATGGAGGCATCTCTGGCCCAGAAGGAGCTGTGGAGGAGGATGTGCGTCTATCTTCTTTTGCCTGACATTCATTGCCTCCGAAGGCAGCTTCCCCTGGTTCTTCCTTCCAGATGTAGGCCTCATAAAAATTTCCTAGAGCCCTGTCTAAAGTTTAGTTCATGTAACAACAAAGACTAACAAAGACTGGTCCTGCCCTTCCTGCACCCCAGTACATACACCTGAATCTATATCCCCAAACACAGAACTTAATTCATCAGTTTGGTCAGAAGTGAACCTAATCTGGCTACTTTATTGTGTGGCAGGGATGAACAATGCTAGTTAACACAGAACAGTCCTGAATGCAGGACTCTTCCCTGTGTGGGTATGAGGGTGGTATACTCCAGGCAAAGGGTGTTTTAGACTGGGTAAAAACTCCAAAGGCTAGTGTCTTTGGGTCAGTTTCTGTTTTTAGATGGGAGAGTGATGCTCAGATACTTGGCCTCATGTTGTTCTAGTTGTTGATGTAAGTATTTTTGCAATGGGTTTGTATTTTGATTAGTGGACTTTAGGTCAAGCGATTATTGTCAACACTGGTTGGTCCCTCTATCAAAGCTTACACAGAACACAGTAATGACTTCCTCCTGCCAGCAGAGGGCCTTCCTACACAATCCTCAATCTTAGAGCTTCCGTGCTTTTAGCCTGCAGCACACCCTGGAGATGTAAGCTGTGCTAGCCTCCCAATTCCTTCAATTAAATAAATCGAGATGTCCCAGCAGGGAGAGGCACAGGCTGGGCACAGGCCAGCCTGATGACCTGAATTCAGTCCGAAAGGAGAGAACCAACTCTGCAAGGCTGTCCTCTGACTTCCAGCCCCCCATACCCAGGCTTCCCACACATATCCTATATATACGAACAACACACATACACTCTTATTAATTTTGATTGTGTTCATTCTCTGAGGAATCCTTGACCAATACAGCAGGGCAGGGTTTTACATTCTGTAACCCATCGTAATCTCCACATCATTCAGGCCCAGACAAACTGACACATCAAACGAACCTGTCCCACCTGTGGGAGCCTGTTGGCGAAAGATCACACCTTTGCTGCCTTTTCCCCTTCCAGTCTTGGGCTATTGGCACTGCATGCACCCCTCTCCAGATCATCTGAGGGTTGGAGCTGGGATACCACTGTTGATGTGTCTGGGATACGTCATTGTCATTCAGAGATGAATGGCTGTTGACAGTCATCTCGTACCTTGCCTTGTCTTCAGGTGGCCGAGATGCAGAGCATCACAGCTAGGAATCCCATTGGCCTCAAACCTTGCCATCTTCAGTTCTGGGATAGTTGGAGGCAATTGCTTCCCATTATGCCCCGGGGGTAATAACCACGTTAACAGAATGAGCACATACGGTAGCTTGTAATCCATCAGCAAGTTGAGCTTTCATAAACAGGGCATGAGTTAATAAGAAAAGGAATCCCAGAATTGCTTTGCCTCAGCACATGGGCTTTGTATTATTATATTTTAATAATGCAATATATGCTTAAAAGTATGTAGGCACATGGGACCAGATGGGATCACTAATAATTTAATGACATATTGCCTCTGCTTAGCTGTGTTTTCCATGTAAGGTAAAAGCCACATATAACTACGGAATTGCAGGAGACACAAATGCATTCCATGTCACTTTGCAGTAAAGGGTAACTTGGCAGGCATTGGTTGCTTGAAGCCTGCACTTTCCCAACCAAGTCTAGGACCTAGGAGGACTGGTCTTTGGCTGAGTCCTGAGATAGCATCTGTGCCCTTGATTAGTTATGTGATCTCCCAGGCCTGGGCATCAGGCTTGATCTCAGGAGGAAGCACCTGGAGATAAAGCAGCTAGGGCACTACACGATCACATGACTGACCATGCCCCAAGAAGACTTAGTTCCCAAGGCTCAGGTGGGGAACCTGGTAAGTAATACACTATCACGGGGGAATTCTACATCGTTGCTGGGACTATTAACACGTCTACAGGTGACTGTCCTAGGAGGGGACACCTAGAAGCTTGTTGCTGACTTCTGTATGTCATTGATATTCCTTCTCCTTGTGACTTCAGATATGGATCTGCCCGCTATAACAAACCATAACGGCCAATGTTCCAGCTTTTCTGAGCTCGTTAAGTCCTTAGAGTAAATCATTAAGCCTAAGGGAGGTCTTGGGAGCTCCTAACACAGTCACTCAGCTAAGGGAGAGATAGCAAGAAAGGAACTATGTCATCAATAAGAAATCAATACTGTGGAGCCTCTGAGGGCTCACCATGGGGGAATTTTGCAGGTCTTCCACTTGAACCTCTATTGCAGAATATTTGATCACACTGTGGGTCCGGAGTTTGTGTTAAATAAAACCTTGGGTTAGAAGGTGGAGTCAGCAACTAGTGGACAGGAAGTAGCCTTAGAGAGTTAGAGGGAGCCCAGAAAACCGTTAGAGAAACACAGAAGTAGTGAGGAGGGACTTGGAATTTGGCAATCGTTTTTGGCTTGGGATAGCGAAAGAGTTACTCTCTTGCTAGGTTTCTAGCTAAGGAGGAAGGTCAGCTGGTGACTTCTTTGCCTCTCTGAGCTAGCAGGTTTTCACCCCTGTATCTGACTCTTGAGACCTTCTTGGTAGAATAGAATGAGAGAGACTGTTAGGAACTCGTTTGGTTACAGAGACAGGGGCAGGGGCAGTGGGATGCAGAAGTTCCTCGGCCTGAGCAGCGGGGGCGGTGATTGCGGCACCACAGTTTGAACCGGTAGATTGAGGTGCTGGACCGACAATAACACAGACCTTAGCCCATTTCCCATATTTACTCAGGCAAACTGTAGAATGGTTGGTGGCAGATCTTCTTCCCCCCTCTGACGCCAAAAGTGCCCAGTGTGGTGCTCTGCAGCGCCGATGGTGCCGACCGCCCTGCACTTAGGAGTTTGGGCCTTGGTTGAATGGAGCCGGCACAGAGAGGCCCAAGAGGCTGCCATCCACTTTGCCTGAAGGAGCCCATTCTGCAGTGTAGAGTTCTCCACAGCACAGGCTGAGGCTGGCTGCTGGTTCCGGTCACATGCTTGCGCATTCTTTCCCAGCTCCTTCTGCTTCCTGTATTTGCTGTCCTTAGACCATTTCCCATTATAGCTCACTCGTCTCGGAACCGCATCTCTAGGACTGATTCGAAGGGCCAGCCTAGGCCAACGATAGCCACGTTCTCACTGGCCACTGAAATCTCCACCACCATGTCAACGGAGAGCAAAAACAGACTGCAACATCCTTGTCTCTAAATTTCTCCAAGCTCTGTCTCAGTTCTGTGTTCACGAGCTAAAGGGGGAGAAGACAGACCAGTTGTATCTACGTAGCAGCTCTGGGATGCGGTGGGGGGGGGGGGGGGTGAAACACACTCATCTTCCGTACAGTCCTCTTTGCTATAGTCCGTGGCTACCTGTCTACAGCTGTCACAGAGCCTGAGCCAGGCTACTGTGGTGGTAAGGCCAACATGGTCCTGTGACAGGGACCTGAAAGCTGGTGTCATTCCAATGTTGAGATGGCTTTTTGATTCAGAGTGGGAACAGCCAAGTCCTCTTAATGAACTGGAATTCAGTCCATGGTTAAGCTGAGTTGCTTGGCTAAGCCTGGTACCAAGGAAACCCATATCACAGGTGTGGTCTCTTGGCTGTATTCGGTTTTCTGACCTCAGACTGTACCTGGAGCCCTGCCATATTCTATTGCTAATTTTCCTGTACCATTGGATGCTAAGAGGCATCAAGATATAGGGATATTTACTCACCACCCCGACGCCTAAATGGCCAGCAAGAACACCCAGCTGTTTCATGTAAGACGAGACCTCTGATATATAGACTCCATTGGTTTGACCCTGACACTTACCAACAGTGGCTTGGATTGCTAATCCCAGATTACTGAGACTTATGATACTGATGCTAGACTGGGTATGTCTAGGAAACCAGCAAAGAAAAGTCAGGATGCCATGGTGATTTTCACCTTTAGCACTCCGGATGTAGAGGCTTGTGTATCTCTCTGAGTTCCAGCCCACCAACAAAGATAAAAGAAAAAAGAAAAAAAAGTGAATTTCCTGGGGTAGCTCAGAAAGGCATACCGTCATCGGCTTTCGTCTCTATACTTTGTGTGTGTGATCTATGTTTTCATGTGGGTGAGTGCGGAATTCTGTGTCTGTGTGTGTACATGGATGCCAAAGGTCAGTGTGGGGTGTCTTCCTCCATTTCTCCCCACTTAATTCTTTAGGAGAGGATCTCTCACTAACTCCGGAGCTCATCTGTTCTGCTAGGCTAACCGGCCAAAGATCTCTAGTCTCTGGGGCTCTGCCTATCTCTGTCTCCCATCCCAGTGGAGGGATTGTAGATGTATATGGTGTGCTTTGCCTTTTAGCTGGATGCTGAGGCTGGAACAAGTGTCCTCATGCTAACACAACAGGCTGAACCATCTCCCCAGCTCCTTACTTCTGTTTCTGAAGTTCAGTTACAACTGCTTGTCTTGAGTTCAGTTTTTATTCTCGTAGGAAGGAAAGGAGAGATTTGAGACTCCCAGCCAGGGCAAGGAGTGCATTGCCAGCACTAAATGCTCTCTGCCTGTGTCCTGGACCCGCTGTAGGCTGACTGTTGATCCCGCTGGCATTTGGCCCTCACCTTCCTGTGCATGCTCTGTTAGCTCCCACCTGCCGGCACCTGTGTCCTCTTGCCTGTGGCCATTTGGGAACTGTTTAGATGTAGTGGAGGCCAGAGTGACTTGGGAGGTGCTCTATCAAAGGTGAAGAGTCAGCAGTAAGTATCCTGAGATTGTCCTCTATTGAAAGGATGCGTGCGTGCTCAGGTCACCCTAAGACCAATTTTTCAGCACCAAGGAGATTTATTTGTCCCAGAGGGACAGAGGGCAGGGAATAAGGGACAAATACAGGAGATAGGGGACAGGGGAGAAAAGGAAGGAGGCAAGGGAGAGGGGACAGAGATATTTGTCCCAGAGAGACAAAGGACTGCCTCTGGAGAGAGAGGAGATAGATATGGCCCATATGCCTACCCATGGCAGTTTACAAAGGTAAAAAGAGCACACCCTGTGTTAGGAATGAGGAGCTTAATTTTAGTTGGGCATATAAATTAGGGCAGCTGCAAGGGGGATATTTGTTGCTGGACTGCAATACTCTAGTAGCTGGACCTTGGTAGTCAGCCTCAGGAGGAAGTAATCAAACAAGGGAGGAATAGACCTCAGTGGCTACCTTTAGTAATGTAATCTAATGGTTTTTTTTTTTTTTTGTTGTTGTTGTTTTTTTAAACAAGATGGAATGGAAAGAAAGGCAAGGCCTACCAGAGCCATGTTTGCCATGCTCAGGCTGGCTAGAGTCCCTTCGGCTATTGAGCCAGGACTCTGTCTCCCAGAATTCCCCACACCTCTGAAAGACACAATGGCAGCTGCTTGGGGTAGGGACTTGAGCCCTCTGTTGGCTGCTTTCTCCTTTCTGTTGCTTTCCCATTACCCAGTCAGTGTTTACTGAGACCCCCCTCCCCCAATATCTGAAGGAAATCAGTCTATGCTTGTGCCCTAGTGTCTCTGTTCCCCGCCTGCCCCCACTTCCTCCCAGCTATACAGGCTCCAAGTTGGGCAGAAATTATCTGTAGAAGCAGCTAACAGCTTCTAAGATCAGTTGTCCTGGGACTCCAGGCAGCTAGAGGTGATGAGGTAAAGAGAGGGGCCTCTCACCGTGACCCTGGCCCTCAGCATTGTGTCCCATCTGCCGTTCCAATTATAATCCCACTACGTGTACCCAGATGGGCTGCTAGGACTACATGGGTCCTTAAAAGAGTATGTGGACTCTAGTTCCAGCTCCGCCACTTCCTAACATGGGGCTTCGTCTCTAGGTTTTAATGTACTCTGCAAACTGAGGGTGTTGGAGTGGAGAATCTGTAAATCCCCATCTACGGCTAGATCCGTATTTGTTAAAGAGTGAAGGGGGCAGGTGGCGTGTCTTGAACGGAGATGTTTGATACATACTCACAACCATAGTTATGAGGGGCTGTGTGACTCTCCCCACCTCTCCACCTGGAGCTTGGTGGCTCAAAAGAACCCCAGCTTTCACACAGGCTTCCCAATTGCCTGTTTTAACCATTCCAGCTGAAAGTCTGACTTTGGTGCAGGAGAAACTTGGAAGCAATAACACTGATGCTAGAAAGGATTTCCTAACCAACTTGCCTAGGAAATACTAAGTTACATGAAGTAGAATTTAGCCTAAGGAGCGTGGCCTCCAATATAACTGGAAGTAGGTAATGTACTGGCCAGGGTGGGAGTGTGCGGCTAGTAAGCCACGACTGGAAGGTTGAGCAGCCCCCCAAGGCATCTTGTTCTAGGGCTCAGCGAACTTCTGCACAGGGTCAGATAAAGAATATCCGAGGCTTTCGGGCCATGCAGTTTCTATTGCAACTTCTCAGCTCTGCTGCTGAGGCAAGGCAGGACAAGCTGTAGCTTTGATGAGGATGGAAGAGATGGGGACACTTACTTGGGCACAGAACTTAAGCCAAAAAAAAAAAAAAACCAAACAAACAAACAAAAAAACACAAAAAACCCCAAACCAACCAAATAATAAAACCCAAAACCTCAGTAACTAAGATATTTTAATGTGGTTATTTCCCAAATGGAAAATTTTATTTAAAAAGCCTCCCCAAGATAAAATATCAAGAGTTCAAATATAGACTCAGAAGATATCTGAATGCATGTGTGTAGCTATGTTTCAATAAAACCCTTTGGCGTGTAGGCAAGTTTGCTGTTGATGTTATACAGTCCCCTAAGGACCTGTCAGGAAGTGTTAATCTTAGCATTGTGTGACTAGGTTTAATGTGAAGTTTTCCTTTTGGGGTCCTTTCCCCCCTTCTCTTTGGTGCTGCTCAGGCTGTTCATCCCCCTCTGTTTTATATCCTAAAGCGTTTTAGCTCAGGCTTCAAATTGGGCATAGAAGTTTCTCTACAAGAAAACTTCGACAAGGTTTCTGTCCTGACTGTGGGCTCTCTCTTCACTCCCACCATCTAGGGAGGGAGGGAGGCAGACATCCCTCATGCTGACCTGAAGCTGTGCAGAACACCCAATCCCATACACAAACACTCAGGTGACAGTGGCTTCCATGACCAAGATAGTTACAAAAGTGACCAAGAGGGTCGGTGAAGTGAATGTACTCGACAGAGTGGATGATTTGAGTTCCAGTAGGGACACATAGAACTAGGCGAGCCTTCAGTGTGCTTCGTAATTGTGTGGAATGTAAGACTAATGAGTCGTTTATTTCTGGACTCTTCCAGTAACTACCTTCAGACTGCAGACTGTGAGCACTAAACTAAAACAGCGGGGAAGAGGCACTGCTGAACAGTGGGCAGATGGTTTGGGAGAATCTGATGGCTGGCTCACAAGCCCGCTCATCTTGGCACAGGTGTGTTTCAATAGCAGTGTATTCTGACCCAAGAGCCTTCCTGAGAAGTCAAATTGGAACCAAAATTTAAAACCAAATGGTCTATTATTTATTGAGTAATGAATGAAGCTAGGGCTCAGACTTTGATACAGGTATTACAAAACAGTCAGCTTCAGAAGGATGCAACCTCAGGTACCTGTGAGGGGTGTGGCTCAGGTGGCTGTTGGAGACAGGTTCTCTGCAGTTTCATGATGTTGAGACCTATGACAATCAGCCCCTATCAGAGGTTTGGAGTCGACACCAAGACAGCAGAAATCCACAATATGGACACTAGGCCCCAGCGGTGAATTCTGGACTGTGTGTAGATTCTCTCCTTCCAGACCCTCACCCCCACCGCATCTCCATCCCTCGGAAACACTGGCCTTCGCAGCACAGGGAGAAGCCAAATGAGGCACTCATGACTCAACCACAGTAAAAGACAGGCTCAGATAAGATGTCAATTAATGTGACAATTCATGATGAATCTATGTTCATAAAAGTTTATTTGGCTCATCCTGATCAAGTTTAATAATATGTAACAGATTATTTTAAGAACATGAATAATTATAACAATTCTCCTGTCATGACAGTTCTCTGCAAACTCATGGTCAATCAGCAGCATGTCCCTTTACTCAAAAAGTAAAGCTTCCCTCTGAGGACAAATGGCACGTGAGGAGTGATATGCATTGCATTTTCTTAAATGAAAAAAAAGCAAAACCTAAACACTTTATATTTACAAATTTTCCACTTAAAACTGGTCAGTGCGATTAACTCTGTTTTAAAATATAAGTTTCTAATGCCGTGTAGGGTTCAATATACAAATCATAGCTAGATTTAAGGTGCTGCGATATGAGGACAAATACATTCCAAAGAGATTGCTCGACAGAACAGCTAGACTTCCTGTGGGTATCTTTGGGATGTCGGCACGGGTAGGGGAGGATAGATACCAGCGGCAGAGTATTCAGGAACAGACTGGGAACTGTTGGTGTCCCCACCCCACGCTTCTGCGGAGGGCTTTGGACTCCAAGTGCATCTTACTCAAGCTGTGAGGACATGGTTACTTTGAATTCTTTGTCATGGGTTCTGCAGGTTGATTGCTGCCTCCTCAGGACACTTGGGGTTGGTAAACCCCTTTAAACACCTAGTTTCTCTCTCTGTGTTTCTTGCCCCCAAGGTGACTAGCCCTCCAGTGACTCCCTTAGGAGTGCTCCTGGTTAGCCCTAAATGAATGCTCAGGTTCAAGGGCAACATTAATCAAGGCTGACGGGCCCTCTGTGGAACCTTCCCTCCTTACTCGTTTGTTTCTGTGGATAACACCTTATTGCGCCTCCTACAAATGAGCAATCTGTGCCGAGAATATTTGGTTATGAAGCAGGTTTGGAGAGGAGCTGTGTACGTGGGTGTGGTGGGATGCTGGGAATTGGACAAGAGGGATTCCTGAAATCGCCATCTTCAAACTCATCCGTGTATGACATCCACTGGGGAGCGGGGGCTGGGCTGTGCCAGTGCATAGGGCATGCTGGAGGAGGTGGCACGCACAGGCCTGGGAGGGGACAATTCACCCAGAGACCCTGACCCTCTCTGATCTGAAGCAACAACTTCAGCCGGTCTTGAGTTTGGGCAAATATAGGGATGTGGCGGGTGAGGGAGGACATTTAAGCACTTGGGGGAGTCATAAAAATATGTCTGGCAGGTGGGAGAAATAAAGTGTTTCTGATTCTAGTTTTCAAATACAGGAACATTGTTCTAACTTAAAAGAATGGATGGGACAGATGGAAAGGGACAGCTAGAAGCACTTGGGACCAAGTTTGCTGACCAAGCTAGAGTGACCCCAGTAGAGGAAGACATTATTCTGTGGTCAAATCCTGGTCCAGGGGGCAGGAGCCTGGGATTCAGACTTCACCCTGACAGTCAGTAGGCCTATGGTCCTAACTCAGACACGGCTTCTCTGGGCCCACGTGTCCATTTTGAGACTATGTGGGCCGCATGGCTTGGAATCTATGTCTGCAAGCTGCTTCTGCCCCCTTGACCTTGGTCGGGCCGTGGACTGCTGTCCGACACCCCTTTCATCCCTGCATTCTGTCACTTATAAAACACAGGCCTCCCACTTCGATGGGAAAGTGATAGCTCCCAGCCGGGCTCCATTCCAACCCGTTCCCAGAGGTTAAAGGCTAGTTATTAAGGCAGTTTAAGAAATGGACATTCTTCTCGCTCCCCGGATCCTCGGGTGTTCTGCTAACCCCAATGCAGCAGAGAGGGGCTGAAGGAAGGGCGAGGGGAGCAAGAAAGTAGTCCAGCTTTCTGGGAGGCATCTTGCTCTGGAAGTTCTCCCGCACCCCTGTGTGCTCACCACCTTTCTTTGGAGAAGGCTTCTGTCTGGACAAGGTCGCCAGGGTGCTCAGGGATGCACGCACCGTTGAGGTCTCCCAGTTTGTTTTCCGGTAGGTCCTCGGGTTTTGTGCAGAGCTTTAGGGCACGCGAGATGAACACATCTAAGTCGAACTGGGGACTAGCACCCCCATCGATGGGTGTTGGGTGTCCTGGGGGCGAGACAGAGAGGCGGTGCTCCGGAGCATCAGGGGGAGGACTTGCACGCTCAGGGCCGCTTTGCGTGCTCTTGACCCACTGAGCGATCTCTAGGAAGAGGCTGGCCGGCTCATCCTCACGTGACACCGGGTCTGCTGCTACCGCAGCCATGGTGGGTGTGCTGGCTGCCTGCTTCCAGTGTGACAGGTCCAGGATGAGCTTGGGTTCTGAGTAGTGGTGGGGCTTGTTGTCACGCCACAGCAGCTTATCTAGGTAGGATGGGGACCCCACCTTGTAGTCGCAGGAGCGCCCATAGTCAGCCTCAAAGGCACGCTCCATCGATGAGTGCGACTGTTCCAGGAAACGCTCGGAGCTGCTTTGTGAGTCTTTACGTGGGTCTACCTGAACATCCTCAGTCAGCGGCGCAGAGCCAGCGCGTGGGTCACGCTGCACCTCACTGGTATCCTGGCACCGGTCAGGCCTCCACTCCAGATCTGACGACAGGCTCACAGGGTACCTGCAAGGGTGCAATTGGAGATGCGTTGGTAGACCCAGGCAGGATGGGGAGCCAAATTACTTTATCCCTGACTGCCAGTGCATGGGGCCTGTGAGACTGCATTTCTAGCAGGCGCCCTGATCCTTAGACCGCATTTTGAGGGGCAAGCCCTAATGGGTGCTTCCTAACCATGGATCAGATTTGAGTCGTAGAGGAAGATTGAAATAAGTACCAGGTATCCCTTGCTGCCCACTACTGAGGTTCTGGTTCAATAGGTCTAGACGGCCCTGCTTGGGCATATTTGTGAGACTCCCCCAGGGATTCTAAGATGTAGCCAGGGCTGATAACCTCTGCCATGATGGATCTGGACAGGTGCCCTGTAGCACCTTGCGTCCAAGCAGAGCAGATGGCGCCTGCAGAAAGATCACAGACACCATCAGGGGAGGCCAAAGATCCTTGGAATTCTGCCCTCCTATGGCTGCCCTGCAGCCAAGGAAGGTGCAATCAGATAGCCAAGAGCAAATGAAGGGCAGATGGGCAGGCAGGCGGCTGGCTGTCAGCTCTAGCTGGAACCTTTTCTTATGACAGGTGCTCGGGAAGGGAACACAGACAAGGTGGTAGCTCCTGGACAGCCATGCCCCGAGCCAGAGGCCTGGTGCTCACACAGCACAATTAGACCAGCCAAGGCCAGGCAGCTGCAGCCCGGAGACTATGGGGTACTCTGGCTGTAGCGGGAGAGGCAGGGGAAAGGCTTGAGTTGCCCACCTCCCAGGGATACCATTAATGTAGGCATGGCTCTCAACTCAGCACTGCCCTCTCCCTGAATGGCCTTGAGATTGCAGGGTCCTTTAGGAGAAGAGCTGGAAATGCCAGCATTTTAACAGTACATTCTCTATTGCCATTGCAGCAATAGAGGACTTAGTGTTACTGCCACAGCCTTAAAGGGGAACAATTAGCACACCACAAAGGTGAAGGCCCCTGTAGCAGTGCCGTGGACTTGATCATCCTGGTTCCTTGTGCAGGTGAGACGGGGAAGGCTGGGAGCAAGAGTGTCCGGGTTGATACTATCCTGAATTGACAAGCAGTGACCTTAGTGGCCCTGCTATAGTCTTCCCTGGTGCCAATGCAACATTGTGTGCCCTGAATTCTGTGGCATGGACAGTGTGTGTGGGGGGACACGAGTCTAAGAACACAGTCTAGAGCAACCCCAGTATGAGGCTGGCAGAGGAGTCTATAAATTGCTATCTGCTGACAAGAGGAAGCTGGCACACCTGCCCCAAATAACAGTGCCCTGCCCCCTCTTGGCGCCCCCTCAATTTGAAACCTATCATCTGTCAAATGACTAAAAAAGAGAAATTGCCTCTCTGTCACTTATGTAACAAGCTGTCACATTCCCATGGCAGCAAGGCGCCCGGTTAGTCCCCTTGGAACTGATACAGCTAAACAAGCACCCTCTGCTCTGCCTTTCCTAAACTGAGCAGACATCAGAGGGTGCTGTCCCAGTGCCTGATGGGAGAAATCCAGGCCAGGACAGGAACTGCACTCGTACTACTCCCGCAAGGACGGTTTAAAAATCTGCTCTCTAATACTGACACCTGTCAAGGGTCCATAAGCTAAGTGAAGCTTAGCAACAAAGCTCTTAGTAGTTTGGGGCACTGGTACAGTTTGGAGATGGCCCTGCATGGGTTTTCTGGGTAACAGGATGGATGCCAGTGCCTTAACCTTGAAGCTGTGGCTTTCTCACGGGCAATAACTGTGGCACTGCCTCCTTCAGGGACACTCGCAGGTGTGAATGATGTGCAAAACGAGAAATGCTTTGTGACAGCGAATTCTGCACTCTTTTCTTGCTTTGCATGCTTTTTGTGGCCTTTTCAAGGGCAAAATCCTGCCTGACAATGGAGGTCAGGGGCAGAGTGGCTGCCTCGCGTACTCTAGGAGAAAAACTCCAGTCTGTTGTTCAGGAAACACTACAGTAGACACACGCTGACACCTGCCCAGTGTGCATGCACTGAGTCATATGTTCAGTGGTCTTAGGGTATCAAGGAAAGCTGGGGGCTTTGGTCTGCAGAGTGGAAGTCCCTGACTCATGGGCAGCACCAAGCTGGCTACTCGCTGGGACTGTCTGGGGACAGGAGGTAGGCAGGGAGCTGAGCTGGGGAAAGGAAACGGAGGTCACGGAGGCAAAAGGGATGTCAAAGGAGATGGGGGCATGGCTCTGACACCAGCCCTGGACACGCACCTGTCCCAGTTGGAGAGCTGGCTCTGGCTGGCAGCCATCAACACGATGTCATCAATCTCGTCTTCAATGCGGAAGGGGTGTTGTGAGGTGGGCTCATCCTCGGGGCACGAATAAGGGCTCATGTAGGGGTGCTGCAACCCCATCTCCGCTGTCAAGCGGTCCATGGGGTTAAAGGTTAGGATCTTCTCCAGAAAGTCAATGGCTGTAGGGAGCAAAGCCAGGCAGAAAGGTCATGTACGGCTCCTGTCAAGCTGAGAAGAGTTAGCATGGTGGCAGGCCCTGGTACTTTTCAACTTTGTGTTTGCAGAAAGTAGTTCTTGGTTTTTGCAGCAGTACTAAAGGGAGGTGCTGAAGGTCTCACTGCTGGGGAGGAAGTTGAGGCCACAGTCTCAACACTGGACCACTCTAAACATAGGGGGCTATTCTTGAGACACACGTGCTCACTTCCACTGGGATCCCCCTGGAGACAGCTGGGGCAGCTCGGAGGAGTGGGAATCTAGAGTATTCAAACACTACTTGTTGACTGGGTTTGAGGACTTCTGGAGGAGGGGCAAGAGTCCATGGGAGAAAATGCTGAATGTGGAGATGTACAGAGAGGGAGGGGCAGGAGCTCATGGGAGAAAGCCCTGACGGGAAATGGAGGTGTGTATGGCAGTTGTGTGTGTGTGTGCTCGTGTGTGTGCACATGCCACGGCTCCTGTCTGAGGCCAGAGTTCTTTCCACAATATGTCACCCTTGGAATTCTCACCAAGACAGATGAATTAATATTCAAAATTACTCAGCACTCAGCCGTACCCTCCTGTGCCTGGCAGCCACCAGCCAGTGACTAGATGCAGGGGACTCTGAGGCGGGGGCACAGATACCTAGGAAAGGAAGGCTATCTGCCAACCGGTATGGCCGTACTCTCAGCAGTTGACAGCTGTCTGGGATGTGCTGGCTGTTCAGCATCCTGCACCGTGGCTACAGTGCATCCCCCCTGAGTGGGACTGTGTCCGGGTTCATCTCAAGGCCTGGTTTAGGGACGTGTAGTGCTTCTCACCCCTGTCATTTCACTGGCTCCATTTGGGTCGTGTTCCAGCCCACACAGTGGAAAAGAGACAGAGCTGAGCCTGTGATACTCTTAAGGTTCCTCAGGCGGAACTCAAACCTGCCCCTCACTACTGTCCTGGACTTCTTTGCAGGAAACACCAGCAATGTAAACTCAATGACTTCAGAAGGTTACCAGCTTCCCAAGAGGATGCAGTGGTCTTGTACGACCCTGGCTGGAAGACCATTTAAGTACCAGAGACGCTCTGAGCATTCCCTGACTGTAGACCTGGAAGAAATTCCACCTCAGATTGCTCAGGACTGTACAAATCCAGGCATGGGACAGCTCCAGACTGGCAAGTCTTTCCTCTCTGGGCTTCCCCTTAGTCCCATGTGTTACCCATGGCCTTTAGGAAGGTGACAACGGTCCGCTGCCATCTGCCATCCTTCTAAAGAAAGGCAGGGAAGCTGGGAGGAGAGATCCCTAGCTCCAGGCTGCTCCCCTGATGGGCGAGATTGTCCTTGTTCCTCTCCATCCAGTGCCCGACAGATCTGCCCCCTCTAACTTTACCCCTGGACTTAGCTCTGCTGTCTCTGATCCCTAAACCAGAGTTACCCCTCTGTTTTATTGGCCTTTGTTTTAAGATGATGGTTGTGCCCCCTCTACAAATCCCTTCTCGTGGCACCCCATTGGCCTGGATCTTCAAGACTCTCCTGAGTGAGGATGGCTTGTGACTGGGGCCATTCTGGACTAATATGTCTCCCACTTTCAGCCCAACCCCCAGTCTCCACACCTACAGGAGTTTGTGCAGACTGCTGGCCTCTGGTCCCAGCTCCCTGGCCTTTCACCTGTCATGCGACGGTCACTCAAGCTGCTGAGCAATGCTGTCACTTAGTTGGAATCTCTTTCCCTTTGGGGGTACAGCCAGGCAGATCCTTTGGCAGCGGGAACAAAGTTGAGGGCCACCACGGTTCCACTGGGCTTTTTCTCCCTCTGCCAGTTCAAGTCCATGATGCCCCATTATCTCAAGACTAGAGGTCACTGGGGTTATCTTTGAAGACAAGAGGCAGACTGGGAAACACAGTGGACAGTGAAGTCATTAAGGCTTGAGGGGGCACTTGGTCAGCTCCAGGATCAAGTCCAGACATAGAGAAGGTGGCCTGTGGAAGCCCATAGCATCTGGGCCCTTCCTCTCCTGATTGACCATGACATTCATCCATTGACTCCTCCACCTCCTCCAGTTCAGCTCCTTGATCTTTTCCAGCACCTGGTGGCTCTCTTTTGTCCCCCAAACCCCTGGACTCAGCAGTCCCTAGGATGTGTTCCTTGACATACTCAACTGGGAAGGGCTTCCTTGTCTTCTGAGGTTAGACTGCCTATGTCCCTTTGGATTCTCGTGCCTAATCCAGTTTCCCAGCTTCAGGGGACTCTCATACATTGACTGGTTATGACAAGGAGCTTTGTCTTCTGTCAGGTGTTGACTTTGGAGGCAGCGTCCACCCCTCTCAAAGCCACATTGGTGAGGGGCTGCTGGGGGTGGCTGCTTGCAGACAGGAACGGACTGAGCAATGAAGTCAGATCTAGGATTCCTGGAGCTCAGGCAATGGCTCCATTTCCCACCTTCCTCAGGGGGACGAGGGTCACATGGTAAGTGGCAGCATTCTAAGAGGTGTCCGAGTACCTGAGTGACCTTGTAGAGCAAACCCACCGTATCGGCCCAGACCACTTGCCATCACTTCACTCTGTTAACAGAACAATAAACTTCAAAACATTTTTTTTTTCTCAATAAGAAATACATCTTACTCAAGCTGTTGGGATCTGGGATCCTTCATAAAATCGGCTGAGGTTGTATCCCACCTATATGTGAGACCCACTGATAATGTAGCACCCATGACCTACCGAGCAACTCTTGCACCATGGGCTTTGCTGAGCTCATGTTACCGCTCCTGTTAACTGCTACAACCACCCCAGGATTGGAGCTGTGCCCCAAAGATGGGTGTTGAAGGCTTGGTCCCCAGAGCAGCGATAGTCAGAGGGAGGCCTTTGGGAAAGGCGGGCTCTGACCTTACCCGTGGATCCATCCATAGTGCACTCACAACTACAGACTATTAGGAGAGCAAGCGAGGTCTGATTGGACGAAGTGGGTTCCTAGGGTACGTTCTTCAGGGGTGTGCCCTGTTGGTGGCATTTGCTCATCTGTGTGTGTGTACCACCTTCCCTTGATCCTGGTTCAAGCTGATGACACAGTCAGTCACTGGGAACTGAGCATCCGTGTAGCCCTGAAGCTGAGAACGCACACATTCTCTGTACTCTGTCAAGCCTCCGGGGGAGAGAAAACAGGGAAGCAGACACGAGAGGAGCGTGGAAGCTGCCACGTGGCCAGAAAGCACAGGTTGGTTGTGTTCTTTATCCAAGTGTTGCCACCGTAGTCTTCTTTTGAATTTCAGATATTTTTCTGCTTTTCTTTTTAATATTTATATATTTCTTACTGGTTGTGAACCCGTAATCCCCAAACCTAAACACCTAAGTGTTCTAAAATGGGAAACTTGTTGAGCTTGTAGATAGGAAAAACACCAGTTGCCAAGGGGTGCTTGGTGTCTGAATCTCATGTTCTGCTCTTTGGATGGAGGCCCACACGTCGTTGCCCCTGCCTCAAACGGTGAAGCCAGAGCTCAGCCTCTTGGCATGGTGCCCCGGTGCAGGCTTGGGTACCTACCTTCACTGTTGACATCGGGGAGCAGCTTGCGCAGTGGCCTCTTCACCTCCCAGGTGCTATTGACGAAGGACGGCATCACCTTGAGGAGCTCTTCCTTGTCTTCCTCCCGGATCACAGGGATGGTCTCTAGGATGAGCTGCATCTGTTCCAGCTCATGAGCCCCTGGGAAGGCAAACGCCACATGGGTAAGTTGTTTCCCTGGACAGCTGTGTATGTGGACATTCCAGAGCAGCTCCAGTTGGCTAGAGAGGTAACACCGTGGGGCAGCAGGCAGCTCTTAGCTCAGAGCTGAGGGACTTGGGTTCTAATATGCCCTCTACCACTAAATTTAGCTGTGTGGCCATTGCAGAATGCTTGGTGTCTTTGGTGGCTCTGATAAATATAAAAAACAGGGATTTCTTCTGGTTGAACATGACACATCCCTCCAGGGCTCCTGTATTTGAATGCTCAGACCCCAGTGGGCAGTGTTGTGTTGGGAGATTGTGGGCTTTTGTGATCTAGGGCTTATTTCGCTGACACAGGCCACTAGGGGAAGACTTTGTGGTTTAGAGCCCTGCTTCTGACCTGAGCTCTCTGCTTCTTGTCCACCCCTGAGACGTGATCAGCTGTGCAATAAGCTCCCATTGCCAGTGACTAGGCCACTTCAGCCACCAAGCCTTCCCTGTCGTGACACTAAGTCAGGACAGACCGCTGCTTCCTTGAGGTGTTTCTGCCAAGTGTTTTGTCATTCAGTCATCAGGGAAGTAAGGGGTACAGGTTTGTATTGTATCTACTTCTGTCTGAGGCTTGTCTCTTCCGCTAGCATCTGGCGTCTCGTGTGATCTGAGTCAGCTGATGCTGAGGAGATGGGGAGCAGCCAGGCTACAGCTTTGCACACTCTCTCCTAGGCTGAGGAAGGAACAATGATAAGGCTAAAGAGAGCCTTAAGTTTTCACAGGAGGAGCCCATCCAGGAAAGTCTCAGGGAATAACTGTTGGCTCCGGAAGGCCCTCTGAGCACACTCCTTGTGTGGGCACAGGGCAGAAGGTGGCTTCTGCCAGGTCAGAAGGAGACATGGTTGGGGGGATAGAGACAGGCAGTCACTCACCCATTTGCTCATTCATTCAATAGTTATATACTGAGTGCTGTGGTGGTTTGAATGGGAATGGCCTCCGTAGTCCATCCTCTCAAGTTTGAATACTTAGTCACCAGGGAGTGGAACTGTTTTGGAAATGACTAGGAGGTATGGCCTTGTTGGAGGTGTATCACTGAGGGGCGGGCTTTGAGGTTCAAAAGCCCACACCAGGCCTAGTGTCTCTTTCCCTGCTGCCTGCAGATCAGGATGTTGGTCATGGACTCACCCTCTGACACTGTAAGCAAGCCACAATTATTTGTTTTCTTTTGTTACATTGCCTTGGTCATGGTGTCTTTTCACAGCAATAGGATGCTAACTAGGCCAGGAGCCTGCTCTATGCCAGGCACCATGCTGAATGTGCAAGTTCTCCCTGCTGTAAAGCGGTTTTTCCTTCCTCTCAGCCTCAAGGCTTTTCTGACTCCTCTCTGCCAGGCTGGACCCTCATACTCATCCCTCCTGGAAAGGCCTCCCCGGCCACTCACTTGCACAGGAGCCCCCCTTTGTCCACTGGCTTCTGCAGAGTCCCAGTCTTCCACAGCTGATGGCTTGGGGAGTATCATACCTTAATACTTCATCCAGCACTATGCCTATTCAAGGGCCCACAGCTTTGGGAAGTCCCTTAAAGAGAGGTCTTTTCTCCCTGTCCTGAGCTCAAAGAGAGTCAGCTAAGGGACTCTAGGAGCCTCTTGCGGGCTATTCTCTCTAGACGAGCACTTTAATCATTTTCTAAGGGACCAAAAGGTCAGCAATGATCAAGTCAAAGACAGATGCTGGTACTCTCTAACCCACTCCTCTCCTCTGTGACATAGAGACCAGTAACACACAGCCCTGAGCTGGGAGTCCTTCTTCTCCTTTGTGAGCCCCTGCTAGGAAGCTATTGTGTCCTACCTGAGGCAGCAAGTGGGGTGAACTATGCCGTGGAGAAAGGGCAGGAACCTGGGAGTCAGGCAGCCCTGGGGGCCCATCAACTCTTCCATCAACACCTTGGAGAAGTAGGATGACTTCTGACACTTACAATGTAAAGAAACCCATCCTGTTGGCACACCAGGAGGTGCCAGCTCAGGCTAATGTATGGTAAGCCCTGGCTTTCACTGCTTCCTAGAGCTGGGGAACATGAATTTCTCAGAGAAGCCAAGGACATAAATCCACGTGGGAAACTGATGCTGTCATCATCCCTGGTGAGCTTTGGGGATAGATGTTACTTGAGGGAGGGGACATTGACATTCTGAGTTTATTAAGGAGCCACTGGAAACCGGGAGCAGGGTGCTGCCACTGTGACCTCTCTCCCTTCTCTTCTGACGTGTCCTTGGGGTTAGAGACACTCTTACTAGCTATTGGCTTTCCTACCTCCCTGGTAACGAAGCTCTGGCTGTCACTGTCTGCTTGAGCATAGCCTTGGTTCTCCAACACTGTAGCCTGAGGGACCGGGGCTGGTTTAGAATCCCGAGAGCCAGCGAGAGCATCATTTTGTGCAAATAGGTGGGAACCGAGGGAGGTTGGAGGGATCTAAGATCGAGGAAACAACCTGAGAAGCAGGTCTTGAGACCTGGTCCAGAGAGAGGGAGGTAAAGCTGGTAACCCAGGGACGAGTTAGAAGGAGCAGCAGACAGTTGGCTGCTAACCAGCATGACAGGATGAGGGTAAAATGGGTTCTCCTGGATTAAGAGCAGTCAGGCCTACGGTCTGGGTGTACAGAGCATCTATGCCCAATTTCTTCATGTACTCCACTGAGGTGGAGGTATCAGAACACAGCAAAATGGCTAGTTAATTGCAGAAGTCCTGTGCTCATAAGGCTAATTTGAGCTTTTTATAATATTTTTGTATGAAATCATAATACTATGTCTACAAGAAGTATCATAAAAACCACAGAAGTTATTTCAGCAAATGATTAGCATTTTGGGGGCTCAGGGAGTGTTTTGTACACGGTTTGAACAACACTGGGAAGGAAGCACGGGGCCTTGGTTAGTAACTTACCAGCGAAGAGCATTTTTCCTGTGAGCATCTCAGCTAGGATGCAGCCAGCTGCCCACATGTCGATGGCTTTTGTGTAGTTGTTGGGGGACAGGAGCAGTCGTGGAGAACGGTACCACTTTGTCACCAACCCTTCCGACAGATAACCCTAAAAAGATAAAGTCCTCTATGTTATCAGCCAGAGATCTGCCATCCCTCCCACCCTCTTGGTTTTCCTCCCAGAGAGGATTGGAGCTCCTTCCAGAATCCCTCCTGCCCTTGTTCCTTTTCTCTTGACCATAGCTGTGGGACTTTATGAGAGGATTCTTCATCGTAGAAGGGAGGGATCCAGGGTATCATTATTTTGGAATGAATGGCTGTCCACACCCCCTGATATAACCCAAGTCTGCTCACACTGGTGCAGAGAAAAGTGAAGAGAAGCCATGCTCAAGTTCATTGCTGCCATCAACTATTGTTATAAAACATTGGAATTATATTTATCTGGTAGCTGAATCTGAGAAGTAGCCATAGATTTGAAATTGAGCCAGTGAAAGTGGTACTGATGATGGGAATTAACACTGCCCCAACAGGTACCAGGCAGGTCCCTGATGAGAACAGGAAAGACCTTAAAGATACAGGCAAATGATAACACCCACCAAAACTGCCTTGAGTCACAGGGCAGCCAGGGCTTCTGTAGGACCAGGAGAGCCTGGGGATTCTACAGAGCTTAAGCAATGATTCTCAACCTTCCTAATGCTGTGGCCCTTTAATACAGTTCCTCATGTTGTGGTGACCTCCAACCATTAGATTATTTTCATTGCCACTTCATAACCATCATTGTGCTACTGTTATGAATTGCAATATAAATATTTTTGAGATACAGGTTTGCCCAAGGGTGTCATGACCCACACACATTGAGGATTAGATATTTTGGCTGATTTGGGTCACTGTTTATGATTTGTAGTCTGGGTTCAGTCCCAGTTGCACATGGTGACAATATTTGATGCACAGACAGGGAAATACATTTAGGCAACATAGAACTAGTCTTCTCTGTAATTCAGTAACTGGGCTGGACAGTGTAGCCAGATTGTCTGTGTGGATTTCCTGGAATGGTTTATCACTGAATGAAAATCCACAGACTCATTTGTAGGTAAACGTTAGGACTAAGGGGAACATAGGAAATTCTGGGATTGGTCTTGCTATTTGCTGTGGCTCCCAGTTTGGCATCCAAATTTTTCTTTGTTCAGATATAAAGAGTATCACAGACTCAGGTTAAACCAGATGAAAAAATGAGGAAGCCCAGGTACCCAGGAGCTTTTGATGCATGCATCTGACACCTCTTCACTGGTAGAGCAAACATGGAAGAACAGGCCCAAGACTGGAAGAATAAAGGGAGGGCTGAGGGGAGATGCTTGTGATATTGTCATGTGTAGATTTGGGGGTTTGCTCCTGGCTCCTACTTCCCTCCCCAAGTCAGGCCCTGGCAACTAGAATCCTTCACACCCAGGGCAGCTGATGGCAGCTCTAATTTTCTTGCATCTTTCTGTCTTGGAGTTGGTTCTAAAGATATTCTTGGATCTATCCTTGTCCAATACTGACCAAAAAAGCACCTCTCATTTTGGGGGGTTCTTGTTCTACAAACCAGAAATAAACAGGCTGCAAAGAGATCAGGAAGAACCTAGGTGCCCTGCTCACTCTGAGAGTTTTGTCTGACCTATTTCAATATTTTAATTTTTTTGGTCCAGTCACCTTTCTATACAATTGCATACATTTCAGTCGGGCTTGGTCAGGGAAGTCTCCATGAAGACAGACCGGGCAGACTTTCCTTGAAGGTGGTGTGTCCAGAGAAAGCCTGGATGTCCCACACCTTTGCACTGTATTTCACCTTATTGCAGCCCCTCATCTGTGTTCTTTGAACTTCAACCTGTGGACGTGTGTCCTTGCGTTCTGTACCAAATGAGCCGAATCCAGGGAGAGGTCATGGAAGCCTAGCTGCTGGGTCAAAACTTCCAGAGACAGGGACTTGGTATTGCTGTCTAAAGTTGGGACTCTGGTGGCACTGGGGGGACTTCCCTGTAGGATCTGATGCTATCTCCAGCTAGACAGCATCCAGGTTCAACTCACTTTAAGACATTGTGGGTTTTTGTTGTTGTTTTTTTTTTTTTTTTTTTTTTTTGGAGACAGGGTTTCTCTGTAGCTTTGGAGCCTGTCCTGGAACTAGCTCTTGTAGACCAGGCTGGCCTTGAACTCACAGATTTGCCTGCCTCTGCCTCCCAAGTGCTGGGATTAAAGGCATGCACCACTGCCTGGCTGACTTTGAGGACATTGTACTGGCTAGTTTAATGTCAGCCTGATAGGCTAGAATCAGGAAAGATAGGAACCCCAACTGAGAAAATGCCTCCATAAGATTGGGCTGCTGGGCAAGCCTGTAGAGAATTTTCCTAATTAGTGATTGATGTGGGAGGGCATGGTGGGTGGTGCCATCCCTGGGCGGGAGGTCCTGGGTTCTAAAAGAAAAGCAGGCTGAGCAAGCCACGGAAGCAAGTCAGTAAGCAGCACTCCTCCATGGCCTCTGCATCAGCTCCTGCCTCCAGGTTCCTGCTGTTTGAGTTCTTTTCCTGACATGAACTGTGATGTGAAAGGTATAAACCCTTTCCTCCCCACGTTGCTTTTGGTCATGGCGTTTTATCACAGCAATAGAAACCCTGAGTAGGATAGACATCTAGCTGGTGGTCCTTGGAGAACTAGTTACTTGCTGGCTCCCTAATCACATGTCTTGGAGTCACAGAGGTGATCTCTTGGGGGTAGATAGGAAAGGGAAATGAGTGAGACTTCATTTCCCCTTCTGTCCTCAGGATGTCCTTTAGATGGCTAAAATATGCCCATCTTTGACCTCCATGCCTGACTTGCAGTGCCAGAAGCTGCTTCTCACTTTCCTCATATCCGCTGGCTGGATGTTCTCAGACATGTGGTCCTACCTGGATGACACCTGAGACAGTGTCATCTCTGAGCTCCTCGGTCTGTCACCCCACCCATCCCCAAGACCATCAGGTGACCCTCATGGGGAACATCTCTGGTTTGTTCCACAAATGCTCCTTCCTTGGCCAGTCTCTGTGTATCTCTCTGGCAGCATCACTAAAGACTCTGAAGAACTGGCAAAAGGGATAAGCACCACCCTTGGGCGGTCTGAACCCCGTCTAATGAGAAGGTTCTGTGGGACTCATTGGCTCTTCTTTCCGAACACACTCAACTTCATGCTCACTTCCACTTCCTACTTTCCAAGATGGGAGGGGAGGCTCTCTAGGGGTGATAGCGCTCATGGTTTGCCTCATTTTAAAAAGGAAGAGTGAGTATAAATAATTATAGTAGTTTCACTTTTAAAAAGTCAGATTGATTGAGATGTAATTTTTATAGAGGATAATTTGCCCTTTCCATGTGTGGTTCTCTGAGGTTCCCTTTCCCCTAATTTTTATTTTACAGGTTTATAGGTTTGGGTGTTTTGCCTACATGTATGTAGGAGCTCACATTTGTGCAGTGTCCTGAGGG
Source organism: Microtus oregoni (assembly GCF_018167655.1). Classification (NCBI taxonomy): domain Eukaryota; kingdom Metazoa; phylum Chordata; class Mammalia; order Rodentia; family Cricetidae; genus Microtus; species Microtus oregoni. The sequence continues at coordinate 2,896,050 of NW_024543833.1, read as the reverse complement.
ACCAGAAGAGGACATAGGATCTCCTGGACTTTTACAAAGAGTTAGAAAGGGTTGCAAGCCACCATGTAGGTACTGGGAATTGAACCTGGATCCTCTGGAAGGATAGCCAGTGATCTGAACCACTGAGCCATCTCTTTAGTCCCCTTCTGTGAGTTGTGTCAAGGGAGCCTCTACTGTCCTGGTCTTGGTATTTCATAGCTCAGTTATCTCCAACAATTCCATCACATCTCCTTTTGGTCATTTCTAGCCCCAAGCATTGGCAACCATTGTTTTCTGTTCCTCTGAATTTTTGTATTTTTCAACTTTGTTTGTTGACACGGTCTCACCATTGGAGCCTTCTATGAAGGCTGGCCTTGAACCCCTGTTCTTATTTTTTACTTATATGTGCACAACTTTTTGCCTGCATATATATTTATGTGCACTGAGTAAAAGCCTGTTGCCCTTGAAAATTAGAAGAAGGCATAGACTCCCCAGGAACTGGAGTTCCAGACAGTTGTGAGCCACCGGTTGGGAACCGAATCCACATTCTCTTAACCTACTCAACCGCCCCAGCCTCCAACTCTTGAATCTGCGGCCTCTGCTTTCCGAGTGCTGATATCACAAGCATGCTTCATGCACCAGCCGTCTCCTTGACTTACTTCAAACACAATACCATAGAAGTGAAACCAGTTTGTGGCCTTTTGAGTCTGACTCTCTGCACTTAGAACAGGACACCTTGCTGTGTGTACCGTAGCTTCCTGTAATTCTATAAATCACAGGGACAAGCCAAAGCTTTCGGAGCTCTTCACTTCCGGGTGGCTCGGTTACAGAGCAAGAATGGCTTGGTTCTCTTTCCTAGCCAGAGGGTGGGACTGACAGAGGTGGCTTGAGAGTTGTCACCAAGAAGTCGATAGGCAGGCTCAGATTGAATGTTCTGGAAGTAATCCACCTTACTGTAGAGCCTATGGCTGGAGAAAACGGAGGACACAGAACTTCCTTCAGAAACACCTCCTCACTTACACGGCAAGACTGCTCACAGGCCACAGTTTTGAACTAGATTGTGATACAAGCTAAGACAGTTCTTTACTTTTCAAGGAAAACAACAACCCCCACTGGATTAGTGATAACCTCACTACAGTTATTTCCTTATGGATGCTGGCCCTCCAAGGTCTTTACAAAAAAAAAAGATATATAGGGGTGTACTGAGAAGCTAGAGGACACAGAAGATTTGGGAAGTCAGTGTGTATCCTAAGCTCTGTACCAAGAGAAGGCCTGGAACAAATAGGGCCTCCACTCCTGGGTCTAGGGGCTGAACACTGGGGCCAGGGAATCCTGGCTGGACAAACCCTAGTGACGTGATTGGAGGAAGCCTAGGGTGGAGTAGTTCATGACATCATACTGATGCTTTGAATCCAAAAGAGTGATGGTTGAGTAGGTTGGAGTGACATTCAGAATTTTCTAGGAAAAGAAAACCTACAACTATCTAGGCACGGGGCTTGATTTGTCAGCAGGAGGGCTCATAAATCAGTGAGAGGGAGGCCCTCCACTGGCCTCTCTGTGCTGCCTGTGGCTCCATCAGTTTGAAGCTTGTTATCAGGGCTCAGAGTTGTTGTCTTGGATGCAGGGGATGCGCACTGAGAAGCAGCGCATGCATAGAGCACAATTCTGCAGGCAGGGGTTACAGGCAGGGATCTCCATAAGACTGTGAAGCATCGCTGCTCCGAGAAGATTAGCAGCCGCCACGCTCAGGCAGTTCTCCCTGACCCCCTCGTGGTATACAGAGGGCAGGGCTGGTGATGCTTCAGATGGTCTCACCTGCTGCTCTCCCTTCCTTTGGTGGCCAAGAAGGACTCCAGAGGCACAATGGGGGAGCAGGGATGGTAGCTGGATACAGTCTGTCCTTCTGCAGCTGTTCCCACCAGGCTATTTTGCTGTCTTTTTGTATAGAATCCATAGAAGGTTTTGCTTTCAATGGCTTCAAAGTGTTTGGGAAGTGATCTAGCAGCAGCTGCCCTGCACAGAGTGTAATTGTGGCCCTGGTTGATCTAGACAGAAGGTATAATTAAAGCTCTGAGTGTTCCCTTCCCACGGGGAGCAGGGGGCAGCCCTCCCTGCTGCCTGTGTAGGGACTCAGAATAGTTTAGATCCATATTACTCTAGCAGCAGGGGCTGTCACTACCCCAGCAAGCTACACTGGGCAGGTGGGTACCAGGTCTGCCTGCCCGCCCACCCCTCCATGTCTCCGCTGCTCTAGCCTACCAAACCCTTTAATGGCTAGGTGGCCACTAATCCCTTACAGGTGTGAGTAAGTAGGACTACCTTCTCCATGAATAAAACCTCAGTCATCTCCACTGTGTGTGCATGTTGGCAGGAAGGGTTGTTTCTCCTCCTGAGTGGATGTTTAATGTGGCCACCACTCCCAGGCCAGGATGTAAGGGGTTCAAATGGCTTCTCTTCCTGAGAAGTTTCCAGAATGCAATCTGGGAACCCAACATGGGCCAGTTCCCAGGGGAAATATATAGAGTATCATGTGGTGAGAATGATGAAATATTAATATGAAAAGGATGACCAGGAAATCACCATGGTTACTATGGATATGGGACATATGCTGTGTCCAGCCTCAAGTCAGTGTTTTATAGACTCCTTCCCCAGCCTGTGTGTAGGCAACGGTTGATGTCAGGTGTCTTCCTCTCTTGATTTTCATTTTGTTTAGTGAGACAGGTTTCTCAGTGAACCCAAAACTCACCAAGTGTGCTAGGCCAGCTGGCCACGAGACCCTTAAAGCACAGGACTGACTTAGAGATGCATGCTGCTATACCGGGCTTCTTGACATGAATGCTGGGCATCCGAACTCAGGTCTTCATACATGTCTAGCAGGCACTTTATCCACAGAGTCATCTCCCCAGCCACTCCCTCCCCAGCCTTGGATGTGACTCTCCTTGGAAGTGGAATAGCCTACCCAGGTCCTACCTGGTTGGTATCTATACACAGGGACTGCCCTGGAGACACGTGCCATCCAGGGGAGAGGCACAGGCAACAGTTAAACTGTACTTCAGGCGTGAAGGAGGCCAGAGAGTGCCCTGAACACACTTCCTTGAGGAGGGGGGGGGCGGGCATACACATGTTCCCGGGAGATCTAGGAGGAGAAACTAGGTCAAACCCCAAGAGAAGTGTCACTTTCAGCCTCAGGGTTGGGGGTGGTGGCAATGGACTGTGGCGGATATGGATGTGGAGGAAATGTGATCCTTGCAGGGCTTGGGTTCACAGGAGCCATCCTTGTGGGCGGGCTGGGGAAACCAAAGCCTGGCACAAAGGCAGAACAAGATGGGCACATGTAGTCTACAGGACGCAGCGGGGTGACGTAAGGCTGCCATCTGAGGAGCTGCTTGTCTCTGAGGTGCACAGGGGGGCTGGAGCTGAGTGTGACAGCTGTGCTCTGGTAACACTCGCTAATGGCGATCCAGTTCCGTCAACTCGTGTTCTAACTGCTCTATATGGATCAACTCTCTCTGTGCTCACAATGCCATTTGAGGGTCAGGGCTCTCCTAACAGTCATCTCAGGAAGGACACAGGACCAGAAAGGACAAGTCACGCGGGTTGCACGTGGCAGAGCTAGGATTTAACCCTGGCTTGTAATCTGCAGAGGAGCTCCATTGCCCCTTACATAAAAGACTGCAATGACAGTTCATGTGGGCACTGGGCTCTCAGGACAGGTACAGAATCCAAACACAGAACAGACAGCTTCAAGAAGGTGTGCACCAATACTGTGCCTTTAGTGAATGTCCTGAAGCAAGGCTCCTCAGACTCTGGGGTACACCCAAATCACCTGGAGGCCTTGATTGATTAAATGCAGATTCTATTTCTCAACTCTACAAGCTGATCCTGATGTCACCTGCCTCTGGGGGGGGGGGGGGGGAAGCCCTCTCTTGGGCTAGCAACTCTCTTAATACTTTGTCTTTAAAACAACAAAGTGTAACTTTGGGGTATCAGTTCTCTCCGACCATGTAGGTTCCAGAGATTGAACTCGGGTAACTAGACTAGACAGGGAGCAGCTAGACTCACTGATCGATCTTGCTTCTGCCCTCTCCTCACCTCTGCTTCCTTTAAATGTATTTTTTAAATTTGTAGACAATTTCATATATATATATTTATTTCATATATATATATTATTTTGTTCATTTTACTCCCTATTTCCCTCTCTCACCCCCTCTTCCTCTTCTTCCAAGTCTCCTCCCTTCATGTCTTCTTTTTAATGGCCCACTGAGTTTAATCAGGGATGCTTGCATGAGCAAGTGTTGAGTTATTTATTGGAGCATAGACAATTTATTAACAGCCATATCACTGAAGAAAATGTCTCCCCTCTCTCAGCACCTTAACCAAAAGTGCGAGCCCCGCCCCCATATTTGTGAAAGGATGTTGATAGGCCCTATCTTGTGCAGATCTCGTTTGTCTAGGTAACCCTGGCTGCAGCAAGTGAGTTTACGTGTGCCATGGTCAGGCCATATGCAGAAGACAGCATTTCATGGCACCCCTCCCCGCCCTCTGGCTCTTACATTCTCTGTGCCCCTTCTTTCGAAGAGCCCTTTGGCACTGGAAGAAGTGGAACAGAAGCATCATTTAGGCTGAGCACTCTCGTTGATCTCTAACCCTGAGCTGACTAGGAACAGATGACTAGCTTTGCTAACAGGCTAGGGGCACTTCCTCAACGCAGCAGCAGACGGACCCATTTCAGAGGTTAAGTCTTTGCTGTGGGTCCTCATCGAAAGATCACTTAGAAGAGCAGCAGGCTCCCAGCACCCCTGCTTAGGCAGAAATCTGTGGCCTCCTTGTCCACAGCCTTCTCGTTCTAAAGGTGTGATTCGTGTTTGTGCTGGCAGTCATCTGAAGCATGCTAGAACCCTTCTGGACTAACAGCACACGCACATTCCTGGGCAGGAATATATCTGCACAGATCTGGACCAGCATGCTAGAGAGAGACTCACATCGCCTTTACTTGCTGTACTACTCACGATAGCCAGGACGCCAGCCGAGATGGAACCAGCCTAGATGGCCATCAGCAGGCAAACTAATAAAGACAATGTGATAGCCTCAGCCATAAAGAAGAATAAAATTAGGGCTGGAGAGACGGATCGGATAGTGAAGTGCTTTAACACCAGGACACAAGTTTAATTCCCAGAACCCACATGAAAACTGGAGCCACACAGCTGTATCCCCAGCACTGGGGAGGCTGGAGACAGATGGATCCTCGGGGCTCAGGCCAGACAACCCAGCCTGCATGGTGACCTCCAGACCAGTGAGAGACCCTGTCTCAAAAGCAAAAAACCAGAAAGCAGAGTGGGTGGTGCTTACGGAACAACATTGTTCTCTGGTTTCTGCTGGTGCAGCTCTCTGTATCTCGTGTACACAGACAGACACACACACACCACTCACACACACACACACACTCACTCACACGTATAGCACAAAAGCAACCATTTGAGGAGAGGTGGAAGCCCAACGAGGCAGAGGAGAGAGATGGGGGGCAGTGGGGGCTACCATCTTGCCAAGGAAAGCATCGCAGCTAGAGCGGGTTGGTCTGCGCTTGGGGGGGGGGGGTGCACTGTGGTGGCATCTCATGTGGCAGCCATTGGCGATCAGAGCTGGACTGGATGCAGCGTCCTTTGCTGGCATTCTTTGTCTCTTGAGACAGGATCTCTTCCAGAACCTGGAGCTGGGTTAGTAGCCAGCTGGCCCCTGAGACCCTCCTCTCTGCCCCCACAGGGAGTGGAGGATGTCCTGAGTGAATGCGTGGTGCTGAGATGGGCATGGCTGTGGCAAGGGCCCTAGCCTCGGTCCCGTGGGAAATGGCAAAGCCTGCCACCATACTTTGGGTGAGGCCCAGAGGGGTCATGAAGCCTTCTGGTTCACGTGAATGTTAACAATGTATGCAGAAAATGTGTCTGCCATAGCCCCCCATCCCTGCAGATGTGTATGGCTTGAAGGCTGCCCACCTACAGAGATTGCTCCCACTGTGGTTAGCTAAACCTGTATCCTTGATCCAGCTGCCAGAGCCTCCCAGGTTCTCTCTGCTAGCATCCTTTGAACTCTGCATTAGTCAACAGCTCCCCTGCCCTTTCTCTTCCATTCTCGAGGGAGGGTCTTGCCATGTAGCCCAGGCTGGCCTGCGAGTGGATATTGTACTTACACACTCTCCAGCTGAGCCTGCTTCAACAGCAGTCTCTTAGGGGGAGGGCGCCTGCTGGACCACAGCGATGAGTTTTTAATGAGCCAGGCTTCCAGAAAATGTCTCTCTTTAGGAAGAGCCAGGAACTGCCAGGCCATACATAATGTTTGTCTCACTGACTTTTAAGCGGAAATCTGTGGAGCAGGGACTCTCAAGCCTGCTGCAGGTTAAAAGTACCTGGGGAATTAAGAAAAGAAAGTCCTGCTCTCCAGGCCACCTGCCACATCGACGACATCAGAGTCTCTGGGGTGAGATCCAGGCATCAATAATTGTTAAGCGTCCCCTGTGGACTCCAGTGTGGAGTCATATTTGAGAAGCGGGGTCTCTCTGAGCGATCTTGAGTTCACTGGCTTTGGGAAGGTAAGCAGCAATTTCATAGTCCCTAATTAGCGCCGTTTGCTATTTCTAGCTCCGCTCAGGATGAACCAAGTCCCTGAACAGCGACACAGCTTTTCCACACAGCTGATCCTGGGGAGACCACAATCTAGAAAATAACTCATCAAATGGCAGCGAGGATTGAGAACTTCGGGTGCGCCAGGCACGGTGCCCAGCGTTGCTTTCTTATTGGTGTATTTCATTATCAAAGTGGCCCGAGGGAGTCTAGGGAGTCTAGGGAGCTGAATGGTGTGGCCAATGTCAAACTCAGCAATGATTTGCAGAGTGGAGACATGATGCCGGCAGGGAACAAAACAGAGTCCGTGTAATAGGAGTGTACATTTTAGTAGGAAAGGCAGCTGAGCGGTCACACGTATAACATGTTCACGGAGAGAAGTATGGGAAGGAAAACCAAAACACCGGAAGGACATGGGGCGAGTGGTCCGGGGCAGCAGCTAGCACAAGGGTGCATCTGAGTACAGATCGGGTTATCATGAGCGGAAGTCTCACCTTTCTGCCGTCTTCTCCTAACCCAAAGGAGTCAGCAAGCTTGCTTTGCCCCCTCCCACCTGCCAGTCTTCTGCTCAGGCCCCTCACTGACACGCAGTAATTAGGTTCTGGGAACATCTTGGGGGAGGAGGGCAGTGACGCTGACTGAGCATTTGCTCGGCACCGAAAGGATTTGACAGCAGCAGTTGACAGCTCATTTCCTGAGGATCCCCAACACTCAAGAGGCTGAGGCAGGAGGATGATGAGTTTGAGGCTTGTTTAGTGCAATTTATAGCAACCTGATCCCTCAGCTGTCAGTTTTACAGTAGGGGGAAGCAGGTAGTGAGCCCTGAGGGTAGATTTTAGCTGTTTTAGCTCAGCTTCCCCAGTACGCCATCTACAGGGTGGTTGCTCACTTAGCCTTCGAGTGAGAAGCACAGACATTAAGCTAAAGGAATGGTGGCTTTGCCCCATTGCCTGTTTGAAATTCTTGCTAAATGATAGTCCCAAACCAAAGTTAATGCCAGGAATTGACCACCAGTTAAAAGGGAGCTGTTCAGAAGCCAAAACCCACAGGACACAGGCAGTGCTTCTGTTCAAGTGAGGGTCCTGCAATCTCGGCACTGCGGAGTGCTGTAGACTCCCATGTCGCTGGACTGCGGCACTACAACGTGCCAGTTGAGTCCTCTAGGCTGCTGACCTGTCTTCAGTCAGCCCTGCTGCCAGACTCTGAATTTTACCAAACACCATCACCCCCAACTCAGAAAGACAGAAACTATCATTCCCAAAGCACTTTTGAGCAGCTAGAGCAATAACGAGGACACATTGGCGGGTGCTGACCGTGGGCTGGCCACCGCTCTCAGCTCTCCCTGCTCTCTCTTGTCTCTCCATCGCTGCTGCCCTTGCTCTGCAGAGGAGGCAGCTGAGGTCACAGTAGCAACATCACAAGTCTCTCATTAACCGTAGTGCTGGAGGCTAAGGCAGAAACAGAAGGATTCCCAGAGCTCCCTGACCAGCTAGTGTAGCCAATCCGTGAGCCCCAAATTCAGAGTCCCTGTCTCAAAAAATAAGGTGGAGCGAGATAGAAGACACTCGGTGTTAATGTACATGTATGCATGCTTGCATGCTCGCACACACACATGCATGCCCTAATCATCACCATCGTAAACAAACATGCCTCCCCAAACCCAGCCTTGTTTCGGGATATTTGTTTACACTGTGTGAAGAGGTGTCACTGTGATTGGTTTAATAAAAAGGTGAACAGCCAATAGCTAGGCAGGAGAGGTTAGCTGGGACTTCCGGAAAGAGAGGAACTCGGGGATAAATCCAGCTGCAAAAGAGATGCCAGCGAGACACAGAGGGAAGTATATATGGAATGGAGGAGAGGCAGAGGGCCAGTGGCAGAACATAGATTAGTAGAAGCAGGTTAATTAAAGTTATAAAAGCTAGGTGGCAACAAGCCAAAGCTAAAAGTCATAACTCATAATTAATAATAGGTCTATGTGTCATTATTTGGGAGCTGGCTGTCCAAAGAAAATCTAAGAGAAAGGGCCAGGTGGGACCAGGTTTGGGAATCTTTTAAAAATACCAAATTGTGAATATAAAATTAGGTATGAAAATGAATGTTTATTTTGAATCAAAGAAGTAATGGCAACAAATTACAGAAAAGTTGGCAGATACTGCAAATATCACAGAATTCATGAAAATCACATTTCCACTAATTAGCTGCTTGGCAAATGGCAGGTAGCAAATGTGTGCACATAATTTTTAATTATCTTTTCTATGGGAATTTTGTAATATAATTTCCCAGAGAAAGAATTTAAAGCAGCGCTTGGAAGATAATTGAAAAGATAATATGGTCTCTTCCTCCAGTGTGGATGAGACTATAGTGTGGTTGCGATTGAAGACACCTCTCAGGTTCAAAACTGGATACTGGTAGATCTTAGACATGCGCAGGACGATTATCAAATATGGGGTAGATATGAAATATCCTTTTGCCTATGAATTGTAAGATTTGGGGGCATTTTGGAGACTACTGACACCCACTTGTAGTCCCATGCTCTGAGTCACTGGGTTGGCCTTGTTCCTTTGTTTAATGACCTCAGCGAGTTGATTCAGTGTGTCACAGAGTATTTGAGGAGGAACTTAATTGGTTAAGTGTTGGCAGTAACTGTAGAGAGAGAGGTAACAGAAATCCGTGTAAACACATCCCACTAACTCAGCTAAATGGATTCCTAACTCTGCCTTGCCTTGGGCTCCGGCAAATGCCTGGCTTCGGGAATTCCTTCCAGTGTGGAAGGTAACTGTGTGTGGGTGTGTGGCCACAAGGTTAGCTTTCACAAACTCCATGGTGAGGAAAAGAGCGAGAGGAGTGGGCAGAGAGGACAGGGACGCTCTTGTGAGAATTTCTAAGCTAGGAAGGAATGTGAAGATGTATTCTAGAACTTTGAAGTCAGCCACAGGTTCCAAGGGCTTACATGTGGAGACAAATTATCTAGAGGTCTGATCACCTTGGAGAGTTTCCTCAGAGACTGAGGGGTGGGGGTGACTTCAGAGAAGCTGCCATAATTTTGAAAGGGAATTCCTCCCTCCTCACACCAGAAGGTTGGAGAGATTTTGGATACCAGAACATTCTCCCTGGTTACCCCCCTTCCTCCTTGGTCCCTCTAGATTCCGTTATCAAGGGCCTAAACCCTGGCATCACTTTCAGAGAACAATGAGAATCACATTCTGCCCCCCCCCCCCCCCCCCCCCCCCGGAACAGGCAGAGTTCACTCTGCACCTTGCTCCTCCCACCAGATGCAATGCGTCTGCCAGGACTTGGCTCCTCAAAAGAAGCCAGAACCAGGGAGCCAAAGACATGGAGCTGTGCTGGTCATTTGGGGGAGGGGATGGGACTAAACGGGGGTGGGGGGTGGTTACAGGAGAGGATTCGTGTTTATGAGGCTCCTGCACTCTGATCCTGACTCCTGGCACTGTGATGGTTCCAAAGGAGAATGGCAATCACGGTTTCATGGTTAACCAACAGCACGATCAAAGAGTTGGGCAGCCCAACCGTAATAGACACAGCTGGCGAGGAGGGCTGTCACTTACTCATTTTTACCCTCCACCTTTTTTTTTTCCTTTGGAGCCAAGGTCTGTCCCTGAACTGACTCAGTCAGGCTAGCTAGTCGGATGCCCCAGCATTTTTGTCTCTGCCTCGCTGGTGCCAAGACGGTAATAGTGTGCCACCATGCTTGGCTTTTTGCACGGGTGCCAGACATCCAAACTCAGGACTTTATGCATGTGGGTTCATCAGGAACTTCATTAAACCAATTTCTCAACGCCCTGATTGAAAAAAAAGTCAAAATTCCTTGCAAATCCTCGTGAATGCCCCTGCTTTGCTGGAGGCCTGACTCTCGGTTTACTGTGTAAAAGTTTTCGGCATGATTATTTTTACCCCCTGGCAGGACTTGGCTCCCATCTCAATAGTGCATTGGCTATTCCCCTGCCAGATAGAAGGGTCCTCAGATGCTGCAAATCTGTGTTGAGAACACCTGCTTTGGCTCTGGGTTCAAATCCAGTGCCAGCAACTCGTTTTCTGGTGACTGACAGCAATGCTCTTAGTCTCTGGCCTGGGTCTCTCATGGGCACAGCAGACTGTAGTTCCTGTGTTGCTGGCTGCCATCAAGACTAGCGGGAAACAGAAGCCCCCAGTCACTTAGGACTCCTTTCTCAGGTCTATTTTGATGGATTCCTCTATTTTGCTTGTTATGTTGTATTTAAGCTTCTTGACCAGTCTCAACTACTGACCCTCTCTTCCCTCTCCTCTCCCCAGGCAGTCTTCTCTCCTCTCCCCAGGGACCCTTATCTCCACAGAGGTCATCATCACCTTTGCTCTTTGCACATTGTAATTGCCCCTGCCTGGAAGGAAGCTCCTTCTCTGTGCTTATCTAAATCCTTAGAACCCATAAAGGTAACTTCAAGGGCCAGGTCCTCAGGGAGCTCATCACGTAGGGGAAAATGGAATATCTACTGTGTACTTTGATGTTGACACTCCCAGGAGCTCTCTGCTCACTTTGTCTGCTAGGACTGTAGTCTAGACTCTGTCTTAGGAGCTCACCTGCCCTGCATCGGACGGAGCAACAGACAATGGAAAGCGTGGCTGCTTGTCTTCAGTCTAAGCCCACTATGAAGTGTTTAACGTAGGGCTGTGTTGGGTGGAGAAGGCACAGGGTGAAAGAGCTGGCTCTGTTGGGAGAATGCCATCTAGAGGTGCACCAGAGGGCTCTGGGTGGGATACTGAGGGCCCAGAATCCCAGTGAAGGGGAGGGGGACACGTTTGGCTCATGAAAGGGGTCACCAAGGACACCAAGGACCCTGGGTATGTAGTCTGAGGATGCTGAGTACCTGGGGTGGATGGTGAAGAAGTGAAAGTTTAACACTTGCCTGGTGAGGGGTTCCTCAGAGAATGTGTGTCCTGAACACCAAACACACACTGCTTAGAGGTAGGAAGCCGTGTCCCTGCCGTAACCTGGTGGCCTCACACAGACCCAGCACGCCAAGTACTATGCTTGAAAATGTCTGGAGGGAAGAGGTTTGTACTTCAGGACAGAAGCCCTGGAGTCAATTTCAGATCACCATTCTCGAGGTCTCTAAGACTGGGAAAGTCTCAGCCATTTGAGGTCTCATTTTTCTCCTCTGTAAAACGGGCCTAATAACACGGGCCCTTCCTGTACTATTGGGAACCAGATGGGAAAAAAAGGGTAAGGGACATTTGCATGTACTGGGGGCCATGACCATCACATCACAGCACAAATTCTCAACTGGCTTCTTTAAATGCACTGAACATAACTCACTACCTTCTGAAGGGGCAAGATTTGGAACATTGGCTAAAATCTAGATCTTAGTGCAGCTCTGGGAAACACTGTGGAGGACACGGGAGAAGGGCCCATAGTCTCTCTCTCCTTGGCCTGGGAGCTGGGCCTGGCAACTCATCTGCTCCTCTGCTCTCTGTCTCCTTACCTGTCAGACAATCTGCTGCCATTTTTCTCTGCTCAGAGTGTCTCTGCTGGTCCCCATTGTGACAAGTGGATAATAAATGTGTGTGTAAGCAGGGCACACTGGATGTAGACTGTGCTGTGCTCTGTAATAAATGTGTGTGTAAGCAGGGCACACTGGATGTAGACTGTGCTGTGCTCTGTTTAGGGCCTTTAAAAGAAAGAATCGTGTGTGTGTGAGAGAGAGAAAGGAAACATGATCTTTTTTTTCTTGCATTCTATGTAATGGTTTACAGGTGTAGGAAGACCAGAGGACAGCTTTGAAAAGTCAATTCTTCCTACTATGTGGGACCCTAACAAACTTGGTTTGTTAAGTCTGACAATAAACCACCTCTATGTTGTCACCCTGTGTAGAGTATTTTAACCTTTTCCTGCCTGGAGCTCCTGTCTCTACTCAGGAATATAAAACTTGGACTCCAGCCACCGCTTCAAATAATTCCTCTCCCGAGGAACCCCATAGGAGGACACTTGGTCAAGCTGGGATGGGCAGAAGCAGGTATCTTTGTCCCAAGTTCCCGAGGCCCAGCTTCTAGCTTATTTTCCTCCTTCAGTTTTCTTTCATGTGTCCCTTGGTCTTTCCCATCCAAAGTAAGATCTTGGAGGAGCTCTGGCTTACTGCCTACCCCCTCCAGGCATGGTACAGAGCACTCTGTTTAGCGCTGTAATCCTATATGGTTGATGCTGTTTGCCTTTGATAGGTTAGGAGAGGCAAGCCAGAGAAGGTTCACAGTCCATCCAACTGCATGGAGTTTCTAAGGAATGGAACTGGGGCATATATCCTCTCAGCTGCTTCGGCATTAAACTTCCAGGATCCTCCCCAGCAAAACCCAAGGAAATCCTCTCTTGTGTACAGTGGGCTGACCTGAAGGTCTTATATACATCACCAGGCCAAGGGCAGAGGGGGTCACAAGGGATGAGTGCGGCCCTGCGGGGATGTTCAGGTGAAATACTCACGATCTAGATTGTAAAAGACAAGGGCTGTGATTCCTACAGCAAGGACAAAAAGGTTTCTTGAAAAATACAGCCCCGCCTACTGGTAAATATCCAAGGGATCTTTCCCTTTCATAGCAAAAGTAAAAGTTACACTGTAAGTCCAAAATGTCAATGGCTGGCACTAGCCCCTCCCCTTTCTTGAAGTCTAGAGTAGGTTTTGGGAGTAGGTGTGTGTGGGGGTGGTGGAAATGAGAGAGGGGAGAGCAAGGTATGTATGCAGGCACTAAGGTGGAGTGTTGGAAGATATGTCCCATCTGGAGAATGCATGTTTCAGGGAAGTTTGTCTCCATCTGCCTGCTATCTGGGCACATGTAGACCTGACCTCACTGGGCCTTGTTCTATGCTCCCACAGCCCAGAATCTACAATCTCCACTGAACCTTGCTCCCAACTCTTCCAGACATCCAAGGTTCCTAAGGACCTATACATGCACACTGGGACTTCAGGGAAGCCTCACTTCCCAGAGCAGGTGAATCAAGAGGGCCCAAGCTGGATGGAGGGACACCTTGCAGTACAGGGGTATAGAGGGCACTGGTGGTCTGTTCGCAAAACCAGCTGTGGGTCTGTAACAAGAACAGGTGCCCATATTTAGCAATGTGATTAAGTATAAACCATGTAGATCTAATCTGTTTAAGCCAGAGCCACATCTGAGAACAGCTATTGTTCAAAAGCATAATTCTGCAAAGGACAGATGGTAGGCAAAGCTTTGGTAGCCGTTCAGGGAGTGGGGCAAAGTTCTGGCCACACGAGGGTTAAGAAAAAAAGCCTTTGTCTCAAACCCCGTTGCTCAAAATACCTTTCAAATGTCCTCATTCAATTTCCGGCCTTGGTACATAACACCCCAGGAACAGAATTTAATTTGCTATGACTGAACGGCTTCCTTCACTTGCCGGACTTTCTGAATTTTAGTTTATTATGGCGCAAGCCCACAGGTAGGAACAGGGAACCTTAAATTACATTTGGCAGCTTGGACTACGAAGGTTCAGACTAGAAACCAATTTGAAGTTAAAAGAGAAAATCCAACAACTCCTAAAGAGACTTGTTTTTGTTTGCTGTTCCTTGCTGCCCTCCACAAAGCTGATTCTGCCATTACCTCAGGCAAGTTACATTTTGGAGTGTTAGAAGCTATGCAAGATGGCCACCATGTTGGCATCTCTCCACCTCCTCCTTTTCTCCTCTTTCTCTTCCCCTCCCATCTCCTCCCCTCATTTCCTTTTCTAGAAGTCTCTCTGGGTACATAGCTGAGTTCAGAGTTTTTACCTGACTGTGACAGCCATGTAACAAGAGTTGATCAAGAGTCACTAGCATTATTTGTGGATGCTCCTGTTAGGGTTCTGACCTGCTGGGTCTCTGGCAGGACTCACTGGAGGCATCAGACACCTGTCACTGAGACAATGTTCTCTACAGAGCTTGGAGCCGAGGGTCACTGTCTGGAGCCCTGCTTAAGACGCGTTTTAGCCACACTTTTAAACCAGGCATCCTCCCTAAACAGTCTGGGAGCGGGAAGCACACAGGACTGGTTAAGTGATGGGAGACTTTAGCCAATCACCATCTGTTTAGTGTGTGTCCCTCTGGGGCCACAGAAAAACAGATAAAATACCCATGTGCGCTTGTTTCTTTCTCTTTGTGTTCCTGCTCTCCTGAATGGCTGGAACCCTGGTTTTGTAAGTTTCCTTTCTTCTGTTTATTAAAGCTAAATATTATTTTAAGTTGGTTTGGTTAATTACAACTTCTGATCGGCCACGCCCCTTCAGTTAAGACACCATAAACTAAAGTAACAACAACAACAACAAAAACCAAGATGGATATTGCTGAAATGGAAACCTGTTTTCTTTTTCTGTTGTGATACTGAAGGTAAAATCCAGGACCTGAGCCTGCCAGGCCAGAGAGCTTTCCCACCAAGCTAGACACCCAGCCTGAAAACATTTACACTTTTGAGGACGGTATAAAGAAAGCAAAGCAACAAGCCCCAGAACTTGGACTTAGAATATATGAAGCCTCTCCAAGTTCTAAATTAATATTAATATAACCCAATTAAAATAGGCAAAGATCTCTAGATACACAGAGACATGTAAAAGGCTTGTATGCACACCAAGGAGGCTCAGCACCGTCAACCATGGATGGATTCAAACCGCAGTGAAATCCTACTCACACTTGCTGGAGGACTAGGGGAAAATGAAGTTTGAGGTCATGGAGAGAACAAATCCTCACACCTTGTCTATGGGCTACAATGTTGCAATGGAGTCTGATAGGACAGTTCCTCAGCAGAAACACACGACCCAATGATGTCTCTCTATAAAACATGTCCATAGGAGAACGTGCACATGAGCGCCCACGCCGGTATTACTTATAATAGCCCCAAAAGAAAGAACCCAGATGTCTATCAGTAGAGGGTTACGAGACAGCTCTGATATAGATTATTATTAGATAATAAAGACAAACGAAGCTCTCATATCTGCTTTACCACTGAATAAATCTGATGGCATTCTGCTGAATGCAAGAAGTTTGACCCAAAAGGTCAAAGGGTCATATATTATATGGCTAAGTGAAATAGCCAGCAAGGTCGACTCTATGGATACAGAAACGTGTGTGGCTACTTAGAGTAGGTGATGGGAACTTGGGGAAGGAGGTGGCAACCGGGGAACACAGTTATTTTGGGGGGCAATGAAATGTTCTAAAATAAATTCTAGCAATAGATACATGAGTAATTCTAAAAGTCATTCAATTATATGGGGAATAGTATACCATGTTTTAAAAAGTTTACAGACAAATCTGAAGCACAGTCCGACTGCAAGGAAGACCAGAACAGGTGACTTTCTACCAACCTGCTATGTGCTGGAGCAGGGAGTGCTGGTTCCTCTGTGGGAAATCTATGTTCCCAGGGTCTGGGTCTCAGTAGGTTTCCAGTGGGGACAATGAAGCAGAGAAAGCAGTGTGACAGAACCTGAAGCCACTGCCCGCTCTGACTGGTCACAGCCGGTGTCCACTGCCCGCTCTGACTGGTCTGCCAGTGTCCACTGCTTGCTCTCACTGGTTATTGCCGGTGTCTATTCTTATGATTTGGCCCAAAGCCTACTCATTATTAAGGACTTTGGCTACAATCCCACATGTAACCTTCAAACTAGAACCAGCCTTTAGCCAAACTGCAAAAGTGTTAACATTTAGGGCCTCCTGTTGTGGCCTCCTCTTGAGGGCCTCCCTATTCATAAACCTAGTACTTCATCAACCCACTGCAACAAGTTCACTCCAAGGTGTTCTCGCTCATTCCCACCCTTCCGCATGCCTTTGCACCCTAGAAGGGAAACAAGGGCGACACACACACCTCACCCCACTCCCAATTCACCACGAGTGGTAGAAAGTCCGGTGTCTAAGACTCAAGAGTCACAGCTAAGCAGCAGCCACTATCTGTCGGGTACTTTCCTGATGCCGGACAAGACTGAAGATTTCACACATCATCTGGTGTCTCCCTCAGTCCAGTAAGCGGACGGAGTCTGGGGATGGAGCCGGCCACAGGCAGGCTCGTGGAGGTACCCACTAACACCTGCTCACTCTACCTGAGAGAGCTGCCCTGCTTCCTGGCAGGGGTTGTGGGGGTGGGGAACCGTGAAACTTGTTCAGTTCCCTCAGATCTTGAAGCAGGACTGCCACTCTGGGTGGGCGGGGAGGTAAGGCTTATACCAGTGAACATGGCTGAGGGTCAGTTTTCCCAGGCTCCTCTATTCTCTCTGGGTAACTGAAGGATTCGGATTAAACAGGTTTTTTCCCCCCATAATGAATACAGTTTCAGTGAACTTACTTTTGTGTCAAATTTCCTGAACGCTCACTGGGAAAACTCATTCTCACGAAGCCATGCATAGTCTCGCCCCTACGATTTGGGGAATTTTGAAACGATAACAAAAATACACACATCAATTGCCATTAACATCTTGGAGTCTCTGTTTGTAGTCTATTTTAAAAATTATTTTAAATTTTTGGGTATGTGTCTGAGTGTACGTCATGTGCATACAGGTGGCAGGGGCTGGGGTCCCCTGGAAAGTCAGCCAGTGCTCTTAACTACCAAGCCCTCTCTTCAGCTCCTATAGCCTGTTTTTAATGTATATTTCTTATTTTTTCTCAGGTGCTATGATCATATCCCCTATACAGTTCTGTGTATTTGTATTTTGTTTTTGGTTTTTTCCAAGACAGGGTCTCCCTGTGTAGCCCTGGCTGTCCTGGAACTCACTCTGTAGACCAGGCTGGCTGCAAACTCACTGAGATCCGCCTGCCTCTGTCTCCCAAGTGCTGGGATTTAAGGCGTGTGCCTCCACCGCCTGACCTGTGCACTGCTTTTTAAATTACGTGTGTGCACGTGGTGCCCACACCATGGGGCTCCTGTGGGAGATGTGTTCTCATCTCCCTTCACCTGGGCTTCAGGGAGCCAGCCCTGCTCCAACCGGGCAAGAAGTTTCCCGCTCTGGGCCACCTGGCCAGTCACTGTCTTACCTTTTAAGCTCATCACTATATAAGGCTTTTCTCTGTGATTCTAAACACCTTTAACACCATTGAAAACAGTTGCATGACACACCATTGTGGGGATAAACATGATTTCTTGAAGTTTAGAGTTTTCACGTATCCATTTTTCTTAAAAGAGTAATGTCGGCCAACACCCGTACTGTGTCTAGGGGCTAAAGTGTTGCAGACGGCCATGCAGCTTTATTCTACTTCAGAGGGAGCTTAAATTGTCCTGAGGTAGAACACAAGAGATCTGAGAACAGTGCCCCTGCGCCTCAATAAAGAGACTGTTCATCCTCTAGCTACATCCTCTACATCTTTGTGGACAAGTTTTAAAAATGTGGGTTAAATGGCTAAATAATTATGTAAATGGGTACCTGGTTGTGTGGTTCACAGGCCAGAGGGGCCCTGTGGCCATGAGGCTGGGCCTTTGGCCTAATCTCTTTATGCACATTTTAATTAGTGGTGTAGGGGAAGTCTTAGGAGGCAGGTGAAGCCCTTAAATAAATTATGAAGCTGTGAAGGACAGAGTTGGATGATAGAATAAAGATTCACAAAGATCTCTCTGAGCCAAGAAGATGAGCTCTATCAGGAGCAAAGGTCACAACCTGTGCTTGAGCTTAAAAGCAAACAAAAACCCAACCACATAAATTTAAAATAGAGAATATGGAACTAACAAATTAATTGGCCAACAGCCCACTGTGAGCCCTTAGGATGACACACTGGCAAAGAACCCACAGGAGCAGGGGTGGGGTGTCATTTACAGAGCAGAGACTTCACACTCACTCTGGGCGGATGAAATCACTTAGGGTCTATTTTTCACGGAACTTCAGAAAGGTTCTGACAGGAAGATGGGGGTCAACGAGAGGGCAGGTAGGATGGTGTGGGCCCTGGGCAGAACAGTCAGCTGAAAATGACAGACAGTGGGCCAGGGACTGAACGTGTGTCCTCTGCTGGGCTTGGTAGTCAGACTGCCTGGGTGACTGTTGTGCCTCAGTGTCCCCATCTGCCGAACGGTAGTGCCTATTACAGACAATCTGAGGATGAGTCATTTAACACCAGCAAGCATCGAGTAACAAGAGACAGAGGGGCCCCAGACTGCAGGGCTGTGGAAGCGACAGGGCAGGGGAGGTTAAATAGTTAAAAGCTGTCTTGAGGAATAGTTAAGCGTCATCCGGAGATGCTGGTACATGAATCGACCAGCATTTCCGGAGCACGTTTTATGGGTCAGATACTGTGCTAAATGCCAGAAAAATGGGCATGAATGAGATGTGTCCTTAATCCAAGGGTCCCCTGGGGGATCTGGAAGAGGCAAACAGGGCACTCAAGAGTGTGGATAAGAAGGGGGCGAGGAGGGCAACTGACTGACTCTCCTGGAGAACTTGATGACTGGGGACATCTGAGACTCTGTAGGGGTGAAGGTAGTTTATGTGGGCGTGAGGGAACAGTGTGTGGGACCGGAGATGTCACTGCTTATGGCATTTTCAGGGGGGCACAATGACAAGTTGGTGTTGTCACTCTGGGTGAGGTGGGGGACTGCAAATTGTGTCGAGAAAAGCGCTGGTCTCCAACTCAGCTGTACGATCCTGATTTAGATGGGAGCCATTAAAGTCAGAGAAGGCACAGTTCCCACCCTCAGAACCTTGTTTTAGACCGCTGTCCCCAAAAGTCCAACACAGCTAAGGCTGAATAAAAAAGAGCATGTTCCAGCTGCTGACAGTTAGACAGCAAAGGAAAATCTTGAAAGTGGCCAGAGGGAAAAGCACATGACATACAGGGGACTAGCAGCAGGAAGGAAAAACATCTCATCTTTTTGTAAAAACAGTGACAGAAAGCAGAGAGAGAGGGCGTTCTTAACGACGGACAAAAACATGTGAATCTTGAATCCAGGGAACATAAACTTTTAAAATGAGAGGAAAATAAAGATACTTTGTTCCAGTAATAAAGAACTTGCCACCCGCCAGCCTTGTACTCTATGGGATGCTTCTCAGCATCATCGGCAGGCTGAGTGTTCCCGGACTCTGAACCTTTTGTGCTTGTCATAGCAGCAGGGAGCCCAGATTGACAGGTGAGTGCCAGGTGGGTGTTCACAGAAGGGAGGTCAGAGGAGGAGCCATGGATTCCCCTGAACCATTTAGTCAGCTGTTTGCTCCCAAGGGACAATCCACCCCCAGGCATACTTGAGAAGCTGAACTTGGGTTTGAGGAGGCAGTAGCAATGTATAGATGCTGTGTGCCATTTGAGCATGACCAAACAGCAGACTGGTTGGTAAGTAGCCGGTACTGAAAGCCCCTTTCTCTCTGGCTCAGCCAAAGGTGAATCCTGGCAAGCAAGGCAACCTCAGGACCTTACCTCAGGACTCTGAAGAGCTTAGTCCTGACTGATCACTGCATGTGGTGGAGTAATTGTGAAATACCCCCTGGAGATCGGTGGGGTTGCTTTTGGAAGAGCCTGGGGGTAGTGGGCAGAGAAGGACACCACGAGGCTGAGGTACCTGTTCCCAGGACTTCTACAGTGAAGGGGAGCAAGGTGGCCCTGAGAGCCCAGAAAATTAGTTTTCCAAGTTTGCCTGAGCATCCAGACACTTACTCTTCAGGACAGCCTCGGTTCTAATCCCTTCAGCCATATTTTTCCTCTTTAAAAAGGAAATACCATAGTCTTTTAAATACATCTTTTCAGCTCCACTGATTTGGAATAACATGTTTAATAGCTTAAGAAGAAAGTAACCTTCTCCACTGGCTGGTCCCTTAGTAAGATGTCTTTTTACATGTCCATTTTCCCATGGCCTCTGTGGGTGTCTCGGTCCCCCATGGTACCAGTATGATGGGCCCTAGTCCTTTGTGGGGTCCTGGGCGGGTCTTCCCCATCCTCTGCACTGTTTTCCCAGCAGAGACCATCTGGGGTATAAGCAAGCACTGAGACCCCAAAGGGTGCTCTCCTAATTGCAAAGATGCTCTTAAAGCCACAGATGAGACCATTCTTCCTCTGGGTCAGTTTCCAGAGTTTATGATGTAGGAAGGAAGACACTTTCTGGGTATCTTTTTGGGAAGATGGCAGAGGTCATCAAAGGCAGGTAGAACAGATAGGGGAGGAGGCAAGGTGACACTAAACCAGCACCATGAAGGCAGCCTTGGCTTCCAGTTGTCCCTGGCAGGGTTCCCAGGCTGCAGACTGTGCTTAGTCTCATGGGCTCCTCCGGGGCCACAAATGAACCACGGCCTTAAACAAACTACAGCAATCTGCCAAGCCTTCAAACACTCGTTCCTATCCAACTGTGAAACCAGTGTTTTGTTTTTCAAATAACATCTTTGAAGTAGTTTACACCAGAAGGAGAAGTGCGTGTTTTCCAAAAATCACCGTTCATATCTCCCAACTGTTAAAATCAAGCAGAAACACGCAGGGATCCTTTTGTTTAGGATCCCGATTTGTGTAACTTTTGGTCAAATGGTACCATGGGGGAACAAGTGGTTTCCGAAGAAATGCAATTGAGGATCTCTAGAGCTGTGCTGTGTGTGCCTGCATCCTTCATCTGCTACAGGACCTTCCTAGGGCCGGTACCCACTCTGCTGGTCTATAGGAGATTCCAAAAGAAACACAATGTAGACAGTCCCACAGGCCAATCCAATGTAGACAACCCTGCGGGTCAACCCCACTGGTCAGCTCGATGTAGACAACCCCGCATGCTCAAAGCACCAGCCTAGCAGGAAGGGCATAGTTGCTTCAGAACCTGCCAAAATGGAAGACCTTTTGCTACCCAAATTCTCATGAGCCTGTTTCCTCCTCCTTTCTCCCCTGGGCATTTCCCCCTGTACCCTATGGAAGCTGGGTCTGCAGGCGGTCTTCAGAGGTCCCTGTGCAGGTTTGGAAGGCTCCGGGTGACCCATTCACTCCGACAATGAGGCTCTCAGTGAGTGGATAGATCATGCCTGCTTTCCAGGGAGTTGATAACATTTCCTAGAGTTTACCTAGGGTTCAATGAAGTCTTAAGCATTTTTTTTTACCCCTTTGAGATCATTCATCTCCTTATCTGATAAATTCAAAGGAAAATACACTCAGATCACTCAGCTACTTCTTAACACAAATAACACAGAACTAATAATAAGGTCTGTAGGGGAAGTGAGCAGAAAGGAACTCAAAAATCAGGAATGGATATGCTCTCAGGAAGTGTCACAACTCTCCCAGAGCCACACTGACAAGAATGAGTCCATGCTTCAGCAGAAGTAAACTAGGCCTGGCTTCATCATGACATCTACCTGGGCAAGTAGCTCCGTGAGTGGCTTAGTCCCTAGAGCGTCTGAAAGAATGCTGACGACCCCCCCCCCCCCCCCCCGGCTTCAGATGACAAATAAGAATCCTAGGAGAGAAGCAGAATGGAAGCAGGGTATGGGGTGCACACCTGTAACATAGCACGTAGGAGGCTAAGCCAGGAGGATATGGAGTTTGAGGCCAGGGCAGGATACATCAGGAGTTCCAGTCCAAACCCAGCTGCTTACAGAGTAGCCCACAGCGAAAATGGAAGCTGCAGCAGAATGGAAATATATGAGAAGTGGGCTTATAAAACAAAACAGAACAACGCACAGTCACAAGCTATGCACGGCTCTTCCCCTTTCATCGGTCTACCTGTAAAATGACAGGGACAGGCAGGATAGCCATGAAGCCTGCAGACGGATCTCTTATTCCAGGCATCATCTAGGGAAGGAAAAGGAACTCTCAACCATGCAGTAAGCTGAATAATGACTGTCACGGTTTGAACCTGAAATGTCCCCTTAGAAGGTCATGTTCTGGGGGCTTTGGGTAGGTCTGTGTCATCTTTTAGGAGGTGGGGAAGGTGGGGCATGGCTGGGAGCAAGTCACTAGTTCTGATGGCTAGTTTGAATTGTCATTTTTGACCCAAACAAGGATCTTCTAAGAAGAGAATCTCAATGAGGGGTTGTCTACATCGAGCTGACCAGTGGGACTGTCTACATTGTGTTTCTTTTGGAATCTCCTATAGACCAGCAGAGTGGGTACCGGCCCTAGGAAGGTCCTGTAGCAGATGAAGGATGCAGGCGTGGAAGAGACACTGTCTACCCAGGATAAAGATGGAAGGGTGAAGACCAGACTGCTACACACTGCTAGGTGGATCATGCATAGCCAAGAGGTCTCTAGCTGGACCACTCTGGCCCTGGACTAGATCAGTATATGGAAAAGGTAAGTCCAGGTAAGTAATGATCCTCTTCAAGAGACACAGTGTTCACAGAGCAGATGGCCTGGTGACACCCTTCTCCAAGGACACTGGCAAGCACAGGTGCACATGATAGGAACACACACATCTCAATAGTATAAAGTTCCTTTTCTGGGTTAGACTTTCCAACCATGGAGTCTATAAACACATTAGCTTCCTATCCATAAGGTCCTTCCCTCTGACCAGTAAAACAGGCAAAATCAACTGAGGCCCAGATCTCAAGAACCAGTAAGACTCCATTCTGAACAAGAAACATCCCCCCAATAGCATGGGACTCTGCCAGGTAGGGAACAGACCTAGACAAAAATGCCCACCAGGTAGAGTGGAAAGTGGTCAGTGCTAGAAGAGAGGAAGGACCTCAAAGGAAGTTCCCACCCAGAATCCAGTGCGCTTCAGGAAGAAGAGCCTTGTGTGTGAGAAGGCCCCAGTTCCTTGGGCTCCTCCCCTCCCAGGCCCTGGGAGCCTCATGCTGTGTTATAAAGCCACTTGTCTGGATTGTCAAATGGCCCATTCGCCCTAAGTGCCTCACAGTATTATGAGGATTAAGTGAGAACTGATTTCAGTGCGCAGTGGATAAATAAAAGCAGCGAGTACAAAGCCTTCCTCATCTCTGGAGGGAGAGGAGGGCAGCAAGCTAAGAACAGAAAATGAATAAGGGCAAATGGCTACAGTAGGTGGCGCCCAACTGACCCCGGGATACCAGCCAGGTCAATGTGAACACACACCAGGTTAGTAACTGGCTCCAGGTACTGTCTCTAGCCTCATAAAGGCCACCCCCTCTCATTTAAGGAGATGAAATGAGAACACGTGAATTCCTTTGCATGGGGAGAATGAAAAGTCCCACCAGGAAGTGGCAGGAACATGGCAAGCAGAGTCATGTGACCCCGTCCTTCTGCAGCCCCAGGCCCCTGTACTGTGCTTCAGCTCAGTGTAGTGTTTACCAATTTTCGAGCGATTCTACATTCATGGGTATTTTTGAT
This sequence comes from Microtus oregoni, assembly GCF_018167655.1. Lineage (NCBI taxonomy): Eukaryota > Metazoa > Chordata > Mammalia > Rodentia > Cricetidae > Microtus > Microtus oregoni. The sequence continues at coordinate 2,872,259 of NW_024543833.1, read as the reverse complement.
TCTTATCTACAAGTCAGAGACGCAGAGAGGACACTGCTCTGTCAAAAGTGAGGGAAACTGAGGTTCCAGGGGTGAGAGATTCTTGTCCAAAACAGTGCTATCAATAGGGAGCCCATCTCCTGAACTCCTCACACCGTGGGGTGGTTCATACCATGCCACATGCCAAGACTTGTTTCAACAATTGAGATTGATGGGAAATGCCTGTAATCCCAACACCAAGGAGGCCAAGACTGATTTGCAATTCAGGCTAGCCTGGGCTACAGAGCTGGACCCTGTTTCCAATAAAACAAAGCTGCCACTATGGCAAACCCTGACCCAAGGAGCCATCTTCCTGACAATCCGACCTCCTCTACTGACCGCCTCAGGCACCAGGCACACACATGGTACACAGACATATATGTAGGCAAACACCCATACACATGTATCCAAGATAGAAATGTAGATTCTCTGGATCCATTTTTGTGAGAAAACAACTATTCAGGGTTAAAACCATTGGTTCAATGACATGACATCATAGCCCCTGACAAGAAGGGAAGGGAACAAACGGCCTGTCGTATTGGGAAGACAGAGAAGGAAGCTACCTTTTGTTTCTTTGCCATGGGCTTCTCGCCTACAGATTTGGCTGTCAATCTCAACAGATGACAGGGCTGCGGGGATGAATGCAGAGGGCAAGCACATGGTTAAGGTAGCAAAGGAACGTGTGGCATTGATAAGCCAGAGGCAGTGAGATTTCTGTAGGGTCTGAAATTGGGGCAGGAGTCAAGTTCCAGCCAGTGCCGGTGAACAGGGAGTCATGGCTCCTTTGCCTGCTACTCTTTCCTACTGCACAGAGAAGAGGAACAAGGAAGACCCTAGGGATAGAGCAAAACCATATTCCAAGGTCATCTGAGTCACCCTCATCTTCCATGGCTACTCTCACCCTTGGCTATTAACATTTCACGGGGTACTTACTTCCTGTGAGATGTTCTATTCTAATAAAAAGTATAAAGATTTTGCTGGAAGACTGGCTCTGTTTCAGGGTGACCGGTGACATGTTCAGGAGGAACTCCCAGGCATCTTACAGGGGCAACATGTCTGGCAGAGGAGAACAGGCCATTCCCGAAGATGCAGCGGGTCAGGAAGGAGGCCTGGGCTTTTGGAAACAAATGGTGGTGACGTGTGTCACTATCGGTGAGGCTGGGATGGTTCTGTGGTGCGCCATGGGGGACTCTAACAGAATCATCCTCAAGCATGACTTGACTCCACAGAGGGAAGGACCCAAGAGGGCAGACATCAACTCATCTGTAGTGAGCGCTAGTTTATCAGATTAGTGCCCCCCCCCACCCCTGCCACCCATTGCTCACTCTTCACTGACTGAAGAGACCGAGAACAGGCCAGCCCTGCTGAGAGGAGTAGGTAAGACAGACCAGAGCATAATGTTTTTAGCATGGAGAGCCTCCTGGGGTGTCCTGAGCAGCCAGCAAGGGAAACGACACAATGATGCAAACGTTTAGGATCAGTGGATGCGATAGATAGAAAACAGTCACCAACCACACAGTATTAAAGCCACAGAGCTCCGGGCTAAAAGAAAGTTTAGACACTGTTGAGTCTGGCCTTTCACACACACAGCCCAGAGTCACGTGGTGAAACCAAGGAGCTAGATCCCTCATACCCAGCAACTTTTCAAGCCATCGATCTTTTCTTGCACCTTCCGTCTCCCTCCAGGCTAACATCAGTCTCCTGATTCTAAGGTAGAAAGGACAAATCCTCTGGAATTCTGCGTGCATCCCTGAGGATCCCACAGGTCGCCGGGGGGGGGGGGGGGCAGCCTTTCCAGGCAGTCTTACCTTGTGTGAGTAATGCTGATCCACAATCCTTGCCAGCCCGAAATCCCCAATCTTGAGCACAAGGTCCTCTGTGCTGATGAAAATGTTGGCGGGCTTCAGGTCCCTGTGCAGCACATTAGCCGAGTGGATGTACTTGAGCCCACGCAGCAGCTGGTACATGAACAGCTTGGCATGCTCCTCGGTCAGCGTGCCCTGCTCCAGCAGCCGGGCCAGGTCAGTTTCCATGTACTCTTGGACAATGTAGGCCACGCTGAACTTGAAGAGCTCGCCCTGCAGATCGCTGCCCTTGGGTCCTAGTACCTCATACACCTTGACAATGTTGTCATGGTCCAGGCGCCGGATAATCTTGATCTCTCGAAGCGCGTGCTTCATGCTTCGGGCATCGCTCAGAGCAATCTTCTTCACGGCTACCTTCCGGCAAGACCTGCTGTCCACAGCCGACAGCACCAGTCCGTTGACCCCAAAGCCTAGGGGTTGGAAGTCAACGAAGCGCCCTCCAAGGTCATACCCATAGACACTGGCAATGCAGTCACCTTTCTCGGCCATCGTTGACTCAGTGGTCTGGAGTCTCTTGGGGGATGCGGGGACAGGCAGGAAAGGCCAAGTTCCAGTGAGTTGTTTCCCCAGCACACCTCATTCTGTCAAACCTCACAACTGCGGGACGCTTTTGCTCCTGGTGAGGTCACTGCTGCCAGGGGACAGGAACAGCCGTAAGTCCTTGCTCACTGACGTGCTCAGCTGGATGCTGCAACTGTTCTTACCTGCACTGGGGAGGGTTTGCCACCAACTCCTATGCTTCAAGAACCCTCTTAGATGCTTAAAATGGTTCATGCTTCTTCCGGATCTGGCATTATTAGAAGGGAAAGCCAGTGTCCTTATCTTCTATCTCCTTGGATCTCAGAGTAAAATATGCAGCAACTCTCTCCCTTTGAGTCCTCCTGTCTGGCTCAAATGCAGGAGCTGCTTGCTGAGCTGTGTTGCTTTCCTTAAGTGGGTCCAAAGCTTAATCGGATCACAGCCTCCCTCTGTGCTCTGAGCAGTAAGAGGGGATCCAGTTAATAGGTTCTAGAAGGTTCTGGGGGTTCCTTTCCATCGCTGCCAGGTTATCTTTCCCCGAGTTCCCTTTAGAGTCCCCAAACCCCAACCAGTTTGGTGAGTAAGAGCTGGGGAAAGCCGCTCTCTCACGAGCTCTGAAGCTACACCTGCTGCCCCAAGTCCAAAAAGAACTCAGCTGCCAGGCCAGGACCCTCTAAGAGGCTTCGGATGGGGGCACATCCTCTTTCACCCACTCATCCACGCCACCTTGACTGAGACTGCTCCACCGGATGCAGTAGGACCGCAGGAATGCAGCAGCATCTCTCAGAGAGTGTCCCCTTCCCTGTCAAAGAAACAATGTTGGGTAAATTTCCACACTCTGGCTTCCAACACCTTCCCGCTTGCGTCTTTTGTTAACTAGCCCAAGTGTTATTTGATCTGTCCAGCCAGCTGAAACGCTGCTTGCTCAGGGGATTCCAGCTTTGCATTGCCCGGGCACCCCCATGCTGCTTGCAGCAGCGCCCTGGCAGAGGAGAAAGACGGGGTTGATTTGATAAGCCCATCAGGTGGAGGGCTTTTATGTCAGCGCCTGCTTCCCTCGGGCTAACATGTGCAGACTGGGAGTGGGAATCATCCCTTTTGACCTTTGCAAGATTCGTCTGTTATGCTTTCCAGACACATCAGCCCTAGCTGGGAAGGCTGAGAGTCAACAGGAACGAGTTACAGATGAAAATGAGGGCTCAATCTTGTTTTCCCACGAGGGTCCCTTCCTTATTTTGCAAATGCCTTTGAATACTTTAAGAGAAAAATTTGTCTCGGACTGAGATTTAATAGCCTTTGTATGCCTTCCTTCCCAGGTAGGTGGTAGAAACACAGAACTAAAAAACTAAAACCCTTCTGTCCCTCACAGAAAAGGGGCTGTTTGCCCAAAAGCCAATGCTATCTCAGGGCTGGCTCGCCATGCCAGCCCTGATCTGTTTATGACAGAAACACTAGGGACCGAAAGAAGCATCTGAGTGCTTAAAGCAGTTGGTCCCCTCTGACCTGACGATTCCCCTCTCATGGCTGTTAACTCAAATTGCAGCTATAGGAGATGAGGTGGTAGGTGAAAACTACCAATCCTAGCCAGGTCAACTCAGAACTCTGAAGTAAGGAACATAGTGGCTTCAAGAGTGTGACTTGTTTCCCAACTGTACAAAGCTCATGGGTACACAAAGATAGGACTTTGTATGTGGCACAGAGGAAATCTAGCCAATCTCAATTCTTAATTCCCGCCTCCTCTATGGAAGTCTCAGACAGGGCAGAGTCCCACGTGAGGACATGTTCCTGTCTGAGCTCTGTACGACTCTACACATAACAATTGAAGTAAAACAGCTACGAGCATAATGCTCTGAAATTCTAGCGTGTGCACACTCACGCATGCATGTGTGTGCAGGTGTGTGTTTGGGGGTGTGGCATACAGACGAACAGTCTAGTGGATAATCAGATCCCCACTGAGGACCGTGCATGCGGGCACACGTCTGTGTTTGTGGATGCCAGAAGTTGAGCCCAGGAGCCTTCTTCAGTAACTACCCCACCTTCTTCTCCCAGGCACGGTCTTTGGCTAGAGTGTCCAGCCAGCAAGTCACAGTCACCCTCCTCTCTCTGGTCCCCCAGCTCTGGGGTTACATACAGGCTTTTACATGGGTGCTGGGGAGCTGACAGTGGGCTCTCCTGCTCATGCCATCTCCCGAGTCGTGCAGTTACCCCCTGCCCTGTGCCCTCTGAGGATTTCTGAACAAGGACATTTGCCAAGGCTCTGGAACATAGTAAGGTGCTTAGTTCCACAGATGGCAGCAGCTATGGCTGCCTTACGTTAGTTCTTCACACTTGGACGAGATGGAAGTCTTCTGACAGCCTGTCAAATTTACAGCGGTTCCCCTCTGAAGGTTTTATTGGGCCCAGAGGCAAAACAGTTATAGACTTAACAAAACTTCTGACTTGGGGAACAGTCCAAGTGGACAAAGTCTCATCGTCCTGAGCTGCAGACAATACAGTCCTCCTTGGCTCATGTGACTAGGAGTCACCTTTATTGGGAAGGGCCAGGCTTCTAAGTATTCTACTGAGCAACTCCATTAGTGACTGACACCTGCCCCGCTGTGTCCCTAAATGCCAACAGTAAGCCCTCTGAGGCTGCTTCTGACCCAAGTTCTCACTTCTCAGGTGACGGACTGGGCCTTGTGAGAGCTGGCTTAGTGGTGCCAGCAGAGACTGGCACCTGGCTAAAGGAATACCCTCCATTGGTATTCAAATGCCTGAGCCACCTAGCCACACACAATGCCACGGTCTGGTCTGTGTGTAGTAAGTCTTCCTGGATACCTAACTCAGGGAACCCCCCTCCATCCCAGAGATCGAGAAAGAGAGAGAGAGAGAGAGAGAGAGAGAGAGAGAGAGAGAGAAAGAAATATGGTTCTATCCCAACTCCAGCAGCCAGATGACGCCACCTGAGCTGGAACTTCTTGCAGATCCACATTTGGGCCTCATTCGGTCCCCAAGGGTACTGCAGAAGGAGCTAATTAGCCCCCCCCCCCAGGATAGATGCCCACATCTCCTCCTCTTTCCGTCTCCTGCTGGGTGGTGAACAGAGATTGGAATGGCCCCTCCGACTTCACAAACAGCTCAAAGGAGGACTTGCTGGCAACTGGGGATGCAATGCAGATAATTCATGAATAATTAAGAAGGGCTTCATTTCCCTTTAAATCCGTTCCTCGTCCTGCCCCGCTGTGGGGGGACTGTCTTCCTGTGTGTCCTGTTTCTTTTCCTGTGCGCTTCCCAACATGCTGTCAGGCACAGCACATAGGAGACATGTCACTGTGGGAACATCGTTTTCCTCCTGGTTGTCTCAACAGACCCTTTTCATCCTCGCCTGGCTTCTCTGATTGTGCCTTTCAGATTTTTTCCAGCACACTTCCTGGAGGGTGGGCTGCGTCTCCCTATGTGCTATGAGAGTACACAGCATGCTTACCACGAGTCTCCTTACCATGAGCCCGAACTGTGCAGACAAGTCCATGCCTGCACTTGACTCTACAAATACCTTCTCAGTATCATCTGCCACCCCAATATTGCCTCTCAGAATGTCAGCAGCCTATGCAGGCCTTCATCCAAGCATTCCCACCCGAGTTTCCTGTCATCTCTTCTGAAACTGCTTCATTCTCCAGTTCCTCTGTAATATCTACTGCAAACCCACGGTCTGTCCCCAAGGCAGTTTGCTAGGAAACATCCTCTGTCCTCTTCTGGCATGATATGCCAAGAAGCAGGGCTAGTCACCCCCAGAGAGGGGCAGGCGGTACTTAAATGTGTCCCTGGAGAGGGGAGTAGGTTCAGCAGCAAAGACTGGTCATCTCTGTGAGGTGGCAGCTCAGAGCTTCTCAGAACCCCAGATATGATTTCAGACCAAAGGACTTGGCATTCACTGTACGAGACAGAAAGGTCAACCTATTCACCTGTGCTCAGATGACAGGCAGCAAGACGAAAGTATGTAGCTTCCCCAAGGGCAGCACAGGCTCCCACAGCTCCACAGCAAACACAGCGCAATAAACACAAATAAAAACCTCTAAGCCTAGGCCTCCTCACAGTGGAACCCCAGCTCTTGCCTGGTTTCTTGTGGACAGCTTCCCAGAAATCCAGTGAATTATTATTCTCTCCCTGTGCAGCCTTCTAACAGATGGAGGCAAACCAGAGGTGAGGTGCTATGTGCCACCTGTCCCTTTCTGGGATTTCTAGGGCTCTGATTTACAGACTGGCTTCGGAAGATCTAAATTTAGACTCACCCCTCTGCCCACTCAGCGCCTCCCAAACCTTCTGCTGTTGGCTTCAGCAGGAAGCAGACACCTGGGAGGTGCTGACATTTCCCAGCTACTGATTCATTCCTTCTCCCCAACACCCCCAAAACCTGGAGCCAATTCTCAGATGGGACTGAAGTTTCAGACAGGTAAAACCATTTATGCCACACTTAGGCCTGACTGACCTCATGGTTCTTGAATGGAGATCAGTAAGCCATTTCTACAAAGGACCAACATATCTTTGTGGCCAGACTACTGACTACTCACAGGGGTCCTGCCTGGCATCACCTCTAGCTAGCACCGGCCACCTACCAGGTCCCTAGTGCTTCCTCCATAGGAATAGAAGCCATATCTGGTTCAGCCATGGAGAAGCTGTCTCTACTCCAAGTTTGTAAGTCTCAATACTGTGGACATTTGGGTCCAGGTCATTGTTGGCAGGGTCCTCCTGGCACTGGCCTCTGCCCAGTACATGCCGGTGATACACTGCAGGGCCTCCAAACACTTGCCATGGCATCGAGTCAGCTCCATTGAGCTGCTGGGAAGTTTCAGCAGAAGCAGGTTGGCATTAAGGGGTCATCCGGTACCCGACTCAGGGTCTCTCATAGTCATGCTTTCTGACTGGAGTCTCGTGAAGACTTGCTGTGTTAAAGTCGCTACCAGGCTCACCAATATGATCTACACGGGTTCTCAAGGTCAGAACTCCCTCTTGGTTTTGCGGGGCAATTATTATTATGTGTATGTGTGACTGCTGGCACAATTGTACCACGGCACACGTGTGAAGGTCTGATGGCTTTGTGGAGTCAGTTATTTCCTTCCACCTTCGTGTGAGGCCTGGAGATTGAACTCAGGATGTCAGATTTATAGAGCAAGTGCCTTTACCCACGGAGCCATCTCACCAGCCCTGCCCCTAAGGTTTAACCCGGGTCTAACCCACCACGTGCAAATGGCACTCTCTAGAGACAACCTCATACAGCCCCTAAAATCCTAGACCCAAAAAAAATCTCAAACCCAAACCCAGTGAAAACCCTGAATCCAGAACTGTTGTGACCTGATTCTCTGTGTGGGCAGAAATTGACACTGGGTGACCACAGGATCAACTCCTCAACAAAAAGCTTTAAAGGAAAACTTTCCAGGGAGGGACCTGGGAAAAACCTTCCCCTGCAAGGAACAAGTGACCCCACCTCCTTTAGGGGGTGCAGTTGTAGAGGAATCGATGCTGATGTAACTGACAGGGCAGCCCTCTGAGACAGTAAGGCTGGAGGACCAAGCCCAGCACACAGAAGCGGCAGGTGAGCAGCGGAGCTTGGTGACAGCCATGAGTAGCTGAGCCTCATCTATGGGTACCCAACTCCCACTTTCTTGTCAAGAGAGACGATCAAGTCTTATGAATCCACTCTAACTGCAGACCCTTAGTGTCCTTGGGGCTCGGCCACCACACCATTCGCCATGGGTTGCAGGCCCTTATCAAGTTTCCTAAGATGCTCATGGGAATCCCAAGAAAGGAGATGATGCCCGCTGTCCTCCTCTCTGAGTTAAGAATTAAGCAAGAGAGGGCTTAATAAAAGAGTCTGCCAGTGTGAACAGGCTTACTGGTAAGACTCCTTCCTAAGATGCCACCCCAGCGGGGTCCCTCAGCATGTGCTGGGATAGAGGTGCAGGGAACATAACCTGAGATAGCTTCAGGTGCTTCCCTCCAGCCCCCTCCCAAAAGAGGCCCAACGCAGGCTCAGTGGTGGGCGCATGGGCTGCCATTCACTTTTGCCATGTCAAGGGTCCTGCGATCAGAGGGTGCTAGGATGTGTTCTAGTCCTGAGAAAGGGTAACACTGACCCTAGAGCCCCACGTCGGGTACCACGGAAGGCTTGAGGTTTGGTACACTGAGCTGTGCTACTGATTGGTACATTTTTCTTGGGGAAATGAACCAATGGCCTTTATTCTTCTGAATAGGTGAGGCAAATGGTTGTTTCCCTTCCCCCGAGATAAGACCTTTGCTTTGGGAGAACTCACAGGTAGACTAGGATCCAGGAATCCTGGCTTCCAGCCCCCAGACTGACTCAATGGTGACATCCCCGAGTGGCCTAGGGGATTGTTGCCTTCTTACCCAAACTGTCACGGGTAGATGCAATTGCTGGGAAGAGGAACCCTTCCCTCTGCTCTAGAAATGGCTGTCTGGCCTCTGAGTGCACCTCGGTGAGTGATTAGGCCGCCCAGGAAGAGCAGGGGCAGCCATGTGCATGCATTAACTGGGTAGCTAGTGTCAATGGCGGGGAGTCAGCATCTCTGAAACTTAGTCCAGGATGTCAATCAGGCAAGGCCCCAAAAAGTCTCATGTGTGTTTGCATCTCCTGTGGGAAAGGAAGGAAGTTTGATTAACCATGGGGGCTGAGTGGGGAAACTGAGGCTCAGAGAAGAGAAAGGACTCTCCCTAAATACTGTGTGAGTTTCTCTGAAGAGACACAGACACTTGGACATCTCTTCACTTCAGATAGGACATAGATGGCAGATCAAAATCTAACTGGTGAGCCAGAGGACAATTGCTGATTCAAGACAGGTTCATCACTAAAAAGACCACCCTAGCCTGGTGAGGGCACACAAAAGCTGTATCCCTAGAGCACCCTGCCAGGCGGCCCTCCACTCCCCCACCCCTCATCGGGTGCCATCCCTCATCATGTGCTTGCTATTTATGTAACCCTGGAGAAGGCCCTCAAAACGTTCAGGGCTTCCAAGTCTTAAGAGGGAATGCTTCAATTCGGAGGAAATAGCCCGAGGACACCAGGTCACTAGTGTGGCAGGACCCAGCTCTGCACAGCTGCCTGTCTGGACAGCAGTCCCATTCAGTCACCCCTTAGCCTTTGGATACCCACAACTGCCAGGATATTGGCCCCGACCACACAGAGGATGTGTGGAGCTGGTGCCCAGCACTGCACCTGGCACCTGGCCAGGATCTGAGAGTCAAAGTTATCGTCCTATCATTTCAGTCTGAGGAGAGCCAGGTAGATAAAGACTCTCTCCTCCCATTGGGTGTAACCAACACAGCAAATGACTCAGAGGTACAGACGGACTTATGCTACACACATCCGCAGGATTCCACCCACTTAAGAGTCCAGGTGATACGAGCCAGCGTGTGGGCCTAGTGTTAAAGGGGAACAACGAGGCAGAGAGAACAGAGACAGGAAGGGAGGGCTGGGATTGGGGGGAAAGACTATGGAACTATATACCTCCATACCCAGGGTAGCTGTCTCCCTTCCTGAGTCACCCAACTGTCACTAGCACTTGGTGTATACCACCATCCCCCCTCTGCCGCACCCCGATAAAGCCCTCATTACAGAAGATGCAGGAACCTTGACGTAGCTAGCAGCGGCAGCTATGTGCTATAGCACTTAGATTGCACAGTTCTCCCTGGATCAGGACCTGGTCTCCCCCCACACGATGGAGTTAGTTAGCTGGGAATATAGGATGGGACTGGCACCCAGGGCGAGCCTGCTGTTCCAGCTAGTACAGGGCAAAGTTTGGCCAACAGTGGGCAAGAAGACAACACATGGAACATTCTCTTCAGCTCTTCCCTTATACCTGTTCCAGGAGAAGAACTTGGGGAGTTGATGAGCCTGGAAAACCAGCCCAAGCCAGGTTCTGCTGTTTTGGTATAATCTGGAGCCCCCATGCCAGGAAGGTTAGGTGAGTCAGGTAGGGCGAGGGGTAGCCTGGGAAAGGTCGTAGCCACCCCAGACTGTATAACCTCTACTTCCAAGTTGACCTCCCCAGTGCGATGGGATCGGGCAACCTGGAGCCTGAAAGAGAAGGCATAGAGGAGTGGGCTTCTGCACTGTGGCCAGAGCTGCCCCCAGAACATGAAGGCAGCAGGGTAACATGGTGGTATGCAGTCATAGAATAGTGAGAAGTCACCTCCCCAGAACTGGGCATGTTCCACCTCCGGCAAGCTGAGTACAGTCTGCTCACTGGGGCATGCAGAGGAGACAGAGATTCGAGTGAGCTTCCAGCTGAGAGAGTTGCTTTCAGAACCAGGGTTTATTTGACCCCTAAGAAAATAATTTTCTTTTTCCTAGCGACACGAATTGTTTCTGGTTCCGAAGCTGAAACGGTAAACTAGGATTTCAATGTGCGCAGACATAGAGGCTCCCATTCCCTTGGCTCCAGGGGAAAACCTCCCCTGCTCCTTTGAGTGGGCAGTGAAGGCGCCTGCGCCTAGACCAGTGGTTTCCAACCGTGCTAATGCTGCAGCCCTTTAATACAGTTCCGCCTGTGGCGGTGACCCTCAACAATAAAATTACTTTTGTTGCTGCTTCATAACTGCAATTTTGCTACTGTTATGAATCTTAATGTAAATACCTTTGGAGATGGAGGTTTGTCAAATTGGGTCGCGGCCCAGAAACACTGGCCTACGGTCTCTTCAGCTTAAAGTTCTATCTCTTTCCACCTCAGCCCAAGGCCTGGCTATGTGGCCCTTCATAGGGCTGTGACCCAGGGAGCCACAGGGCTGGGGTATCTTTCAATGTCGGGTCTGTTTATGCCACCTCTCGTCACCATGGCTGCCGTGAGGTAGAGAACCACTCGGCTCTGCTTCCTTGTAACAGAACACTAGGACCAATGGGGGCCTTCAATGAGCAGCTCTCTGCCTTCTCCTGCTGCCCCTGTACCCCTCTTCCTTTCTGCTTCATCTCCGAAGGAAGGGGAGAGTTCTTCTCACTCTCCAGCTGTGACTTTTTTTTGCATATCTCTCTGTGACAGAGGTTTAAGCCTGAGCTCCCCACGGGTCACAGCACCCACACCCCATCTCAGACATGTATCTGTGTTCCCCTCAACCCTAACCTCTCTGAACTGCATGGCATGGCCTCACAGGTTAGAGCAATTGTCCTTAGTTACCACATTCCTAGAACATGAGCCACCACCCGTGTGTGACTCCATGCTTGGGGTTGGTGTGCTTTGGGATTAGGGCTTCCTTCTTGTTCACAGTGCACACGCCTGTGACAGCCAGTCCACAGGCTTCTACTCTTCAGCAGGGTTTTCCTCCAGTAGACTGAGAAGCTCAAGAAAAGTGTAGTGGCCTCTTGCCCCTAAGGTCCCCAGCTGAGTACGTCACCTGGCACACTAAAAGATGAAGACTCCATGAAAACGCAGGCAGGACTGGGGCTAGGTCCCGAGAACGGAAAGTGCTTGGAAGAGGGCTCAGAGCAGTGACTTCTGGAGGAGCAGCTCTCAGAAGCTGTGACTTGCCAGGGGAGCCATGGACAAGCAAAGGACAAGAGCAGGAAGCCTGAGTGGAGCAGGGTGAGGGAGCAGCTAGTGGCTGAGCAGAGATGTAGGGGCAGACTTCGAGATCACAACAGGACAAGGCCTAGGAGCTGAGGTGGAAGAGTGGCCACTGGTGGGGTCCTGGGGAGCCTGGGGGGAGGGGTCGCGGGGTATACAGGACTGTGGGTCCAGAGCACAGAACACGAGTGTCATGATCAGAAGAGATCGTTAGCGGTAGAATCCTGGAAACTGTGACCTAGAGAGCGGAGCCACCCTGTGAAGCTCCCGCTTTATCTTTTCTTCTCTGGCTATCAGGTCACATAGCGACCAACTCGGGATGCTGAAGCCAGGTTGGTTCTAACACTGAAGACAAACTCTCCCCCCAGACTCACTTTTCTCCCTTCCTTCTTCAGGCGCAGCCCCAGCGGGAACAACACCACACAGTTCACGAACCATTCTGAGGAAGCCCTCCTTACGGACTGTTCTGCTCAATTCTTCTGGAAGTCTCAGCTGCTGTAGACAGCTCTTTTATTGTTTGGTAACCCCACAGACAGCAATAAAAGTAAAATGAAAACACATTTGCAAAGCAACTTTCCACTGTCCAAAGCGCTTGCCCATAGTTCTACTTAATATTTAATATTTCCATGCAATATTTATGCAACATCCCCATGCTTCAGGCAGTGGGGATGCAGGTGCAAATAAAGCAGGCGCGGTCCTTAGCCCCTAAGAAACCTCCAGTTCAGAGGTGGAGAGGCCGATGTGATACAAAGATCGGCTAGAGCGCAACTGTGACGCACTTCTGATTGGAAGCCACACAGTGCTGAGAGCGGAGGTGACAAGAAGACCAATTACTTCGGCAAATAGTGGCAGACTGCCTGGAGAAGTGACATTTAAGTCAAGACTTGCAAAGTGAATCAGGGCTGAGCAGTGGAGGCATTGGGGCCAGGGTGTCAGTATCATGACCTCGAGAAGTGAAGACTGACATCGGAGGGAGAGAGAAGGCTGGTGGGACGGATTCTGAGAGCAATAGGTGGATAAATAAGGCCGGGGGAAGGCCAGTCTGGGTCAAGAGGCTGGTGGATCTGATTGAATCAATACTATTTGATTCTGCTTTAAGAGAACCTGAAGAAGAGGCATCAACCCCTTCTGCCATTTGAGCAGGAGGAGAGCTGAGAGCATCGAGAAGTCCGGGGAAAGAGGCCACTGGAGGACCTGGGGATCCTCCTTGCACAAGCCTGCTCTCTGTGGTTTTGTCTCCATCTTACAGAGAACTGAGGCAGGCTGGTTGAGCGAGTTGCTCAAGTCTTTACCCTGCATAGGGGCAGAGCAGCTGCTGGCACTTAACTACGTGAACCTAACTTAGCTACTAAGTGAGCTGACGGCCCCAGCTTTGTAGGAGCACAAAGGTCCTTTGCTCCCACAGGTCACTAGGAAAACCAGGAATGTTAAACACACAGGGGCCTCTTCTCCATGGAGGAGATAAAAGACCTGCTGGTCTGCCCAGAAGACTGGGAGTGGATTTTGTTAATGACCTGGAGACCTTTTGGCTACCTGCAGAGGCAGACCTCACCCATCTAATTCCCCAGAATGATTATCCCAGACTCTCTCTCCCTAGACAGTTACCCATCCTAAAGGGAGATGTCACATGACCTGCTCACCTCTATGCTCTTGGTCAGACATAGATTAGATAGACAGACACTAGATTCTAGGCCTTTTAGCTATAGACCCCACCCCTCATGGTCACGTGTACTTTGCAAAGGAGTTTCTACGTAGTCACACCTTTACTATACACCTGGAACTGGACTGATGGTTGCCTGGAAACCCTTTCCCAAATTGTCTTAAACATGTTGACAACGAACTGCCTGGCCTTAGAATCCCCAAAGTCTGATCCAGGTTGAGGACGCCAGTCTGCACCAGATTTTCCCTCTTATCTCCTGAGGTTTGCTTCCCTGCATGTCACAAGAGTTTGGAACTCTTCTGATCCCTAGACAAGTATGACTTTGTTCCCAGATAGCTGTGCCATCAGTGTTTCCAATTTGGCAACCACCTTCCCTCCTCCCACCTTCATGCCCCTCCTACAAGATCAACTTGACAGTAGTTCCCCTGTCTCCGGCAACATCCCCAGGTGTTGCTGTTACCAAGGCAACCATGTTAACCAGCCCACCATGGCCATTACTCAACCCTATCGGATTCTGCCGCCTGCTTCTTCCCTCTTCACAACACATGGAAAGTTATCTAAAGTAAGGTCTCCCGTTCCATAAGCAGAAATTCCAAATCTTGGCATCAGTCCTTCTGGGCAGAAGCTCCAAAGGCAGAGATGTGGCACAGATGTGCAGGGCTGTGGCTGGTCGGGCATTGGTCCCCCTCCACACAGGGGTCTGACCAATATTAACTCTCAGCCGTGGAAGCCACTGGGGGGAGAATGATCACACAGCAAGAGATTTCCAGGCTTCAGGAAGGGACGAGTCCAGAGTGCAGTGTGGTCAGTTGAAGCAGGGAGTGGTATCAGCTAGAATGAGGTTGTCAACCCCCATCACCGCTTCCCTCCGACAAAGAGGCTCAGACTAGGGCCAATAAGACAGAGATGCTAAGATGCTATTTCCGTCCCCAGTACCGGCCTCTCTGGAGAAAAGCAGCATTGCCTTCCTCCTCACACTCATCTTCTCTAAAGCCCAAGTGGAAGGCAGGAGACGTCCCTCAGAGTTGCCATGAGCAATAAAGGATGGGAGGAGATTGAGGAAAAAAAATTCAGCAGCTAGGGAGATGGTTCAGTCAGCAAGGTGCTTGCTGGGCAAGCCAGAGGAGCTAGGCTTGGGCTTCCTTGTAAGAAGCAGGGCGTAGCAGCACATACACGGAACTCTAGTGTGCAGAGGCAGAGATCCCTGCCTGTGGGAGGAGGATCCTGACTGTGTGTCTGTGGTAAGGCCAGCCAGCAGACGACAGGACAGCAGTCATTCTGCAGGACCATCCATGCCATATCTCATAAGCCAGGAGAGACTGTTAGGAACCAAAACTAAACGTGTCTGAACCCAAGCTTCCCCCAGGTCAGCGGCTGTGACTCAAGCCAGGACCCAGGTAGGGTCCTTGGTTGTGCACCCTGCACCCAAAAGTCATTTCCTGGCTGGGCCTGCTGGGGCTCCTGGTTCAGTGGACTTGGGGTAAGACCTGAGAATCTGCATCCCTAAGTTCTGCTGATCCAGGGACAGACTTTTAAAAACTGCTCATTGAGGGGGCTTAAAGCAGGAAGTGTGAGGGGATATGAGTGGGTTCAGACTCCCCTTTTCCCAAGACATAAGTAACATTAAAGCAGGATTTGGTGGTACGGCTTCTGTTCAGTATGAATGAAGCCCTGGGCTCCATACCAGATATACAGATACACATACACACACACACAGATGCACATGCAAACACAATTCTTCCTTGTCTCAAGAATGAAAAGGCAGTTAGTGAGGTGACTAGGTACTATGAACCTTTAGTCTCTCCATGAAGGTTCAAGCTTGAGGCTGGTTACCAATGACCCCCATGGTCTCCTGGATGGTATTAACCACAGAGACCATCCAGGCTTGGACCACTATAGAGCCTGAGCTCAACTACCATATTCCCAGTTCAGCCAGATCCCACAGGCCAGATCTATGGCTCAGTGTTGTTGAACTCCTGCTAAATAAAGATAATTACATGATAGGCATATGCTGTTTAGGGTGCTGCCCTGCGTTTATATCTGGGGGAGAAGCTACTTCCTGAAGAAACTTGGTTGCCTAGGTACATTTCAACAGTTTCTCAGCATTTTATTTTACTTAGTATATCTGTGTGGTCATTATATAAAATAAGACACAGGAAGCCAGCAGAGCCCATACACCAGCCAAGTTTTTCTAAGCCAGTACTTTGTAGTTTAATTTAGAATGATCAATTGAGCAGTCACCCAAACCCTATTTCTTAAAATTCCCTGGGGTGGAATTCTTCGGCTTGGTGCTAAGTGCGTAGGCTGGCTCTCAGAGGCTTCAAGTAAATTTCCTCTTCTCGAATACAATAACATGTTGCTGCTGACAAGCAGAAGCCGCCATACAGTGAAGGAATCAATTAGCAAATTCATTAATTAGGATTCTATTTGCACTTCTTCCACAACGGTTACCATTTGTTTATTATAATTACAAATCTCCTGTCTTTTACTAAAACCACTAATGGTCTTCAGGATGTACTGTTATGTGTGCAGAGCCAAATATATTTTGTTTTGCACGAAGAAAAAGAATGTCTGTATAGTGTTACATCTGAAGGGGCCTCAGATGCTACAGTTGAACAGTTTAAAGTAACAGAATCTTATAGCAAGCCAACACACACACACACACACACACACACACACACACACACACACACTGCAACCGATACAATGGACGATGCCACTTAGTGTACTCACTTTTAGCCATTCAATTACACAATCAGCCAATGAGAACACTGAACCTTATTCTTAGGCAATAATTACCTAGATTATTTCTACACACTACTGAGAAATTCCTTATGTTTCTAATTGCAGATTAGGTTATGACAGGTGTCATACCAATTTTCATTTTTCAAGAAAAAAGCAGTTCACATCGAAAATCTCAAGTTATTTTTAAGCTAAAAGAGACAGCAGCACAAACAACTGAGGACAGTTAAAAAAATCAAACAAGCGCATGATTGAAACTGAGAAGCTAGGAGTGCTGTGTTTAAAAGGCATACCATATAGTTTGCAAAGGTCAACTCTAATCTGTGTAACAGCATGGCACCTTTACATACGAGCTGCAAAGCACAGATCTTTATGAACCTCTTCACAGATGAGAAGTGGGTTCAGGGCAGGCAGAGAGGCCAGTCCAGATCCCAGTGGAGGTGGGTGACAGCGTGAAGAAAGCCCGTATCTCCCGGTGAGAAGCCAGCCTGCACTGACTGCTCAAGGATTCAGAGCTACAGGGAGAAAACAAGAGGGGGAGGGGGCATGAGAAAGGAAGGGAGAAGAGAAAAAAGTTAAAAAGAGAGAGAATAGAGGGAGCATTCTGTTTGGAAAGAGATGCCATCGGGTCTTCGTGGGTCAGGAATGGGGGTGATGTGTGATTTTGAGTCATAAACAGGACTTCTCATTAAAAACCCCTCCAGGCCACACACAGACACGACAGACAGACAGAGAGACACACACACAGAGTCAGATAAGAAATTTAGTAAATGCTGTGTATGGTGGCAAATGCCCCAGTGCTTTTAAGGGAGGAGCATCATGGACCTGAAGATAGCCTGGGTTACATGGTGAGAGCCTTCCTCAAAAAAGTAATAGACGGAGCATTTGAACACGAAGTGTTCAGCCCTTCTCACTTTCCCCCACTCCTCACTTGACAAAACACCATTCCCCCAAAGCCACCGCAGGGACAGCCACAGAAAGGAGTCTTCTTAGAGCACAGACTGTATGAAAAGGGGAGGCGACAGATTCCTGTCTTGGAACACAAGTAGGCTGGCTCAGGTTTAAAGGTTTCTGTTTCTCTGGTTCATTCCCATTGGCAGTCATGGAGCTTGGCAGAAGCCCTCAGGGAATTACTGCTTCCTTTCCGTCAAGGCTGCTCACTTTTACCCACAGGCTGGCCTGAGCTGCCTTCTCCATTCCTCAGGTTTCTGGAACAACCGGGTCATTTCAGGTCTGGGTGCCCAGGCACTCACTCCGTCCAGATGGAGGAGGTAGCTCTGCCCTCCCTGCCTACCCGGAGACTTCACAGCATCCCCAGATTGTGCCCCGAGCAACAACCTCCCTTGTGTGGTCCATGGATGAGCAGAGGGTCTTGAGTCCTGGTTCTGCCTTCAGCCATAGCATCTGGGTAGTCTGTTCGGCACCTCTAAGCCTCAGCTTCCATTTGGGAGAAAGGGAACCATGAAGCCAACTTCCAGGGTAGTGTAGAAAGTGAAGGTCATGTAGTAAGGGCTGTGTGTGGTGCAGGCATGTACAGGCACCCAGGCAATGGTAGCAGCTTATATTCCACGGAGCCAATATGCCACTCGTTTCTTGGTTCTTCCTTCCAGAACTGGCCTTCTCTGAAAAGGCCCCCCAGTGTGTCTCCACTGCTGCTGCTCTATGGTTATTGTGCTAAAGCAAACCAGGTCAGCAATGATCCCTTCTCCTGGTCTCTGGACTCCTGCATTGTTTCCATCTAACTGCTGAGACTTTGGGAAGGTGTCCCAGGAGGGAAAGTGAAGCCTAGCAGGGAACACAGAAACCTATGGGGTAGGAGCACAGCAGCATTTGGTGTCCCCAAGACACCTGCTTGTTGCATTTTTTTTTAAGTGTTGATGTCTCCCTTAGACATCCTAAGAAGGGAAAATCCATTTTTGAAAATCAAGCTAACATCCTTAGGTAAATATGTCATGCAAGTTTGAAGAGCTGCAATGTATCATAATATTTTTCTAAGACTTCAAGGCATCCAGTGTTAACTTGAGGACTGTAAACCATGCCATGAGCAATCTAAAATAAGGGCCTTTTTTTTTTCCACTCTAGAAATAGCTGCCAAACAGACAGATTCCATCCTATATCAGCCACACATTGCCCGCAGAGCCTCAAACTTCACCATTGCCCAAGAACAGAAGAATGGGAATGAAGTTAGAACTGGCAGCAGGACAGGACCCAAGATGCTCTTAAAACCGTATAACATCCACTCGTCAGGGACTGAACTGAGTCTTTCAAGTCTCAGTCTAAACCCGTAGATTGTCTAAGTACCTAGATTGTGACTATATTTGAAAATAAGACCTTTAAAGAAATAATTAAGGTAAAGTGGGGTCATCAGTGAGATCCTGACTCAGCAGGATAACTGTCCTTACAAGAATAGACAATGCTAATAACAATGGGCAGAGTAAAGGGGTGGCCACAGGGGACCCAGAAAGACAGAAACCTATAAGTCAAAGTTAGGGCTGTGGAAGAAACTACCATTCACGGCTTGGAGCTGTGAGGAAATAAATATATTGCTCAGTTGCCCAGGCTGTGACATTCTGCTATTGTGGTCCTAGCTGACTCTACGCCTTGATGCAGGGCTTTCTCATTCTGCCTGTAGATAACAGGTACTTAAAAATAGCCACAAAGATAACTAGCAGAGTTAGACTTCTAGCCTTTGACTTGGAGTCCTAGTCTCTGTACTCTACATGAGTTACTTAGGTGAGGGTTTCCTTCTTCTAGCCCATCTCTGATGTGAATATATTTTATTACCATTGTTTAATAAAGAAGCTACTTTGGGCCTATAGCAGCACAGAATAGAGCAAGGCAGGAATTCCAAGCAGAGAGAGAGAGAGACAGAGAGACAGAGAGAGAGAGAACGAGAGAGAGAGAGAGAGAGAGAGAGAGAGAGGAGGAAGAAGGCAGAGCCAAGGAGACACCATGTAGCTGCCCAAGGAGATAGATGCACCGGAACCTTACCAGTAAACCACGAGCCTCATGGAAAATTACAAAATAATAGGAATGAATTAATTTAAGATGTAAGAGTTAGTTAGTAAGAATCCCGAGCTAATAGGCTGGGCAGCATTTTATTTTATTTTTTTTTGTTTTGTTTTTTTGTTTTTTCGAGACAGGGTTTCTCTGTGGCTTTGGAGCCTGTCCTGGAACTAGCTCTGTAGACCAGGCTGGTCTCGAACTCACAGAGATCCGCCTGCCTCTGCCTCCCAAGTGCTGGGATTAAAGGCGTGCGCCACCACCGCCCGGCTAGCATTTTAATTAATACAGTTTCTGTTTGAGTATTTTGGGTCAGGGCAGCCGGGAAACGAACAATCAGCCAATGCCGACACATCTCCATTCCTTCCTGTCAATCACCGACTCTCTACCAGGGGTCTATTGGTAATTTTTTGCTCTCTTCCCTGTCTTCTATGTGATCTTTACAGCCTGCTTGCAGGAGCCCCTCTGTTTTCTCCACCTCCAGTGCCTGGGGATTCCACATATTGGTGTGGATCCCAGGTACCCTATTTCTTTCTGGAGGGCTCAAATCACCCTCCCCTCCTAGCTCATCTCCATTTCTTTCTGCTACCCATGGACCCACAGAAGCCCTCTCTATCAATGATCCCAGAGCCATCTGATCCATAGAGGGCAACAGCAACCAAAGAATGGAATACCCACCCAACAAAGAAAGACTAGATATTAACACCAAGAAACACCTCGAACGTCACAACTCCAGACACCTAGATCCCAATACAAAAGCACAGACATGACAGCCAAGACAAAATGCTTCTGCAAAACCTTACCGCTGTAGGCCCTGAGCAATGCAACATAGCAGAAGAACAACACAAGATATTGAAATAGCAATTATGAATATGTTTAAGGGCCCTAAAGAGACTATGAATGAAGTTAATGAAGCCTGTGAAAACAGTTTCATGAAATAATGAAAATCAGTAAAGATACGAAAGTGGAGTTTAACAAAGAAGTAAAATCACTAAAGAAAACCCAAACTGAGATAAAAGTGGAAATAGAATATTTAGGGTGCCAAATAAAAAGCTCAGAAGTAAGCCTCACCAACAGATTATAGGGCACGAAAGAGAGACTCTTAGGTGTTGAAGACAAGGTGGCCCAGTCAAGGAAAATGTTAAATCTAAAAAGATCTGGGCACAAAATATCCAGGAAAACTGGAACACCATGAAAAGACCAAATTTACGAACAGGCACAAAAAGCAACACATATTTCTTCAGTTGATAAACAGTTTCAACAAAGTGGCAGGATACAAAATTAACACAAAAAATGGCAGACAGACTGAGAAAGAAAGCAAGAGGAAAAATACCTTTCACAATAGCCTCAACACACACACACACGCACACCTTGGGTTAACTCTAAGCAAGCAAGTGAAAGACTTAGATAAGAAAAACTAAGATTTTTAAAGAAAGAAAGTGAAGAAAATATCAGAAGATGGAAAGATCTCTTATGCTCACAGATTAATAGGATTAAAACACTGAAAGTGGTCATCCTAGCAAAGGTAATCTACAGATTCAATGCAATCCTGATCAAAATCCCAATACAATTATTTATAGAAATTTAAAACCCAATTTCAACTTCATATGGAAACATACAAAATTCAAGATAGATTAAAAAATACTGACTAATAAAAGAACTGCTGGAGGTATCACCATCCCCAATTTCTAGATGTATTACAGAGCTATAAAAATAAACACATTCCGGTACTGGCATAAACAAACATATACACTGATAAATGGAATCAAACGGAGGACCCATGCATAAGTACTCATGCCTATGAACACCTGATTTTTGACAACAAAGTAAAAAATACACATTGGAGGAAAGATAGTACCTTTAACAAGTAGTCCAACTGGATGTCTGCAAATAGAAAACTGAGAATGAATTTAGATCATTATTTATCACCCTACCCAAAACTCAACCTCAAATGGATCAAATATATCAGCTTAAGACCAGGTATCCTGAACTTCATAGAAAGAAAGGGGGAATAGCCTTGAACTCACTGGCATAGACAAAGGCTTTCTAAACAGGCCATCAATAGCCCAGGCACTAAAAACAGCTAATAAATGGGACTTCATGAAACTGAAAAGCTTCTATATGTCAGAGGACACCATTATTCTGATAAAGCAGCAGTCTACAGAATGGAAAGATATCTTTACCAATTAAACATCTGCTGGAAGATACCCTAACCTTCCAGCAGATGTTTCTAGATTATATAAAGGACTAAAAAACCTGAACATCAAGAAAACAAATAATTGAATTAAAAAGTGCAATACAGAATATGAAGCAAAGAGATCTCAAAAGATGAATCAACAAATAGCTGAGAAACACTTAAAGAAATGTTCCACATCCTTAGCTATCAAGGAAATGCAAGTTAAAATTACTCTGAGATTTCATCTTAGGCCAGTCAGAATGCCCAACATCAGTAACATAAATGATAGCGCATGCTGGTGAGGACACAGAGAAAGAGCAACACTTAGTCATTACTGGTAGTCATACAAACTTGTACAGTCACTATGGAAACCAGTGGGGTCGTTTCTCAGGAAACAATCTGAGAATTATCTATCTCAAGTTCCGGCTAGAAAAAAAAAATTATGCTGAGTGGCATAATCTCAGAGCAAAACAACAACAAAAAATCCCCACAAATACTGAATGTTTTCTCTTATATGTGAATGTTAGCTTTTAAGTTGTCAATATGTGTGCTATAACCCAAGGAACCACAAAGGCTAGGGATCTAGTAAGGGCCTGGGGGGAGGAGAAACTCCCAAGGAAGAGGAAATAGAACATATTGTTATGGAGAGACAACAGGGAACTATTTAGATGGATTAAAAAGCAAGGGATACGGAAGAGACTGGTAAAGGAGGGAGTGGGGGACAGCTAACACTAAAGAGCATTTGAAAAACCATATGAAAACTTACTTCTGTAGAAGCTTTCTAAAATCTATACATCTACGAAAGGAATCAAAATGGAGCCATCAAAGTAACAGGGGAGACAATGCCCCAACCAGACATCTTATGCCACCAACTAAAACCTCCAGTGCCTTGTTTTCTTTAAAAAAAAAAATAACAACAACAATAATAATAAATTGAAAAAGAAAAAACCCTCCAGGGCCAGGAATGGGTTACATTGTGTTGAGTGAGAGTGATTGGCCAAAAGGGCCTGATGGGGGAGAGTTTTCTGTTTTGTGTTAATTTCATTGGTTAAATAAAGAGACTGCCTTAGCCCTTTAATAGGACATAAAATTAGGTAGGCAGAGTAAACAGAATAGAATGCTGGGAGAAAGAAGCTGAGTCAAGGAGTCGCCATGATTCTCCTACTGGACACAGATGCAGGTTAAGATCTTCCCTGGTAAGACACCTTGTGGTGTTACAGGGATATTAAAAATGGGTTAGATCGATATGTAAAAGCTAGCCAATAAGAGGCTGGAACTAATGGGCCAGGCAGTGTTTAAAAGAATACAGTTTCCGTGTAATTATTTTGGGTATAAAGCTAGCCGTGCGGGCAGCTGGGTGGCGGGACACAGCCCCGCTGCTCCTAATTACAACAAGGGCCCTCTGGAAACTCGGAAGCATCAAAGGTTGTTGCCAAGGATACTGGTTGCTCTCCACAAACTGATGGTAAGACCCTATTGAAAACAACACTTGGAAATGTTGCAAAACTAGGAGTCATCAAGCTGGTTGCCCAACTAGAGGCTTCACCCCTACTCACTAACATTCATGGTACTGGAAGGTAGTTTGCACTTTACCAAAGGATAAACATCACCCAGCTATCAACCCTACAACCTAAAACAGTGCAAGATAAACTTGTACAATAGTGGCACAAATGTTATGGGGGCAACCCACCACTTTCTGATTGGACTTAAGGTCCACTCTGTAAGATGGAACCTATACCTGACACTGTTAAAGTGACCAAGAATAGACGAGGTTGGTTGTGGATTCTAGTAGAAAACTATTATTCTGCTAAGTGAGCATAGCAATAAAATAACTCTTCATGACGTACTGCTTGCTATACCCATAGCTCAGCCATCGTCTGAAAAGCTGCTTGTGGTAGTCGGGAATTAACACAGAGACCTACAACTGGACAGTGTGCAGAGTGAGACTTTAGAGCACTCTGTCCTAAATGGGATGTCTCCATCAGACCCCTTCTCCCCACGCATGAGGGATCTATGTGGAAGAGGAGGTGGAAAGGTTGTAAGAACAAAGAAGAGGGATTAACTCCATAGACACAGTGTCTTCAAGGCACAGCAGGACGGACACACAGACACACTCACAGAGACTGCACAGGTTCTAGCCTGATGGGGTCCCGGCACTGAGAGGGCAACGTGGATACAGCTCCCACCCTAAACAAGAAGCTGTGTGCAAGTGGTACCTACTGTCAAGGAAAATCCGTTCTGTCCACTGGAGTCCTACCGGGCATATGAGCCACACTTCTGGGCAGGCACCACACCCAGGAGTGGTTGACCAACACAAATCAGTGGGAATTTTGTAGACTTTTTGTATCATTTTGCTTTGTTTCAGCATTTTTTGTCTTGGTCTTTTACATGTTTATTGTGAGTTTTGTGTGTGCGCAGGTGTGTTTATTGGGTTTTTGCTTTGTTTTGGGGTGTTTGATTTTTGAGAGATAGGAAAAACATAAAATTGGGTGGGTAGGAAAGTGGGAGGATCTTGGAGGAATTGGAAAGGGATAAAACATGATCAAAATATATATCATATAGTGTATAAAATATTAAAGAAGAGTGAGGGCTTAGAGACAGTGTACCTGGGTTTAAATCCTGGCATGGTCGCTTCTCCAGCTCTGCGGTTTAACTTCACTATGCTTGAGTTTCAACATCTAGTTTAAAAAGGCCAGAAATCTCTGCTTTGTTTGCTTAATGGGGGAATGAATAATTTTAAAGTGAACTGATAAAATATACATGAAATACTTGGTGCTTGGCTATGTGATGTTTGAGAAATGTCAGCCAATCTGATCATTGCCATTATTATCCCTATTATCATTAATATTACTGAGGAATTCTCAACAACGTAGCCCAAGCATTTTATTCTACATATGATCAGGAAAGCAAGGCTCAGAGACAGAAGAAGGCCATAGAAGGTCATGAAAGCAAGAAACTGAGGTCTAGTCCAATTAATTTCTATGGTTTTAGGAAGATTCAGAGGAACAATGTCGAGAGGCAGGGTTTGATTTCCAGCGTATTTAAGACTAGGCAGAGGTGGAGTCGAGCTGACCAGGAGGCTACTGCAGAAGCCAGGAGACTTACACCAGGCCAGGATGACAGGGAGACCGCAGACAGGAATATGTGAGCAGAGGCACCGAGTGTGACCCAGGTCTGCGATGGAAAGCTAAAATCTGAGAAGGAACAACTGCAAAAATGGCTCCAAGGCTAAAGGCATTTGTCCTGCAAGCCTGGAGACATGAGTTCGATTCCTGGAACCCACATAAAAGTGGAAAGGGAGAGCAGACTCCGGAGGATTGTCCTCTGACTTCACATGCGCATGGCAGCATCTGTGCCCATACCACATGCCATGCACATAGATGGTAATGATGATAAATAAAAATTAAACCAAAGGAAAAAATTCTTGTGAGAAAAATTAAAACACCCTTGAGGGCCAAAGAGACAAGAGGGAACACATACCTCAAAAACCCTAACTCGGCTTTGGGGAAGTTCTAGGAGATGAAGAAACATCAAAAGATTACCAGAGAAAAGCAGCTGATGGATGTAGGTATTAATAGATCTTTAGGAGGAAGCTAAATATAGAGCCAAGCAGACATATCATGCAGGCTGTTTCAAATAACGGCACCTCTAGAAAGCACATGGAACTCAGGAAGGAGAGGCAGCCCCCTTCCCCCTCATGTTCCCACAACCATTCAAGGAAGAGAGATAGGAGGAACTACCTGATCATACAGCGGCTAGGCTAGGACAATTTGGAGCAGTTAGGAAAGAACAATGAGTCGTCCAGCTCGCCACTATCTACTGAGCACCTACTTGGTGGCCCTGTTCTCTCTGTTTAGCACTAGGACAACCATGAGTGAAGTCAGACACCACCTCTGCGTGTGCACTTCCTTGAGGTGGGCAGTGGGGGATTAGTCCAACAACCCAAACGGAAGGGGAACTACCGACCGAAGAGAGCATTCATAGAGATGAGAGCTCCACCAACTCAGGGTTCCATAAAATGAAGATTACCAGCAATTAACCAGGCAAGAAGAAATAACAAGATGGAGAAAATATTCTAGATAGGGGAAATGGGTGTACAAAGGCTCCAAGGGTAGATGGAGACAGAATTCAGAGGTATAAGAAAGCTAATAGAGGGAACGCAAAGACAAAGGGTATAGTGCATTAAGTCTGAGAAAGTAGAGTAGGAAACCATGGGGCGATGTGGACCAGACCACTGGGCCTTGTAGGTCACAGGGGCCTGGAGGCCTAACCTCAAGGTTATTGTTATTGTACAGTGTACCAGGGAACTCTGCGGACTAGCCCCTGTCACCTAGGACACCAGAACACAGCAGCCCATGGAGTTGTGTGGATCAGGAAAGAACAACATTTTAATGATTGGACCACATTTGAATTTTGAAGGGATGGCCTTGATCACAGAGCAGAGAATGGCTTGGTTGCTATGGGATACACCCTGGTAGCCTCTCCCCATGCAGGAGCTGTTAAAGCAGTGTGGACGACTGAAGATGGCATCTCGACTCGGGGGGCACTGATGGGGACTGGAAATAAATGCACCAATGTACACAAGAGACATTCAGTGTGGGAAAATCCCCAGGGAGAGCGAAGGACCAGGCTGCTGCAGTTGGGTGGAGTAGGCAGAGACCAGGTGGGAATCCAGTTTCCAAGTCATACTCCTAGACGGATGGACTGCAAACACCCAGGTGAGGAAACTGGAAAGCGCCAAGCTCTGGGCTGGGTTTACAGTAGTGCTGTATGGTGTTGTTCACATTGTGAGATAGGAGGCGCTGGCGGCTACACAGAATGCCCTTGTGCCAAGCACTACGTGGAGCTCTGGAGAAACAGCAGTGGATAAAGCAGGTTGCTCTCCTTCAAATAGCTCATGCTTAGTAGGGGCTGCTCTTTGGAGTCACCTGGGAAATTTGGCAAATAAAGTCTCCAATCCAGAGAGACTCAGCTAATTGGCCCGGAGAGCTGACAGGGCATCAGGATAGTGGAAGCTCCCCTGGGGAGTCAGGGCTGAGAAGCAGGGTTCCTGGGTGTGAAAGGTCTATCCTGGACTGTATCTAATCATACAGAAGGGAAATCACAGATGAATCATATCTTGGGCCTTAAGAATTTACAGCAGAAATATTCAAGTACATGGGTACAATGGGAATAGTGTTATTTGGATATTAAACCAATATATCTTCATCCCTAGAAATTCCTGGTCCCTGAGTGTTCCCTGGCTCGCTAATTATGAGTGGAGCCTGGCTCACTAAGAGAATTCCTTCCAGATACATAGAAATTCCTCTTCTGCATCTGGCAGAGTTAACTATGGATAATAGGTAACCCCTCCTCTAGAAAAATTGATACCTCAAGAAGAGGTATTAGTCAAATAAAGGCTGGGTGTGACCCATGCCATTCATCAAGACATGACTTAAACGCTAAGGAATTTCAAAGAAATCTAAGCCTACCCCTGTCTGTCTGATCACCCGCCCAGTGTCCAGTTACCTTGTCAAAGTCACCACAAGGGACAACGTCAGGCTTCTGGCTCCTAGAATGGACCTCACCTGTCCTTGACCCAGTCTGACAGCACACATCTCTCAGTTTTCCTCAAGAGCAGAAGCCAAACAGAACACAGCGGGAAAACAACATACGTCGCAGGCAAGGGTTCCGCACCCTGTGCCAGGTGTTAGCGGCGCCCCACCCTCCTCGGGAACAGAGCCAAGCACTGTTCCACACACTCTGTGATCTTCTCTGCTTCACGCTCACAGTAGGTGCTAGCATTCATCAACATAATTAGAAAGAGAGAAACAGTATCTAAAACACAGAAGACGGCACATCTATCTAAGAACAGCAATGACCTGGAAAAAACAAACACTGAACCTCATCCTCCACCCAATCTTGTTACCTTGCTTCCTGCTCTGCCCCCTCGGATTCTTCCTAATGCCCCGCCCACCTATAAACAAGCCCCCAACAGTGGGTCCCTAGATGTGGCTGGCTGTTTTCTTTATACCTTAGCTGTCTGAAACAAAATTCTTGATTCACATTTCCCCTGCGGTTATCAGAGGTAAGATCCAGTCCCCACAGCCCTGACCTTAATCTTTCCGAGGAGGCCATAGATGAAGATCAGACAGGGTTTCTAACCTTAGTAAGAGTTAAAGAACTTAACTTTATCCCCAGTGCGAAGCTGCTGAAGGTGCCTGAGCTGTAAAACCAAGGCGTTCCAGTGAGGCTAAAAGGCAGCTGCCTGTCCAAGGGGCTGGGGCTGGGGAGCTACTGAGCAGAGGAACCTGACAAGAAGCCAGCCCTCAGTGCTGCTGATATCAGAACATTCTCTGAGTCAACACCTGCTATGAGATCTATGTTTCCTGAAGCAGGACAAAAGACCTCATTGGACCCTTCTGCGGGACAGTCCAAAGATCAGGCTATTTTAGCTAAGGCCGGGATGCCTGGGGAGGCATAAGCGTCCATTCTCAGAAAGCCACTGTTACTAAACAACAGGTCATGACAGATCATTAGCATTTTCCCCCACTAACGATTACCAGGCAAAGGGTTTCTCCATATCTCTAAGGAAACTCTAGATTCTAGAAGGGGCTGTTTCCTTCCGTCCTCTTTCATATCATAAACCAAAATCTTTGGTCATTGGAGCAGAGATATTTGGGAGCACAGGGTGACAGGGACACCCCCAGGTCTTCTTTACTCAGGGACCCAGATGTAGATCTATACCTCTGTTAGGACTTTCATTAAATTACTCCATCCAACCAACAGATAACCAAGGTCATCACCATAGTAATAATCATAAACACCTACAAGACACTAGGAACTGCCGGGCGATGGTGGCGCACGCCTTTAATCCCAGCACTCGGGAGGCAGAGGTGGGCGGATCTCTGTGAGTTCGAGACCAGCCTGGTCTACAGAGCTAGTTCCAGGACAGGCTCCAAAGCCACAGAGAAACCCTGTCTCGAAAAACCAAAAAAAAAAAAAAAAAAAAAAAAAAGACACTAGGAACTGTACTAGGCACTGTGGTCCATGGACAATCACCAAACTAGACTCAAAGTCTGTCCTTAGTGGATGATTAAAGAGAGACATAATAGGACAGACATGAAAGAGGGAAAAGGTTGAGGAAGTCCCAGAGGCAGAAGAGTTGCAGAAATGACCCAGGGGAAAAGATCGGAAAACATGTCTTGACAGGCAAGGATGACATCTTAATTGCTCCTTAGAATGCAGTCTATTAACCAGAAAAATCCTGAATCTAATAATTTGGAAATTAAGCAACAACAGCAAGAAGCATGTTGGTGTCTTCCAATTGAAGAGGAAGAAGCGCAAGCGTCCGTTCCCCACAGATACCCTATGCAGCCCACTGCCGCCCAGGAATGTCTAGTCCGTGGGCGCTGAGCCCCTCTAGAAGAGCTTGAGCCATGCATGTGAAGTGACTGGAAAGCACACATGCTGGGCTCTGCTGCAGGATGGCTGGAATCTGCTCTCTCCCCCTTAGCATGAAAAACCTTCCTCAGAATCAGATACTATCTAACACACACATATACACACACACACATGCACATGCGCGCACACGCACACACACAAAGCTCTTCTTGCTGATGCGAGCTCTGTGGTATTCGTCTTCCTGGGCTAGGACTCCATCAGCAAGCGCATTTGATTTAAACACTTTCTCCACCCTTGGGCTCTGCACGCCTTCCTCGTTCCTCTCCCTGGGAAGGACGCTGTAAGTCAACAGCTCTCTGTTTTACTAGGACTTGTGGCCCAGCTGGAGATTTAGAAAGTAATAATTCAAGGGGTGTCAGAGTCCGGGTGTGTATGTAGCAAATAAAACATGCAAACACTGACACAAAACAGTATCGCAGAGGAAGCCCAGAGACCCCTTCTCGTAGGAAGCCTGGGACGCCAGACGGGTTTGAATGTGTGCGGCACTTGGATGGAAACTCAGCTTCATTGTTTTTAAATCATTTATATAGCTGATCCCTGTTAGCTGTGGCGGTGAACAATGAATTAGGGAACGCTCACCCACTGCTGGTACAGGAGACACGCTGCTTGCTCACACTAACACCAAAGCCCGAGACCACTTTGATAAGTCTCCTCCTTTTTCTGAATGCACCACACTGTTTCTCATTAACACTGATGGTTCAATATTGTGAGGTCGAAGGTGTGTGTAGACCAGG
This sequence comes from Microtus oregoni, assembly GCF_018167655.1. NCBI lineage: Eukaryota > Metazoa > Chordata > Mammalia > Rodentia > Cricetidae > Microtus > Microtus oregoni. The sequence continues at coordinate 2,842,551 of NW_024543833.1, read as the reverse complement.
GAGGTGCAGTAAAGAAACTGCCAATATGACCGCTCCCACGATATGGTTAAGGTTTTTATTGTAGATATGAGAGAAGAGCCAGAGGCATTTGGAAGATTCCAGAGCAGAGAGAGAAAGTAGTAAATTGAACACGGCTAGCAGGCTAGACGTGGCCAGGGCCAGGAAATCAGAGTGGGAGAGAATAGTGGTGATATCAAGATAGCAAGAGATACAGAATAGAGAAATAAAGCAGGGAAATAGTGAAAACGGATATCTGGGGCAGAGGGGAAAACCTTGCTCTCAAGAGAGACCTAATGGGTACCTGGGAGGAGGGACTCGCGGGAGGTGGGAAGCCAGCAGGTGATGGTGGAGGTTTTGAGATGTACAATAGGTACTTGTGATCCTGGGGGAGCCTGGAGGCCAGCATGGACTTTGATCTGTGGCCACAGCGTTTGTTTCTCCTGCCAGAGGTTAAAGGAAATGACTCCTGGAGATGACTCGGCCAGTAAAGATGTTGGCTACATGCCTGGTTACCAGAGTTCAATCCCTAGGACCAGCATGGAAGGACCTCAGCCCAAACAGTCACACTCAACACTGTAAATAATTTATTAAAAACAAGGCAATTAAAGAGGCTATCGAGCTCATGGTTCTGTAGTCTATGCCCAAGAACAAGAGACCTGAGAAGCTGCCCCTCGCCTCAGCTGTGGAGCTCACAGGCCCAAGAGTCTAGCACCCACACACCCTGGAAGAAAGAGTCCTGGTGGCCCCAAGCTGTATTGAACCAAGGGGTGTGTGCCCAATGGCACTGACCGTGGCATTCTTCTCTGGGCAGAAGATAGCCTGGTGATGGGAACAGGAGGCCTGCAGTCCACCATGCTGGAAGGGCACAGCACAGCCCCGCCCTACCTAGACCTTTCATCCAAAGACACAAGCATGTTCAGGACGGCTCCCCAGCTAGACAGGACAATGTCAAAGAAAGCTGAGTCCACGTCCTTTACCACTCAGAAAAAGACACGCCTTCCCAAGAAGAGACAGGATCTTCAGGAGACCATGGACATGGAGTCGCAGACACTGCTGCTGACCCTGCTGTCTGTGAAGATGGAAAACAACCTGACTCTGCTGGAGGAGAAGGCCGAGAAGGACTTGGCGGCCTCATGCCGTGAGAAGGAGCGTCTACAGCGGCGGGTGCTGGAGCTGCGGCTCCAGCTGCTGCTCCAGCAGAAACATCAGGAGCTGGCTACCATCCTGGATGCCCAGATGGAGGTGCTGGGCCCTCTCCAGGCTGTAGCAAAGCTTTTCAAGGAGCAATACGATACACTGGCCACAGCCTTGGACACCACTCGACATGAGCTGCCCGAGCAGGCCATCCACATGCAGGGAAGTGGGCAGGAACTCCTAGATGATCTGGAGCCGGCCCTCAAGACCACCCTGCAGCTCCTGGGCGAGCTGGGCATCTCCTCCCCGGATGCCGGCGGGCAGGTGCCGGACGCCAGCGCGCAGGTGTTACGCCTCTTGGAGGAACTCAGGGACTTGATTACCAAGAAGGACCTAGAGCTCTACAGGATCTTCGGTCAGGTGCTGGAACTTTCCTCCCAGGCCAGCAAAGAGGCAGCCTTGATACCGCTTCAGTACTGTGTTTAAGGCTGTTTCTGACTGTAAAATCAACAAAAAAATAGCACCCAAATGTAGCATTAAATAAATCACAAGGACACTTGGTCCAAGGGAGAGCGTAGCCTGTCTGTTGGGTTGAGCAATGCGCATGTCAGGCCAACAATTGCACTCACTGGTCTGGATCTACCCATAAGTAACTGTGGACGGGCTGGGTGTGCTGCTCTGGGGACACAAGTCAAACTTGGCAGGCAAGAAAAGTGGCAGGCATGGCGCTGGGGATTCTGCAGCCTCTGCACATCTTGGTCCAGAAGGGATAAAGGAGCCGCAGTAGAATGGCACGGAGGCTACAAAGTCAGGGAAGACGGACAGATGGGAAAAACCAAGGTAGAGCCCACAGAGGAGCCAGAAGCAGGTGGGGCTGTGTAAGGGTGCCTGCTGAAAGGAATAACAAGAGCAGCTGTGGGTAGGGAAGCTCGAGGTCTCGCCCACATTCTGCTGCCCCTGAGTCCCCAGGATGACAGGGAGAGGTTGGTCTAGACAGAGAAACAACTTCACTGCCCCTACCCTCAGTATCCTCCTAAAACAGCAATCTGGGATCAAGGTACCTAAGGGGTGGGCTCGCCTGACTCCATCTTCCATCAAAACCAGAGAAGTCTGAAAGGTTCACCCTTGGTAATCTGGTGGCCTGGCCCTGACACTCACAGGCCTAAGGCGGCCAACAGTGGAGGGTGTGGTCGTTAGTCGGTGGCTGGTGGGTAAGAAACAGGTGGAGGCGGAACTCTCGAGCCTGACTTGAGGCTGGCTGCTGTTGCCTCCATTCTAACCGCTCGGGAGCAGATTCTGTATATCCAACTTCTTAGGTAGGCGGTTAGGTGTAGGAAGGAGTGGTCAATAGGCCCCTCAAGACAAGGCAGAAAGAACACTAGGTGGGGCAATCATTAGAGACAGACCAGTCTGGGACCCCTGAAATAGAACATGAAGACGGCCGTGCTGTCTGGAGATGGGTCAGCCAAAGGAGCACCACAGTGCACTGCCATCTTGTCTCCTTTTAAATTTAGAGGCACTCAAACCCCTATAAATGTCCTTATTCCTTACACACCTACTTAGCAGACTGCATTCTGGGTAAAACGGGCTTCTGAGAAAAGCAACAAAGCAACTCTCCTTTCCTGGAAATGCCCAGGTAGTTGGTTTTTGTTTTTTTACTCTTTGTTCTTTGGGGGCCCACCACCCAGCTCCCACATAATCATGGAGGCTTATTCGTTCTCATGAGTGCCCAGCCTTAGCTTGGCTTGTTTCTAACCAGTTTTTCCTTAAATTTTCCCATTTACCTTTTGCCTCTGGGCTTTTATCTTCCTCTAGTCTATGTATCTTTCTTTACTTCTTAGTCCACGGCTCGCTGGGTAGCTGGGTTGCTGGTCCCTGGTATCTGCTCTCTCCTTTTTCTCCTTAATCCTTTCTTCCCAGATTTCTCCTATTTATTCTTTTTGCCTGCCAGCCCCGCCTATCCTTGCTCCTGCCTTGCTATTGGCTGTCAGCTCTTTATTAGACCAACCAGGTGTTTTAGACAGGCAAAGTAGCACAGCTTCACAGAGTTAAACAAAGAGAACATGAAAGAATGCAGCACATCTTTGCATCATTAAACCAATGTTCCACAGCACAAACAAATGGAACACATCTTCAACTAATATTCCGCAACATGCCAAGATGAAGGAGACAACAGAGGAAAGGGAAACAGAAGGGAAATGTGAGCCGCACAACTGCCAGGATCAGAGCCATCATTGCTTAGCCCAGCCTGATCTTTTACTAAAAAGTGTGTCCTTGCTTTCTTGCTTGCTCTAATTAAACTCCTGGCTAGTTACTCTACCTCTGTCTCCCATATGAATTCTCTCTCCTCTTTGGGGAACACAAGAATCGAGACAATGCAGGAGTAAGGACCGGAGGAAACTCCAGATCTCCCTGTAACAAACACAGCATCCCTGCAAGCGTGAGTTAAAAGTCTCTGCCTTCCCAGCGTCCAGCTGGGCAGCATGTGGATCAGTCTGGGCCACTCGGCCCTCAAATCCTACTCTGCTGCTCCAAGGTCATCACCCATGCCCTCTAATCCCTGCACACACAAACTCAGGACCACACGTCACATGATACACCTATCATTGTCCTGAAATTCCCACTGATTCCTGAGCAATTGTACCCCGGTAAACAGGCACTGAGTGCCTCTGATTCCCCAATCTCCTCTACCATGGGTTGCTTTGGTGTTGGCTGGACTTGAGGACTGGGGACAAGTCCTTAGAAGAAGTACCAACTACTTTGTTGAGAACTTTCCATCCTAAATGAACATGTACATTTCTATTCTGGTGATGGAGCCAGCCAAGGCGTGTAACTTAATCACGCTCTTGTTTGCTCAGTCTGGCTGCAAACTGTGTAAACTCCATCCACCCAGGAGCTTTCTGCTGCCGGCTGGGAATTAGCCACACACGTCAAGCTCGTTACCTGATTCTCTCTGGGTTCTGCTCTTTGAATCTCCGGCCCTTGGTACGCTGCATCTCAGTTCTAAGCAAAGCCCTCTAGTGTATCCGTGAACTTAAGCACTTACCCTTGAGAAAGCGCAAACAAGAAACTCTAAGCTCACAGTGTCCCTACCTACCCCCCCCCCCAGGTATATGATAAGGCTTAAGTCTCTTGAAATCCCTTTCTAGGCTGTTTCCCACATTTCTGCTCCCAAGATCAATCTGGATAGAAAATGAGATGGAAAATAAAAATCAACGAATAACTACAGGTGCCAGAGCCTCAATTTATTAAACAAACATTGTGTTTGAACTACTTATCTGAGCTTGACATCATGACCAAACAGATCTGAAATTGGCAGTTAGTCAGGAAAACTGGGGTATGAAAATGTCTAGTGCTGTTGAGAGATACAGAAAAGGCCACAGGAAGGGGCAAGGGGGAGGGGGAGGGGTTGGCAGGTTGGTTCCAGCCCCACTGCTGTTACAATCACAACCTGGAGCTGGGGTATATCCTCCTGTTCTCTGAGCCTCAGTTTCTTTCTCAAACATTTTCCAAAAAAATATTTGCTGAGAGTAAGATTCAGTAAGACCAAAAGCAGGTGTAGAAATTCACTGCTAAGCACCAGGTTGAACTCCTTGAGTTTATGAGCAAAGGGGTCAAGACCATGATGGGGAAACCCATAGACAGCTGACCCAAGCAAGTGGGAACTCACTGACTCTGGACTGACAGCTGGGGAACCTGCATAAGACAGAACTAGGCCCTCTGAATGTGGGTGACAGTTGCGTGGCTTGGGCAGTTTGTGGGACCACTAGCAGTGGAACCAGTATTTATTCCTAGTGCATGAACTGGCTCTTTGGAGCCCATTCCCCATGGAGGGATACAGTGCTCAGTCTAGATATGGGTGGGGGTGGGGGAGCCTTGATCCTGTCTCAAGTGCTGTGACAGACTTTGTTGACTCCCCATGGAAGGTCTCACCCTCTCTGAGGAGTGGATGGGGAGAAGGTGGGGGGAGGATAGGGAATTGGCATTGGTGTGTAAAATGAGATTGCTTTAGGAAAAAAAAAAGATTCAGTATAACCATGGGTCCCCAAAGCACTTCCTGAAATCTTACAGCCTTACACCAAGGCTATAGGACAACGTGCTGTGCAGACTCCCAAGGCTGCAGACAGTCCAGGCCTGTTTGAGTTTAGCTGGTCCTTTGAGAACTGCCAGGACCCTGAAAAAATGTCAAGAGAACCCAGGCTCCCAGGGAGGTGAGATCAAAACGCAATGGAAAGAATTCCCACTCCCCACAGCCTGCCAGCCCTTGGCCTCCTAAAGCGATCAGATGCTGAGCTGAGCCTGGAAGCAGGGAGCATGGCAGAAATCCTCACGCTTCTAATTACTTCATGATTCCTACATATTTTGGCGATTGCTTGAAGGCTGTTTTATTAATTTGCAGATTTGCACTATTTTTTTTTTCTTTCCCTCTCTGGCCAATTAGCTGAGCTAGCTGCAACTGGGCATGGGAAAAAGTAACCATGAAAACTAAGCCTCCTTCTGCCCTAGCCCCCAACGTTTGGGAATCGTAACCGAGGGGAGCGGGGAGGGGAGCTGGTGGGACATGGCTCCCTTTGCTCCCTCTGCTTTAAGACAAGGTCCCCAATTCCTCTTAGTCTGTCTAACATCAACACCCATACCCTCCAGGTCTGTGAGCTCAGGTTAGACTCAGCATGTCAGGGAAAAGGCTATCCACTCCATAAACTTTCTCCCATCCAGCCTGTATAAATTAGGAAAGGACCCTATAGGGCTGGATCTCCACTGTGACCTGTAAATACCATTCCAAGAGAAGACCTTGTGAGACCCTGCAATTGTGTCGTTTCCCACACAGGATCTGCTTCAAGTTCTGGTGCTGATTAAGAATGAACACTGAGTCCCAGGCCTCTTTCTACCCATCTGTCACGGGATGGTGATACGCCATTGCAGGGCACATTGCTGAGTACTGAACACTGTAGAGTCCTAAATACTGTAAAGGGTTGATCACAGGCAGAGGACAATTGTAACCAGGTCACTTGGTCTGGAGTTAACCCCCTTGGACTCTGCTTTCAAATGAGAAGGGTCTCGGAAGTGAGGGAGATGGCTGAGATCTATCTTCAAGCCCAGGTCAACTCTGAAATTGGTGGTGAGCAGTAGGGGAATGGTCTGTGGGCTCACGAGGCAACTGTGGAGTATGTTTGTCAGCTACAGAAAGAGGTTTCAACAGAATCCAACTGAGGAAACAGCAGGAGCTGGAATAGAGGCCAGGTGGAGGGGGCGGAGGGAGAGAGGGAGAACCAAGAGCCACAAGAGTAACTCCCTCTTTTAGTTACAAGTCAAATGAAAACAGCCATTTGTCTTGTAGATTGATGGGAGCCCATGGGTAGCCAGGAGGTTGGTTTCCCTGTGGAGCAGGCTCCTGGTAATTCACACCTACATAACGAATGCCCTTGTGCCATGTTAGTGAGGAGCCCACGGGTCCAGTCCTTCTGAAACACATGGGGATCTGGAGGCACAAGGGAGGCAGTGGTTTATTCTGAGAACTTAAAGAGAAAGCTGGAACCCCTCCGCCAGCACCTATGATCCTTGCCCAGTTTCCACCTCCCGAGGCAGAAGCTTAAAGATGGCATGGAGGAAAGGGAGGGGGAAGGGCACAAAGAGGGAAAAGTGGGCCCCTACAGTCTTGATGACACTCCCCACTCCATCTCACAAGGACACAAAAGGCCCAGAAGTCCACTCCATCCATCCAGTCCACCTCTCTTCTTGAACAAAAGAAGCTTTGAGAAAAAGGTGGAATATTCATTTACACTGTGTGAATATGTCTCTGATTGGTTTAATAAAGAAGCTGGGACCCGAGTGATGGTTCAGAGGTTAAGGACAATGGCTGCTTTTCAAGACGCCCTGAGTTCAATTCCTAGTATCCACGTGGTGACTCACAACCATCTGTAATGAAATCTGGTGCCATCTTTTGGCCTGCAGGCAGGCAGAACACTGTATACATAATTAATTAAGTAATTAAAAAAAATAAAGACGCTGACTGGCCAATAGATGAACAGGATAAAGTTAGATGGGAGATCCAAACTGAGAATGCTGGGAGAAAGAAGGGCAGAGTCAGATGAGTCTTGAGCAGAAGCAGAAAGAAGCAAGATGAGCTTGCTGTACTGAGTAAAGGTACCAAGTCACAAGGCAAAGTGTAGATAAGAAATATGAGTTAATTTAAATGTAAGAGCTAGCTAGTAATAAGTCTGAGCTATTGGCCAACCGTTTACAGCTCATCTTATGTTTCTGGGTGGTTATTTGGGAGCCACTGCTGGCACAGGAAAACTCCACCCACAGCATTTTCTCTAACCATTTGGTCCATAGCTTTCAGTGGCTTTATGAAGTATAAAAACAATTTTATACGTCAATTAGTTTGATTATTCTGGATATTTCTGTGAAATTTTTGAGTTTACAAATTTATCATTAAAATTTCAGGATATGGACTGGAGAGAAAAGAGGGACTCAGTGGTTAAGAGCACTGACTGCTCTTCCAGAGAACATGGTTTCAATTCCCAGCACCATAGTTATAATTCCAGTTCCAGGGGACCCAACACGCTCTTCTGCTCTCTGAAAGCATGAGGCATGCGCAAGGTACACAAACATGCATGTAAACAAAACACCCATAAACACATTTTTTCCAAAAATCTAAACATTTTAAAACATTTTTTTTTTCAGAAATTAAGTAAGAAGACTAAGTAAGTTTTCAGATTAAAATAAGAAAAATGAAGCCAGGCTGGGAAGATGGCTTAGAAGATGGTTCAGTGGGCAGGAACACTTGCAGGACAAGCGTGAGGACTTGAGTTTGAATCCCCATTACCCATGGAGAAAGATGGACACAGCTGTGCATGCTTGTAATCCCAGGACTGGGGGGTAGAGCGTGAGGGGGAAGAGAGAGAGATACTGAGAGTTCAACGGCCAGCCAGCCTCAATGAGACAGCATGCTTCTGGTTCAGGACAAGACAGCGTCTTACATGAAGGACAAGGTCAGCAATAGAGGAAGATACCTGGTATCCTCTTCAGCCCCCTCCCATACACCACAAAAACATAAAAATATTTTTAAAAAGAGAATAATCTTAAAGTCCTTCCAATATTTTCTACAAATAATAGGCTTTAAAAAAAGAAAACAGGATCCTTCAGTACAAGCTGTATTGCAAAATTAAAGAAAAAATATCTGTGACCATGGAGCCTGCTCGATCAAATGAGAAGCCTAGTGTCAGCATTGTGGGCTCCCCAACTTTCTCAGGTGTTGATTTCCTTTAAATAGTATGCTCTCCTAGAACCTTAAACTATTGGCAAGGTATAATTTGCTGTATAAATCTCTAGGAAGTCTTAATTTGACAGGTGCTTTCCTTTAGACAGGCAGCCCCCAAAGCCTGTGTGCGGGTATCCGCGCATTCACCAGATGCCAATTACATGCAGCTGTGCACTGGGCAGCACGGGGTGATGCTGGCAGGTGGAGACACCAGGGCCTATGTGTTGTGCCGCTTGTTCTCATCAACCTTCTGTCTCCACAATTTCAGAATAATGACCAAAGGCGGCCTCCCCCATTGAGTGCCAGAGCGGTAAGCCAGCAAATAGGTCTTTGCGTTGGTGGAACTTATACGCTAACAAGAACGCAGTCAGTGCTAAGTTACTAGAGATAAGACAGGAGGCATTAAGGGTCGGAGGTAACAGACGGGGCAGGCTAAGCCTTACCTTCTCTTGGTCAAGAGATTATTTTAGGCTTCCTTGAAAAGATACAACTTGACTAAAACCTGAGAGGTAAGAATAAACCACCATTCGCCTGAGGGAAAGAAAGCTAAGGAAAACAGTAAGATCGAAAGCTCTAAGGCAGGACAGCGCTTGAAATATTCGGGTTATAAACGTGTGGAGATGAAGCACACACATAGACAGTGTGTCACCGGATGGAATCCCAGCTCATCCCCAGGCGCCCTAGGAAGCCATGAATTGGTCCAAGTGAAAAAGCAATATGACCTGTGGGTTTACAAACCCCCTCTGAATAATCCCTGCAAGAAGATAAATGTCTTTGAAGCAAGGGTAAACACGGAGAGCAGTCAAGAGGCCACTAAGGTACCCAGGGTGGAGATAATGATAGTGCAGGTTTAAATGTCAGGAACAGGACAGCGTGTGGAGAGAAGCTGACCTGATGGGATTTGCTGGTAGAACTGCTATCATTTAGGACATTTAGGGACAAGCCCGGTTGGGAGGAGTCTTAGTTTGTAGAAAGTTTTGTACTAGTGAACAGTGTAAGACTGTGTAGCCCCTTATACTTCAAACCCTGAGCCCTGGTTGGCACATGTTCAGGCTCTGAATTATAATCCCCACCTGAACCTGAGTTTTCTGGGGACTTCCCTCACCCCTGACAATAAATGCAATAAACACCCATCCTGGTTAGCTTTTATTTCAACACGACCCATGCCAGAGTTGCTTGGGAAAGGGGAACCTCAAACACGGCACTTTCTCCATCAGATTGCCCTCCGGCACACCTGTGAAGCACTGTGGACATTGCTGGTTGATGTAGGAAGGCCCAACCCACTGTCAGGGCGGTGCTACCCCTGGGCAGGTGATCTGGGGGTGTGTAAGAAAGCTGGCTGATCAGCCAGAGTGAGCAAGCCAGTCAGCAGCGTTCCTGCATGATCTCGGGGTCAGTTCTTGCCCCCAGGTTCCTATCTTGGTTTCCCTCAACCACGGACTGTCACTTGTAAGTCAAATAAATCCTTTCCTCCCCAAGTCGGTTTTGGTCAGTGTGGTGGTTTAAATAAGAAAGGCCCCCATAGGCTCCGAGATTTGAATGCTTGGTCTTTGGCACAGCCCCAGATAAATGTTTTCCCTTCTTAGAGTTGCCATGGTCATGGTGTCTCTTCACAGCAACAGAAACACAAAGACAGTGCTGATCGTCATAGCAACAGTGAACACACCCCTTTCCAAACCCTAGCAGCTCTCAGACTGACAAACCATACCCAAAGTCTTGGTTGCTCCTGAAGGGCTGGCTTGCTATGCACCTAGCCGTTCTCTAGTTAATAACTATCCTTGTGTCCAATACTCCCAGGGCTCTGCTCTTGAAAAACGTACATCTTTGGGGGACAGTGTCTGATATAATGGCATTTATCTCACCTTAGATCATTGCTCTCTCCCCAGCAGCCAGGAACCAGCTTGGAAATGTACCTTTATAATTTGGTAGAGCTCCGTAGCCTTCCCAAACCTCAGTCTCCTCATCTGGGAAAGGGAGGTGGCAAAGCCGGCTGACAGCTGGGTGGAAGTCTGAACAGTGCCAAGCGCAGGGCCTGGTGACAACAGACGCTGGACAAAAGGAAGCACGGCTGTTCTTCTGTACCTGTTTCCTAGGATGCTGTCCCCTGGCAAGTCAAGCAGCTAGGAGACTTCTCGGCTCAAAAGGACCAGAAATAAGACTAAATAATTATTCTATGAGATCTACCTATGTACATGGACTCTCCCAAAGATGGAAGGGAAACTTGAAAAATAGCTTGGCTGTTTTTATTGGTATGCTTTTTTCCCTTTAGGGTTATTTTAATGTCTATGTAACGGGTTTTTGTATAATTTTGTTTTTCTGAGACAGGGTCGTCTGTGCCCCCAGACTGGCCTTGAGCTCTCTATGTAGCCCAGGCTGTTCTAGAACCTCTGGTTTCCCTGCTTCTACCCCCGTGTGCTGGGGTTACAGGTATTTGGCGCTATGTGCGGCTCATGTGGTATCATTTTTGATATGAATACAAGCACATGACATTCTTCATAGTGAGTTACACTGCACCACTTGCCGCCCCTAGTGAGAAGCAGTCAACATCAGTGATGCTAATGCTGGACCTTGACCCCCGATTGCCACCATGTGGATGTGGACCTGAATTTCTAATTTGGAAACCCAAGGATCTACATCTTAGGAAAGAAGTTTCTCTGGTAATGAAATGCCCCCCAAATCTGCAAGGTCCAAGTCCTGGCCTCGGCTCTGCCGCGGTCTTAGTCACTTTACTGCTGAAGCTCCAACTTGGTCGTTAAGGGAGAAGGGGTCAGTCATGTCTCCCACGGAGCAGCCATGCCAAAGAAGAAAAGCTGGCTGGAGCTCCTGGATTCCTGAGGAGAGCTAAATAATCTTTGGAACAAATAAATATTCAGCAAGTGATTGGGCCCCGGCACAGTGAAATGCATGCCTACTGTTGCCAACACAAATAATGAAGTTGCGCAGCCTGCATTTCCATGGGAGGCTAGCATCCAATTTCTGCTCCATGTCTGGTCCATGACATAGCCCAGCATCCCTGCTCATGCCAACCTGCCAGCCTAAGGTTGTGCCCACTCCTCCACTGGGCTACAGAGGGAATGGACTGCACGGGGGAGGGGGGGAAGGGGAGGCGAATTGCAAAGCAATTAGGCTTAGCTTCACTTAAGAGATGACAAGGTTAAAAGGAACCCACGGCAGAGACCTAGCATGAGGTGGTTTCCACAGAGGGCATGTGTGTACACTTGCCATGTTGGGACAGGAAGGGTTACTGAGAGACAGGAAGAAAAGGGCATTTGGCAGAAGAGCTGGGAGCTGCTCTTCTCATTGGATGAGTCAAGGATTCAAGGATTTAAACTGAATTCTGAGTGCTGGGTAAACATCATAGTGACTCACAGCAAAACAAATCATGGCTGATCACTTTATTTTTTCTCAGAAAGGGTCTCATAATTGCAGACTAGCTAACATATTACAGATAGATAGATAGATAGATAGATAGATAGGAGTAATTGGCTGGGTCATGTTTGTTCAAGTTTATAGAAATTTGAGTCTTCGCAAGAGATCATTCAAATTTTTCTTTTTTTTTTTTTTTGCAAGGGACATGGACTAATTAAAACGATACATTTGCCGTTTCTCGGCTTCCACTCACTTCTTTGCATAAGTGCTATGTGACAACCTAATAAATTTGGCTCCTAGAGAAACATGGTCCAGAAAGACAGGCACCCAGACCAGGGGTCTGAATTCCGTGGGGGCTGAGTGTGTACCATTCTGGCAGGCAGACAATACTCCTCAGGCCAGTCTTTGCTAACTCTGGGTGTAAGGATGGTCTTAGAGGCCTCAATGTGTCCCTTCCCACACCCGTACCAGTCCATCCAGAGGATCTGTTCTTACTGGGGGAGCCACTGCTTGCTTATTCAATCCATTTTTCCAAAGATAGAAGTGGGTCCAGACATTACCTCAACACAGTGTCGCCACGATTTAAAAACACAAATACCTTCAATGCTAAGAAAATTTTAATAGAAACAAATTGAAAATGCATGTGTGTGACCAGCTTGCTCTATGCTACAGGAATGGTCACTGGAAAAGGTTAGAGCTACAATATATTAGGATAACGTGACCATAAGCAGTTATGCACCAGCTCCCTGAGAAAGCGTCACAGATCACAGGCAGGCAAAGGTCTCCAAGGGATACCAGAAATGAAGAGAAAGCCCTGGATGGTAACCTTGGAGACAAGGGGTGAGTTGCCACCACTTTCTTGGTAGTCCATGGAAGAAGGATCCAGTCAATGGAGGCTTGCTGTAGAAGATAGATAGGAGGCGTTCAGTAGACGCATACACATACGATTTTCCTGTTGTCTTAGTTAGGGTTTCTGTTGCTGTGATGAAACATCATGATCAAAGGGCAAGGTGAGGAGAAAAGGGTTTGTTTGGCTTACATTTCTACATGGCTGTCCATCACGGAAGGAAGTCAGGACAGGAGCTCAAACAGGGCAGGATCCTGGAGCCAAAAGCTGATGTAGAGGCCATGGAGGGGAGTTTCTTACTGCCTTTCTCCCCATGGCTTGCTCAGCCTGGTTTCTTATAGATCCCAGGACCATCAGCCCGGGGATGGCACTAGCCACCATGGGCTGGGGTTTCCCCGTATTGATCACCAATTGAGAATATGCCCTACAGCTGGATCTCATGGAGGCATTTGCTCAACTGAGGCTCCTTCCTTTGATGACTCTAGCTTATGTCAAGTTAACACACACATCGAAAGAAAAAGTTTTGGTGCAAAAGAAAGTTTTTCAAAAAAGTTGGAGCTTCCCTCCAAAGGAGCAGACTGATCTCGCAGAGCTTCCCATCACGGGATGTGTTCGAGAAGGAACAGGGATGGCCTCTCCAGGAAGACATGGAGAAGATTGTGAGATTCTGTTAAACAGCCACAGGAATGGGATATAAGAGAGATGAAGTTGTTACGAGCCAGAGCAAAGATGTAACAAGAATGTTCTAGGGAGGACGTCAGGCCGTCCGACGATGGGAGGCCAGAAGACCTGTCACCCCCTCTCCTCGGGCTTCTCATGGCATGGGACTGGTGCGTGAGAGAAGCCTCCTATGCTTGGAAACTCCTCCTAACTCCAGGCTCGCGGCGGTCGGCACTGCAGCCCTGGGACTCTGTGAAGGACAGCAGGGGCCACTTTCTGGAGAGGGTGACCAGGGCTATAAGCCGGAGCCTATCAAGGGGTTAACAAACTGGAATAAGCCAGGAAGGGCCTAAAGTCAGGGTTAATCAGTAGAAAGTCACTGGCAACAAAAGGCAAAACTGCAAGTTTTCCTGTGTCCTTCTCTAACTATCCAAAGGGCTTCAAGTCTGCACCTTCTTCTCCTGCTGTGTGCAACAGGAGCATGGAATCATTTTCCTCCTTAACTTAAAAACAAATTAAAACGTAAGAACTTTCTTCTCAGCCAACTTCAAGTACTTTTTTTCTAAAATTCCATTTATATTAGGCTCAAAATCAGACAAAATCCATAGTCAGAAGGGGAAGACAGAGAGAACTTAGGAGGAGGAATGAAGTCTTCCACACCAGGACAGAACTTGCAGTCCTACATGGTACACAGTATTTACAGTTGTAAAAGTCATGCACGCCTTTAATTGCAGAACTCGAAAGGCAGGTGGATCTCTGGGAGTTCGAAGCCAGCCTGGTCTACAAGAGTTAGGTCCATGACAGCCAGAGCTACACAGAGAAACCCTGTCTTGAAAAACAAACAGACAAAAAGTCACCAAGCTGTACATATGAGGTTTGTGGACTTTTATTCACGTAACTGACTCTTCAATTTAGGCTGAGGAGAGCGCCTGAAGGCTCCGGCCCTTGCAGGCAAGAGAAACCAGTATTCTCACCAAGACAAGAGAGGTCAACAGTGTGACCATCTTGAAGGGATCCAGCATCAGAATCTTCCTCAGCCGTTTGACTTGAGGTTCCCACATCTGGATGACGTGGGCAGGTGCCTCTAGAGCGATAGTACCATTTCCTCTGGGCCACTTTAACTTCCTCTGTAGAATTTCAAGATCAGCGCTGTGTCATTAAATGGCTCCCAGGGGTTTCTTTGAAGCCAGGGGACAATGTTGCAGCAGCCAGAGAGGGGATGACAGATCTCTGAGGTGATTTCTGCAAGGTCACTCTGGCCTAGGCTTGAATAAGGAACCAAGAGGCTTCTTGCTAATAAGAGATCTCTGCTGCTCCCTTGTTCACTAGAGGTAAAGGTGCACCTAGGCTTGCTCCCAAGGGAGAAGCTGTGTCTCCAGGCCAACTCACTGGAGACCCCTGCAGCGATGTGAACACCCCTCCTTGCCTGAACTAAAACTCCATCTGGACCTCTCCAATCTGACACAGTTCCTCATGGATACAACAGTTCTCTGCCTGTTGGGTTCATCTCTCTGTAAACAAAGGTTAGCTGGTTCATAGCCAGGCGGTCCCTCATCGTATGTTGCTTCCTTATAGTCCCTGAGGCAGGGCTGGCTGCATCATCTGTGGTCACTGAATACCTAGTGACATGTATGTTATCAAAATTGGATCATCATAGAATTCAAACCCATAACAAGCACAATACACCCATAGCTATCCTCAGCACCGAACGAGTGTGGGGAAGAGACTGTTATTCCTCGAAATGCTCACCACCAGACAGGAGGAGGAGAAAGGGTGGCCGGAGTTGGCAGTGTTTGTGACAGCTGCCCGAGCACACAGCCCTTGCATACCATCTGTCGAAGCTCACCACTCCACAAACAAAGAAACGGCAGCAGGAGGAGGCATCCGCTTGACTCTCTGCTCTGAGCCGTCCCTTCTATTCTGTTTGTGGATGCTACACTAGAAATCTGCCACTCTGCAAACCACGGCTCCTCTGACAGCTGGCTCCCTATTGGTTTCTGCCAATAGGGGGACAGCATGAGCTACCGCACGGTAAGAGCTGGGCTCTTCAGACACCTCCTGCAATGCTCCTCGCCTTGGCACTGGACTCAGTCCCAGCTCCTCATTTTCCTACCCTTCACCCCCAGCACCAGCTACCATTGCATTCCTAACCCCAATGTCAGCCTCTGCGAAGAGCTGACCCTAATGTCGGAGGCTCAGAGTGGCCCTTCTCCTTTAACCAGGGACGGTACCCCTGATGAAGTCCCCTTTCCACGCTTTCTCCCTTTGTTCCTTCAGCTTTGAGGGTGGTGGCTGCTTCCTGGATCTGCCTCTCTGTGTCACTGCCAGGTCCTCTCGTGACGTTCATGTCTCTCCTGCCCTCCTTTAAACTCTCCATGAAATTAACTGGTGTGATGATGATGTTCCTCTAGCCACAATCCTGACTGGTACAGAAGAGGAGCGCTCTGCCTTAGCTCTCTGACCGCTGATGCTGATCTCAACCAGGATCCAGCCTCCATGATCCCAGATCTCACTTTTCCGTCCACTACACCCAATAATACATTTACAGTCCAACATGACATACAGGAATGTAGTGACGTAGTGGTGTTTAAAGATAACGGTCTAGATCCAAACCTTGACTTCACCATTTACCAGCTATGTTATCTAAGACAAGCTAAATAACTCTCTGCCTCAGTTTCCCCATTGGTAAAATAGAGTTGGGAACAGAACCTATGTGGTGCATGAAGATAGGTTACCCCAAACCAGAAGGATAATGAAGCAGCAGATGCAAAGAACCAGATGCTGAAGAGGTCTCTGCCCTCATGTACTCACCTAGAAGCAAGACATAGATTTCCAAAGTGGACACACACATACACGCACGCCCCTCTGTACCAGGGAGATCAAAGGTTAGCCACCAAAAATAACTTTGAACCCTTCTTGTTTTGAAGGTGACGCCTTGGGAATCCATGTGAACAAGTGTTCCTAGCTCAACTTCACCTGTCAGTAATTGCCTGCCTTTACCCAAAGTCTCGAAGTCACTTTCCTGAAAGTCCCCTGGTTTTTGCTGACTGTGCCGCCTAAGCAGGACTCCGTGTTTTTCTCTGAGACCCACTCACATATACAGGAAGTACACATGTTCCTAATTACTTGTTTTTCTTTTGATAATTTGCCTTTTGTAATTGGGGTCCCTTCCAACTTGTAGACCACGGGAGCTATGGTCAATACCTTTACACAGCCACAGGGCGCTGAAGGGCATGAACATGCACCAGGTGCATCTAACTGTACCTTGCCAGCATCCATGTCCTTAGCAATGGCATGAACACGCACCAGGTGCATCTAACTGTACCTAGCTAGCATCCATGTCCTTAGCAACAGCATGAACATGCACCGGGTGCATCTAACTGTACCTAGCCAGCATCCATGTCCTTAGCAAAGGTATGAACATGCACCGGGTGCATCTAACTGTACCTAGCCAGCATCCATGTCCTTAGCATCATTATTAACAGCAAGAAGCAATACAGTGGGCTGGAGGGGCTGGAGAGATGGCTCAGAGGTTAAGAGCACTGGCTGCTCTTCCAGAGGACCTGAGTTCAATTCCCAGCAACTGCGTGGTGGTTCACAACCAACTATAATGAGATCTGGTGCCCTCTTCTGGCATGCAGGCATACATGGAGGCAGAATGTTGGATAGATAGTAAATAAATAAATCTGAAGAAGAAGAAGAAGAAGAAGAAGAAGAAGAAGAAGAAGAAGAAGAAGAAGAAGCAATGCAGCATAGCCGAGAGGGCACTTCACTGTGGGAATTCACCCACATGAACCTCACCTACCTGAGCCTGAGCCCACCCCCCATCCATAAGACATCTTGCATGGTAGAGGACTAAGCATGATAAAGCACACAAACGTTCACTCAGTGCCACACGTGGGCTCGACGCCCTGGGGCCGAATCAAGCTGTACTTACAGTCAGCTTCCAGGAATGACTTTCCAATAATCTGCAAAGCAGTGTTGTGAAATTAACAAAGGCGTGAACCCATGAGGTGGAGGGAGGCGGGGAGTGAGCTCAGGTACTCTGCTATGATCCTGAGTGGCAACAGTTATTATTTTCAAATACCAAATAAATCTTGTTTCCCAGCAAGCCTGTCAAAGAGGGAAATAAAATCACTTATGTAATTCTCCTTTTTGATTAAGGAAAAGTATTATTTTATTGAAAAAAATCCATGATACTGCATCAGAAATTAATTAAAGGGGACTTTAAGTAAGGAATACCGAATAGCATGCTGGGCAGTATCTCAAATTACACGAACTCATTGTGAAGCTTCTCATTGCATACATTATTATTAATAACAATAATCCCAACAGGGTCAGGCTGTTGCAGCCTGAAATTGCTAAATCACCAGCATCCCCCTCGAAGAGGACAGCCACAGCTTAGCCACTGACTCGACCAGCCAAGAAGGAAATCACACAATTTCCTCAAGACGGTTCCAGAAAGGATTTTCCCCCTTTCGAAGAAAGATAAGAACATGGTTGAGAATGGGAAGAAAAGTCTTGGAGATGACTGGTGAGATTCCCATCAGAGCATTTTCAAAGGCCCGGCAGGTCCAACATGATGTCCTCTCTAACGGCGCATGTTGGAACTGCCAGCTCAATCCATCCTTTGGGCATTTCCATTTGCTGCCCCTCTGATCAGACCAGCCATCTTCCACAGTCAAGATCCTTCATTCTCACCCTGCAACAATACACTGGACCGTACCAGAATAGCACCTGCAACCAACGACAGCAACAAAACGGCAAAATAGAGCAAAGGATGAATGAAAAAAAGCCAAGCAGGGTGTGCTGTGCCTGCCTGGTATCCCAGGACGTGGAAGGTAGAAGTGGGAGTATCGGGAGTTTAAGGTCATCCCCAGCTACACTAGTTCCAGGCCAGCCTGGACCACACAAGGCCCCATCTTGAAAAACCACACAGCGAGGGAAGGCCAACCCAAAGGCCCAGACTCAAGGCGGGATACACAGAAGGCAAGAGTTAGGAGACAGAGTTAGAATACACAAGCCTCGGTTCATCACCTTGACCATTTATAAGATCATTTGCCTCTGGAAAAATGTCATTTTGTTTTTCTGGGAAATTGGATATGCTGCTATACAGTGTGTCAGCTTTGCCTTGTGTAGCGGTGCTTGAGAAGAACTATGGACCATGCTTATTTTCGCTCATGTTTCAGTCTAAAGTTAATCAACTCCATTGCTTTGAGCCTGAAATGAGGCAAAACATCATGGTAGCTGGTACATGTGGCAGAGGAGCTGCCCACCTTGTGGAAGCCAGGAAGCAAAGGATGAAGAAGGGGCAGGGAAAGACCTCCCTTTCCATCAGCCAGTTACCTACTTCTGCTGGCGAGGGCCCAGGCCCTAACAGTCCGCTCAGCTACTGGATTAACTGATGAGTTCATCCGTGGACCAACTTACTCACGATCCAATCACCCATCAAAGCTCCACCTTTGGACACTGCTGTCTCTAGGGCTCAGTCGTCAATGGACAGGGTTCCACAGACCATTTATATCCAAGTCACTTCATCCTACGCTTGCCGGAAGGAAGTACTGGAACCATGTCAGTAGAGCCCTCTAGGCGAGCATGACAGACACAAGAGATGATGGCACGATGATGACAACCATCTAGAAAGATGATCCTAAAGGTGATCCCACATCCATCGGGGAGAGATGACAACCCCAGCACTGCCATAGCCGAACACGCCAGGCCGATTTCTCCTCCACGCAACAGGCATTGGCAGAGTCATGGTTCAGACAGTCGCTTCGTCAATTCACAACTTGAATTGACTTTGATTCTACATAAGCCTCCAGGATCACAGCAGGGGTGGCAGATTGAACTCTCCGAAATTCTGTCCAAATGTGTCACCTCCCTTCACATGGGGGACCAGTGGCCAGCAAGACTATATAGCCTAGCTGTCAATCAAGTATCTGGGGCATGGCTATGCCTACCGTGTATTCATATCTGTGTCCGTTTCTGTCCTTTCATAGCCAAGCTGGCTTCTTGCCAGAGTCCTTCAAGAGAGTCTGACGACCATTTCCCCTTGCAGCTCGTGGCCCCTGTTTATTATCTTTCCCTTGTCTAAGTACAAGAAGACCCAGAAGAGCTGGGATAAACGTATTTGTAGGAAAGAGGAGCTTGGAACAGAGGCATCCTGGAGTTTAGGCCCTGCTAGGATAGGTCTCTGTCCTTGTCTCCACCTTCTGCTGGTATGGTCTGGGAGAAACAACTCCAGTCCCAATGATTGATCCCAAATAAGAATAATTCAAATCTAAACTGACGCCCAAGGAGATCAAAGAGCAGTTGCTTCCGAAGAAGTAGCCCTGAAGAAGTCGCGACCACATGAGCAGGGCAGCAGTGTCCCAGGTGCAATGGAGATACCAGTCCTACTGCCTGCTTTGGTTTAGCTGCCAGGGCAAAGGGCTGCCTCCAGGAAAGTGGTAAAACCTGTGTTTCACCAAGGCCCCAGGCAGGGATTGGGTGCATGGTATTTTTTCTTTAGAGCAGTGCTACATATTCCTAGGAACCCTCCCTCTGATGGTTTTCCCTAAGAATATCAACACATATCTGTATGTATTGCTTGTATTGGTTGATGAGTAAAGAAGCTGTTTGGGCCTTTGGCAGTGCAGAACAGAGCAAGGTGGGAATTCCAAGCAGAGATAGAGGAGAAAAAAGGCAGAGTCAGAGAGATGCCATGTAACTGCAGAAGGAAAAGACACTAGCCACCAGCCAGACCTTACCGGTAAGTCACAGCCTGGTGGTGATTCACAGATTAATAGAAATGGGTTAACTTAAGATGTAAGAGTTAGCTAACATATGCATAAGCTATTCGCTGAACAGTGTTTTGGTTTCTGTGTAATTATTTGGGTCTGGACAGCGGAGAAACAGACGATCAGTCTCTGCCTACAAAGGCTAAACTTGGTTTCCATGTTGGCTCCATCTCCATTTGGTCATTCACCATCTCTGACCACCAATTTCCTCCCACCTTGTAGGGCTGATAGCATCTGAGCAAAGTATCTCTCTGCACACAGTCTAGAGTGAGGAGTCAGGAAGAGGCAGCAGTTACAGCAGCTTTGTCAGTGTGAGATCAGCAACCTCCTGCCACTCTCCCCATCCAAAAGGAAAGATGCCCAATAACTGAAGCACTTGCCTCTTGCTTAGAGCTAGCTCCTTAGGCCTTCAAATCTCTCACCTCTCAACCAATGTATCTATTAGTCTCAAGACAGGTTGGAGACAAAATCACACCCTAGGGTCTGGCAGGGTGGGAGATTCTGCCCCGGGCCATTCTCCTCAAGGTTGTCATTCCTGAGTGGCCACTGAACACAACAAAGACCTGCGACAGGTCCAGCCGAAAGCAAAATAGTCCATAGGCCTTTCCCCCTGTACAAAAATATGTCTGCTCCATACCTAACAAAACAACCACAGAAAGGGCCTCTGGGGCAAGAGGAAAGGAAGTTAAAAATAGAGCTCAGGCAAGAGCTACTTTAGCAACCAGTGTCCGTCCCTGGGTTGGATCCATCATCCAACAAGCTCCGTGTGTACTCATGTGGGGAAGGGAGTGGGGGGAACCCTGGAACTTAGCAAGAGGACACTCGGGAGCTGTTAATCTAATAGAGCAAGGTTTGCGCTCAGAGATTTGTGGGTGTTTTACAATTAACTGTCCCAGCCATGTGTAGCAATGCCTCGTTTATCCGGTTGGATTCAGGAACTGTGGGTATGTTCAATACATTGCTTTAACAGCTAACAGGACTATGATTAATTACTTCCAGCATCAAAACATTAACATTCACCACTCCGCTGGGAACGTGCAGGCCTACCACTCGCTTTCTGGCTTCATTAAACAAAGCACACTAGAAGCCATTTCGTCACCTCCCCAGCTCAGGGCCACCATTACAAACATCAACTACTACCTCGGGTGTTAGGACAATGACATTATTTGAGTTATCAAGATATGGGGACATGTTATCTCTAACTGAATGATCCCATAATTTATTAAGTTCTATCTGAATCTGACAGCTTTTATTATTTCCCTTCACTCTTGGCAATCTACTTCCTATAACTGGGCATGTCTGCCTCAACTTCCTTCTCATTGGCTCTCTTTAAGTGATGATTCATCTTTTGCCAGTTTGACTGGATTAAGACTCACCTAGGGAACAGAAGCACACTTCTGGGTTTATCTGTGAGGGTGTTTTCAGAGGATTAACTGGAGGGGGAAACCCACACTGAATGTAGGAGGCGCCTTCCCAAGAGCTGGAGGTTGGATGGAATAAAAGGGAAAAAGCCAGGAGCTGTAGTGTTTCCCCGTTGTTTCTTGGCTTTCCAAAATGTAAGCAGCCTGAGACTCATGCTCCCACTGCAATGCACCAAGCTGTGTATGATTCCTTCCCAGCCTTGATGAGGGAACCCTCTGAAACAGTGAGCCAAGGTACAACTTCCCTCACTGTGGTTGCTCCTGTCAGCCATTTTGTCTCAGCAGGAAGAAAAACAATTAATGGACTAAGCCAAGAACTCAGGAGGCAAATTAATCTCATTAGAAATCTATACACATAGAAGAAAAACAAGCTCCGAGTGGAAGGATCCCACGGAGCAAAGGAGAACATTAATACAAAGCCTTGTGACACTTGATTCGGGTAATAGAAGGCTGTTACAGGATAAAAGGAATGAATATTTACTAGTACTAATTACAAGTATGACAAGATGCCAGGCAGTGGTCTGAACTCTGCATATGCAAACTAGCTTTCCCACAACAGCCCACAACAAGATTCTATTATAATCACGGCACAGGTACACAGTGAGGCATAGAGAAGTCAAGGTTGACCAGATGGAGCTATCATGGAAAATCAGGCTGTAGAGAAATGACAGACAGTGTGGTGGTCTGGGAACAGGCACAGTTCCCACAAGAGCCACAAGAGCCACAAGAGCCACAAGAATGTATGTGTGTGAGGTATACCCAGAGGAGACGTAGGAGGAAGGCAGAGTGTAGGCAAGAAACTGGCATGAAGCTTCTTAATACAGAGTCCCCTCTTTGGGGTGGCAGCAGGGAGAGGGGAGAGGAAGGGATTCCTTAGCATTGTGCCTGACGGCTCAGGGACCCTGATGCAGCTTTTGCTCTATGGAACAGAGGGCTCACCAGGGGAATGGAAACCAGCTTAAGTGGAGGTCTGAGGAGGTCAATAACTCCCCGCCCCATCAGACCTGTTAAGAACAGAACCAGGAATGGGGACAGACCTATCTGCTGCCAGCCAAATCAGCCTGGCAGGGTGTTCTGTAATGTGCCACAGCACTGGCTTAGATGAGAAAGCAGGAGATGGATTCAAGCAGGATGTAGATGAAATACAACCCGAAGGTTAATATTTATTAGCATGCTTGATACACACAGAATCACACAAGCAGGCATGATGGTGTCACTTTGTCTTGACAGCTTCTTCTTAGGATGAGGGAAATCTTTCCCACAGGTCCCAAACAAGCCCCTCTCATGGCTTCTTTGGGGTGACGTGTGCCTTCTTAACTAACTGGATCCAACTCTGAGTTCATCTTGGGGTAGGGACTCCCCCTAGGATGCCTGGCTGGGGAGGGGAAAAGGCACCTGCGTAAATTGACATTCGGTTGCACAGACAACCAGACATGGCTGCTGTAAAGGCAGCTAGTCTCCAGGGGACACAAAGGCGCAAACCATAGTGGAAGGAAATAGCTAATACACAAAGTGTACCAAATACAATGTTCTCCTTCAGAATTCACTCCTAAGGAGACCCTGTTTTGAAAATGCAAATATCACTTAATTATATATCATAATCGGCTTGGCACCCCTTAGAGGAGAGTGCTCCATTTAGAGGCTTTAATACAATAAACGGATTAAAATCCAAGGCTACTTTCGCAAACATCGCTCTATAAGACTTAGGATAGCGTTCCACAGGTAAGCAGAAAGCACGCGATAAACGTGCTTGTGTGAGATCCCTCGTGCTGGGCTCTGCAGATAAGATCAGTAGAAATACAATCAGAGACACAGACTCCTTGGGTAAGCACATACTGCCGTGTTTAGTTCCACAAATCTCAGCTTAGAGGTCAAGTGGAGACGGGCGAGCTCTTTTGAAAACCGTTCTCTTTACAGCTCAGTGAAATGAGAATTAGCAAGATTCTGTACGATTTCTAATGAGGATTAATTCGGTGATACTCTCAAAGAACAGAGCAGACGATAAGTACAGTGTGGGACTGAACTGTCTCGTGGACGGGCCAATTATTAATTCTGCTCAAAACATATCCATCCAAATAATACTCTGCTCCAGGAAGTTTGGGGTGTGCTTGACTTAGGGACATGGTTTCAAAGAACAGAGAAGGGTAAGAATAGTCAATGGGGAGGAGCTGGACAGGGTCCATGACACCGTCACGTAGATATCATGACCCCTTGATATATGACACAACAAGAAGCCACCTTGGTGGAAGTCCCAATGGATCCTGAGACCCAGTGAGAGACACTGGACGCTAGACTGGCTCCTGAAAACGGGGGAGGGCCTCTGTGAAAAATGTGGGGAAAGCCGGACACAGTGGGACTTGATGTCAGCCCAAGAAAGAGAAAGGCACGAAGGGAAAGTGAATGCAAAATTTATCCATGAACTGAAAGCCACATAACCTCGAGTTTACTTTCGGATCTTCCCAAAAACACAGCAATGACTCATTTTTAGGTCTCGTCTTAAAAGTTTGGAAAAGGATTTCAGTGAGAGGTAGGCAAGGCTCCTGGTGGACAGGAGACTCGGGAATGAGTTACTTAATGTGAATAAAAGCAGAGGCGGATTGACCAAGGTCACCAAAGAGGAGCAGCCAGGGGACACTAAAGAGAGCAGGAGGCCACGATCTGGCTTTCTTGTCTTCTGTGAAGTAACTGGCAGGTGGTCAGCAAGGCCGCACTGGTAAGAAGTCATCGAGAAAGCAGACTGTATGGAGTTTAGACCAGTGGTTCCCTACCTGTGGGGCTCGATCCCTCGGGGGCAGGGTGTTGGATGACCCTTTCACAGGGACCACCTAAGACCATTGGAAATACCAGGTATTTACATTATGATTGATAACAGTAGCAAAAAATCAGTTGTGAAGTAGCAAAGAAAATAATTTCATGGTTGGGGGTCACCAAGACATGAGGAACTGTGTTAAAGGGTCGCAGCTCAGGAAGGTTGAGAAGCACTGCTGTAAAGAAAGGGTCTAATTAGGCTCGCAGCAAGCACATCACCTTTCTAGTTGATCTTTTTTAATTATTTTTTTATTTTATTTTATATTCCAATCACACTTCTCCCTCCTATCCCTTCTAGCTGATCTTACGTTCCTTGGCAGATTTGGGAAACCAAAGCTGATCTAGAAAGACTCAACGGGATCTTAGTCTAGAAACAAACAGACAACAATAACAAAAACAAACAAATGAACCCAAACACCAGCAACAGATGAACCTTGGTTTTTGAGGAAGGCACATCACACGGAGAGCCGCTGGGAGCAGACAAGGCTTCCTGGATTCCAGTAGGGTGATCTGAGGAGCTGCCTTTGGAACAAGCTATCTCCAGCCCATGCTGCCCCCTTCCAGAGGACCCTCCAGTGGGTTTACGGAATGTACAGTGTGCCTAGAAAAGTTTAGTAAAGAAAACCTCCAGGATTCCCTTTATTAACACCAAAATACACCTTTTGTAGGAATGAGTGAAAACACTAGAACGTGTACAAGGAAAATTTCTGGAAAATATTCTATGTCCTCATTTGGAGTGGTGGTTTATGGGTGAATGCAAATAACTGCTCATTACATCAAAACACCTAAGTCTGCATAATATGAAAAGTATAGTAATGATAACATTTAAAATTGACATGTAATGGATGTCATCCGCATGGTTTGAATTTTCTACTCCTACTAATGTATTCTGAGACCACATGATGTTTCGTGGTTTGGGTGGCTTTATGATTCTTGTGCCATTTATTAAAGTTGTGGGTGGGAAAAACAGCCAAGCTTCTTTTCTTTCGGGCCCCGGTCTAACTTTCCCACACAGATGTAGCTTTTAGAAGCGCATCTCATGCCTGGGGTTTGCGGCTGCTGCTTCAGTTCTGTGGTCTGTGTATATGGAGAGAATGGAGAGGGCTGGACCCAGAAAGAGGCCACAGAGCTCCTGAGCGCTTCCCTAACACCTTCACAGACTGGAGCCCCAGGAAGAAGTCTACAAAGTGCCCTGGCTGTGGTGCTCCTTGGGAAGATGAGCTAGGGTTGAACTATTATGTGTGGTAAACCAGAGACAGGACAGATCCCAGGTCAGTTAAAGCCAAAGTACCAGGCAGAAGATCATTTGGGACCCAGGCAGAGTGTAGCACAGCAGTAAGACACCTATTCCAGCATTGGACCTACCAGGATTTGGATCCAGCAACCCACCCATCCCTACACACACAGATACAGACACAGACACACAGACACACAGACACACACACACACACACACACACACAGGCAATACAATCTTGAACAAGTCCTTTATCTCACTGGACCTCAAGGTCAGTTCGCGGGGCTGACAGACACACCCAAGCTCACGGAGGTGTCGTAAGAGGTAAACTGATGAACGTATTTGCAGCTCTAACAGGGTTCTGGCACTTAGTTCTATTTGATGCGGAGCTGTTATTTTCCTTTCTGAAACGCCACTTTTGTTTATTCAAGTTCCATTTGTTCCTTCCAGAGCTGCACATAGGCCTCCCGAATAAACAGGAGGTGTTTCCCGAAGGAGCAATTCACAGCTAAGGAGAGACACTCAGGTATCATCAGCTGCAACTTCAATCAAGAGCAAGTGTGTGATGATGACGTTCTAAACAATCGCAGGCCACTTTAAGACCAAAACGGTCATATTGTAAGACTAGCAACCCTCGGTGCCGGTGTATAGAATCATAGTATCTTCAATTTCAGCTGTAACCATCATTAGTACTTCTTAACATTTAGGTGGAATTTACACAGTTCTTAAGTGATTTAATAGGCTTTTGAACACTCCACCCACCCATAGGGCTATTACCCCAATGAAGAAATAAAATACGCTTACAAGGCTGCAGTGAAATACACCAATAATTTCACTCAGAAGGTAGAGGCAGGAGGACTGCCACAAGTTCAGGGTCAGCCCAGGCTACGTAATGAATGTTTCTATTGCTGTGAAGAGACACCATGACCACAGCAACTCTTACAAAGAAGACATTTCATTGTTGTGGCTCACTTAAAGTTCAAAGATTCAGTACATTATCATCACGGCAGGGTGCAGGCAGACGTGGTGCTGGAGAAGGAGCTGAGAGCCCTTCATCTTATAGGGAACAGGAAATGATATATTTTACTGGGTGGTATCTTGAGAGCATGTATGAGATCTCAAAGCTTGCCCCAACAAGGTCATACCCACTCCAACAAAACCACACATACTAATAGCGCCACTCACTGTGAGATTATGTTAGCCAATTACATTCAAACTATCGCATTCCACTCCCCATAAGCTAGTAACAATATCATAATGCAAAAGGTATTTAGTCCGACTTTAAAAGTCCCCGTAGTCTATTACAGTCTCAACAATGTTTAAAAGTCCAAAGTCTTTTCTGAGATTCGTGCACTGTCTTAACTGTAATCCCCTATAAAGTCAATATCAAAAAGCTGATCACACACTTCCAACATATAATGGCACAGTTCCCTTCCAAAATGCAGGGAAGGGAGCACAGTGAGGAACTGCTGGACCAAAGCAAGACCCGAAACCAGCTGGGCAGACTCCAGCTCTGCATCTCCATGTCTGATGTCAAAACATTCTTCAGATCTCCAACTCCTTCCAGCTTTGTTGACTACAACACACTTCTCTCTTGGGTTGGTTCCACTCCCTGTTAACAGCTCTCCTGGGCAGGATCCCATGACTCTCACATCTCCAACATCTTGGGGGTCACCAAGGCAATCCAGGCTTTGACTTCATACAATGGTCTCCATTCAGGGACACCCCTGACACATGCCTGGCCTCAGTGACTTTCCTTAGGCATGGAGGCAAATTCCATAGACCATTTCTTCTATCCTTAACTTGAAAGCTAGAACCATGTGGCCCAAGCTGCCAAGTTCTGATGCTTGCTGAGGCTAGAACATGGCCCCTCATTCAATTACATCTTCACCAGCTTTCTGGTTTTGATTGTTATCCTCACTGCCTAGACCAGGCTGGCCTCAAACTCAAAGATGCTCTAGCCTGTGCCTCCCAAGTGCTGGGATTAAGGTGTGCACCACCACACCAGTCTCTAAATTTTTCTTTAATTCTTTTCAGCTGTTGGAAACTTAGCTGAGTGGAATCTTGCCTTGAAGTTACCACTCCCATTTCTTAAACTGTTTATCTCTTTGAACACAGGGTTTAGCTACATTATACTTCCCGTTGCCTTCTGATCAAGATGTAGCCATATCTGCCTGCATGCTGCCATGCTCCCAGCCATGATGATAATGGACTGAACCTCTGAAACTCTAAGCCACCATCTCTATTAAATGTTTCTCTTTGTAAGAGTTGCCGTGGTCATGGTGTCTCTTCACAGCAACAGAAACTGTAAGACAGTGAAGCATGATCTTCAAAACCAAAAATAAACCCAGCAAGTAAAGAAAACACTTCCATTCCCTAGTATGTTTCCTCATGTCTCAGTCTGTCCCACTGACCCTCAAAGCAGCTCTATCACCACATGGCCATATTTTCTAGCCTTGAGCCTCACAGTGTAGTATATTCAGAAGGTATTCTTTCTCCCGAATGTTTGAATGCTGGTTTTGAGATGTTACGCATCTGTGGGTATTTTTCACTGCTGACTATTATCCCATTTTCCACATCGTCACTCGTGCATCCTTGGGTTGATTCTAATCTGGGACTAAGCTGCCAGAAACATTCTTCAGCCAGTCATGATGTACATGTGTCTTCACTCCTGTATATGTAGCTGAGTCAAGGCTAGACATGCTTAACTATATGAACTCCCAATACTTCCCTCAGATGACTGCATCTCTTTACACTCCCAACCACTTCTGTACCCTAGTGTGGCCAGTCTTTAGATATTCTAGTGGCTGTGCGTGATACCTCATTGTGGTCAAAATGTACACTTCTCTCATGAGAGAAGACGCTAATTCCCCTAAGTGGCCATTAGTAAACCAAGTGTCTGCTCAAGTCATACATTCTTCTGGAATCAATCACTTTGTTAGAATTGTATAAATACTTTACTTTAAAATTGTATTATCTGCATGCATTATAAATATTTCTTTCTAATCTATTCAGTGCATCTTTTTTAAATGCCAAATTTTAAATTTGCATTTCTTATTTATTTTATGTGCATTGATGCTTTGACTGTCTATATATCTGTGCACCACGTTAGTGAATTAAATAAAGATGGCTGTGAGCTGCCATATGAGTGCTGGGATTAGAACCCAGATCCTCTAGAAGCCAATGCTGTTAGCTGCTAAGCCATCACTCCAGGCCCCCTATTTATTTTCTTCATAGCATATCTCATGAGTGGAAATATCAGATGTCAACCAATTTCTGCTTGCCACTCTTTTGCTTGATGGTGCTTTGTGCCCCTAATTTCTTACTGATTCAGGATCTTAAAGGTAGTGTCATATCCTAGAGAAGCTTTTGCTTTAGCCCTCACATCATGTCAGCGATGTTGCCTTTGGTACTCGGAGTAAGGTAGGGTTTGTTTTACTTACAGATACACATCTATTTCCCCTACCACCTTCTGATAAAAATCCTTTCCTAACTGTCTTCATGTCTTATCAAAAATCAATTGCATCTGTAAGGGGCTATTTCTAGACACTCCGCTCAGTTCCATTGATCTATTTGTGTCTTTATTTGAGCACTACACTGTCTTTATTTCTGTAGATTCCTAGTAAATCTTGATAGAGATTGCGTGGGTACTGTGATTTTCTTTTAAAAAAAAATAGTGTCTTGGGTTTCCAGGGAAATATTAGACTTTCCCAGTCAATATCCTCTAATTAGCCTGCCAGGGCTGTAAAAGGTTCAATGGGTATCCTGGTCCATTGGGGGTGCGGGGAGGATGGACGAGGCTCTCTGCTATACTAATGGCAGCAATCCCCAACCTCTCTCGGGGCTTGTGCTCAGCCTGGCCCTTGCTTGTCTTCACAATGACCCAGTTTCACACCACACATGGAGGACACCCTCTTTAGAAAATCCGAACAGAGCTGTCCAAGTGGATGCAAGTAATAATCATGGAAACTGTTTTCTCCAGAAGGAGCCGAACATAAATCTCAGCATTCTTCCCCGGGGTTTTGAAGCGGGCATGGAGCCAGCAGGGATGGAAGCCATGACAGAAGAGAGATAGCGGGGAGAATTCAGGATCACCAGCCTGCGTAACAACGGAGGGAAGACATGACAGCTTGTCAGAAATACTTGAAGCGGCATGTCATGAGAAACTCTGCAGCAGAAAATTGTAATAGGTTAATGGTGATGATATAAAATGGGAGAGAAAAATGTATCTCATTAGAGAGGGCCACAAAGCTAGAGGTTAAGTGCACAACTGTGGGAAGAGGTCACTTAAATTCTAATCCCGGGTGTCACCTCTAGCTGTTTGACCTTGGGCAAGGCCCATAACCTCCCCAGGTCTCCATTCATTGCTTTGTGAAATAGGGACATATGGTATACGGGATGAGTAGCTGTAGTTACAAGGGGCTTACACCAGTGTCAGGTACATGGCGGGGTTCTAAATAGATAGGTCAAAAGTTCAGAAATGGTATAGAATTCGTGTAAGCTTTGCTCTACAACTGTCCTAAAATGTCTGAAGTACCATCTACTGAGAAAGTGGCAGGCAGACAGTAGCTGGGTAGCTGGACTCCACCCCTCTATGCCTCTCTCCTGTCTTCAGTTCTAAGGTACAATGATGCTAGGTCAAACCCTTGGAACTTAGGAACAGAGTAAGAGGCAAAGGTAGCCTTCCCTCCACCTGTTGATATGCCCTTTTTTTCTATTACACCCACGCACCACTGCACAGGAACAAACAGTTTCAGTGGCAGAAGAAACCTAAATCGGTGAGTGTGTGTTCAGTCACACAGCTTGACAGGAAGAGAAAGATGCCAAGCAGAGGACTTCAGATCAGTTGGCTAACGTGAGTTAGCTGTGTCTGCTGTCTGAGGGCCAGGGTCTCAGAGTCTCTTATGGAAATCAAAGAACAGGGTGAGCGGTAATGTCCTCCTCCTGCCTCAACGAGAGTGGGTATTGCAGCCCTCATCCCCACCCTGGTATTTCTCCTCTGGCTCTCCACTTCATCAATTCCCATTGGTCTGAACAGTCAGTCATGTCCCCCAAGTACTTCTTGCCAAGAAGGAAGAAAACACAAGTTTCCAAAAGTTATTTGGCATATCCTTGAACCCTGATCTGGGCTTCATTAATTCGTCTCACCCATGAACCTCTAGAGCTCCTCCAAGTTCATTTAATATTCACATCAGGCTGAGGCTACAAGCCTTCAAAACACTTCAGAACACGCCGTTTCTGTCTTTCCTCTGTATTCATATGTAAGGGGCTATTTCCGGACTCTCCATTCTCTATTCCTCTAACCAGCTTCTATCACATTGCTCTACTTGAAAATAAGCTGCTTAATTAACTTCTCAGGCCGTCATAGTCTTTCTGGTCATTAAAACTGTGCATGCTACAAACAAGGTGGCTGTATTTGTAGTGGTTGCCGCAGTCTGATCCCACCCTTGTTTCCCTTCACAGAGGAGACTCCTCCCAGCATTAAGAGGTGTTTTGGCTAGCTATGATCCCTCCTGGCCCTGCTATCCTCTTACATAGGAGAAAAGCCCTGTGAGCTCAGGACTGAGGAGCACACAGAGAACCAGAGGTCCAAGCACTACCCTGGAACCACCTGCCTCCGTTACCAGTATGTGACCAGGGCTGTTAGCATCATCTTCCTGAGCCTCTTTCTTCCTCTGGAAGAGGCAAAACATGGTGAAATAGTCGTGGTAACGTTCACTGTACATCAACTTGGGACACACTGAACCAATGCCACAGGCAGACAACAGTGCACGCAACACCTAGCAGCCCTGAAATACACTGAACAAACACAAGGCTTGATCTGTGCAGCTGGCCCCCTGGCTATGCGGGACAAATAAACTAACAACAGGGCGTGCTCCAAAGTAACCCAGTACTGCACCGTCACAGATGGCATCCTCAGCAATTTTACAGGGCCCCAAATTTTACTAGGTGCTAAAAGAAACCTCTTTCATCAGTATGGTTACTGTCAAACGCTGCTGCTCAAAGTGTCTACATAAAGAGTTAAGGGGAAGTTGTAGCATCAAAAGGCCGGAGGCCCAGGTCCAGTCTCAGTGATACTCTAGTGTCATCTAAGTCTGTCAGTGTCTCTGGTTCCTGGGATGTCACCAGTGAATAGGTTTTCTCTAAGAAAAAATAAAGTCATGTATAAAAATAAACAGTTTGAGCCACGAATATCCAAAGCACCTTTTCCTAATGTTCAAGAGAAGGCAAAGGATCAGGCCAACCACTGTTCGAGTATGAATCCGGATAACCGTTATCACATTTTAAAAGAGAAGCTTAGTCAAGGAAAATTTCGACCTCTAGAGTCCAGAAGCAGAGGCACAAAGCACACACTGTTTGTGCGGCTACCGCCCTGCACTAGTAACGGCTTGTCCGGCACTCATCTATCCCGACTGCCAACAACACGCTAAGTGTTATCCTCTTGACAGCTCCATGACTCAAGCCCAAAGGGCCATGAATGCATCCCTGGCAAGCAGAACACGTTGTCTCTGACTCCACACAGTTCACAGTAGAGCTTTGATAAGCCCCGTTGGCCAAAGAATCATTGATCCATAGTTCAGCTTTTCCTGCATGGTATAACATTGTTATTCCACTCCGATGAGGTAGCTCTGTTTACCTTTCAGTTCTGATTTCATCCCAGCAGGAAGGCCCATTAGTTGCTGTTGAGAACATGTCCTCATTAACTTGTGTGAGATGCTCTGTCCTGGACTCACAGGTCCACTGATGGAGCCTGGAACCATCCATTCCTGCCCAGCTCTGAAGCAGGCCCACTAAGAGAGCCTGAAACCATCCATTCCTGCCCAGCTCTGATGCAGGCCCACTAAGAGAGCCTGAAACCATCCATTCCTGCCCAGCTCTGATGCAAGTCCACTGATGGAGCCTGGAACCATCCATTCCTGCCCAGCTCTGATCCTAACGGACAGAAATGAAAGGGCTTCTTCTGCCACTGAGCAAATGCTGTCCTGATTCTTCTCCTTACGAGACTGTGGTGGTTTGAAAGAGAACGACCCCCAGGGGCTCATGTTTGAATACTTGGTCTCCAATTGGTGGAACTGTTTGGGAGGTGTGGCCTTGTTGGAGGCATTCCACTGGAGGTGGGCTTTGAGTTTTCAAAAGCTCACACCTTTCCCAGGGAGTTTTTTCTCTGCTTTGTGCTCATGAATCAGATGTCAGGTCTCAGCATCATGCCTAGACACCATGCCTGCTGCCATGCTCCCTGCCATGATGCTCATGGACTCACCCTCTGATAATATAAGCCCCACTAAACGCTTTTAGGAGTTGCCTTCATTATGGTGTTTTCTCACAGCAAGAGAAAAGTATCGAAGGCAGGTCCATCCTCCAAGGGCTTACATCCTCCTCCAAGGAAGACATCATCACCAGAGTTGGATAAGGACATACTCACTGTACTCCTTCAGCTGCCTCAAATAGCAAGGTGTTCCACC
The DNA here is from genome assembly GCF_018167655.1 of Microtus oregoni. Lineage (NCBI taxonomy): Eukaryota > Metazoa > Chordata > Mammalia > Rodentia > Cricetidae > Microtus > Microtus oregoni. The sequence continues at coordinate 2,809,570 of NW_024543833.1, read as the reverse complement.
ACTAACTGGACTTCAAGTTCATATCTTTGCATCTCAACCCCATGAAGTAGGCCACTGTTAAGCTAAGCATGGGTCTCACCCAAGAATGGCCTTTTCCTCCTCACAGCTGTGCGCTTCGCCCTCACCATTGACACAGACAAAACTCAAACTGGAAGCAGGAAAAGGAGAGCACAGTGAAAGAGAGGACCCAGTCTGGCCTTTCTACTCCTAGACTGAGTTCTTCACGTCCCTGAATTTCAGCTTTCTGCAAGAGACCAATCAGACCGAATGGAACTGGTTAGGGGGTCTGCCTACCACAGAAACAGCCCATGTCTGCTCACCGAGACAGAGACATCTACTACCACGTAACTACCACGTACCGTCCACAGACAGAAAGCAGATGGTTAAGCCCACCAAGCAAGCATGAGGTATTAGAAACATCAGGACGAGCAGGACGATAACAACAGGATGGCCAGTAAGATATCTGTGGAACTGGTATGAAAATTAAATGAAACTATACATCTGAGTCGGGTGTGGTGGGAAAAGAATAATAATACATTTATGTGCTTTTTATTTCTAAAAGAACAGGCTATGCTATAAATACACTGCCAGTGTGATTCTGCAGGTGGGCAGACAGCCACACAGAACAAGAGGCTCCAGCTGTGAATTCTCTGTTAATTGCAATCTGAACTCTTCTACCTGGTTATCTCGCAGCAACGGGAGCTACCAAAAAAAGCTTTCTCAAGGAGTAAGGTTGCGGCTGAATGAATGGGTGGGAACTGAGCGGGAGAACAATGCAGTAGCCTCGGCAACTGGAGAAATGTAGATATGATCGAGGGTTCTGGACACACCCTTTGGGGTGAAAGTGTGTGTGTGTGTGAGTTCAGCTTTGGGGGTTTTAAGACAGGTTTAAGACAGGCACTCTCACTGTCATAAAACTTATCAAGTTGGCCCCTCTGGCTGCCCAATGGGCCCAGGTATCTACCCATCTCTCCTCCCCAGCTCTGAAATTATGAATGTGTGCCACCACACTCAACCTTATTGATTGATTTTCTGAGACAGGGTTTCTCTGTAGCTTTGAAACCTGTTCTGAAACTCACTCTGTAGACCAGTCTGGCCTCGAACTCACAGAGATAGATACACCTGCATCTCCCTGAAAGGTGTGTGCAGCCACCACCCAGCTCCTTTTTTTCATACATCGGTTCTGAGGATTGTTTGCAAGGAATGTGGGTTCTGAGGACTGCTTGCAAGGAAAGCCCGTTACCCATGGGCAGCAGCGTTCCAGCTCCCAAATGTATTTTTTTAATTGATTTTATTTAGCTATCCATTTTTAAACACACCTTTATTGTGCATTTAGAGTTGATGTTTTTGTTTGTTTTTATATGACAGACTATTTTGTGTGTGTGTGACATTTCTCCATTTTCCCCTTCTATCCATACATACCAATTAGAACTGAGTTTGAGTTAAATACAATAAGAAAGTTTTAATCTTAAGACCATGATTCCTGAAGATAAGAGCAGCCCCTAAAAGGGGCCCAAGTAGGGATTTACGTTAGCAACAGCCAGAGCCACACTCCAAGGTCATTCTTACACTATTTTAGCCTTAAAGTGAGCCTGCTGTTCCTGCTGTTTTGAAGGCCTCCTGCATACTTGGTGGACTTAACCATCTCTTTACACTTAAAGGGGGATATGATATAGATATAAATAATTTGCATTGTATGGATTTTAAGGTCAATTTTATTATATGTATTTCTGATCTTAATTAAGGTATTGTGATTATGTAGTTCATTTAAAATGTAATGTATAATAGAAAATATAGGTTGCTAATGGATAATCATCAATAATAGTCAAGTTTGTAGTCATGTTAGTTAGATTTTCTAGATATATAGAGATATATTTCAGTTGGATAGACATTCTTCATATCTTTCAAAGACTACAGAATATGGCATTTAAAATATTTTAATAACTTAGGGTTTTTCATGACAATGAGACATGTCTGTTCCTGGCAGCACCAATCTACTTCAAGATGAAGATGGGCATCAAAGAGGCTCCTTATAGAATTTGATAGCCATTTGGGCAAGAAACTGCTCTTGCCTGGACTGATGCATAAACTGGACACAAAGAACCCACAGAGAGATGACTGCTAAACTTGCCTAAAGGTGAGATGGTCTTTCGGGGTTCCTAATCTATAAAAGAGTCTATGAGACATTTTACAGGACACAGCAAAAAGTGACTGAACTGTCTCTGAAATTTCCTGCTTCATGGAAGAGTCTGCTGGATACTATGGGCCTGTGGCCAAAGATGGATGCCCCAACGGTACAGAGAAACTTTGGGTGACTGTCCAGACAGTGAGATGTCTCTGTCATTTCTAGAGTTTTAGACTTCTTGTTTGCTTAGGTAATATTATATCCTTCTGAAGTCTTTGATGGAGTTAAAAAATAAATAGATAGTTATAGTTTTCCTTAGTTATGATAAAAGATAAAATAGATATAAATATTGTAACTGTAATTCTTACTTGATAACTGTTTCGTTATATGTAATTTTACTATGTTAAAGTTAAAGCCTTTCTTTTTTGTTTAAACAGAAAAAGGGGAAATGATGGGGGAGAGTCTTCTGTTTTGTGTTAATTTCATTGGTTAACTAAAGAGACTGCCTTGGCCCTTTAATAGGACATAAAACTAGGTAGGCGGAGTAAACAGAACAGAATGCTGGGAGAAAGAAGCTGAGCCAGGAGTCGCCAGGATTCTCCCACTCCAGACAGATGCAGGTTAAGATCTTCCCTGGTAAGCCACCTCGTGGGCTACACAGATTATTAAAAATGAATTAGATCAATATGTAAGAGCTAGCCAATAAGAGACTGGAACTAATGGGTCAGGCAGTGTTTAAAAGAATACAGTTTCCGTGTAATTATTTCGGGTATAAAGCTAGCCAGGTGGCGGGAAGCAGCCCGCTGCTCCTATTACAACATGGTACATGGTAGTAAATGTGTTCATCTTAGTGAGCAGACACGGGCTGCTTCTATGGACTGTTCCTATGTCAGGCAGACTCCTAACAGGGCGGTCATGGAGCCCTCGCATGACTGGGTGAACACGCTGCCCCACGCACCAAGAGGAGGGTTTTATTCCCTTCCCTATGAATCCGGGCAGTAGAAGTGATGCTTCTTCTGAGATTTGAAACAACGTGTGTCTTAAGAGAATGGACGACTTCAGCTTCCTTCCACAGATGCTGGCCTCTATGTAGGATGCTCAGCTACCTTGAGACGGCCTTGCTGAACAAGCTCAAGCTAGACCTAGACTGGGCACAAAAATGAGCGTGCATGCCTGTGACGAGAGTAAGACCCTATCTGAACCAGCCAGTGTCCAAGAGCAGCCAAATATAATCTTAAGTGATAATACAGGGAGAAGAAGCAGCACCCAGCCAAGCATTGCCCAAATTGCAAAGTATGAGAAATAATAAATCACTGTTATTTTAAGCTACACGGGAGTGGATAACTGACAAGGCAGACTTCATTTCACTTGGGAAGACATATGTGAATGGTGCCACGGACTATCTAAACAGAATTCCACTCCCCTCTGTACATTATAGGTAGCTAAAATCACCCAGCTACAGCCTCCTGCTTCACTTGCTAACCCTTCATTCGACCTTCATCATGGGTTTCACCGGGTGGGAGAGACTTGGCAAACCACACTCCAGCTCTGACTCGCCCTTCCAAACTTTGGACTGGGTACATGCTATAGTTTATCTCTTACAGGCCCTGCAAAGGTTGAGTTTCTGGTCTGTTGCTACACGAGGAGCGGGGTCTGCTGGAATGTCTTAGTCATGAGGAGCACCGCTCAAAGGAGACAGTAGGATCCCAATCCCTTCCCTTTCTTTTCTCTTTGGCATCGGGGTTGTGAGAGAAAAGCCTTGTCCTGCTGCTCACTTCCACCTTGAAGTGTTTGCTGTCCTGCCATGGGACCAAAACAATGGGATTGTTGGTCATGGATTGAAATGTCCAAAGCGGAAGAAGCTCCAGCTTCTAGAAAGGGTTACTAGAAAATCAAAATAGAAACCACAGGAAAGGCAAGTAAATGACTCAAATAATTTCACTATAGAAAGAAAGGTCTCTTAGGACGGCCGATGAACCAAGCTAAACCTTTCCTGGCCACTAGCTGTGCAGTGATGGAAGCAGGCTAGGAGCGCACCCGATGGCTGTACTTTCCACCAGGACTGGCACACAGAATCTCACCTGTGGTGGAGGGCTTGCCGAGCATGCTCCAGGCCCTGGATCTGACCCCAGCACTGAGAACAAAGGAATGGACATAGGTGACAGAAACGTAGGCCTCGAGTTCTGGAGGCTGGGAGGAGACCAAGGTCTTGGAAGATATGGTCTCTGTCTATTAAGTTCTGTCACCAACAGGGTGGAAAAGGAACAAAGCCCCTTCAGGACTCTTTATAAGGGCACTGATCACATTGCTGAAGGCAGAGGCCTCAAGACCTCCCTTCCAAAGGGAACATCTCTCAATACTAGCTTACTGGGGAGCAGATTTCAACACAGGACTTTTATTGAGATTATAATTACACCATCCCCCACCCTTCCCTTTTCTCCCTCCAAACCCTCCCAGATGCCCCTGCTTGCTCTTTCAAACTCTGGTTGGTCTGCCACTCTCTAAAATGACCAGACTGGCCTCAAACTCAGAGAACTGCCTGGCTCTACCTTCTGGGTGGGAGAACTAATGGCGTGAGCCGCCATATGCAGCTATGAGAACGGGAATTGTGGGGGACGCACTCACACGCAGCAATCTCGCCTACCTCTCTCTCAGCTGCAGTTTATCTATAGGCTTCTCACGATGGTGGAGCTGAGAGAAGACACACGCACACTTTGAAAAATATAATGCTCTACTTTTACCAGCCCTCGCTTCACTATTTTTTCCATATTGAAATTAAAAAAAAAAAAAATTGTCCTCAAAAACACCCTGCAATTTAAGGGTATCACCACCAGATGGCAATGGCATGCAAATCAGAATCTCCGAAATCCTAAGTAACTACTCAATACTTTGTGTGTGTATGTGTGTCCTCAGGAATATATGGAGGTACTTGCCTGCAGTCAGAATACTTTGAGGATTTCCCCTTGATTTGTGGGAGAGAAATTCTTTATGTAGATAATGTAAGAAAAAAGGAAATAAAAGTATCCAAAACCAGCTAACCACGTGAGCTTTCCACATCACGCTACATCTTCTGGACAGTTGCATAAGTAATTATTGCCCCATATTTACAGAGGGAGACCCCAGAGTTCACATTGTCTGCCCTGCTGAAATTCACAGCTCGGTGTCTGAGGGATCTAAACAGCTCTCACCTCCGAGGCACCAAGAACTTCCAGGAGCTTCTGATCTCTTCGGAAAGGACATGACTTCCGTTTTGATTTTCTAGTAACCCTGCCTCTTACATTTCTTATAGGACTGCTAACTAGAGATAATTTGCTTCAAGAACGGCAGTTCGTGATTCCCATTGGTGGTCTTTTAGCTAAGCTGACCAACTCAAACCTGGCAGCTTTGACAAACCAGTATTGATCAGAAAGTGGCTGGGAAATGGTTTCTAATCTATTTTTTAAAGCCAGGAATTAGAATTTCAAAAGCCCTTGGAACAAAATACTGGTCCTTTATGAACAGATGGATATGGGCTTCCTCAGTTGCTGCAGGGAGGGGCCCTCAAAATATGTTTTCCATTCATGGTAAGGGTCTCTTGTAATATGGTTACACTCAATTCAGTGAGCCCCTTGTTGAGAAGACACGGCCCATGTACAAATGGACACTGGCTCAAAATGGCACCCAGGACAGCGTCTGAGGAGGAAACACAGGCAAGAGCAGAGTTGAATTTCTGTCTACCATGGACAGCTGCCAGGCAGCATTTGACTTGCGGGACAATAAGATTCCCAGGGGTCAAAACACACTTAACCCTGCTATCACAGAGAACTAAGAAAGAAGAGAAGAAAAGAGGACACATGGGGGCTAGAACCCCTACTCATCTCAACAGGGTACTTCCTGAAATACCCAGCAGGGCATTTCCTTGAAGATCAGGCAATTGTATCAAGCGTCAGGGAGATGAACTGATGTTAACTCTAAGCCAGTTAGTTGTTCACAGTCCAAACCTAACCAGAATCAACAGGCAGCTTTTGAAAACACCGTTTAGCTAGACCTATGAAATACATCTGGGGCTGGTGCCAGGCAGCTATATTATCCCTCTGTGACCAGGAGTACACACCAGATGGATCTAAAGCATAATTGAGATTAAAACATGGTGTCTCCTCTTCCTCCTTCTCCTCCTACTCCTCCCCTCCCCACTCCTCCCCTACCCAACTCTCTGACCACTCAAATGCAAAACTAAAATAGAAAGCAAGAAAGCTTTTTATAAGAGAGACATTTGACATTCGACATTCTCGTCCATGGTATAAGGCTGTGGGTACAGTTCCTTGGAGAGGCGAATATGGGGTGAGGTTATTGGCGTGCATTGCTTGTGTGATCAATATGTCTACTAACTTAGTATTTCACATACAAGTCAATCTATAAGCATCACATAAGTCATTACCATCCACTCCTTTTGTTATCTGTGTAAGCTCTTGAGTTAAATGAACTCCATCAGTGATCATCAGAGATAAATATAGGACTGGATGGCTCCCATTGCCTAGTGCAATCAAGGTCTCCTGGTGTGGGAAGCAGAGGGACATCTCCATGAGGGCTTGTTGCTGGGTCTGCCATATGTACAAGAGCACAGGTGACTGTCAAAAGTTGGGGACAAAGTTTGTGAGTACAGGACAACACGAACCCATTCAGGATCTTACTCTCACCAGATCAAAGAATCTGCATTGCCCAGGTTATAAAAAGAGGGAGTTTTATATTTTAAATCATGAGCCATGCCACAGAGACTTGTTTCTTCAACTAGCTTCATATCGTGTAGCTTCCAGGGGTACATAAAGTGAGTGGAAATGATTCGATCTCCGTCATATTCCCAGAACAATCCTGCAGGTGCATGCTACTATTTAAAGGAGAAGAAAGAAAGGCACAGAATTTGGATGGATTCCCTGGACTATACAAGCAGCAGCCAAGAGGTGTTGTAAAGTAGCAAGCAGTACACAGATGCTTAGATATGGTAAACTGTTGGGTTTTTCTCCTGGAACCTCTCCCCGCTGAACACCCAGCATCAGTCCTTTGGCAGAAACTGTAGCCACTGTGATGAACATGAAGCCACTCCTTCGCCAATATGCTAGCTGAGGTTTGTAAGACAAACATTCATGCTCCCAAATTTACCACTACAGAGAAAGAAGAAAGCTTCGGGTAGGTAAGAACTTGAGAAATCTGCTAGTCCAGGCTTCTCAAACTTTGTCTGCATCAGGACCCATTGCAGGGATTAGATTATAGATTTGCGGTCACTGTGTATGTGGGAGGCAGCTATGCACACTACTTTAAAAACTCCCAGGTGTGGCCGAACAGGCTAAGAACGACTGGCGTGGGCTAGCCATTACCCAATGAAGAAATTCACTCCTTAGAGTTACAGATGAGCTGTTTTGGAAGCAGTGAAGTCATTACTCATAAGGTAGCCCAGTGCCTTCTTGGATGCTGTGGGTGACCACAGCAGAAAGATTCACGCTCCGAAAGGTCATGGAGCATCTTCTACAACCAAAGAGCTTACAATCCAGAGCCACCAAACATCAGAATACATAGCATCTTCACAATCGACTAGCCCAGTGGGTCACATCCGAGGAGTCAGGTCACGCTGACTGGATGGATCAGAATTTCTGTGAGCATTTTCTTATGTTTCCCAAGTTATCCAAAAATGCCCCAGGATAAAGGCTCACTGACCCCATCCCTATTCAATTCACAGGTAAGAAACCTAGAGCCCAATAGGAAGGAAGAGCTACAAACCACTCAACAGTTAAAACTAATTGTTTGTTTGTTTGTTTGTTGAGACACGGTTTCTCTGTGAAACAGTCCTGGCTGCCCTGGAACTCTCTTTATAGAGCAGGCTGGCCTCGAACTCATGGCCACCTGATTCTGCCTCCTGAGTGTTGGGATTAAAAGCATGCGCCACCATTGCCCGGTTAAAACTAACTCTTCTTTAAGCTGCCCATTCTTCCTATTTCTGCAGAGTAGAGACGCAGTCAACACACAAGACCTTCCCAAGGATGGTGGTGATTAGGTGGTGCACGAAAAGCATGTCATTGGCCTGCGAGATCTGCAAAGGCAAAGAACATGGAACATTCTTAGGTCCCCAAACTCCTAAAGGATATAATGCACTCTACTCGGTAACTGCTGTCAGATTAACTCTCTGTTATGTAACCCTGGGTCCTGACCCTTTTCCACATTTAACCCACAGGCACAGGGGATTGTCTGTGAGCCCCCCACATGAGAAATAAGTTCTTAGCAGAGGATGGCCTCAAGTATTCTGCTTGCTCATTTAGGCAGACCCAGGAGCCACACTTTCTGTAATGGTTTAAAATGTGTTGAAGGGGCTAGAGACACAGCTCAGTGACTAAGATCACCTTGCTTCTAGAAGAGGACCTACATGGCAGCTCATGGCTGTCTGTAAATCCTGGGCCAGGAGGTCTGATGCTCTCTTCTTCTGGCCTCTGCAGACACCAAGCATATACATGCCACACATACATACTTGCAGTCAAACTTCATGCACACAAAATAATAAATATTTTTAAATTAATGTGTTCACATTAAAAACTATATATCTTATTTTGCGTGTGTGTGTACCATCGTGGTGCACATAGGACTGTCAGATGATAACATGCAAGAGTTTGTTCTCGCCTTTTACCAAGTGGATCCTAGGGATCAAACTTAGGTGGCTGGGCTAGACTGTAAGTGCCTTTATCTGCTGAGCCATCACCTCTCCAGCCCCCAGCACTTGCTTCAGAAGGGTCAACAAAATTCCTCTTTTCTTTGAATGTGAATAGACTTAGACTCACCTCTAATGCATAGAAAGAAGGATGCCTTCCAGGTGGTGGTGGTGCGTGCCTTTAATCCCAGCACTAGGGAGGTAGTGGTAGGTGGAACTCTGCAAGTTCAAGGCTAGTCTGGTCTACATAGTTAGTTCCAGGACAGCCAGAGCTAAACAAACAAAGCCCCACATTGGGTGCCATTTGTAATCAGAGACTGCTCATTCATTTGCCAGTCACCCAGACCCAAATAATTACACAAAAAACATATTAATTATAACACTATTTGGCTAATGGCTTAGGCATATTTTTAGCTAGCTCTTATCTTAAATTAACCAATTTCTATTAATCTGTGTATTGTCACTAGGCTGTGGCTTATCAGTGCTGGCATATTACTCCTTTCACAGAGACATGGCATCTCCTTGACAATGCCTACTTTCTCTTTATATCTCTGTTCAAATTTTATGCCTGATTTTACTCTGCTAAACCATTGGCCAAAATAGCTTTATTCATTAGCCAATAAAAGCAATACATATACAAAAGAACATCCCACATCAAATGACAACATTCAGCCTGGGCCACTCTCCAAATTCTCACTTGCACTCTCTTGCCCTAGGAAGACCCTACAGAGAGACCTATGTAGACATGAAGAGGTCTCCCTCCAACACCCATTTGAGTGACCTTAGAAGCAGATCCCCAGCCCAAGACAGCCTTCAGATGTCTGTGGCCATAGCCAATGTGTAACAGACATCTCATGACAGATGCTGACCCAGAATCACCCAACTAAGGTGCTGTCAAGTTTCTAATCAGTAGGAACTAAAAGTTGAAAAACAGAGCACTAGCTTTTGGGAACATTTAAATGATAAGGTCACAGCAACAGATATCTAATACAAGTAAAAGAACTAGTGTACTTGAGGATGTGGTCCAGATGAAATGCCTGCATTGCTCACAGAATAAACATGAGACACTGCTTCAGTCAATCCTGCTGGGTGAATCTAAGTGGAAAGGCCAGGAGCAGTGCTGGGTGAAAAATAGAAAGCAAGTGTATTCAGATACTGAATTGCCTTAAAGCTGAGAGAGATTTATACACACAGTTACATGACAGCTATTGCAGGAAGCAAGGGAGGGCTGTGAAGGAAATTCCACAACAGGCTTAAGTTTGTCCCTGCCCTAACAAAGCACCCAAGAAGACAAGATTTCTGCAACTGACATAATTTGGAGAAGAAGACAATGGAAGTCTAATGCTATTTCACAGAGCTGGGATGACAGCAGACAAGGAGGGGAGAACCAAATGCCCCAAGACAGACTCCTGTGACACACTATGCAATGACCTTCATTTGGAACCAAGCAGCAAATGAAATCAGGAGATACATTGCCTTTGCCAGTCAAAAATGAACGAAAGTCTTCAGAAGACAAGTGACCAAAGAGCTTTAGCAACATGGTCCACATGGTCCCCAAAGAGTCCCAAGTGGTCAGTAGCAAACTGTCTGGGTTCCACTCCTAGTATTCAGATCATACCTCTTGCCAAGGGCAGACATGGACAGGTGTGATGTCCATTCCCGTCCACTCTTCTAGCCCTTCCAGTCTGGGACATGCCCCAGCTCTCCTCCTGCAAGCCACAGTGAGTTTGGTGACCGGAAGCAGCAAAGCCACCTTAGCAAAGGTTGACTTAGAAATCTTGATGCTGATGCTGACAAGGAACAATCTATGTGTCTTAATCAGGGTTCCTATTGCTGTGAAGAGACACCATGACCATGGCAACTCTTACAAAGGAAAACATTTAATTGGGGTGGCTTACATTTTCAGATATTTTGTGCATTATCATCATGGTGTGACATGGTGGCGTGCAGGTAGACATGGTGCTGGAGAAGTAGCCAGATGTCCTGCACATGGGTTTGAAAGCAAAAGAAAGTCGTAGTATCTTGAGCAAAGGAGACCTCAAAGCCCACTCCAACAAGGCCACACCCACTCCAACAAAGCCACACCTCCTAATAGTACCACCCCTGATGGAGGAAGGTCATTGGCTAATAAAGGCACTGCCCTGGCCCATTTTATTGGTTAGGACATAGGTAGGTGGAGTAAACAGATCAAAATGCTGGGAGGAAGAGGAAGTGAGGTCAGAGACTCCACAGCTCTCTCGGGAGCAGACGCCTCAGAGAGAGACGCCATGCCCCGCTCCCAGGATGAAGCTCCGACCCAGGATGGACTAGGCTAGAATCTCCCTGGTAAGCACACCTTGGGGTGCTACACACAGATGATTATAAATGGGCTAAATTAATATGTGAGAATTAGCCTAGAAGAGAACGGGCCAGGCAGTGTTTAAATGAATACAGTTTGTGTGTTGTTATTTCGGGGCATAAGCTAGCTGAGCAGGCAGCCGGGGTGCTGGGGACGCAGCCCCGCCGCTCTTATTACTTCATATGGCGCCCAACTACATTTGGCGCCCAGACGTGTGAACAACTAAACCCACTTAAAAAACCTGAGAAGGCTTAAAAATAAGGGAAAGAGAGTTTAACACAGATTTTTGCTGTTTGTTGGTGGCGTGCTGTAGAGATTTCCTGATTCGGCAACAGTAGCAGAAAAAAAAAAACGCTGTGTCATTTTAAAGCGCGACTTCCTGGGGCTGTGCCGCCATTGCGATCTCTGTCTGGCTCCTGCGGGAGACAGAGCTTTTGAATAGAGCATTTGGAGTAAAGTGCTATGATTTGATTGATGGCAACTAGACTCGCTGTGTTCTCGGGTCTGCTCTGCTTGTTAGAGGCAAGCATGCGCTTTCATCTAAGAGAGGCTTCCTGACTCAGCTTTAACTGCAAAGCCTGCAGCTCATTAAGAGGTCCTGCCACGAAACACTTAAACGGTGTTGACAAAAAGCTGAACGCATGCTTTTCGGTTTTCAGCCGTAGCAGGAAAAAAGCTGCGCCATTTAAAAATGCCGGCTTTCTGGGCTGTCTGACTCTTTTACGCAGGCGGTTTGCAAGCACAGGCTGCTGAAGCTCGCTTGCTGGCTACAGCCAGTACCTCAGCCACGAGGCTGGAAAGCTAAGGAATGGGCTGGATCCAGCCGGCAAAGCCACGCCTTTAATCCTACCCATATTGCTCAGTAATTTAAAGACTCGTGTGGTCAGAAAAAGAGAGATGTACAGTAAAGAGAGATTCAAAGACAAAGAAAATTTCTAAATGGTTTGAAGTGTGTTAAAAATATATGCAGACTAAAATTTAAAGTTCTTCAGGTAACAAAAAAAAAAAAAAAGGAAGAGAGTTGTTGTGTGTGGTAGCACACGCCTTTAATCCCAGTGCCTAGAAGGCAGAGACAAACAGATCTCTGTGAGTTCAAGGTGTAGTAGTGTACACCTTTAATCCCGAATGCCTGGGAGGCAGAGACAGGCGGATCTCTGAGAGTTCAAAGACAGCCTGGTCTACAGAGTTACTTCAGGTCAAAGATACAGAGAACCTGCCTCAAAAAGCAAAGAGTTAAAAGTAAAAATAAACAAAATAGAGGTTAAAACACAGCTGCACAAAGATGGAAAATACACAGAGAATTTTGATACTGTATGCTATTATGCTCTCTTTGAATTGTTTGAATGCTGAGGAAGGACAAACAACTGCTAAAAGATATTTGTTTATAAATGCTGCTGAACTAATCCAACATAGATACTTTGAAAATGCCTTAAATTTGAAATTTGGATCTAAGGACATGATACTTTGGAAAGGAGTTTCTTATTTTGTTTTCACAGAGGATGAGACGCTGTTCATTTCTTCTATTCCAATTTGGTATGATGGACCACGCCCTCCTGAAGGGTTGCTGTGAGCATCTTCAGAAAATTGCTTCGCTCAACTGCCAACTGAGATGGAACTAGCACACAGGTTATACCATGAAAGACCCAATTAACGACGCCCCCATTCAGCAGGAAGCAGTTTGGAGAGAAATAACTGCGCCCATATTCCCAAAAAATGTTTATAAACGTCCTTTTACATTAAAGGGGGATATGATATAGATATGAATAATTTGCATTAGTATAGATTTTGCTTTATTGATAGAGATTTTAGGCCAATTTATTTTCTAGATGTGCATAGATATATTTTAGATAGACATTCTTCATGTCTTTCAAAGATTACAGAATAGGACATTTAATGTTTTAATAACTTAGGTCTTTTCATGACAATGAGACACTCTGCTCCTGGCAGCACCAATCTACTTCAAGAGGAAGATGGGCATCGAAGAGGCTCGTTATGGAGTTTGATAGCCATTTGGGCAAGAAACTGCTCTTGCCTGGACTGTTGCATAAACTGGACACAGAGAACCCACAGAGAGAGGACTACTGAACTTGCCTAAGGTGAGATGATCTTTCGGGGTTCCTGATTCATGAAAGAGTCTGCGAGACATTCTGCAGGACACAACAGATAGTGACTGAACTGACTTTGAATTTTCCTGCTTTATGGAAATGTCTGCTGGATACCATGGGCCTGAAGGCTGAGGATGGATGCCCCAACGGTACAAAAGAACTTTGGGTGACTGTCCAGGCAGCGAGATGTCTTTGTCATTTCTAGAGTTTGAAGTTTCTTAGTTCTTCTTTACTTAGGTAATATTATATCTTTCTGGAGTCTTTGATGGAGTTAAGAATAGTTAGTTATAGTTATAGTTTTCCTTAGTTATGATAAAGATTGTTGTAACTTTTACTTGATAACTGTTTTGTTATATGTAATTTTGCTATGTTAAAGCCTTTTTTTTTGTTTAAACCGAAAAAGGGGAAATGATGGAGGAAGGTCATTGGCTAATAAAGGCACTGCCCTGGCCCGTTTAATTGGTTAGAGGATAGGTGGGAGGAGAAGACAGGACAGAACGCTGGGAGGAAGAGGAAGTGAGGTCAGAGACTCCACAGCTCTGCTCTCTCGGGAGCAGACGCCTGAGAGAGAGACGCCATGCCCCGCTCCCTGGATGAAGCTCCGACCCAGGATGGACTAGGCTAGAATCTTCCCGGTAAGCGCACCTTGGGGTGCTACACACAGATGATTAGAAATGGGTTAAATTAATATGTGAGAATTAGCCTAGAAGAGAATGGGCCAAGCAGTGCTTAAAAGAATACAGTTTGTGTGTTGTTATTTCGGGGCATAAGCTAGCCATGTGGGCGGCCGGGTGTGGGGAACACAGCCCTGCCGCCCCATATTACTACATACCCCCTTTGGAGGCCATTTTCTTTCTAACCACCACACTATGCCATATGACTCCTGCTGACACCATGTCCTCTTCCAGAAGCTTTCCCAGATCTTCCAAGAGAGCGCAGGAGGACTCCATGGTCTGAGGGAAGAAGGGTGCCACAGAAGAGGTAGCGCCCAAAGGGATCCTTGTTTAAGACAATCTGGGTGCTGATGAGACCTATCAGAATCGATTTTCTCAAGAGCCATTTGTTGGAGATGTATCAATAACTGTGTGATGAAGAGCCCTGAGAGGAAGCCACAAATCAAATTTTCATTACCAGACCGAAGCAAGAAGCACCACAGGTGAAATCCGTCGCTGCTGATTTCTTTTCAGACGGGATACACGAGAGCTCATCCCCAGCCGTGTGCGCCTGTCTCCATCCAACTATTCGCCCACTGCAACCCACATCTCGGTTTCCATAGTGCACATCTGGTTTACAACTGTGAAGTTGCAGCTGGATCTTCCTTGCTCTGCACCGGCTCTGTGGCTAGGGTACTAGGAACCGGAGAGACTGCCCTGTCTAAAACTGAAAGGGAATGGGTTGGGAGGGAAGGAAATGTGGCCCGCAGCAGGTGACAGGGCTTTTTATCTCTCTCAAGGTCAGCCAAGGGGGTAATGTGACCCTAGCTAATGCCAGAAAAACTCAAGAGTTCTCCACCAATACACAAAGGACTAAGAGTGTTCCTGTCCAACCTCAGCTAGGCTAAGGATGTAAGATAGCCTTAGTCCCTTTTAAACAGCCCTCACAAGGCTGCATTTTTGTGTCTCAACTGCTCCAAAGTTTCCCTAACCTTCAGAGTCATTTCATGTCCCTTGGAAACCAGTCTCTGTATTAAGAGAACCAGTATGGTCAGAGTCTTGAAGTCTGAACTCCGGGGCAGAGGCAGAGGGTGACTCAAGGACAAGAGGATGGAAAGGTCATGTCCCTGGTGGCCCCCTCACTCTCAGAGGGCCTCCTGGAAATGTTGCCCATGGATATTACAGGTACATGTTCATTCTAGTCCATTTTCCAACCTGCAGACAGTGCACTGACAAGCCCAGGTGCTCCCTCACCTGCCTCAGCATAGACCACTCCCGCTAGACTTCAGGTTGGCCCAAGCTCCTCCCCAGAAGGACAGGCTTCTGACAGCAACTGCTGCTTGTCCCCCCAGCACTGAGCCCTGATTGTGTCCTCATGCCACATTTCCCTCTCTCTTGTCTTCTCTTTGCTGCCCCTGGGATACTGCCCAGTGGTCCTCTAGCAAACTCCTGGGCATCTTCAGCTTCCCCCAGAAGCCCCCGCTGAGGCACATTCCCTCTGCCTATGAAGCATGCATATCCCACAAAAGCTCCAGATGCTCCCCTGCAGAGCACCAAGGATGGCTCTGTGACTCTCTCTGTATTGGCCAGTCATCCAGCCCTACCCCAGTACCGCAGCAAGGCTTGTACAACACTTAGCAGGTAATAGATCTCTGTAATACAAAAAAAGAAAAAGAAAAAAAAAATGATCAATTTTCTTGGCTGAGAGGTCACTTCCAATTCCCATCTCAGCATCTTTTGACCTTTTCCTAAACCATACCTCTTCCTTCTTCCCCCTGTAGCAGCAGCAGTGTGAGCATCTTCCAGGAAGGTGTTAGAGATGCGTATTCTTGCCCCCCCCCCCCCACCTGCTGGATCAGAAGCTCTGGGAATCCCCCAGCGCTGTAATTTAACAAGCCCTCCAGATGACTGGATTGGGGAGCCCCTGCCTAAGGTGTTAGAAACCATGAGAAGAGATGGTATTGCACTTAGCAAGGGGCTCCTGTCCCACGCCAACTGAGCCCTCTGTTGCAGAAAGTATCCTTACTGACCGCACAGAGATCAGAATTGGATAAACTCCTTCCCTTCCCCCTGAACTAAACAAGAATCGCCTGGAAACAAAAGGAAACCAGGCCACATAGGTGCTCTGGCCCCAGGGACCTCTGAGCTCTGGGAAGCTGGAAGGGTCTAGGCAGAAACGAATTGTCCTGGACAGGGTTCACCCAAGGCTAAGTCAGGGCAAACATGCTTCCTTTTCGCAGATGCCAGTTTCTGGCCATGTGACCATGAAGAACAATGTTCGACAACATCAGAAATGTGACGGGCAGTTGGGACACACCCACCACAGCAGAGATAATGGAGCAGTAACTAGGAGGATCTAGGTTGTCTGTCTGTCCATTTCGGCTCAAAGGTCAGTGAATGGCTATCAAGGCTACTGCTATGAGCTGAATGCATTAGGTTTTATACCTACTCGCCACCACAGCATAAGACAGCAAGCCCCGTGGAAATAAAGAAGCAGATACATTTCATATAAATCCTTCTACCTCCATGTCATGCGTTATCACCACCTTTGAGCGCCCCCTATGCACAAGGCAATCTTGGGTGTCACAATCTCATCTGCCTGGAAGAAAGATCCAAGGATCTTAGAAGACATCCTAACACCCAGACCACTCAACCACTGGCGTGGGGACCCAGAACACAGAGAATCCAGCTGGACCTGCTCAGGAAATGTCCTTCTGGTGGGCTAGTTTTCCCGGGGCTGGATGGATCTACACTGGTTTCAGGAGGAGAAAAGTCATTTAGTCTTACTCATCAGTGGACCCCGTGTGCTACAAAACCGACCTGCCAGGTAGGATGTGCCAACCGGTACAATAGTGGCCTGACTGTTCTGGGAGCAATCAATAATTTCTTATCTGATCAGAGGCCTTAATCCACAGAAGGGAATCCATGCCTGGTACTGCAAACTGATAAAAAAAAAAAAAAAAAAAAGGCTGAGTCATAGACACCGGGGGAGGGGAGAGCATCCACTACTGTTGTTTTGCTAAATGGACGTGTTGTCAAATTGTCTTCTAAATGTGTGTGTGTGTGTGTGTGTGTGTGTGTGTGTGGTTTCTACTGGTAAGATTGGTGATGCTCTCAACCTTGGTCAGAAAGGCTTCTTTCTAGCAACGGGCAGTGCGCTGTTAAAGAGTCAGGATTAGTCAAAGTGCTGAGAGTGACTACCAAGTGCCCAGGTCTAAGGGAACCTTCTTCACATCCAGTCCCAAAGCTCGGCAAAGGCTTTGAAGAGGGAAGGGAAAGAAAGGACCAGAGTGGTCTGCTGGGACACACTGTCCTGGGGGCATGCCACGGTCACTGTAACTCAGAAACTCATAGCAGTCATGTGACCTGCAGATCCAGGATGTCAGAGTCTCAGCATGCGTGGGGGTAGTGTTCATGAAGCCCCAACGGCTGCTGAGGGAGCATGCTCCTCAGTGGTATAATAGTCACTGTTACCTTTCCCATGCTCCAAACACACAAAACACAAAAACTCAAGACATGAAAATAGGGAGGGAATTACTGAGTGGAAGAAGAGATCCAGGTGGAGCAGGAGCAGAAAACACAGAGAAATGAGGGGTGAACATGAGCCACATATATGATATATAAGAATATTTGAGCCAGGGGTGATGACTGAGACATAATAAGAGCACTTGGGAGAGTGAGGCAAGAGGATCTCTGTGAGTTCAAGGCCAACCTCGTCTACATAGTGAGTTTGAAACCAGTCTGGGCCATAGAGTGAGACTCTCCAAACAATGAAATCCTAGAAAAATAAGCTTAATACAGCCCCTCCTTTCAGAGACTTCCTCCTCCCAGTTGGGGTTTTCATTATTTTGACCTGTTTCTTGCCAGCATGGATCCATGAAACCCTGAGGACCATGACAATTGTTCCCCACGGCTGTTACAGCAAGAGAGGAAGTCTCCTGGGCAGGAAGTCAGCAGAACTGGACTCCACATACTATGCCACCTCTACTTCCCTATGGAGTCTTGGACAAGTTCCGTGATCTCCAGTTACTCAGTTATGAAACGAGCAAGGCAATTCTCTCAAAGAGTTCCTCCAGCTCAGATATCATGTGACTTGAATGTTCCTGGGTACAATGACATTAGCCTTGTAGAAATGGTGCCATTTCTAGCTTTGGGAAGAGTTCCTTGAGTGTCCAATCCCCTGAGTGCACATAATTTACCAGACACAATAAGCCTATGGAGGAGGAGAGAGTGCCTATGCTGATGACATTAGTGAGAACAATTCCAACTTCTAACTATGGATTCATGCAGGGGAAAAAAAAAAAAAGGACATAACAGTAGGAAACCAGAGAGGAAGCATGGAGTGTTCTTTTGTTTTGTTTTGTTTTGGTTTAAAACAAATGTCCAGAATAAAGTAGTTTCTACTGGGGACAAAAGAGCATTGAACCAAAAACCAAACATGGATTCTGGTCCTGGGCTACCAGGTGGTGACCATGGCATCTAAGACAAGACAGACGCTCATCTTAGCCAACTTTAAGTGTTCCATCCTGAGAAAGGGGAATCATCACAGAATTAGCCCAGGACACAGGACAGTCCTGGAAGACTGACACGCTTTATAAAAGGCTCCATTGTGGGAACTACACCAAACCAAGGCAGATGTATGTGACTCATACTATTATATGTTTTTGTAGACTTGAAACTAACTTATAAAAACAGTTTCCAACGAGAAAGTCTAGAGATTGAGCACAGGACAGGATCTTATATTCCTCTTTTCTTTAACATCTCAACTTTTGCCATTACTTTCTCAATGGATAAATATATTGACTTAATTTAAAAATCAAATTGTATGAAGGCTGGGAATATAACTCAGTATTAGATCAGTTATCTAGCCTATATAAGGTGCTGGGTTTTGGCAGGTCTCCAACTCTCCCAAAAGTAAGCAAAAAAATTATATATTTTCATATATATATATATATATATATATATACATATTAGATCAGTTATCTAGCCTGTATAAGGTGGTAGGTTTTGGCAGGTCTCCAACTCTCCCAAAAGCAAGCAAAAAATTATATATATTTCATATATATATATATATGAAAATAAAAAATTCTTTCCCTCAATCTTACTTTACCACAACTAACAATGTCTCCTCCCAATAAAGCCTGCCTATTCTACATAAGCACAGGTCTCTGCACCGGCCCCTGGGTCTGCAACTCTCTATTTTTTCTAGATATCTATTACTAGAGAGGAAATATCCTTTTTCAAATCACCTAAGTGTGAGGCAATGTAGTTTTAGATTACTGAAATCTGACATTACTTCTAGTGGTGATAATTAAATAATAAGGCCACTATCATTTCTTGTCGAGCGGAAAGGTAGAAAGAAAGACAAGGAGTTTGTGCTTAGGGAGGAGGACAAGCCCGGACGGAGGCGTGGGCAAATTCTAAGTGTTGTTTGTTGGGTAGCACAACTAAAAACACACTTAGTGGGTGACAGGCTTTGAGTGTGCGGTCTCAGGTCATAGACCTGCCGCTGGATAAACTGGAGAGAGAAGCCCACGGTGTGTCCCTGCCTGCTGTGACACATCTATCTGAAGTTCACGCTCAGTGGCTTCTGCAGAGGAAAGCGGGTCTGGGGTTTTGCATGAGAGAGTTCTTTTGGCTTCAAACTAAAATCACTAAGTAAGCTAAAAGCATCAGCATCGCCACTGTGAACTTGCGCACAGGCTCTCCTCCACCAAGAGACCCAACACAATTAACAAGGTCCCGAGCGTCAAGCTTCTTTCATCTTCAATCTCCAGATTTTAAAAAAAGGAAAATATAGAAAAGCAGAAACATAGTCAGGCTACAACAGGCTCACAACTATTTTCATCTGCAGTGTGAAAGCCCCCGCCTCACTCTGTGGCCCTAGGTCTTTCTGTTTGCCATTTGGATGGTACATATTTCAAGAACCTAATTGTACAGCAGACAGATGGGCCGTCAAAGCCATCCGAGTCCTTGGCCACAGGTAATGAAATACAAAATTCCCAAAAAGTTTACATCCTCCTTCCTCCAATCAGGAGACTCAGCAGCTATTCCACCCCTGAGACCTAGTTCTTAGCTCTTCTTGCGAAATGACCCACCACAATCGTCTTCCTCGGTTTCCCATTATATAAAGATGATGGCGGGTTCTGGACTTCTGTCCCTTCTGTCCTGTTGAGAGCACTAGGACAGTTCTGAGTCCTCTGGAAAGTTCTGGGCACTCCCAGCACTGCCTGGAACCAATGCCTGGGTCTCTGACAGGCAGAGGAGTCTACATAACTTGCATCACTGTGCCAGCTGCCTAGGACTTTCACAGATGCATCGAAATGGTAGCACATGCATCTCCTATTAGCAAACAAAAGAGTCTCAAGGTGGCTGGGAGAAAAAACAAATCCAAATAAGCAGAGTATGTGACAAAAATAAAAAATAGGGTCACGCTGATGAATTTCAAGTAATTTTACCTTCTTAAAAAAGAAAAGTGATAGCCGGGCGGTGGTGGCGCACGCCTTTAATCCCAGCACTCGGGAGGCAGAGGCAGGCGGATCTCTGTGAGTTCGAGACCAGCCTGGTCTACAGAGCTAGTTCCAGGACAGGCTCCAAAGCCACAGAGAAACCCTGTCTTGAAAAACCAAAAAAAAAAAAAAGTGAGTTCAAGAGCCCAGGCTACTGGGAAAGAAGCTGGAGCATGTGCTTAGAGTAAATCACATTGAAAGAAACGAATCTCTTCCTTTCAGGCTGAGGGGTGACGGTTCATGATTTCTTTCTTCAAATATTTTGTACATTTTTCAATTTTCTTCATTGTATATATTCGTTATATACAGTACATAAGGACATTTTCAGACACGTATATGCTGTGTGTTGAGCCTAATCCCCTGTCTTCCCCCGTACTGTCTCCCCATTTGCCCTAGATATCAGGCTGCTATTTCCATACCATATGTACATGCAGAATTGTGTGTATCTATACAAAAATCTAGGACATAATTCTTATAACTGGTAGGAGTGTCCAGTGATTCTGCCTCCAAAAATGGAAGGGCACATTTTTCCCAGACAACAGAATAATAAGCTTCTTCACAACTAATTGATTATTTCTTCCAATGGGAGCAGTTGCAGACCAGAACTACACAGGAGTGGAATGACAGATCTGTTTCAGGGACAGTTGTTAAGGCCTAATTAATCGGTGGTTTTCTGTTTCTAGAAAGATGACAGATAATTAAATGTATTCTTTCCCAGTGTGAAATACTATCAAATTAAAGTATCAGCTAGATCAATCATTGTGGAATATGCAAAAATAATCCATGGTATGAAGTAGTCTCAAAACCGTTGGTGGAGACACACCCCACCCTAGTTAGGATCGTTCCTGCTGGGCTGAATTCTGATGCTCACAACCTTCCATTTACCTCCTGGCTACGGACCTGAAGCACAGGGGATTTGAAGCTGCTAGGGAGGAGAACAAAGAAACAATCAAATATTTTCTGGTGCAGGAATCCAGAGGGAAGGGACTCAAAAAAAAAATAAAAAATAAAAAACATAACTAGAGTCTCCTTCCTCCCTCTAGAAAGCCAACAGAGGCTCTGGGGGCCAACAGGACTTCCCAGCACCTTGTTCCTTTGCCCAACCAATACATGACTCTCAACATAAATTTCTCTGGTTTCATAAATGCTACTGAAGTATTTATCCTGTAAGAGAATGGCTGCTAACCTTGAGACTGCAGTTGAGTGAATGGCTTCTGAAGATGAGGAAAATCACCTAAAGTCCCAAAACCTACAGGGAAACCCTGTCTCAAAAGAGAGAGAGAGAGAGAGAGAGAGAGAGAGAGAGAGAGAAGGAGGGAGGGAGGGGGAGACAGGAAGGAAGGAAGGAAGGAAGGAAGGAAGGAAGGAAGGAAAGGGAAGGGAAGGGAAGGGAAGGGAAGGGAAGGGGGAAGGGGAAGGGGAAGGGAAGAAGAAAGAATCCAGAATCAGGCCTTCAAGATGGCTCAAGAGGTTAAGGCTTGCCACCAACCCTAGAAAACTGAGTTCCATCTTCAGCGTTAACCCCTCTCTGCTATGCTTAGTCTATGCATTAGTAGTGGTAAAAGAACTCTCTAGTGGCTGGCCTCTCTGCTTCTCTGATCTTCAGCATTAACCCCTATATCTGACTCTGGGTTTTTATTATTAAGACCAACTAGAATGTCTTCGTGCTACAGTGTTCAGCACACATTCAAGGATAACCAACCAAACAAGGAAACATGGCAACGTAAACACAAGCCAGCAAGAAAATCAGAACATGCAACAATGAGGAAGAGCAAGTGCTTAGGTATTACAAAGGGAAAATTCCCAGACACAGGATACAGAACATCTATGCCTAGCATATGGATAAAACCAAGGAGCCAGTGGCTCAGACCTGTAACCCTGAACCTTGGGAGGAGAGATAGGAAGATCAGCGCTAAACTGGAGGTCAGCCTGGGTTTCCAGCAAGGCCTGTCTCAAAAACAACAGCAACAACAAAAATTACAAGGGAAGTGGAAACTATGTAAAGCAAGACTGTGATGTTGAAAAAGAACGAGAACTCTACAAAAGAGATTCAGTGATGAAGAATGAAAATGCAAAGAGATAGATTCCACCCAGATTAGATATAGCTAAAGAAACACGCTGGGACTTGGAAGACACAATTATTGCAGAATTCAGCATGGAAGAATTAAAACAAACAAACAAAAAAAACTGGGGTAGGGGTGGGTGGAAAACACAGGAAGTAGTATGAGAGAAGGCACAGTAAACTTAGAATGGCAAATTGACTTTGTACCACGAAAATTCTCCCATAAATAAGCAATCAAATTTGGAGAAAGTTGATAATATCCCCCAGCCTAATTTCCCTTCAAGCCCGCAGAAACAATCAAGACAGGTCACACACGGACAATGGAACAGAGGTAAAGAACTATGACAGAAAGTGTGCATGAGTGTGTGACGTGGGAAGTCCTTGTACATGTGTTGCTTTTGTTGGTTGATGAATAAAGCAGTTTCAGTCAATGGCTAAGCAGAGTAAAGCGAAGTGGGAAATCTGAGCAGAGATACAGAGAAAAAGAAGGCAGAGTCGGGTCAGGAGCCAGCCAGCCACTGAGGAAACAAGACATATAGAAAATGAGGTAATGCCACATCCACGTGGCAATACATAGAAATGGGTTAATTTAAGATATAAGAGCTAGCTAGGAATATGCCTGAGCCTATTATAATTAATATAGTTTCTGTGTGATTATTTGGGTCTGGGCGGCCAGGAAACGAAAGTACGGTTTCTGTTTACAAGTGTGGGTATTGATCTCTCTGTCTGCCACTTTCCACTTGACAGGCTGATGTAGGGATGAAGAATTGGTGCCTGTGAAGCTCAGCAAAGGTTCACTATATGGCGGTCTTCGCAAAGCTCTCCCTCTCCTCCCCCCCATACACACACCCTCCAAGTTTGCTTCAGTAATTCACAGGCAGCTCCACTACTGCAAATAAACACAACACTTGAGATTCTGGCACCACTGCGGACCATTAAGATTGGACACAATCTTAAACCAGGCAGTGATGGCGCACACCTTTAATCCCAGCACTCAGGAGGCAGAGGCGGGTGGGTCTCTTGTAGGTCAGCCTGGTCTACAGGAGCTAATTCTAGGACAGGCACTAAAGCTAACAGAGAAACCCAGTCTCAAAAAAACCAATAAATAGGGGGCTGGGGAGATGGCTCAGAGGTTAAGAGCATTGCCTGTTCTTCCAAAGGCCCTGAGTTCAATTCCCAGCAAACACATGGTGGCTCACAGCCATCTGTAATGGGGTCTAGTGCCCTCTTCTGGCCTGCAGGCATACACACAGACAGAATATTGTATAAATAATAAGTATATATTAGATAAAACAATAAATAATAAAAATTTAAAAATGGATCCAATCTTTCATGAAATTCCCATTTTACCTGTGAAATCAGAGGCACACTGCACTGATTTTTTTTCTTTTGAGATCTGGCTTATACACAGGTGTTGTTGGTCTTTTGTTGTTTGTTTTTAATCACAAAACCAGCTAGAAAAGGAACTCACCAAAAGAAAAGACAAACAGGAAAAAAAAATTATAGAAAAAAATGCTTAGCTATTCAGTAACTAAAATGCAAACGACATCAACAAAATTATTAATTTTATCAATCAAATATAGAAACAGTGAGTATCATGCATTCTCGGTAGTGTGAAGAAATTTCACTGCTAACAGCAAAAGTGAAAGCTAGCACGCCACTTTCAGAAAGACATTTATTTAATCACACTCTTGGCTAAGTAACTTCGCTATCTGGGAATATATCATAGGGAAAAGCTAGTAATATAAGTTGTCGAAAGAGTAAAGGCAAAATGACCCATTGGCTAGAACTTGGAGGGAAATTTAATATTTACTAATAGCAAAGGGTCGGGATACATTGAGGAACCTGCAAATATTGAATTACCCATTCATTAAAAATTACATTGACCAAGAGTTTGAAACGTAAGTATCATTTGTTCCTAGTATTAACTGAAAAAAATTAAAATTATACATATAATATAGTCTCAATTTTATTTTATTTTATTTTTGTTTTTTTGAGACAGGGTTTCTCTGTGTAGCCCTGGCTGTCCTAGAACTATCAATGTAGACCAGGCTGGCCTCGAACTCACAGAGATCCACCTGCCTCTACCTCCCGTGCGCTACAATTAAAGGTGTGTGCTACCACTGCCCGGCTCAATTTTATTTTAAAATGAGCTAGGGAAACCGTTTTTTAAAAAAGAAAAATGAATGGGGTCAAAGAAGTGCACAGATAGATTTGTTTATTTTTGATACTCATGAATATGTATTACTTTCCTAAGCAGAAGCATAAATGTTATCATTCGCTGTAAAGAGATCTTAAAACAAGCTAAAATAAGTTCTATAAAATAATTCCATTCCCTCAACCCAACTGTTGGAGTTCCCCCTTGGTTGTTTACAGAACTGGGTGTGTGTACACACACATCTGGCACCAATGTAATTAGTTTGAATCTCTGAGTTGCTTTCTCAGAATGAGATGCCCTAGAAATGAGGCAAGTGATTAAATCCTTTTCCTGCCTCCTCCCTCTCCACCAACAAACTCTGGCAACCAAGAAGATTGAAGAGTATCCCAGCAGCCCTGAGCATCTGAGAGACCAGCAAACTCCTGGCTGCCAGCCCCAGCCTCCTGATGGTCCTCTCTGTAACCCTGGGAAGCCATCTAACTGCTCGCTGCCTTGGTTTCCCCACTTACATGATGGGCAAGGAAGGCTGCTCAGGAGACCCTTGAATCTCTTTCAGTTCTATTCTCTGTGAATGAGTTAAAAAAAAAACTCAATAGATCCCAACTCTTTAGAATAGTCATATAAAGAGTCAGTTTAAAAATAAAATATCATTTTCAGATGCCCCTATAATAGCAAATCTTCTTGCTTTTTGTTGTTGTTGTTAATCTAGACTTTGATACATTGACTTTAGATTAACCTCACACAGAGCCAGGGATATTTACATAATGAAACTAGATTGCTCTCAACTAAGGCAAAAAGATTAATTAACTTACTGGAGAATTAATGAAAATCTAAAATATAGTTTTTAGTGGTTTATTATTTAGCTTACGAGTACTTAAATTGCCTGTGCATCACCAACAACCACTACCCCCAAAATAAGAGAGTAAATGCTTCCCTCTTGGTTTGTCTGAATGCACAAAAAAGTCTCAATCTAAGCTTGGGGACTCCAAGAGAGAAATCTAAATCAATGAACTCCTACTAAAACTTCTCAGTGACCCTTCCATGACCTGAAGACAGGCTTCATTCGCTTTCTGAAGCAGTGCGTTGGACACTGTCCCACCTTCCGAGGCACAAAAGTAACTTCTATCACTGCAGCTCGGCTGAACTTAAACTACCCTTGCCCTCTTTCCATCCTGCAGTGATACTGCTCATGCTGATGCTGGAGATACGTCAAGCTCTTGGTTTGGAGGACAGATATCAGCAGAAGCACAGGTCATCCTTGGAACTCACAATCCTATGCAGATCTTTCTATGATTTAAGACAACATCCTGAGAGATTCCTCTAGGCTTCTACTACTGGTCACACACAAAGCAAGGTTTTAATATCCTGTTCATGCATTCATCCATCCCTCCTCAAGCCCTGTCAAGATGGCTTTACCAGGAAGGAAACTGAAACTTGAATTCACGGCACCCTCACGGTACCCTACTTGACTGTCAGAGGACCTGTCCAAGGCTTGATCATTTTGCATCTCCAAATTACGTAAGCAAATTCCTGCAGAACTCAACTCATACCACCACTTTCCTGCCCTGGTGTCGCCCACCAGCTCCTGCCCAAGCAGCAGGTTCAGATGCTCCTGAGGGATGTGCTTACTGCCCACGATGGTTCTGCTACCCACACTTCTGGTAGGTAAGTTATTGTTACACTAAAGAGAAGAATCTGAGAAGGAAGAGTTGCCTCAAAAATGAACTTAACAAGATGATGATAGGGATTCCAGCACCTGTGCTGACAGAGAATGTTAATTCTGACCTGAAATTATTTATATAGAAAGTTCTACAAAGTTAATCATACATTTATTAAGTCACTCTTACGGAAAAGAATCAAATGACAATAAATAAAGTCTCTTCGGGATAATCATGTTACAGCATGATACATAATATCCTGCTAGAGCATGATACATAATATCCAGTGTTATATAGAACAATCATCCTCAGACAGGAATAACTTTTCTCCCAGGGCACATTTGTTGATATCTAGAGATACTTGGGGCTGCCACCATTTAGAAAGGGTGGCTTTATAGGCTACCAGCATCCAATGGATAGAAGCCATGGACATAACTAAACACTAGACAAGGTATTTCTATAAGGACAGCTGTCCCCATTCCTTTGACAAGGAAACACAAAGTCCAAGAGCCATGGTTTAGAATCTGTCTTGAAGTAATAATGGGCATGTGTGTGGAGAGATGCAGACTCCCACTGCAAAATAACCAATCTATAGACCTTGCGGGAGAGCCTGTGAAGGCCAAGTTGTTGACAGGGGCAACCACCACACGATTAAAAATACTGAAGCCTCTGAGGGGAAAATGGAAATTACACTTCAAAGAGAAGGAGGTGAGCATGGTGGAGCATGCCTGCACTACCAGCACCCCAGGAGCTCAGAAAGGAAAATTTGAACTTTGAGATCAGTGAGCCTAGGCTACACAGCAAGACCCTATGCAAAAAGAAGATTGAGGTCTCCAGAGGTATATGGATCATGGGACAGCTAGGACCTTGGACTGTGTCACCATTTCAGGAGTACCAAGAAGGTGCCTCACCTAACCAGTTACTTCTGACACCTGGCATCCGCACCATAGAGGCAGCTTTTCACTCTTCAATGAGGTTTAAAGAACAAGGACCCCCAGACGACACAACAGTGACCTATGTTCGCATTCAAGACAAATAGACTGAGAGCAGATCGGCTTCCCCTGAGACCAGGTTTCACAGAGTGCAAGGCCTTCCTGGAGCAGCTGGAAAGGATGAAGAGAACAGGGGACCCTGAGGAGGGAGGGAAAGGGTGAAGAAGTGGACAGCAGCAGCAGACGCTGCGGTGTCACCTACTCCACAGACTGTCTGCAGTTGCATGCAGGGAAGGACAGATGCAGGGAGAAAAAGAAGACGCATGCTTGGCCTGGAGGAAGATTACAGTCAAGCTCAGCTCAGGTGAAAGCACTCCAGGAATGCGGGAAAGAATGGGGGGTGGGGGTGCTCAAGGTTGATCCGCTGCTGGGACAGCTAGGGGATCTCACAGTACCGCAAAACTTAATGATGCTCCCATTATGTCAACAGTCCAACACTCTGCAAACTTACCAGGCAGCCCCTCTAGCAAACTAGTAGAAAGCCCTCCAGGTGAAAATCTAGCCCCTTCTAAGGGCTCCGAAAGATGTCCCGTTCTTCCTGACACCTTTGCTGTCATTTCCCTCCAATGGACTCTTATTTCGTCTTGTAATGGCACCTTATGTTTTCTCTAGAGATTCCTGCTCTTGGTCTCTTTTGGTTTTTCTTTCTCTTTGCTCCTTAGCCAGCATAGAGCCTGCGAGCCCATTTTCTATGAAGATTTTCTCACACATCTGCTTCCAGAAAAGACTCCGGGTGGGGGGGGGGGGTAAATTCATAACAAAAATAATGCCATGGAGTTTTAAAAGAACTTAACATGGAATCAGAAATCATTTTAAGAAGAAAAAGTTTATTGTATCAAGAAGCTGGGATCACACAGTTACCAGAAACTGTTGGAAGTCAATGTCAAGAGATAAACACACAGAACAAATGGAAATTCTCCATTTCTGATCAAAGAAAAGCCACAATTCTAAGGGTTTCTTTTGGTTTTTGTTTGTTTGGGTTTTTGTTTTGTTTTGTTTTGTTTTGTTACGTTCCTGTTTTGGCTTTCCTGTCTTGATGCCCAAACTGCAATTTTATAAGTTTATCTTTTATGAACTGTGTCAAGTACTTCAAGACAAGAACGATGATTTGATTGTATTTCCTGATTGCAGCTCTGACATAGAAGTATTTGGATAGCTACCATTGTATTGGGGCTCTATAATAATTTTCTGGCCAGTTTGCATAAAAATCTGGGGCTACCTCTTCAAATCTCTCAACAGGTCTGTCTGAGCATTTGTAAGGACACTCCCTTGGCCCTGGTACCAGGCTGAAGTAAGTTCACCCCTTATTGTCCTTCCTTCTTGAGTTGGTTGTGTCCCCACCATCTGACTGTCTCCCCTGTTCTGCACCCCTGCACCCCGCCCCCACCCAGTCTGTCTTTCTGCCTTCAACACAGATTCCCTTTAAAGCACTCGGGTTTGGCCACATTAAACTTTGTTTCATTCCCTGTTACAATCAGCACATTTTGTTTTTCTTTTCATTATTTTGCCTCGTTCCAGTGGAACCAACCCTCAAACATTCAAGCCTAAGTTGTCTGAAGCGTAGATTCAAGCTCTTTTCAAACCACACCATAATCTATAAAGTTAAAATGCAGTTTTCTCCGGAAGCTGAAGACCCATTACACTTTCCCCTTCTTGTCTCTATGCATACCCCCCCCTCCGCGCGTGCCCTGCTAGTACACTTGGCACACATTTAGCCAAAAATGTCCTTCCCATATTAAGTTCTCCGTAAATAAGGATTACGATAACGGGGTCCTAATAGTTTCCTCAAACATCAGAGATATTCAAACAAGAACCTGTCAAACTGAAAACGGCATGACACACTCATTTTGCACGTAGTAGGTACTCAATAAGCATCTCGGAAATTAAGCTAATCTTAAAATCTTAAAACAGCTGCCTTGCACACAGTAGGCCTCCAGTAAAAGGCTACGAAATTGAATACCAGCCAACACTCGTTCTTAGAGAACCTGGCAGAGATGACATTAATCAAAACCACGGCGGCACAGATCCATGAATGGAAATGCACGTCTCGAGGTAGCGCTTTTCAGAGTGCAGGAGGAGCGCGTGACAAGCGCAGCCACGGCAGGCATCGCGCCCTTTTAGAACGCTATACCCACCTCCGCTCCAGGGTATCGATGAGCGATCAGAAACTAGGGGCTGGAAAGCGCCTTTCCAATGATTGTCACTTCAGGGCAGCACCTGTAACTCTCTCCACAACCCCCTCATTGGGTAACCACCCACCCGGGTTTCTCTGAGGACTCCAGAGTAGGAGAGAGAACAAAAGCAAAAGCCCGCCGGGCTTCCGATTCTTTTCTGATGGAGATTAAGCCGGCCCGCGGCAGCGGGAGCCGGCCGGACAGAGCAGTGATGTCAGCCCCCAGCCGCTGCCCGCACGGCCAGCCCTCCCCAGCAGTTGCGGGCTCCAAGCAGCCGGGTCCTCTCCCGCCCCGGGCCACCGACCCGCAGAGGGGACGCTTCTTTTGGGTGCGGCCATGCAAAATGCTAGGCTGCCGGTTGAACAGGGAAATAAGCTGGAGGATAGGATAGGCTAACAGGGAACTGAACCAGACCCCCAAACCACGATCGGAATCAGAACTCTAGAACCGCCCCTTTGCGACCCCGAATGCGCGCTGTCCCCAAGGGGTGGGGTCCCTTCGTGGCGCCCAGCCCCCGACCACAGGTCCTCTTCCCTAGCACACACCCATGGGGGAACCAAGCCGCAACCTTCTCACCCAAACTGGGGACCCAGGGACAGCACCCGCGCGTGGTGCGCAGAGGAAGAGGTCACCGAAAGGCGGCCGGGTGGGTCCCGCCGGAGATCGCGGGCCGGCGCTCAGAAAGTCGCGAGTTGGGTGTCTGATCGGCCTTGAGGGGGATCACGGGTCAGGTGAGGCTGAGATGTAGAGTGAGCCTGGAAGTCCGGTCCTTGCTGTCCCCAGCTCTCGGAACCCCTACGGAACTCCGGGAGGCGCGGGCAGAGGGAGAAGAAAGAGGGCAAGCAGGGAGTCACTCACCGAAGCAGATGGAGCGCGGCGGCCCTTTGTCTGCGGCCGCTGCGCCGGCGCTCTCGGCCCGGTTGCTCCAGCCCAGTCGCGGACGAGCTTCAGCCGGCTCCCCGACAGTCCGGATCGGGCTCTGGCCCGGCCCCCACCGTGCTGCCCCCGCCGCGGCTCCGCCTCCAGCCCCGCCCCTTCCCTGGCCCGCGGCCCCCACCTGCTGCGGTGGGGGGGGGATAGAGAACCCCAGGGAACCGCACTGGGGACCATCCATCTGGGACCCAAACCAAGAGGCTGCCTCACCTGAACAGCCCGGCTCCTGCACCTCCTGCGTGGAGCCTGGTCCCGGGGCAGTCTGGCCCTCCCGCCGGGCACCTGCTCTCCAGGGCCCCTGTCGCTCTAGAAGCCGGTCCTCACTCCTGCACTCCTGCAGGGTTGTGGGTCCCCTCAAGGCCCTGTCCCGGAGGAAGAGATGGCGGGAATTGGAGCTCTCTCTGAGCTCCGGCAGGAGCCTGATCTTTTCTCCTAGTCAGCCCTCTCTACAGTAACTGCTGACTGCTGAGACCGAGGGCGGAGAGAAAGAGCCGGCTGGAACTGGACCGCTCCAGGCAGGGGGAGACCCATGTGGGCGGGAGCCAGCCTCTGGCCGAGGGTCGAGGGTAGGCTGTTGGAGCTCGGGTCACTAGCTGGCCTTGGAGGTGCTGCCGGTTGCCTGGACTGTGCATCAATCCTAGTTAGTGAAGTCCAAGTAAAACTCACAGACAGGTAGCCAGAGAAAAACCCGAGAAGCCTTCAGACCCCAAACTTTGGTGGTGACTGGTATTTGAGCTGTCTTTCAGCAAGTAGATGCGTCACTGAATGCCTGCTTCCCTTTAAAATGGGAAACTGCTTTCCTAAGCAGGGAAAAAAATGCGATGAACTAAATATTGTATAATGAGGTCACCAGTGGCTTTAGCTGCCCATGAGCCCTCCCTCCTCCCAACCAAAGCTCTCAGAGTGGGGGCTGCACTAGAACATTTCTCGGAGTCTGCTGTATCATGTGTTTATTTCTGCCTCATCCTGACCGGGAGAGCGGTACAATTTCAGGTGCTTAATAAGGAACTCAGTAACTGTTGAAAAATTATGTTCGGGTTGTATAACTGCGCTAAGGGTAAAACGGGTAAAAACATAAAACTCAAAAACTGTTGGGTTGCACTGGAAGCTGGAGCAATTATTTAGCTCAGTAGTGGTCCTAAAAAGGGTAACAGGTGGTAGCTGTAATTACTGTGCAGATATAATTGCCATTAATCATATGTGCGTAGGTAGCCAGCCAATAGGTTAGAGACAGTAGTTATCTGACCTTGCATTAACCTAAAAGAGAAGGCGAAGATAAAGATGGCGTCCCTCTGTAGACAGACAATTCAATATGCCTTCCCTAGAGCACATTTTAACGTCCTACTTACTTAATTTTCATTACAAATAAGTATTATCAATTCAGCAAGTATGAATAAATATGAAGTGTTCTGTGTTGATGTATTCCTTTTTATAACATCTCTTCTAGGAAGGAAGAAAAAGAGGCCTCAAGATGGGTGTGTTTTATGCAAAAGAGACAGAAGGACAAATGTCCCACAAAGTAAATTCACCAGTGTCAGATGAGGGTCTGGTGAGCGGGAATGAAGAGGGGGACCCAGGACAACAGGAAGTCTCTGAGTCTTCCTTCTCTGCCTTTTAGCTCAGCGTCTGGGGTCTGAAAACCGTTTTCGTGGCAACAGTGTTCTTGCCCATGTGAGTAATTTATCTCTTCCATTTGGCAACTGGGGAAATGTAATTTTCCCCATGTGATGAGCGTGAGGGAGTAGCTCATGCATAGCAAGCAGCCCTCCTCCAAACCGTGGGATGAGAGACTATGAAATATGCATTTGAGTATCAGGGTCCTCTGCTGCACGAGGCCAGGGGACCGAATAAGAACCAGGGTTGTCTACCTGGGCTCCTTCCACCCAGCTTGCTGTGTGGAGTCTTTCTCCTGTGGGAGCTGCTCTTGGAAACACTCCTCAAGGGAGACTCCTAGAGAAAGGGCTGGAGGAAGTAGATGTTGATCAGAGAGTAACTGCCAGAAGGAAAGTCAGGGTGTTTCTCTAGGTCATTCTGTCTCATGCCCCACGGCCTGTGTCTGGACACACCTCCGGGGTAGCCCTGGAGGATATGGGAACAGGAAAATACCCTGCCTGCCAGATTCATCCCAGGGTGGTCACTTTGACTCAGGTTGAGGTGGTGAGGAAAACCAAACCCTCCAGACTACACAACAGTTTCTTCGTCTCCATGCCTTCTGCTCCAAGGAGGAGCTGGTAACACTGAGGAACAATGCCTTGGCTAGTGGCCTTTCCCCCAGGGATGAGGACTGGTCGGGTTTGAGAAACCTACTGAAGCTTGACTATAGTGGTGGAGCCCTCGGCAAAGGCAGAAAAAGCAAACCTCTGTCCTTTTGCAAAGAAGTCTGGTAATATCTCTCTCTTCCTCTTCCTCCCCCTCTTCATCTCTGTCTTCCCTGCTCCTTTTCCTTCTTCCCCTTTCCTGTTTCTTGTTCTTCTCCTTCTTTCAGTCTCTCCTCTCTCTGTTTTTCCTCCCTGCTGTATCTGAAGCAAGTGCCTCTTGTGAAACACACACACACATACACACACACGCACACGTGTGCGCATGCACAGAGTTCAGGCTTCTCCGTGAAAATGAGACAGATCCAAGGGATCATTGCGGCCTCAGTCAGGCCTACAAATCAGAGGCCACGCCCTCTTCACGTCAGGCCATGCTAGAAACACCTTTGTTCTATGGCACAGATGAAACCCAAGATGCAGGTGCAGCCCTGGGGGCAGGAAGCTGCAGGCTCCCTGGGTTGTGTCACTCTAACTGTGGGATGCTGATTTGAAGCCTTCCAGTTCACCAGAATTACCTAGGAAAGTCTCGTGTACTAAGAAAAATCGACTACAGGGGCCCATTTACCAATGTCTGTCTACTTCACTCTGCCTTCCCACCTGTTACTATGAACAATCTGCCGTTGCTCTGGGCTGGGGTTGTGAGTCCGGTAGAGGGCAAGCTGAGGGTGGAGGCATCCTCGGGTTCAACATCTGACACCAATAAACGAATACATCTGTCGCTGCTGTGTCTGAATCATACGCTCTTGTGGACACGATCTCATCCCCTCATTCACTGAAAAACATCTTTCTGCAAAAAGTTCTTCCCTCTCCCTCTGTAGGGTTTTTTCTCACCGCTGGACTACACACAGCAGCATTCAAAAATAGTTTAAGGGCTGGCAAGATGGCTCAGCGGGTAGAGACCTTGCTGCCAAGCCTAGTAGCCTGCTTTGATCTCTGGAACCTACGCAGTAGGAGGAGAAAACTGGCTCCAGGAAGTTGTCCTCTGACCTGCCTGCCCCTCTGCCCCCAGTAAATAAATGTAATAAAGAATTGTAATGGTTTAACATTATCAGCCATTCAAAAGTAAATCCCAGAACCAGAAAGGCAGAGGCAGGAAGATCAAGACTTCAAGGCCATTGGTTATATAAGGAGTTTGAGGCCAAGTGAGACCCTGTATAAAAAGAAAACAAATAAATACCAAATCCAAAGTAGAACAAAAACTCCCCGCTGACTTTTCTTTGTTTCCGTCTGTCTTCAGTCCCTCACAATAAAATCTTCATTCCCTTTTTAGCCCGCTTCTGTTATCTGAGTATAGGATAGCCAGTGGCCTGTGTTTTTAAACCCAATGACCCCTGTCCAACTTTAAGTATGGTTCGTCATTCCTTTCTGTTGCGCGGTTTCTAGTTGGTCTTTTCTTGCTTGCTCTAATGACTTAAGCTGTTTCTCCTTGTCTACCCTTTGCCTGGGGGCTTTTTACCTTTCTTACACCCATCTTACTTTCACTGCTTCTCTACGCCTGTCTGTCTAGTTGGTGTCTGACATCTTTGCCCCAAGCATGTCTCTTCTTCTCTCCTCCTCGTGTTCTTCTCTGGTGCCTAGATTTCTCCTATCTCTCTGCCCGCCAGCTGCACCTGTCCTTTCTCCTGTTCAGCTCCTTATTAGACCAATCAGGCTCCTCAGACAGGCGAGGCGAAGCAAATGCAACCATCTTTTCCTAATAAAACAAATGCAGCATAAACAAAAGGAACACACCTTTGCCTAGTTAAAATAATATTCCTCAACAAAGTCCAGTTTTAGGCTGTGGTGAGACTGTAGTTCTCCTGGTGGGCATGTCAGAGCTGGATAAAAACCCATTTTGTCACACATGGTGTGTGACTAGGGCGGCAAAAGCCAGGCACCATCTGGACACCGAAGTATTTGTTAAAACCTGAGCTACCCTGGGCCTGAGGTCGAGAGCATCCACAGACCAGGCAGCCTTGGGTTAGCTTGGAATAACCCTTTATGAGGGAAGGCCCACAGAAGCATTTGTGACAAACGAGAGAACCAAACCTAATGGGACAGGGAGTGCAGGTGGCAGAAGACTGGCTCAGACCGACCAGAGCATAAGGAGAAACGGCCCTGTCCTTGGGGAGGGAAATGGGTCTTCTCTACTGGAAACTAACCTGGAGTTTGATACTTCTCAGCCTGGGGTCGGAGGGTGGGTTTCCTCAGCTCCAGCTCTCTGGGTTTTTACTCTACTTTAGCAGGATTTCTACCTTCCTTCTCTACTTTAAGTTATTTTATTTTTAATTGTTGTTCTCCTTTGTCTTGCCTGCCAACACACTTGTTCTTCCATTTGGGGTCAACGTTTTTTGTTTTCCTTTCTTGACATATTCCCTTGCTATTATCATCTCTACATTTACTGGCATCGATTCACTTTGCCTTAATTTTGAAAAACAATCTTATATTTGTATTTTTATTGCTCTAATTCTGATTTTAAACTTTTTAATTATGAAAAAAATCTTCGCTGTCCCCCTCCCCCTAGTCTCTCTCTGGTCTCCTCATTTTTCTTAACGTTTTTCCTACTCTTTCTGTCTCCTTCCTTTATCTCACTTATTTACTATTTTCACCATAATTAACTGTGAGCTTTAGTACATTTTCTACAGTGGTTTTGCCATTTTCAGTTCTCTGGTCACTGATAACACATTACTGGGCTGTAATTGATTTTTGTTTTTTGAACATTTCTACCTGTAGTGTGGTCTTGGCTGACAGTGGCCAGCAGTTTGCTTTCCCTTGGCTGAGTGGTAGTGGAAGCTCAGCTTTCAAGGGCAGGCTGTCAGCGTGAGCCCCATCACCGCCAACAACCGACCAGAAGAGGCATCCAAAGCCACACACGTGCAAATCTCAACACAAAATGCAAGCAGTGTGGAAAAGCAAGGCAACTCCCCAGGCAAGCATAGCTCACAGATACAAGAAAAATGAAAAGACAAGAGAAGGTAGTCCTGGTGATAGGGGAAAGTATGGGTCGACAAATGGATGCATAGGACATGAAAGCGGAAAAGAATCTGGAGGAAGAGGCTACAAAGGGAGAGGAACCAGGGCAAAGGGAAACAAAGGGATGAATGTCACAGTGGTACCTGTGGTGGTTCCCATGAGAATGACCCCAGAGGCTCATATGTCTGAAGGCTTGGTTTGCAGATGGTGGAGCTGTTTGGGAAGGATTAGGAGGTGAGGTGTGGACTTGTTGGAGGAGGTGTGTCACTGGCTTTGAGGTTTCAAAAGACTCCCATCATTCCTAGTGTTCCTTCTCTGCCTCCTGCTTTCAGATCAAGCTGTGAGGTCTCAGCTGTTCCTGCTGGCACTTTTGCACGGCCATCATGGACTGTAACCGTCTGAAACCACAAGCCCGATTCAGTTCTTTCTCTTAAACTGCCTTCAGCATGGTGTTTCATCACATTAGAAAAGGATGTAAGACAGTGTCTAGGCCAGGCCTTGGTGGCACAAACCTTTAACCCCAGCACTCAAGAGGCAGAGGCAGGCAGATGAATGCTTATTT
Organism: Microtus oregoni; assembly: GCF_018167655.1. NCBI lineage: Eukaryota > Metazoa > Chordata > Mammalia > Rodentia > Cricetidae > Microtus > Microtus oregoni. The sequence goes on along the minus strand of NW_024543833.1, from coordinate 2,773,364 downwards.
CAGGCATCAGTAAGGGACGGGGGTGGGGGAGGTGAGATAAATGAGCATGATCATAAAATTCAGGAACTCTGGGATTCATATAAGAGAGCAAACTTGGAATCCATGGATATAAGAAGGAACAAAAACAAACATTAAAATCCTAAACCTAGAGATAGATGTTTAAAAACGAGAAATGTTCAGAACCCCAAACCACCCCAAATTGACATAATCATAGAAGAATCTCTCTGTTATATATGATAAAAAGACGTTTAAAAAGTTACAAAGCAACAAAACAATGTTAAAAGTTTTAAGCAAAGAGTCAGGCATGGTAGTGCAGACCTTTAAATCATAGTACTCGGAAGGAATAGATTGGCAGATCCCTGTGAAGTCAAGGTCGTTTGATGTACAGAATGAGTTCCAAGCCAGCCAGGAATGCATAGTGAGGCCCTGTCTCAAAAGAACAAACAGTTTTAAGAGAAAATATAAGATCATTTACAAAGGCAAAGCATCAGAATAATATCAGAACTGTCATTAGCCCCTTTCAAAGCCAGAGAGTACTGAATGGCATCTTCCAAGCCTTGACAGTAACTGCCAACCAAGACTGCTACACCACAAAACTATCTTTTAAAGTTGTTGGAGAGATAAAGACATTTCAAACCAAGAACAAACTAAGGGAGGCCATAACTACTGAGCCAGTAGATATTCAGAGGGATACTCTACACACGGAGAAGACAGACAGTCTCCACTCCAAAGAGTACAGGGAAGAATAACTTTCACAAGAGCAAGGCTGAGCAAAGGAGGGCGGGGAGAAACCCAACACCCTAAAAACTAAGCCTGAAATCCCCTAACAGTGGAAGGGAGGGGGTGAAGAACCAACAAGAACCCAATCAATCAGATGAATAACCACAAAATTATAGAAATTAGTAGACATCTTTCAGTAACACCCTTAAAGATAAATGGCTTTGGCTTGCCAATAATAAAACAAGACAAAAAAAATCCAAAAAAACAAAAAAAAAAGCAAACAGGCTTGGATAACTGAATTTTAAAAAATAAACAAAGCAACAAACCTACATCCAATTCTCTCTTGTCTCCAAGAAACATACCTCACTAGTAAAGACATCTGCAGACTAAGCATCAGTGATGGAAAACAAAACCAAGCTGGTGCTAAGACATCATAAACTAATCTGATATCTGATAGTGTCAATTTAAGAGGAAATTTTATAGCTATGAATACTTAGAAAGATTTGAAATAAACAACCCCACAGTACACTTCAAGATCTGAGACAAACAAGAACAATCCAAACTCAAAAGAAGCAGGTGGTGGCGAGACATAATAAATATCAGGGAAGAAATTAGCGGCAACGGAAGCTAATAGAACAATACATAAAATCAATCAAATGGTAGCTTTTTAGAAAATCAATAACGTTGCTAAGTCTGTAGTCAAACTAAGTAGAAGAGGAATGATTCAAATTCATAAAATGAGAGGTGAAAAAGAAGTTGGTATAGATTCCAGTTAAATCCAGAGAATAATCAGTGAATATGCTAAAAAATTATATTCCAAAAATCCTGGAAAAGCTAGAAGAAATAGATAAATTCCTAGACACATGTGACCTAATGAAATTAAATCAGGACAGTAGTGACAACTTCAACATATCCAAAGCAATCAGTGAGATTGAAGTAGCAATTTAAAAAAAAAAAAAAATCAGGGCTGGAGGATCCACTGACAACTTTTACAAAAACTAAAAGCTCCTGAAACCAGTCCATAAACTAGAAAAGAAAGGAACACATCCCACAAAGTCAGCAAGACTCCAATCCTAAAACTAGATAGATAACCTGGTGGCATAATCCCAGCACTCGGGAGGCAGAGGCAGGTGGATCTCTGTGAGTTTAAAGCCAGCCTTGTCTAGAGAGCAAATTCCAGGGCAGCCAGGGCTACACAGAGACACCCTGTCTCAGAATAACCACCTCCCAAAAAATTCTCAATATACATTTTGCAAAGCTGTTTCAAGAGCACATTAAGAAAACTGTGTACTTTGACCAAAGAGGTTTCCTTCCAGTAATGCAGGATTGGTTCAAGATAAGCAAACTTCTAAATGTAATTCAGCACATAAATAGACTTAAGGTCAGATACCATATGATCATCTCACTTGAGACAGAAAATGTATTCAATAAACATTAACATCTGTCATGATAAAAAGCCCCGAGGAAACCAAGAGTAGAAGGCATATACATCAACGCAATAAAGGCTTTATAAAACAAACCTATAGACATTCTTTCTACTGAATGGAAACACTGAGAGCATTTCTCTAAAGTGTGCAGTGAGATAAGGGGATACACTTTCTGTGTTCTCGTTCATGATAGTGCTCCAAGTATTTGTTAGTCAGACCCGTAAGACAAATAAAACACATAAGAAAGAAATCAAATCATATATTTAATATACAGAGTTTATTTCAAACTGTTGGTAGAAATAAGAGTGGTGTAAAGACCCCTATACTGTACTTAAGGCAGTTCATTCTGAACTCAGAAGCCCACTTCTGTCCTAAAATAGGAACTACCACAGACATTAAACCTGGAAAAAACCACGATGCTAAGGAGTGGACCTTCAACACTGTTAAAGAATATGGGAATGAAAGTATATAGGGAGACACATGCAAATCAGTTGTACCCAAGTTCCTCACAGTTCTCAAATCTGTGCTGCGAACAATGCCTGGTTAGAATTTTGAATAAGTTGGAACACAGAGAATTGAAAACTTCCCAGATCTTCCTAGGACACGCAGGAGAAAGGCAATAGGTCCTGGTTTGTTCCAAGCTTGTGTGGCCTACCTGACATACAGTCATGGATCTGGAATGTCTGTGTGTTTACATCAGTGAAAGTCAAAGGTCACCTATAGGTTATGAGTCACTAGAGAATACCAACCAGTTTCAGATCGCTGAACTTCATTTTTTATTCTTCTTTAAAACTTTAATATTTAGTACCCTCTATGAAATTCTACATTTTTAAAAGGCAGAAATGTATTTTTGGCTGGCTACTAGGGGTTGGTTTCCAATTAGGAACCCTGGGCACTGCTGCCAGCTCTAGGCTGAGAGTCACTTTCACGCTGCTTCGCTGTGGACAAATAGAGTAGATCTCTCCCCTGCATGCTGAGTGTGGCTCATCTCAAATCCTTCAGCACTTGGTCGAATGAACAACAAAGAACTATTGGAATAACCACGTCATGCTATAGCCGTTGCTAATAAATGCAACACTTTTCAAAATAAAAGAAAAACAACATAAATGAATGCATGTGCTATTAGGCACTCCTAAGAGACGATGGCTAGAAACTCCAGAAAGAATAAATTCAAAAGTGGATTTGAAAAGAATAAAATCTGTACAAAGCTGATTCAGAAGAAATCCTTACGATATCATCAATGAAAACGGTTAGAGAAGTATAGATAATCATTCTGAAAATTAGCAAAGAAAATTGAGCACAATTAAGTACGAAGACTTTGGAGCCATTGTCTTCACTCATTCATTCATTTTGAGGCAGGGTCTCACCCTGCTACCCAGGCTGGTTTGAATTCCTGAGGCCTGAGTGGCCCTCGTCCCCTAGGCTCCTGAACTGTTGGGACTACAGGTGCATGTTGTCAACGATGGCCCTGGTTTTGTTGTTTTTCTTCTGGTGTTTTTCTAGGTTTTGTAAATTCTATCTTTTATTTTTGAGATTACAACATGTCCCCTTCCCTTTCCAAGCCCTCCCATATACTTCTTGCTCTCTTTCAAACCCGTGGGCTCTGTCCACTTATTGTTCTGATCAGAGCTCACTGGTCTCTGGGATTCCTCTTAAGTTTATCCTTACACAGATGCTCGGCGCTGTTTCCCCTATGTAAGTTTACTTTTCTGTTGTCACAGCAACCAATGTGGTTATTCAAACCACTACACTCGACCAGGTCTCTAGAGAGTATATCTATGCAATGAAGTAGCATCTTCCAGGGCTACTTGTCACCAGAGTCACTCAGTGAAATCAGTATCTTGTCCCTTCCAATCGCTGTGGACTCAGTGAAAGTTCCCCCACGTGTTGGAGGCAAGTTCACCAGGTAACAAATACCTAGATCTGACTTTAGTGTTCATATGGTTCCCAAGGAAAGGGCAACACACCTCAACCTACCAGCTCACCAAGACTTTCTTGACGAGCTTAGCCCAACCAAATGTTTTGCCTTTCAATAAGATCTCACCAAAACCCTTAAGGACATGGCCCTAGTTAGTCCAGATCCTCCCCCAACCCTGCCTCTCAAACCACAGATCATAACTCACTTACAAAATCAGTGAGGAAAATTACATTCCTGAAACAATGAGATGGAATAGAGCGTATCAGAGTTCACTATAATAAGATCATCATTGAATGACATTGTACTACCCAATACATAAGAGGTTGGGGTGGGGTACAGGCATTCTCATGGGGCCAGCGTTGTGTGCTTTTTTTAGTTATGGTCCTGACCTAAAAGTGTTGAGTACCTCCTGCTTCTCTATGTCAGCTCTGCAGAAACGCAGACATCCTGAGATCCGGCTTTTCTCTTTTGCCTCATTTTTTTTTTTTTGTCTTCATGTCGGTTTCGTTCATCTATTGACCTGTTAAACTATGCTGTTCCTCTCCTACAAACAATTCCATGTTATTAGAATGTATTTGAGTCTCTTCCCTACTAAAGGAGCCCAGCTTATATTTTTTTCCACAGGCTCATTCTTCAGTGTCCTTTGGTTTGCTGGATAGCCCGTATCTATGAGGACATATGTTTCATTCATTTCATTCTTAAATCCCAAAAACCATCATTAAGCGTGCATTATCATCTAGATGCCTAAACAGACCTTATGCTGACTTACTGTTGTCCAGTATCTAGGGGGTCTACAAATGATCTAATACCTATCAATAATTAAGTGCTTAGAATGATGCTTTGTATTTATTATTTATACCTTGATGGTTACAACCAACTAGGCAAAGACTGTCAGTTGTGTGATGATCTTTTGTTTTGTTTGGAGACAGGATCCCCCTGTGTAGTCCAGGCTGAGCTTGGATTTGTGATATTGTTCCTTCAATACTCCCCACCCCAGTACTGGGATTAGATCATTCACAGACATGCCTGACTCTTGCCTAACTTTTAAAAGTTGGTCCCTGTTATCTTCTGTTCTGCTCTGTCCCTCTCTACCTGGACGTCAGTGCTGCCATTGTCCCAGACTTACTAAGCATCGATGTGGATTTGATAAATATGGAAGGCAGTTTCTTACCATCTCTAGAAATGTTCAGTAAATGTGAATTGGATCACTATCACCAACTCCCCATTCTCACAGCCAGATAAGAAATATGTGGCCTTGTCTGCCCGTGATTGTTGCTATTTTTTTGTTGTTGTTGTTTATATGAACTAAGAAAGCCTCAGAGATATTTAAGAATTTTTTTCTATGCACACTGAAATAAGTTTTGCTTGAAAAATTAAAAGGAAATTGATTTTGGCTTAGTGGAGACAGACGTTTTTAAATGACCGCAGAGTCAGAAATAAACTGTAGTTTCTGTGACCCCATCCCACAGCCAAGCAGGCCTCCAACGAGGCATGAGGAATTTACCAATGATGGCATTTCTTATGATTAATCCGGCTTGAACAAGTAATTTTCATGGGAAAAAAATTGTAGCTGAGTGGATGAAATACAAATGTGTTTCTAATATTAAACAAATACACACAGACACATGCAGGCCTTCAGTGAAAACATAATCGATTCCAGTCAGTTCATGTGGGTAAGACAGTGAACTATCAAAAATCAGAACACACGTTTCACTCAAGAACAGAACCACCTAAAATCTCTTAGGAAGCACTGTGTCTTGGAGGAAAATAGTCCCACAAATGTGAGTCCACACAATGGCTCTGTTTTTTGGTAGTTTGTTTTTTGATTGGTTTTTTGAGACAGGATTTCTCTGTGTAACAGCCTTGGCTGTCCTGGAATTCACTTTGTAGACCAGGCTGCCCTCGAACTCACAGAGACCTGCCTGCCTCTGCCTCCTAAGTGCTGGGATTAAACGTGTGCACCACCACCGCCCAGCATCCATGGCTTGTTTTCACACAGTGCTCATCTGTGACTGTGTCTTGCTGCTTATCAGCTGGTAGACTTGTGTTGAGATTCCCCAAGGAAGTGTGCTACTACCCAGATGTCCTCTCCATGGAGAAGCCCAAATCAGGAAAACACTGCAGAAAACCAGCCACTTTTATTAGGAACATCCAGAAGCTAAGCCAGGTCACTAATGATGGTCTCTCTGTATACAATGACAGTGGGACTAATCTATGAATTGTGAATCTCTTTCTTTGGTTTGGTTTGGTTTTCTAGGAGGAAATCTGTTTGTGGTTATTAGAGCCACGGCTGGCTCTACTGTTGATTCCAGAAGAACCGTGAGACACTTGGCAGTATGGAAAAAACATATACAGCTAAAAAGCTCTCTCGACGGCTTTGCTCCATCAGTGTTGGTTTAGCTCATCCCCTGCATCGTATTAAATGAACAGAGCTCCTGGTGAATCCTGGTGAAACTGAAGCTGGCTGCCATCTGTTCTTGTCAGGTGTGGCTGATGGTTAACAGGCTTCCCTCCAGAGAGCTGCCTTCCCCAACTCCAGGAGGACCTGGCTAACAAAACCAACACAGTCTCCATCTTTGTCTTTGCCATCATCCAATTAGAATGTGCACACAGTCTGTGATGAGGCTGATCTGAAAGTCACTTAGGAAATTCCGTTGATGAGGACCAAGCAAGGCTTTAGTGGTGTCCTCAAGGAGTCTCAGAGATGCTCCGTGCTGACCACAAAGCAGACATCGAGGGCTCTATTTTATGGAGCATCTTTCTGGGTAAGGTTCACTTATGGCAACAGTGCCTAGACCAGGGATGGAGTTGCAGGATTTGAACTGTTACCAGTGTGGCAGGTGTGAATCTGTTTGTGACTCATGTTTTCAGGGAGCAAGTCACATGGGAGGAGGGCAAAAGAATGAGTCTATAATTACGAGTTGCAGCCAGTGCAGAGTTGTTCTCTCCTCTACCCCTTCGTTTCCCTGCTAACACTGACTTCTTCGTGTAGAAGGTTGAGGTCTCTTGATCTAAGAAGGTGCATGTTTTCCAGACCCCTAGGGAATGAACTTGAAGCCTAATGAACTCACCTCTAGCTAATCAAATGTAAGAACTCTGCTACAGAGCTCTTTCCTACAGAAAACGTACACAAAGAGGGGGGTGTTTCTTGCATCCTTTTTCAGATATAGATATGATGCCAGGGCTACACCAGCTACAGTGTGACCTTGGGACCTGCATGAATGAGGACAAGAAAGTCTCAGGGATGCTGGCCCTTGCTTCAGTGAGCTGCTAAGCCAATTTCAGTAGCTATGTGTCATCTTCTCATATGTAAGAAAAAGCCTTCCTGATTCACTTATCTCCGCTAGTAGGGTTTCCCGTCACTGGCAGCCCACATCATCCCCGTGTCTCAAAAGATGAGGTCAAGGTCTGGGAAGTGGGACATGAAAGACAAAGATCCAAAAGTCCAAGAAGCAGAGCACTGAGGAAGAGTGAAAATGTTGTCAAGGAGTCAAGTACGGGCAGGCCAGCAAGAGGGCTCAGCAGATGACAGCCAGGTAACCTGAGCTGATCCCTAGAATCCACGGTGGAAAGAAAGAACCACAGACTCCCTGTGATCTCCGCACTTGCACTGTGGCATGCACACACCCACACTCACACACAAACACATACACATACCCCCTAAATACACACTCTCACATATATACATACTCACATACACACACTCAAATACATACACATACTCTCTCACATACACACTCAAATATACACACATTCATATACACACTCAAATGCACACACACACTCAAATACATGTGCACTTGCTCACATACACACCCAAACACACACACACATACATGTTCACACACACTCGTGCACACATTCACATACACACACTCACATACACACTTGAACACACATATACATGCTCGTTCACACACATACATCAAACACACAGACACAATTAAATATATATTTAAAAATTTTAAGATAAGACTAGAAAAGTTTCCTGACAATTTTCAAGTAAGAGATTACATATGAGAGCCATTTTTCTTTTTTATTGGTATATATTAGTGGTACAAAATAATGGGTTTCATTGTGGCATCTCCACGTGTATCATCTACTTTGCTCACATGTCTCCTATTCCTACTCTTACCCACCCCATCCCCTTCCTCTTTCCTAATTGTTCCCTTCTATGTTCTTACCCTCTCCCCCCAAACCCCACATATGAAGAAAACGGGTCGAGCTTGTCTTTCTGAGTCTCTAGTTTTAATTATTTTACTACATAAGAACCATTTTAAAGCGGCTGAGGGGGCAACAGGTAGACAGACTGTACTGGATAGACGAGCACAGACTCCTCCAGCATCAACTGTTCTTTCTAAAAGCCTTGAAAAAGCATGTGTCATACAGGCCAGTGTGAGAGCATGTTTCTCATACAGTCCATATGTTAGAATGTTTCTCTCTCACGCAGTCCAGTGTGTTAACATGTTGCTCAGATTCTGCACCCAGGGATTACATATCCAAGGATCTACTCAGCAGAAATAATTACTGACAAAGACACTGACAAAGATTTAGGTACACAAATGATAATTGCTTCTTTATAATTTAACAATTTATAATTTATTGTTAAATTTATAATTTAACAATTGCTAATTTATAATTTAACAATTGTGGCAGCAATAAAAACATGACGCAATAACAAACTGTTGAATAAGTTATGGAAAATCTTCGTGATGGAATCTTGCTCCTGCCAAGCTACATGATAATTGGGTTTTCTTAATGGCATGGAGTAATGTTTATAATGGGTCAAATAAAAACAAACAGACTATAAAAAATCATTATAAATTTGTGACATGTAATGCATATTATTTATATTTGAAGGAAAAGTTAAGAAAGAAATGTACCAACTACATAAGGGAGCCTCGTAAATCTTGCATTTCCCTTTGTTTCAAAATTAGCCTTCACCATTTTTATGATTATGATAAGTTTTAAAATGACATTTGTTATGAAGAGAAAGAAATAGAATAATGGCTACAGAAGCCAGGCATACTGCAGCACATCTGTGTCCCAGATCTCAGAGGTGGAGGCAAGAGGACTGTCATGAGTTTGAGGTCAGGCTGGGGTTCAGAGTGAGTCCTGGGCGACTGGAGAGTAAACATCTGACATAGCTTTGGAGTGGGCACTGGAGGTGTACACCTGAAAAAATGACAAGTATTGTTAATGTCTAAAAACACAATCTATAAAACAACAAGCAACTAAGAATCTTGGAAGCAAATCTGATATCTCATCATGAGTATGCTGTTTTCTTTTGTCTGTGTATTTGGGATATTTTCTTTCCTGGGCCATGTTTTTCTTCTGTGCAAAGATAAAAAGGAGAAATGTGGAATAATTTAGCCAATGGGAGCTGACACAGCCCTTGCAGACTGAAGCTCTTTTATACAATTGGCAGGAGGAGCCGACGGTACTTCTCCCTGAGAATAGATAGTAATATATATACATGTACATATGCATACATAATATATGCATAATGATGGGCAATTAACTCCCACCTACTCAGATCACACGTGTTGCATCAGGACAGGATAGTTGGGACAGAAGTGTCCACATGATGGCTCATGTAGCATCTGTGGAAGCCTTGAGTATGAAAGAGACTGGTCTCAGCAGATGGTCAGCTGGTGTGGGAGGTCCTTCTGTCTGTATGTTGCTTTTATTGGTTAATGAATAAAGAACTACTTTGAGCCTATGGCAGGGGAGAACAGAACTAGGTGGGGAAAACTAGACTGTATGGACAGATTTGATTGCCCCTGCAAAGGGTTTGAAGTGCCTCTAACTAGGCTGCTCCTGTGTCCACCTGTGAGGAGCACAAGACACCGTGTGTCTTTGGGCTGATGTATCTGCTCTGCTAATCCCACAGGCATAGTAGCTACTGAGTCGAGAACACCAGGAATGCATAAAGAGGCTGTGGTTGGCCAGAAGACCAGGAGGAGGGGATGGGGTAGGAAGGATTGACAAAACACCTGGGCAGTATTTTCGAAGGGGGTTGGTAGAAGGATGTTGATCTGGGAGACTTGAAAAGGTTTCCTTACTTGCAAACCCAGTAGATTGGAAAAAAAAATTGAAAACTTGAAAGCAAGCAATAATGAACATGGCGGTCTCCTTCCCTATGAGTCGGACTTCTGGCTCCCAGGAGTTAGGAAACAGGCATCTCAGCATGGAGAGGTGCTGATTTAGGTGCCGTTGACAATTATTCAAAGAGACTATAATATGTTTGAGTTTGACACAGACCTCTGCTTACCTTCCTGCGACAACACAGGCACCTTATCATTCTCAGATATCAAGTTGGTTCTACTCAGCCCCTGGGGAGTTCAGATAAGTGCAGTAGAGGTGTCTCCCCGTTTATTCTGTCTTGGCAATTGATGGGAAGGGTTCAAACGACACTTGAGATGAGGCACAACTCAGGGGTCAGTCGGGCAAAGCATTTCTGCTGATGGTGGGAGGGATGCCTAGCTTCTGCTGCCAGAATCTTCATGGATAGCAACTGGGGAGACAGCCACCCCCTGTTCAAACAGTGACAGAGACTCCTCCAGAGGACATCTGATCATCTGCACTGTGAACCCGATTTCCATGTGACTTTCGAGCATGTTACCTAAAGCCTCTGTTTTTAACTACTGCTGTGAAATGTACGCAAACTCCTTTTTTTGGCAAGGCTGCAGGAAAAGGCTCTCCTAGATGGCTCAGTGCGCATGGCTTCTTCCTCCTAAGTGGGCACGCCATCTCCATGTCACCTACATCTGCACCTATGGATTTCCTGTTCCTTCTT